>NC_140584.1:791140370-792449120 GCF_964204655.1 Triturus cristatus | reverse complement strand
TTAAGTTAGTTCTGTGAATCGTGCCCTTTGTACATTCTTTCCATGTAAGACTACAACTGTTTCAATAAATGTATTGAAAACTTTCTTTGTATCTTTCCTGTGTTTTACCAAGAGCATGCATAAGATAACAACGAAAGGGGTAAGATTTGTTTCCGCTGTTCCCTTGGTCATGTTTGAGGTTGCCAAAATCACCTGCGATTCTAGAAGGGTGAGGGGTGAGGGTGAGGCACTTTGAGCTAGCACACCCTTTCCTTGCAGTTCATTAGAGGGATCAACAGGTGTGAATTTTTAACAGACGTTCAAACACAGCTTTAACATGTCCCCCTGCGTCATTTCTGATGTACTGTATTGTATTGCATTGTATTGCAATTGTCTTTATATAGCCCTTACTTCCCCAAACAAGGTGACCAAGCATTTTATGGCAGGTAGCAATCTACTCCTTAGCCCAACGTTAGTGGTTAATTCAGTGGTTATCGATTATTGTTGTAGATTTGTTGGTTGTTGAGCTAGTCTTGTGCTCTATTGAAACTGAAGAATCTCCTCCAGATGTGGAAAAGGAAATAGGGTGAAGGTGATTAAATAGTGTGAGCTACAAGGAGAGGTTACACAGAATGAGACACTATGATTTAATGAAGTAGGATGAAGAGATGAGAGTGTGCTGCAGCACCATGCTTTAGAAATAAGTTTGCGACAGAGTTCTTGGATAAGCACCACTAGCTTCATACTACACCTTTACCACTTCTGTCTTGTGAATATATTTACTACACTTGCTCTTTGCGTGTGACTCCATGGATTGTTCCCTATGACTTCAGTGATGTTACATTGATGGCAGCAACTCCACTCGGAAAATAGTTACAGCACCACTGGAAGTAGTAGTTGGTTAGGCTAAGTGGGCCTTGTTAGTCCTTCTTTATTGTAAAATGTTATGTCTGTGAGGTACATATGTATTACAGACTCGGATACGCTGCTGGAGTAAGTTTTTTAATTAGCAATAGAGAAATGAGAAACGAACATTAGCTTTCAGTGCTCATATATAGATTTATCATAGTTCTGCTGCCCCTGCTGGGACGACTCGTTGTTGAGTGATTATAAAAGTATCCATATAAAATTAGATCAAATATTCAACTGTCTTGCTTCTCGCTTTCTACCCCATGCAGATATTACAAGTACCAATTTATCATGCAGCAGTCTCCGAACAGGACTTTGCCCGACTGACCTCCTCTGCTCCTTATTATTCGATTGCTCAGCTCTGACCAGACTGTCAATGACCACAAAAAAATCTAAATGTTCAGTTTGTAAAGTGCAGCCAGACTACAAATAAGGCTGCCAAATTTCCATGTGTATTAAAGTTAATTTTGCATTTAATTTAAATGCCAGTCAGACAGTGCTTAATTTGTAAAATATGAAGTGCAGGTGCTCAAATGTGTGTCGGAGGCCACACCTACTTTTCTCTGGCTCCCCCACTTCATCCACTGGCTCCGCCCACTTACTATATTAGCTTCACCCACATCGTCAACTGGCACTGCTAAACTTCAGATGTAATATAAGGTGTGTCAGGGCACTAGTTTGCTCATACACACATTGCATAGATACAATCCTATGTGTGTAAATCAGTATATAGGGAATGTTACATCAGACAGGACTACAAGGCATAGGAGTCACATGTCATCCATGATTGCATTGTAGGCAATATAGTTTAAGAGTTCTAAGTCTGGAAAAGCGCAAATTCAGAATTTAAAACATAACAGCATTGTTAGGGGTTCTCTCCAATAAGAATTGATTTCTACCCAAATGAACCCTTTTTGCAAGATTAGGTTAATGAAAGATTGGGCAAAAAAAACATATAACTCTAATATATAACTTGCAGTTTGCATGCAGCTCTTTGATGACAGACTAGTTAATAGCTTGCTGTTCTATGTTAGGATTTTAACTGACAAACTGCAAGTAGCAAAAAGATCTCTCTGACAGAAGCAGTAACACACTGACCTATTTTAAATGATTACATGCACTTTTTGATCGGCATGGTAAACGTTCTTTGCAGCAGGTATATTAACCATCTGTACTACCTTACAACAAGCAGTCACAACTTCCCCTAGACAAAACTCCTGTGACTGTCTCTCTCCAGGAAGACGATTAATCACCAGAGTTATCTTGACATTTTAATTTATGCCTGAATATTACTGGAGGCCAGGAAGTAACTTGGCAGCAGGTGCTTTTAAAACAAGCATATACTGGCTGTGCTGGGGGATAACCCTCTGCTTACCTTTGGGACTTGGCCCACCCAGCCCAGTCACAAGTCCAAGCCCCACCAAGGTTGCAGAGTTAGAATGCACGCAGTATAATGGTGACTCACTGGACTCTGCTCAGCCTGCTGACACCTTCACTGTCCTCTCAGTCTGTGTGTTTTGTCTGATGAGGATTCCGAGGGTGGAGGGGAGGCATGCATGACTGTGCTCACCCAAACAAAAAGCTGTGTGCATTGGTTGGTTTGGAAAGCAATAGGCAGCAAGCAATTGGCAAGGCCAGGGCCACGCCACCACCACCACGCCACCGCCACCCACGGGCGGCATGATCATGGTGGCACTGGCATCACATGGCGGCTACGCCTGCTTCCTTACTGTACAGTAACAGTGCAGTCACAGTGTGTGTGTGTCATGTGTCAATTAAAACTTAAGTTACCGGTCGGTTCGGGCTGGACGGCCCGGCCGGGACAGGGACACGCACACACACACTGATTGTAGTAGTGCACTGCACAGCCTGCAGGCTGCCTCTGCAGCCTTACTTAGGCTAACTGATTAGGCCTGCTGCTTCCACACTTTACACAGGCCCTGCCTCACCTGGCGGCTGGTGCGGCTACTGCTGGGTGGCACTGGCCAGAGTCAGACTGGCCAGTACTAGTAGTAGTACTCACTCACTGCTGGTGGCTACACTAGTCTACACCGGGCTACTCCTCAGGCTCAACGTCAACAACAAGTCGCCAATGCAGCACGTCGCGACTCGCACCGCAACAACGTCGTCCTGCCTGGCCGTTTGCACTTCTTGCTGCTGGATTACTATCAGTTTCACACTTAGACTTACTTTCACTTAGCGATGCTGCTGAACTGTTCTTTGAATCTTGAACCGAATGGCCATGTTCATGACTCGGTGGTGAGAGGCCATGCGGCTAGGTATGCTGGGGTGTGCGGTGTGCACTTTGCGGTGTGTCAAAGCAGCGAATGCGTGCGCATTGCAATCATTCTAAAAAAAAACTGCGCACGCTGCTTGGCACGCACAGCCCCAACCCCCCCCCACAAATTTGTAAAAGCAAAACTGAATCAAGCCGCAACATCGATCAAACTAAGGACCCACGGCCACCAGGCCACGCCATCATCATCAATCAACATATAATCAGTGATCAGTCAGTCGAATCGAATAATCATAATCGCAACGCGGCCACGCCATCATCAATAATCAACATATAATAATCACTCAAATCAAATAAATTAAACAGTCGGACTCTCTTGGCTCACAGGCATGGGCCGCAACACACTGTCTTCTTGACTGTGGGAGTGGGCAGTGACCCCGGACTAGTAAATTCAGTGAGAGTGGGGCTGTGGGAGTCTGGGGGAACTCACTCGGGACTCGACTGACACTAAACTGCTGCGCAGCTTCATTAACTGATCAGGACCTGCCTCGCCCTCACCTTAGTCTGCGCTGCACACCTTTATTTAGCTGATGAATGATGATGAAAGGCCTAGGCTACCAGACCGTGCCTCCCTCACCTGGTGCTGCTGTGCTGTTGTAAGTTGTGCTTTCTACTCCTCAACGCGGCCAAGTTGGCCAACCAACGTCTTCCAGATCGTGCTCGCCTCTCACTAGCCAGTCAGGGACTTTGAACGGCGGCAGCGGCCGGTTGATCCCAGTCGGTGAGGTGCGGCCATGCGGGTATGCTGGGGCGTGGTGGCAAAAGCAGCGAATGCACGTGCATTGATTGATTGCAATCTAAAAAATATCTGCGCGCGCTGCTTGCTGCCGTGCACAGCCCCAACCCCCGCAGAAGACCAAAGCCCTGCCCAACTCAGTGTCCCGACCACTGGGCTGGCAACACTGAGCCGCTGCATTCACAGATCTTAACGAAATGAGAAGAACTAGTGTGTGACTCGTGTGGTGTGACTGAGTCGTGAAGAAACGGAGTCAACAACTACCTCTTCAACATCACAAGTTATAACAGCTAACCCAGTATGTAACGTAACACTCTAACAGCTGCACTTATGCGGTAGAGCAGAACAGCAGTGTGCAGCAGTGGCACTGAGCCACTAATTACTATAAAATCAATTACGTGCACTAAACACGTGTAGACCCGGCAAGCACCGGCACAAATTAAGCACTGCAGTCAGACAGACTGCGTATTGGAGCACCACAGATGTATAAACAGCATGCAAAAGGTGCATTACTAATGTACTGCTTTTGATCAAATAGCTTATCAAATGATCACAAATATCAACAATCAATTAAAAGACCATAATTGAAGTATGTATTATTTCTAGACCAGTAAGCCCGCAGAAGCAGAAGAAAAACAAAGGTTTCTTCTCTTTTCTAAAGGTCTGTATCACCTCTGGAATCTGGCTGAACGTGCGGACAGCAATATGAAATGCATTTTTTTATTATTTTATCTTCAAGGCTCCCTGTTTGTTTTCTGTGCAAATGGAATCACGTGATTTGTATGTTAGTAGCCTAGGATAAAGGCCATGCACAGATGCAGTGCTGTTATGGTCAGTGAGTAAAATATTCTTTATTCAGGCTTAGGCAACAAAACATTCAAAATTTAAAAAAGTGATAGTGCTTACACTCTAACAACAACAAAATATGTGTTGGAACTCCCCCTTTCTGCAGGGTCACCTCCAAACATTTTTCCTTCCGCCTCCCCTTTTTGCTGAATTCATTCTTGCTGGCTTTAGGACTCTGGTCACTTTACCACTGCTAACCAGTGCTAAGGTGCATGTGCTCTCCACTTAAAAAATAGTAACACTGGCTTGTCCACAATTGGCATATTACATTTACTTATAAATTCTTAGTAAAGTGCACAAAATGTGACCAGGGAATGTACATTAAATGCTACTAGTAGCCCGGCAGCACTGATTGTGCCACCCACTCCAGTAGCCCTTCAAACATGTCTCAGGCCTGCCATTGCAGAACCTGTGTGTGCAGTTTTACACTACCATTTCGACCTGGTAAGATACCCACTTGCCAGGTCAAAACCTTCCTTTTTAATACATATCAGTCACCCCTAAGGTCGGCATGTCCAGGTAGAGAAAAATTCTTAAATTTGTTTTTCACTACTGCAAGGCCAATCTTGCCCTTAGGGTAAAATTGGGAACATCTTGTTCCATCTTATAAGTGCAATTTCCAAGTGGAACCATAAAGAAATTTCAACTTTGGTGTCTCTGGACTCACAATTTAAAATAACAATTAACGGTGAAGTCAGATTTTAAATTGTGTATCTCTGAAAATGACACTTTTGCAAAGTTGGCATTTTCGTACTTTCACCATTCTGTGTCTCTGCCTGCTCTGAATACACATCTGGGGTGACAGCTGGGCTTTGTGCATCCACTCTAGACAGTCACACACAAAGGGAGCTGAGGGTTGACATTCACATCCTGATGGCCCATCACCAGGTTAATGGGTCTTCCTGGGCTAGTAGGGAGGTAGGAGCTGGCACTTGCACCTGAAAAGGGTTGTGCCTGTCCCCACACAGCTGCATACCGCCCTGTGGTGAGTCTGGAGCAAGGTTAGGAAGGGCAGAGTCCTTGTGTACTTCAAAGGTCTCTTTGAAGTCTCCCTCACTTGAAAGGCACACTAGGTATAAGCACTGGACACCTTACACCACCAACTCAGTACACTCTGGACCTGAGGACACTATGCCAGTGAGAAGGACTGCTGTACCGCTGAAAGGACTGTCACTCTGTTGGATACTGCTGGATTTGCTGGGCTCCTGCTCTGCTGTGCCTACCCTGCTGCCTGCTGCGACTTGCCTGGTGGTGAGAAGGGATGGACAGAATCTGTACATCCCCAGAACCAAGTGACTCCAAGGGCTTACTGCCTTTCCTCCTGTTCTGAAGTCTCAGGGACAACAAAGACGTCTTTCAACTCTGCTTCAGTTCCAATCTAGTCCTGGGCCTCGAAAGAGTTTTCTGCTGCTGTTTTGTTAAAAAATCCATGCATCACCTGCTTTGAGCTGGCTGGAACCAACGCATTCTCCTTTGATGTTGACACAGCGCCGCTTTGAGAACATCCCTGTGCAGCTCTAAGATGACATGGGAGATGACATGGGACCCAACTGCAAGGCCCAACAACGACACATTGCCTTCAATGTAAGGGGTTCGACGATGATGTAGGACCCAACTGTGAGGGTCAAATAAGATGCAGTACCCTCATCGTACGGGGTTTCTTCTATGACGCAAGACCTGATTGTGTGACCCAGAGCCGACACATAGTGTTCTCTCCATCGATGCATCCTCCGGTAAGGTACTGTTTCAGCAGGGTCTGCATGGCTTCTGTATCCAACTTGTGCTCCGCCGTGGTCAGTTTCACTTTGACTTGACTTGATCCAGCGCGACCTCAAGGAACCACTAAGCGCAATTGACTTTTAAGCACTGTATTTCAATGTAATCTTTAAAAATTCATAACTTCGGTTCTACTTATTGGATTTTTGTAATTTGGTCTTGTGTTGTTCATTAAATTAAGCTCCATTTTCTAACTTGGAGTGGAGTATTTTTGTGCGGTGTTTGTCACTGCTTTACTGTTTTAAGTGTAGCACAAATACTTTATACATTGTATCTTAAGTGAAGACTGCCTGCTTTGTGCCAAGCTAACAGATAGTGAGCACAGGTTAATTTAGGGTGTGTATATAGAGTGGTGGACCCTACTTGGACGGAGTGCATACTTTTGCCAACTAGAAACCCCATTTCTGACAATACGCATCATCATACATATCATCATCTAGTGCGTGCACTTACCTATAATCACATTTTACAAAAGTTCATAATAAACTGAACTGTATTTTAAATAAATACTTAATAAATGTGACTACTGTAAAAAAAACCTTCAGTTGAAAATTGTTGTAATAAGGTCAACGCTAATTTACAACAATGAATGTTAAAAGAGCGAAATAAGGGTAGTAAAAATGTTTTTCGATGTAACATTGACAAACCAGAATAAAGTACATTGTTGAGCAACCACCACCAGGACAACATGGCAAATCAAATTGTTTCATAGGCTTTTCTCATACTAAAACATATAAAACATTAAATCTTAAAAAGAGTTAATAAAAACCTATGATAAGTAGGAGGGGTGGATAAAGGATAAAAAGTCTATAGTGTTAGATGTTGATATTGCATATAAGCAATGGCAGTTGATTAAAACCTTTCTCAAGGAGCAACCATAATTCTTCTCAGAGTGAAGTTACAAGCAAACCCTAAATTAGCCTGTGCTCAACCCTCCGGCAGCTCGACACATAGCAGTCAGGTTTAATTCAGAGGCAATGTGTAAAGTAATTATGCAATACTTCAAACAATAACACAGTGAAAACACACCACAAAAAAATCTGACACCAGTTTAGAACAATAGAGTAATTTTTAATACATAAAACAATACCAAATTGGCAAGAATCCAATCAGTAGCACCAGAGATATTAAATTTAAAAAAATGTTGGTAAAAAAAAGTGCCAAAAAGCAGAAAGAACCAACTGTGGATATCTGGTCGCACCCAGCCAGGACAAAGTCTCAAGTTCAGCCCAACTGTGATGCAGCGCGGGCCGGCAACAGAGACCCAGTTAGGTGCGCTTAACAAAGTCACTTAAATCCCTGGTTTGCAGGGCATTGTGATGATCTGTGTCAAAGATGCGTTGCTCAGCCGAAGTGATGCATGGGTTCTGAGGTAAGGTGAGGCTGAGGTGTGAGGTCCTGTGTGAACATCGAGGATCCCATCAACGAGAGCTTGAGATGCAAAGTCCAGGGTCGAAGATGCGTTGTGCAGTTGGGGCGATGCATCGGTTCCAAGGAGCTGAGAGGCTGCGATGCAGAGTCTGTCATCGTCTTCGAGGCTGCAGTCAACAGTGGATGCGAGGGACTGCACCGAGGATATGTTGCACAGTAGCAGTTCCAAAGCAGCGAGGGGCAGTTATGTGATGCAAGTCTTTACAATTGTTTCTGATCCACACAGGAGCATGGAAAGCATGTTGGTTCTGGTCGGGTTTGCGCAGCACAGGAAAGCGTATGCGTCTGTACCGCTGGATCCACAGAGGCTGGCTGAGCACCTTAGCCCTGCTTCCAAGAGTCCAGAACTGGGGTGGTACCACTTGGCAGGGTTGACTCACAGGTGGCAGAGTCCAGTTGCTGGGTTCAAGGTTGTTGGAGCCTTCTGTCCCTGAGGTTCAAATCATAAGGCCAGCCAACTAGACCTTGGAGTCACTTTGGAGTCCTGGGTCAAATGGTTGTAGTTCCAGTCCTTCTCACCCTGGCAAGAGGGCAGCAGGTAAGCACAGAAAGGCAGCAGTCCTTCAGAGCAGCAGTCCAGCAGAGTGGCAGTCCTTTCAGCAGCACAGCAGTCCTTTTCCTGGCAGAGCATCCTCAGGTCCAGAGGTGTACGGAAGAGTTGGTGTCTAAGGTCCAGTATTTATAACCATTTGTGCCTTTAAAGTGGGTGAAAAACTTCTAGCGGATTCCATTTGAAGCCCCGAGGTATCCCTAGGCATCCTGCCTTCACTGTCCTGTCCTGGCTCCAGATTAAATATAGGGGGTATGAAGCCCCTTATGTGGAGGCAGAGCATGGCCTATTCAAGCATAAATAGGACTATGCCCAGTTCCGCCCTCCTATCGTGCTAGCGATGGCCCATCCAGTGACACCTAAGCTCTCTTATGTGTTTTGCTGTCTAGGAGGAATACACAAAGCCATCCAGTCATATAACAGAGACAGGCTACAGGTACTAAATGGCTAAGGCAGGAAAATGCCAACATTATGAAAGTCGCATTTTCAATACATTGCATCCTGCCCTTAGGGTTTGTTTTGCCAGAATTAAATGGGAATTTAAAAACTGCACAACACACACAGGTGGTAAAGGCACTCATACAGTCAATTTACCACCACTTCGTGGTCGCAAGGATAACAGATACATCTCAGTGGACAATGTCAAACTACAACGCCTGGCCGATTCTACATAGTATGACACCTCACTTGTAGCATTTAATTTAGAGGCCCTGGGTACATGTAGTACCACTTTACTAGGGACTTAGAAGAAAATCAAATGTGCCAATTAGGGATAAGCCAAAGTCACCATTTTTCAAAGAATGAGCACATGCATAGGTTTGGGGGGGACCACCCTAAGGCTGACAGGTCTAACATAATTCTACGGTCCTGACATTTGTCTAAAAAAAGGCTTTCAAAACTTTTTCATGCTCAACTTAGCAGAAGATAGTACAGTAAAGTGGTCGGACAATACTAACCAGTCAAACCCTTTCTGTACATACTTGAACCAGGCAATACAGCTCCAATTTGTGAGTGAGAGACAACATCCTATCATTAAGCTGTTAAAAGAGATCCCAGCTTTGGCCAAAGTCACGAAGCCAGAGCATCAACAGTTGCAGTATAAATAGATCACCTTCGGGACTGCCAGTAATCTACATCAAAAAGCATTTTCAGCTGATTGAATTCCATTCAGTGAACCATATACCCAGATATCGACCACATGAATTACAATGGGGATGCATTTTGAATAATTAATTGCTAACATCTCGTGAGTGGTTTAGATCGCAGTTGTGGTTAGACCTCTTTCATTTAGGTTTCTTGTGGTGGTCTGGTTAAAGTTCTAGCAGAGGAGCTGTCCTAGAGAATTGTTTTTACCTTATATAAACAACTTTTTTGTATTGGGTAATAAGGTATCTGTTGTCAACCCTTTCAAAGACAATTCAACTCATATGTTTCTCTGCACAGTCATGTACAGATCAAACCCTACTTGTGGGTGACTTCTATTTCCAAAAAGCACTTATTCTGACAGAATACACTTTCGCAGGGTTGTGGCATTGACAATTAGAGCTCTGGCACTGCTCGTTGGTATTGTTATTTTTACTTTTATTTGCCTGTGAGGCCTTCAGGGCGTTCCTGAGGCAAGTGGGACTGGGGGATAAGCTGTTCTACTTCTGTCATATTATTACAGTGATCTACCCATTTGGCCTGTTTTCCAGCCAGTCTCTTTCATCTGCATCAGATGTTGTGTAAGTTGTCCTTGAGCTGGGATGAGATATGAATTGTGGATGAATCACAGTGTGCGGAGATGGGGTCCTCGGGGCTCTCACTGATACAATTCCTTGCATGGAATGGCAGGGGATTAAACTATTGTAGAAAAGTTTGTAAGGTAGTAGCCTACCTTCAGAGGCACAGGGTAGATGTAGCAATACTCCAAGAAACACAATTGGTGCCAGAGAGTGGAGTCCGAATGCAACGTAGGATGCATGGTCAATGTGTGGTGGCGGGTTTCACCACACATGCCAGAGGTGTCTTGATTTGGGCAGTGAGAGGATTATGCGTCAGATTGCAGGAGATATGTGTAGATCTGGCAGGCAGATATGTGGTGGCACATTGTCATAAGGACGACTTAGTGGTCCTCTTGGTCGGCTTCTATGTTCAAAACGATGATGATCCACAGTTTATCATGCCCTGAATGATCAGCGGGCACTGTGGGGGAACCTGCCTTGCATGCATTGGGAGATTTTAATTTTATCCTGAATCCAAAACTGGATCGGTGTAAGGGGGCTCCGCGGAGGCCTTCTGTGGCGGCTCGTGCCCTTGGGGAAATAGCAACATGGTAGGGTCTTTAGAATATCTGGCACTATAAAACACCCACTAGGGAGGGGTACACACATTATTCTTCTGTGCATAATGTGCATGCCCACTTCAATATTGGTTATTGTCGTGATAATTGGCTACGCGAGTACAAAGATGCAAACCACTCCCATGCACATACTCGCCAGATCTCTTGGACTAGAATTATGTGCACGCAACCTCCGGCATTTTCGCAGCGCTTTCCCCCATACTCGCTATTAGATTCTGTGTTTCGGAGGAGCTGGCTGTGGTATACTGTATTATTATTTCACTGTTTCTTTAAGTATTTAGAATCTTTACTTAGGGTTCTATTATGTCATTATAGTCTGTACTTGAGTTCAGTTGCCTTAGGTTTCCTGCCCTTACAACTGCTGTTGCCGTGGGCTCCATTTACTTCGCTACTATTTATTTGAATATAAATAAAGTAATGGACTGGATTACATGCGGAGAGTCTCCTGAATTTACTGGCGTTCCCCTTTACTACAAATTGGTACCAGGAGTAGGGTAATTCGCTGCTATTCTAAATTGCCTGGCAATTTCTACGTTGGAGCCCACCGGACTGATACCATTATATCTTTGGACTTTCAAACGGACCTGTCCGCCTCCTCGTCATTTCATTTCAGGTTGGTCGGATACATTTATTCAAATTCTTTGACTTTCACAAGTACGTTGAGACGCGAGGCGCGAGAGAGCCACTTTCAAAAGTCGCTTACCTGCTCGCTCTCATCGCTCTTGCCTCGTTCTGCTCCTGGAACTTCCACTGCTTTTGCCATTCCATTCTTCCTCATCTGCCGTCATCGAATTCCAATTGCCGCATTGCACCCTGGGAGAGCGCGCTTACGTCATATGCTCTCTGGCGGCCATCTTTAATCGGTCTACAAACGCTCAGCGATCTTCATTTCACATCGTCAGTTTCCTCAGCTAGAAGAGCGTTTCATCTGAACTATATTTTCACACTTCTTCTACTTTCACTCCGTGCGACACTCATACCGGTGATTCGCACAGCATTATAACATCGTCTGATTTTGTGTTGTGGTTCTCCTGAATGGCATTACAGTGAGTTTTACTTTTCATTGTCAGTGACTTATACAAGTACTTTTACTTTACAGCGACCTTACATTATTTACTTTCACTACTTCACAAAATTATTTATTTTACTTATTTATTTATTATTATCAAAACTATTCACACTTCAGTGTGCCCTAGCAGTGCAGAATATTCAGTTTTCCTTACAATGGCATCCAGCCAGGGAGTCATTCAGCCAGCACCTTTTCTATCAAAACCTGGTAAACCTGATTTGAAGTGGTCTGAATGGCTGAGAGACTTCGAAAACTATCTCACTGCTATTGATGCCGATGGGTATACCCCTTCAAGGAAACTGGCTCTTTTAGTAAATCACCTTGGCACAGCTGGTCGCAGAGCTTTTGATAACCTCCCACGTTATCCTTCTCCTGCAACCGAAGACACCCTGTGGAATGTTTTCATCGAGGCTAAGTTGCGCATGGGCAAACAGTATTCTGATGCTACAAGTGTTCTTTTAGAGAGGTTTAATTTTGCTATGAGCAAACAATCTTCCGAAGAATCTGTAGAGGATTCTATCGCAACCTTAAGAGTTTTGGCGGAAAAATGTGACTTTGGGCCCAAATATATAAGAGACCAGTTTGTCTTTTGGTGCCACTCCAAGAAAATTCAGGAGCGCCTTCTCACCTTTCCGAATCCTACTTTAGCTGAAACTATTGGCGTTGCCAAAAGCATTGAAAGATCAATCGTCACATCTAAAGTATTATCCAGTCATACTAATCAAAATGTTTTTCCTCCTACTCAATCTGCAGATCCTTCAAATGTAAGCCTAATTATTAATGATGATACTGTGTGTGCCATAAGTACTAAACAAATATTTCACAAGAAACATTTTATAAACCAACCGTCTAGAACCCAATTGGTTTGCTTCCGCTGTGGTTCTAGGAACCACATTGGAAACAATCCCAGATGTCCTGCTATAGGAAAAAAATTTACTAAATGTCAAAATATTGGACATTTTCAAAATGTATGCAGAAGTAATATGTACAGTACACCATCTAGCAGAGTCAAGATTTCAAGCGTTTCTCTAGACACTTCTGACACACAAGAATGTACTCCTCAGTTTACAAATATTGTTGTCACTATTGAAGTTCCTGAATCTTCTGATAAACCCATAAAAGGACCTTTAGTTGACATTTGCATTGATAGTAAAACCATTTTAGCCATGGCTAATTCAGGAGCCCCTGTTACTATTTTAGCTGACACTATATTTTATAAATATTGGCCCAACAACAGAACACTTATTAACCCTGATATCAACCCCAAGCCTTTGGTGAACAAGACATTGATCTGATGGGTTTTTTCTGGTACAAGTTAGAAGGTCTTGGTAGATCTGTCAGATCTAAGATTTCCGTATCTATCAAAGGTGGAGATATCATTGGCTGGAAGGACCTTGCTCTATTGGGCATTATCTGAGGTCCCGGCCAAGGTCCTCCAATTGTTTTAGGTGATCTACCTTCAAACATTCTATTAATCAACAATGCCATGCATGCATTAGGAGATTTTAATTTTATCCTGAATCCAAAACTGGATCGGTGTAAGGGGGCTCCGCGGAGGCCTTCTGTGGCGGCTCGTGCCCTTGGGGAAATAGCAACATGGTAGGGTCTTTAGAATATCTGGCACTATAAAACACCCACTAGGGAGGGGTACACACATTATTCTTCTGTGCATAATGTGCATGCCCACTTCAATATTGGTTATTGTCGCGATAATTGGCTACGCGAGTACAAAGATGCAAACCACTCCCATGCACATACTCGCCAGATCTCTTGGACTAGAATTATGTGCACGCAACCTCCGGCATTTTCGCAGCGCTTTTCCCCATACTCGCTATTAGATTCTGTGTTTCGGAGGAGCTGGCTGTGGTATACTGTATTATTATTTCACTGTTTCTTTAAGTATTTAGAATCTTTACTTAGGGTTCTATTATGTCATTATAGTCTGTACTTGAGTTCAGTTGCCTTAGGTTTCCTGCCCTTACAACTGCTGTTGCCGTGGGCTCCATTTACTTCGCTACTATTTATTTGAATATAAATAAAGTAGTGGACTGGATTACATGCGGAGAGTCTCCTGAATTTACTGGCGTTCCCCTTTACTACAAATTGGTACCAGGAGTGGGGTAATTCGCTGCTATTCTAAATTGCCTGGCAATTTCTACGTTGGAGCCCACCGGACTGATACCATTATATCTTTGGACTTTCAAACGGACCTGTCCGCCTCCTCGTCATTTCATTTCAGGTTGGTCGGATACATTTATTCAAATTCTTTGACTTTCACAAGTACGTTGAGACGCGAGGCGCGAGAGAGCCACTTTCAAAAGTCGCTTACCTGCTCGCTCTCATCGCTCTTGCCTCGTTCTGCTCCTGGAACTTCCACTGCTTTTGCCATTCCATTCTTCCTCATCTGCCGTCATCGAATTCCAATTGCCGCATTGCACCCTGGGAGAGCGCGCTTACATCATATGCTCTCTGGCGGCCATCTTTAATCGGTCTACAAACGCTCAGCGATCTTCATTTCACATCGTCAGTTTCCTCAGCTAGAAGAGCGTTTCATCTGAACTATATTTTCACACTTCTTCTACTTTCACTCCGTGCGACACTCATACCGGTGATTCGCACAGCATTATAACATTGTCTGATTTTGTGTTGTGGTTCTCCTGAATGGCATTACAGTGAGTTTTACTTTTCATTGTCAGTGACTTATACAAGTACTTTTACTTTACAGCGACCTTACATTATTTACTTTCACTACTTCACAAAATTATTTATTTTACTTATTTATTTATTATTATCAAAACTATTCACACTTCAGTGTGCCCTAGCAGTGCAGAATATTCAGTTTTCCTTACAATGGCATCCAGCCAGGGAGTCATTCAGCCAGCACCTTTTCTATCAAAACCTGGTAAACCTGATTTGAAGTGGTCTGAATGGCTGAGAGACTTCGAAAACTATCTCACTGCTATTGATGCCGATGGGTATACCCCTTCAAGGAAACTGGCTCTTTTAGTAAATCACCTTGGCACAGCTGGTCGCAGAGCTTTTAATAACCTCCCACGTTATCCTTCTCCTGCAACCGAAGACACCCTGTGGAATGTTTTCATCGAGGCTAAGTTGCGCATGGGCAAACAGTATTCTGATGCTACAAGTGTTCTTTTAGAGAGGTTTAATTTTGCTATGAGCAAACAATCTTCCGAAGAATCTGTAGAGGATTCTATCGCAACCTTAAGAGTTTTGGCGGAAAAATGTGACTTTGGGCCCAAATATATGAGAGACCAGTTTGTCTTTTGGTGCCACTCCAAGAAAATTCAGGAGCGCCTTCTCACCTTTCCGAATCCTACTTTAGCTGAAACTATTGGCGTTTGCCAAAAGCATTGAAAGATCAATCGTCACATCTAAAGTATTATCCAGTCATACTAATCAAAATGTTTTTCCTCCTACTCAATCTGCAGATCCTTCAAATGTAAGCCTAATTTCTAATGATGATACTGTGTGTGCCATAAGTACTAAACAAATATTTCACAAGAAACATTTTATAAACCAACCGTCTAGAACCCAATTGGTTTGCTTCCGCTGTGATTCTAGGAACCACATTGGAAACAATCCCAGATGTCCTGCTATAGGAAAAAAATTTACTAAATGTCAAAATATTGGACATTTTCAAAATGTATGCAGAAGTAATATGTACAGTACACCATCTAGCAGAGTCAAGATTTCAAGCGTTTCTCTAGACACTTCTGACACACAAGAATGTACTCCTCAGTTTACAAATATTGTTGTCACTATTGAAGTTCCTGAATCTTCTGATAAACCCATAAAAGGACCTTTAGTTGACATTTGCATTGATAGTAAAACCATTTTAGCCATGGCTAATTCAGGAGCCCCTGTTACTATTTTAGCTGACACTATATTTTATAAATATTGGCCCAACAACAGAACACTTATTAACCCTGATATCAACCCCAAGCCTTTGGTGAACAAGACATTGATCTGATGGGTTTTTTCTGGTACAAGTTAGAAGGTCTTGGTAGATCTGTCAGATCTAAGATTTACGTATCTATCAAAGGTAGAGATATCATTGGCTGGAAGGACCTTGCTCTATTGGGCATTATCTGAGGTCCCGGCCAAGATCCTCCAATTGTTTTAGGTGATCTACCTTCAAACATTCTATTAATCAACAATACAAACCCAACTGTTGAAGACGTGTTGAAAAATTTTCCCGAAGTATTAAAAAATTCTGTAGGCACAGTCAAAGGTTACAAACACACTATCGTATTAAAAAAAGATGCTATTCCTATTACATATAAAGTTAGACCTGTACCTCTGAGCATCAGAGGTGATCTTAAATTACTGCTTAATAACCTACAAACTGAAGGTATCATCTCGCCTATAGATTCATCTGAATGGATTTCTCTGGTCATTTTACGAAAAAAAAAGACCGGGGACTTGAGGCTATGTGTGGACTTGAGGTCCCTAAACCAAAACATATTAGTTGATTGCCACCCTCTACCTCTCATACATGAGATGCTAGCCAATATCGGGAAATCTAAGTTCTTTTTAACTATTGATTTACACTCAGCCTACCACCAAATTCAACTCTCCCCTAATTGCCAAGCCCTCACTGCTTTTGTAACACCTTTTGGGGCCTTCAAATATTTAAGATTGCCTTTTGGCCTTGCCTCAGCGCAAGCAGTTTACAAAAACTTATGGACAATTTATTTGGCAATATTCCCCAAGTACAAGCATTCCAAGATGATATCTTGGTTCACACCGAAACCAAGGAAGAACATTTAAAAATACTTAATAAGGTGTTTAGCATTTTACATGACAGAGGTATGAAGGTAAAAGCTAGTAAATACAAACTACTAGTCAATGAAGTTGAATACCTAGGTCACACTATTTCAAGTAAAGGCATTAAACCCAAGTTTTGTAACGTAGAAGCTATACGCAATGCTCCTCCTCCTTATGATTAACCCCGGGCGTAGCACTACGCTTCGCCCACGTAGTGTACGTAGCGCTGCCTGCTTCGCACTTTCCGAAGTAGGCGAAGCAGGGCAGCGCTACGCACACGCCGAGGGCGAAGCGTAGCTGCTTGCCACCCGCCACCCACCTCCCGCCCGCCCTTCTTTTAAATAATATAAGCATTGAAAAATAAATTAAAATAAGTCGACTTACCCGTAAGCGCGGCGTCTCCGGGGCTCCTTCTTTCTGTTTCTAATTTCTTCTGGCAAATGCGCATGCGCGGACACCCGCGCATGCGCATTTCTCGCGAGAAATGCGCATGCGCGGGCGTCCGCGCATGCGCATTTGCCAGAAGAAATTAGAAACAGAAAGAGGGAGCCCCGGAGACGCCGCGCTTACGGGTAAGTCGACTTATTTTAATTTATTTTTCAATGCTTATATTATTTAAAAGAAGGGCGGGCGGGAGGTGGGTGGCACGTAGTGGGGCTACGCGAAGCGCGTAGTGTGCGTAGATTTGGGCACACTACGTGCTGCTTCACGTAGCCCCACTACGCCCACTACGCCCACCCTTACTTATGATAAGGATTCCTTACGTTCATTTTTGGGTCTATGCAAATACTATGCAAGATTTGTACCTGGCTATGCACAATTAGTTCAACCACTAAGGTGCCTTCTTAAGAATGGACTGACACTCTAAGTGACATATTTGAGAAAATTAAATTGTTGGTCATCAATGCTCCTGCATTACATCCTTTTGTTTCCAATGCCAGATCATTTGTGTCTGTAGATGCAAAGAAAACACTATTGCCTTTGCCTCACGTGCTCTAACTACTACTGAGTGCAACTACAGTACACTCGAGCGATAGGCCCTTGCCATTTTCTGGGCAGTACAAAAATTTAAAACCTACATTTGGGGAAATCAGTCTGAAATCTTAACTGATCACAAACCTTTGGTTTCGTTACTCTCTGGTTTAGGCAAATCCTCCGCAAGATTAGTTAGACTACTTTCCAAATTACAAGAATACAATCTGATAATAAAGTATATTCAAGGAGGTAAAAACATCCGGGCTGATTGCCTTTCTCGTATTCCCCTTTCTGACTGCAGTGACGGCGAAAATGATACTCACAAAGATTGTGTTGTTGGGCTTGTAGATGCTGTTTCTTTATGCAATGGCAGCATCTCACAAGATGAATGGGCATCTGCAATGGCACTTGATGAAACTGTAAAAAAGGTTGAGGTTTTCAATAAGAGTAAATTACCTGGTAATAAGAGTTTAAGCAATGACCTAAAACACTTTGCACAAATCAGTGAGGAGTTACCTCTTGAAAATGGTGTTTGCGTAAGGAACAGGTTATTTTTGTCCCTCCAACTTCTCTCAGAGACAGATTCATCAAGATTGGCCATGAGGGTCACTTAGGAGTTTCTGCCACTTGCAAAAAATGAAAAGACATTTATTGGTGGCCAGGTCTAGATAAGCAAGTAGCTCTGTTCATAGACAGTTGCCCAAGTTGTATTGTTTCCGATAAACATTGGAAAACCAATAAGAAGCCTTTGCTGCCAGTTCCATTCCCTGATTCTCCATGGGGGAAAATTGCTTTAGACTTCTCAGGACCTTTTAATATATTACCGGCTGATAAAAGGTACTGTTTGGTTGCTATTGATTATTTCAAGTGGATATATTATTCATTTGTACATGCAGCAAATTCTTCCACTGTTATTTCTTTTCTTCAAAGGTTCTTTAGAGCTGAAGGTATTCCCAAATGCGTTGTTACTGACAATGGCCAACCTTTCCTTTCTCATCAAGTTACTGAATTTATGGAAAACTCTGAAATTCAATTTTGTCAAGTTGCACTATATAGTCCTTCCTCTAATGGACTTGTTGAGAGAGCCAATCCATTCTTAAAGGAAGGTGTTCAAACTGCCATTGCAGCCAATCTTGACGTAGGTGATTTTCTGCAGGAAAAGGTTTGGGGTTACCTGACAACACCTCATTCTACTACCGGTGTAACACTTTTTAAAGCTCTAAGAGGCAGGGAAGCTAGATCAAAATTGATGCCACATTGGTTCACTAACTTAGCTGCAGGTTCGGCTTTACAGAATTAGAGGAATACTTTAGCAGATCCTCAAATTGTACAAAATAGAGTAGCTGCCAAACAGTTACTACAAAAAAGGTCCTATGATGGTCTTTCCACCTCACTTGGCCCTGACCTCAAGATCAATGATTGGGTACTGATCAAGAAACCTTACAAGGTTTGCAAAGGCCAATCTAAATTCACTTTTCCAGTTCGAGTTATCAGAGTTACAAAATCTTCTGTCCTTTTAGAAAACAAAGGTTGGTGGAATAAGAACAATGTGGTGAAACTTACTGACAACCAAGTTAGCATATTTAACAAAGTCTATGCCGGTAGGTCTTATTGTGATGATTCTCACTTTACCTTTGGACCTGATTTTTATATTACTAAAGCCCAATTGCTGAAAATGTTAATTCTAATTCTGATTCTTCAATAATTTCTTCTCCTAATTGCTCAAATAGTGTTTCACCTGCTTGTGCTTGTAATTCACCTATGTTACCATCACATGATCAACGAGACTGTAAATTACCCGTCAGAATTCATGATTATGTATTATATTAATGTTTTGGTTGTTTGTTTTATTATATGGGGGGAGGGTATGAGGTATACTGTATTATTATTTCACTGTTTCTTTAAGTATTTAGAATCTTTACTTAGGGTTCTATTATGTCATTATATTCTGTACTTGAGTTCAGTTGCCTTAGGTTTCCTGCCCTTACAACTCCTGTTGCCGTGGGCTCCATTTACTTCGCTACTATTTCTTTGAATATAAATAAAGTAGTGGACTGGATTACATGCGGAGAGTCTCCTGAATTTACTGGCGTTCCCCTTTACTACACTGGCACAGGCGATCACTGAGCTTTTCCCCTCCTCAACATTGACTCAGTAGATACATTTGCAATGGTGTGAGAAGCATTCAAGGTATATATATATGTACGTGCCAACATGCTGTCTAAACATGCAGACCGATACGGGGTCATTTAGCCAGAATCGAAATGGCTCGGATCGCTGAGTTAGAGAGGCGACACAGGGAGACAGCTAAACGAAGCCTCCTGGGCGAGATCAGAACTAAGACGGAGGAATGCCACGAAGTTGCACAAAGTGAGGTGAATCATTTGGGTAAATACACAGTAGCTCCTTCATTAAGTAAGGGGAAGCATCCTGGTGCAACACTAGAAGAGGTGATGGGCCCCCGCTGGGATGACAACGTGGCTCTCAAGGTACAGGATGAGCAGGAACAGAGACTCTGTGCAGCTGAGCAGATATCAGATAGTTTCTACAGAAATAACACTGAGCTCTGTCAATTGTGGTTATCATATGATGACAGCGGTGCTACAGATTATCTTGCACATATCACTATGCAGAGACTCACTGTCGAACACAGAGAACACCTTATGGCCCCACTGAACCCGGGAGAGATATGTGCTACACTTAAGGATATGCCTACTGACAAGGGCCCTGGTGCTGATGGGCTTACAGTGGCATTTTTATAACGCCTACCAGGAGCTACTTATTCCGCAGATGATCTCCCTATAAGAGGAGATGACGGCAGAGAGCTGCATGCGCTGCACAATGAGTGAGGCCCTACTAATCACCATCCTGAAGCCGGGTAAGCCAGTGCTCATCCTACCGTCCGCTGACCTTACTGAATATCGACATCAAATCATGTTAGTCAGCAACACCCTACCCTGAACCGTGAGAGGTAAGGTGCTTCAAAATGCCAATTGGGGACGCAACAATCCTATTGCACTCATAAGCTTCCCATCTATTAGGTCATTAGTCTTGTGGCAGAAGTTTATCCCCAAGTATCGGAAGGTACAAGACTCCCATCAGAGGGGTGGGAACCCACAAGGAAATGTTGCTATGAACAGTGTGGGTTCAGTAGAAACAAACAGGACTTGGCCCAGTTATCCCTTAGGCCTGAAGCAGCATGGAATTCCTGCAGTGTAGTTGTGAAGCCGTTACACCCTCTCTAATTTATTGGATATAGACAAGCATGTCATCTGCATACAACAAGGCAACATGGGTCTCCTCATTCAACAGGATGTCCCAAGCCTGTCCATGCAGCTGGAGTTTCTGTGCCAAGGGCTCCATTGCCAAAGCAAATAGCAATGGGGACAGTGGGCAGCCCTGCCTCATCTCTCTGCAAACTGAGTGGGACCAATCTTCACTGGCCTATCTTCACTCGCGTCATGGGCTCTACGTACAGGAGAAGAAATTAGCTGTGCAAGCGACCCGTGATACCAAATGCAGTCAAGGTCGAGAACAGGTACCTCCAATCCTCTGTATTGAAAGCCTTCTCCAAGTCCAGTAACATACACGCTACGTACGGCTCCAGACCGAAGAAAACTCCATCACTCTCTGCATATGGCAGATGTTTAAGGCGGTGGATCGACCAGACACAATTCCGTTCTGGTCTGGATGCACCAGATGCAGAAATGTACTCAAATAGTCGGCTTGCTATAACCTTGCTTAGGATTTTGTAATCGGACCCTAGCATAGATAGTGGCCTGTAGGAGCCAAGCTCCAGGGGGTCCTTTGGCAGACAGACTAAAGCAGTTTCCCACACCGTGGCAGCAGTTGACCCTCTGCCTGGGCCTCATTGTATAATTCAAGCAAGTTGGGAGCTAGAGGATGCTCGAGTATAAAACTCAACCGGGAAGCCATCCATACCCACGGTCTTTTTGCTCAGTGCTCCTCGTATAGCTGCCTGTCTCTCCTGCAAAGTGAGGGGTGCATTAAATTCCTCTCTGTCTAGTGGGGTCACTTTTGTCAGGGTGACTGATGCTAGGAAATCTTATATGGCACCATGCTATCCACAGGAAGCATGGTGCCATATAAGAGAAGTCTAGAGAAGTCTAATCATTGTGATCGGTAGTATTGGGGTAGTGGTATGTAAAAGCCAGGCCAACAGATGAGCTGACTTGTCTCACTCCACACGTATTTTCGTTTGGTATGCCCGAAAGTCGATGCAGCGTAGTTGTTTGACAAGTTGGGCATGGTAGTGCAGTGCCTATGTTAAGGCCCCCACTTTTTTCATGATCTGTTCGGGCCTCAGTCTCTAGTCCACCCAAGGAGGACTCAATGTTGATCAGTTACTTTTGTAGTTCTGCTTTCACCCCCCACAATAAATTGGAAGCAATGACCTCCAAAGACTGTTTTTATTGCCTCCCAGTCCACTAATTTAGAACTAGATGCTCCCCAGTTATTGCACAGACATTGGGGCAGGGTTTGATCTATCACATTTTGTAAGACATGGTCTTCCAGCATGGTAGCTGCTAGGTAGGGACTGGCGGCTGTGACACTCTCCATTCCAGGTGAATCTGTAGAGGGTTATTTTCAAAGAAGGTCTTCCCCAAATACTCCGCCCCTGTTGCTCAGAGTCTGGTAGCCACATCACACAGTATCATTTCTAGGCGGACATGTACATTGTGCAGGGGGAGCAATAAGAGAATTCTCTAGTCCTTACCTGGAGGACCTATTTAAGGCGGTCCTTGGATGTGCCTGTCCTCTTTGGATGCATTTGCCCGGAGGGGTGGCTCTGTAAAGCACGCTCGCGCGGATTGCTAGCGCTTTTTAGCCTCTTTCAGTGTTTTTATCGATTGCGCTCTCCTTCCTTGCTGGGTGTTAGGACTCCCCCCTTACCTGCACATAATACTGGTGATTCACCGCTCTTTTAGCGGGTCCGGGCTCCCTGGTAGCTTGATTCTGCAGCGTTCCGATTTTGGGCGCCATTTTGGGTTGGGCAGTGGCGATCTGGTAGCGCCATCTTGTAGCGTCCTTCTGGGACAGGGAGGACCTTACCTGGAGGACCTATTTAAGGCGGTCCTTGGATGTGCCTGTCCTCTTTGGATGCATTTGCCCGGAGGGGTGGCTCTGTAAAGCACGCTCGCGCGGATTGCTAGCGCTTTTTAGCCTCTTTCAGTGTTTTTATCGATTGCGCTCTCCTTCCTTGCTGGGTGTTAGGACTCCCCCCTTACCTGCACATAATACTGGTGATTCACCGCTCTTTTAGCGGGTCCGGGCTCTCTGGTAGCTTGATTCTGCAGCGTTCCGATTTTGGGCGCCATTTTGGGTTGGGCAGTGGCGATCTGGTAGCGCCATCTTGTAGCGTCCTTCTGGGACAGGGAAGACCTTACCTGGAGGACCTATTTAAGGCGGTCCTTGGATGTGCCTATCCTCTTTGGATGCATTTGCCCGGAGGGGTGGCTCTGTAAAGCACGCTCGCGCGGATTGCTAGCGCTTTTTAGCCTCTTTCAGTGTTTTTATCGATTGCGCTCTCCTTCCTTGCTGGGTGTTAGGACTCCCCCCTTACCTGCACATAATACTGGTGATTCACCGCTCTTTTAGCGGGTCCGGGCTCTCTGGTAGCTTGATTCTGCAGCGTTCCGATTTTGGGCGCCATTTTGGGTTGGGCAGTGGCGATCTGGTAGCGCCATCTTGTAGCGTCCTTCTGGGACAGGGAGGACCTTACCTGGAGGACCTATTTAAGGCAGTCCTTGGATGTGCCTGTCCTCTTTGGATGCATTTGCCCGGAGGGGTGGCTCTGTAAAGCACGCTCGCGCGGATTGCTAGCGCTTTTTAGCCTCTTTCAGTGTTTTTATCGATTGCGCTCTTCTTCCTTGCCGGGTGTTAGGACTCCCCCCTTACCTGCACATAATACTGGTGATTCACCGCTCTTTTAGCGGGTCCGGGCTCCCTGGTAGCTTGATTTTGCAGCGTTCCGATTTTGGGCGCCATTTTGGGTTGGGCAGTGGCGATCTGGTAGCGCCATCTTGTAGCGTCCTTCTGGGACAGGGAGGACCTTACCTGGAGGACCTATTTAAACCGTTCCTTCTAGCGCAGCGGTATCGCGCAGCGGGGTTGCCTTCGCATTTGCCTGAGTCTTGCCAGAGTCCTGCCCGTCTGCGCCCGTCAGCGTCTCGGAGGCGGCGGAGCGGTGAGAGTGCCTGGTTCCGTGTTCGGGTAATATGATTCGTTATTCTGCCAGGGAACTACGTGCGTTGCATAGCTTCTCCTGTGCTTGCCGTTCCGTGTTCCCAGGCCGTTACCGAGGTAAACGGTTGTGCCCTGCCTGTGGCTGGTCGCCAGGTTTTGTCCCGGCTGCTTCCTCACGGAGAGATGAGGTCTGCGTTAAACATCTCTGCTTAATGCTGAATACAAGATCGGTAGGGAAGCACGCCTTGGAGATCTTCGATCTCCTTGTCAGGGAGAATCCACTCTGTCTCCTGCTGACAGAAACTTGGTTGGGGGAGACGTCCAATCCGGACATCAGGGCGGCTTTTCCTCCTGATTATACAATCTTTCGTCAGGATAGAGTGAAAGGCAGGGGAGGAGGGGTGGCGGTAGCAGTGAGAAAGTCAGCTACCTGCACCATCACTTCTTTGAACACCATTGCTGGAGCGGAATCTCTTGCCTTCACTATCAGATTAACCCCTCATCACGCTTTCAAAGGGCTGCTGGTATATAGATCTCCTGGACCAGTGGGCTCTTTTTTCGATGATCTTCAGGGGGCCATATCTGGTATGGCACTAAGTACGGAGCATTGTCTTCTGGCAGGAGATTTTAATTTTCATATGGACGATGACAATGACCCGAATGTAAAAAAACTGCTCGATATTACGGCTCCTCTTGGTCTTGCCCCGTTTTTGGTTGGTTCTACACACGACAAGGGACATACTTTAGATCAGGTTTTCTCCTCGTTCCCTCTTGTTGATGTGGAGCTCCTTCCGGTGCTCTGGTCCGACCATAGATTGGCCAGATTTTGTGTATTGGGTGGCGAAAAATTGTTCAGTTGCGCCCCCAGACAGCATGGCACTGCTCAAAGGGCTCTACATAGAGTCACACCCGAGTTGCTGGCTCAGGCTGCTATAGACCATCCTTGCCCTCTTACAGGGGATTTAGAGCAGGATGTAGAGTCCTTGCAGGGATGGCTGTTGGAGAGGCTGAACAATCTGGCCCCCGCAATGGCCCCTCGGGATAGTGCTAAGAGGGTCTCAGCCCCATGGTTTACGAAGGCATTGTGTGCCACTCGTGCGCAGTGTAAGGTGGCAGAGAGGGCATGGCGTCTTCGGTATGACCCGGAAGCTAGATCGGCTTATAGGAAAATGATTAAATCCTATCACCAGGATATTCTCCGGGAGAAAAAGGAGTATCTGGCCAGGAGGATTGAGACTGCCGCCAATTCCTGTAAAGAGATCTTTACTGTGGTAAGGGAGTTTACGGCGTCTAGATCCTGCGTGGCCCATAGTGTTCCATTGGAGCACTGGGTCTGCGATCTGGCTAAATTCTTCACGGATAAAATAAAATCTATCCAGGACTCTTTCCCAGTGAGGTCTGTGGAGGAGTGTTCCAGTCCGATGGCCGGACTGTCCAGCCTGCCGATGCAGGGTGTGGTTCTTGCTGAGTTTCCTCTTGTCTCGGCCGATGCTTCTCTTGCTCTTCTGACCAGCCTGAAATCGGGCTCACCATTGGATTCCTGTCCTGCCAAATTTTTGGCTAAGATGGCGGCCGTAATCAACCCACTAGTCAACCCTTTGGTGAATCTATCTCTGACCATAGCTCTATGGAAAAGAGCTATGGTGATCCCCCTCCTCAAAAAGCCAGGGTTGGACTCTGAGGTCTTGGCCAATTATAGGCCGATTTCTCTTTTACCGGCCTTGGCTAAGATCACAGAAAAGCATGTACATGGTGTTCTCTCCAGCTTTCTCGAATCCAACGATTTGTTCCATCCTTCGCAGTCCGGTTTCCGTCCTAAGTTAAGTACGGAGACGGCACTGCTGGAAGTGTCGGAAATCATCAGGGAGACACTGGATTCTGGAGGAAGGGTCATGCTCGTCATGCTGGATTTGTCGGCGGCCTTTGACACCGTCCCCCATGAGGTGCTCCTCTCCAGACTTTATGACATCGGTCTGAGGGGGACGGTGTTCAATTGGTTTACATCTTTCCTTGAAGGCCGCCGACAAACGGTCTGGGCCTCTCCGTGCTCCGCCGAGATGTCGCCATTGGGAGTTGGGGTCCCACAGGGTTCTGTGTTGAGCCCGACTCTCTTTAACATCGTTATGACACCTCTGGCGGCACTGGCGGAGTCCTCTGGGGCCCGGATCGTATCCTACGCTGATGATACCCAACTGCTTTTCACGTGTAGGCAAGGACAGGCTTTCGATGGAGAGAACATCCGGGGCTGTTTGGAGTCGGTCTTTGGCTGGTTCCAGCGAAATGGCCTTAAGGCAAACTCCAGTAAATCGGAGGTGTTATTCTTCGGCTGTTCTCGGGACCCTGAGTGGCAGGCCTGGTGGCCATTAGGTATGGATTGCCCCGTGCAGGCATCGCTCGTGGCTAAGAATCTGGGAGTGAAGGTTGACAATAATTTGTCACTGAGCTCTCATATTTCTGGCCTGGTGGGTACCTGCTTTGGTATGCTTAAGATGCTCCGGAAGTTCCTGCCTTTACTCACAGAAGAGCACAGAAAGATCACGGTGCAAGCCTTGATAGGCTCTAGATTGGACTCTGCCAACGTCCTCTATGTTGGTCTTCCGGAGTATCTAGTTCAGCGGCTGCAGGTTGTGCAGAACTCCGCTGCCCGGGCCATCTTTGGCCTTCATAGGCGAGCGAGAGCTTCGGGTCTGGTACGATCACTTCATTGGCTACCTATCCGGAAGCGGATTATGTTTAAAGCATTGACCCTGGCGCATAAAGCGCTTTTTGGCACCGGAGCAAGGTATCTACAGCAGAGACTGTCTTTCTATTGTCCAGCTAGATCTCTGCGGTCGGAATCTTTGTTTCTCGCGGTGGTTCCTCGGGTGAGGAAGCCCCGGCACTGGGGGTCGCTCTTTCAGTCTGAGGGCCCCTCAGTTGTGGAACTCTTTGCCTCTGGACCTACGGTCTTCTTCTTCTCTTCTTCTGTTTAGGAAGAGCCTCAAGACGTGGCTTTTTAATCTTTAGGATGTCTTTGTTTGTTATGTTTTTCTGTCTCTTTTTCTCTTGTGTTTGTTGTTATGTTTCTGGTTTTTACTGAGCTGCCTCGATAAAGCGCCGGGACACTCTACGGAGTAGCCGTGCGCTATAGAAATAAAAGTTTAACATAACATAACATAACATAGTGCCTGGGTAGTGCGACCTCAAGCAGTCTAACAAGGACCAGTGCCGGAGCCACTAGTTAAGGTGGGCAGCTGATGTTACCACTGGGGAGTTGGGGAGAGGTGGATGTGAGCTGTCCAGGTGTGGGTTGTGCACACAACTAAAGTCCACTCTGGGTATCCATGGAATGTGAGCTCATTTAGTGAGTATTCTGGATAAATGTGAGAGGTAGGTCGGCTACTGGACATTAGACGCATACATACTGCCCAGTAAGACCTGCTTGTCATCCAGTTGTCCCTCCACTAACATATAACATCAACCTTAGATCCGATTTGGCAGAAAGGAACCTTCGGCTGGGCCCATTTTAGGGAACCCCTGGAAAAACCTGAATACATGGTGCAAACAGTGCCCTCGCCAGCACTTTTGTACCCAGGTATCATCCCCCCCAACCACATAAGTCTCCTGCAGCAGTGCGGTCTGTGCGCCCCTTGGTCTGACATATTTCTGAACCAGGTGCCTTTTCCTTCCAGTGCCCATGCCACAGATATTCCACATAATTAGAGTAACTCTAGACACCTTTCAAGTGCAACCTTAGGGTGGGCTCCAGCTGTAGACTCTAACTACTCAGCTGAACTCCCACAGCCAGCTATAAAAGTTATGCATTGTGGGAAGGGAAATGATATCTCACCGCATGACTTCTCAAACAATAATAACAAAGCCCACAACTCCCTCCCCAAGGCAACCTCAGTACGCCTTAGTCGCTCAAACAGTTCAGTAACATTCCCACAAATGGGGTGCTCTGAATTGTGCAGTAGCATGCACAAGCATCGCCCAGGAGCTAGGCAAGGAGGGCAGCCAACCTAACCACATTCTTCACCGCATCCGGGCAGACTATGAGTGTCACCTGTACCAAGGACTTTGGGGAGACCCCCTGTATCAGCCTCAGTGCACTTAAACAATGGGAAGCTTCCTGATATAAGGCTACAGAGCACATCTCGCACTTTCCATCTGAAAGTAATCACAGGATCTCTTCAGCTGTTTGTGGGGGTCCTGTCTGGCATCACCACCGAGGCCCTGCTACCAGTAGAATGGCTTGAGTCTGCGTCAGATCCTCCTTCCTCTGCCATGTTGACAGAGGATAGGAAATGGTCAGCCAGAACGCGGCTGCTGCCACAGAGCAAGGGCCTGCTCCTCTCTGGCTTGCTCTGTGGTAGGGCCCCCACGAATCTTCTCACTGGCAGCATCCCGAATCTAGCTTCTCATCAATGGCGCCCCGGGAAGACTGAGGCAGAGTTCTCGTGTTGTTGCTGCTTCAGCCAGTCCCAGCCATCTCATGGTTCTGTGAAAAAGTAAATGTTGTTGCGCACCATAACTTTGAGCGTAGCCACGAAAAGAAGTGAGTAGCGGATAACAATCAGACTTTTTTTTTGCTTGACTTCCAAGACTTACAGTGCTGGACTGACATGGTGCAATCATTAAAAATAAATGCTTGTGCATTTTCTTATTTAAAGGGAGCAATGTCCTTGACCGCTTGTAATATGGTGTCCTTGTCCCTATAATTCATGATACGGGCCACCACAGGCCTGGGAGGGGCCCCAGCAAGAGGTTGACGCGTCAGCACCCGGTGGGCGCGCTCAATGATGAAATCTGTGAATAGTTGATCCAGGGCCACCAACTGTGATAACCATGCCTGAAAGGGGCCAGTACCCTCCGCCCATTCTGACATGCCTACTATACGGAGGCTATTGCAGCGCGAACGCCCCTCTGAATCCTCAGCGTGGGCTTCAAGTTCCTGAACCTTGGTCGTCAAGGTGCGGACCTGATCCACCAGATCCTTCACAGTTGGGCGAATCTCTGTAATCTCATGTTCTGTGTGCATGACCCTGTCTGTCAAGTTTCACTGGTCTTCATGCTGCAGGCCAAGCTCAATCGCTTCAGTGTCTACCCTGGCAGTAGATCGTGCCTGGTGTCAGCAATAGCATCCAGTATTTTATTGAGCTTGAGATCCATGTGTTCCGTTGTTGATGACACATCTGGGGGCAGGGACTGGCTAGGGAGCTCTGACACATCGCTATTCTGAGGCTGTGGCTGCTGGGGGCCGGCGCCTCCTCTGCTACCCATGGTCACGCACGGTTCACGGCCCGTTCCAGCGAGGAAGAGCTCATGTGGAGTCTCGATCTTTTAGGAGTGGTAACAGGTCAGGTGGTCGAGAGTCTGGGACCCACCAAACCCCCACTCAGATGAAGTCCAGTTGATGGGGCAACACGAGCAGTCCCATAGGGCAGGACGACGTAGAGTCCTGTTGGGATGTCCCTTCCACGTCATTTCCAGAGCCTCCTGCTTCTTACTGTTTAACTCTCCTGCAATAAGGCCTCCTGGTTAGTCTTCTTGACTCATAGTATGATGGGTCCTGACCCCAGGTACAGCAAGTACAGGCAGTTTGATGCAGCACCCCCCCACTCCCCTATCTCCGTCATACAGGGGGGCACAAGCATTCCAAGTGACGCATACACAGATATGCACAAGCCCTTCCTGGGGGACCTTGGCGAGGAGGGGAAGAAAAACTCCTCCTGTTCCCTTCTCCCCTCTGTTTAGTTTAGGTTCCTCTTACATCTCAGCCCTGGACCTAGCACATACGCCTACTTAACCTCCATGCTTCTCACAGTAAGTGGCAGCCTTCACCAAGATCTCAGTCACTGGCTTCTGCCTTCAGATATAGTTCCACTTATGACCATTATGGTCAGGCTTCCAGCCGCTGCCTTCTCATGCAGGCTATTATAACGTGGTTCCAGTGGAGAGGGGAGATAGATAGATAAAGGACTTACCTACCTATCTTGATGGCCTCCCGGCTGCAAGTCTGTCAACATATGTAGGACTCAAGAGCCTTCCTCAGTATGTGACACAGCACACACACACCAGTGTCTGCACTGCTGCATAGTATGCGCTTGATGTCCCAAGACAAGGAGCAGGGTCCCTGGCAAGGCGGTGAGTCGCACTATGAAGCACATGGCAAAGCAGTGGGTGGAGAGGTGGAGGCAGTGCACCTCACCCCACTTTCTCGATAGTACTCACTGTTGGAGGTTCGGCATCTCCTCTCTCACAAAGGGCTGCATGCTCCATATCCGCATGTCAGGCACATTGATCCAACCCAACATGGATTTAGGGTCAGTAGTCTGTGCCTCAGTGCCCCACTGTGTCACGTTGGTCAATGCCAACTTTTCAGCAGTCGCAACACCGCACATCCCCGTTGGCATGCAGGAAGGCCTCTTCTAAATCTCAGTCCCCGTCACATTCCTGCCAGGTCTGGGAAGGTACCATCCTCTGGCCGGCTCACTCAGGCAGCCTGTATCCATACAGGGTGCTGCAACTCAGTGGCGACCAAACTAGGGACCCCCAAGAGTGATGGTGGCAGGCCATCACAGGTCCGGGGGTCTCCAGACGGAGAGATCTTAGAACCCATCTTACACTGGCTGGCCACCCCTAAAGAAAGACTACTAACGGTAAGACATAAGCACCAACTGCTTTCTGGCCCATTCACATGCCATTCATGTACCACACACAAGACTTTCAGATCGTCTGCCATGGGCCCAATCCAACTTATCACTGCATTCACATCAACATACCACCGCTTTCACATTCATACACCACAGGACGGAATCCTCATTCAAGACAACCTCTCCAACCAGTCTTCATCCAAATTGCATACAAACACACCACAAACAACCCTCCAAAAATACATATGTACAGACATGTTGTCGGTTGTTGCATCCACAAACTTGACAAATTAATCAACAGTTTGCCAAGTACCCGCCTCTGTCTACATTCTGAACATTACCGTCCTCGTGCCTTGTGAACCTTTAATAACGGCTCCCATGACAGCCACATGAGGTTCACGAAGACGTGTCTTACATGCGCCTTTAGTACACTCACTGTGCTAAATTCAACTGCTTTCAGTTTGTGGATGAAAGTGGTGGGTGTCCAAGAATACTTTTCAAGGCCTACATTCGTTGAACTGAGTGAGTGAGAAAGTACTTCATATACTAATTTTAAAAAATTGTTTTGGGCAACAAAGTTAGTCGGTGAAGATTTAGTATATGTCATGTCCACTGTTATGTGCAGTGCTGTGCCTGTAATGCATTTGTCATACGGCAAACTGAACATCAACTAAGTTCTGATGGAGAATAAACATGGCAAGCAGGACTAAGATTTTACCCATACGTATAGAGGTGGGTGAAGTGTTCTCTCTACTGTTATGATTTTTTGTAAAGCGCACTATCGCCCGGGAAGGCATCCTATAGTCAACGCAGGAGCAGTCAGGACTGATCCATAGATTTACCAAGTTGAAGAGCTAAGTGTTCAGCTTCGTGCAGAATGCAATAATTTTAGAGATGGTACAGATTTGTTGAGACAGGTCATTCTGCCCTTTTGGAGCCAATTAGGAGAAATCACTTCTCCTTGTTCTGGTGCTGTGTATACATGGAATGTGTGCGAGCATGATTCAGGCTGAGCAAAGGTTTCGTGAAGTTGACTGATATCTGAGGAAGTATTGTGGTATGCTGGGCCAGTGCTGTATAAGGCTTTGAATGTATGCATCAGGAGTTTGCAAAGAGCTGTTGGATGGGGAGCCAGAAAGGCTGTTTGAAGTGCAGGGTGTGTGTGTGATGTTGATGGAGGAGGCTGCCTGCTGCATTCTGTATGGTTTGGAGTCATCAGTTTAGTTGAGTGAAAGAGTAATTCAATATTGGGGTGAGTGCGGCGCCAATGAGTTTGAGTCCAGCGGTGAAGATGAAGTGATGACATGTGTGTGTGTACTGTACTACTTGGACGATCTGCCTTCTATGGGAAACAACCTTTACAACACAGTCATTACATCGCACTACCTTTACATGGCAGTCATTACATCGCAACATCCTTTACATCGAATGTCATTACAACTCAGCCATTAGATTGCATGTCACTACAACGCATGTCATTACAACTCAAGTCATTACAATGCATACCATTACAACGCATAGTAACCTTACACCATCCAAAACTTACCCTACTGTTGCACTCACTGGAGTTAAAATAGTAATTTTTACCCCTACACTATCCAACACTTGCCCTTCTGTTGCACTCACTGGTGTGAGAATAGTAATTATTACCCCTATACTATCCAACAGTTACCTTAAATGCGATGTAATGGTATGCATTGTAATGGTATGCGTTGTAAAGGTATAATGCGATGTAATGGAATGCTTTGTAAAGGTAGTTTCTGAAAATGCGATGTAATGGCATGTGATGTAAAAGAATGCGTTTTAAAGGATGTTGAGATGTAAAAACTGCGTTGTAAAGGCATTCATTGTAAATGTATGCGTTGTAACATCATACATTTGCTTTCTACCAATCAATATTCCTGTGAAAGCACACCCAGTCTAAGCTTTTCCTACCCGTTCATGTCTCTGTCCCCTTCAAAGTCCTGAATAATCGAATATACTTGCCAAGTGAACACTAACTAACTCCTTGCATTGCTAGCTACTTGAAGCTCAAGAAAACGTTCCTTTCATGTGGCTTCAGCGCACTTAGGGGCATATTATCAAGTCCTGGCGATAACTATCACCAGCCCCATTTAGCAGGAGTTTTTTTATTGCCTTTTTCACTGATATTTATCGCCTTGTTATCAACGTATTATCAACACGATGGTAACAGGCGATCGTGTCAGGGATAAGGCCATTAGCGGCAGAAAAGTCCCTTCTACCCTCCCGGCGATAAGTCCGTGTTCCAGGACTAGACGTTTCGTGGGCTTACTGTGTCCTTAGTGCCAAGACACCTCCGGGTATTCATGCACTTTTATAAATCCCGTTAACATTAACACATTAACATTAACATAATATGCCCCAGAGAGTGAGAGTGCAGACAGAGGTGCTGACAGGCAGGTGATGCAGACAGATGGGCTGAAAGGCAGGTGATGCATGTATTCATATATATTTGTAGGTATTCAATATAGTGTGAGCCAAGCTCCGAGGGGCATCAGGGCGCTTTACAGAGAGAATGAGGGTCTCTGCACAGAGACTGGGTGTGGCCAAGTGGAAACCAGACACAATTCGGACAAACTCTGCAGCTTTTCACGGAAATGTAATGTATCATTGGAGGCATGCGGGTTTAAAGTAGTTTGTCTAGAATCACAAGATTTTACATCAAGTGTTGAAGCTGGGATTAGAACCCTGGTCAGCAGGATTCATCTTCAACAACTTGTGCATGGAAAAATGAAGAGATAAATAAATATAGAGCAATGCACCAGAGAGAGAGAGAGAGAGCTGGAGGGTCAAGGATTGAAAGGACACAAGGACAGGCAAAGGGAGAGACAGTCAGGTAGACCGTAAATTGACAGAATAGATATAGGGCGACGCGATCCAAAGAAAGAGTGAGAGAGAGCAAGCAGGTAGAAGACAGGACAACACATAGGAACATGAAATGATTAGCAACGTGGTCGACTGGCAGCGAACTGACTGGATGGCTGGATGTACGGACATAAGCATGTTGGATTTGTTAGCTGGCTAGTTCTGTGTATGAATGCATGGTTGAATGGTGGATGGAGGGACGCTCAGATGGATGATGGCTGGGTGGATAGGGAGTGGACGGGAGCACAGATGGATGAATGGATCAATACGGTAGAGAGAGAAAATGATGGACGGACTGAAAGAAACTAAGAGATCGACAGGGTGAATGATGGGTGGACAGGTGGATGAAAGGGAGGGTCCTAGACACACGGAACGCGACAGGGTGCGTGGGTGCATTGATAGAAAAGTAGAGAGAAAGGCAGGTAGACCAACTGGGTGGATAGTTGGAAGGCAGGTCCAGGGGACAGAGATGAACTGAATAGATGGATGGATGGACGGGCGGCTGAAATGCAGACCAACAGGATGGATAGCTGGGTGGTGAACAAGGAGACAGGAGGACCGACTGGATAGATGGATGGATGGCTGCGATGCAGACCAACAGGCTGGATAGCTGGGTGGATGAGTCAGGAGACTGGCAGACGAGGGCGGCCCTGCACAGGCCTGCCTGCTGTCACTGTTATCATGCATGCTTCAGATGCACTGCCTCTCAGAGCGGCGAGCGGCAGGGCTGTGCGCTAAGCAGGGCTTTAGGGGGATAAAAAAACGTATGGGGGTGGGGGAGGGTCTCTCAAAGGGACGTGACAGTTGTAATTAAGGGTGCGGTTTCAAAACACAATAGCTAAAAATATGTTCTTAGCATAGCATAGTGTGCCGCCCCACTGGTATTTTGCTGCTTCTGTCATTGCATATAGTTGTGTAATACAAGTAACAACACACCTACAACAAGCCAAGACTATTGGCTTTGTCAATGGTTGTTAGTTGCGTAAGATAAATAGGCTATAGCTATATATTCGTTGTATATAATATTGAAAATGCTTCCGTCCTTAAATGATGAGACTGAAAGAACTATAACGAGTCTCGTTGACATTACAGTAAAGGCAGTGAAACAGGGGGGGGGGCTGCAGTGTTTGAAGGGGCCATTGCGCCCAATTGGTGACTGATTTTACTACTGACTTGGGGAGCAGAGGGGTCTATTTTCCTTCTATGAATTGTTGGAGACATTCTTGCTACGACACTGACCCCATTGGTTTACGTGGCCATGATAACAGGATTCTGAAATATTAAAGTGACAAAGTCCCAAAATGAAGACACAGAGCAAGCAAACCACAGCTAAATACTTACAATACATAGAAATATATTCATAGGTGCTCTTCTGGTCTGGTCATTTAAATGTGACCTACAGAGCTTCTTTGGGTTAACACAGAGGGTTACAGTAAATTATCCATATGTGAAGTTCCATTGAAGCAGATGGAGCAGAGGGACACCAAGGTATGAGACTCATGTAAAACTTGCAATCTCAACAAGACTGACTACAGTGCAGCAGAGTTCTCTGGTTACAAAGAATCACTTTGGTTTAAAAAACAAATGTTAAATACATCCAGATAAAGAGGGACTGTAACCAGTAAACAAGCACTTGAAATGCCAAACGTTTAGTCCAGAGATTGTGCATATTGCAAGGTAAATCTGGGGCTCGTGGCTAGGAAGATCGGGGAGGTTCTGGTTGAGAGAGGTACTTGGGACCTTGAAATAAGAAGTCATTGTTATCTTTGCTCAGGACACACTGACCTCGGGAGGAGCTCCTGTTGCACACAACCTAGATCGGAGTGGATGCAAAGACCTAAGGTGAGATATAGCCTTTCTGGACTTAATGACAATCTTGCCCCACTGGAGCTGCGTCTGGAGCCTGGATGCCTGGCTGGACCTGCGTCTGGCACCTGGATGCCCCGCTGGACCTGTGTCTGGAGTGGGATGTGGTGGAGCTGTGGAGTTGATGAGCCGTGGGGGGAGACATTAATGCGCGACGATCGCCCGTACCTGGTGGTGAAGTCTGGCAGGTCGCATGAAGACACGTTGCTGACCTGTGTGAGAAGACCATCCTGCAACCCTTGGAGCTGTTAATGGTAGAGGCGTTCCTGAGCACTAACCTTGTGAGGTCTGCTTCGCATACTACGATGCACCACTAGACCGGTGTGCACAGAGGAGAATACCAACGGTGTGTGCCGTCTCCCTGCATCACAGGCTGGATGATGTTGGGCTGGCTGTACGCTGTGGAGGCTGAGGCCCCTATGCTACAGTAAACTTGTGTGGCGTGAGCCCTGCGCCTTCATGGCTAAGGGGGGCCTGCTGCATTGACTTCATCAGGAGGTCCACCAGCGTACTAGACGGCAACTTCAGTACACAGCCGAGTGAAATCACACCTGGCTGAGGCTCCTGCTGGCTGAGTCACAGATTTGGAGAGAGTGCAGTTGTTTGCGCCACGGTGTCAAAGACCAGGTAAGGAGAAGGTGGGACGCGTAGCCAGGGGTGAGTCGCTTATGCTTAATACACGTAGATGACAAACCCCCAGTGGCGGCTCTTCCGCTTTGGCGGTAGAGCGTTGCCCCACCGCCTCAAGCAGTGCAGAAGAGGAACAACCATCACATGATGATACCTCAATCAATTAATCAATAAGGGGAATTGTAAGAGCGCTACTCACCCATGAGGATATCAAGGCGCTGAGGGGGGGGTGGCGCAGAACTGTTAGCTGAAGAGCCAGGTCTTGAGGGTCTTCCTGAAGGTGTTCAGGGAGGGTGCACGTCTGATATCTGCCGGCAGCTCGTTCCAGGTCTTGGATGTAATGTGGGAGAAGGATCTTCTGCCTGCTCTGGCTCTGTGGATGTGCGGGGATTCGGCCAGTGCGAGTTTGGAAGATCGGATGTCTCTTTTGGGTACGTGGTAGTTGATTCTGTCTTTGAGGTATTTGGGTCCATTGTTGTGTAGGCCTTTGTAGGCGTGAGTGAGGATTTAGAAGGTGACTCTTTTCTCCACAGGGAGCCAGTGGAGTCTACGTAGGTGTTGGCTGATGTGTCCGTGCTGGGGGATGCAGAGGATGAGTCTGGCAGCGGTGTTCTGTAATCTCCGGAGTTTGCGAAGTAGGGACTTGTAAATGCCGGCATAGAGTCTGCTGGTGATGAGTGCATAGGTGACTGTTTTCCTTGATTCCGGCAGGCTCCATGTGAAGGTCTTGCGGACGATGCGGAGGGTGTTGAAGCAGCTGGAAGTGATGGCGTAGACCTGTCGGTTCATGGTGAGGGATGAGTCGAGCACGATGCCAAGGTTTTTGGCGTGGTTCAAGGGGGTAGGTGGGCTTCTGAGGATGGCGGACACCAATTGTTGTCCCATGCTGAATGGGTGGTTCCAAGGACGAGGACAGCTGTCTTCTCGACATTGAGCTACAGGCAGCTGTTGGTCATCCAGACTTCGACGTCATGCATTCCTTTCTGGAAGTTGAGTCTGGCGGTGGTGGGGTCTTTGGTGAGGGAGAGGATGAGCTGGGTGTCATCAGCGTAGGATACGATGTTGAGGCCATGTTGTTGGATGATGGCGACGAGGGGGGCCATGTAGATGTTGAAGTAGGTTCAACGATTATCACAGAGGTCTTGGGACGGGGTGATGTCTGTGGCGTTGCTGTGTGGGTTGGCAAATTCATGAATGACCTTGAAGAGTTGCTTGTAGTTGGTGGAGTTGTTGAGGATTTGGCAGTGGTAGTCTGTCATGGCGTCCTCGTAAGTGGTGTAGATTTCTGGTGTCTTGGTGCTTCTCCAGGCATCTGCAGGTGCGTCTTGCGTCTTGGAGATCGGTGGAGAACCAGGCAGCTTTCCTGGGGTTGTTTGTCGGACTTGCATAGAGGGGCGAGCGTGTATGCGCAGTGGGAGATCCAAGTGTGGAGTTATCTGGCTGCGACACTGGTGTCGGATGTGTTAGAGGCCAGGGTGGTGGTTAAGGTCTGGTGGCAGTGGAGGCAGGAGAAATGGCCATGGGTCATGCTTGGCGAGTCCTGTTGTCAGTATCTGAGTTTTCTGTGGTTGAGTGTGTGGTTGAGCTGTAGCAGTGGCTGGCGCGAGATCCAGGGTTCCTGGCGTTGGTCGCGGTCGGGTCACAGACGGACCCAGACAGGCTTGGCTTAGGTACGCCTTCTGCGCAGCGACCACCATTTAGTAGGGGAGGGGGAGAAATGATCAGCTGGGAGGCGCAAAGGGCAAGGACAGGGGTGCGGGCCACAGGGCCAGCAGTGGCGGGAAGCGCGGGCTACAAAAAGCAAAAAAAAGACCAAAGGTAAAAACAAGGGATAACTAACTAATGTAATCATGCTAAGTATCCTCAGGGGGTGAGAGGGTGGGTAGGACTGCTCCAAACACAGAGCAGGGCACAGGCAGATTGGCATGCCCACTCAAGTGCGCAGTGACTGTTTGGTCAGCCCACTCAGGCCGCCCAAAGCAGTCATGCGCACTTCCCTGTTCGCAATGCAGGCTGCATGACAGCCTGCATGGAGAACATTGCCACCCCTCCTGCCCCTAGCAGCATGACTTGTCCCGTTGCTGATTACCAATCCCACCACTGCATCCTGTGGGACACAAAAACAGTGTGAAAACTCAATTAGTAATTTGTATTATTATCAATGTTATTGAAAAAGGGTAAAGGATGCAATATCTTGTATGATGTTGATTTTCAACTTTTTAGTATATGAACAGTATACATTTTGCTATGCATCAAAATTAGTGCAGATGACAGTGCTCGGACAGTAAACTAATATGTATACAACAACATAGAACAAGGCACTGAACAGATGGCAAGGTTGGATATGATTTTATATCAAACAAACGTAAGCGGAGATTCTGGGGTATATGTACAAGAATTGCCGCTTACTAAAGCTAATGCTAGTTAGTGGCAGTTTACTTAACGCGGCCAATCACCACAAACTATAGCCCGGTTAGCAATACGTCGCTACACGGTAATAGTTTCAGGTAGTCGAGGTGAAAACTGCTGCTAAAACTAGCGTGAAGGTGATACTAATTCTGGCGTTAGCGGGCGATAAATGACGAAAGGACCATTAGCGGCAAAAAAACTCATGTTAGTCAGCTCAATGTGACTTTTTTTGTCTCTAGAGGCAAAATCAGCCTACAAGTCCAACTCCAACAAAAAATAGGAAACAAAACCAATGGAATGCAGAATGAAGCAGCCAGGGCAGAGTGCAGCACAGATCAACAACCCCGCCCGAGCCCCCCAACAGCCAGGATGACCAGCCAGAGTCCCAGGGGAAGAGGAAATTCAGGGCTACAATCATGAAAAGAGGTGTATCGCTGGCAAAACCACTGATGCATCAGTTACCATTGCCCACTCCTTGCAACACCATGGCATCCAAAATCTTGAAAGCGCGGACAGCCCCTGGAGCCTTGAGGCCTCGCTGGGCCTGTGTCTGGGACCCGGAGTGGGATGCGGAGGTGTTGTGGAGTTGCTGGGCCATGGATCTACAAATTGAGGTGTCGGCTATCGCCCTTTCCTGGTGGTGAAGTCTGCCAGGTTGCATGGAGACACGTTGCTGCCCTGTGTGAGAAAACTGCCTGGTGCCCCTTGGAGCCGTGAACGGTAGAGGTGCTCCTGCGCACCAACATAGGGAGGCCTGCATCGCATGCCATGCGGCACCACTACACCGGGGTGTGCAGAGGAGATTGCCAATGGTGGGCCGTGCCTCTCTGCAGCACAGGCCAGAGGATGTTGCGCTGGCTGGACACTGTAGAGGGTGAGGCCCCTGAGATGTGCCGAAATTGGGTGGGGGGAGCGCTGCAACTTGATGCCCAAGGGGGCCCTGTTGCATCACCTGCATCAGTAGGTTGCCCAGTGGACTTGGTGGTGACTGCTGTACCCAGGCTTGTGAAATCCTGCCTGGCTGAGGCTCCTGCTGACTGCGTCACAGATTTGGAGGGAGTGTAGCGGATTGAGCCATGTTTTCAATGCCCTGGTGGGGAAACGGTGGTATGCGTGGCGTATGGGGCCTGGGGGTCGAGTCGGACCCAGGCCTAGCTTCTGTGGGTGGCGCACCCAAGTGGCGGCTCATCCACTATGGTGGAAGAGAGCCAGCCAAATGCTTTCTAGCAGTACAAGAAGAGGAAACATAACATGATGATAACGTTCTGATGTACTCATTCTATGTTTTCTTTGCAGGCGGGAGGGTGGGTGGGGCTGCTCTACTCACGGTCAGGGCAGGGGCGGAGTAATATGCCAACTCAAGTGCACAATGACTGTTTGGTCAGCCCTCTCAGGCAGCCCAAAGCAGTCGTGCGCACATCCCTCTACGCAATGCAGGCTGCATTACAGCCTGCATGGAGAACATGCCCACTCCTCTTGCCCCTGGCTAAACACCTTGTCACGGCGCTCAAGAACAATCACAACGCCGCATTGCAGCATTATGATTGGTTTAGGGGAGGGAGCCTGGCTGCCTGCTTCCTGTTCCTGGAAGTGGACTCAGGAGAGCAGGACCACAGAAGAAGCGGGACCCGGCCTTGAGGTAAGAATGAAAAAATATATATATTTACAAACCCCTGCGGCCCCTGTCCCCGCCCCCTCCAGTGTCCTTTCCCACGTTTCCCACCTCCCAGCTGTTCAGTTCCCCCCGCAGCACTACATAATTGTGGCTTCTGTGCAGCCATGCACAGCGGGTGTACCACTGGTGCACCAAAGGCAAGCCCGTCTATCTGCCCCTGGACAGCACCCAGCACCAAGACCCCTTCCTTTCAGACACTCCACCACTACGGTGCCAGCACTCTCCTCATCATCAACCCTGGATGCCACACCACCTGCCATCTTGCAACACTGTAGAATTCTCTTGCATCCTGCGTCTATAGAAACGGCAAATGCACCTTCTGTCACATCAGCACACCAGCACATCCTGCAGCCCAGCCGACCAACAGCACAGCCGACCAGCTAAACTGCATCCTCCTCAACGTGCGGCCCCTCTAAAAACACACAACAGAAATCTGGGACCTCTTCGATTCCACCTCTTCAGACATCGCCTTCTTCATGGAAACCTAGGCCAACCTCTGCTCCGGAGCATCGCCATCACCATCCACGATGGCTACAAATTCACCCGCACGGACCACCCCGAGCAGCCAGGAGGAGGAATTGCATTGTCTGAACAAGCACACTCCGATTGACCACTCACTCTAATGACCCGATGGTGACCATGGAACACATCCACTTCCAGATCCTGACCAAACCCAACACCATCCCCTTCGGCACCTTCATCTACAGGCCCCCCGGGCCATGAACCCTCATTTACCGATGACATTGTAAACCTCATCACACCCCAGGCTCTCCCATCCACCGACTACATCCTACTCAGAGCCAACAAGTTCCACCTGGACAACCCCAGTGACCAAAATACTACCTCCCTCCTATGGAACCTCATCAACATTGGACTCAAGCAGCTAGTCACCACACCAACACACATAGCCTGACACACGCTCGAGCCCGTCTTCTTCACCAGCAGTAACTTAAACTTTAGCCACACCATAGGACTCTCCTGTACCGACCATCATTGTTTACATGACGCCTTCACCACACCCACCGTACACTATCGACATCATTAACCGCCGTCGCAGCTGGGTCAAGCTGGATCAAGCACCACCACTCCACCAACCTCCACCGATGGATCTCCACCTGCAACAACACCCTGGACCCCCTCAAGAAAAGACTAGGCAAACAACACTCCAAGAAGGCCAATTGGTTCACTCCTGCCCTCTACTAATCCAGCCCCACCTGCAGACGTCTTGAGAAGAGATGGAGCCACAACATCAATCAGCTCTGCAACACAGTCACCCTTGCACCATGGTGCAAGGGTGGCTGCATTGGTGCATGGCAGCCATTGTGCGCCAATGTAGGGGAAAAAGACAGGGGGGCTTATTCATGAGCCCCTTCTGACAGTTTCACCTCGCCGGTGCGTCCTTTTCTTGAGGTACTTACAGTGTGATTCTTGCACCGCGTCGCTCCGTATTTGCAAAGTGATGCATCTAGGCATATGCATGACCTTGTGAAGCCCTCTGCCACATTATACCTGCATAAGGTATGATGTGTGCAGGGTGGGCGTTCCGACGCAACAAAGCCTCTTAGGAGTGGCACAGTGAAATCCATCAGATTTCACTGCAACAATTGTGAAACACCCCTGCGTCAGTACCTTACGCCTGCTTTATGGCAGGCGTATGGGTGACGCAAGGCTACAGGGATAGGCTGGCCCCATGTATTGCTATAGTTGCGTCATGCTTGAGACACAAGTGCAGTAATGGGTGACTTTAGCGCTGACAGAAACAATACGATTCCAGACGTATCTGTCATTAATTGCAACAAGGCGCTCCATACAGTGAATACAGCGCATCCATGGTGTCGCAAGAAGGGCATAGTGAAAAGTGTAGCAAAGCTGTGATGCAACAGTTTTCATGAATTAGGTCTAGGAATGCGCCCTATCTTATTCATGATGCACATTCCTACCCAACTGTTTTGTTGCTGGGCAGCGCAGCAAGATTCCTTGCTTCTGTACAGCACCAAAACCTTCTGAAATGAGACCACAAGTGTTTACACCATTTTTAAGACCAGCTATTTTCTGGTCTTAAAAAACTGCCTCTAACTGGAGATAGAGGCAGTTTTTTTGATTTTGCACCATTCAAGGAATTCCTTGTACATATTGCAAAGTGGGGTTAGCATCAGTTTTTGCACGGGAACGCCTACCTTGCAACTCATTTTCGTTAAGTCCCACTAACAGAAGTGGTGATCCTAAAAACTCACGTTTATGCCGGAAAACTGCCGCTAACCATGGTTAGTGGCAACTTGTAAATACGGCGATAAAAAAAAAGCTGACGTAACATCAAAAATGGATGCTACGGCGGTGTTAACTCCTTGTACATATGCCCCTATGTCTGTTAATATATTGTTAACAGTGGGCGGTAAACTCTGCTTCACTGGTGGAGCATGCAAAGATTTTCTTACTTGGAATGCGGAGTTCGGGAAAAAAACTCAGCCTCCCACATAGCATAGCAGAGTACTTTACCGGCCCCGGCCCACCCAAATCAAATACCTGAGAAAAGCAAAGGACAGTGCAAATACCGGAGGTGAATTCAATTTCATACCCTGGTAAAAGGGGAGAGAAGTCACTTGGGGAAGACGAGTGTTTCCCTTCTTCTGCAGACCTAAACACGTCCAGTCACTGTGGCCCGAGAGGCACCGGTGGCTCGCAGCGTTAAACACCTGTGTCATCAGCTGTGCACCAACCTCACATCCCACACAGACAGAGCATGAAAGGGCGGCTGCTGCAAAGTGTGTCACCTCCTAATGTGGGCTCGCAAGCTGGGGCAGAGAACAAAGACTCAAGGTCACAAGGCAATGATGGTGCAAGAAGCAAGGGAGGTCAGGGTATGCCTCGAGAGTAGAACCAGTACCCCCTTCCAAGATGGGGGCCGCTGGCGTCTATACTCTTTTACCCTTGCTAATGCGTGTAACTAAGGCTTTGTGCCCTGACCTGACTCTGAAGCTGGTGCTCCTGTGCCAGCCATCAGGTAGGCTGGGATGCGTCACTCCACCTAGGGACTGTCATCTAGTTGTGTGGGGCTCAGTCGGTGGTGCTTTCAGATGGAGCTAAAGTGGTGAACCTGAGATTTTACCTTCACTCCTCCTCCCTTTGTATACGCAATATATTGATTTATGTGGCTTTGTGAGACCTGGCATCCTTGGCGTGGTTTCCACCAGCATTTTTGCCTTTGTCTCCTGTATTTTTACTGCGCGCTGAATTTCGTTTTTGCTGGTCTAGATGCTTTGGGCACCGTGCCACTGCGGATCAGTGCCAAAGTGCAAGTGCTCCCTCTGTAAATTGTGAATAGGGGTTGATGTTTCTATGATTGGCTTATTTGACTTGCTACTAAGTCCCTAGTACAGTGCACTGTGTGGGCTCGTGCCTGTAAGTCAAATGCTGTTAGTGGGCCTGCAGCACTGATTGTGCCACCCAAACAAGCAGCCTTTCAAAGGGGTCTCAGGCCTGCCACTGCAGTGTCTGCACGCAGACTCTACTGCCATGTCGAACTGGCAAGTGCACCCACTTGCCAGGCCCTAACCTTTCCTTTTCCTACATGTGAGTCAGCCCTAAGGTAGGCCCAAGGTACCCCTGTGGGCAGGGTGCAGTGTCTGTGAAAGGTAGGACATTTTGTGTTGTGTGTAACATGTCCTGATCGTGAACTACAGTGAATTTCGTTTTTAACTATTGAAAGGCTATCTGTCTCTTAGGATAGAATAGGAGTTTGTTCATAACATCTTATAAAGATAACTTTTCATTGGGACAAGATAGGAAGGTAAAGTTTAGTATGCCTGAACTGCATCTTTTAGTAAGGATGATTTTTATATTCTGTGTTTGAAAATTCCACTTTTAAGAAGTAGGTATTTTCTTGCTCGGGTATTTTCTTGCTCCGCCATCTTGTGTGCCTTTGCTGGTTTGTGAATTGACTGACTGGCTTTTGAGTGACAGGGGTTGGGGATGTGCATTCACTGTAGACAGCCAGTGGGTGTGTCCTGCCTTTCCTGGATGAGTCAGGACTGGGCTGAATAGACCTGGGCTGCATTTAGGGTATGGGGAGGAGATTTCCTTTTCCCTGAATGGGCCTGGTCTGCCTAACACAATAATGTCTCCACTTCCTGCCGGGAAGCTGCACCAGAGAGGACAAAACTGATTTGGACTGAGCACAGAGCCTCTCTGACACTAGAGAATAAAGGAAATTGACTATAAATTTTGGGGCCCAGACCCCTGAACTTTAGAATTCAAGATAAACCTTTGCCAAGGAGAAGAGCTGGAGAATCTTAAGGAGAAGTACTGCCATTTTGCTGTGTGAAGTTTGCCTGCAGTGGCTGTTTCTGCCAAGGAAAGGACAATGACTTTGCTGAGTGCTGTGTCCCCTGGCTTGAAGTAGAGCTTGCCTCCTGTTCTGAAGTCTCAGTAACACAAAGATGTCACCCCCAGCTCCCCTGAGCTTCCTTGCTGGGAGTTCTGACCTGCCAAGAGGTGCCTGCTGCTGTTCTGGGCCTCTGGAGGTTATTCCTGCTGTTGGTAGCTGGAAAAGCAACGCAACTAAGAGAAGTGTTTCCGACGCATTACCACAGTGCGGGAAGAATTTCCCCACATTGTCATCATGCCACTGAAGAAACCAACGCAGTGCCTGTCTGCAGCTGGAGAAATCGCCACAAGCCGCCTCGAGTGCAGTGATATATGAAGTCCGAGATCACCGCACCGATTTCATACGCAGGCCCTGCTGTGCAGATACAAGAACCAACACATTGTGGGACCGTGGCTGACGAAACCAACGCAGCTCCGTTGCCACCGCCGCATCGAGATCAGACGTATCCCTGATTTGGGGCACCAAGTCTACAAGAACACAGAGCTGCAGTAAGAAACGAACACATCACCTCCCCAACCAGTAAGAAACCGACACATCACCTACCCTTCAGTAGGGAAGCGACGCATCACCTCCCCTGCGTGGCAGTAAGGAACCGATGCATGACCTCCCCTGGAGTAAGGAACCAATGCATCACCTTCCCTGCACATAAGGAACCGACGCATCACACTCCCTGCAGCTGTTCTTGAGTTTGATTTTGTGGCATCCAAGGTACTTTGTGTTAAAAATGTTGCATCCATAGTGTGCTATGGACAGAACTGTTTTTAAATTCTAAGAAGCTTATTTTGATTTCTGTATTGTGGATTTTTGTCATTTTGGTCTTATTTGGTGTAGATAAAGATGACTTATTTTTTCTAAACTGGTGTGGTGCCCATTTGTAGTGTTTCCACTGTATTACTGGTTGTGTGCACACATGCTTTACACACTGCCTCTGAGATAAACCTGTCTGCGTGTGCCAAGCTACCAAGAGGGTGAGCAGGGGTTATTTCAGAAGTGTATCCCCCTTACCCTGACTAGGAAGAAGGGTCCCTACTTGGACAACGGTGCAAACCATTGCCAACTAGAGACCACCATTTCTAACAGGCTTGGATTAGATTTACATCCAAGTCACGCGTCCCTACTTGGACAATGGTGCAAACCATTGCCAATTTTATATATATATTTGTATATTAATTTTAACTACTAGTATTGTTAGTATATATATTAATATTTTTTTAAAATACAGTTTAATTATAAATGTGTAATTTATTTAAGTTTCAATTTAATTAGTAATTTACACTGTAATCGTTTTTTAGAGGTCTGTATGGCTATAGAGTGGGAAGCTAATTACATTGTAATTAATTTAATTTGAATGTTAGTCACAGTTATTGTTAATTATTTAGTTGATAATTAGTTATTTCAAGATTTGTTAATTTATTTAAGTTTAATTAATTACATTTAATTTTTCTTTCCTTTTTAAAATTTATGCTAGTAAATTGTTTTATATGAGTATTCATTTGTATTGAAAATAAAATATTTAATTGACTGACACTTTTTTATTGTTTATTTATTTAATTGATATTTTGTAATTTTGTTTTCATTTGTAAACTATAATCTTTGAATTAAATGTTGTACTGTTGTTAGTAATTTATGTTCTAACAGCTGGTTGTTGGCTTGTGGGAGAATAAGGTGGGAAGTTATTGAAATTATATTTTTCAAATTAACTGCTATTCTTAATTTATTTTCGCATTGGGTTATAGGGAAAAAACTAAAAAAAATTATGATTAACAATTTGTTTATCTTTTAAAATATATAATTATACATTTTTATATTATGATTAATAAATGTATTGTTAGGTATTTCAATGTTTTCTAGAAAATATTTATGAGCTGGAATGGCATATGTAATACTTATTAACTTCAACACTTTCCCTACTGCTGCATACTTTGGAGTGGGAATAGTAAATGTAACCCCTTCGAAGTCCAATACTTTCCCTGCTGTTGCTGAAATCGGAATGGGAATAGTAAATCTAACCCCTCTGAAAGTCCAACATTTTTCCTACTGTTGTGGAGTGAGAAGGGTAAACTGATCCTTCTGAGTCCAACACCTTCACTATTTCTGCTTAGACTGGAGTGCGAATAGTAAATTCAATCCTTCAAAATCCACCACATTTACAACTATTGCTATTGCATACATTGGATTGTGAATGGTAAACCTAACCCCTTTAAAGTCCAAAACTTTCCCTAATGTTTCCTAAAGTGGAGTGGGAATAGTAAATCTAACCCTTCCCAAGCCCGGCACTTTCCTTAATGTTCTTTTCTTTAGAAGGAGTGGGAATAGTAAATGTTACCCCTCCAAAGTCAACAACGTTCCCTATTCTAATATACTTTGTAGTGGGAATAGAAAATGTAACCCCCCCCCCCAAGTCCACTTTCCGTACTGTTGCTTAAACTGCAGTAGTAATAGTATATCAAGCTCCTATGAATTTCAACGCCTTCTGTATCGTTGCACAAATTGGATTGTGAATAGTAAATAAATCCCCTATAAAATCCAGCAGTTTTCCTAATGTTGTTTACAGTAGATTAATAATTTTTTTATTATTGTTGGTGATTTAGATTTTTTTGTTTAATATTTAGTTTTTTAAAAATGTTTCTAGTATTTTTAGATTTTAGATTAATATATTTATATATATACAATTTTATTTTGTTTTTTGTTTCTGTTAATATTATTTTTGTAAATGTTTCAAATTGTTAAAACCTTGTTATGTTTTAAAAAAACATATATGTGCATATAATTTCTATATTTAGTGTGGAGTATTAAATAAAACTATTTATATATGTATATTTGAATATTTAGATTAGGTCACATTTATATTTTGTTGTATATATGATTCCCAATTTTCACTTAATTTTATTGTTAATATTAAAAAAAAATATTTTCAAATAATATGAAGCCCCATGGTCAAGGTTATGCTTTTGTCGCAGTTTTGGTGCTCTATGCATCATGGTATACAACTCAGTATGTTTGAGACCCTGGTACTGAGTTTAAAGGAAAGAATTGAAATATGCCCTTGGAGCAAAGCCACCGAACCCCATGAAGAACAGGGGTAATCCACAAGTTAATGGGTGTTAGACCACTTCTTGTAAAGTGCTGATGTCCAATTAACAGGAAATACCAGGGATTTTGTCCATAAGGATATAATTCAGGATGAGATCAATTAAAAGACCAACTACTCCTTTCACAAACTTCAAACATTTTTAAAACAGTAAAATCTGAGCCTAACTATAACGTGCCTGCAACCTTAGTTTTTCTCAGCGACAAAAATACACCATATATATTAGTGCTATGAAAGATCGTCTTAAGAAATACGAGGAAGACATTAAGGCACGTAAAGAGAGAAAATTGAATCGTGATTATAACGATTATGAGAGCGTTAGAATTCTTACGTTTAGCCGTAAATATGACCACCTGTATAGTGTCAAAGAAACAGGCGGATTAACTTTATGCGACAAGGAGGCTATTCAAACAGCCTCAGTTTCCACAGCAAGCGAAACAGAGTCTGACATTTCAGTTGAAGCAGTCCCCAATGCCGACCAAACCAGTAGACCTGTGAATTTTTTAGAAGAGTATCGTCATCTGTGCCGGAGCCGACGGACGAAGCAGGATACTCCGGCACCAAGAACACAGGGACAAAGAGGTCGAGGATGCAGCAGAGGTCGAGGAAATGAAGAGAACGAAACAAGAGATTACAGCAACGATGGCAGAAGAGGCAGAGCTAGGGGCAATATGGGAAACAGAACTCGCCCAAGAAAAGCATTCTAATGGATTCTGACATGGTAAATAAGACTGTGATTAACCTATCGAAAAGATTTATGAGACTGAGAAAATGACTCTATGTTTAGGACTTTACTTTTGTCCATCTGCCTCATTTAATTATAATGATACCAGAATAGACCTATTCAAATTTATTAGAAAACTTAAATTGAAAAAATGGCATAAGCTGAAAAGGTTAGGAGAATCCAGAAAAATGATAACTGGCACGCCCACCTACCAGGACAATATCAACATAGGTGACATTGATATTCTCACTGATATGATACAATTGAAGCAGGACGATGGGAGGAATAACAGTCCTAGTCACAATGATACCGGGACATCTATTGTGAACAATAGTGACCAGCTCAGTATCACTCAAGTTGTTGGCAGCCTAGGTTTAATTACTGACAACCATGCCTCTTCAGGTTTCAAACCAAGATCCACATTCTTTCCTATACTCCCTCATGGCACAATTGATACTTTTCATGAATGCGTAAGTTAGGCATTGTGTATATTCAGGCACAAGAAAAAGAGCTATAATGCCGTTAATAACAATCTTACGTACACTCAGAGACAGGCACTGAAATCATTGACAGAGGATATTAACATTGTCATCCGTCCGGAGGACAAGGGTGGCAATGTTGTTATCATGGACAGGGATAAGTCTATTGCAGAAGCAGTCAGACAACTCTCTGATTTTAGATATTATGAGCTTATCAATATGTAAATGTAAAATGTAAATGTAAATTGATACTTGTATAGCGCACTACTCACCCGCAAGGGTCTCAAGGCGCTTGTACGAATACCGCTGTGGAACCCCTCCTGGCTTTCCCTGTGAGGCGTCCACTCCTGGGCACCCCCAAGGTGGAGGCCAGGCATCCTTGGCATTGTGGGGGCCATTGTGGAGATTAAGCAAGGTATTGCCCAGAGTTGCAGAGTGGGACTCCATGATTGGAATAGGCACCAAGGCGAGAATTATCAGGTCCGTGGAATTTTTGAGCCCAAGACCCGCCGAGGGAGGGAATTGAACCCTGGTCCCGGGCTAGACCTCTGCATCAGGGTCTGGCGCTCTAATCATTGAGCCAAACTTCTCCACTTCTATGGAGAAGTATGATAACAGCATTACCAATCTGTGGGAGAAATTAACCATTTGGAAGGACAAGGGCATTCTCGAATGGGAAGAGTACATATATTTAAAACATGACCATTCCATCCTCCCGGCCCTCTACCTGTTACCCAAACTTCATAAAGACCCCATAGATCCACCGAGACGTCCCATAGTTTCCTCTAGGGGCAGTGTGTCGGAACACGTATCTAAATATATCGACCACTTCCTTAGGGACTGTGTCATTAGCTGGCCCAGTTACATCAGGGACACTAAAGATTTTCTTTAAAAAATTGAGGATATTAAGTGGGACGAAGATTCTTTCCTCATCACTTTGGATGTACAATCACTATATACCACCATGGATCACCGTCAGCGGATCGAGGCATGTGAGCATTTCCTTAAAACCAGGCAGGTACGATTCAGGGACAACAGCAGGATGATTCTTGACATGATAGACTACTGTCTTACGAACAATATATTTTTGTTCAATGGTGTCCTGTATAGACAAGTGGTCGGTACTGCGATGGGTTCTTGCTTCGCTCCCAGCTTTGCGAATCTCTTTATGGGACGCTGGGAGGAAGAGGTGTTTTCCAGCCTTGACTATGCAGGACACCTTGAACATGTCACTACTTGGATGCGCTACATTGATGACTTGTGATACCGAGATCTTCTACCTTAACTAACAAACCAGTTGAGGCTCTGAATGAGAGCGAGGATAACACCAGAATGACATTCAACACAGATTCGAACAACATTTGCAAAATATTTGCTAAAAGCTGGGATATCCTTAAATGTGATAACTTTATTGGTGATATTATCCCGAACAGACATTACATATCGTAAAAGTAGGAGTATTAGAGACATGTTAGTACAGAGTGACGTCACTATATACCCCACCAGACAAGAACATGGGTTGAAGGGATTTTTTCCTTGTGGCCACTACAAAGCTTGTAAGAACAGTGTTTTTCTTAACAGAACTAGTTACAATGGGGTCAGCAAGGAGATTAGCCAGTTTTTGACATGCAGCACCACCTTTGTTATTTATGTGATTGAATGCCCTTGCAAACTGTGGTATATAGGTAGTACTACTCTTCTCGCAAAAAAACGCGTACTTGAGCACTACCAAGCCATTGCACACAATGACGACAAATATACGGTGGCTCGCCACTTCAAAAATAAACATTATTCTAACCCAGCTATTTTGAGATTTTTTACTCTTGAACAAATTACCAAGAACACCAGAGGAGGCAATAGGGTGCTAAAATTGAGACAACGTGAGTCAAAATATATAGTTGACTTCTAGACCAAGGACCCGGGGGTCTCAATCAGGATGAGGAACTAGCAATACATGTTAATTCCTAGTAAAATCTATGTGTATGTCACTGTGCAGTTTTTAATCCCTTGATTTCTTAAGATTTTTAAAGATTGTCTTACTCTTCTTCTTTCCATTATGTTGATTTGTGCATATGTGAAGTATTTATAGTGTTTTAAAAAAGTAATTTTCTTTTTTTTACAGGAAGAAAGGAAGGTGCCCGGACACTGGCACTCACCTCACACGGGTCACCTACCCTTTCTTCCCTTCATCACCTTCTGATCACCTTGACTGATGGGCATTTTGTGTATGTGTGGCTTGATACAATGGGACTGCGTTATGATTTGATCACTAGATTTTTATTCAGGGCACTTGCCACGATATTTCCTTTACATTTGAAGTATAAACATGATCATTGCATTGTTTTCATATGATTACAGATCATATTTTTCTATACCATGTAGCATGATGAGTTATATGCTTCCTTTATGTTTTGTCTTAGCAGGCAATGAGTTGTTTTACGGAGTCGGTTTATACAGCGGTCACGTGACCATGTATTCTTGCTATGACTTCTTTAATTTTATTTTATTTTGATCAGGTTTGAGTTAACTTGCATTATGCATGAACGGACGTTCGCTCAAGATTTGTTCATCAATAACTTTTGGCCGCTTATTATTATTTATGCGACTACTGATATCACTTCATGCTACACACAGCAGGTTATTTACATTACTTTGTGACAGCTTGACATACTTAAATGATAGCCGCTTGCTTGCAATTGAATGCTGTGATGCCTGATTGAATTCATTCTTGCTATGATGTTAACAATAGCTTAGGCAATGACCTAATTGTGGCTATGCTTGCAAATAGGTACTATACCTATAGAAATGTTCATTTACTATGACGATTTTTTTATATGCATATTCATGATTATTTAATTTAAATGGATCACAATCATGGTCAGCATTACACAAAAATTATTTTGAAACGTAATGCCACGCAAGGGTTGATATAAAATTGCAAGATGTCTGCTGTCTTACAAGCAATGATGTTTCTTCTATTATCGTATGTCCTTTGTTTATGTCGCCTAACAAAACTTTATCAGTCGTGTTTACTGGCACAGCTATTCACATGAACAAGGCTTTCGAGCTGAAACGCGTAGTGAATAAACACCCTTGAATTATGGAGTTCATGTGTGGTCCGTATTTCTTAGAGCGTACATTAACGATTTTTTGGATGAATATATATATATATATATATATATATATATATATATATATATATATATATATATATATATATATATATACATGGTGTTTTTTTAGAGATTTGGAGTATATATATATATATATGTATATATTCCCCAAAGTCCTTCCGCTCAAGATATGCACTCAACTCGATGCGTTTCGAGGCAAGCGCCTCTTAATCATGAGTTCACAGAGGCACAGAAAGCTCAGCTGTTGATTTGCTCTTAATTTATTGAAAGCGTCCGCCCATCGTGGGCATGGCTTACAGTAAGCGCCACTTTGCATGATGGTACTTGCAATTTATACAGGTAAGTTCTAGTATTAATCCTTAGTCGGCTCCATGCCTCTGTGTGCAGTAAAACTTTTTCGTGGAATCCTTTAGTAGGTAAGGACTTTGTGGGCTGCGCGCTATCCTTTGCAAGAGAACATCGTGCCACAGAAAGGAGTGTTACCTTCCCCAGCATTTCAATCCAAAATGGTGCAACTCTTGTATATATATATTTACTGAAAAAACTATAAGTTTCAGGGGCATGAAAGTTAGTTGGACATTTCACTCGTACAATACCATAGAAATTCCCCCGTTATAGTTAGTTCAGCTAACAATAACTCGCGCGCCCGCAATGCACTGCTGATGACGTCACATATTACATCACTCATGACATGGTCAGTGACATCACTCATGACATCACTCATGACATCTCAAATGACATCACTGATGACATCATCCTTGTGATAGAGTGGCAGACCTCCTCTCACCCTAATATAACCTTTGATACACACACTCAAAAATACAAACTAACATTTTCAAAACAATGGACATACCAATACCAGTTACAACACACCTATTCAGTAATTCCAAGCTCTACACACAAATCCACCCATTCACCAACAGTCCCTATACAGTCACTCATACATGTACTCACTCATCATATGTACTCATGCACCTATACATCCAGTTACACACCGCCACTCATCCATAGAGTTACTCACACACATAGTCACACATGCAAAGTATCAAACATCCATTTACTTGCATATACAGTTATTCACACACTACCACACTTACTTCTACAGAAACTTACACATACTTACTCTCTTAAACAATCACTTATAGAAACACCCACTTATTTGTACAGGAACTCTTCCACTCTCTCACTCTCTCATACACTCACTTATATACACCAATACTCACATATACTAGTTTAAAACATATGTAGTTACTCAGAAATACACTATTGAGACAGTCATTCACTCACTATCACACCCATGCACACACTCATCCACATATACAGTCCTGCACACATGCTGTCTTCAACACATACAAACAGTGAGTCACTCATTCATGCATCTATGCACTAAGCAATACTCCCACCGAACCATAGAGACACTCAGACACTCATACTGATACTCAAAAAACCAACTAATAACCCATATAGACACTCCTGTAGCTACTCACCAACCCATGCAGCCACTTATACAATTCAATTCAAAAACTTTATTCGATCATTGATTAATAATCATAAAAGTACATACATACATAAACATTAAAACATGAGGATATAGCAGGTTTTAAGTTAATCACATATCGAAAAAAAGAGTGCTTTTCCTCAGACGTATCGATTTTAAAATATATACAGCAGTAAAAAAACAGATGTCCTGTGAATTAAGTCCAAATAAAAGCCCCATGGCCGAAACAATATTAAATACATTATATTTTTTAAAAAGCGGTTTCAGATATACTTTTCGAAGGTGGAGATAAAGAGGGCATAACAATAAAAAATGCTCCGTACTTTGCTTTGTTGTCCCATCACACGGACAGGGGGCAGTAGTATAAGTCTTCATTACAGGGTACGCAACAAGCAAATGAACAATCCCCATCCGTAGTCTTGTCAATACATATTGGTGGGATCGAATAGTAACCATTTTAAGGTATCCTGAGAGCCCCATTTCTTCCTTAGTGTGTCTGTCGTAAAAAACATGTGAGGAGAACAGAGCAGAAGCTGCGTTACGCTTCACCATGCTATCCCTCAGAAATTCATATTTAATCTCACTCTTCGGGATATCTAAAACACAAGAAGGGTAATCACGCACCGTGAGATTAAAAACATCATTAAATGTTCGGGTAATATAGTTAAGCCAGGGGATGCGGGAACATTTGTCCATGTAAAGACAATCTAAAATAATCTTTCTTGTAAAACCAGTCTGTTCCTTGGCCCATATAGATCTCCATACTAAGAGGGGTCTTAATCTGATCAAGTCAGATAGAAATTCTAGACCAACCTCCTGATGGATCAGCTTTGTTGAGGCAGAAGATGGTAAACACAGGAGTTTTTTGACAAATTTGTTTTCCTCAACCTGGAGCATGTTGTTATTACAATGGCCCCACACTCCTGAACCATATAGGGCCAGAGCAACACATTTATGGCGATATAAGTACAACATGTCTGGTATCCGTCTTGAGCCTAGCTTGGATGCAAACCTGAATATGCCAAAAGAACACTTGGCCATTTTGGCTCTTACATTAATCATTTCAGGTGTCCACATCCCCCTACTATTAAAAGTGATACCCAGATAACAGAATTTGTCCACCACTTTTATAGTTTGGTCCATAACTGTGAAGGACCTTAGGTTTTTAATTTTCTTCCCACAGGGCATTATAAAAGTTTTTGAATTATTAATTTTTAATTTTCTCCCATTAATAAAATCTGCAAATTTATTCATAAGTTTTTGCAACCCTAGAGGGGTTTGTGAGAGCAGAACCGCGTCATCCGCATAAAGCAGTATTGGGATGGACAGGCCGCCAGCAGTCGGTGCATCTGCACTGGTGGACCGTAGTTCCGACTCGATTGCATTAATAAAAAGGGAGAAAAGAAGAGGTGCAAGGACGCATCCCTGCCTAATTCCGGAACCTATTTTAACACTGGGTGTACACTCCCCCGATTGCCCGTATCGTATCTTAGCTGTCAGATTCCTATAAAGTTGGGCCAAGAAATAGATGATATCCTGTGGAGCTCCCATGTCCAACAAGGTTGACCACAGAAGACCATGGTCAACCAAGTCAAAGGCACTGGACAGGTCGGCAAAGCAAAGAAACAACGAGCCTTGTTTGGCCCGTGTATATTTGCATATAATAAGGTCTAAATTAATGCACTGTTCTATAGTGCCTAACCCCTTGCGGAATCCGTACTGGGAATCCGCAAGGATCCCTTTATCTTCTACCCATTCCTCTAGGCGACTCAGTAATACCCTGCTCATAATTTTTAGAGAAGCAGTGAGGAGAGAAATCGGGCGGTAGTTTTTTGCCTCACCCCTCTCCCCTTTTTTATACACCGGAATAATGATTGATTCCCCCCAAGTCTGTGGGGCCGCAATCATTGCAGCGGCATTAAAAACCTTTGTTAACAATGGGCTCCATATGGAAATCTCGGCTTTATAAAGGTCAACGGGTACCCCATCAGGGCCCGGCGCCTTTCCCCCCTTACTGACCCGGATGGCAGCATCCACCTCAGAGACTGTGATATTAAGAGGTATGGGGGTAAAAGCCAGGGTTTCACTATCCCCCCCCTACAGCTAGTCCTTCAGGGTTAAAAATACTAGTAAAATGAGTCACCCATTGTTCCTCAGATACCTGGGCAGACATTACCGGGACTTCTTCATTTCGGAGGAAGGGACTATTGACAGTGGACCAGAACAGCTTGGTATCCTTAAGATCCACTGCCTTAGTCAGGTTGTTCCAGGCCTCTTCCCTTAGTTCCTGTTTCCTATCCCTCAGATGAATTGAGTATTCCCTTCTGAGGGTTTTAACTGCTTCCTTATCTCTGGGTTTACCCTTAAGAGCCACTTTGAGTCTTTGTAGGGATTTAGTACATTCCCTGTTGAACCATCCCCCGTTAATCCTAGGGCCCTTTGGTTTTCTTCCAGTTAAGATTTCTGCAATGTTTTCATTAATGATATCGAAACTAGCTAGAATATCAGCATTATCCTTTTCGGGTTCGAGACAGCATTCCACCTCATCTATACAGGCAGACACAATGGTACATAGTAAATGTTCCTCATTTTGCCTACCCCATTTAATTCTAGGGCCATTGGGTCTATGTGGAACTATATCTGTCACTGTACCATGTACCGACTTTACTTTATCCCCCCACAAGGAGAGATACATTGTTAGACAGTTATGATCGCTTAGGGCTGGGTCTACTATTACGGGTAAAGAACACAAAGCTGTAATACTGGAAGAGACAATGAGGTAGTCGATAACCGTGGCACAATTCCTACCAATAAAGGTTGGCACCGAATTACCCTCACTGTCCACGCCAGGTAACATAATGCATAAATCCATTTTAAGCATAAAAGTGTTTAGGGATTCCCCATAAACCGAATGTATAAAGTGGATCTGATCTTCCCCCACCTCATCCCCATACCCACACACCCTTTTGCCAACAAATGGGCACATGTGAATGTTGAAATCTCCGCCCCACAAAATATCAAAAGACACATCACTGCGCCCATATAACCTTTCCACCTCCACTTCAAGTTCATCAACCATATCTGTTTTGGAGTGGTTAAAGGTATTGTTGTAGTGATTAATAACTAAAACATTTCGCCCATTCCTGTTTTGTAACGACAGCAACTGAGAGTGCAGACCGACGGTCCGGTGGATTTTTACTCGAACCGGTAGCCTCACAGAAAGCAATATCACCATTCCACCACTGGCTCTCCCCATGTTGGATGGCTGAGCATGGCAATTATAGGCAACATACCCATCAAGATAGACATCTTCGGCCGCCCAAGTCTCCTGGAGACACAAGATATCAAATTGGGTTATAAATTCTAACCATCCTAGACAATCTATCTTGTTATTCCATCCAGCAATATTCCAACTCGCCATCTTATATCCCCGTTCTGTTAGACTAACAGCCTCAATAGAGGGTGGGTATAAGGTGTGGACATGGGTTGCCTCCCCTGGCATGGGGTCTTCATGTAGTAGGGTCGGACTTGTACTTCCATTGGCCGGGGTAGGAGTATCTAAGTTACAGTAAAGCTGCCCCGAATTGCGTGTATTACCCCCAGAGCTGCAAGTAGCATTGTACCCATTGAGTGGGTTAATATCAGTTGAGCCTTTTTCCCCCGTACCTACACCCGTGTCTCCCCCTGTGTCTCCACAGAATACCTTCACCCCCTCCCCTGTGGCTCGATGGCGTCAGTCACAGTCTTCCAGGCCACTAAGGACGTCAAACCTGTTGGTGGTATCTAGGGGTGTAAAAGGTATGAGATGATCCATTCTCCTGTGTGTTAGGGAGTTATACCTTGGGCCTATAGTATTCCACCCATACAGATCTACAGCTATAGGTGGTTGCTTATCGTTAAATATAGGGCCGTTATTGTAGACGGGTGGACGATATGGGTTTGAGAGCATTTGCCTCAATAACGGGGGTGGGGGGGCTCGCTGTGATTGATGATTAGGTGGGAACACCACTGAGCGAGGATAAAAATATGTTAGGGGACGGGGGGTAATAGATTTACTACTATGGTCAGACGGCCAGTTAAGTATAAAATGGACGGCATTCGGATCTCTAAAATTAATGACCACTATGTCTCCCTCAATGTCTTTCGATCTTCCTCCCAGCCAAGGAAGGCGGCGGACATGGATAATTTCTCCATTGATATTATTTGCAATAGGTCTGTGTAGACTTAACCAATGCGATATTTTATTTTTCAACTGGGCATAGCCCTCCCGTGTGTTCTTCTCCAGCTCTGGTACCCCAGTAAGGACTACTACAAAGGGCACAGCTTCTGGTGGAAGTTCTGGAAGGGGGCCCTTATTATAATTACCTCGAGCCGGCCGCTCGATTCCTCCTTTTCTATTTATATTCCCTGGGGCTTGACCAAGATTATTCCGCTGTCCATTAGTCGTTACAGCCAGGGATAATGTGGGTTTACTGTTAGGTCCAACAGGCTTACTCCCTGAAATACTTGAAATACTTCCACTCATATTATTTGATAATTGACGCTGAATGGAAGTCTGATCAGCAGTGGGAATAGTAATTATAGTAGAAATACCTGGTGAAGAGGGTACAATTGGGGCTTGTATAGGAAGGTTAGGCAACACTTTATTAGTCACTATCTTGGTTCCCAGTTCATGTTCTATCTTCCCAAGTCTGTCTTCTAATTTACTAAGTCTATCTACGATAGCCAGAGAATAGATCCTCATTATAGACTCTATGCTATCGATCAAGGCCCTGTTTGCAGGTTCCAGTAGCGTCACCACCGTGGGGGGGCTGTCGACGGTGGAGATGACAGGATCAATAAGGGGAGATACACATGGATGCGTAGGTGATATTACTATCCTTCCTTTATCTGTTAATTTAACCCGTCCTCCCCTAGTACTGTCGTCCTTTTTAATGCCAAAGTCTGCATGATTAATTTTCCTCTTTGGAAGGTCAGATTTATTTTTACGCCTTTTTGTCGGAGGAGGGCCATAGGTTTTAACTGGCGTGACTTTTTTTACCCTACTATTAACTACTTTTGTTTGTTTAGGGATAGGGGTAATTTGTGCTTTGGTTATAACAATAGATCTAGTTGTACTGGGAGTGGTAACAATGGTTGACAAATTACTAGTAGTGCCTAAGGGTTCTAATTCACTCGTAAGTGTTCCCTCTCTAAATATTAGAGGGATGCTATCCTGCGAGGGGGTGCAGATTCTTTCGGTAAGAGTTCCATCCCCCGTAGAGCTAATTAATACTGGTGACACCGGGAATGATCTATTCTTTAGGCTTTCAATCGACCGCCGTCGTTCAGCCCGAAGTTCCTCAAGGGTGGGGGGGATTGGAAAATCCAAGAGGGTTTTCTTAAAGTACTTATCTAATTTCCCATTTATCAAACTCATCGGCTTCTCAGGGCCAGGTAACTCCGGGGTTAGTATTTCAATAGACATTATGATTGATAATATAATGTACCCCCCAAACACTTACACAATAGTCCTAGGCTGGTCAGTAATCGGGCAGGGATTCTGGCCCAGTCCAGTCTCTGTGGGTCTATGAGGGTCTTAGAGGGTCCGCCCTTAGTCCGGGCTTTGTCCCGGGTGATGTCCCGCACACGCGTCCCGCTGACGCGTAATATCTTCTGGTCTTATGCTGTCCGTGGATAGAGGGGGCGGAGTCACGGGAAGAGGCGGCAGGTGTGCTCGATGGAACACGCACAGCCTGCTGGGCCTCGCAGTCCCGTCCTCCTGCACAGCAGCTCTCCACTCAATTAGCAATGCCCAACGGGGCTCCCAGCATACAGGATCAGAGAAACCAATGCCCAGCGGGGCTCCCAAAGGCAGCAAGCGAAACGGGTCAAGGACTCCTATGCGAGCGGCTCCCGCGAAGCGGGGGCCGCGAGGAGTTATCAGCGGTCAGCAGGGGGCGGAGACACGGGAAGAGGCGGCAGGTGTGCTCGATGGAACACGCACAGCCTGCTGGGCCTCGCAGTCCCGTCCTCCTGCACAGCAGCTCTCCACTCAATTAGCAATGCCCAACGGGGCTCCCAGCATACAGGATCAGAGAAACCAATGCCCAGCGGGGCTCCCAAAGGCAGCAAGCGAAACGGGTCAAGGACTCCTATGCGAGCGGCTCCCGCGAAGCGGGGGCCGCGAGGAGTTATCAGCGGTCAGCAGGGGGCGGAGACACGGGAAGAGGCGGCAGGTGTGCTCGATGGAACACGCACAGCCTGCTGGGCCTCGCAGTCCCGTCCTCCTGCACAGCAGCTCTCCACTCAATTAGCAATGCCCAACGGGGCTCCCAGCATACAGGATCAGAGAAACCAATGCCCAGCGGGGCTCCCAAAGGCAGCAAGCGAAACGGGTCAAGGACTCCTATGCGAGCGGCTCCCGCGAAGCGGGGGCCGCGAGGAGTTATCAGCGGTCAGCAGGGGGCGGAGACACGGGAAGAGGCGGCAGGTGTGCTCGATGGAACACGCACAGCCTGCTGGGCCTCGCAGTCCCGTCCTCCTGCACAGCAGCTCTCCACTCAATTAGCAATGCCCAACGGGGCTCCCAGCATACAGGATCAGAGAAACCAATGCCCAGCGGGGCTCCCAAAGGCAGCAAGCGAAACGGGTCAAGGACTCCTATACATTTTGTGAGAGACTGAGACAGATGTTTACATATTTAAACATTACTCACTAACCCGTGTATTCACTAAGATACACTTAATCAGTCAGTTATACAATCAATTTTACACAAAAAAACTCATCCTTTTAGACACTTATATACCCATTTATTCTTCCATCGACCTTGAGATATACATATATAAAACATATTTAATTTTCAGAAAAACACACATTCACTGGATGATGTCATCAGTGATGTCATTTGAGATGTCTTTAGTGATGTCATGAGTGATGTCACTGACCATGTCATGAGTGATGTAATATGTGACGTCATCAGCAGTGCATTGCGGGCGCGCAAGTTATAGTTAGCTGAACTAACTATAACGGGGGAATTTCTGTGGTTTTGTACGAGTGAAATGTCCAACTAACTATGACGCCCCTGAAACCTATGGTTTTTTTCAGTGAATTTCTAAGGTTTTTGAAATGCTAATTTCTAACTATAACGTGCCTGAAACCTATGTTTTTTTCAGTGAATATATATATATTTATTATACTATGTATGCATGTGAAAATGTCTCTGTCCGCCTATTTGCCTCCGTGGCACAGAAAAGGAGCATGCCGACGAGGTCCTCTTATGGCTCCGATGACTTCATACGGTGTCGCTAGCGGAGCCGTGCTATTATGACGTCCTCGTCGACGTGGGAGAGCTAGGAAAGAATTTCTGTGGAATGCTGGTGCAGGGGATATTCACCTAAGTGTTCAGGCTAGTCCTTTAGGAGCAAATGTTTATGTTGCCACTCCAGAAACCGAAACCAGTGATCCAAGGGCAGAGGCCCTGCAGATGGCACACGAGGTGGGGTGCCCAGTCGTGTGCACCGGCGGGGCAGCGAAGTGACAAGCACCACAACCCACAAAAAAGGTACCCTGGGTCACGTGGTACAGTCATACTGTGGTGGAACGCACACTCGTTGACCTCTCATGGCGCTGCTCCACACTTCAGGGAGGACGCTTTCCATTAGCTATGTTTTCTGATGAGGTGTCGCACCGGCCCCGTCCAACAACAGAACTCCTTTAGATCCAAACAGACTCTTCCACTTTCTCACCGGAAGTGAAACCAGGCCACGCGGACACTTTCACAATACAACAGCTGGGAATGCACTTTTTGGTAAAAAAAACACATTCCTTCCTCCTAATTAATCAAATAATGTCTCACTGAAGAACAGGGGTCAGCTTCGATCGGTAAACAGCCGTTACAACAACTTTTTTACTTTGCGATACCATTACCACGCATACATTACCACGCATGCGTTGTACATTGCGAAGTCATTACTACACATTTTTTTAGAACACATGGTCATTTGCCACGCATGCCTTTACAACAAATTTTGTTGTAAAGGTATGTATGGTAAATGACTGTGCATTCTAAAAAACATGTAGATGATCCATGTTGTTGTAAGGAAACAGAGGCTGTTCCGTTTCCTCACAATGACGTGCACCGCCCCTCAGAGACGACGTGAAGAAGGAACCATGAGGAGAGAGGAACCATGAGGAGTGAGAGGTAAGGGGTATTGGGCATGGGGTGTTTTTCTAGGGTTTAGCGTAGTGCAGTGGTGTTTTGGTAGTGTAGGGGGTCGTGCTGGGGTAGTGTTTTAGGGTTTAGGGTAGTGCAGTAGTGTAGGGGGTCGTGCTGGGGGTAGTGTTTTAGGGTTTAGGGTAGTGGTGTGGTGTATGGGTAGTGTAGGGGTTTATGCTGGGGTAGTGTTTTACGGTTTAGGGTAGTGCAGTGGTGTTTGAGTAGTGTAGGGGGTCATGCTGGTAGTAGTGTTTTAGGGTTTAGGGTAGTGCAGTGGTGTTTGTGTAGTGTAGGGGGTTGTGCTGGGGGTAATGTTTTATGGCTTAGGTTAGTGCAGTGGTGTTTGGGTAGTGTAGGGGTCGTGCTGGGGGTAGATTTAGGGTTTAGGGTAGTGCAGTGGTGTTTGGGTAGTGTAGGGAGTCGTGCTGGGTGTAGTGTTTTAGGGTTTAGGGTAGTGCAGTGGTGTTTGTGTAGTTTAGGGGGTTGTGCTGGGGATAGTTATTTAGGGTTTATGGAAGTGCAGTTGTGTTCGGGTAGTGTAGGTGGTAGTACTGGGGTAGTGTTTTAGGGTTTAGGGTAGTGTAGTTATGTTTGGGTATTGTAGGGTGTCGTGCTGGGGGTAGTGTTTTAGGGTTTAGGGTAGTGCAGTGGTGTTTGGGTAGTGGAGGGGGTAATGTTTTAGGGTAGTGCGCCCAACCAGCCACAATATCCATGGAGAAAGGGGATCCTGACTCTTTTGAATGCTCCGCCAATTGAATAATTTGGGTCAAGGGCCCTACCACGTCCAAGACCTATCAATTCCTTTCTTGGGATCCCTCATATACTTGGAGAAAAAGGTACATAGTTTCTCATCAATTTCAGGCGTGTGTGCTACCTTCCACTTCAGTGAGGGCCTGGTGCATTCTCCCCTCATCCTATTCCTGACCTCCCTTTCAAGGGGTTGATGGATTTTCCCCACCACATACTCTGCCACTTTGGTGTCAGGGGTTCACTCCGCTGACCTAGGATGGTAAATTTGGGTAGGCTCGAACATGTCCGAGTGGACCCCGTCCCCAACCCGGGACTGAGAGGAGTGGGACTCTGGATGCCAGGGATGCCCTGAGTTCTTATCCTCATCGGAGGAGAAATCGTCCTCCGATACACCCTCTCCCTCTAAGGGAAACCCGCCGTCGGGGTCTATAATAGTGGTGACAGCGTCTTGAGGAAGGTCTCCGTAAGTTTATCAAATCCTTCCAAGTGCACCGCGTTATACTTAACGGCCCTTTTATTCCCCATCTGGGAGCTACTGGGACCCGCCACCACCAGATCTGGGTCAATGAACACCCCAGGGATTCTGTTCGCCAGCTTATCAACCTGATCCCTAAGAAATAGCCAGAGAGAGGGCTTGGTCCACTGCTGGAGGGAGAAGTTGGGGGGCCATTCCTCCTCCACTTTCGGGTAGGAGGAGTAAAAATAGACTTCTGGAGAAGTCCACCGCTGACCACGCCCCTTTTTTCTTTCTGTTCCCTCCCCGCTCCCGCCTCCCAGCTGCCCCGCCCACCCGCGCACTTGGCCTTATATGGCGACCGTGCGACGCAGGTGAGTGTGACCCACTTGTGGGACACCCCCGCGCCGCACGGCCACCAACTGCTGTGTGTGCCCCCTTGCCTGCCCTCTGCCTCGCTGCCGGCTGTCGCCGCTGGCGTCTGTTTTCGCCTGCTTTGTCGAAAATTTGTGCTTGCTTAACCGCTCTTCTCCCCGTGTTAACTATTTTTTTTTTCATAGCGTCTGTTCTCGCTTGTTTTGTCAAAATTTGTGCTTGCTTAAACTGCTCTTCTCCCCGTGTCAACTGTTTTTCTTTTCTCCTGACATTTGTGCCTGCATTTTGTTCGTGTCTTTTTCAGCCCTTCGCGCCCTCCTGCCTGCCTGCCCGCCCACCGCGCCGTCCTCCCTCCCCGCTCCCCGCTTCCCGCCACCACCGCTGACCACGCCCCTTTTTTCTTTCTGTTCCCTCCCCGCTCCCGCCTCCCAGCTGCCCCGCCCACCCGCGCACTTCGCCTTATATGGCGACCGTGCGAACGCCGGTCCGTGCCTGGACCGCGCCCAGTGCCAGGACCCCTGGACCTCGAAGACCCCGACCTACACGCCTGACGTACTCAGCCGCCACCCTCAGCGCTCTCAACACCGGCCGACACCCAGAATGCCATCAAGCCACTCCTGGACGTACCAACGGACCTTTCAGCTGCCACGCCTGCAAGTTCTCATGCATCCGATCCTGCCCCGCACCCACCAAGCCGAACACCAGCAGTACCCACCTCAAGTGCATCCTGCTCAACACCCGCTCCGTCCACAGACACGCCATCGAACTCTGGAACCTCCTCGACGCCACAGCCCCTGACGTTGCCTTCCTCACGGAGACCTGGATGAACGCCTCTTCAGCTCCCGACATCGCCATCGCCATCCCAGAGGGCTTCAAGATCGTCCGGAGGGACCGAAACGCCAACCAGATGGGAGGAGGCATCGCCATCATCCACAAGAACACCATCCGTCTCACGACCAGCACCGACAACACCCTGACCAGCGCCGAACACCTGCACTTCCAGATCCACACCAACCCGACCACCACCCTCAGAGGCACCCTGATCTACCGACCCCCTGGTCCACGCACCCAATTCAGCGAGGACATCGCCGACTTCGTCAGCCCGCTTGCCCTCCCCTCCGCTGACTACATCCTCCTGGGAGACCTCAACTTCCACCTGGAGAACAACAACGACCACAACACCAGCACCCTGCTCGACAACCTCGCCAACCTGGGACTCAAGCAACTGGTGTCCACCCCCACCCACCTTGCCGGACACACTCTCGACGCCGTCTTCTCATCCAGCACAGACATCGACTTCAGCCACGCCACAGAGCTTCACTGGACGGACCACAGCTGCGTCCACTTCACCTTCAAGAGAACGCCGACCCACCATCACCAACAACAGGCCGCCCGCAGAAGCTGGAACAAGATCACAGCAGACCAGCTCGCCACCTCCCTGAGCCAGCACCCTCCTGCCAGCTCAGCGAACCCCAGCCAGGCCGCCGACAACCTCACGAAGTGGATCAGCAACTGCGCGGACGAACTCGCCCCACTGAGGACCGCGCCCAGCAGACCCGGCAGCAAGAAGGCCCCATGGTTCACCGAAGAACTCAAGAGCTCCAAGAAGAACTGCCGAGCCCTCGAGAGAGTCTGGAAAAGGGAACCGACACCGGACAACAGGACCTCCTTCAAGCTTGCTACCCGGAAGCACCACCAGCTGATCCGCGCCGCCAAGAAAACAGCATTCAAGGACCGGTTGGACAACAACGCACACAACTGCAAGGAACTCTTCAACATCGTGAAAGAGCTTTCCAACCCCAGCGCAGGAAACAACGACATCACCCCATCGCAAGACCTCTGCAACTCCCTCGCCTCATACTTCCACAACAAGATCACAGACATACACAGCAGCTTCGACAACCAACCAACGCACAGCATGACCGAACAACCACCCCCCACCACCACCCTCCACGCCTGGACCCCGATCAGTACCGAAGACACCATCCGCACGATGAACTCCATCCACTCCGGATCACCGACTGACCCCTGCCCTCACCACGTCTTCAACAAGGCCGACGCTGTCATCGCACCCCACCTGCGAGACATCATCAACATATCCTTCAACACCGCCACCTTCCCGGAGAGCTGGAAGCACGCCGAACTCAGCGCCCTACTCAAGAAACCAACAGCGGACCCCACCGACCTCAAGAATTACCGCCCCATCTCGCTTCTCCCGTTTCCAGCCAAAGTCATCGAGAAGACCGTCAACAAGCAGATGGCCGCCTTCCTCGAGACAAACGGATCCCTCGACCCCTCACAGTCCGGCTTCCGAGCCAATCACAGCACCGAGACCGCCCTCATCGCCGCCACCGATGACATCCGAGCCCTGATGGACAATGGAGAAACAGCGGCCCTCATCCTCCTAGACCTCTCCGCGGCTTTCGACACGGTCTGCCACCGCACCCTAGTACGGCGCCTCAGCAACGTCGGAATCCAGGACAAGGCGCTAGAATGGATCATCTCCTTCCTCGGCGGTAGAACACAGAGAGTCCGCCTACCACCATACAAGTCAGAGGCCTCCGAAGTCATCTGCGGCGTCCCCCAAGGATCTTCTCTGAGCCCCACCCTCTTCAACGTCTACATGAGCCCCCTCGCGGCCATCGTACGCAAACACAACCTCAGCATAATCTCCTACGCCGACGACACCCAGCTGATCCTCTCCCTGACCAACGACCCCGCCGCCGCCAAAGCCAACCTACAAGAAGGGATGAAAGAGGTAGCCGAGTGGATGACGACCAGCCGCCTGAAGCTGAACTCAGACAAGACGGAGGCCCTCATCCTGGGCTCCTCACCCTCCGCCTGGGACGACTCCTGGTGGCCTCCCGCCCTGGGCACCGCACCCAAACCGACAGACCATGCACGCAACCTGGGCTTCATCCTGGACTCCTCCCTCTCCATGACCAGGCAAGTCAACGCCGTCTCCTCGTCATGCTTCAACATCCTACGCATGCTACGGAAGATCTTCTGGTGGATCCCCACAGAGACCAGGAAGACCGTCACCCAGGCCCTCGTCACCAGCCGACTGGACTACGGCAACGCCCTCTACGCCGGCACCACCGCCAAGCTCCAGAAGAGACTCCAGCGGATCCAAAACGCCTCAGCCAGACTCATCCTCGACATCCCACGAACCAGCCACATCTCCGGACATCTGAGAGACCTCCACTGGCTCCCCGTCAGCAAGAGAGTCACCTTCCGCCTCCTCACCCACGCACACAAAGCCCTACACGACCAAGGCCCGAGCTACCTCAACAGCCGAGTCAACTTCTACGCTCCCAAACGCCACCTCCGATCTGCCAGCCACGCCCTCGCCGCCGTCCCCCGCATCCGAAGAGCGACTACAGGAGGAAGGTCCTTCTCCTACCTGGCCGCCAAGACCTGGAACTCCCTCCCGACCGACCTGCGCCTGACCCAAGACCACCTCTCCTTCAGGAAGAAGCTGAAGACCTGGCTGTTCGAGCAGTAGCGGCACCCCCCCCCCCCCAGCGCCTTGAGACCCTACGGGTATGTAGCGCGCTCTAGAAATGTCTTTGATTGATTGATTGATTGAGAAGACATGATAGCAGAGGGTGTGAGCACAGAACAAATGCCCTTAAAATCCTTAAGGCAGCCCCCTCGCCGGTGCTCCAACAGCTGGGCTTTCCCCGAAGCTGTTATAAGAATAGACTGAGGCGCAATACCAATTACCACCACCAGGTGGTGCTGGTCACTAACGTGGCCGTGTGGGGAAATCACCGCATAGCGGTGTCAAAATTAGGCGAGGGTTGGTCGGGAATCAAGCGGACACTAAAGGAGTGACCAGATTCCCAAACGCGCGTAAAGACCAGCGGGGGCGCTTGACGGAGCTGCCTCGCTCGGACCAGATGCGCCTGACAGGATCTCACCGCACGCAGAGTACACTCGGGCAAGAGCCTGCTGCACAGGGAATATGAAACAATACCAAGGCAATAATGCTAATAACGTGCACAAGAAACCGCTATACAAACAGTAACAACGTCAGATTAAGCCCAGAATGTAAGGAATGCACTTAATTGACGAGCAGTGAAGAAAGAGGAAGCGGAAGGGACGTCACAATATTATATACGATGGACTGTGATATGATTGGACTATAGTTGCCTTGGAGACTACCCCCCTAATGGTTCATGGGTTGTGTAGTCTTTTGTTTAATTATTGTTGTGTTACGTTTTCTTTGAACTGCTATGCAAATTAAGTGAGGAAAGATATGCATAATCCTCGCCTCCGTCCTGCCATAGAATTCATTAAACTTTTTTCGATCTGATTTAGAAACATAGATCATAAAAGTGTACATAAAAACAGTAAATCCGCTTTCCTAATACAATACAGTGAGAATTAATTAAAACTAGTAGGTAAAAACAGGTGTTACAAAGCCCGGTTCAGAGCAACTTCAGGTTAACAGATTCGTAAAGTTCAATGTTTCGCAAGATCAATCTCATGTACTTCGTGCAAAATACGCAATAAGGGGTCCAAGTAAGATGTAAAGCTCCAATACCTGACCAGTCTGTACTATATAAAACTGCAGAAAAACTAAAAATAAAAAGAGTTTTTCACACTTCTGTCATTGGGCTATATGTGGGCTACATCTGGGTGATAATCGTGCTACATTTGGGCTCTTTTTTCTCTGGTGGCCATCTTGGGAGACTTATTTGTTATGAAGTTTCCTAATTTCCTCATTTGCTGCAGTCTCCTCAGTAGAAAATGCTTTGAGTTTTTTACTTTGATTCCATCAAGAAGGCATTCAGATGTGTCACACATTTGCCATAAATTCAGAATGTTAGCACACTAGTTGTTCATTAAATCACTGTAGTAAAGCTACTGCTCACCAGGGAGTTTACTGGAAGTCTACTGCTGGTATTAAAAGTGATTGTTTCAGTCTGCATGTCAGAATTTTCTGATGAAATAGAAGAGGATTTGAGATCTCACTTAAAACATGCCCTACATTTTCTTTCTGCAGCACTAACCATAATTTCTATGGTAACATGAACCCCCTCATTTTGTTCCTTTTTAAAATAAATGTTTTAAGTGTTACCAGTCTATTCCAATCAAGATGGCTTCAGGTGTGACATAAGATTGTCATAAATAAGACTGTTAGCTCTCTAGTTGTTCTTTTGAACACTCTGGAAAGCTGCAGTCGAACACAAAGGCATCAACTGATAGGCTGCTCCTGTTGAACCATAACAGGAAGATATTTGAGATCTCACTTAAAATATCTCCTATTTTTCTTTCTACAGCACTAACCATAGTTTCTATGACAAAATGAACACCATCATTTTGTTCCTTTTTAAATTAAATGTTTTAAGAGTTATCAGTTTATTCCAATCCAGATGGCTTCAGGTGTGCCATAATTTTGTCATAAGTAAGGCTATTAGCGCTCTAGTTGTTCTTAAGAACACTCTGGGAAGCTGCAGTAGAACATGAAGGAATCAACTGACTGTCTCTGCCCTTGTTGGATGTACATGATTTACTGAGAATGACAGACTTCATTCTCACATGACTGAGAAAGATAATGTGAATTTACAGAAAATATGCTCTCATTTTAGCTTCAGTTTTCTCTCAAATATGATTCATGATATCCCAGCAGAAGGTTTTTCACAGGGTAAAATCACCTTAGAACACACCACAATTCCTGAAATTAGTATGGTACCATCAACAAATAAATTCTAATGTAACTAAAGTCTGTTATCACCCTTTATAGTTCTCCTTTTGGTAACCCTCAAAATCTTCGATTCACTAGAATGCATTTCAATGGGGTACTATCATGTATATTGGTCCCAAGATGGCTGCCAGCAATTCCAGGATGAAGTGGTGACAGCCAATCAGATCTCACGATGAGATGTGTCGTTAGGCTCCGCCCAGATATTGAAACTTATTCTTTTTCTAATTTCTCATGAACTACTGAACGGATTTACACCATTTAACAAAAAGGGATCTTTCTGAACTAAGGGCTACCTTTTCGCCAAATTTGGTGTAATTCCGTTCAGCAGTTCGGGCTGTAGCCGAGTCTAAAGTTTCCTATGGGAATAAACATGGAGAAAACACGTTTTGCGACCCCCCTTTTTTCTCAGCCCCTGCTTGCCGAATCACCCTGAAACATTTAAGATAGGAGCTGACCGGGGCGTCCCACGAGTTTTTTAAATTTCGCGAAGATTCGTCAACCGACACCAAAGTTATTGGGAAAAGAATGTTATGATTTTCCTATGGATAATAGGTCTTAACTATAACTACCTACTGGAGACTGCCAGTAGGTTATATATATATTCACTGAAAAAACCATAGGTTTCACACATGTTATAGTTAGCTGGACATTTCACTCGTAAAAAACCAATGAAATTCCCCCGTTATAGTTAGTTCAGCTAACTATAACTCGCGCGCCCGCAATCCACTGCTGATGACGTCACATATTACATCACTCATGACATGGTCAGTGACATCACTCATGACATCACTGATGACATCTCAAATGAAATCACTGATGACATCACTGATGATATCATCCATTGATTATGTGTTTCTGAACAATTTTAATATGTTTAATATATATAGGGAAAGGACTGTTGAAGAATGAGTGGGTGTACAAGTGTGTAAATGTATGATTTTCTTTGGTGCGTAACTGACTCTATAAGTGAGTCATTAAATGTATCTTACTGCAGACTAGTGACTAAACTGTGTAAATGTTTGTATGTGTCTGTATGTTAGTGTATAAGTGGCGGCATGGTTTTGTGAATACCTATATAAGTGTCTATATGAGTTATTGATTGCTTGTCTCAGTATCTGTATGGGTTCCTGAGTGTTTGTGTGGGTAGCGTGTGTGTGACTCTATGCATAGATGTGTGAGTGGGTGATTCTATGGGTGCATGGTTTTAAGAGTGCATCTGTGATGGACTGTATGGTTGAGTGAGTGTATGTATGGGTGTGTTAGGGATTGAATGTATATCTCAGTGGTACATTTGTGACTAACTACATATGTGAAAGGCAGTATATATGCGTGTATGAGTATATAAGTGGGTAGATGTGAGAGTGTGTGATTGTGAGAGTGACTGTATGGATGAGTGTGTGCTTGTATCAATGATTCTATAAGAGCGTAAGAATGTGATACTATTTTTATGAGTAAGTGAACTTGAGTGTGTATAACCGCATAGGTGAGTAAATGGGAGTGTGATTATTTGCATGACTGAGTAGGTGTGAGAGTACCTCTATGGATGATTGGTAGTGTGTGAGTGTCTATATAGGTGTATAAATGCATATGATAGTTTTGTATGGAGTGACTGTAAGTATGAGTGACTGTACAGGTGAATGAGTGGAGGTGTATGTAGACCTAAGAGTTAATAAGTGGGTATGTAGTTATTGGTATTGCAGTATGTATGGTTTTGAGAATGGAACTCTTAAATTTTGAGTCGGTGTATCAAAGGGTATATTAGGGTGTGAGAAGATGTGATAATTTATCACATGGATGACGTCATCAGTGATGTCATCAGTGATGTCATTTGAGATGTCATCAGTGATGTCATGAGTGATGTCACTGACCATGTCATGAGTGATGTAATATGTGACGTCATCAGCAGTGGATTGCGGGCGCGCGAGTTATAGTTAGCTGAACTAACTATAATGGGGGAATTTCATTGGTTTTTTACAAGTGAAATGTCCAGCTAACTATAACATGTGTGAAACCTATGTTTTTTTCAGTGAATTTGCAAGGTTTTTTAAATGCTAATTCCTAACTATAAAGTGTGTGAAACCTATGTTTTTTTCAGTGAATTTGCAAGGATTTTTAAATGCTAATTCCTAACTATAACGTGTGTGGAACCTATGGTTTTTTACTGAATTTCAAATGCTTTTTAAATGCTAATTCCTAACTATAACATGTGTGAAACCTATAGTTTTTTAAGTGAATTTGCAAGGTTTTTTAAATGCTAATTTATGAATGTATTATTATATTTTTTAAATATTTATTTTACAATAAGCTACCTATATATATAGTTATATATTAACTTTATCCTGTAATATGGAATGGCTCAGTTTTTTTTTAAAAAATTAATTTGGATAGAGTTGAACAGCATAGTTAATATCTTCTATAACCTTATAAACACTTTAAAAAAGACTTTTTTTTTAAGGGTGTTTGTCCGTGCGCGCACAGTACGTGCATGGTGCGCGCACGGTGCACGCATGCGTACGTGCTCCGTGTGCGCATGCGTACGTGCTCCACGTGCGCATGTGTACGTCGTGCGTGCTCCGTACGCGCATGCGCGCGTGCTCCATACGCACATGCGTGCGTGCTCCGTGCGCGCACCGTGCGTGCACCGTGCGCGCACGGCAAGTCATGTGATTTAGAAACAACAGTTTTCATTGGTTTATGGTAGTTTCAGGTCATGTGATTAAGAAACAACACTTTTCATTGGTTTATAGTAGTTTCAGTTCCAGAAACTTCCAACACCACACCCACTCCCCTCATTATTACTTCTGATTCCCTGGGAGAAGGAGCAGAGCAGCTTTTCCAGTACTCCAGTACTTGAGAATGGCAGAGCAGCAGTCATCTTCTGGGTGTGAGCAGGAGACCCTTGTGCCACAGAGACAGAGGAAACAGAAAAACTCTTTTATATGGCAATTTTTCACTTTTCCAGAGGGGCAGAAGAAGGTGAATGCTCCAAAAGTCACCTGCACTCTTTGTGATCGTGTCTTATCAAGAGGAGATCCTAAAAAGAAATACTCTTTTAGTATCTTCACTATGATCAGGCACGTTAGAGATGTACATCCTGTGGCTTATGCTCGAGCTGCTAGAGAAAACCCTCCAGCAGCTCAGCCGAGCATATCCGCAGCAGCTCAGCCAAGCACATCATCGGCAGCTCAGCCGAGCAGTTCATCTGCGGCGGTAGCTTCACCTGCTTCTGTTCCTCTGGATATACACCCTCTGTTTAAGAGGGTGCATATACGGTGCAATGCGTGCAATGCTCTTCTCTCTTATGGGGACACCAGCATTCCCCTAATAGAGAGCAAGATACAGCAGCACACGTGCGGCACCCTATAATTTTTGCCATTTTTTTGTTCCTCCGTCCCTCAATTAACACAACGGCTCTTTTTAGAGCCACCTAACATCTAAACACTTAAATTTGATTTTTAATTCAATTTTTTTTATGATTTTCCAAAGAACGGAGTTCCAATCGTGCATTCAGATCTTATAAGAATTCACCAAAATCCAAGGGTCATTCAAAAGGGGTTTATTACTGTCATAAACCCTGACGGGGCACGTTTAGCCCTCTGGGGGCTTGTTCACACACCATTATGCCCATCGGCCAAGGTTTACATACATTTCCGGTTTACACATTTCCATAGACAGAGGACTGGGAAGTCCGATTGAAGCGCCATTTTGGAATGGTACATTTGTATGTAGAATACAGATAATAATTCGTACATTTTCACATTTTGTAAATTACAATGCAATTGTACATTTATCAGTGTTTTTATCCAGCGAGGGCGGAGACCTTATTTAGTACAAACCCCTGCGCGCTAACTTGTGTCGATGCTGCAACTCGATTGGAGCAAATCGTGTGAGGTAACACGTGACTGTAGCGTCTCGCGCTGCGCATGCAATGTACTATGGGATATGCAGTGCTACAGGACTCCGTGACCCTTATTGATGAATGGGGCCAATTCCGTTTAATGCACATACAATCATTTTTTAAGGGGACATGCTGATTGACAGAAACAGTCCTGTGGACAGATTAATTAAGAGCGCGAAACCTAAGTCATGTTGACATTGATATACATGTACTAACGCTGACATGACAGCAGTGTGCAGCGCAATTTCAAGGAACATACAGGCACGTTTCCATTAAGACACACAATTGTATTTCATTTCATGCCTTATGGTAGATTGGAGCAACAATAAGCATGTCCCCTTAAGAAATGATTGTATGTGCATTAAACGGAATTGACCCCAATCATCAATCAGGGTCACGGAGTCCTGTAGCACTGCATATCCCATAGTATATTGCATGCGCAGCGCGAGACGCTACAGTCACATGTTACCTCACACGATTAGCTCCAATCGAGTTGCCGCATCGACACGAGTTAGCGCGCAGGGGTTTGTACCAAATTTGTACAAAATAAGGTCTCCACCCTCGCTGGATAAAAAAACTGAAAAATGTACAATTGCATTGTAATTTACAAAATGTGAAAATTTACAAACTGTTATCTGTATTCTACATACAAATGTACCACTCCAAAACGGCGCTTCAATTGGACTTCCCAGTCCTCTGTCTATGGAAATGTGTAAACCGGAAATGTATGTAAGCCTTGGCTGATGGGACTCCACCGGCGTTGTGCCACCCCTCAACGGGCTACGATCTCCAACAGGAGTTTTCTTGGTTTGGATATATATATATATATATATATATATATATATATATATATATATATATATATATATATATATATATATATATTCACTGAAAAAACCATAGGTTTCACACATGTTATAGTTAGCGGAAATTTTACTGATAAAAAACCAATGAAATTCCCCCGTTATAGTTAGTGCAGGAAACTATAACTCACGCGACCGCAATCCTCTGCTGATGCTAATACTGTATTTAGACACTTATTTGCCCATGTCTTCTTCCATACATTTTTAGCTATACATATATTACAAATATTTTTTTTTCATAAAGACACATATGTCATCAGCAGAAGATTGCGGTCGCGTGAGTTATAGTTGCCTGCACTAACTATAACGGGGGAATTTCATTGGTTTTTTATCAGTAAAATTTCCGCTAACTATAACATGTGTGAAACCTATGGTTTTTTCAGTGAATTTGCAAGGTTTTTTAAATGCTAATTCCTAACTATAACGTGTGTGAAACCTATGGTTTTTTCAGTGAATTTGTACGGTTTTTTAAATGCTAAGTTACTTTACGCCATTCGTGGCGTGCGCGCCCACTTAACGCAGTTCGTTCCGTGCGCGCACGGTGCGCTTCGCGCACCGTGCGCGCACAGTGAGCATGCGGTGCGCTTCGCGCACCGCGCGCCCACTTTACGCAGTTAGTGCCGTGCACGCACGGTGGGCACGCGGTGCGATGACAAAGCAAGAAAGCACGTCAACAAATCTGTTTCTGCTTTCCTCCGTGACTATGGTATGGGTGCCATTTACCACAACAACTTGCGTTATGACATGCAAGACATTTATAGAGGAGATGGTGTGCACTTCAATGATGAAGGGAACAGAGTCTTCCTCTTGAACCTTAGACTCTGCATCGGTACTTACTTGTAGGTACCACTAAAAAATCATTTCATAAACACAACGGCTCTTTTTAGAGCCCCCTAATATCTAAACACTTAAATCTGATTTTCATTTTTTTTTTTTTTTTTTCTACCGTACGCTTACCGTAAGCTTACCGTACGCGTACCCCGTGATTTTTTTTAAAATCAATAAATGTTTTTTTTGTACTTTTCTGTCCTTTTTTGACCCCCTTACAAATGTTAGGGGGTCTGTAACTCTCCTCATTGCCCCCTTTCCTTGTTTTCACTCTTTTTTTTCAGAGTGAAATACACAAAATGGCGGCCGCCGCTTCCTGGTTTCGGCCGATTCGAATGTTTACTAAGATCTAAGAGCCAATCAGAATCGCGCTCGCGCACGCCACCGTACGCTTACCGTAAGCGTACGGTAAGCGTACCGTAAGCGGGCTCAGATATATATATTGATTTAAAGGCTATTTTCTCAGAATCTACTGAACAGATTTACACCAAACCTACAAAAGGCACTTCCTTGACCTAGGGACTACCTCTCTGCCAAATTTTGAGTAATTCTGTTCAGCCGTTCGGGCTGTAGCTCGTTCTAAAGGTCCTATGGAAAAATGCATGGGAAAAACGCGTTTTGGGACCCCCCTTTTATCTCAGCCCCCGCTTGACGGATCCCCCCGAGACTTTCAGGGTAGGAGCGGAGCGTAGCGCCCCACCTATTTTGAGAAATTCGCGAGGATTCGTCGAACGGCGCCAAAGTTATTCAAAATAGAATGTTGAGGTTTTCCTATGGAAACGTGGTCCTAACTATAACTACCTACTGGCGACCGCCAGTAGGTAATGTAGTTTTAGTTAGGACCCAGTTTCCATAGGAAAACCACAACATTCTATTTGGAATAACTTTGGCGCCGGTCGACAAATCCTCGCGAAATTTTCACAATAGGTGGGGCGCTACGCTCCGCTCCTACCCTGAAAGTCTCGGGGGGATTTGTCAAGCGGGGGCTGAGATAAAAGGTGGGTCCCAAAACGCGTTTTTCCCATGCATTTTTCCATAGGACCTTTAGACACAGCTACAGCCCGAACGGCTGAACAGAGTTACTTGAAATTTGGCAGAGAGGTAGTCCTCAGGTCAAGGAAGTGCCTTTTGTAGGTCTGGTGTAAATCTGTTCAGTAGTTCCTGAGAAAATAGCCTTTAAATCAATATATATATCTGAGCCAGCTTACGGTGCGCTTACGGTAAGCTTACCGTACGCGTACGGTGACGTGCGCGAGCGCGAATCTGATTGGCTGTTAGATCTTAGTAAACATTCGAATCGGTCGAAACCAGGAAGTGGCGGCCGCCATTTTCTCTCTCGCACTCTGATAGGGGGTTAAAAAACAAAGGGCAAAAACATGTAAAGGGGCTGTTTAGACAGCTCCTAAGCACCTAGCCATGTTGAAGGAGTCCCCAAAGATCCCCTAAGGCCAAAAACGGAATTTTAATTTTTTCGATAATTTCGGCGATTACGCTTACCGTACGCGTACGGTAAAAATAATTTAAAAAAAAAAAATATCCATATTCTCCCCACCCCATGTGCAAATGGTGCCCGAAGGTCAACAATTGTGCATGGCTTCTAACATACGTGAAAAATTAAAATATTACCTTTCACAACGAAGCGCATCATATGTCCTCCATGTGCGCACGGTGCGCTAAGCGCATCGTGCGTACATGGCCCATCTAGCGTAACGTGGGCACGCGGTGCGCGTAGCGCACCGCGTTCCCACCGTGCGTGCACGGCACTAACTGCGTAAAGTGGGCGCGCGGTGCGCGAAGCGCACCGCGTGCTCACTGTGCGCGCACGGTGCGCAAAGCGCACCACGCGCGCACGGAACGAACTGCGTTAAGTGGGCGCGCACGCCACGAATGGCGTAAACTAAATTAGCATTTAAAAAACCTTGCAAATTCACTTAAAAAACTATAGGTTTCACACATGTTATAGTTAGGAATTAGCATTTAAAAAGCATTTGAAATTCAGTAAAAAACCATAGGTTCCACACACGTTATAGTTAGGAATTAGCATTTAAAAATCCTTGCAAATTCACTGAAAAAAACATAGGTTTCACACACGTTATAGTTAGGAATTAGCATTTAAAAAACCTTGCAAATTCAGTGAAAAAACCATAGGTTTCACACATGTTATAGTTAGCTGGAAATTTACTGATAAAAAACCAATGAAATTCCCCCGTTATAGTTAGTGCAGGCAACTATAACTCACACGACCGCAATCCTCTGCTGATGCTAATACTGTATTTAGACACTTATTTGCCCATGTCTTCTTCCATTAAATTTTAGCTATACATATATTACAAATATTTTTTTTTCATAAAGACACATATGTCATCAGCAGAGGATTGCGGTCGCGTGAGTTATAGTTGCCTGCACTAACTATAACGGGGGAATTTCATTGGTTTTTTATCAGTAAAATGTCCAGCTAACTATAACATGTGTGAAACCTATGGTTTTTTCACTGAATATATATATATATATATATATATATATATATACACATATATATTTAAATTCCAAAAGAACGGGTCATTTCGAGACCGAGACCGTTGTCAGGTGGTGCATGTCGCCAGTTATTCCCGAAACCGGCATTTTTTTTTTATCCAATTCGCCAGTAAATGCACACTCAGAGTCCCTGATGTATCAGGCAGGTAGTAGTTTATTGTTCGTTACGCGTTTCGACCGTAGTCTTGTTCACATGAACATATAAACACATAAACACTTTGCATGAGTATCTCATGCAAAGTGTTTATGTGTTCGGGTGAACAAGACTACGGTCGAAACGCGTAACGAACAATAAACTACTACCTGCCTGATACATCTGTGACTCTGAGTGTGAATTTACTGGCGAATTGCATAAATATATATATATATACACATACATACATACATACATATATATATATATCCTTAGAACTATAACAATAAATATATATATATATATATGTGTGTGTGTGTGTATGGTGTTTTATTGTCACTGAGAAAAACTAAGGTTGCAGGCATGTTATAGTTAGGCTCAGATTTTACTGTTTTAAAAATGTTTGAAGTTTGTGAAAGGAGTATTTGGTCCTTTAATTGATCTTATCCTGAATTATATCCATGTGGACAAAATCCATGGTATTTCCTTTTAATTGGACATCAACACTTTACAAGAAGTGGTCTTACACCCATTAACTTGTGGATTACCCCTGTTCTTCACGAGGTTCGGTGGCTTTGATCCAAGGGCATATTTCAATTCTTTCCTTTAAACTCAGTATCAGGGTCTCAAACATACTGAGTTGTATAGCATGATGCATAGAGCATGGCACCTAAGCAGAAGCAAAAGCAGAAAGCTCATTTGTATATATTCACAAATACTATGGTAAACCAGACAAATCGTAATGTTGTCGGAAAACACCAAAACTGCGACAAAGCATAACCTTGGCCATGGGGCTTCATATTATTTGAAAATGTAAGGCCGAGCATATAAACACTTCAAATATGTTGTTGTAACCAAGCCCCTGAAGGTGCTAGACCCTTCTCTTTTTGCTATGTCCTTAAGTATGGATGTAGCCTCAAGGGGAGAACTGTAGGAGCTAGGCAGAAAACTGTCCTTGCCTTGGGCAAAACTATATCGTGGAAAATCGTTGTCCTACTTGAACGCCCTGAATAATTAAAGTTCAAAACTGCTGCCAAAGACAACTAGAAATATGGGGGCATATTTACAAAGAAATGTCGGAGCGCAGAGCTGCGTCAAATTTGGCAGTGCCACGCTCTGACATTTCCAAAACGCAGACATGTGCCGTATTTACAACAATACAGCGCACCCCTGTTTTTTCCCTAGTGCTGGCACAAAAATTAGCTGGCTAGCCCCGATGCAGGCACCCTTGCACTGAAGTGCAAGGGTGCCTGTGTTGTTTATGTCCCTTCCCACATATAAACAATCTATAATGGTGAACATATAGAAGGAGCAAATCGTCATTATTTAATGATTGTTTATGTGCAGGAAGGGACACCTTACTGTGCGTAAACAATCATAAATGGTGTTTTGCTCTTTCGATGTGTGGTGCAAAAGCAAAAACATGGAGAAATAAAGTATTTTTCCTTGTTTTGCCATTCTAACACCTACTATAGCATTGCATTAGTTGTTGGTGCTGCCTCAGATTCGCACATCCTTGTATGTCTGGGGCAGCGTCAAAAAGCAATGGCTGATGCGGAGGAACACCCACAGCAACATCCATTACTTGTCCCTTTCACACAAAGTGTGCGTGTACAGGTGCCGGATTTACAAGGCAGTGTTACGCCACAAAAAGTGGCTTAACGCCGCTCTGTAAATATGGAGAAAAGCAAAGCGCCACCAGAACATTGCTAAAAGTAGCACTCTGGTGGCACTATCCCCTTGTAAATATACCCCATGGAGCACCAATTCCTCAGGAATACCCGATAATGAATATACCACTTTACTGCTTATGGACTTATAAAAAAATGTCTTGATCAGGTGACAGAACGTTTGTCAGAGAACACTCCCTATATTACTGATCTGGGAAGTGTGTGATGTAAAACTGAAAACTCATGCACTAACAAAAGCTTGTTCTCTCCTGCTCATTTTTGCATTTTATGCACTGCATTTGTACATTTTTCTCAATGGACTCAACACTTTGTTTTTGTTGCACAGCCACAAGAGCACTGAGCTTAGGACCAGATGTTTCAAAGAATTTTACTCATTCTGTGTCTACAAGCAATAGTGGTGATACCTAAAGGTCGTGGTGTGTAAGTGGGTACATCGAAATTGTACTCTAATCCATAGCAGAAGTTTGCTACTGTACTTTTTAGACTACGGGGAGAATCCCACTTGTTTTTTGCCCATTTCATGGTCAAGGTCCATGGACTTTGAAATTGCATCCTTGGACGAGGGTCTTTAGTTCACCACCATAGCTGAGCTCCTTTACCGACTCTAGCATGGATACAAGGGATATTTACAGGTGATGAATGATAACTGTTGTGTTGCATGTCTAGGTGTATGGGTGTTGTGCAGATGGTGTCCAACACAAAGGCAGAGTGAATGAACACACTACAGGGAGATTCCACTTTACATTTGCTTTGTGTGTGAAACACCCTTTATAAAGTTTATCTCCTGACCCTCAAAAGTTTGGATCAATCCTAGGATCTGATGAAACAAAGTTCCAGAGGCTGAGGCTGGGAACCTTTATTCTAGAATTGCTTGAACCTTTTGTCTATGATCTAAAGGACCTGAATCCCACATTCAGCTGTTTTCCAACTGCTAGTGGGAAGCAATGGGTCCAATAGGTATCTCAGGTCCCTCAAGTGCTTTCGTTATTGGCAAACACCTCTGACAATCAATGGTCATCATGATATGGGCTCCTACATTTCAATACTCCCAGGGTAACTCCTTTGTGTAGTTTGGGTGCCACGTCTACTACCACTGTCATCATACTTTCTGACCACAGTCACTTCTGCTGCCAGGACTATAGGGACCAATGTGTTGTAGGGGCCTGGAGAGAGGGAGGCGCATTAAAAACACAAGTGTGTCCAGTCTGCACTTGGAAAAAGACCGGGCTAAATGGGCCCAGCTGAGCCTGTCCGAGGCCAACCAAGGCCGGGCTGGGTCACCCACTTTACATCTACTCTGCTCCATGGTGTTCATTACAGCAATTCTTTTTTCCCAGGATAAGAACTATCTCTCAGGCTCAAAATAATTTGCTCACCATTGGAAAGAGAAAAACCATGCAGAAGGTTAGCGGTAAGGAAAGTACTTCTTCGAGTACAATCATAAATCATCTTACTGGAGCTATGGGCTTAATTAGTAGAAAAATTGTTAAAGTGGAAGAAAGGCTGGTGGTCGTCCAATCGCACAGTTAATGAGGTTAGCAAAAACTCACGTACAATCACGAGTGGCTCAGATGGCTTACCCACGGAGGCCCTGATTCACACAAGTAAAGGGAGACAAAAGTCTAACTTTACACCTTGCAGTATTCACAAAGGGCATTTACGAGTCATAAATGCCCTTTGTGAATACCGAAAGTCTAACTTTCCAACTTTCAGTATTCACAAAGGGCATTTACGAGTAGTAAATGCCCTTTGTGAATACCGAAAGCCTTAAAGTTAGACTTTTGTCTAACTTCACATTTGTGAATTGGCCCAGAGTTTTTACAAGATGCTCATTTCTAAGTCATTAGCAGATGTTCAACTTTAAGCCCAACAGAAGTCTGTGAGTTTTAAATGCCTTCCTGGCTACTACATCCAAATGACTTCCACCCACCGCAAACTCCCCACCAGCTAAAATGAAGAAATCACAGCTCAGAATATCTCATCAAAAGGAGACACAACCCCCGTTTATGCACCCCACAGGCAAAGCTAGTCGAGATGTCTTGTGGACAAATAAGCATAAACTCAAAGCTTTTGATTCCCAGTTAAATTCTTTAGGTTTTTAAGATGGATTACCTGGCGATCCTTGTTAAGTCTGTCCTAGAAGAAATTAACGGATCGATTATGATGTTGTTTGGTATTGGGATATCAAGGAAGACCATCAAGGGAGATTGTATTCTCGTAAATTTCATTTTGAGGGTCATTCTGTCAGCAATAAATATCACCTAGCCTAGGTACTCCTCCAGACGAGGGAACATTGATGCCCTTCCCCTAGGCTATTTTTATAAACCTGAGCTATTTGTTGCCAGCAAATCAACTTTTCATTTATAATGTAGAGGATTCTCTAGCAATCTATGAGATCCATTATCTACAAGCAACAGGTTTTACCCTTTGGGAACTCTGAAGGACATAGAATGACTCCAAGGTGTGGGGAAGACAATTCCACAATCTCACCTTGCTACAGAGAATAGTCTGACAGTGCCACCAGCGACACAGTCTCTTGTACTACATCCCCTGTCATGGATCATGTTGTGGTTTCATTTTTATCATGGAATATTGTGGGTTTAGCAAATAAGTTGCACTCCATTAAATGGAATAATTGTATTGTAAAAACACAGATTATATGCATATCGGAAACCTGTATGATTGGCTAAATAGATGTGGCAGGCTTTTTATCCTATATGACTCCAGCTATTCCTTCCATGGCAGGCAGACTCAAGGCTGGCCTTTGTATCCTAATTTCAGTTTTAGTCCCATTTAAAGAAAAAAGGTGTTTATGGGCTCACTGTATTATCAGCTTGTATTAATATCTATGGAGGTCACCCTGACATGTTAGTTATGAACTATTACAATAATAAATATGATACAAGTTGTACAGAGGTAATTTATGATGTGGGGAATCATCCAGATGCCTTCCCCAAGACTAATTCTAGTGAAATTTTTATAATATGTGTGGGGATTTTGATTCCACAAAATGTCCCCACCTCTGCAAAGAAGTTTGTAGACTAGTGGATTTTCAAGAGGAGGGTCTTGATCACCTTAAGCACAACTCAGATGGTGAGGCACCGAACAACATGAGGATCAGATATAATTTACTAATGGCTAATACACTTGTTATATGTAATAATATATTGCTTTCAGCTTTCATTATGATGGGTGGCATGAGCACTATTGTTCTTGTTCTGATCACATATCATTTAAATATAATACCCTTTAAGTTTAGTATTCAGTAGAACTGTCTGAGAGCCCATAATCCTCTGTCTCTAAATATTTCAATGCATATGCGGAAGAAAAATGATCTTCTAAGAGAATACAACATGGCTGTGGGAAAACAGAAAGGGGTGAGACTGAAATGATCCTTTGTGGATCCTACTTTGTTTACTACATCATTGAATCATGGAAATAGCTGTGATTTGATGAATTGCTTGGACCTGAATGTTGACCCTGAACAGATCATTAGGGCTCATGACATTTGTTAAAAATCAATGGATTGTTTGTTAGAAGGGAAAAAGAAGGGCATTATAAGGAAATCAATGGGATAGTTTGATACAGCGTGCCCTAGGGCCTGTAAACAGTTATTCCCTTCATTCATGGCCCAGGGATAAAGCTGTTATCCAGCGATGCAGGCTTGGTTCCCAAAAACCCTTGCCCTGAGTGCGCTACAAGTAGAAGCATGGGAAAGTCTGATTCAGACGTCAGAGACTAACGATATTACACTCTTTTGTAGAACTAGGAATAGGCCTTTCCTTAATGAGTATACTGTACTAAACTTAGTTAGCACAGTTTCTGCACATGACTGGGTGAAGCATTTTAGTTTCATTTTCAATCCCTCTGACACTTATACTCTCCTCTTTACTGACATAAGGGACCCCATCTATTTCCATCACTTTTAATCTGGAAGACTTTCCATAGTACTAGATAGGAGCAATGAGGGCAGGGCTTCAGGACCCAATGGTGTCCCGTTGGATAGCTATAGACACATACTAGAGCTTTGGGTTCCTCTTTAAACAAAGGTAGTCAATACGGCTGGAGCTGGATACCTTTCTTCTTTTTGGCCTGAATCAATCATTATCCCAATTTTTAAGAAGGGTTTTAAGAGTGACCATAAATTTACAGACAAATATCACTTCTGGAATCCTCTGCAAAGTTATTGGGTAGAGTTTTCCTGGAACAACTGGAACAGTGGCCAGGAGATAATACTATATTGAGTGACTGTCAATATGGGTTTAGGAGGGACACAGGAACAGTCGGACAATGTTTAAATCTCAACCTCCTAATAGAAAAATATACTATGGCCAAGGAAAAGAACTTATGCCTGTGTTTTATGGAGCCTAGCAGTGCCTTCAACCTAGTGAACCATAACAAATTAAGGCATACTATTGCATCACTCAGGGATCCTAGGGAAATTATCATCTTGCTGACCCACAACTACAGTAATCCAATGGCAAGGGTACAAATCGGACCCAATGGAGAATGTACCATGGCCTTGGAATAAAGAGGAGGGGTTAGACAGGGTTGCGTTCTTGCACCGTTTCTTTTTTCTCTTCATATAAATGAGGTAGAGACGTAATTACAGTCATTAACTTCTGATGCTCTGTGAATTGATACACACCAGACCCCCATTTTGTTGTACTGAGACAAGCCCATTTTATCGTCACAAATACCAAATGGTTTGCAAAGACATATACCTTTGTTCACCTCTTACATGGAAGATAGATATTTGAAGATAAACCTTAAAAAAATCTACAATGCCATGTAGGAAGAGGAGATTGAAGAGTTGTTCATGTTTTATTAAGGGAATCCGTATCTCCAATGTAAAAACCTTCTCTTATTTGGGAATAACATTTCCTCATGTTGTGACTTATTGGGCCAATCAAAACTCAAAAAGTCAATGTAACCTGATGCGAACTACAGCATCTGTGTTTAAATATGCCTCTAAAATGGGTTTAAAGCCAATAACAGAAATCATGATTATCTATAGAACAAAATGACTCTCAGTGTCTATGTACGGTGTAGAGCTTGCCTTTTTGCTGTGTTTGTGCAGGCATACAGGACCCATAAATAACGATGTGCACTCTTAGTATACAGTATGGGCCGGAAGTCCCTTGTGACCTCCGCCCGTTTATTTAAGCTCTCTGGCCACAGCTGGCCAAAGAGTGCTACAAAGTGTCTGTGTGTTTCCGGGCTATGGGGAAGTCCTAAGGGAACAACTAGACTGCTACATCCCATCCCAAAACAGTGTTCAACGGGGATATCAACGATGGGTCAACATACAAAGTCTGCCAGTTTCTTACTCGGCCTTGGGTTTGGTTTTAAGCTGTACTGGCATTGTGCATCTTGCTGACCTCTCATCGGGATGGCGGCTGTCGGTGCTTCCATGACATTAGGTTGTCCACCATCCGGGGTTGGAGTGACAGTTTCGGGAACCTGGCTTTGAGCGCAGTCAGACTGCCACTTGGGGGGTCCTCATCACCGAGTCTGCTGGGGTGCAACGGCTCGATATCATCTGGTGGTACTTGTTTAAACCAGGAGATGTTCCGGGTGATGATCTCTCCTCCCTTCTTGGCAGTGATGGCTGTTTCGTTAATGTTCAATACTGTCCACAGTCCGGGCTCATATACTGTGTGTAATTTCCCTCCACCGCGACGGTGGCGCACTAGGACGGTGCATCCAGGTGCTATGACCCTCAGCCATGCTCTTCTCCGGCTTCTAGCTTTATTGTTAGTGGTTCTTCGTCGAGTTTGTGCATCGACAGGATTGTATGGTTTGGGTGTCCAGTTCTCAGCCACTGGAATGGTGTCTCGCCGGGGCCTGGCCAGCATGAGGGCCCACTGTGACCATTGTGTAGTGCAGTGTGGGGTACTACGATAGTCTCTCAAGAACCGGTGAAGCGTCAATTCTTGGTCAGATTGTTCGGCTGCTGATATCCGAAGGATTTTATTTAGTGTTCGCATGAAGCATTCTGCTTCACCATTGGCTTGAGGCCATTGTGGAGTGATGAGGTGGTGTTTGATTCCTAGTTGTGTTAGCAGCTCTTTGAACTCTCCCCCTTGGAACGGTGGTCCATTGTCGGTTTTCATAACTTGAGGCAGTCCAAAAAGAGAAAATGCATTCTCTAACACTGGTTTTAGATGGTTGATGATGTGGACGGTATAACCTCTACAATAGGGTACTTTGTGTAACTGTCGACTAGGACAATGGTGACCCTTCCGTCTGGGAAGCTCCCGTAATCTAGGCTCACCCACAACCACGGGGATGGTGCTGGATCTTCTGTTATCACTGGTGCTGGTGCTTTGGGTTGCTGGTGAGCTGGCAGGCCCGGCTATTTCTCACAACGGCATCTACGGCTGCTTCTAAACCAGGGAACCACACCTTCTCTCGCATCCGTGACTTCATTCTCACTGTACCTTTATGGCCTTCATGTGCTAGAACGGTCGCTCATTCCTGTAGGCCTGCCGGGATGATGATCCATGACCCTCGTAGTACAACGCCAGTGTCGCCAGTGCTCAATTCATCGTGGACCCGCTACATCTTTCCTAGCCGGATTCGGTCTGGTTCGTTCCATCCTGCGATGCCTTCGAGGAAACCTTCCCATGACCCACTGCGTATGGCTGCTAGTACTTTTTGAAGGACTGCATCATTGTCCGTTTCTGCTTTTATCTCTTCTACGGTAAGTGCTCGTGGACAGGCCCATTGAGACAGCATGCATACATACTCCTCGGTGCGTTGTTCTTGTCTGTTGCTGCCTGGAAGGACATCTAATGGGTGCCTGGACAGAAAGTCAGCAGGATTTTTGGCTCCGAGTCTGTATTCTATTTTCATTTGGTAATGCTGTAATTGTATTGCCCATCTTTTGATTCTGGGAGGTGGGTGTGGAGTGGTGCCTCTGAACAGAGGAAGCAGTGGCTGGTGGTCAGTTACAATCTTGAAAGGGTGTCCGCTAATATACAGATGAAAGTGATTACAAGCCCATTTGATGGCTAGCGCTTCACGCCCAATTTGGGAGTAACGAGCTTCGGTTGGTGTAAGCGCTTTGCTTGTGAAGGCAAGGGGAATCCACTTTCCGGGCTCTATTTCTTTGGTGAGGAGTGCTCCTAATCCCACGGGGCTTGCATCCACCACTACTTCTGTCCGCCGGGCAGTGTCGGAATAGGCCATGGTGGTTTTGCTCAACAGGGTTGACTTTACTTTTTGGAATGCTTCTTCTTCTTCTTTTCCCCATTTCCACATGGCCTCCTTTTTGGTGAGAGCTCTTAAGGGTTCAGCCACAGAACCATCCGCAGTATGTGGCCATGCCCAAGAATCTCCGAACTTCTGATGCCGTGCCGGGTGCTGGTGCCTGTTGGATAGCTTGCGACTTCCTGGGGTCTACCTGCACTCCATCTTGGCTGAATAGGTAGCCAAAGAATTCAATGTACTTTTGGAAGAACTGGCATTTGTCCCGGTGTGGGTCACACCATGGTCAACTGGGCGTTGCAAAGTGGCCCTGAGACGGCGATGGTGTTCTTCGAGTGTGGCTGAGTGAATGAGTATATCGTCCTTGACGTTGAGAACTCCCTGAAGCCCTGACAGCATTTCCCAGACTGCATTTTGGAAAATTTCTGCTGCCGAAGATATGGCAAAGTTTAATCTTTTGTTGCGGCGTAGCCCCAGGTGAGTTGAGAAGGTCGTAATATATCTGCTTTCCTCCGCCAGCTTCAACTGGTGGTATTCCGCATTGAGATTGAGTTTGGAAAACCATCGGGATCCGTTTAGATCAGCCAGTATGTCGTCAACCGTTGGGGTGAGGTGTCGCTCCCGCTTTATTGCTTGATTCGGCATGCGCATGTCAATGCAGAGACGTATTTTCCCTGGATGCTTCGGTTTCTCAGAAATGACCATGGGCGACACCCATGGCATTGGTCCCGTCACCTTTTCGATCACTCCTTGCTGTTTTAGATTCTGCAGCTCTTGCTCGACGAGTGGCCTGAGATGGAAGGGTATGCAACGGTGTCGTAGGGCGACTGGTTTTACCGCCTTATCAGCAGCTTTACGGGGTTTCTCTTCATACACCCAAGACCTTTGAAGAGTTGTGAGAACAGCTCTAGTATGTCGTCGGCCTGCAGGATCTTGACTGCGTTGGCGAATGTTACCAGACCCAGGTCTTCTGCTGTCTGGCTGCTTACTAGGATGTCTGCTTCTCGGTCTATGACGTGGAATGTCGTGGTGACCTCGTGCGTGTCTGACTTGACGTGCACCATCATCTTCCCTTTTAGAAGTAACGTTTTTTGGCTTTCATACGTCAGGATTTTCACGCTTGACGGGGTTAATACAGGTTTCCGCTTCAGTTGCTTGTAGTGCTGACAGCCCATTACATTTACAGACGCTGCTGTGTTGATTAGAGCCGTCACTGGTGATCCTGCGATTTCGATGGCGCACGCCGGTTGGGGTCTCCGTCTTTCTTTTAGATCACTTGTGAATGATATCATGTAAGCTTCAGCCTCGTCCTCCATGGATGAGTCTTCTAGGTACTGCCTCCGATTGACTGACGACTTAGCTGCTTTGGAATTGTCCGCTTCATCGAGTGATAACTATTGCACTGCCTTGGATGGTGGTCTTCTTCAACGGGCTCCTCTACTTCGGGCCCCTCCTCTGCAGACGCTTGCATAGTGATTGGGGATGCCGCATTTGGAGCATGTCCGGCCTTGTGCAGGGCATTCCTCAGGTGGGTGTTCTTCATTCCCGCAGTAGCAACAGCGCGATCCACGTGGGTTTCTGGTCGGGGTGCCTCTGGCTGGGGTGTGTATTGCATACGCTCGTTCAGTCTTTATTGTTACTGGCTTTTCTGCTTGTTGGGTAAGCGCGGCGTCCATGACTGTGGCTCTGGCATCTGAAAGTTCATGCGACCGTGCTAGGATAAGAATGTCCTCCAGGGTGATTCCTGGTTGTCGCAGTATGAGGGTCCGAAGATGTTTGTTGCGGCACCCTTGGATTGCTTGGGCCCTTATTTTGGTCATCGTCCTTGCAGGTACTGGCCAATTCTCGCGAATGAGCGTGGAAAGTGTCCATAGTCTCCCTTTCTCTCTGATGTGCCTGACGGAGCTTGAAACGCTCATAATCTGGGTTAAATTGCGGGTCGAAATAGGTGTTTAATGCTCTGACTGCTGCGTCATAATCATTAGGGGCACCGGTGTCCGGGAGATGTGCAAACAGCTTGTACATTTCTTCCCCCCCAAAATGGAGCAGTAGCGAACTTTTCACTGCGCCGTCCGTCTCAAGAGTACCGGTGGAGTAGGCGTTGAGCCTGCCAATCCAGATTGTCCACCTAGGTGACGCTGTCGCAGGATCAATGAGTTTGCTGGACAGGGGCAGTGCTGTGATCTGCGCGTGTTGTGACACGGGTTGTGCCACTTGCTGTGCAGGTGGCGCGTTCTGTTGGGCCGCAACAGGGAGCGACATTGTGGCACCTCGACGTTGTCAGCCTAGTGATGTTCTCTGCAAAACTGATGATGTCCGCCTCCGCTGAGAAGAGTTGCGTGCTGGGCTTGTCAGGCTGCTTCAGAGGCCCCTATCCCAGGCGGGCTTGGAGACAGTGTCAGGTTGATGGGTTGCACCTACAGCAGGCCAGCTCTCTCCTCCTCTCAGATATAAGGAAGGGAACAGGCAGGGTGGCACAGTTTGCAGGCAGCAGGATTTGAGCAAGGGTACCTCTCAGCACCTCCCAGAAGCTAAAGCAGCCTCGATGCGCAGGGTGATTTTAGCATGCAGTTACCACCTTGGGCCAGCAGGTGGAATGACGTATCTTGGTGAGGCAGAACGGGACAGCCAGAGGGCCTCGGCAGGACGATGTGCACGAGCGCGCGCTGCAGGCAGTGTTGTGTGCGAGCGTAGACCTGCTCGGTGGAGCCAGCGGGTGATGCGAGGACCTATGCCAGGTACCTGGACGGTGACGATCCAGGAAGGACGCGGCTGCAGACACTTGCCGCCCAAGTGTGGCCTCCGGTGCACTGGAGGAGTCGGCGGGAGTGCGACGATCCTCGGCGCAGGGAGCAGGCACCTGGATGGCGGTGCTGGTCAGCTGCGCACAGCGGTAGGGAGACAGCATTCGCTGGGCAGGGGAACCCACCTTCGTCGCCAGTGTAGAGCTTGCCTTTTTTGCTGTGTTTGCGCAGGCATACGGGACCCATAAATAACGATGTGCACTCTTAGTATACGGTATGGGCCGGAAGTCCCGTGCAACCTCCGCCCGTTTATTTAAGCTCTCTGGCCACGCCTGACCAGAGAGTGCTACAAAGTGTCTGTGTGTTTCCGGGCTATGGGGCAGTCCTACGGGGAACAACTAGACTGCTACATCCGGGATTGGGCTTTGGGGATTTGTAAATATTACAAATATAAAACAGGGCAATACTTTTTGAAGGTTTTTACTTGTGGTAGCTCACTCAATACTAGATACAATTATACATAAGGCAGTAGCACTCCCTTTTATAGAGGACACTTTATATGTCAAACCTCTCCTGCTCTGGATGGCACTTTGGTCAAAAGCTGAAACTTCATTTACTAAAGCTATAATCAAGGATTGTCTAGCCCTGGGCCATGTCTTCAGGATTATCTGTCTTTCTAATAACAGGGATAATTTGAAGCTGATTAATGACACTGATGTAAAATATCTAACGTCCCCACAGCAGACGAGAGAGCAGGGAGGGCGCGGAAGCAAATTATGGGCAAACGCTATTCATCTGTTTATGAAACTCAACCATGTCTATATACAGTTACTAATGCCGTTCACAGATAAACTTTGCTGCGTTTTCGCCTAGGGATTGTCCACCACACTGCTTCAGATCCAAAAATGGGGCAATGGTTTAAGGTAAAGCTGCACTATCCATGTGATGGGGAGTCAATTAATAAAACTTTGCACTTTTTTGTAAATTTTATATCAACCAAAGGAAATATTTTTGTTTAACCTGCTTCTTCTTAATATGAAATTTAGCAATTACAAAGCTGCCTTTTCTTTTCTGTGTAAACTTGACGACATTCAACCATGCAGTGCAGTGGTTTGTTACCGGATATCGGTAATTCGAGTGAGAAAACACTAAAATATTCTAATGGTGACAGTTGGAATTATATCAATGAACAGTAATATTTGATTGCTTTTAAATATTTTATTGTTATTCTATCACTTCATATATGTATTTTATTGATTCTCCTTTATGGTTTATGATATTAAACTGAGCAAAGATTTATGAATTATCAATAGGAACTTCTGGAGTGTAATCTTCTGAGAGTGATAACCTGTATTCCTCCTGTAGCTCGGCCCATTAAGCTTGATCAAGGTTGATTCTTTGCAGCTCTTCAGTAAGAAGCCTTCAGAGTATCCTTTTTTTAATTGCGTTTTGTTACCCAAAAAACAAAATACAGCACGTGATTTTATATATTGACAGTTAACCATTCAATGGAATAGCAAACAGTCAGAATTATAACAGGAACATGATTGTGTGAATATGAAGGAATGTATGTCAAGAGTTTCTCAAATGACATGGCACATGTAGAAGAGGAGCCGAAAACGAGCGGGAGGGTAGAATAAAGGAAGAAGAAAATAAGGAGTCTGGGGATCTGGGTGATGACAGGATTGTAGAAAGCTTGTACAAGCAGTCTCACGAAACCTTAGGGTGGGTTAATCTTCTGTAAATATAGGTCGAGTTTAGACCTGAAAAAACAAGAAGACTTTTTTTGTTAAATAGTAGGTTGTGTATAAGGTTATTAGCACATAACCACGCCACTACTTGTGATATGATATGTTTTACAATGTTCCCAGTTTGCAAGGATCGTTTTGATAGCCATTGCAAGAAATTTCAATGATGAAACAGTCTCAAGGTGACAGCGACTTTAGTGTATTTGGGTCTGAAGTTGCATGTATACCCAAGGAAATGATGGTGTGGGAAATTCAAATTTGTATGTTAAATATATTTGTAAGTGTAGCTTGAATAAATTGAAAGAAGGGAGTAATATGTTTACAATAGAATAGCAGATTTTCTAAATCGCATGAGGGGTGCTGGCAATGCCAACAAGGAGCTGCCCTATATGTTGTCCATGATTTGCACTGTGAGATGAACAGAGAAACTTTATGCATTAGCATGGATTTCCATATATTTCAACATTGTGATGGTGGCATGAGGCCTATATATTATGTTTAATGCATGAGTTGTCCCATGCTTTTTGGTTTTCGCCAGTGAAAGTAGGAGTGGTTTTCCTGAGTATCTTATAGATTACAGGGACTTTGTGGTTTTTAGATGCTAAGGTATGGAGGAAGTTGAGACAGTCTGCTTTATATGCTTTGTGTGGCAACTTTGAGGGACAGAAAATTATAAAAATCAATTGTTTGGAAAGTGAATTTAGTTGTTAATGCACCAAACATTAGTGACCCAACTATAGCGAGGCAAGTTCAGAGTCTCTGATTCTATGTGAAAAGCATTTATCTAACCCTTTGAGAGCCTCAACTGAATCTTTAATGATCTGGTAAGAATGTGGAACCTCAATGTGCTTTGTTGTTAGGATACTTATGGGTGAGAGAGGGGCAGTCAAATCCAGCTCTATGTCCACCCAAGTAGGACAAAGAGGAGCGAATGTGTGTAGCCACCACATGGTTGGTCAAATTAGGAAGGCAGTTTGTTAATGGAAAAAATTGAGGAGGTTAATACCGCCTTGATGTTTGCTTGCTTGTAGTTTACGTAAGGAAATTCTTCCTATTTTCCCTTTCCAAATAAATGTTGTGATTTGAGCATTGAGAAATGCGAAGAAGGAGTTGACTTGAGGTGCAATTAGCATCTTAACTGTTCCAACCCTCCCCCACCATGTAATGAAATTTCTAGACCATTCCTCAGTAAGCTTTTGCAATTGTAGCAAGGATGGAGGTTTACATATGATTCTTATTTTCCAAAGTAGACTTTGTAAATTCGAAACCCAAGTATTTATGTTTTTTTTCTGTGCCATTTAAGATTCGCGGATGATGCTATAAATGGAAGACATATATTTTTAAGGGGAACTACTTCAGTTTTCTCCTTAATTAGGGAGTAACCTGCGACCTTAGCGTATTCAGTGATTACTTTAAAATTTCAGGAATGGCACTCTTTGCCTTAGTGGAATAGATTAGGACGTCACCTGCATTTTCAGCTAGTTTCTAACTGTTTTTGAAAGGGATACCTTTGATGTTTTACATTAATACGACTGGAATGTAGTAGGGGTTCAATTGATAAGAGAAAAAGTACAGGGGATAAAGGGCAGCATGGTTGGGTTGGATACAGTTTGAACCATGGAGTTGCTGATAAAAGAATAATCTATTCTGGAAAAGGAGTTGTGAGTAAAATTTAAAATTGCTACCCGTTGGGTTATGGAGGTGCCATTTGTCAGTAAGTTGATTCTCTTCAGTAGGTTTGTGAACCAAAGTATGTGAATGGGTGGGTCTATATGTATATTGTGATAAAGTGTCCAGGGTTGCGTCATAAGGTAAATTGATGTTTCCTGCTAGGATGAGCTATTTGTTTGATGGAATTTTGAGAAGATTCTGGTTTAGAGAGGTCCAAAATGTTGGATCGTCAGTGTTGGGGCATCGATGTTTGTAATGTAAAAGGAGGAGTTGTTTTTGGCGATTTTGAAAATAAGCCATCTACCTTGAGCTGAGTCAAAGGTTTCCAAAATGTGCCTATTCAATTTAGTATGAGCTACTGGGTTACAGTAGATAGCCATGGCCAGGCTGATAAATCTGGTACCTAAATTACATTTCTCCAAGGTGGCTTGCAGAAAGGGCCAGGAAACCTTGTTAAATGCTTTTTCTGCTTCCAGCACCATTGCCATGGCCGAAGAGGGAAGATGTTTTGGTTTCTTTAAAACATGAGAGAAGGTTCTAATGTTAACAGTCGCGAGGCTGCCTGTTTCACAGCCTGTTTGGGATGAGTGAATAAGTAACGGAAGTGCTTTCTCATGTTGGAATGCCAAAATCTTAGTATATATTTTATAGCCTGAATTTTATAAAGAGATTGGTCTAAAATTCTTTGTGTCTAATGGGTCCTTTCCCTCTTTGGGAATTACTACAATGTGTGCTTCTGAGAAAGAACCTCCAAGTTTACCTGTTGAGTCAAATTTATGAAAGAGGGAAAGGATAGGAGGCGGTAATATTTGTTGATATGTATGGTAAAAGGAGGCCGGAAACCCATCCGGGCCAGGAGCTTTGTTTGGTTTTAGTGATTTAATACTTAGGCAAAATTCTTCCTTTGTAAGAGTGTTATTAATTGAGCAAGGACTTCTTTTGGGACTGTGGGCAGTTGGTGAGGGTCTAAAATAGATTTGCATGCTGCTGCACAGTCATTATTACCTGATTTTTCCATATTATACAATTGAGACTAAAAGTTGCGAAACGTTTTTTCAATTTTTGTAGGGTCAGTTTGTAGGCAACCTAAATGATCTTTAATGGTAGAGATGTTGATGGATTTTATGGTATTCTTAAGGGTAAGAGCCATTAGCCTACCAGCCTTAAGACGTTCTAATACATTTCAAGATTTGACTTTGCTAGACCATACATGAACTCTTTCACTGAGTATGTTGTTGTACTCGTAATTAAGTTGCTTGATTTTCGAAGAATTGTAAGACTTAAGATATTAAATTCTTACCTGTACTAAAACTTGCATTTCTTTCCTTAAGAAATTTAGTTTAGAATTCTGCTGCTCGTTTTTATTTGCCATCAGGCATAACATCACTCCCCTAATGGTAGCTTTCATAGCATCCCAGTGGGTGCATTCCTCAACATCAGTAGCAATGTTATCCTTGAAAAAATTGGTTAACGCTTATGCCACTGTAAGCATGGAGACCAGATCCTCAATAATCTCATCATTCATTCTCCAAGATCTAGATTTGGGAGGAGAACTAATGAAATTTAGAGTAATTGAGATGCACGGCTGGTACGAAATAATAACAAGCTCAATGGTTGTGTTAGATACAGTTGGAACCATGGAGTTGCTGATAAACGAGTAATCTATTCTGGAAAAGGAGTTGTGAGTAACATTTTAAATCGCTGCTCGTTGGGTTATGGAGGTGCCATTTTTTGAATCAATGAATGTAAATGGGTGGGTATATATATTTATATTGTCATATTCTGTCCAGGGTGGTGTCATAAGGTAAATTGAGGTTTCCTGCTGGGATGAGCTTTTTGTTTGATGGAACTTTGAGAAGACTCTGGTTTAGAGAGGTCCAAAATGTTGGATCGTCAGTGTTGGGTCATAGATGTTTGCAATGTAAAAGGAGGAGTTGTTTTTGGTGATTTTGAAAATGAGCCAACTACCTTTGGTCATCGTGGACAATAGTATCAAGTTGGCACCCAGCATGCTAAGAAATTAAAATGGAAACCCCAATTATCTTCTTGCAAGATGGTGAACAAAAATACTCAGATAGCCAATTGTGTTGCATGCTATGAGCTTCAGTTAGGCCAGCTCTTGTTTCCTGCAGTAGGAGAACATCACTTTTCAATTTACGGCAATAGTCTAGAAACATTTTCCTTTTGATATGATGATTTAGCCCCTTGGTATTAACGGAGACAATCTTAAGAGGGACCTGAAACATATCTAAAGATAATACTAGATTAAGTATTGATGTTGTGAAAGGAGGGAGACTCCGAAGAGAGAGGGGAGAATAAAAGATGCAGAAGGGAAGGAAGAAGGAAATGCTTAATCCAGCATAAACATTGCATTACAACATTACATGCGAAAAGCAAGAAATTGCTTCTGACTTTTATTGTAGGAAAACAATACCTCAGTATTGCACACAAAAAATCCCAACCAGCCCCGACCCTCCCAAAGGACCCTTCCCCAAAGCACGGTCAGGGGCCATGACGCCCTCGGAGGAAAGTACAGCAGCCGGACATTGAGACCGGGCCTGAGCAGAACTATGAAGGAGATATGAACAACCATATGTTGAAGAGAGAACATTACAGAATATGGTAACATTACAAAAAATTAAACCATGTGTGATGATGTCTAGAATGTTAGTCACATAATCTATCAAACAAAGATGGAGCATATATCAGCATACAAAGCAAAGCATATTGAGAAGAAACAAACTTCAATTAATCGCACATGAATAAATGCAGTGAGTCAAGCTTTAAAAGATTGTTGCACTCACCACTAATATGGTGTGGTAACTTTTTTAACTTAAGCACATATGATTAACCACTGATGATAACTGTGTACTTGAAATAAACAATGGCAAAGCCCACAAAATGTTCCAAAAACTGTGGAAGTGACTTGGAAGTACATCTAATGTTTGTGCGACCATGGTAATAAGGATACAGAGGGTTGTCTGAGTAGCAGAAATAAGATGGAATGGTAAATAGGGTTGTATGTTATAAGATCTGGTGACCAATCCAACAAATTAGCAATACCATGGGTGTCAGTATAGAATAGAGCATAAAGGAATTTTAACCAGTAAAGAGGCATTACACAGAAGAAAAAGATAATGTATCCATTGAGACAACAGTCATAGTGACATTTGATTATTAATTATTTGGTGAACGAAAGTTTCTAGTCTCTTGGTTTATCAAGAATATGTGTGCTACCATCAAATATGATTCTCAGCTTCACCGAACCAATTAAAGAGGAAGGTATGCTGAGGGAGAAAAGATCTTGGCGAAAAGCTTGGAACCTTTTCCTTTGCTCCACTGTAGGCTTTATATAGTCATGTATGATACCAATTCTTTGGTCTTTCCAGCTGAGAAATTGGATTTTTTTTCTACGATCCAGGATCATTTCAGTATGCTGGTACCTTAAAGGTCTGAAGATGAGGGCCTTTGGTTTATTTGTGGGATAGAGGAGGCAAATGATGGGACCCCATTTTTTTTTTTAAAGATTAATTATGTACAGGAAGGGACACCTTCCTGTACATAAGTACATAAACAAACCATGGCATTTTGCCTTTGCAATGTGTGCTGCACAAGACAGCACACATGGGAAAAGTAAAACAGAGGAGAAATAATGCATTTCTCCTCGATTCGCCAACTTAAGACCAGGATTCACCTGGTCCTAATTTTGGTGCTGCCTCCTATGTACGTTGCCCTTGTACGTAGGGGGCATCGTCAAAATTAATGGTTGTTGTGGTTGGACACCCACCACAACACCCACTGCCCACCCCTTTCACGCTAAGCATTGCGCGAAAGGGGGCCTTATTTACAAGGCAGCGTTGAGCAACAGGGTTAAGACTGATTTGCATATAGCTGTGTATGAACTGGGGTGGGGAAGTGAGCTAAAGAATGATGATGGATTCAACCCAGATCTGTGACTGGGGGTGAGTGTCTGAAAGGTTTCAGCTCTCCGATTCTCATTTCATTGTGTTTGCTTTGTTCGCCCTAAGTTGGCAGGGTATGCCCAGACGTGGGACCCTTGCTCACTTTGCCAACGGATTCAAGCTAGCCTGGCTGATGAGGGATGTTATCCCACAACCGGTCCCAGGATGCTTGTTTCCGGTCCAGGGAAGACATGACTTGGCAGTTCAGTCTGGACTGTTCCCATGAGGCACAGGGTCAAGACTGATTTGCATATAGCTGTGTATGAACTGGGGTGGCGAAGTGAGCTAAAGAATGACGATGGATTCAGCCTAGATCTGTGACTGGGGGTGAGAGTCTGAAAAGTTTCAGCGCTCCGTCCATCATTTCCTTGTGTTTGCTTTGTTCACCCTAAGTTGGCAGGGTATGTCCAGACGTGGGTTCCTTGCTCACTTTGCCACTGGAATCAAGCTAGCCTGCCTGAAGAGGGATGTTACCCCGAAAGCGGTCCCAGGACTCTTGTTTCTGGTCCAGGGAAGACATGGCTTGGAAGTTCGGTCTGGACTGTTCCCATGAGGCACAGGGTCAAGACTGATTTACACATAGCTGTGTCTGAACTGGGGTGGCGAAGTGAGCTAAAGAATGATGATGGATTCAATCTAGATCTGTGACTGGGAGTGAGTGTCTGAAAAGTTTCAGTGCTCCGTCCATCATTTCCTTGTGTTTGCTTTGTTCGCCCTAAGTTGGCAGGGTATGCCCAGACGTGGGTCCCATGCTCACTATGCTACTGGATTCAAGCTAGCCTGGCTGATGAGGGGTGTTCCCACGAAAGCGGTCCCAGGATGCTTGTTTACGGTCCAGGGAAGACATGGCTTGGCAGTTTGGTCTGGACTGTTCCCCTGAGGCACAGGGTCAAGACTGATTTGCATATAGCTGTGTCTTTACTGGGGTGGCGAAGTGAGCTAAAGAATGATGATGGATTCAACCTAGATCTGTGACTGGGGGTCAGTGTCTGAAAAGTTTCAGCGCTCCATCCATCATTTCCTTGTGTTTGCTTTGTTCGCCCTAAGTTAGCAGGCTATGCCCAGACGTGGGTCCCTTGCTCACTTTTCCACTGGATTCAAACTAGCCTGGCTGATGAGGGATGTTACCCCGAAAGCGGTCACAGGACTCTTGTTTCTGGTCCAGAGAAGACATGGCTTGGAATTTCAGTGTGGACTGTTCCCATGAGGCACAGGGTCAAATCTGATTTGCATATAGCTGTGTCTGAACTGGGGTGGCGTAGTGAGCTAAAGAATGACAAAGGATTCAACCTAGATCTGTGACTGGGGGCGAGTTTCTGAAAAGTTTCAGCGCTCCATCCATCATTTCCTTGTGTTTTCTTTGTTCGCCCTAAGTTGGCAGGGTATGCCCAGACGTGGGTCCCTTGCTCATTTTGCCAATGGATTCAAGCTAGCCTGGTTGATGAGGGATGTTGTCCCAAAACCGGTCCTAGGACTCTTGTTTCTGGTCCAGGGAAGACATGGCTTGGCAGTTCGGTTTGGACTGTTTCCATGAGGCACAGGGTCAAGACTGATTTACATATAGCTGTGTCTGAACTGGGGTGGCGAAGTGAGCTAAAGAATAATGATGGATTCAACCTAGATCTGTGACTGGGGGTGAGTGTCTGAAAAGTTTCAGTGCTCCCTCCATCATTTCCTTTTGTTTGCTTTGTTCGCCTTAAGTTGGTAGGGTATGCCCAGACGTGGGTCCCATGCTCACTTTTCTACTGGATTCAGGCTAGTCTGGCTGATAAGGGGTGTTACCCCGAAAGGGGTCCCAAAACGCTTGTTTCCGGTCCAGGGAAGGCATGGCTTGGCAGTTCGGTCTGGACTGTTCCCAAGAGGCACAGGGTCAAAACTGATTTACATATAGCTGTGTCTGAACTGGGGTGGCAAAGTGAGCTAAAGAATGACAATGGATTCAACCTAGATCTGTGACTGGGGGTGAGTGTCTGAAAAGTTTCAGCGCTCCATCCATCATTTCCTTGTGTTTTCTTTGTTCCCCCTAAGTTGGCAGGGTATGCCCAGACATGGGTCCCATGCTCACTTTGCTTCTGGATTCAAGCTAGCCTGGCTGATGAGGGGTACTACCCCGAAAAGGGTCCCAGGACGCTTGTTTCCGGTCAAGGGAAGACATGGCTTGGCAGTTCGGTCTGGACTGTTCCCTTGAGGCACAGGGTTAAGACTGATTTGCATATAGCAGTGTTTGAACTGGGGTGGCTAAGTGAGCTAAAGAATGATGATGGGTTCAACCTAGATCTGGGACTGGGGGTGAGTGTCTGAAAAGTTTCAGCGCACCATCCATCATTTCCTTGTGTTTTCTTTGTTCCCCCTAAGTTGGCAGGGTATGCCCAGACATGGGTCCCATGCTCACTTTGCTTCTGGATTCAGGCTAGTCTGGCTGATAAGGGGTGTTACCCCGAAAGGGGTCCCAAAACGCTTGTTTCCGGTCCATGGAAGGCCTGGCTTGGCAGTTCGGTCTGGACTGTTCCCAAGAGGAACAGGGTCAAGACTGATTTGCATCTAGCTGTGTCTGAACTGAGCTACAGAATGATGATGGATTCACCCAGATCTGTGACTGGGGGTGAGTGTCTGAAAAGTTTCAGTGATCCATCCATCATTTTCTTGTGTTTGCCTTGTAAATAAGGCTCAGCCCCTCTCGCCACCACGTCGGTAATAGTGATGTTGTGATGGGAATAGGGGCTTGTACATATGCCCCTTAGATTGAAAGACAGGAGATTATATTGGACACTTTAGCCTTTAAAACATGCAAGACATTGGCTCACGGTTAGGCTAGTTGAATGGTTCCTTTACAGACATCTGTAGATATTTGTAAGACTATGTATGTACATGCAGGCCTCTAACACAGACAACAGCTGAGAACATTATTACTGTGTAGAATTTACTACCCTGTGGCTCTTACGTTTCGTGTATTCTCACCATTATCCTCAACAGTGACCCTGGAGTGTTAGAAGCACAAAGCATGAAGCGAGAAGCACCTCAGAGTGACGTAGCTAGAAGTGATCTGAGCGATGACAGAAACTCATAAATACACTCAAGTAATACACTTAGGCCCAGAAAGCCACTGTTATCCTTCACTTTTGTCACATCTTGTAGAGCCTTGTTACTGTGGCTTATCAGTCATTTTACATCTCCACGCACTGCCATCAGTACTCTATCAGACTCTGTCTTCCTGCCAACTTTTATAAAATGCAAATTCACAGCTCTCATAGTAATAGCGACTCAGAAAATCGAAAACACTTTAGTGAGGCTTATAAAAAAACTTCAAAACCGCTTGCACCTGCCATTTTGAGGAGAACTTGAAATGTCGGCATTTTCCAAAGGCACCCAGTATCAATACTGTCTGAAATGTAAAGGTTTAAAGGCAGCGAAGTTTAGAATTTTCCTGTTAGGGAGCAGAGTATTAAATTTGGCTAGGGAGTACGATTCGGTATGCAGATTCACAAAGCTATGAGGAAATGTGGGCGCTATTTTGATGTGTGTTTTAGTAACGCAGCGAGGGACAGATGCACCGGCTTGACAAGCTGCATGTCTCCATTAACAAACCCCTTGTCAGATTCACCTGAACTTCACAAAAGCATCATGAACGCATTGGCAGACTTTTCCAAGTTGGATGAATTCTCATACAGGCCAAAAACCGCACTTTAGTTCTGCCTGGAACCGGAGCTCTGCTATTACGCAACCATCTTCATTGGGCACAATCCTGCCTTGAGAGCATCCTTTGACTGAAACTGTCCATATCCTCTTTTTAAGTCAAGCATTCGAGACCTCTTGTATATACACTTAGTATATATATTTTAGTATATACTTTAGTATATACTTATATGTGTATGCACTTTGTGGGCTCTGGAGATCCGCCCTAGGACTAGTCTGCTTCCGCTTAGGGACTATTTTTCTGTTCAACTGCCTCTATTTACCTGTCTTGATAGAAAACGACCAGCAGATGTCAGTAAAATACCAGAATTGCTTTCTGCTGAGGGATTTTCTTTTTTAAATTTTCTGGCAACTGCCTTTATTTAACTTTCTTGATAGAAAACGACCAGCAGAGGTCAGTAAAATACCAGAATCACTTTAGCATTCTCTAGATTCCAGTCCATAGAAATTATCTTCCACAAGCACCCGTAGACAATAATATTTTTTTCAAATCTTCTATTTTTAGTGATATGACCACCGAAGGCCCTGCTTTTATATTAAAAACAGAGCTTTGAAACTTGGGCAAAGTGATGCATCCCTTTCCCCAGGTATATGAACCTCTGGTGTCCTAGAGTCAGCAGTTTACCTGGCAGCAAATATGGCAAGTACATGATTTTCAATGGTTTTGTATGAGGGAAATGTCCAGCTAACTATAACGTCCCTGAAACCTATAGTTTTTTCAGTGAATTTCTAAGGTTTTTTAAATGCTAATTCCTAACTATAACGTGCCTGAAACCTATGGTTTTTTCAGTGAATTTCAAAGGTTTTTTAACTACTAATTCCTAACTATAACATACCTGAAACCTATTGTTTTTTAAGTGAATTTCAAAGGTTTTTTAAATGCTAATTCCTATCTATAACGTATCTTAAAACCTATGATTTTTAATGATTTTTATAGAATTTCTTTGGGCCCTTATTCACAGAACAAACTTAAGACAAAATGGATTTACGACTCCTAACTTTACGTCCGCGAGATCCGCCACTGGCCGGAATCCCCACCTCTGGGCCAGAAGCTCCGCCTCCGGCCCGGAAGCCCCGCCTCCGGGCCGGAAGCTCCGCCCCCGGGCCGGAATTTCTGGCCCGAGTGCGGACGTAAAGTTAGGAGTCGTAAATCCATTCTGTGAATAGCAAAAGTAGTAAGTTTATTCTGTGAATCGCAAAAGTAGTAAGTTCATTCTGTGAATACCAGAAGTAGTAAGTGCATTCTGTGAATACCAAAATGGTACTAAGTTTAGGATTTTGTCTTAAGTTTGTTCTGTGACTCGGGCCCTAAATCTTTATTTTTCAATGTGACAATTACTTGAAATCTTTTTTGTATAGTTTTTCACAATTTTTTAAAGTTTTTTTTCACTTATTTCTTTTAAAAATTAAAAAATATTATTTGTTAATTAATTTTTTAAAAAATATTTGTAATTTTTTTTAAACTATTTTTTATATTTTGTAAACCACATTTTTAATACTTTGTTATTATTTTTTTAACAAGTTTTTTGGGGATTCGCGCACCCTATGCACAGTGCACCTTTCTCGATCCCTGCGTGGAACATAGTCGCCATTTTACGATTGTAGTGTAGGATCCGCGTACGGTATGCGTTGGGTACATATTTTCGTGCACGAATGCTATGCGACCGGTACGCGACTCCAAACCTATACGTGACACGTACGAAGTATGTTACGCAACGCTCGCACGCTTCCGCAAAACATCATGTGCGTGTTTGATGCGGTGGGTGCGCGAATCCCACGCACCCAACGCGCTAGGAACCACGCACCCTACGCAAGAGAAATCATGCACCCAACGCGTTAAGATGCGCGACTCCTAATTTTACCATAAAAAAAAAATAGCCCCTATCACTAATTTTTATTATCTCCGGGGACCCCATCCCCCGAGTTTATAAAAAACTGCTGGGGACCGTGGGGGGAGCCCTAACACCCCCACAGTCCCAGCCGGCTTCTTGTGTCCTTCGAGAGCCGGCATTGCTTTTCCGCATGGGGAGCTGCTGACCTGCAGCTCTCCGTGTGGAAAAGCAATATGGTTTGGATTTTGAAAAGAGAGAGCAGGTTTCCCTGCTCTCTCTTTCAAAATCCAAACAAAGTTTGCTATGGGAGGGCGGGAGACTCCTGCCCTCTCATTGCAAACAACAGTGTCCTTGGGTGGGCACCCCAGGACACTGTAGGAGCCGGCCCTGGGGGGTGGCGGTCCGCAGGGCCCTCTAGGGCTCCTGGAGAGGGGCCACACAGCCCCCCTCCCTCAATCAATAAAGCCCCAGGGGTGGTGGTCCCTGGGGCTTGGGGACCCCCAATAATTTTTTACGCATTTTGCCCCCGGGATTTGCCCCCCCCCCGGGGGCTAATTATTAAGGAAGCGCGGAAGGCCGTGCTTCGTTTTTTTTTTTTTACGTCCGGATCCACGCAAAAAAAAAGGGCCCTGGGAGTTCTTCTTGGACCCCTAAGCAACTCTAGAGGGTCATAGTATTTCTTCCCTACCCCCTTTATATCTTTCAAACACTTATTTCCCTTACTTCTTCAGCCTCGATTCTCCCGAGGCACAAAATGGCTGCCAACAGTTCCTGGTTTCGAATGTTCACAGACACTTGACAGCCAAATAGCATTCAGCACGTGATCGGGAGCATGCGTGCATGGTGCGCAGAGGGTGCGCTTAGGGTGCACAAAGGGTGCGCAGATCCTCCGAGGTCATAGATATATATGTACTTTTAATCCTAATTTTCTCAGGAACTAGTGAACGGATTTACACCATTTTCACCCAACTTAAAATGTGCCACAGGGCGTGTTTGCACACATATCACCTCAGGCCCCGCCCCCTACCTTCACCACTGTGCAAACGAGCCCCGTGGCGTGTTTTAAGTTGGGGGATTAAGTCCCCTTGAATCCTGAGCTCCCCTGGTGGCCAACTAGCCCACGAGGTACCTCCAGTAAGCACCACGTAGCTGCGTTGCAGAGAGGTGTAAAAAGGGGCATGGTCTCATTACACCTCTCTGCAACGCAGCCCCCTGGCGCATACTGGAGGTTCCCGGTGGGCTAGTTGGCCCCCAGGGCCCCTAGTATTCAAGGAGAATTTGTTCCCCCTCTGAAAACGCACCAGGGGGCGCGTTTGCAGAGTGGTGCAAGGAGGGGTCGTGGCCTCTGCCCAATCCCGTTTCTTTTTTTTTTTTTAGAAGGGGGGCTGTGTGCCCCCCTTCTTTTTCTAATTTATTGGCCCTGGGGACCCCATCCCCCAGGGCCTTCCCCCAATTAGTTTTAAAAAAAAATTGGGAAGGGGGCCGCAAGGCCCCCCTCCCAAGGCCATAATTTGTCCCGGGGACCCCATTCCCCGGGGCATGGCCCTTTTTAAAAAAAAAAAATATTTTGGAGGGGGGCTGCCTTGCCACTTATGGCCCCGGGGACCCCATCCCCTGAGGCAGTTTCATTTTTTTTTTGCATTGCACTCCTGGGCGTGTCACTCTTAAGTGTGTCAGTCCTGTGTGTCTCTCCTGAGGTTATCACTCCTGGATGTATCACTACTGGGTGTGTCATTACTGAGGGTGTCACTCCTGAGTGTATCACTGGGGTGTGGGGGAGAGCAAACAACCCCGTACTGGTCACCATGTTCTATTTGTATGCCGATGCTTGTTTAAACCAGAGAGGCGATTGGTGGGCGCTATACCCCGACCTTGTCACGTGAGAGCTTGTGTCTCACTCTTCGCCAACCAGCAGGAAGTGCGTGAATTTTCCTGGGAGAGAGAGGCACTTATGGAGAGAGTGTATCCCCCACGAGCACGAGAGTACCTCTGAGGCACGTGACAGTGAGTGCATGTGTGAGGGCGTGTAGATCCGCAGAGCCGTGTTTTTTGTCTTGCAGTTTTATACAGCTCGAACTCGACCCGGAGGTATCATGGCGCTTTACATGGGCACCAGCTGTTCCAGATGGGCACATCCATGTTTTTTAGGCGTGGGGAGATGAAGTGATTTGCCCAGAATCACACTAGGTTGAGCCGCAGGGACTCGAACCTGGATACCCAGCTTCGAGGTTGTACGCTCTAACCGTTAGGCCACATCTTAATGAGTCCAGCCTGCAGGGACAGGGGCCCATGTACTTACACTCCAGAGTGTGTCACTCTTAAGTTTGTCAGTCCTGTATGTCTCTCCTGAGGTTATCACTCATGGATGTATCACTACCGGGTGTGTCATTACTGGGTGTGTCATTACTGAGGGTGTTACTCCTGAGTGTGTCACTGAAGCGTGGGGTAGAGCAAACAACCCCGTACTGGTCACCGTGTTCTATTTGTATGACGATGCTTGTTTAAACCCAAGATGCGCTTGTTGGGTGCTATACCCCGACTTTGTCACGTGAGAGCTTGTGTCTCACTCTTCACCAACCAGCAGGAAGTGTGTGAATCTTCTCGGAGCGAGGGCTACATATGGAGGGGGAGAGTGCATCCCCCACGAGCACGAGAGCATCTCTGAGGCCCGTGACAGTGAGTGCACGTGTGAGGGCGTGTGAAATCCGCAGAACCGTCTTGTAGGTTTATATAGCTCGAACTCAACCCGGAGGTATCAGGGCGCTTTACACGAGCACCAGCTGTTCCAGACGGGCACATCCATGTTTTGTTAGGTGTGGGGAGATTAAGTGATTTGCCCAGAATCACAAGAGGTTGAGCCGCAGAGACTCGAACCTGGTTACCAAGCTTCGAGGTTGTACGCTCTAGCCGTTAGGCCACATCTTATTGAGTCTAGCCTGCAGGGACAGGGTCCCCTGTACTTACACTCCAAAGCGTGTCACTCCTGGGCGTGTCATTCTTAAGTTTGTCAGTCCTCTGTGTCTCTCCTGAGGTTATCACTCCTAGATGTATCACTACCGGGTGTGTCATTACTGGGTGCGTCATTAATGAGGGTCTCACTCCTGACTGTGTCACTGGGGCATGGGGGAGAGCAAACAACCCTGTACTGGTCACCATGTTCCATTTGTATGCGGATGCTTGCTTCATTATGCCCCTGGGATTTGGCCCCCCAGGGGGCAAATTAGCATATTTAACGCGGGAGCCCGTGCTGATTTTTTTTTTCTATCGGCAGGATGCGCGCATCCTCCCATTTAAAAAAAAATATTAATTATTTTTTGGGCCTAGGGGGTCCTTGTGGGACCCCCTGAGCAGACCTAGGGGATGAGGGTGTTTCTACCCTGCCCCCTTTTCGCGTTTTGCGATGTTTTTTGGGGGGGTTTCTTATGCCTCGGTTCTACCGAGGCACAAGATGGCTGCCAACACTTCCTGATTCAGAGTGTTGGCAGCCAATTAAAATTCAGCTCGTGATCAGGAGGGTGCGCGGATCCTCCGAGGCCATAGATATATATGTACTTTTAACTGTAATTTTCTCTGGAACTACTGAGTGGATTTACACCGTTTAAGAAAAAAGGCATGAGTCTGAACTAAGGACTACCTCTTTGCCAAATTTGGGGTAATTCCGTTCAGCAGTCGGGCTGTAGCTGCGGCTAAAGGTCCTATGGGAAATAGCATGGAAAAAATGCGTTTTGGGAACCCCCTTTTTTCTCGGCCCCTGCTCGACGAATCACCGTGAAACTTTCAGGATAGGAGCAGACCGCAGCAGGCCAAAAGTTTTAAAAATTTAGCGAAGATTCGTCAATCGGCGCCAAAGTTATTCCAAATAGAATGTTGCAGATTTCCAATGGAAAATAGGTCCTAACTATATCTACCTACTGGCGACCGCCCGTAGGTAATATATATATAGGCTGCTGAATATATATGGGCTGCTGAACTGCCGCTTACGGACTCTGTTGACCTATTCAGGTTGTGGCTTATACAAAGCTAGAGTGCTTCACCATATGTGGGACAATCACAGAGTTTTCGTTCTAACAGCGGCAGGCGAGGGGATGTTTTTATTGACGGCTTTTCCGCACTGATGACGGCAAGAGCCAGAAACGCGTCTGCAAATGTTTTATAGCCGACACATACCCCGTGAGTGCACCGGACCTTGGGAGTACCATGAACTCCTTGTTTTTGCTGTGTTATAAGTGGTTTCCACCACCACTTCCGGGTTGCACCCGCCGTGAGTTCGGCTGGCCCCAGGTGGAATACTGTGTTTTGGATGCAATTTGGGCTGCTGAACCGTCGCTTACGGACTCTGTTGACCTATTCAGGTTGTGGCTTATACAAAGCTAGAGTGCTTCACCATATGTGGGACACTCACAGAGTTTTCGTTCTAACAGCGGCAGGCGAGGGGATGTTTTTATTGACGGCTTTTCTGCACTGATGACGGCAAGAGCCAGAAAGGCGTCTGCGGATGTTTTATAGCCGACACATACCCTGTGAGTGCACCGGACCTTGGGAGTACCATGAACTCCTTGTTTTTGCTGTGTAATAAGTGGTTTCCACCACCACTTCCCGGTTGCACCCGCCGCTAGTTCGGCTGGCCCCAGGTGGAATACTGTGTTTTGGATTCAATTTGGGCTGCTGAACCGCCGCTTACAGACTCTGTTGACCTATTCAGGTTGTGGCTTATACAAAGCTAGAGTGCTTCACCATATGTGAGACACTCACAGAGTTTTCGTTCTAACAGCGGCAGGCGAGGGATGTTTTTATTGATGGCTTTTCCGCACTGATGATGGCAAGAGCCAGAAACACGTCTGCGGATGTTTTATAGCCGACACATACCCCGTGAGTGCACCGGACCTTGGGAGTACCATGAACTCCTTGTTTTTGCTGTGTAATAAGTAGTTTCCACCACCACTTCCCGGTTGCACCCGCCGCGAGTTCGGCTGGCCCCAGGTGGAATACTGTGTTTTGGATTCAATTTGGGCTGCTGAACCGCCGCTTACGGACTCTGTTGACCTATTCAGGTTGTGGCTTATACAAAGCTAGAGTGCTTCATCATATGTTGGACACTCACAGAGTTTTCGTTCTAACAGCGGCAGGCGAGGGATGTTTTTATTGATGGCTTTTCCGCACTGATGACGGCAAGAGCCAGAAACGCGTCTACGGATGTTTTATAGCCGACACATACCCCGTGAGTGCACCGGACCTTGGGAGTCCCATGAACTCCTTGTTTTTGCTGTGTAATAAGTGGTTTCCACCACCACTTCCCGGTTGCACCCGCTGCGAGTTCGGCTGGCCCCAGGTGGAATACTGTGTTTTGGATATATATATATATGTATAAAAGTTTGTCCTGAAGCAAGGACGCAACTTCCCAGCTGAGTTGCTTTTCGAAAGCCTTTATTGTTGAAAACCGGCATTTCAGCTCCAAACATTTGCAAGTTCCTGACGCGTTTCAGAGCCCCCAGGCTCTTTCTTCAGAGGATGACACTGGCAAACTGAAATGCAAGGTAGGCGCCATTAACTGCATGCATATATATATAAAGCCCACGTGGGCTTCTCATGTGAGTCACAATTGCAGCATGCTGGTACCTGTAGTTTTGAGTCCAAGCAAAATATTCCCCATGTGGGTTCAGTTTAGGTAACAGTATCCTTTCTTTTAAACGAATAAAATACCACAGTGGGTTTCGGAATGAAATCCCCAGTTTTCTTTTTCCATAACTCAGCTGCGCCTAAAGGTCATGAATGTTCAAACCTCTGCGGCCCCATTTTGACTCCATGGTGAGGCATCCTTCTCGGCCAGGCTGGGAAGTTGCGTCCTTGCTTCAGGGCAAACTTTTTTGTGGATATATATATATATATATAACGCGTCTTATTTTTTAATTTTGGGATTGAGGCTGATCTGATCAAATAAAACAGATGCCGTATCTTACCTGCCTCGAGTCCGTGTCTTCCTCCATGGATCATTCTGTGGAAGTTGGTTGTTTGTGTTCATCCATTTCAGTGTGATCGGTCAGCACGCTTCACACGGAACACCAGTCGTTTGTGGCTCACCCCTTTGACCACATGTTTCTGGAGGAGTACGGGAGTACTAGAGGGGAGCTCCCAGTGTGGTAGCCGGACAGAGGAACGAGGATGACTGCAGAAGGAGACCAGGAACCGTAGCGGGGCGGATCTTGTGACTGCCAGCGCGGGATCGACGTTTCCCAAGCAAGAAATGCCTTGCCCAGAAGACCGGTGCCACCTGGTGACTGGGCACTGCGGATGGCCTATGCCGATGCGGTGGGGTATGTTTGGCGAATTCAATTTTTGTTCATCAGTCTCCCTCAACCTCGAACTTGTGCCTGGTTTGATTCCAGTTTTACATGCTACTGATTAATCAGGACATTGAGACTTGGTTCCCCCCTTTTTTTGGAGTATTTACATGGCATTGCTATGCAACTTCAGTAACCTGTCGAGTTTGTAAGCTCTTCAAAAACACGAACGCTAATTTTGGTCCTTTGCCAGTGAAACTCCGCCAATTTCAGTGTCGGCATGTTGCATCTTGGGAATGGTAGTCCCATTGAGGGCGAAGCACGTGCTGGGAAGCTGACACTTTAGTCAGGTATTCACACTAAGTGTTTAGTTGAGCTCCCAGGGAAGCAGCTGCTATTTTCCTGTCCCAATGCCTTCCGTGATTTATTTTATTTTGTATCGGAGACTGCAAAGACTGGGCTAAAGTGAACTTTGTTCTTGTAACAGAGTTCAGAGGCCATCAGCTGGCGGATCCCTTCACAGAGTCGACAATTTTGTTGGGTTAAATGGTACTGTTAATTGATTATTTTGTGGGGAAAACTCAACAGCATGAATCTTTTTAAAAAACGCAATACATTTTGCTTTTTATTTCCCAGGCGATACGTAATGGGGGTTTGGCTGCGCAACGCATATGTAACCCTGTTTCCAACCAGGGCAGAGGGCTTGTTTATTATATTATTTTCGTATGTATGTAAATCAAACTGGTTATATATTTGCACGATGCAATTGAGATATCACTGAATGATTTTTTTACTTGTTAGATTGCTGAAAATAACATATAGAAATCGAGTATATTCACTGCAATGTGTGTATTGTGATTTCGGGACTCTCAGTATGCTCTCTATGTCTATTGATGCCTTAATTGGGATGGGCTATAAAGATTGCTGCTAACATGGCGCCAACCAGATTGACAAAGGCTTCTAGCAAGCCGAAACGCGTCTTATTTTTTCATTTTGGGATTGAGGCTGATCTGATCAAATAAAACAGATGCCGTATCTGACCTGCCTCGAGTCCGTGTCTTCCTCCATGGATCATTCTGTGGAAGTTGGTTGTTTGTGTTCATCCATTTCAGCGTGATCGGTCAGCACGCTTCACACGGAACACCAGTCGTTTGTGGCTCTCCCCTTTGACCACATGTTTCTGGAGGAGTACGGGAGTACTAGAGGGGAGCTCCCAGTGTGGTAGCCGGACAGAGGAACGAGGATGACTGCAGAAGGTGACCAGGGACCGTAGCGGGCGGATCTTGTGACTGCCAGCGCGGGATCGACGTTTCCCAAGCAAGAAATGCCTTGCCCAGAAGACCGGTGCCACCTGGTGACTGGGCACTGCGGATGGCCTATGCCGATGCGGTGGGGTTTGTTTGGCGAATTCAATTTTTGTTCATCAGTCTCCCTCAACCTCGAACTTGTGCCTGGTTTGATTCCAGTTTTACATGCTACTGATTAATCAGGACATTGAGACTTGGTTCCCCCCTTTTTTTGGAGTATTTACATGGCATTGCTATGCAACTTCAGTAACCTGTCGAGTTTGTAAGCTCTTCAAAAACACGAACGCTAATTTTGGTCCTTTGCCGGTGAAACTCCGCCAATTTCAGTGTCGGCATGTTGCATCTTGGGAATGGTAGTCCCATTGAGGGCGAAGCACGCGCTGGGAAGCTGACACTTTAGTCAGGTATTCACACTAAGTGTTTAGTTGAGCTCCCAGGGAAGCAGCTGCTATTTTCCTGTCCCAATGCCTTCCGTGATTTATTTTATTTTGTATCGGAGACTGCAAAGACTGGGCTAAAGTGAACTTTGTTCTTGTAACAGAGTTCAGAGGCCATCAGCTGGCGGATCCCTTCACAGAGTCGACAATTTTGTTGGGTTAAATGGTACTGTTAATTGATTATTTTGTGGGGAAAACTCAACAGCATGAATCTTTTTAAAAAACGCAATACATTTTGCTTTTTATTTCCCAGGCGATACATAATGGGGGTTTTGCTGCGCAACGCATATGTAACCCTGTTTCCAACCAGGGCAGAGGGCTTGTTTATTATAATATTTTCCTATGTATGTAAATCAAACTGGTTATATATTTGCACGATGCAATTGAGATATCACTGAATGATTTTTTTACTTGTTAGATTGCTGAAAATAACATATAGAAATTGAGTATATTCACTGCAATGTGTGTATTGTGATTTCGGGACTCTCAGTATGCTCTCTATGTCTATTGATGCCTTAATTGGGATGGGCTATAAAGATTGCTGCTAACATGGCGCCAACCAGATTGACAAAGGCTTCTAGCAAGCCGAAACGTGTCTTATTTTTTAATTTTGGGATTGAGGCTGATCTGATCAAATAAAACAGATGCCGTATCTTACCTGCCTCGAGTCCGTGTCTTCCTCCATGGATCATTCTGTGGAAGTTGGTTGTTTGTGTTCATATATATATATATATATATATATATATATATATATTCACTGAAAAGACCATATGTTTCTGGGGCGTTATAGTTAGCTGGACATTTCCCTCATACAAAACCCTAGAAATTCCCCTGTTATAGTTAGTTCAGCTAACTATAACTCACGCCCCCACAATGCACTGCTGATGACGTCACATATTACATCACTCATGACATGGTCAGTGACATCACTGATGACATCACTCATGACATCTCAAATGTACGTGGGAAATGTCCAGCTAACTATAATATATTTCAGTGAATTTCTAAGGTTTTTTAAATGCTAATTCCTAACTATAACGCCCCTGAAACCTTTGGTTTTTTCAGTGAATTTCAAAGGTTTTTTAAATGCCAATTCCTAACTATAACGTGCATGAAACCTATGATTTTTTCAGTGAATTTCAAAAGTTTTTAAATGCTAATTCCTATCTATAACTTATCTCTAAAGATATCATGTTTAATGATTTTCATTGGATTTCTACATTTTTCAAATTCAGTGTGTCAATTTCATTAAATTATGTTTTTATCACCATTTTTTAAACTTATTTTTTCAATTAATTCTTTTAAAAATTAAAAAATATTATTTGTTTTTATTGGGTTTTTCAAACATATATTTTTATATTTTTCAAAATATTTTTTAACTATATGTTTAAAAATTTATTTTATATATTTTTTCCATGTTTTTTGGATCCGCGCACCCTATGCGCACCGTTCTCGATCCCTACGCGATAGCATCCGCGCATGGTATGTGTTGGGTATGTGTTTAGTGCGCAATCGCAATGCGACCGGGACGTGACTCCCAGCCTATATGCGACACGTTCTATGTACGTAACACAACGATTACGCGCTTCCGCGATGCGTCATCTGCGTCTATGACGCAGTAGGTGTGCGGGTCCCACGAAATATTTAACATTTAAAAAGACATATATATGTATTTCATGTGAATAGTAATTGAAGACAAACTCTAAACTAGTCTTAAAAATAATATATTTTTTACATCTAATCCTATATTTTTTTTTATTCAATTTCGCGGATGCGCGCTGGGTGCGTGATGCGTAAGCGCAGGGTGCGCGGATCCCATGAGACCTGCAAAAAAAGAGATTTGATTGGTTCAATACACTTCCTGTTCTAACTATTGAAAGACCCCACCCAATTCAATCATTCTTCTTTCACCTTCTTTGGAGGAGCATCTCTGCAGAGAAGAAGATTTTTGGGACTAAGATTTCACTTTCAACCAAAAATGGCTTCAGGGCAGCAGGCATCACCTGCATCTCCTCATACATCTGAGGATGAATTTTTGGAGGAGACACCACGCACACCATGTTTTTCATCTGTGGTGTGGAAATTTTTTACTTTTCCAGAGGGGCAAACGAAGACCAATGCCACCTTGGTCATGTGCAAGATTTGCAAGAGTGCTGTCGCGAGGGGATCCTAACAAGAAATACTCGTGCGGCACGGCAAGTATGATGAAGCACCTGAGGACCCTCCATCCGAACAATCTTGCACGAGAAGAATGCCGACGGATGAGAAACACTCCTGCTCCTGCGCCTTCCACCTCATCGCAGCCGAGCACTTCAAGAGTGCATCCATCAGCCCAAAATTTGGACATCCATCCTCAATTTCAATTTTTAAAAGTGCTCTGCACTAAGTGCAATGCGACTTTGTGCTGTGGTGAGCAGTCGATCGATCTGATCTGCCGCCGGCAAGAAAGTCACAATTGCTAGTTTTTTTTTTTGTTCCCTGAAGTTCATTGTTTGGTTCCTCCTGTCTTGTTTTTTGTTTTTCCAGAAAAGTCCAAAAAATCACAAAATTGTTAGAAAAACCAAAACAAAAATATAAAAGAAGAAAGAAGAACAAAAAAAGTTCTTCTAAGAACTACCTTTCCTGGTTTAAAAAAAGAGCTACATTTCTTTGTTAGTGTGTGAAAGTTTAGATGAATGTATGTGTAGTACGTAATTGACTGAATGAATGCATTAGTAGCATATGGTGAATGTATAAGTGCAGAACTATGAGGAAGTGCTGCAGCATCACACAGTAACCTCTTTAACTGCAGTGTGCTGTAGTACTTCCGAAGCACAGGGCTGCAACATATGTACATAAATATGTTGCAAATCTATGCTTCTCTCTGCACGGCTGCTTAAACTGCAGCCATGTGGTGACACAGGCACCCTTGCACCATAGTTCAAGGATATCTGTGTCATGTGCTGTTTGTTTTTCTGCAGGAAGACACACCTTCCTGCACAAAAACAATGAGAAAATGCATTTTTTTCCTTCAATGTATGCTGAACATTTCAGCATGCATTGAAGATATAAAAATGTGGAGAAATGAAAACAATTCTCCTTATTGTGCTTTCCTACACCAATTTTAGAATGGTGCAGCATTCACACACATATCGAGATTTATGATTTCTGATAAATCTAGACATGTGTCTTGTTCTATGAGTATTCAGTGCAATCATGCACAACAACACTTATAGAACACCCTTTCAACGCAAAGTGGTGTGCATAATGAGGTTGTATTTACATGGAGTATAAAAAGTGCACAGAGTGCCTTTTCCTCTCTTTGTAAATATAAAAGAGTGTCTTGAGCAATAACTATGTTACAAAAAGTGACATATTTCCGGTTTTAAAATTCCTTGAGAATGATAGAAGGTAAGCACAGAGTTTTGTCTGCAAAGATGTTCAAAGAAGAATGATTGACATGATTGCGGTCCTTTAATAGGTACAATGGGAAATATTATGAACCCCTCAAATCTCTATTTTTGCAGGTCACATGATATCTGATTATGGTCAGATATCAAAACTACATAGGTATAAACAGAGTGTTTTTAGAAACGTCTTTCAACTTTGTAGCTTCTTGCAGACCTCCTCAGTCTGCATATTGAGACTTAGTTAAACTTACCTTCACAATAATAGGAATAAAAAATGGTATACATTTATTTCAGATTTTCATTGCAATCTAAATTCATATAAATTGCTTATTTTAAAATTTGGATCTGTGAAAGAAAAGAAAAAAAAATTATAACGAGTAATAATACATTTTTTACAACACAACACAGCATAATTTCCACAAAGTAATTTGTTTGCCTTTTTTGCTGTTCTCAGAATATATTGAATTTCACTAGAAATAGTGATTTCAATCATACTCATCACTTAACAGAGGGCCAAAAAAAAAACAATCAGAAAGATTGTTAAAAAAACAACAACATGCTATTCTCAGTAAAATACCACAAGATACAAATCACACATATATAAAATGCTTATGGCTAACAAAATTTTATAAGTTTAACTTACAAAAACTGTAAATGTTGTCGCTTAAAAATATTCACCAAATCTAAGGATGAATTTTTGGAGGAGGCACCACGCCCACAACGTTTTCCTTCAGTGGTGTGGAAATTTTTTACTTTTCCCGAGGGGCAAACAAAGACCAATGCCACCTTGGTCACGTGCAAGATTTGCAAAAGAGTGCTGTCGCGAGGGGATCCTAACAAGAAATACTCGTGCGGCACGGCAAGTATGATGAAGCACCTAAGTACCCTTCATCCGAACAATCTTGCACAAGAAGAATGCCGATGGATGAGAGACACTCCTGCTCCTGCGCCTTTCTGAGTTTCTTTTCTTTTTCTTTTTTTTCTGCCATGATTTCTCTATTTTAATGTTGAAAAACAGTACCTGTAAAAAAGAATCACAAATAAATGTATATTAATAACTTTCACATTTTTACTATTCCATTACTGTACAAACACATTTTATATAAAACTGACTAAGAATCTCTAGCTCTGAACCACAAGTGTGACGATGGTTAAAACACTACATGCATAGTGCATTCTACTTTGAAGCAGTTCATGCCCGGAAGCCTACCTCACTAAAAGACTACATGCTAACTGACTGAATGCTTACAGTACTATAATGAGACTGGGTGTGTAACAGAGTGTTTGCTAGAAGTGTATGAATACTGACTGGGGAATTGAAGGTGTGAAAGACAACTGTGTAGATGGTTAAGAGGACTGCACACATCGTGGATAAGCGTTTGAAGCAGTCCATGTGCTAAGGCCTAGCTCACTGCATGAGTACTTGGGTACTGACTGAATGATTAGAGTACAGCAAGGAGAGTGCCTGGGTGAATTTATAACTGGTTGGCTTTTGGCACAGTGAATGGATTAGTACTTGGTACTGAATGGGTCACTAGAGGAGTGCAAAGGGAGTGACAGGATGTTTGCTGGACTGTATGGATACTGACTAGGGAATTGAAGGTGTGAATGACAAGTGTATAGTATGTAAGAAGACTGCATGCATGTTGCATAGACATTTGAAGCAGTCTATGTGGTAATATAGGGTTCACAACATGAGTACTTGGAAACTGACTAAATCATCAGACTACTGCTAGGACAGTGCCTGGGTAAAACTTTTACACTTTCAGTTCTGGCGCAGTGAAGAGAATAGTACATGGTACTGCACATTAGTGTCAAACCCTGACTCATTTTATCAATGGATAAGCAAAGACTAGCTTCTAATGCTAATAAAACTTGACAACATGACCGGTTTTAAAACAGTTATCTGTCAGCAAATACACAATGTTACCAAATGCTTTTCTCACAATCCTTACCCAAATGCACACAGACTCAAAGTGTTATTTTAGACAAGCAACACTATCCTAGGAGTTTACCAAAAACTCATTCACTAGTCTAGAAGAGGTAAGGGTACTGCACACAATCTACATATTTAAGTACTGCCCTTTAGTGTCAAAGCCTGACTCATTTTATCAATGCATAAGCAAAGACTGGCTTCTAATGCCACTAAAACTTGACAACATGACAGGTTTTAAAACAGTTATCTGTCAGCAAATACACGATGTTACCAAACACTTCTCTCACAGTGGTTCCCAAATGCAAACAGACTCACAGTGTGATACTAGACAACAACCACTATCCCTAGGAGTTTACCAAAACTCATTCACTACTGTGGAAGTGGTAAGGGAACTGCACACAATCTACATATTTTAGGACTGCACTTTTGTGTCAAAGCCTGACTCATTTAATCAAACCATAAGCAAAAACTGCCTTCTAATGCTACTAAAACTTGACAACAAGACATGTCTTAAAACAGTTATCTCTCAGCAAATACACAATGGTATCAAATGCTTCTCTCACAGTGGTTCCCAAATGCACACAGACTCACAGTGTGATTCTAGACAAGCAACACTATCCCTAGCAGCTTACCAAAACTCATTCACTACTGTGCAAGGGGTAACGAGACTACACACAATCTACATATTAAAGTACAGCACATTAGTGTCAAAGCATGACTCATTTTATCAATGCATAAGCAAAGACTGGCTTCTAATGCTATGAAAACTTGACAACATGACAGGTTTTAAAACAATTATCTGTCAGCAAATACACGATGTTACCAAATGCTTCTCTCACGGTGGTTCCCAAATGCACACAGACTCACAGGGCCCGATTCCCAGAACAAACTTAAGACAAAATCCTAATTTTAGTACCATTTTGGTATTCACAGAATGCACTTACTACTTCTGGTATTCACAGAATGAACTTACTACTTTTGCGATTCACAGAATAAACTTACTACTTTTGCTATTCACAGAATGGATTTACGACTACTAACTTTACGTCCGATCTCGGGCCGGAATTTCCGCCTATGGAGCGGAAATCCCGCACCCGGAGCGGGAAGTCCGCACACTGGCCGGAAAGTCCGCTTACGGGCTGGAAAGTCCGCTTACGGGCCGGAAAGTCCGCTTATGAGCCGGAAATTCCGCTCGTGGGCCGGAACTTCTGATTTAGGGCCAGACTACATTAAGTGAGGCCATTGATCATTTGAGCCAAGGGTAAACACCTGTCCAAGTCCCTACCATCCCCACCATGCATCAGCTGACACACTCCACCCAATCCTAGCTCTGCAGCATGTATAACTGCAGAGCAGACACACACACAAACCCTTACAACATGTCACTGAATGTGTTTGTTGCACTGCCCCTTGCCATGCGGCAAAACTACTTGAGGAGGAGGAGAGCAGAGAGGATCTTCAGACAGAGGATCAACCTCTTTGGAATTTCCAGCCAAGATGTAAGGGCCAGGTACCGTTTCCCTCAAGAAGTCATCTTGGGTATGGTATGTGAGTGGGAACAGGAACTTGACTCTGTGACCTGCTGCTCAAATGCAATCCCAGCATATTTCAAGATCCTTTCTGCGCTCCATTTCTTTGCCACTGGGTCTTTCCAAAGAGTCTGCAGAGACCATGTGGGCATATCCCAGGCGAGCCAGTCGCGGTGCCTGCATCAGGTACTGAGATGCATCACTGCAAGATCCCACAACCACATACAAATGCCACGTACACTGGCCCTGAGACAAAAGGCAGCACGAGATTTCTATCTCATTGCACAATTCCCACGTGAGCTGGGTGCCATTGATTGTATTCATGTGGCCCTTCAGCCACCCCGCCACATTGCACACATCTTCTGTAACAGACACCGATGGCATTCCATCAACGTGCAAGCTGTCTGTGATGCCAGGGGGAGGTTCATTAATGTGCATGCGGTGTTCCCAGGCAGTACCCATGACACCTTCATATTCCGCATGTCACCTCTTGCCCGGTGGATAGCTGTGGGAGAATTTGGCAACATGTGGCTACTGGGTAAGTAATACCAAGCGTTAGAAAAGAGGAAAATGTGTATTAGAAATGTCTGAATGCCCCCAAACATTAACCATTGTACTATAAGAATCATACAGCTACATACATGGCCCAACAGATACTGCATGTAATACAGTATAGATCATGTCCTGTGCAATTCAAAGAGGGAAATGTAACCACCTGCCCTTTCTCCTCTCCTCAGGTGACGCTGGGTATGCACTCACCCTACATCTCCTCACCCCTTACAGGCGTACAAACACTGTACCACAGCGTAGGTACAATAGGGCACACATACGGACTCGAGCCATTATAGAGCGCACTTTTGGTCTGTTGAAGTCGCGATTCAGATGTCTCGACCATACAGGGGGGGTGCTGCAGTACTCCCCAGAAGTCGTGTGCAAGATCATATTTGCCTGTTGTGTCTTGCACAACATTGCCTTAACGCATGGCTTACACATACCGCTGGAACCTCGGCTAGCTCTGAATCTGGGAAACCGGGCCATGGCACATAACCGAGGTCAGGGCATGCAAGTCCGTGAGCAGCTCGTTGCCACATTTTTCACATGAGCAACCTGTAGTGGAATGGACTAAATGTGGATTGCTGTCTGTTGCCAATGATGAAACTTGGATATACACGACTGTGTCAATAAATTCCTTCCTGAGACAACTTTGCAAGCCACACTAACTGCATGGAAATCACAGCTGTTGACAGTAGTCAGAAGGTTGAGCGTGCTTAAGCTCATGTGCCCATGTCAGCGACCAGTGTAGTGGATGTCCCTAAAGAATCAATTGACGCAGATGGAAAATGATACATGTACTGAGAGACCTAGCCGGACCTCATAAGGATGGGTCACTTAATCAGAAAAGGCCATAACCATAGCATTGTCGGGCCTTTGGCCTCAACAGATGTGACCCCCACAAATGATGAACCCACAACGTGAATGATGTCATGGGTGAATCAGACACCATGTATCTGTGATATCTCCACACTGCTCCACCCCAATGTTACGTAACACATCACCCAACGCTGCTAATGAGCACCCAATATGGACTACATGTACCATAATGCAAAGTAGGAGAAACTGAAAGAGTGGTTTGATGTTGTGTCAGCACCCCCCATAAGTGCAGAAATGTCCTTAAGTGGTCTCTTCCCCCTTTTGATACATTTTCATAATTCTCACATGCACTGTCATTTCTTTTTTATCCACAACAGAACAGCAGGATGGCAGTAGATTTGATTCCTGATTGTGGATGGATCTGGATGAATACAAAATGGCTGCCAACTAGTTCCTGTGATGTATTTCCTGCCTCCCACTTCCTGTAAAACAATTCCTGTATGAAATAATGTGTTCCGGGTCATTTTCGGAGTTTACGGCCCGAAAGCGGAAGTCCCGATTACGGAGCGTAAGGCGCATGTGCGGACCATCCGCTCCGGAACCGGAAACTGCGCTTACGGGCCGTAAACTCCGAAAACGGGCCGGAACACATTATTTCATACAGGAAATGTTTTACAGGAAGTGGGAGGCAGGAAATACATCACAGGAAATAGTTGGCAGCCATTTTGTGTTCATTCTGAGTCATCCTCTATCACAGATTAGATCCTCTGACATCCTGCTGCTCTTATCATCCTTATTTTCCCCATAATGGCTGAGGGTTATGAAGAGAAGGCACCCCCTTTCACTGAAAGTGAGTTAGACATCTTGGCTGAGGGGGTGCTGGCCAAATATCCTCAGCTATATGGGGACCCTGAACACCAGCTGAGCAATGCAGCCCGGGCCAGGCTGTGGGCCAACATCGGGGAGCGCTGCAGTGCAGTGGGAGTCCACACCAGGAGTGCGAGGGCATGCCACCTAAAACGGTGGTCCCGGCACAAGGCTGAGGAGCTGGTGGGCCAGTCTTCCCAGCACCATGTGCATCATCCTCTCCTATCCCCACTATAAAGGAGGGTCCTGCGAGCACTTGGCCGACCCTCCATGCTCAGCTGGAGGAGCGTGAGCAGCAGGGACATGGTAAGTGCATCATATGCTGAATGTGTCTGGGAGTATGATGTGAGTGAAACAGTGCTGTACCATTGTGTGTGCGATGCCTCCATTTGCAGATTCCGTGTCCATGCAGCAGTCACCAAGCTTAAAAAGGCACACTGTGGCATATTGACTGTACAGGGCAGAGTGCATTTTGGGAGTTGTAGTTTCGTCATGACAACTGGCTGAATGAGCCACAATTGTGCATTTATACTGAAATCTGCTCTTCCCGCACCACTACAATTGGCACTAAGAAATCATGTGTGCATTGGATGAGCAATGGTACAGACACTGTCCAGTGTGCGCATGGCAGGCCAAAGGGTATTGGATGCTATGATTTGCATTGCATTTGTAGAGTTTGGGTTCCAATTGTGACAAATCATCATGTGCCATGGAGTCAAGACAGACTTTGACGTCCTTGCATCACTCTTAAGTGCTTCTAAATTTGGAAGGGGTGTCCACTGACAGACGTCTCACCCTCAGTGGCCTGTTTGACATTTCACATGTACAGGTAGCTGTCACAACAATCCCCCACTGTTCAGTGGTGTACTGCCGTACCATATCAGTCACCAAAGCCAATATGTGCCACTGGATTGTCGGATCATGTGTGGGGACAGCAAAAGGCTAGACTCACAATGTAGCTACAGAAATAGCCCAGAGCCCCTGTGGATGTGTGACCCACATTCGCCACTTGTCCTGTCCCATACAATGCTACAAAGCAGATGACACTTGTCCAGACCTTCCATATCTGCGACTCCCTATAAATGGCCAAAATCCGAAAAATCAGGACTCTTCATGTTATCCATTGGTGGCCTTCTTCTGGAACCTGCACATGTAGCAGTGGCAGGACACACAGATCACCAGAATGCCAGGTTGAGGGTTGGCCAATACAGTAGTGTAAGCCACAAACATCCACGTGAGATGGCCATGTCAGACTCAATCCAGGAAATGACAGTAAACATACACGTAATGTCAGCTCATAGACACTGACAACTATAAAGTGTGATCAGAGAAATAGAAGTCTGACCTTGGCTCCTCTATGTATGTGTCTCGTCCTGCATGACACAACCATAACATTCGGATTTTGCTTACATATCAGCAGGCACAGCAGGAGAAACGGAAGGGCAGCAGGACCAGGGCCAGAGTGCAAGGCCACCAGTGCGGCGGCGGCTACACCCTCTTTCCAGCAGCGAGGAAGAGGAGGATGAGGAGGGACCCTCAACATCAAGAGGCAAGGGGATTGCGCCCACCTGGACTGACAAGGGACACCCTGATGCTGGTGCTACATCCCGGGTGGAGGCTGCGGACATTGAAGGGGGGGGTGAACACGACACCTCGGCCCATGATGTGGTGGAGAGCTACTCTCCCCAAGACTGTTCACCTGTGGGCCCTGAAGAGGTTTCCTCGGGGCAGGCCAACACACAATCTGGGCCTGCCATCATCCCCTCCCTACCTCTAGAGTCCCCCATTCCAACGTGGGTTCCAGCTGCATCCCATGCAACCAGTTCCCCTCATCGTAGCCGCCAGGCCCCTCCCGGTGTTGTTCCTCCTGTGGCTGTGCCAGTGGACTTGATGTGGATGTGTGAGGGTCAGCCAGACATGTCCGCTCGCATCATGCTACAAGTGTGTATGGAGGTACGCATGATGCGAGCGGACATTCTCCGATCTCTGGACACCCTCACCACCAGCATCAATTCACTGACCAGAGCCATTTCATCTGGTGTTTCCCAAATCCCTTCCCATACCACCGTCAATGTCTCCCCCTGTACATTGCCCCACACTGTTTCCCCCCATACTCCTCGTGTGTCATGAAGACAAGTGGTGCCTGTTCCTGCACCCACCAGACGTGTGCCTGCATCGGGCCCAGAGGATCTGGACATTGTGGTCCTAGAGGATGACCAGAAGGACACTTGACTTTTGATGGAGACGTTGACGTGAACTATTATTTCATTTTCCCCTTGTAAATAGACTGTTTTCCCTGACGCTCCCTGACGTGTTATATTTTTTTTGCCCCACCCCAATCCAGGTTCCATTCTCCCTCTGCATCAAGACAATCATTTGTTTTCCTTTCTCCCTTCCAAACGGACGGTTGTTCTCCTGTTCATACATAAATATCTTTGAGGAATTCTACTTACTTCCACTTGTTTGACTTCATTTGGAATGTCTGGTTCAGAATATGGACACATATTTGGTGAGTCATCTGCTAAGCACATAATGGGTTGTGGAAATGATGGGTTACACTGGTAACTGTGTCACACACAAACATACCTTCTCACATCTAGAGGCCACCTACACCGTTACACAGGACATGATACACAACAGATTCTTTTTTTTGTAGGTCTTTAATTGGTCAACACACATTCACGTGGTTACATTGTCCTGGGTTGCTGTCACCGGCGATCATGCTAGCGACATCGCAATTTGGGGGGGGGGAAGACCGTTCAGAGTGGTCAGGTCTGGCTCGCCGCCTACGTGGTGGTGGGTATTGTCCAAGGGACTGTCCAGGGTCATCTACATGTGCTGGGGCCGATGGTGTATGCACACTTGATGGTTGTGCCTGGACAAGGGCAGGTTGTGCACGTGGTGGGAGTGCCTGTACAGGGGTTAGTGGTGGTTGTGCAGGTGGTGGCAGTGCCCGTACAGGGGTTGGTGGTGGTTGTGCAGGTGGTGGCAGTGCCTGTACAGGGGTTGGTGGTGGTTGTGCAGGTGGTGGCAGTGCCTTTACAGGGGTTGGTGGTGGTTGTGCAGGTGGTGGCAGTGCCTGTACAGGGGTTGGCGGTGATTGTGCAGGTGGTGGCAGTGCCTGTACAGGGGTTGGTGTTGGTTGTGCAGGTGGTGGCAGTGCCTGTACAGGTGTTGGTGGTGGTTGTGCAGGTGGCGGGAGTGCCTGTACAGGGGTTGGTGATGGTTGTGCAGGTGGCGGGAGTGCCTGTACAGGGGTTGGTGGTGGGAGTGCCAGTTCAGCCCGCTAGTGTGGATGTCTCCCTTTGCTCTGTTGCTGTGCAGTTGGTACAGGTGTGGGGATGTGCTGTCCTGTGGGCAGATATGATGGCTCCCTTTCCTGCATTGACCGTGAAGGGAGAGTTTGGATCACTTTCAATATGCCCTCCATCATCTTCATGGCCAAGGCATGGTGTCTTGCACCCTCTTCCCTTTGGATGGATAGCATGTCTCGCATATTTCTGGACATGTCCTGCCAAGTCCTATCCATCCTATCCAAAACTTGGCTCAGCCTGTCCACCACCTGAGGGAAGTGGACCATGTCCTGCAGGGACTCCGACATGTCGGACAGGGTAGCCCCTATGGCACTAATGTCCTGCCTCACATCTGTCTGCTGTTGGTAGAAGTCCTGCTCCCACTGGCTATCACAGCCAGGTGCAGGACCTCTCTGCAGCTGTCTGCCATGGATGTGACGAGCAGGTCCAACAGCAGGGGAGGGGGTGGCAGGTGGGAGCCTGTGGGCAGGAGAATTGTGCCCAGGGGATATCGGCACCTAAACAGGGCTGGTACTTCCCCCAGATGGTGGAGAGGATGGCAGGGATACACTTTCTAGGGAAGAGCGGGTAGGGGAACCACCATGTTGGTCCTGGACGTGAGGGCTGTGAGGGAGTGATGTCTGTGTTGTGATGCGTGGGAGCTGTGTCTGGTTTGCTCGATGCTGGGGACAGGCCATGCTATGCTTGGGAGGAGGCTGACGAACGTTGCTTGGCAGAGGATGTGATGGCCTGATCGATGTTGCCAATCTGGCACGAAAGCTTGCATTGGCATCTGTATCGTCATCAGATATGTTGTCCTCATCATCCACCAAGTAGACGTCGTCAGGAAATTCATCCTCCTCCTCCTCTTGAGCAGTACTTGCTGCCGACATGACTGCTTGGAGGATCAGGGGATTATCCCCTCTGATTCCCCGTCGGCCCGCACTGGTCATAGGCCTGTCATCCTCGTCCTCAGCATCCCCTGGAACAGAGGTTGCAAACGTATTAGGGATTGACCTGGTATAACATGTGGTGCAACACATTGGTTTGTATTAACTGTACTTTGCATCAACAGATGAGGATCATGTGACCTGTGTAGGGTACCATCACAAATGACAGCTCACACCATAGCACTGAGGTGTTACACAGAGATGTACATAATACAAGCAAACTCACCAGCTCCAGGTTCCCTCCTAATGTCCCCTGCTGGACCTGTCTCCTCACAGCATTTGAAGGCATAGCTGTCCCTGATCCAGCAGCTGTAGAGGGAAGTGAAAACATTCTCAATGATCTGCATCACTAATTGACAGACAGGCACATGACACTCCTGATTTGTATTTAACTTTGTAAACAACAACTGCTGATTACATGCAGAGGGGAATCAGGATCTCTGTCATGGCTTCGGAGTCTAAGCTAGTGACACACCTCATGCCAGAATTACCTGAAGTACAGGTGCGCAATGGTTTCAACGCTGCAGCCAGGCTGTCATGCAGTCCCCGGGATGGTGCACGCTGCTGTGGTGTCATCCTGTCAGCAGCTGTGATAAGACATACAGGTCTATATTTTTAAACCACAGATGGTAGCTCTGACCCAACATGTCATTCTCAATGACCATTTGTGGGTAATCACGAACAATGTGCAGCATGTTTAGCTCCTGAACTTTACATGTGGGCACCTGCTCACATGCAGCAGTTGCCAGCCGTTTCCTCCACACAGCACTGACATCAATAAGATGACACATCAACAGACACACCTCATGCTAGTATTACCAGAAGGACAGGTGCGCGATGGTTTTAACGCTGCAGCCAGGCTGTCAAGCAGTCCCCGGGATGGTGCACGCTGCTGTGGTGTCATCCTGTCAGCAGCTGTGATAAGACATACAGGTCTATATTTTTAAACCACAGATGGTTGCTCGGAGCCAACATGTCATTCTCAATGACCATTTGTGGGTAATCACGAGCAATGTGCAGCATGTTTAGCTCCTGGACATTACATGTGGGCACCTGCTCACATGCATCAGTTGCCAGCTGTTTCCTCCACACAGCAGTGACATCAATAAGATGACACATCAACAGACACACCTCATGCTAGAATTACCAGAAGGACGGGTGCGCGATGGTTTCAACGCTGAATCCAGGCTGTCATGCAGTCCCCGGGATGGTGCACGCTGTTGTGGTGTCATCCTGTCAGCAGCTGTGATAAGACATACAGGTCTATATTTTTAAACCACAGATGGTAGCTCTGAGCCAACATGTCATTCTCAATGACCATTTGTGGGTAATCACGAACAATGTGCACCCTGTTTAGCTCCTGAACTTTACATGTGGGCACCTGCTCACATGCAGCAGTTGCCAGCCGTTTCCTCCACACAGCACTGACATCAATAGGATGACACATCAACAGACACACCTCGTGCTAGAATTACCTGAAGGACGGGTGTGCAAGGGTTTCACTGCTGCAGCCAGGATGTCATGCAGTCCCCGGGATGGTGTCCGCTGCTGTGGTGTCATCCTGTCAGCAGCTGTGATGAGACATACAGGTCTATATTTCCAACAACAGATGGTAGCTCTGAGCCAACATGTCATTCTCAATGACCATTTGTGGGTAATCATGAACTATGTGCAGCATGTTTAGCTCCTGAACTTTACATGTGGGCACCTGCCACATGCAGCAGTTGCCAGCCATTACCTCCACACAGCACTGACATCAATAAGATGACACATCAACAGACATACTTGCATGAGAAGGTTACTGATAGGAAGGGATGAATGATCCCGGAATCCTCCGCATTACACTGCTTTCACCTTTGCCTTTCAGACTTACATATTTCCAGAGTCTAATGTTGTCTGTTGACAAGTCAGAAAGGGGTTCATGTGTGAGATGTGCAATAGTCAGGGACATGATGTTGCTCATTTGTGCTTCCCCACGCATGTAGTCACACAGCTCATTTTTGAATGAGAGAACACAGATGTCTTAGGTCCATCCTTTGAGTGTCCTCTCTTTGCGTACTCTATTTCCAAGATCATGGTACTACTTAGCTGACTACGATTGGTGTCTTGTACAGCAGACATCCAAACCTCATATGTCAAACACTCACCTATACATGTGAATACGGTAGGAGAGGAGGCAAGCAGAATGTAACGTTTGGTTCTGCTCACACATTGCGGATAGGCTGAGAAGCTTTGATGCCTTCCGCCTGCAGTGGATTGGAAAGTTGCTCTTCAGCCAAGTCATTTTGCAGGTGTAACTGCATGAAGATTCACCTTAGCACCCCCACCACCCATCTCAAAGCTACACAACTGGCATCAGTGTTGGCCTCAGCCATGCTATTTTCATCATGGTGTTTCCGATCATTGCATTGCAAGCCGGTTGTGTTATGGTCACTTCATATGACACATTGTACTATTGTATGTCCATTCTGCACTCACTTGGCATACATTTTGTGTCATCCTTTCATTAGCCAGCAGGGTCTGATGTTGCATGGGTTCAAATGCCATATGTGAGCATTTTGTGATGCAGGACTACAGTGTTGTACAACACATACAACATACAGTGGAGGTGAAAGGCACATTAATGAGCATTCAGCCTGATTTATTCTTGGGTTTACTTCCCTTGGCCCAGCACCAGAACAGTGTGTGGGCCCTGAACAGTTGTCACAGCCAACCTTGTAGCCGAAGTCAGTGGATGTCTTAGATTATGGGAGGACCTTGTTGTTCCTACAATGATATGTGTGTTTTGCTACTTTACATTCCTGCAGCCACATGTGATGCACTAGATTTCTGCCACAAAGGATGATCACACGCAGTTGTGGGCACCAGCGTTGCTGAAGTGTGTTATACTTAATATCATGATTGCTCCCACATAACTTCGAATGTGCCCACTACCTGGATGCAACCTATATGACAATGACATATCTACGGATCATGATGTGAGGTCCACTATCGTGTTTTGTTGATGGACAACACAAAAGCCAGCCAATGTAAGTTGTACATGACCAGCTGTGTGGACTGGGCATTTGATCTATATTGGAAACATTCAAAGTTGGACAGTGTATGCATTGTCAATGCTACTGACCCTGGTATCTCACTTCTTGTTCATCATTGCCATATTTCTGCTAATTAGATTTATTGATTACGTCTACAGACACATTAACGACATAGTGGGGACACCCTTTTGACTAGTTGTGGCACTCGATAACAGGATTGGATTCCCCGGTCTGGGGCTGTTGCTGGAAAACATGTCATGTTCCGCAATTACGAAGGTTTGACGAGCCGAGACATTTAATATGTTGTCTTTTGCTGTTAGCAAATATAATTTGCTGAAGGTGGATGTCCATTGACAACTCCAGTAGTAATGCAGCTATTTTTTCATCTCTGGTTGACTTTCATATGTGGCCACTATATGTCCCTCTGTCACTCCTGACAATGTATGCTTTTTGACCATCTCCTGGCCACTTTGACTTACCAGTCGGTGCGGGTGGTATGCCTATCTCTGTGCGGTGGCGATTCCTCCCAGTAGATGCAGGGACCTCTGCTACGGCAGTTGTCTGTGCTCTGGCTGAATGTGTCAATGGGTGAGAAGAGAGAAAAGTAAACAAATGGGAAATGTGATAGTGGGACTTTTCTGTGATTTCCCCATTTCTTCTGCATGCTAACAGTGTTGTGCAGTACTGCCGCAGACTGGGCAGGTAGGAGCAGTGGTGCATTGGGGACGTAACGGCGTGGCAGGGTGGGAAATGTACAACAGAATAGGTGTCTGACTTTTGGATCTGATGATTCTCTCACCTTCTGCTTTGTGCTTTAAGCTGGCACAGGGTGATTTACTTATTTGATATTTAGTGGCAGGTTTACACGCCCCTTGTAATACATTTACACTGCAGTTGCGTCACTTCTGTGACACAGCAGTGGGGTAATACAGGTGACACATTTAGACTTATTCACAACGTAATGCACCTATGGGGATGGGTCACGTTTTGCAGCCCTGCGCAACATTAAACATGCATCCGCTGTGATGTAGGCAGGGTGTGCGTTTCTTTGGTTATGCCTCGTACATACATCGGGTGGTGCTATGCAAACGTACGCCTGCTTGAGGCACATGTAATGAGTGGCACAGAACGTTAGGTGTAGGCGGTCCATGGACATAGTAGGATTTGCATCACACTTGCGACACTACTCCAGCAAAGCACCCCCCGAATGCCATCAGTTGCGACACACATCTGTCTATCCCTGCGCCACAGTGCACCGAGTTGGATTGCGTGTCGCATTGTTACTGGCGCATCTCTGCTGAGATTTGTCAATTGCTACTTAGCAGGCTGGTGTATTACTGCAACAGTACAGTGCCCATGTTTTCTAAAGTGGTGGAGGGATTTGCCATTTCCATCGCTAAGGATTGTGGGACTTGTGGTGCTACATACAGAGGGTGACACATGAGTCTCTGACTGGCTATGATTTTTATATACACTTTGGACTACTTCCTTATTCACAATGACAGTGCAACACAGACAATCTTTTCATGCACTTTTCCTTTTCATCCCACTTACCTGGTACCACGTAGCGGACGTCACTAACAGGCAGCCCATGGACCAAGTGGGGGTGTATCGTGGTCAGTATATCCTTCTCCAGTGGGGTGAGGCGGATGCGGGGTCCAGAGTAAGCAGCAGGGAGGATCCGATGTAATTCAATTCGGGAGAATTTCTCCTTCACCCTCAGCCGCTCATCCTGCCACTTTTTTTTTATGTCCTGGACTGTGCGCCTCTCCTCCCCCAATGCTGTGACAGCAGTGGATAATTGCTGCCACAGGGCTGCCTTCTGTGCCCCACTGGTGCAGTAGGGTGGGAGTCCATAGAGGCGTTTGTGGTGCCTCACTATGAACTCCACAAGCAGGGTGGTCTCCTCTGCTGTGAAATTCCTCTTCCTTTTCAGTGTCTCCATTGTTCTCAGCCAGTGTCAGCATGCAAACACAAACTCGCTGTAGCCAAACCTGTTCATTCACTGTGTGCTGCTTTTAACAGTTTTTTGCTGCTGGTCAATTAGTGGTAATTGGCTTCAGCTGGATCATGGTGGGGGATGGTAGGCACTAGCAACATCATGGCAAACTGGAGCTGTTGGCTGGGATTGGCTGGAGTGTGTCAGCTGATGCATGGTGGGGGATGATAGTGACTTGGGCAGGTGTTTACCCTTGGCTCAAATGATCAATGGCCACAGTTAGTGTAGTCTGGCCCCAAATCTGAACTTCCGGCCGGAGAGCGGACTTTCCGGCCCGTAACCGGAAGCGGGATTTCAGCTCCAGAGGCGGAAATTCCGGCCCGAGTGCGGACGTAGAGTTAGTAGTCGTAAATCCATTCTGTGAATAGCAAAAGTAGTAAGTTTATTCTGTGAATCGCAAAAGTAGTAAGTTCATTCTGTGAATACCAAAATGGTACTAAGTTTAGGATTTTGTCTTAAGTTTGTTCTGTGAATCGGGCCCACAGTTTGATTCTAGACAACAACCACTATCCCTAGGAGTTTACCAATGCTCATTCACTACTGTGGAAGTGGTAAGGGAACTGCAGACAATCTACATATTTCAGTACTACACTTTAGTGTCAAAGCCTGACTCATTGTATGAATGCATAAGCAATGACTGGCTTCTAATGCTACTAAAACTTGACAACATGACAGGTTTTAAAACAGTTATCTGTCAGCAAATACACGAAGTTACTAAATGCTTCTCTCACAGTGGTGCCCAAATGCACACAGACTCACGGTGTGATTCTAGACAAGCAACACTATCCCTTGGACTTTACCAAAACTCCTTCACTACTCTGGAAGGGGTGAGGGGACTGCACACAATCTACATATTTCAGTACTACACTTTAGTGTCAAAGCCTGACTCATTTTATGAATGCAAAAGCAATGACTGGCTTCTAATGCTACTAAAACTTGACAACATGACGGGTTTTAAAACAGTTATCTGTGATCAAATACACAATGTTACCAAATGCTTCTCTCACAATGCTTACCCAGATGCAGACAGACTCACAGTGTGATTCTAGACAACAACCACTATCCCCTGTACTTTACCAAAACACATTCACTACTCTGGAAGAAGTAAAGTAACTGCACACATTCGACATATTTCACTACTGCACTTTAGTGTCAAAGCTTGACTCATTTTCCGAATACACAAGCAATAACTGGCTTCTAATTCTGCCAAAACATGAGAACAGGAAAGGTTTTTAAGCAGTTATGTGTATGCAAAGATATAAAGTACCCAAATGCTTCTCTCACAGTGGTTCCCAAATGCACACAGGCTCACAGTGTGATTCTAGACAAGCAACACTCTTCCTTGTACTTTACCAAGACACAATCACTAGTCTAGAAGGGTAAGGTTACTGCACACATTCTACATATTTCAGTACTGCACACTACTGTGAAAGTCTGACTCATTTTGCAATTGCATAAGCAATGATTGGCCTCTAATGCTACTAAAACTTGACAACAAATACATGATATTACCAAATGCTTTTCTCACAATAGTTGCCCAAATGCACACAGACTCACAGTGTGATTGCAGACAAACAAATATCCCTTGTACAAAATACATTTACTAGTCTACAAGATGTAAGGTGATTGCACACATTGCAGAAAATTTTCGAATACACATTAGTACCAAAATGTTTCTCTCAAAATGATTCCTAAATGCACACAGACTCACTGTGTGATTCTAGACAAACAACACTATCCCATGCACTGTACCAAAACACATTTCATAATCTAGAAAGAGTACTGCATTTTAGTGTGGAAACGTGACTCATTTTGCAAATACATAAACAATGACTGGTTTCTAATTCTACCAAAACATGCAAACAGCACCGATATCTGTCTGCAAACACATGAAAAACACAAATGCTTATCACAGAATGGTTTCTAAATGCACACACACTGACAATAAGATTCTAGACCAAAAAAGTACTCCCTGCACTTTAGCAGGAGAAACACATTAGTCTGATTAAAATCAAAATAGACCACATACATCCCCTCACAATTAAAAAACTCACCTTTCAAGTTGTTTTGTAGATTAAGAAGTATGTCAGTCACACACCAGATTTTCTTATACAGAATCTCTGCACTGTGCACCTCTCTAGCAAAGTTTCCCTCTCATTTCCCACACATATACATGTAAACATCAAATCACATTCCTTCCCACATAAATTCAAAAGCAAACACACATTTCTATTGGTTAAACATTTCAACCCTGTCCAAATGACATACATTTTAACCCTTTCCCCCAATCTGCCTTCTGCCCGTTACCATAGAAACAGATCATGGAACACTGTACTGAGCACACAGGTCACAAGTTCAGCACACAATGCTGCTAATCAACTGCCAGTAGATAATATATATATATGTATATACATATTATCTTCTGGCGGTTAGTTAGGACCGTGTTTCCATAGGAAATCCGCAACATTCTATTTGGAATAACTTTCTCAAAATAGGTGGGGCGCTCCGCTCCGCTCCTACCCTGAAAGTCTCGGGGGGATTCGTCAAGCGGGGGCTGAGAAAAAGGGGTGTCCCAAAACGCGTTTTCCCCATGCATTTTTCCATAGGACCTTTAGTCCGAGCTACAGCCCGAACGGCTGAACAGAATTACTTGAAATTTGGCAGAGAGGTAGCCGTCAGGTCAGGGATGTGCCTTTTGAAGGTCTCGTGTAAATCTGTTCAGTATTTCCTGAGAAAATAGCATTTAAATCAATATATATATCTATAGGCGCGCTCCGAGCGCGTACCGTAAGCTTACCGTACGCGCACGCCACCGTGCACGAGCGCGATTCTGATTGGTTGTTAGATCTCAGTAAACATTCGAATCGGTCGAAACCAGGAAGTGTCGGCCGCCATTTTGTCTCTCGCAGTCTGAGGGGGTGAAAAACAAAGGTGGAGAACGTGAAAAGGGGGCAGGGTGGACAGTTCCTGACCCCCTAGCCTTTGTCAGGGGGTCCCAGAAGGACCCCCAAGGGCAAAAATTATTATTTTTTTTTTTCGAAAAATCGCCAAATACGCGTAGCGTACGCACACGGCGTAAATGGAGAAATTCCGCGAGAAAAAATTCTGCGAACTTCGCGTAGCGATTACGCGTACCGTGCGCGCACGGCAAAACATTTTTTTCAAAAAGGAAAGCTTAAAAAAAAATTAAAAAAATTGTGAGGTAAGGTTGGCTCTTAAAAGAGCCGTTGGGTTAATACAGGGATGGAGGAAAGAAAGAATGGGAATATTATGAGCGTCTACAAACGTGCTGGTCTATCTTATTGTTAATAAGGGAAACACTGGCCTTCCCAAAAACAATAATACCACAACACGTTGTACACTTCATTGAAACCCTCCGAAATCGAGGGTTAATGTCCAGAGGAGCAGAAGAAGGTGATGCTCCCACCTCAGAGGAAGGGCTCAGCTGAGCTGCCGATGATGTACTCGGCTGAGCTTCTGAGGTTGGGCTCCGGTGACTTACTGAAGAGTTTTCTTCAGTATGTCGAGCAAAGGTCCTGGGATGTTTATCCCTAATGTGTCTCATCATAGAGTGATTTCCAAAGGAATACTTCTTCCTTGGATCTCCTCTAGATAAAACACGGTCACAAAGTGTGCAAGTGACCAATGGAGCATTGACCTTTTTCTGCCTCTCTAGAAAAGTAAAATACTCCCACACAAAAGAATCCTTTTGTTTCCTCCTTCTCTGTCTGATGATGGTGCTGCTAGGCTCACTCTCAGAAGAGGTCTGCTGCTCTGCCATTGTATCTCAATGTCAATTCAGCTCCTTCTCCTAGGGTATCTCAAGCAGTAATGAGGGGAATGGGTGTGGTTTGGGAAGTTTCTGGAACTGAAAGTAGTTTCAACCAATGAAAAGTGTTCTTTGTGGATCACATGACCTACCGTGCGCGCTCCATAAGCTTACGGTACGTGCTCGTAAACAAGTACGCATGCGCAAACGTGACGCTTACGGAGCACTTACGGAGCGCGTATGTAAGACGCACTCGCGCATGCGCATTACACGCCCCTGCGTAACCACAACGTTGCTTCCGCGCAACGCGCATGCGTGTACGCGTACGTCACGTACGTATCACGTAAGCGCACTGTACTTATGACGTACGGAGCGCGTAGAGTCAGCTTACCGTACGCGCATCGTATCACGTAAGCGCACCGTACTTATGACGTACGGAGCGCGTAGCGTCAGCTTACCGTACGCGCACGGCAAAAAATGCATAAAAAAAAATTTCAAGAGTTGTAGAAGATAATAACTGTGATGTACAACTGTATGTAAACATTAATTTTTAAAAAATTAACCATTCCATAATGCAGGATATAGTACATATATTATTTTATACATAGGTTGGAAATTATTTTTTACCAAAAATCTCAAAAAAAAATTTGCATTTAAAAAACCGTACAAATTCACTGAAAAAACCATAGGTTTCACACACGTTATAGTTAGGAATTAGCATTTAAAAAACCTTGCAAATTCACTGAAAAAACCATAGGTTTCACACATGTTATAGTTAGCTGGACATTTCACTCGTAAAAAACCAATGAAATTCCCCCGTTCTAGTTAGTGCAGGCAACTATAACTCACGCGACCGCAATCCTCTGTTGATGCTAATACTGTATCTTTAGCTATACATATATTACAAATATTTATTTTTCATAAAGACACATATGTCATCAGTGATGTAATATTTGACATCATCAGCAGAGGATTGCGGTCGCATGAGTTATAGTTGCCTGCACTAACTATAACGGTGGAATTTCATTGGTTTTTTACGAGTGAAATGTCCAGCTAACTATAACATGCGTGAAACCTATGGTTTTTTCAGTGAATATATATATATATATATATATATATATTATCTACTGGCGGTCGCCAGTAGATAGTTATAGTTAGGACCTATTTTCCATAGGAAATCCGCAACATTCTATTTGAAATAACGTTGGCGCCGGTTGATGAATCCTCGTGAAATTTTCCAAACTTTTGGCCAGCTCCGCTCCGCTCCTACCCTGAATGTTTTGCGGTGATCCGTCAAGCGGGGGCCGAGAAAAAAGGGGGGTCCCAAAACGCGTTTTCCCCATGCAATTTCCCATAGGAACTGTTGGCGCAGCTACAGCCCGAACCGCTGAACGGAATGACACCAAATTTGGCAAAGAGGTAGTCCTCAGTTCGGACTCGTGCCTTTTGCATATATGGTGTGAATCTGTTCAGTAGTTCCTGAGAAAATGAGGGTAAAAAAGTTAGTGATATCTATGGCCGCGGAGGATCCGCGGACCGTACACGCACCGTAAGCGCACCCTCCCCGTACCGAGCGCGCACCCTGCCGATCACGCGCTGAATGCTAATTGGCTGTCGAGTGTCTCTCTACATTCGAAACCAGGAACTGTTGGCGACCATTTTCTGCCTCGGTAGAAGCGAGGCTGAAGAAGCAAGGGGAATAAGTGTGTAAAACATATAAAGGGGGCAGAGTGGAAATACTCTGACTCTCTAGAGGTGCTTAGGGGGTCCCAGAAGGACCCCCTGGGACCCCCTTTTTAAAAGGTGCGCGCATCCTAACGCGTTGGGTGCACGGATTCTCACGCGTTGGGTGCGCGGATCCACGGCAATGTTTTTTTTAAAATGACAAGAAATCATTGGTTGTATGACTACTTTCTACACTGAAAGGTAGGGTGTATATTTCTGTTTTTTAGAGGTATGATTCTTATTGGTTAACAAAAACAGATTGTAAGGAACATTATATATGATAAGCTGATATGTTGAAAAGTCAAGCACACTTCCTGTCTTGTGTAGGAACATTGTGTGCTGAACTTGTGACCTGTGAGCTCAGTGCAGTGTTCCATGACCTGTTTGTATGGTAACAGGCAGAAGGCAGATTGGGGGAAGGGTTGAAATGTATTTCAGTTGGAAAGGGTTGAAATGTTTAACCAATAGAAATGTTTATTTGCTTTTGAGTTTATGTGTGAAGGATTGTGATTTGATGTTTACATGTATATGTGTGGAAAATGAAAGGGAAACGTTTCCATTCTTTGTTTTTGCTGAGAGGTGCACAGTGCAGAGATTCTGTAAAAGAAAATATGGTGAGGGATTGATATACTTCTTAATCTACAAAAGAACTTGAAAGATGAGTTATTAAATTGTGAGGGGATGTATGTAGACTATTTTGATTTTAATCAGAATAATGTATTTCCCCTGCTAAAGTGTAGGGAGTACTTTTTTTCTCTACAATGTGTGTGCATGTAGAAACCATTCTGTGATAAGCATTTGTGTTTTTTATGTATTTGTAGACAGATAACTGTGCTGTATTTATATTTTGGTAGAATTAGAAACCAGTCATTGTTTATGAATTTATGAAATGAGTTATGTTATATTTCCATAGTAAAATGTAGTGCTACTTCTAGATGAAGAAATGTGTTTTGGTATAGTGCAAGGAATAGTGTTGTTTGTCTAGAATCATCACACAGTGAGTCTGTGTGCATTTGGGAACCACTGTAAGAGAAGCTTTTGGTAACATCGTGTATTTGCTGACAGATAACTGTTTAACTTGTCATGTTGTGAAGTTTTAGTAGCATTAGAGGACAGTTATGGCTTATGATTTGATTAAATGAGTCAGGCTTTGACAGAAAAGTGCAGTCCTGAAATATGTAGATTGTGTGCAGTTCCCTTACCACTTGCACTGTAGTGAATGAGTTTTGGTAAATTGCTAGGGATAGTGGTGCTTGTCTAGAATCACACTGTGAGTTGGTGTGTATTTGGGATCAGTGTGAGAGAAGAATTTGGTGACATCATGTATTTGCTGACAGATAACTGTTTTAAAACCTGTCATGTTGTGAAGTTTTAGTAGCATTAGAATCCAGTCTTTGCTTATGCGTTGATTAAATGAGTCATGCTTTGACTCTGATGTGCTGTACTTAAATATGTAGATTGTGTGCAGTACCATTAACTCTTCCAGACTAGTGAATGAGTTTTGGTAAACTCCTAGGATAGTGTTGCTTGACTAAAATCACACTGTGAGTCTGTGTGCATTTGGGTAAGGATTCTGAGAGAAGCATTTGGTAACATCGTGTATTTACTGACAGATAACTGCTTTAAAACCGGTCATGTTGTCAAGTTTTAGTAGCATTAGAAGCCAGTCTTTGCTTATGCTTTGATTAAATGAGTCAGGCATTGACACTAAAGTGCAGTCGTGAAATATGTAGATTGTGTGGAGTTCCATTACCACTTGCACTGTAGTGAATGAGTTTTGGTAAACTCCTAGGGATAGTGGTGCTTGTCTAGAATCACACTGTGAGTTATTGTGTATTTGGGATCAGTGTGAGACAAGCATTTGGTAACATCATGTATTTTCTGACAGATAACTGCTTTAAAACCTGTCATGTTGTGAAGTTTTCGTAGCATTAGAATCCATTCTTTGCTTATGCGTTAATTAAATGAGTCATGCTTTAACACTGATGTGCTGTACTTAAATATGTAGATTGTGTTCAGTACCATTAACTCTTCTAGACTAGTGAATGAGTTTTGGTAAACTCCTAGGATAGTGTTGATTGTCTAGAATCACACTGTGAGTCTGTGTGCATTTGGGAACCACTGTGAGAGAAGCATTTGGTAACATCGTGTATTTACTGACAGATAACTGTTTTAAAACCGGTCATGTTGTCAAGTTTTAGTAGCATTAGAAGCCAGTCTTTGCTTATGCTTTGATTAAATTAGTCAGGCATTGACACTAAAGTGCAGTCATGAAATATGTAGATTGTGTGCAGTTCCCTTACCACTTGCACTGTAGTGAATGAGTTTTGGTAATCTGCTAGGGATAGTGTTGTTTGTCTAGAATCACAGTGTGAGTTTGTGTGTATTTGGGATCACTGTGAGAGAAGCATTTGGTAACAACATGTATTTGCTGACAGATAACTGTTTTAAAACCTGTCATGTTGTGAAGTTTTAGTAGCATTAGAATGCAGTCTTATTAAATTGATTAAATGAGTCATGCTTTGACACTCATGTGGTGTACTTAAATATGTAGATTGTGTGCATTACCATTAACTCTTCCAGACTAGTGAATGAGTTTTGGTAAACTCCTAGGATAGTGTTGCTTGTCTAAAATCACACTGTGAGTCTGTGTGCATTTGGGTAAAGATTGTGAGAGAAGCATTTGGTAACATCGTGTATTTGCTGACAGATACCTCTTTTAAAACCGGTCATGTTGTGAAGTTTTAGTAGCATTAGAAGCCAGTCTTTGCTTATGCTTTGATTATATGAGTTAGGCTTTGACATAAAAGTGCAGTCCTGAAATATGAAGATTGTGTGCAGTTCCCTTACCACTTCCACAGTAGTAAATGATTTTTGGTAAACTCCTAGGTATAGTGGTTGTTGTCTACAATCACACTGTGAGTCTGTGTGCATTTGGGAACCACTGTGAGAGAAGCATTTGGTAACATCGTGTATTTGCTGACAGATAACTAATTTAAAACCTCTCATGTTGTCAAGTTTTAGTAGCATTAGAAGCTAGTCTTTCCTTATGCATTGATAAAATGAATCAGGGTTGGACACTAAGGTGCAGTACCATGTACTATTCTGTTCACTGTGGCAGAACTGAAAATTTAAAAGTTTTACCTAAGCACTGTCCCAGAAGTTGTCTGATTATTTAGTCAGTTTCTAAGTACCAAATAGATTGCTTCAAATGTCTACGCAGTATGCATGTAGTGTTCTAACATACTATACACTTGTCTTTTACACCTTCAATTCCCTAGTCAGTATCCATACACTTCCAGGAAACATCCTGTCACTTCCTTTGCAGTCCTCTAGAGACCCATTCAACAGCATGTACTAATCCATTCACTTTGCTAAAACCCAAACACTTATAAATTCACCAAGACACTCTCTTTCCAGTACTCTAATGATTCAGTCACTGCTTAAGTATTCATGCACTGACCAGGTCTTAGCACATGGACTTCTTCAAACCCCTATCCACTATGCATGCAGTCCACTAACCATCTACACACTTGTCTTTCACACCTTCAATTCCCCAGTCAGTATCCGTTCACTCCCAGCAAACACTCTGTCACTGCTGTTGCACTCCTCTAGTGACCCATTCAGCATCATGTACTAATCCATTCACTTCGCCAAACCCTAATAAATTCACCCAGGCACTCTCCTTTCTGTACTCTAATCATTCAGTCAGTACCCAAGTACTCATCCAGTGACCCAGGCCTTAGTATATGGACTGCTTCGAACCCTTATCCACTATGCATGCAGTCCTCTAACCACGTACACAATTGTCTTTCACACCTTCAATTCCCTAGTCAGTATCCATACACTTCGAGGAAATACCCTGTCACTCCCTTTGCAGTCCTCTAGTGACCCATTCAGCACCATGTACTAATCCATTCACTGTGCTAAAACCCAAACACTTATAAATTCACCAAGATACTATCTTTGCAGTACTCTAATCATTCAGTCAGTGCCTATGTATTCATACACTGAGCCAGGCCTTAGCACCTGGACTGCTTCAAACCCCTATGCACTATGCATGCAGTCTTCTAACCACCTAGACACTTGTCTTTCACACTTTCAATTTCCTAGTCAGTATCCATACAGTCCAGCACTTGTCACTGCCTTTGCACTCCTCTAGTGACCCATTCAGTACCAAGTACTAATCCATTCCCTGTGCGAAAAGCCTAGCACTTATAAATTTAGCTAGGCACTCTCCTTGCTGTACTCTAATCATTCAGTCAGTACCCAAGTAGTGATGCAGTGAGCCAGGCCTTAGCACATGGACTCCTTTAAATGCCTATGCCATATGGATGCAGTCCTCTAATTACCTACTCAGTTGTGTTTCACATCTTCAATTCCCTAGTTAGTATTCATACTCTTCTAGCAAACACCCTGTCACTCACCCAGTGTGTCTCCTTATAGTACTGTAATCATTTAGTCAGTTAGCATGTAGTCGTTTAGTGAGGTAGGCTTTAGGGCATGAACTGTTTCAAAGTAGTATGCACTATGCATGTAGTGTTTTAACGATCGTCACACTTGTGGTTCAGGGCTATAGTTTCTTAGTCAGTTTTTATATAAAATGTGTTTGTACAGTAATGGAATAGTATAAATTTTAAAGTTATTAATATACCTTTATTTGTGATTCTTTTTTACAGAAACAGAACAGGAGTGTTACTCATCTGTTTGCACTCTTCTCGTGCAAGATTGTTTGGATGAAGGGTCCTTAGGTGTTTCATCATACTTGCTGTGCCGCACGAGTATTTTTTGTTAGGATCCCCTCGTAACAGAACTCTTTGGCAAATCTTGCGAGTGATGAAGGTGGCATTGGTCTTTGTTTGCCCCTTGGGAAAAGTAAAAAAATTCCTCACCACTGAAGAAAAATGTTGTGGGCGTTGTGCCTTCTGCAAAAAAAATTCCTCAGATTCGGTAAATATTTTAAAGCAGCAATATTTACAGTTTTTGTAAGTTAAACTTATAAATTTTTGTTAGCTGTATGCATTTTATATATCTGTGACTTGTTTCTTGTGGTATTTTGTTGAGCATACCATGTTGGTTTTTTTTTAACAATCTTTCTGATTTTCCAGGTCTGTTGTCGACATCCATGATTCCCACAGGAGTGTTCCACCTTGTTGTTTTGTATTATTGTTGTTACATTTTGTTTATTAGTTTAATGTTCATATATATGTTAATAAAAAAATAAAGTTTGAAAATAGTTTATTGTTTATATATTTATTATTATAAAAAATAAAGTACAAAAAAAAATTAATAACGTTTTTGGTTGTTCTCTTAACTGCTGTGTGACTCTTTCTTGTTCTTATTACTGTTATTTGATGGGGTCCACCATGGTGTTAAACTTTGAGGCACTTATCGCTGGAATACTGGTGATATCTGCAGTTTGCACCAACTTCTGAATAGTGTGTTAGATTTATCTCAACTTTACTTATGTTAAAGTGCTGATAATGAAATGGAGAGTAGCCGTTCCTGTGCAAAGAGACACGCGGTGCACCTTTCCGATTTATTCTAAATACTAAAATCCTGTATTGAATTGCACTGAGGTATTGGCTGCACTTACAGTGTACACACAAAATCTATTAAGAAATCTCATTGTATATATATTGATTGGGAATAGTGCGTCAGGTGCTGGATCTTGACGAGATACACTGCTCAGTTCGTATATTGTTCTGCACACAAAAAAAAATCACATCACAACTTTCACACCAATAGCAATGCGAAACAAATTCCGGCGATAAGACACGTTAGCACCAGGGATTTTACACCTGCTTTCTGCTGGTGTTAAGCAGGACAACTACCTGCAACATGAAAGGGAACACAGCCAAGAGCCACACCAGAACACCCACAGGTGCCATAGAGTCAATCAGCATGATACTGGAATACCCATGAGAGCCAAAAGACTCATCGCAACAACTTCAGGACCGCCAATGCCCCCCAAACCCGCATCTGAGCAAGTGTGTCCCTGTGGTCATTGTGTTAGCATGATAGGCACGAGCCCTGCAATATCACAGTGTGCTGTCACCTCAGCTTTAGCAGGGAGCCTGGACATGTAGCTACGCATGCATCCTCTTGCATGTACAACCGGCGTGTGTTGGTCCGGGGTACACAGGTCAGCGCAGGGGTGTGCCTATTCGGCAAGGGGTGTCTTGGACATGTCCGTGTACAGAAAGTACAGTAAGTGTGTCTCTGTGTTCTGGTGTGGCCTGCCACAAGGGCCGCAGCAGACGATGTTGTAAAGTGGCATGCACCACCTCCAAACGGCACTGTGATGGTGTAGTTGGAATGCAGCAGGACATGCGCGAATAGGCATTACAATGGTGTGCCGTACGAGTGCACGAGATACAACAGCGCACTGTACATAAGTGTGGGGCTCGTGAGAGGGAGGAGCAGCTGTTTGGTAACGTAACAGACAGTGAACTCGCCCATGTGCCACGTGCTGGGCATCTCATCCATGATGACCATGGCCGCAGACATCCCACAACACCAACGACTGGCTTTTGTACACATCCTGTATGAATGCAGCGTGGTTTTCACTTCTATGCTCGTTCAGTGGTGTGATGTTGGCGGGTGTGTGACTTGTGCTCCTTGTTGGTGTGTTTCATTTTGGCCATTGTTAGTCTATATGTGTGTTGGACTTAATTGTGGATGTGTGCCATTCTGCCCATCTCTCCCCTCCCCCACTCTCTGCTTCTTCCTCTTCCTAGTGCTGTTGTGTCTATAATTTTGTTGCTGCACACATAAATACATGTAAAGAATAAATTAGAATAGTTCCTTGATTCTTTTAGGTTTCAAAACTTCTCTATTGGTTTCTTTTTAATTTTCCATATGAACCGTTTTTTTAATATTCAACAACACATAGAAGTCAGAAGTGCAACGTATCCTATCAACACACTTTCTAGAACATTCTACAAGACGTGCAGGTTAAAAGTTCATCAATTTTTTAAAACTTTACGATATTTTTTTGTAACATTTTCTTGAATATTTAATGACACGTGCAGGTTAAAATTTGACGATTGTTTCAAGTTCGAACAGTGCCTTCCAAATGCAAGTAGCAGGTGTGGTGGAGCTGAGCAAATTTTATCCTATGATATATACTCCACGTTGAAACTGCCTTTTCTTAACCAATCACAAAGATGCTTTTCCACAAAACTAATGTGCACCCTACTTTTAAAAAAGAATGCTTTTCATGAGATCTTTAGAGATAAGTTATAGATAGGAATTAGCATTTAAAAAACCTTTGAAATTCACTGAAAAACCATAGGTTTCAGGGGCGTTATAGTTAGGAATTGGCATTTAAAAAACCTTTGAAATTCACTGAAAAAAACAAAGGTTTCAGGGGTGTTATAGTTAGGAATTGGCATTCAAAACACCTTAGAAATTCACTGAAAAAACCATAGGTTTCAGGGGTGTTATAGTTAGCTGGACATTTCCCTCGTACAAAACCCTAGAAATTCCCCTGTTATAGTTAGTTCAGCTAACTATAACTCGCGCCCCCGCAATGCACTGCTGATGACATCACATATTACATCACTCATGACATGGTCAGTGACATCACTGATGACATCACTGATGACATCTCAAATTACATCACTGATGACATCACTGATGACATCATCTATGTGATAAATGACTGCATCTTCTCACACCCTAATTTAACCGTTGATACACAAACTCACAATTTCAGACGTCCATTCTCAAAACCATAGATACTCCAATACCAATAACTAAATACCCACTTATTAACTCTTAGGTCTACATACACCTCCACTCATTCACATGTACAGTCACTCATACTTACAGTCACTCCGTACAAGACTATCATATGCATTTATACACCTACATAGACACTCACACACCACCAATCATCCATAGAGGTGCTGTCACACCTAGTCAGTCATGCAAATAATTAATCACACTCCCATTTATTCACCTGTGCAGTTATACACACTCAAGTTCACTTACTCATAAAAATAGTACCACATTCTTACGCTCTTATACAATCATTGATACCAGCACACACTCATCCATACAGCCACTCTCACAATCACACACTCTCACATATACCCACTTATGTACTCTTACACGCATATATACTGCCTATCACATATGTAGTTAGTCACAAATGTACCACTGAGATATACATTCAATCCCTAACACACTCATATATACACTCACTCAACCATACAGTTCATCACAGATGCACTCTTAAAACCATGCACCCATAGAATCACCCACTCACACATCTATGCACAGAGTCACACACAGCCTACCCACACAAACACTCAGGCACCCATACAGATACTCAGACAACCAATTGATAACCCATATAGGCACTCATTTAGCTATTCACAAAACCATGAAGCCACTTATACACCAACAGACAGAAACATACAGACATTCACATAGTTTAGTCACTAGTCTGCAGGAAGATACATTTAATGACTCACTTATAGAGTCAGTTACGCACCTAGAAAATCATCCATTCAGACACTTGGACAGCCACTCATTCTTCCACAGGCCTTTCACTATAAATATATAAAACATATTTAAACTTTACAGAAACACACAGTCACTGGATGATGTCATCAGTGGTGTCATCAGTGATGTCATTTGAGATGTCATCAGTGATGTCACTGACCATGTCATGAGTGATGTAATATGTGACGTCATCAGGAGTGCATTGCGGGGGCGCGAGTTATAGTTAGCTGAACTAACTATAACAGGGGAATTTCTACGGTTTTGTACGAGGGAAATGTCCAGCTAACTATAACACCCCTGAAACCTATGGTTTTTTCAGTGAATCTATATATATATATTACCTCCTGTCGGTCGCCAGTAGGTAGCTATAGTTAGGACCTATTTTCCATAGGAAATCCGCAACATTCTATTCCCAATAAGTCTGGCACCGGTTGGCGAATCTTCGCGAAATTTTCCAAACTTTTGGCCAGCTCCGGTCCGCTCCTATCCTGAAAGTTTCGGGGTGATTTGTCAAATGGGGGCCGAGAAAAAAGGGGGTCACAAAACGCGTTTTCCCCATGCAAATTCCCATAGGACCTTTTGATGCAGCTACAGCTCGAACTGAATGACGGAATTACACCAAATTTGGCAAAGAGGTAGTCCTCAGTTCAGACTCATGCCCTTTGCTTAAATGGTGTAAATCCGTTCAGTAGTTCCTGAGAAAATTAGACTTAAAAGTACATATATATGTATGGCCTCGGAGGATCTGCACACCCTATGCGCACCCTGAGCGCACCCTGTGCGATCCGTGCGCGCACCCTCCCGATCATGCGCTGAATGCTAATTGGCTGTCAAGTGTCTGTCAACATTCGAAACCAGGAACTGTTGGCAGCCATTTTGTGCCTCGGTAGAAGTGACGCTAAGGAAGTAAGGGAAATAAGTGTGTGAAAGATGAAAAGGGGGCAGGGTAGAAATACTCTGACCCTCTAGTGTTGCTTAGGGGGTCCCAGAAGGACCCCATGGAGTCCCCTTTTAAAAAAAAAAAAGCAAAATGTGTGCAGGGTGCGCGGATCCGACAGTAAAAATAAAATACCGAAGCGCGGGTTTTCGCGCTTCCTTAATAATTAGCCCCCGGGGGCAAAATGCATAAACAATTTAAAGGGGGACCCAGGGGGGGCCCCCAGCCCCAAAGACCGCTACCCCCGGGGCTAGAAAATAAATAGGGTGGGGGGGACTGAACGGCCCCCCAAGCCCCGGGGAGCACCACCCCCCCGGGCTTTATTTGTTGAGGGAGGGGGGCTGCGTGGCCCCCCTCCTGGAGCCTTCGAGGGCCCTGGGGACCACCACCACCCAGGGCTGGCTCCTACAGTGTCCTGGGGTGCCCATCTCCAGGACACTGTTGTTTGCTATGAGAGGACTGGAGTCTCCCGCCCTCCCATAGCAAACATTGTTTGGATTTTGAAAGAGAGAGCAGGGAAACCTGCTCTCTCTTTCAAAATCCAAACATATTGCTTTTCCACACGGGGAGCTGCATGTCAGCAGCTCCCCATGTGGAAAAGCAATGCCGTCTCCCGAAGGACGCGGGGAGCCGGCTGGGACCGTGGGGGTGTTGGGGCTCCCCCCACGGTCCCCAACGTCTTTTGATAAGCCCCGGGGGATGGGGTCCCCGGGGATAATAAAAATGAGTGATAGGGGCTATTTTTTTTATGGTAAAATTAGGAGTTGCGCATCCTAACGCGTTGGGTGCACGATTTCTCTTGCGTAGGGTGCGCGGTTCCTAACACGTTGTGCGCGAATCCAAGGAAAAAAAACTGACATTTTTGAGAGATAAACATCAAGCTTAAGTGTTTTGTTTTGAGTGGCTCTAAAAAGAGCTGTTGTGTTCATTGAGAGTTTTTGGTACTTATAAGTAAGTACCTATACAGAGTCTAAAGTTGTTTAGGAAGACTCTGTTTCCTTCATCAGTAAAGTGTACTCCATTTCTCCTATACATCTCTTGCATATGAAAGCGCAGATTGTTATTGTAAATGGACCCCATTCTATAGTCTCGGACAAAGGCAGAAACAGATTTATTCACATGTTTCCTAGCTTTCTCAATCTGTGGACAAAAATGATTGGACCAGTTCCATTTCTGCCTTTGGCATATGTTAGAATAGACAAAGGCAGTTTTGGGAAAAAGTGAAATCAATTCTGTGAAGGTGTCCTTCATAAGCATTTCCAGACCTACCCCAGTCAAAGTGCCTAGGTCATTGCCACCACAGTGCACTATTATGAGGTCAGGGTGTTGGAGATGCATAAAGGATTTTACCAATGGCATCAATTAGTGCCACTTTAACCCTCTCTGTCCAATCCATTTAATGTTTACATTTGGCAAACCTAGGTCTTTGTGAATTCCTTTGTTTTCTGCATACCTTTAGCTCCAGAAAGTATAGCTGTGTCCCACAATCCACACTCTAAGCATCTTGAAGGGAGGTCTGGATGCACTCAGATGGTCTCTGTAAATTAAATGGCAGTTTGAAAAGTAAATTTTTTCTAAAATGGTGGCTAAGATGCAGTATTGAAAAAAGACAAGAAATCATTGGTTGTTTGACAACCTTCTGCACTGAAAACTAGGGTGCATGTTTCTATTTTTTAAACGCATGATTCCTATTGGTTAACAAAAAATGATTGAAAGGAACATTACATATGATAAGCTGATATGTTGAAAAGTCAAGCACACTTGCTGTTTTGATTACCAACATTGTGTGCTGAACTTGTGACCTGTGTGCTCAGTTAAGTGTTGCATGACCTGTTTCTATGGTAACAGGCAGAAGGCAGATTGGGGGTAGGGTTCAAATTTATGTCATTTGGAAAGGGTTTAAATGTTAATCCAATAGAAATGTGTGTTAGCTTTTGAATTAATGTGGGAAGGAATGTGATTTGATGTTTACATGTATATGTGTGCAAAATGAGAGGGAAACTTTGCCATTCTTTGGTTTTGCTGACAGTTGCACGGTGCAGAGATTCTGTATAAGAAAATCTGGTGTGTGACTTGTTAATCTACAAAACAACTTGAAAGGTGAGTTATTTAATTGTGAGGGGATGTATGTGGTTTATTTTGATTTTAATCAGACTAATGTATTTCTCCGCTAAAGTGTAGGGAGTACAGATAACTGTGCTGTTTTTATGTTTTGGTAGAATTAGAAACCAGTCATTGTTTATGTAATTGCAATATGAGTCATGTTTCTACACTAAAATTTAGTACTTCTTCTAGATTAAGAAATGTGTTTTGGTACAGTGCAAGGGATAGTGTTGTTTGTCTAGAATCACACAGTGAGTCTCTGTGCATGTAGGAATCATTATGAGAGAAGCATTTTGGTACTAATGTGTAGTAGAAAGTTTTCTACAATGTGTGCAGTCACTTTACATCTTGTAGACTAGTGAATGTATTTTGTACAAGGGATAGTTGGCTGTCTAAAATCACACTGTGAGTCTGTGTGCATTTGGGCAATTACTGTGAGAAAAGCATTTGGGAACATCATGTATTTGCTTGCAGATTACTGCTTTAAAATTTGGTTTGTTGTCAAGTTTGAGTAGCATTAGAGGCCAGTCATTGCTTATGCAATTGCAAAATGAGTCAGGCTTTCATAGTAGTGTGCGGTATTGAAATATGTAGAATGTGTGCAGTCACTTTACCCCTTCCAGAGTAGTGAATGACTTTTGGTAAACTCCTAGAGATAGTGTTGCTTGTCTAGCAGCATTGTGAGAGAAGCATTTGGTAACATTGTGTATTTGCTGAGAGATAACTGTTTTAAAACCTGTCATGTTGTCAAGTTTTAGTAGCATTAGATGCCAGTGTTTGCTTATGCATTCATAAAATGAGTCAGGCTTTGACAATAAAGTGCAGTACTGGAATATGTAGATTGTGAGCAGTCCCCTTACCCCTTCCACAGTAGTGAATGAGTTTTGTTAAAGTCCAAGGAATAGTGTTGCTTGTCTAGAATCAGATTGTGAGTCTGTGTGCATTTGGGAACCACTGTGAGAGAAGCATTTGGGTACTTCATATCTTTGCATACACATAACTGCTTAAAAACCTTTCCTGTTCTCAAGTTTTGGTACAATTAGAAGCCAGTCATTGCTTGTGTATTCACCCAGGAACTTTCCTTGCAATACTGTAAACATTCAGTTAATATCCAAGTAGTAATGGAGTGAGGCAGGCCTTAGCACATGGATTGATTCAAACGCCTATCCACTATACATGCAGTCCTCTAACCATCTACACACTTGTCTTTCGACACCTTCAATTCCACAGTCAATGTCCATACACTTCCAGGAAGCACCCTGTCACTGCTCTTGCACTCCTCTACTGATCCATTCAGCACCATGTACTAATCCATTCACTGTGCGAAAGCCCAACCACTTATACATTCATCCAGGCACTGTCGTTGCAGTACTCTCATTATTCAGTCAGTACCCAAGTACTCATTCAGTGACCAGGCCTTAGCACATGGACTGCTTCAAACCCCTATCCACTATGCAGGCAGTCCTCTAACCATTTACACACTTGTCTTTCATACCTGCAATTCCCTAGTCAGTATCCATACAGTTCCAGCAAACATCCTGTCACTCCCCTTACACTCCTCTAGTGACCGGTTCAGCACCATGATATAATCCATTGACTGCACCAAAACCCAACCACTTATAAATTCACCGAGGCACTCTCCTTGTAGTACTCTAATGATTCAGTCAGTACCCAGGAACTTATGTAGTGAACCCGGCCTTAGCACATGGACTACTTCAAATGTCTATCCACTATGCATGCAGGCCTCTAACCAACTACACAATTGTCCTGAACACCTTCAATTGTCCAGTCAGTATCTATATACTCCAATAAACACTCTGTCATTCCCCTTGCACACCTCCAGTGACACATCCAGCACCATGTACTAATCCATTCACTACGCCAAAACCCAAAAACTTAAAAGATTCATCCAGGCACTCTCCTTGCAGTACTCTAATGATTCAGTCAGTACCCAGGTACTCATGCAGTGACACAGGCCTTTGCTCATGGACTGCTTCAAACGTCTGTCCAGTATGCATGCAGGCCTCTAACCACCTACACACTTGTTTTTCACCCCTTCAATAACCCAGTCAGTATTCATACAATTCCCGCAAACACCCTGTCACTCCCCTTACACTTCTCCAGTGACCCATTCAGCACCATGTACTAATCCATTGACTGCACCAAAACCCAACCACTTATAAATTCACTGAGGCACTCTCCTTGTAGTACTCTAATGATTCAGTCAGTACCCAGGTACTTATGTAGTGATCCCGGCCTTAGCACATGGACTACTTCAAATGTCTACCCACTATGTATGCAGGCCTCTAACCAACTACACAATTGTCTTGAACACCTTCAATTGCCCAGTCAGTATCTGTATAGTCCAATAAACACTCTGTTACTCCCCTTACACACCTCTAGTGACTCATCCAGCATCATGTACTAACCTATTCACTGCGCCAAAACCCAAAAACTTAAAAGATTCATCCAGGCATTCTCCTTGCAGTACTCTAATGATTCAGTCAGTACACAGGTACTCATGCAGTGAGCGATGCCTTAGCCCATGGACTGCTTCAGACGTCTGTCCTGTATGCATGCAGGCCTCTAGTCACCTACACACTTGTCTCTCACTTCTTTAACTAGTCAGTATATATAAACTGCAGTAAACACTCTTTTAGTCCACTTGCACACCTCTAGTGACTCATCCGGCACTATGTAGTAATCTATTCACTGCGCCAAAACCGAAAAACGTAAAAGTTTCGCCCTGGCAGTCTCCTAGCAGTAGTTTAAATATTCAGTCAGTACGCAGGTACTCATGCAGTGAACCATGTATTACCACATGGACTGCTTCAAAGGTCTATCCAGTATGCATGCAGGTTTTTAACCTACTATACACTTGTATTTAACAGCTTGAATTCCCCAATCAGTATCCATGTACTTCCAGCAAACACCCTGTCACTCCCCTTGCACTCTTCCAGTGACTTATTCAGCACCATGTAGTAATGCATTCACTACGTCAAAACTGAAACACTTATAAATTCACCCAGGCACTCTTTTTGCAATAGTCTAATCATTCAGTTAGTATCCAAGTACTAATGGAGTGAGGCAGGCCTTAGCACATGGATTGATTCAAACGTGTTTCCACTATGCATGGAGGCCTCTAACTACCAACACAATTGTCTTTCAGACCTTCAATTTCCCAGTCAGTATCTATAAACTCCAATAAACACCCTGTCACTTCAATTGCACACTTCCACTGACTCATTTGGCACTATGTACTAATCTATGTACTGCGCCAAAACCCCAAAACTTCAAAAGATTCACCCAGGCACTCTCCTTGCAGTACTCTAATGATTCAGTCAGTACCCAGGTAGTTTTGCAGTGATCCAGGTGTTACTCCATGGACTGTTTCAAACATCTATCCACTATGCATGCAGGTCTATAGCCACTTACCCACTTGTCTTTCACACCTTCAATACCCTAGTCAGTATTCATACAGTTCCCGCAAACACTCTGTCACTCCCCTTATACTTCTCCAGTGACTCATTCAGCACCATGTACTAATGTATTTACTGCACCAAAAAACAAATACTTATAAATTCATCCAGGCACTCTCCTTTCAATACTCAAAACATTCAGTCAGTATCCAAGTACTATTGGAGTGAGGCAGGCCTTAGCACATGGATTGATTCAAACGCCTATCCACTATGCATGTAGGTTTCTAATCACGTACACACTTGTCTTTCACACCATCAATATCCCAGTCAGTATCCATACACTTCTAGCAAACACCCTGTCACTCACCCAGTGTCTCTCCGTATAGTACTGTAATCATTCAGTCAGTAAGCATGTAGTCTTTCAGTGAGGCAGGCTTTAGGGCATGAACTGGTTTGAAAGTAGTATGCACTATGCATGTAGTGTTTTAACCATCGTCACACTTGTGCTTCAGGGCTATAATTTCTTAGTCAGTATTTATATAAAATGTGTTTGTATAGTACTAGAAAAGTATACATTTTAAAGTTATTAATATACATTTATTTGTGATTATTTTTTACAGATACTGTTTTTCACAATTAAAATAGAGAAATCATGCCAGAAAAAAAAAGAAAAAGAAAAGAACAGAGAAAGGAGAGTTACTTGAAGAAAAATCAACCACAAGTATTGAATGAACAAAATAATGTGGCTAAAAAGAAAAAATCTTCTGGTAAGATCACAAAGCAATTTATTAAAAATGTTTGTAGGACCAGACAGAATGTACAGAATGCTGAAACCTCTGAGAATGCTTCAACTAGAAAAAATATTCAAAATAATAGGAAAAGCCAAAAAGCAAATGGACAGTCAAAGGAGACGAAGTATGGTAAAAGAAGGCAAAACCAGTATAAGGAAATACGCAAACATTTTTTTTACAAGAGAGTAGTACATAATTTGCTGAAAGATGTGAAGAAATATAAAAAGAGAGCTCTATTTTATAAAAAGAAGAAGCATATTGAAACCATTGTTGAAAAGGCTTTTGAAGTAAAAAGGAAACTATTTATTTTAGTATTAAACACAATTCGATCACTAGATAAACCAATCCATTTAATGAAGGCCAAAAGTAAGAGGAAAAGAGTAATTAATAGAACACATTTTTATGATGTTTTTTTAGGAGAATGGAAACACAGTCCCAGTTCTGAGCCTTTCTTTAATGAAGAGAGTTAGTTACAGAGCAATATTTTATTGCATGCAGTTGACACCAGTGGTCAAGGTTATGAGGTTAGAGATGGTTGTGCAATTGACAAAGAGAAAATGGTTGAAAGAAATGCAGAAGAAGTGATAGCTGATGAAGTTTTAGGGAGACGTCCTAAACACCCTGGTGCCGATTACGATCCGGTAAAAAAATTCCCCGTACGACTCGCATCCGGTCTTTTTACCGTACGAATCGTACAAGTGCCGTACAAACTGCCAATTACGATTCGCATGGGAAAAAGTCCATACGAATCGCATTGGGAATTATTCCCCACACGTCCTCGGGTCGGAAAATGTGTCCGACACGTCCACGGACGATTTACCGTACGAATGTGAAAAGTGAAGTCCGACCGCGGAATTACGATCCATCCCGTGCGTCCAATGTTACAACCGTATGGAAAAAACACCATCCGCACCGAACTCCCATAGCAACCATGGAGACATGTGCCTGCATACGCGCCCAACACTCCCCCCAGCCCTCCTATGTACGAGTCGAATCCCCCCTCCCGGCCCCCGTATGTACGCGCTGACCCCCCCAGCCCCCGTATGTATGCGCCGACCCCCCTGTACATTCGAGTCGTACCCCCGTGTATGTACACCCGTGTACGTGTCGTACCCCCCCTGTGTATGTACACCCGTGTACGTGTCGGACCCCCCGTGTATGTACACCCGTGTACGTGTTGAACCCCCCCGTGTATGTACACCCGTGTACGTTCGAGTCGTACCCCCACCCGTGTATGTACGGTGCGTACCCCCAGCGCTACGCGGGGGGTTCGACACGTACACGGGTGTACATACACGGGGGGGTACGACTCGAACGTATGGGGGCTGGGGGGGTCGGCGTGTACATACGGGGGCTGGGGGGGTCGGCGCGTACATACGGGGGCTGGGGGGGTCGGCGTGTACATACGGGGGATGGGGGGGGGTCGGCGCGTACATACAGGGGCTGGGGGGGTCGGCACGTACATACGGGGGCTGGGGGGGTACGGTGCGTACCGGGCCACCTACTCTGGTCGTTTCGCGCCGTACTTCGCTTTTCCGGCACTTTTTGGGTGCCGTGAAAATATTGCCGTCCGGACTGCTGTCGATTCGAATCGTACTTCCTGGGTCGTGAAACGCTGCCTGAAAGCGTCCCGACGTCACGTCGCAGCATTCCCGGATCACATTCGTATGTATATTTTCGTCGGTCGGTGTTTTTTACGATTCGTACGGAAATGGTGTTTCCGTGCGAATCGTAATTCCATGTTTGTAAAGTTTTACAACCGGGTACGAGTCGGACGGAGAAAACGCTCCGACCGACGGTTCGTACCCGGTTTTTACCGGATGGTAATCGACACCCCTGTGTACACTTGGGATTGCAGTAGTATTTGTAGTGTACGACAAGAATCTATTGATAAATTATGTAGTTTTTTACGAGCATATAGTAAAAAAAGTGTTAAAGAAAAGATTAAGATGTTGGAAGGACTAGACCCTTGCAGAGTAAGAAAAAATACTAGTTTGCAAGGTCATTCTCTGACTTGTCTTTCTAGGAAAGTTTGTCAAAGTGTTTTTCACCATTTCAGGATGTTGGCAGTACATCATACTCAAATGCAGAAGTTAGTGAGAAGATTGTATTATACAAAAAGTCCAGCACTAAAGTTAAATGAGTTGAACAGTGCTCTTTTGCGTGGGTCACTATCAGATGTGAAGAAGGTTTGCGAGGATATTGAGTTTTGTTACTTTGTTCCTCAGCAAGAGAGTGCAGAAACTGACACATTAGTAGAACAAAATGTTGAAGACAATGTAGAACCTGTGATTACAAAAATTTTTGAAGATCAAATCACAAAGTTTAAGGTAATTTCAGGTGAAAGACCAAATGTTTCTTGTATTTGTTGTCGGCGAAGTCACTATAAAAATCAGACTAGGAGTGTCAATCTGTATTTAAAAAGTGAAATAGAAAATAATGATAAGTGGAAGGAATTTACAACGTATTTGTTTGGTAGAGGAGTGTTTTGATTCGGGATCTGAGCAGCGTATTTGCAAATATTGTTATAACAAATTAGATGAGAATAAAATGCCTGCTAGCGCTGTTCATAATAATCTAGAGTTGGTTGCTATTCCTCCAGAGCTGATAGATTTAAATACGTATGAGTCTATTCTCATTCAATGTGTGCACCCGTTTCAGGCTATTGTTTGTATGGAGTAGGCCTGGGCTAAAAATCCGTTCCACTCGTGGAAATTGCGATAATTTGACATTTTCGCGTTCCGCGGAGAGCGAGAAAATGTCAACATTTCCGCAATCCGCATTTTACCGGAAATGTTTTGCTTGCTCGCGCTGTAAAATAATACATTCTTGAGTGCGCGCGATCGCCTTACTTGAATCCCCGCGTTCGCTGACAAGTTTTCCCGATCCAGTCTCGTTCTCCACGAGATGTTGGATTGTTGGTAGCCATTTGCGCTGTCTCGCGACAGTTCGCGCCCGCAGTAACATCATTCGTCGCGCGATCACGTCTTTCTTCTCGCGATCATGCACCGCGAGACAAGTGAAAACAAGATGGCCGCGCCCACGAGCAACCGCATGGGTAAGTTGGTGAGCCGCGACCACGCAGAACATACCGCGAACGGGCGGGAAAAAAACTTCCGCATCTTCGCGATATTTCCCCGTGTTTGCGGACATTTTTAACATTTTTGCGATAATTTGCGAAAGTGAATTTCGCAAATTCCACCCACCCCTAGTATGGAGCCTAAAACAAGCAAATTACCTCCATCAGAGTTACAAAGAGGATTGAAAGGAAGAGTTGTGTATTTACTAAGCCTGGGCGAAGCACTACGCTATGCTCGCGTAGTTTGCGAAGTTCGCGCTACTTCGCACTACGCGAACTGCACGTAGCACAGTGCGAACACGCGTAGCGTAGTGTTGCGTAGTGCTGCGGTCATTTTTTGCTTGCTCGCGGTCCTCAACGTCAAGTTGGCGACCGCGAGCAAGCAAAATGACATCCTGGCGAGACTTTTTCCTTGTTCGCGAGCATGGAAAATAAACCTCCCGGCGAGATTCCCAACGCGAGAAGGTCAGGTTTCTCATTGCGAGGGGTCGCGTATGCTCGCGACCGCTCGCGATGAGAAACTACCAGTTCGCGTTGAGAAAGCTGCAGCTCGAGTAAAAATCTACTCGAGCAGCAGAAAACTACACCTCGCACTGTGCAAGATGCCATTTTCAATGATTGCACAGTGCCGGTTGCTTGTCCGCACTGTGCAATCATTGAAAACAACATCTTGCACAGTGCGAACATGTTACTTCGCAGTTCGCGAAGTGCTACGCGTAGCTCGCGTAGTGCGAACTTCACTTTGCGTAGCTTCGCGAAGTGCTACTTCGCGAACTACGCCCACCCTTAGTATTTACCATTAGATTTAAAGAAAAACATTGAAACTATTGGTGTAGACCATGCAGAAAATGAACCACTAGTCATTCTAGTTAATGGTGTTCCTACTAAGAATAAGAGAATCTGGCAAGAAGTAGTGGATCTTAAAAAAGTGCAAAAGGCATCATTGTATCTGCTAAAAAATAATGAGTACTATAGAAATGTGTTTGTAGGAGAAGAAGAAATAGATTTAGCAGAAGATACTGAAACATTAAGTGGACAAATTGAAAAAGTGAACATGTCCAGATGTGAAAAAACTCTATGAATATTACAGGTTACATCAACTTCATTCCAAAGAGGTGATGGGGAATACGATTGAGTTGTTACAAATGAAAAAAGCAAGAGGAAGTCCCATGAGTGTATGGGAAGAGAGCTTGGCAGCTCATTGTTTCCCGCAGTTGTTTCCAACAGGAAAAGGTGGACAATATGATGAACGTCCTGTGCAGATTCCTGCATCTGAATATGGGACAACAAGATTATATGCAGAAGATCCAAGATTTTGACAATGTATCCCTTATATGTTTCATCTTCTGTTTGAAAGTGACTTGTCTGGACTTTCATATGCAGTAAATCACTTTTTAAAAACTGGAATGCATCTGCAAAATGTAACTGCAAAGGATTTTATGGATAAAGTGCATCAGAGAGATGATCATTTAGAATCTCAGTTGATTAATCTGATGGCATGTCAGCGTGTGACTAATGAATATTGGTTCCGTCGTCATGGAGAACTGAAGTGTATGCTACGGAACTTAGGAACTCCTACATGGTTCCTTACACTAAGCTGTGCTGAGTATGCTTGGGATGATCTACTTGAATTTCTTCGAGAGGCAAATTCCAATTTAAAAAATATTGAATACAAGGCACCTGGAGAATTGTGCTCTTTAGATCCTGTTAATGTATGCAGATATTTCAATCATAGATTTGAAGCTATGATGTCTTTCATCTGCAATAAAAAAAATCCTCATCTTGGAGAAGTTGTGGATTTCTTTTGGAGAAAGGAGTTTCAAGCAAGAGGTGCTCCTCATATACATATGTTGTTATGGATCAAGGACGCCCCCAAATTTGGAACAGATTCAGATGATACTGTTTTGTCTTTCATTGAAGATTATGCCACATGTGCCATACCCAATAGCAGAGAAGATAAAAACTTAAAACAACAAGTCTTACGATTCCAAAGCCATAGGTGTGGAAAACACTGTCGACAAAAGTACAAGTCAAAGGATAAGTTCTATATCAAATGTCGTTTTGGATTTCCACATCCTGTGTTATCCAAAGGAAGAGTGAACAGTTTTAAGTCAGCTATGCGACATACCATCACAAGAAAGTCTCCAAAAAATACTTACAACTTAAGAGGAAGCGAAGAGTCAAAATACATAAATGACTACAATCCAGTTATTTTGTCCATGTGGAACGCTAACATCGATATTCAGTATGTTGCGGACAATTCCATTGCTGTTGCTCGATATGTAACGTCCTACATTACTAAATCAGAAAAGACAGAATTGAAAGAAATGTGGTAAGAGATTTCTCACGAGAAGACTCTAAGTAAGAAATCATGCAGTTTCAGTTTGAATATGTTATCGCATCGTGAAATTGGAGCATATGAATGCTCAGATCGGTTATCATCTGCAAGTCTATACTCCAAAAGTAGAAGAATCATTTGGGTGAGTCTAGGTCTTGCAGCAATGCAAAATCGGGTACTGAAATCTGTTCAAGAAATTGAATATTTAGCAGAAAAAGAACCAGAAAGTACAGATATTTTGAAAACGAATATGTTGGACACATATTACCCAAAAAGAAGTCATCATCTTGAGAACATGTGTCTCTATGAAGTGCTGCAAAACTATACTTTTAAACGGAATACTACAGAGAACATCAATGATGGAAAATATGCAGTGATTGGTTCCGAAGGATGTTTGGTGAAACAAAGGAAAGGAAATTTAATCAATCACAGGAAATTGAGTTGCGACACTGCTGATAAAAGGGAATTTTACTATTTAGCCCTTTTGCAAATGTTCAAACCATGGCGTTCAGAACTAGAATTACTTGGAGATTTTCAGAGCTATGAAGATTCATTTAATGCTTGTAAAGATAGTATACAATGCAGTGCTTTTGCAAATTATGTTAAAATGTTGAATGATGAAATTGATCAAGAAGCTACAATTGCAGCTGAGATTGCTAGAGACAGTTCTCAAGACAGTCAACGTTCTGCTGCACTGAGTCAAGATCCACTAGGACAACCAATTGTTGAAAATGAAGCAGCAATTGTCATGAATGAGGTGGAAACAGCAATGTATCAAGCTCAAGAAGATGTAATACAGTTAGGAAACTTGTAAGAACAACTAAATGTTGAACAGAAACAAATATATCAACAAGTGAAAGAGCAGATTGACCATGGATTACTTCATGAAAAGAAAGGGTGCACATGTACATCATTTCAACCTATCCGAATGTATGTGAGTGGTCAAGCAGGAACAGGAAAAAGTTTCTTAATTAAAGTAATTACAAGTTATCTGCAGACAACAACTGAGTCGCATTTGTCTTGTGTTGTCACTGCTCCAACTGGGTTGGCAGCACATAACATTAAAGGAATTACTTTACATCGCTTACTAATGCTACCAGTAGAGCATGAGAACAAATTGGAATACCACAAGCTATCTGGAGAAGCTTGTTGTGAAGTTTCAAGAGTCCTGAAGAAAATGAAACTTCTCATTATTGATGAGGTAAGCATGGTCTCAAACTTGATGCTTGCCTTTGTGCATTTAAGAATGCAGCAAATTCTTAAAACAGAGTATGAGGTTTTATTTGGAGGAAAACACGTCATCGTTTTTGGATATCTACTGCAACTGACTCCGGTAAAAGGACAACCGGTATTTAAAACACTTGCACATGAAGATACCAGAAAGTCTCTCGTTAGTGTTGGTAACGTGAACATTTGGACATATTTTGAATACAAAGAACTGACAACAAATATGCGACAGGCAAATGATGCTGAATATGGAAGTATTCTTCAAGATATAAGAATTGTACTTCTGACAGAACATGGCAAACAAGCTTTGGAGAGTCGATTACTTTCCAATTTGTTTCCAAATGAAAATGTAGTCCCTGAGAAAGTGTACATGAAAATTGCAGAAATTAAATCAGTGATCTGCTTAATGCCAACACTGCGCGAGTGTTCTATATTCAACGAAGAACTATTGAAACTGGAAAATGAAGAAATTATCAAAATGGAAGCCATCGATAAAATAGAGCATGAAGGAATCACTATTATTTTGACGGAAAAGTTGAAAACAAAACTGGATTGTTTAGAATTTTTTTTATCTAAAACGGCTGGTTTAGAAAAGACTCTATATGCATGTGTAAACTGTCGGGTAATTTTAAGGCGTAATTTGGATGTAGAAAAAGGTTTAGTTAATGGAGCAATGGGTAAAGTGGTGGATTTTGTTAATTAGCAGAAAAAAGAAGGAATTTAATTTTTAAAAATTTAATTTGATCAGATTGAAGAAGGTAAAGAAATTGGTCGTTGTTCAGTTCGTTTTTTGCTTGTTACAGATTTATATGTCCGTAGGAAACAATTTCCATTTTCTCTGGCATATGCAGTGACTATTCAAAAATCTCAAGGATTAAGTGTAGGCAGTGAATTGGTGAACATTGGATCTACCGTATTTAAAGAGGGTATGGCATATGTTGCTTTGTCGCCAGTCAGAACATTATCTGGTTTGTTTTTGATTGATTTTGATGAGACAAAGGTTACTGCAGATGCAAACAGTGTAAAAGAGTACAATAGGTTAAGAAGGGCGTATGCTCCCAATTTAGGTCAATATCCTGTATTTGAAAAGCGTGTGGTTGGTCGAAAAAGAAGGCTTGAGAATATCTGTAGTGAAGGTGTAGAGAAGGGAAAAGAACAAGATGATGTTGTGATAGCAAGTAAACCGAAAAAAGACACGATTGAAGAGATTGTTGGTTATCAGTTTGAAAATAGTTCTGGTGTCAACTGCTAAGCTAATATAGTGGTCAATGTTGTTTTTTATCTTGAAGGTTTGCAAGAACAAATTATGCAGAATCGGAAAAAATGATTTTGTTCTCTGTTACATTCTGTTTATGAAAAATTAACAACAGATACAAGTAAAATACAAAACTGTATCAGATGTTCGTAATCTTTTGGATGTGTGTTCTGGTTCTACATAATTTACGCAAAATATCCAACAAGATGCTCAGGAGTTTTTGATGTATATGCTTACCATTTTTGAAAATTAAGGTGTAGAAATAGAAAATATTTTTGGCCTTTCTTACAAATGGGAACATCATTATGAAAATTGCATGTATACATCTAGCACTAATGTAGACAATGAAAGATTTCTGTATTTAACATTACTAGACTGTAAATCAGTGTCTTTCAATAAATTAGTTAAAGGTGCAAATCAAAACATGGAGTGTAGCCAATGTAAATCAGAAATGTTATCACATTATTTAAAAAAAAATATGGACAATATATAATTTTAATGATGCAACGTTGTACAGCTGATTTAAGAAAATTGGAGACTTTAATAAAGGAATTTGTAGCAACACAACTATCAATATCAGGAAGGACTTTTGTAGCAATTGCAATTATTTTCCATGATGGTCCTTCCACAGCATCTGGACATTACACTGCCTATCTAAAATGTGACAAAGGCTGGACACTTTGTAATGATGCCCAGTTGGTTTTCAAACAACGTTTACCTAGTGAATTACCAAATTCCTGCCTAATATTTTTAAAGCCAAAGTTTTAGGAAGATAATTCACGCTCTGAGGAATGTATTATTATAACTTAATAGGATTACCATAGGACAATTTACATAAAAAGGAGTGCAAAAACACCATTTGGCCTCAAGGAAAGGTATATGTTTGAATTATGGACTTTTTCACGCTCATTGACTCGGTGAATATTTTAAAGCGACAACATTTACAGTTTTTATAAATTGAAGTTATAAAATTTTGTTAGCCATAAGCATTTCAGATATGTGTGATTTGTATTTTCTGGTATTTTACTGAGAATAGCATGTTGGGTCTTTTTAAACAATCTTTTTGATTGTTTTTTTTGCCCGCTGTTATGTGATGAGTACGATTGAAATCACTATTTCCAGTGAAATTCAATATATTCTGAGAACAGAATTATGCTGTGTTGTTAAAATGTTATAACTATCTTTTCTTTTCTTTCACAGATCCTAATTCTAAAAAAAGCACTTTACCCCAATTTACATTACAAAAAACATCTGAAAAAAATGTGTACCATTTTTTATTTCTATTACTGTGAAGGTAAGTTTAACTAAGTATTAATATGCAGAATGGGCAGATCTACAAGAAGCTACAAAGTTTGAATATGTTTTTCAAAACACCCTGTTAATACCAATGTAGTTTTGGAATCTCCCTGTCATAGGATATCATGTGACCTGCAAAAAAACAGATTTGAGCGGTTCATAATATTTCCAATTGTACCTATTGAAGGACTGCAATAATTTCAATCATTCTTCTTTGAGCATCTTTGCAGACAAAACTCTGTGCTTACTTCCTATCATTCGTAAACAATTTTCTAAACAGAAATATGTCACTTTTTGTGACATAGTTATAGAGCAAGACACTCTTTCATATTTAAAAAGAGAGGAAAAGGCACTCTGTGTACCTTTTCTTCTCCATGTAAATACGACCTTATCATACACACTACTTTGCGTTGAAAGGGCGTTCTATAAGTGTTGGTGTGCGTGATTGCACAGAATACTCATAGAACAAGACACATCTCCAGATTTATCAGAAATCATAAATCTCTATGTGTGTGTGAATGCTGCAACATTCTCCAATTGGTGTAGCAAATCACAACAAGGATAATTGTTTTCATTTTTCCTCATGTTTTATCTTTCAATGCATGCTACAATGCTCAGCATACATTGAAGGAGAAAAATGCGTTTACTGATTGTTTTTGTGCAGGAAGGTGTGTCTTCCTGCACAAAAACAAACTCCACATGACACAGATATCCTTGCATCATGGTGCAAGGGTGCCTGTGTCACCACATGGCTGCAGTTTAAGCAGCCGTGCAGAGAGAAGCATAGACTTGCAACATATTTATGTACATATGTTGCATCTCTGTGCTTCGGAAGTACTACAGCACACTGCAGTGAAAGAGGTTACTGTGTGATGCTGCAGCACTTCCTTATAGTTCTGCACTTATACATTCATCATACGCTACTAATGCATTAGTTCAGTCAAGTTTCAAAGTTTCAAAAGACCTTTATTCGAATTTGTTAAAATTCATAAAAGTACCGACACATCAAAGAACATATACATACACATAATACAAAACAGTTAAATAATTTACATTTCATAGTAACAAAGCGATTCGTACAGAAAATAGACAGTAAGTTCCATTAACTTATAAGGTTTTAGCAGTAGTATTTTTTTGACTGAATCTGATTACAAGGACTTTCCATAGTCTTACGTGCACGTATGGCTAGTCTTAGAAAAGTGCTAGTGCGAAATGTCAATTCATCATTGTCCAGGGTGAGCAACAGCATATAGGATTCTTGAAGTGTAAGAGGTCTGAGCTTTCTAAAATATGGGGATAAAAGCCATTTGGTATATCTCACATAATATTTACAGAAAAACAAAAAGTGCAAATCATCTTGAGTGCTTGTACCGTCACAGGGGCAGGGAGTAAGGGCAGTATGATGTTGATACCCCAGAGGAAAAGAAAGCAGAAATTTAACAGTTCCTGCCCTTAGACGAAACAGTAGAGATCGTTCCCAATTTGACATAGGCAGTGATAGGTAGGGTGGCATGATTTGCATACAGAGACCATTACCAATGTATTTTTTGACCCCTGATTTCTGTAGTTCAATTCCAAGCCGTTCATTACGATAAAGTGCATAGAGTGCCTTTTGAACCTCATGTTTGTCCTTTGGTTCAATAGCTGTTGGCTCAGTAAACAAGATACCTCTTCCAATTTCATTAAATATTTTAAAAACTTCTTTAAACCAGGGGATCTGTATGCCATTATCACTATTGAGGCAGTCCCTAATGATGTTTTGCGTAAGGGCAGCAGCCTCATTCCTCCAGATTCTGATCCAGAAGAGTGCTGGTCTTGCTTTAATAAAGTCGTTTATGAATGGGAGGTTAAGTTCGTTATGACAGATGAAATTGGAAGAGGAAATTGGTGCTCCCAGCAGTTTCCTGCAAAAACGGTTTTCCTCTCTTTGAATACCAATGCTGCTGGCCGATCCCCAGACTTCGGCTCCATACGTAGCAACAGGGGAACACTGTAATTTAAAAATTTGAACAATAGCTTTAGTGGCGCCAATTTTCTTAGGGCGTGGGAGACTCAGGACGGAGTTGTTGGCTTTCGAGAACTTGCTCGTGGCGTGGGCCACATGCCCACTCCAGGAGCCGTTCGCAGCGAAAACCAACCCCAGATAAGGGAACTTATGGACAGATTCGAGTTTATCTGTTCCAATTTGAATAGTGCCGAGTTTCCTTTTGCCCGGCCCACAAGGCATAATAAAAGACTTTTTAAAATTAACTTTTAGATCCAGTCCCTCCATAAAATTTACAAAACTATGTACAAGCAGACGTAAGGCATTTGGTGTACGTGCCAAAAGGACAGCGTCGTCTGCATATAAAAGTACGGGCAAGGGATTTCCTAAAATGATTGGGACATCGGGGGTAGCTTTCTTTAAACAGTTGGACAGGCCATTAATATAAATGATAAACAACAGGGGTGCTAAAACGCACCCCTGTCTCACCCCCCTCCCTATCTTAATGGCTCCCGATACCTCTCCGCCCATACCAATGCGTACCCGAGCTTTCAAGTCAGTATGGAGATAGGCTAAGAATCTAACAAGAGTGGCATCGAGACCATTTGACAGGAGAGTTAACCATAGCTTGGATCTATTCACGAGATCGAATGCGGATGAAAGATCCATAAAAGCCAGGTAAACGGGGGATGAGCGAGCAATGCAGTATTTATCTATTATCAATTTTAAGTTTAGGCATTGCTCGACTGTTCCTACCCCACTCCTAAACCCCATCTGGCAGGGGTCTAAAAAGTCAGAATCAGACGCCCATACCAGTACCCTGTTATAAATTATTCGTCCTAGTATTTTTAAAGTATTGTCCAGGAGGGAGATGGGACGGTAGTTTACTGGGTCAGATCTGTCTCCCTTTTTGTAAATGGGGACAATAATACTAGTAGCCCAGGTGGCAGGCATGGCTACATATGGTAGACTATTAAAAATATTTAAAAGTATTGGAGTCCAAAGATCAACATTAAATTTAAGGATATCTATAGGGAGGCCGTCTGGCCCGGGCGCCTTGTTGCCTAGGCTCTCTTTGATAGCTTTCCTGACTTCTGAGTCCGAAATCTCTAAGCCTGCTGTTTGATACGAGTTAGGGAAGGGTTGCTCATCAGAGGGGGCAGCATAAATATTAGAAAAATGAGTCTCCCAAGCTGTACTGGTTATGTTGCAACTAATTTTAGTAAGCTCTTTGCCCATTTCCCTCGTTCTCCTAACTGCCGTCCAAAATGGGCCGCTGCCACCCAGATTGGCGCTGATAACCAGCTTATCCCAGTGATCGGAGAGCAAATTTGCCTTCCTTTTCGATGTTTTATCTTTATAGTTTTTCCTGGCGGCTCGAACAGCGTCCTTACACCTGGGATTGGCAGAGAGGGCCTTTCTTAACTCTCTATTGGCCACGGAGCAAGATGTATCAAACCACCGTGGCTCTTTATGGTCAGTAGAGAGTGGGACTGACAGGAGAGTTTTTATATTGGTGCATTAGTTCAGTCAATAACGCACTATACATACATTCATCTAAACTTTCACACACTAACATAGAAATATAGCTCTTCTTTAAACAGAGAAGTTAGTTCTGACAAGAACTTTTTTTTTTCTTTTTTTTCTTTTATATTTTTTTTGCGCTTTTTTCAACGATTTTGTGATTCTTTTTTTTAAACAAAAAAAGGGAACAGGATGAACAAAATATTAAACTTTAGGGAAAAAAAAATGAACACTGATGGTTTCTCTGCGCCCTGCAGATAAGCTCAATGGATTGCTCACCATAACAGAGCAGTTTGTTGCATTTAATGCAACTAATTTTAAGTTATCCAAATTCGGGACGTATGTCCGGGTGAACAAAAGATGGCGCTGCTGTAGATATCCTTGCCACTGCTGGCGGAGGGTTGTGACGCATTCTTCTACATTCTTCCCTTGCCAGGTTGACGGGGTGGAGAGTCCCGAGGTGCTTCATCATACTTGCGGTCACGCAAGAGTATTTTTTAGTTGGATCTCCTCTCTATAGGACTCTCTGGCAAATTTTGCACGTCACCTTAGTTGCATTTGTTTTTGTCGGTCCATCAGGAAAGGAAAAAATGTTCCATACCACTGAAGTGTATCCTTCAGGGCGTGTAGGTTCAGGAAGAAACCCATCTTCTGAAGAATGTTCAGAATCAGATGGTGCTTGCTGTCCAGAAGCCATTTTCTTTAGAATGAAATGAATGGCAGCTGTGGAAATCTCCCCCAAAAAGTTCTTCTCTGCAGAGAGATGCACTTCCAAAGAAGGTTAAAGAAGAATGATTGAAATGGATGGGGTCTTTCAATAGTTAGAATAGGAAGTGTAATGAACCAATCAACTCTCTTTTTTCAGGTCACATGGGATCCGCGCACCGTGCGCATAGGCAGCATGGACCGAGCGCGAATTTGCGAAATTGCATTTAAAAGCAATATAGGACTAGAAGTAAAAATATATTAATTTTATGAGCAGTTTAGATTATGTCTTCAATTAATATTTACATGCAATACATATATATATATGATTTTTGACATTTAAAGTATTTCGTGGTATTCGCCCACCCACCGTGTCAAACACGCACATGACATTATACGGAAGCGCGCGAGCGTCACGTAACGTACTTCGTACGTGTCGCGTATGGGCTTGGAGTTGCGTACCGGTCGCATAGCAATCGCGCACTAAAATACGTACCCATCGCATACCGTACGCGGATCCTACCCTACAATTTTAAAATGGCGACTATGTTCCATGCAGGGATCGAGAAAGCTGCGCATAGGGTGCGCGAATCCCCCAAAAATTGTCAAAATAAAAAACAACAAAGTATTACAAATATAGTTTAAAAAATATTTTTAAACAATAGTTTTAAAAAAATTGCAATTTTTTAAAAAAAATCATTAAAAACAAATAATATTTTTTAATTTTTTAAATAATTAATTGGAAAAAAAACTTACAAAAATGGTGAAAAACAATATAAAAAAACATAATTAAAGGAATTGACACACTGAAATATAAAGATTTAGAAATCCTATGAAAATCATTAAACATCATAGCTTTAGAGATAAGTTATAGATAGGAATTAGCATTTAAAAAACCTTTGAAATTCACTGAAAAAACCATAGGTTTCATGCAAGTTATAGTTAGGAATTAGTATTTAAAAAACCTTAGAAATTTACTGAAAAAAACATAGGTTTCAGGGACGTTATAGTTAGCTGGACATTTCCCTCGTACAAAACCCTCGAAATTCCCCCGTTATAGTTAGTTCAGCTAACTGTAACTCGCGCCCCCGCAATGCACTGCTGATGACGTCACATATTACATCACTCATGACATGGTCGATGACATCACTGATGACATCTCCAATGCTTTTGTGATTTGGTGTAAATCTGTTCAGCAGCTGCAGAGTTATAAGAAGTTTCCAATTGTATATATAGAGACACAAAGAATCCACAACCGCTCCCAATCTTGTGCTGAGATCTGATTGGCTGCCAACACTTCAAACCAAGAAGTCAGCCCTCTTGAGATTTGGCCAGTAAAAAAAAAGAAAAAGAAAATGTTGCCCAGTAGAACCGCTAGAAACATGGGCAGACTCATAGATGACCAACTATCAATGCGGGACCAGATCACCTTCATATGTGGAATCTATTTTGGAACTATGCGTCTACTCAAGAAAATATTTCAGTGGCTTCCGTTGAGCTCCTGTAAAACACTGACCTAAGTTCTAATTTTCAACCGCTTAGATTACGGCAGTGCCCTGATCCTCGCCTCTAATGAATCTCTTTTATCAAACCTGAAAGTTGTCCAAAACATGGCGGCCCTTATGGTATACAACCTCCCTTTAAGGATACCGTCAGCCCCCACACTCAGAGCCCTGCATTAGCTCCCCATCCGCAAGAGAGCACTGTTTAAACTGCTCTGCCTAACCCATAAATCTTTGTCAGGCTCTGGCCCAATATTCCTTTAGAACAGACTTACTCCTTACTGTCCAAACAGAAAGTTATGATCGAGCAATCAATCTCTGTTATATCCCCGGCATATCTTCACTGCTTAAGATGGGGGCAGAGCCTTTTCTTATCTTGGCCCGCTCCTCTGGAACAAACTTGCTCTGTTCATCCATGCATGCTCAAGTCTATCTGAATAAAAAAAGACTTAAAACCTATTTGTTTTAATGCTGCCTCTACTCCATCTACCTGTTAATCAGGCGCCGAGATGTCCCCAAGGGGACGTGCGCTATATTAAGACTCAAATAACATACCATAACATAGCATAACATTACATAACAGGGTAGAAATACCCTGACCCCCTAGGCCCCTTGGGGGGTGCCACAGAGAACCCACATGGCCCAAAAAGGATTTTCTTTGTTTAATATTTGGTGGGAGATGCGTTGGATCCACTGCTCCCACAGAAAATGTTTAATTGTTTGTAATTGACCCCGCGTGGGCTAGGTCTCGAGGGCATTTTCAAAGTAACGCACATGCCCCCCTCCTGGGGATCATTAATACCCAGGGTACCACAATCTCTTAATTATTTTCAAATGAGGGGGCCTCTTGAATCTCCTGGGCCCTATGGACCATCACCTCACTGGGGTTAAAGCACCCCCATGGCCACATTCCAAAAACAAATCAGGTGGGCCTCTTGGACCCCTCATGAACCATCACCTCACTAGGGTTAAAGGAATGTTATGGGGTGGCCTCTCTGACCCCCGGGCCCTGGGGACCACCACTTCCCTTGGACCATAATACATTTGCAGTGGGGGTGCCTCTGGGACCCCTCCTAGCCCCTGGGGCCACCACCTCCTCAGATCAGGCCCTACAAGAATAAAGGAGGGGGCCCTCGTGACACCCCTCCTGAAGTTATAGATGGCCCTGGGGACCACCAGCCCCCAGAGCAGGCTCCTACTAAGTCCCAAGGGTGCCCACCCCTGGGATATAGCCGTTTGCTGTGACTTTGTGGGAACTTCACTGCTCCATCCAAGCCACAACAAGTGCTCCGCTTCCAGTAAGCGGGAGCATTAAAAAAAATGCTCTCGCTTACTGGAAGTGGATCAGAATTGCTTTCGCACACAGGGAACTGCCTTTCCAGCAGCTCCTTGTTTGTGAAAGCAATGCCGGCTCCCGTAGGAGGCTGGGAGCTGGCAGGGACTGCAGTGGGGCCAGGGCAGTCAGAATTGGGGCCAAGCCTCGGAGCATGGAGTCCCAGGGCCAAAATTGGCCTCGGAGGGGGGGGGGGGTCTCTCCTCCATTCCAAAAAGGCTTAGGCCTAGGTCTGAGAGCCCGTCCCCTTTCTCCACCGCTATGCAAATATGCATCTCCTGTTTTTTTCTTTTTTGTGGAGTTTTATACAGTGAAAACTAGACCCAAAGGTATCATAGTGCTTTACATGACCACCAGTTACGTTACAGATGGACACTTACATTTTTGTTAGGCACAGAGAGAATAATTTGCCCAGAATCACAGAAAGTTCCCCAGCTTTGATGTCGACAGCCCTAGTTGTTAGGCTGCATTCTCTCCTGCAGTGGTGCACTTCTGTTTGGGGGATGAGCTCCCCTTGGATTCTGGGGGTCCTTGGGAGCCTAGAACCTCTCTTATTGCCACCTAATATTACCAGTAGGTCCCATGCAAGGAGATTTCTGAGGGCTAGTTGGAATACTGACCCTTTGCCCACCTCTCTGCAAACATGCCTTCTGGCGCACAGCTTAGGGGTTAGTACCCCCATTATGTCCCACACAGCGAGGTTGATGAGAGGTCATGGGAGGCCCTATCTTCTTTGTTCGCGTTACAACAAACAAATGATGGACGGAATGCTGACAATGCAGACATTCTCCCCCAGTCAAGAGATCTGGGTTAAATCCATCGTTCTTTTGCCCACTACGCCACCCCAGTTTAGACATGGCCATATGCAAATCAGTCTTGACCCTGTGCCTCATGGGAACAGTCCAGCCCGAACTGCCAAGCCATGTCTTCCCTGGACCGGAATCAAGCATCCTAGGACCGGTTTCTGGCTATCAGCCGTCATCAGCCAGGATAGCTTGACTCCAGTGGCGTAGTGAGCACGGGTCCCACGTCTGGGAATACCCATCCCACTTAGGGCGAAAAGCGTTACAACAAACAAATGATGGACGGAATGCTGACAATGCAGACATTCTCCCCCAGTCAAGAGATCTGGGTTAAATCCATCGTTCTTTTGCCCACTACGCCACCCCAGTTTAGACATGGCCATATGCAAATCAGTCTTGACCCTGTGCCTCATGGGAACAGTCCAGCCCGAACTGCCAAGCCATGTCTTCCCTGGACCGGAATCAAGCATCCTAGGACCGGTTTCTGGCTATCAGCCGTCATCAGCCAAGATAGCTTGACTCCGGTGGCGTAGTGAGTACGGGTCCCACGTCTGGGAATACCACTCCCACTTAGGGCGAAAAGCGTTACAACAAACAAATGATAGACGGAATGCTGACAATGCAGAAATTCTCCCCCAGTCAAGAGATCTGGGTTAAATCCATCGTTCTTTTGCCCACTACGCCACCCCAGTTTAGACATGGCCATATGCAAATCAGTCTTGACCCTGTGCCTCATGGGAACAGTCCAGCCCGAACTGCCAAGCCATGTCTTCCCTGGACCGCTTTTCGCCCTAAGTGGGATGGGTATTCCCAGACGTGGGACCCGTGCTCACTACGCCACTGGAGTCAAGCTATCCTGGCTGATGATGGCTGATAGCCAGAAATCGGTCCTAGGATGCTTGATTCCGGTCCAGGGAAGACATGGCTTGGCAGTTCGGGCTGGACTGTTCCCATGAGGCACAGGGTCAAGACTGATTTGCATATGGCCATGTCTAAACTGGGGTGGCGTAGTGGGCAAAAGAACGATGGATTTAACCCAGATCTCTTGACTGGGGGAGAATGTCTGCATTGTCAGCATTCCGTCCATCATTTGTTTGTTGTAACGCTTTTCGCCCTAAGTGGGATGGGTATTCCCAGACGTGGGACCCGTGCTCACTACGCCACTGGAGTCAAGCTATCCTGGCTGATGACGGCTGATAGCCAGAAACCGGTCCTAGGATGCTTGATTCCGGTCCAGGGAAGACATGGCTTGGCAGTTCGGGCTGGACTGTTCCCATGAGGCACAGGGTCAAGACTGATTTGCATATGGCCATGTCTAAACTGGGGTGGCGTAGTGGGCAAAAGAACAATGGATTTAACCCAGATCTCTTGACTGGGGGAGAATGTATGCATTGTCAGCATTCCGTCCATCATTTGTTTGTTGTAACGCTTTTCGCCCTAAGTGGGATGGGTATTCCCAGACGTGGGACCCGTGCTCACTACGCCACTGGAGTCAAGCTATCCTGGCTGATGACGGCTGATAGCCAGAAACCGGTCCTAGGATGCTTGATTCCGGTCCAGGGAAGACATGGCTTGGCAGTTCGGGCTGGACTGTTCCCATGAGGCACAGGGTCAAGACTGATTTGCATATGGCCATGTCTAAACTGGGGTGGCGTAGTGGGCAAAAGAACGATGGATTTAACCCAGATCTCTTGACTGGGGGAGAATGTCTGCATTGTCAGCATTCCGTCCATCATTTGTTTGTTGTAACGCTTTTCGCCCTAAGTGGGATGGGTATTCCAGACGTGGGACCCGTGCTCACTACGCCACTGGAGTCAAGCTATCCTGGCTGATGACGGCTGATAGCCAGAAACCGGTCCTAGGATGCTTGATTCCGGTCCAGGGAAGACATGGCTTGGCTGTTCGGGCTGGACTGTTCCCATAAGGCACAGGGTCAAGACTGATTTGCATATGGCCATGTCTAAACTGGGGTGGCGTAGTGGGCAAAAGAACGATGGATTTAACCCAGATCTCTTGACTGGGGGAGAATGTCTGCATTGTCAGCTTTCCGTCCATCATTTGTTTGTTGTAACGCTTTTCGCCCTAAGTGGGATGGGTATTCCCAGACGTGGGACCCGTGCTCATTACGCCACCGGAGTCAAGCTATCCTGGCTGATGACGGCTGATAGCCCGAAACCGGTCCTAGGATGCTTGATTCCGGTCCAGGGAAGACATGGCTTGGCAGTTCGGGCTGGACTGTTCCCATGAGGCACAGGGTCAAGACTGATTTGCATATGGCCATGTCTAAACTGGGGTGGCGTAGTGGGCAAAAGAACAATGGATTTAACCCAGATCTCTTGACTGGGGGAGAATGTCTGCATTGTCAGCATTCCATCCATCATTAGTTTGTTGTAACGCTTTTCGCCCTAAGTGGGATGGGTATTCCCAGATGTGGGACCCGTGCTCACTACGCCACTGGAGTCAAGCTATCCTGGCTGATGACGGCTGATAGCCAGAAACCAGTCCTAGGATGCTTGATTCCGGTCCAGGGAAGACATGGCTTGGCAGTTTGGGCTGGACTGTTCCCATGAGGCACAGGGTCAAGACTGATTTGCATATGGCCATGTCTAAACTGGGGTGGCGTAGTGGGCAAAAGAACAATGGATTTAACCCAGATCTCTTGACTGGGGGAGAATGTCTGCATTGTCAGCATTCCGTCCATCATTTGTTTGTTGTAACGCTTTTCGCCCTAAGTGGGATGGGTATTCCCAGACGTGGGACCCGTGCTCACTACGCCACTGGAGTCAAGCTATCCTGGCTGATGACGGCTGATAGCCAGAAACCGGTCCTAGGATGCTTGATTCCGGTCCAGGGAAGACATGGCTTGGCTGTTCGGGCTGGACTGTTCCCATGAGGCACAGGGTCAAGACTGATTTGCATATGGCCATGTCTAAACTGGGGTGGCGTAATGGGCAAAAGAACGATGGATTTAACCCAGATCTCTTGACTGGGGGAGAATGTCTGCATTGTCAGCTTTCCGTCTATCATTTGTTTGTTGTAACGCTTTTTTCCCTAAGTGGGATGGGTATTCCCAGACGTGGGACCCGTGCTCACTACGCCACCGGAGTCAAGCTATCCTGGCTGATGACGGCTGATAGCCAGAAACCGGTCCTAGGATGCTTGATTCCGGTCCAGGGAAGACATGGTTTGGCAGTTCGGGCTGGACTGTTCCCATGAGGCACAGGGTCAAGACTGATTTGCATATGGCCATGTCTAAACTGGGGTGGCGTAGTGGGCAAAAGAACAATGGATTTAACCCAGATCTCTTGACTGGGGGAGAATGTCTGCATTGTCCGCATTCCGTCCATCATTTGTTTGTTGTAACGCTTTTCGCCCTAAGTGGGATGGGTATTCCCAGACGTGGGACCCGTACTCACTACGCCACTGGAGTCAAGCTATCCTGGCTGATGACGGCTGATAGCCAGAAACCGGTCCTAGGATGCTTGATTCCGGTCCAGGGAAGACATGGCTTGGCAGTTCGGGCTGGACTGTTCCCATGAGGCACAGGGTCAAGACTGATTTGCATATGGCCATGTCTAAACTGGGGTGGCGTAGTGGGCAAAAGAACGATGGATTTAACCCAGATCTCTTGACTGGGGGAGAATGTCTGCATTGTCAGCATTCCGTCCATCATTTGTTTGTTGTAACGCTTTTCGCCCTAAGTGGGATGGGTATTCCCAGACGTGGGACCCGTGCTCACTACGCCACTGGAGTCAAGCTATCCTGGCTGATGACGGCTGATAGCCAGAAACCAGTCCTAGGATGCTTGATTCCGGTCCAGGGAAGACATGGCTTGGCAGTTTGGGCTGGACTGTTCCCATGAGGCACAGGGTCAAGACTGATTTGCATATGGCCATGTCTAAACTGGGGTGGCGTAGTGGGCAAAAGAACGATGGATTTAACCCAGATCTCTTGACTGGGGGAGAATGTCTGCATTGTCAGCATTCCGTCCATCATTTGTTTGTTGTAACGCTTTTCGCCCTAAGTGGGATGGGTATTCCAGACGTGGGACCCGTGCTCACTACGCCACTGGAGTCAAGCTATCCTGGCTGATGACGGCTGATAGCCAGAAACCGGTCCTAGGATGCTTGATTCCAGTCCAGGGAAGACATGGCTTGGCTGTTCGGGCTGGACTGTTCCCATGAGGCACAGGGTCAAGACTGATTTGCATATGGCCATGTCTAAACTGGGGTGGCGTAGTGGGCAAAAGAACGATGGATTTAACCCAGATCTCTTGACTGGGGGAGAATGTCTGCATTGTCAGCTTTCCGTCCATCATTTGTTTGTTGTAACGCTTTTCGCCCTAAGTGGGATGGGTATTCCCAGACGTGGGACCCGTGCTCATTACGCCACCGGAGTCAAGCTATCCTGGCTGATGACGGCTGATAGCCCGAAACCGGTCCTAGGATGCTTGATTCCGGTCCAGGGAAGACATGGCTTGGCAGTTCGGGCTGGACTGTTCCCATGAGGCACAGGGTCAAGACTGATTTGCATATGGCCATGTCTAAACTGGGGTGGCGTAGTGGGCAAAAGAACAATGGATTTAACCCAGATCTCTTGACTGGGGGAGAATGTCTGCATTGTCAGCATTCCGTCCATCATTAGTTTGTTGTAACGCTTTTCGCCCTAAGTGGGATGGGTATTCCCAGATGTGGGACCCGTGCTCACTACGCCACTGGAGTCAAGCTATCCTGGCTGATGACGGCTGATAGCCAGAAACCAGTCCTAGGATGCTTGATTCCGGTCCAGGGAAGACATGGCTTGGCAGTTTGGGCTGGACTGTTCCCATGAGGCACAGGGTCAAGACTGATTTGCATATGGCCATGTCTAAACTGGGGTGGCGTAGTGGGCAAAAGAACAATGGATTTAACCCAGATCTCTTGACTGGGGGAGAATGTCTGCATTGTCAGCATTCCGTCCATCATTTGTTTGTTGTAACGCTTTTCGCCCTAAGTGGGATGGGTATTCCCAGACGTGGGACCCGTGCTCACTACGCCACTGGAGTCAAGCTATCCTGGCTGATGACGGCTGATAGCCAGAAACCGGTCCTAGGATGCTTGATTCCAGTCCAGGGAAGACATGGCTTGGCTGTTCGGGCTGGACTGTTCCCATGAGGCACAGGGTCAAGACTGATTTGCATATGGCCATGTCTAAACTGGGGTGGCGTAATGGGCAAAAGAACGATGGATTTAACCCAGATCTCTTGACTGGGGGAGAATGTCTGCATTGTCAGCTTTCCGTCCATCATTTGTTTGTTGTAACGCTTTTTGCCCTAAGTGGGATGGGTATTCCCAGACGTGGGACCCGTGCTCACTACGCCACCGGAGTCAAGCTATCCTGGCTGATGACGGCTGATAGCCAGAAACCGGTCCTAGGATGCTTGATTCCGGTCCAGGGAAGACATGGTTTGGCAGTTCGGGCTGGACTGTTCCAATGAGGCACAGGGTCAAGACTGATTTGCATATGGCCATGTCTAAACTGGGGTGGCGTAGTGGGCAAAAGAACAATGGATTTAACCCAGATCTCTTGACTGGGGGAGAATGTCTGCATTGTCAGCATTCCGTCCATCATTTGTTTGTTGTAACGCTTTTCGCCCTAAGTGGGATGGGTATTCCCAGACGTGGGACCCGTACTCACTACGCCACTGGAGTCAAGCTATCCTGGCTGATGACGGCTGATAGCCAGAAACCGGTCCTAGGATGCTTGATTCCGGTCCAGGGAAGACATGGCTTGGCAGTTCGGGCTGGACTGTTCCCATGAGGCACAGGGTCAAGACTGATTTGCATATGGCCATGTCTAAACTGGGGTGGCGTAGTGGGCAAAAGAACGATGGATTTAACCCAGATCTCTTGACTGGGGGAGAATGTCTGCATTGTCAGCATTCCGTCCATCATTTGTTTGTTGTAACGCTTTTCGCCCTAAGTGGGATGGGTATTCCCAGACGTGGGACCCGTGCTCACTACGCCACTGGAGTCAAGCTATCCTGGCTGATGACGGCTGATAGCCAGAAACCAGTCCTAGGATGCTTGATTCCGGTCCAGGGAAGACATGGCTTGGCAGTTTGGGCTGGACTGTTCCCATGAGGCACAGGGTCAAGACTGATTTGCATATGGCCATGTCTAAACTGGGGTGGCGTAGTGGGCAAAAGAACGATGGATTTAACCCAGATCTCTTGACTGGGGGAGAATGTCTGCATTGTCAGCATTCCGTCCATCATTTGTTTGTTGTAACGCTATCTTCTTTGTTCAGCACTTTGCATACATGCCCCCTGGTACACTACTAATTGGGAGATGAAGTCTCCTTGGATGCTAAGGATCGTTGAGGGCAAGAACCCCTCCTGTTACCACTAGTATGTCACACACAGTGGGATTGTTGAGATCTCATTGGAGGCCATGCCCCCTTTATCTACCCACTGTAAAGACCCAAACAGCCACTCACAGACCCATAAAGCCAATCACAAACCCACGCACACACCCACAGAGCTCCTTACATTCCCACTCAAAGAACCAGACAGCTGATCACACACACACTCACAAACTCATATACCCACTCACAAACTGACTCACACACCCACACAGCTACTCACACACCAACTCAGATGCCCACATAACCACTCACACACCGAGTTACAGACCCATACATCCAGTCACTCACCAACCCATACAGCCACTCACATACTTACTCTGAAAGGTTAGAGGTTACAGTTAAGAAATAAAATTTAAAAAAGCTTTGAGATTGACTAAAAAACCAAAGGTTACAGGGACGATATAGTTAGGAAATAGAATTTAAAAACCCTTAAAAATCCTTTGAAAAAACAAAGGTTGCAGGGATGTTATAGTTAGGCTGAGATTTTACTTGTACAAAACCATTGAAATTCAGCACTTATAGTTACATGAGTTAACTATACCTTACACGCCCGCAATGCACTGCTTATGACCTTACATATCACATCACTCATGACTAGGTCAGTGACAACATTGGTGAAATCACTGATGAGATCATCCACAAAACCACTCACACACCCAGACAACAATTCAAACGCCCACTCACAGACCCATACAACCACTCACACAACCACTCTCTGATCCATAGAGCCACTCACACACCCACTCACTCACCCACACAGTCACTTACACAGACACACTTCCCATGCACCTACTCACACAGTCACTCACTCGCCCATACAGTCACTCACTCAGCCACTGACACACCCATACAGCTTCTCACACACCCACTTAGCATACTTAGGAAATAGAATTTAAAAAACCTTAAAGATCCATTGAAACAACTAAGGTTACAGACATGTTATAGTTAGGCTGAGATTTAACTTGTAGAAACACATTGAAACTCAGCAGTTATAGTTACCTGAGCTAACTATAACTTACACCCCTGCAATGCACTGCCTATGACCACACATGTCACATCACTCATGGGAAGGTCAGTGACATCATTGATGACATCACGGATGACATTTTAAAATATATCACTGGTGATATCATCCACAGAACTACTCAGACATCTACTCACACAACAATTCAGACCCTCACTCACAGACCCATACAACCACTCACACACCTCCTCACTGGTCCATAGAGCCACTCACACACCCACTCAATCACCCATACAGCCACTCACACATACACTCACTTCCTATGAACTTACTCACACAGCCACTCACTCACTCATACAGTCTCTCAAATAGCCACTGACATACACATACAGCTTCTCACACACCCACCTATTTACCCATACAACCACTCATAGACCCAGTCACTCATCCATACAGACTCTAGACAGAGGCACTCACTCACCCATACAGCTACTCACATAGAACCTCACTCTCCAATATAGCTACTCAGACAACCAGTCAGTTAACCAGTCAGTTCCTAAATACCTACTTAAACAGCTACTCAGCTATCCATACTGCTTCATACACGAACAGTCACTCACCCATGCAGCCACTCACACAGACTCTTATTCGCTGATACAGCCACACACATATCCACTCATAGACCCCTACAGCCACTCACACTAACACTCACTCACCCATTCTGCCACTCATATACTCATTCACTCACAAATAAAGACACTCACACATCCGCTCACTCATCCATGGAGCCACTCACACACCCACTCACTCATCCATGGAGTGACATACACACACACACATACATACTCACTCTCCCATATAGGTACTCATACATCCACTTACTTACCAATACAGCCCATCATACAGCCACTCTCACACCCACACAGTTGCTCATACAGCCACGTATTCACCCATACAGGGAGTCACACACCTATACAGCCACTCAGACCCTAATTCACACATGGATACACTGTTAGTCTTGGCATCTTTGGCATGGTTTTCCCTGACTTTTTTCCTCTACCACCTGTATTTTTGATGTTGTGCTGGATTTTTTTTTACAGGCTTAGATGCTTTGGGCACTTTGCCACTGCTGATCAAAGTGCAAGCGCTCCCTGTGTGAATTGTGGTTACAATTGGTTCTCCCTCATTGGCATATTTGATTTACTGGTAAGCACCTAGTAAAGTGCACTAAGTGTGCCAGGGCCTGTAAATCAAATGCTACTAGTGAGCCTACAGCACTGCTAGTGCCACCCACACGAGTAGCCCTGAAAAGGTATCTCAGACCTGCCACTGCAAAGTCTGTGCGCAGTTTGGTCACTGCTATGTCAACTTGGTAAGTGCACCCACTTGCCAGGCCCTAACCTTCCCTTTTCTTACATGTAAGGCACCCCTATGGTAGGCCCAAGGTATGCCCTTGGGAAGGGTGCAATGCATGTAAAAGGAAGTACATGTACTGGTGTGTGCGACATGTCCTGATAGTGAAATGCTGCCAATTTCGTTTTTTACCATTGAAAGGCTATCTTGCCCCATAGGATAGAATGAGAAATGCTTTGTAACATCTTACAAGTATAACTTCCCATTGGGACAAGATAGAGAAATTAAGTTTAGGCTCCCTTAACTCAGAATTTAATAATACATCTTTTAGTAAAGATGGTTTTTGAATTATTTGCTTGAAAATGCAACTTTTAGAATGTGGGCATTTTCTTATTTAACCATTCTGTGTGCCTCTGCCTGTTTGTGTATTGACTTTCTGGTTTTGGAGTAACAGGGGCTGGGGATTTAAATTCACTGTAGACAGCCACTGGGGGTTGAGGTGTGCCTGGCCCTTCCTGGATGACTCAGAGCTGAGCTGAATAGACCTTGGCTAAATTTAGAGTAGTGGTAGGAGATTTCCTTGCAGCTCAATAGGGCCTGTCTCCCTTGCACAATGCTGTCTCCACCCCCTGTGGTCATACTGCACCAGTGAGACCAGTACTGGTTTGGACTAGGCTAAGAGACCCTTGCACAAAGAGAACAAAGACATTTTGGGGTATTAGACCTAAAACCCCAGAACCTTAGATTACTTCTGAACTCAAGAGGAACCTTTGCCAAGGAGAAGAGCTGAAGAGCTGTGAGGAGGATTACTGCCCCTTTGCTATGTGCTGTGTGGGGTTGGCCTGCAATTGTTGTTTCTGCCAAGAAAGGACAAAGATTGGAACTTTGCTTTGAACCTGCTTGAAGAAGATCTCCAAGGGCCTGTGTCTCAGGGACACAAAGACTTCACCCACAGCTCCCCTGAACTCTGCTGCTAAGAGTTATGAACTGGCAGGAGGTGCTTGTTCCAGTTCTGGGCTTCTGGAGGTTGAGCTTGCGGCTGGTAGCTGGAAGTAACCCAAAGAACTGAAGAAATAAACGCATCGCTCTTCGTGCGGCTGTTTTTCCGTTGCAGCACCTCTGTGCAAACAAATCTCCACGCATCGCCGCGCCGCTACCAAAACCAATGCAGCGCCTGTGCTGCTGCAAGAACTGATGCATTTGACCAGCCCTATGCGTGCCACTCCGTGAATAGATATATACAGTGCTAGTACTTAATAGGTACTTGAAACATACGTACTAAGTATGTTTTTGTATTATACATACGATTTCATGTGGAAAAGTAATTAGATGGTCACATGAAGATGTATTTATATGGAAGTATGAATATACTCCATGATGTTGCCGAGGTGGAGGGGCCTGTAGAAACTTGACTCGGCCGAACCTCCTGCCGAATGACCTGCTTAGCCCCAGCTACACCGCCTCTTAAGACTTCCAACTAAATACATCTTCATGTAACCATCTGATTACTTTTCCACATGAAATCGTATGTATAATACAAAAACATACTTAGTACGTATGTTTCAAGTACCTATTAAGTACTAGCACTGTATATATTTATTCACGGAGTGGCACGCATAGGACTGGTCCCTGTGTGGTCCTGAAGAAGTGGTTGGGGTAACCACGAAACATGTCGACCGAGTAATTAGGGCCAGTTACACATTATAGTCACTGTATTCCCTGTTTCTCACCCCATTTTAATTTTACCGATCGGATAGGAGCAGAATTAAATAATAGAGCTCACTATCTAGGCGGTTTTTATATTCACATAAGTCACTCCACACACTAAGCACGACACATAGTCTAAACAAAAAGTGCTCCTACGTAACTTCGCAAGTTGCAGCACGCCTCAGGCAGTAGATGCCTGGGAGGACCCCTATGATGAAGCATGTCACCCTGGGGCAACCCTAGGTGAGTGAGGGGACTCAAGAAAAACAAATGTTTTTCCAGAGATAACTAACATAGAGAATTACCTATTGGTTTGAAATTCTCTCTATTAGGGTAGGTTTTACTGGGTACCTTTCAGGTTCCTTTTGGTATATAAATTTTGACGCATCTCTTTGATTTTCAACGCTTCCCATCTCTGCGCCTGTTTGACCTTGTGAATTTTGATGCATCTACAGGTACTCTGTGAGAAATCACTCATCCATAGTTTTCTATGAACCCTGTTGTTTGAACCTTTTTAAAGTCATATTCTTATTACATGTATGTTGGATGTTTGTCATTTTGGTCTTGTTGAGTTTAGATAAAAATACTTTATATTTCCTAAACTAGTGTGGTATCCATTTGTGGTGTTATCACTGTATTACTGTGTGTTTTGAGTACAAATACTTTGCACATTGCCTTTGGGATAAGTCTGTCTGCTCGTGTCACGCTACCCAGGAGGTGAGCAGGGGTTATTTAAAGTGTGTATCCCCCTTACCCTGAACAGAAGCTAGGGCCCCTAATTGGACAATGGTACCTACCTCTGCCAACTAGAGACACCCATTTCTAACATACACACAGTTACACAGCTACTCACATAATGTTAGAAATAGTATCACTCAGTAGTACACAAAGTATAGTAATTTTACTTTTGTAGTACCTTAGTATTTGTTTGACACTCATCAACATTTAGAAAACACTCACAATCACTGGATAATGTCATCAGTGATGTCATTTGAGATGTCATCAGTGATGTCACTCGCCATTTGATGAATGATGTACTATGTGAGGTCATTCAATCAATCAATCAATCAGTCATTTGTAAAGCGCACTACATACCTGGGGGGGGTCTGAAGGCGCTGGGAGGGGGCCGCTACTGATCGAACAGCCAGGTCTTGAGCATCCACCATCTGAAGGTCAGTAGGTCTTGGGTCTGTCGTAGGCTCAGTGGGAGGGTGTTCCATGTCTTGGCGGCGAGGCGGGAGAAGGATTTCCTGCTGATGGTTGTTCTTTGGATGCACGGGACGGTGAATAGTGAGAGGCCGGCGGAGTGTAGCTGGTGGTTGGGGATGTAGAAGGAGAGCCGTCAGTTGAGGTAGGCTGGGCCGGTCTTGTGGAGTGCCTTGTGTGCATGGATGAGGAGCTTGAAGGATATCCTCTTGCTGACGGGGAGCCAGTGCAGGTCCCTCAGGTGGGGGGTGATGTGGCCGTGGCATGGTACATCGAGGCTCAGTTGTGCCGAGGTGTTTTGGATGTGTTGTAGTCATTTGATGAGCTTGGTCGGGGCTCCCGCATAGAGAGCGTTTCCGTAGTCGAGTCTGCTGCTGACGAGGGCCTGGGTGACTGTATTTCTTGTGTCTGTCGGGATCCATCTGTAGATCTTGCGGAGCATGCGGAGGGTGTTGAAACAGGAGGAGGAGACGGCGTTGACCTGCTTGGTCATTGAGAGCGTTGAGTCGAGGATGATTCCCAGGTTGCGTGCGTGGTCGGTGGGTGTCGGGGCTGCTCCCAGTGCCATCGGCCACCAGGAGTTGTTCCAGGCTGAAGGGTTGGTGCCGAGGATGAGGACCTCCGTCTTGTTTGAGTTCAGCTTCAGACGGCTAGCCTTCATCCAGTCAGCGACGGCCTTCATTCCTTCGTGGAGGTTGGCTTTGGCGGTGATGGGGTCCTTGGTGATGGAGAGGATCAGTTGAGTGTCGTCGGCGTAGGAGATTATGTTGAGGTCGTGCTGTCAGGCGACGTGTGCGAGCGGGGCCTTGTAAATGTTGAACAGTATCGGGCTGAGGGAGGATCCTTGGGGTCTGCCACAGATGATCTCGGAGGCTTTGGACCGGAATGGGGGAGGCGGACACTCTAGGTTCTGCCAGAGAGGAAGGAGGTTGTCCATTCCAGAGCCTTATCTCGAATCCCTGCGACGTGGAGGTGTGCGCGTAGTGTGCGGTGGCAGACGGTGTCGAAGGCGGTGGAGAGGTCTAGGAGGATGAGTGCTGCGGTCTCGCCGTTGTCAAGCAGGGTCCTGATGTCGTCAGTGGCGGCAATGAGGGCAGTCTCGTGCTGTGGTTGCTGCGGAACCCTGACTGGGAAGGGTCCAGGATTCTCTTTTCTTCGAGGTATCGGGTTTGCTGTCTGTTGAAGATTTTCTCGATGACCTTGGCCGGGAAGGGGAGCAGAGAGATGGTCCGGAAGTTCTGGAGGTCTCTTGGGTCTGCCTTGGGTTTTTTCAGTAGGGCGTTGATCTCGGCGGTTTCCAGCTCTCTGGGAAGGTCGCGGTCTCGAGGGAGAGATTGATGATGTTGCGCAGGTGGGGTGCGATGGAGCTGCTTGCTTTGTTGAAGACGTGGTGCGGCAAGGGATCTGACGGGGAGCCGGAGTGGATTGTGCTCATGGTCTTGATGGTGTTATCAATGCTCATGCTGGCCCAGGCTAGCAGGGGGTCGTGGTCGATGGTGTGCGGAGGGTCTGTTGTGTTGCTGTCTGTTAGGGCTGTCTGGGTGTTGAAGATGTCGTGGATGTCTGCTATCTGGTGGTAGAAGAAGGTGGCGAGGGAGTCGCACAGGGCTTGCGACGGCGGGATGTCGTTGGTGTTGGAGCTGGGGTTGGAGAGTTCCTTCACAATGTTGAAGAGCTCCTTTCTATTGTGTACATTGTTGTCAAGGCGGTCTTTGAACGAGGTTGCAGCACCTCTGTGCAAACAAATCTCCATGCATCGCCGCGCAGCTGCCAAAACCAATGCAGCGCCTGTGCTGCTGCAAGAACTGATGCATCAAGGGATCGTGGCTGAAGAAACCAACACAGCTCCGCTCGACACCGCCGCATTGATCGCCAATGCATTCCGGATATCCACGCATCGTGCCTATGCAGCAAGTTTACCCAACACATCCCCCTGGACCAGCACTGTATCAAAATTGATACAGCACATCCCCCTACAGATGGGATTCAATGAATCACTTTCCCTGCGTGCAGCAGAACTGTCTCATCACCTCCCCATGGTCTCAGGAACTAACGCATCTCTTTGATTTTCAACGCTTCCCATCTCTGCGCCTGTTTGACCTTGTGAATTTTGATGCATCTACAGGTACTCTGTGAGAAATCACTCATCCATAGTTTTCTATGAACCCAGTTGTTTGAAACCTTTTTAAAGTCATATTCTTATTACATGTATGTTGGATGTTTGTCATTTTGGTCTTGTTGAGTTTAGATAAAAATACTTTATATTTCCTAAACTAGTGTGGTATCCATTTGTGGTGTTATCACAGTATTACTGTGTGTTTTGAGTACAAATACTTTGACATTGCCTTTGGGATAAGTCTATCTGCTCGTGTCAAGCTACCCAGGAGGTGAGCAGGGGTTATTTAAAGTGTGTATCCCCCTTACCCTGAACAGAAGCTAGGGCCCCTAATTGGACAATGGCACCTACCTCTGCCAACTAGAGACACCCATTTCTAACATACACACAGTTACAAAGCTACTCACATAATGTTAGGAATAGTATCACTTAGTAGTACACAAAGTATAGTAATTTTACTTTTGTAGTACCTTAGTATTTGTTTGACACTCATCAATCACTGGATAATGTCATCAGTGATGTCATTTGAGATGTCATCAGTGATGTCACTCGCCATTTGATGAATGATGTACTATGTGAGGTCATTCAATCAATCAATCAATCAGTCATTTGTAAAGCGCACTACATACCTGGGAGGGTCTCAAGGCGCTGGGAGGGGGCCGCTACTGATCGAACAGCCAGGTCTTGAGCATTCACCATCTGAAGGTCAGCAGGTCTTGGGTCTTTCGTAGGCTCAGTGGGAGGGTGTTCCATGTCTTGGTGGCGAGGTGGGAGAAGGATTTCCTGCCGATGGTTGTTCTTCGGATGCACGGGACGGTGGCTAGTGAGAGGTCGGTGGAGTGTAGCTGGCGGTTGGGGATGTAGAAGGAGAGCTGTCAGTTGAGGTAGGCTGGGCCGGTCTTGTGGAGTGCCTTGTGTGCGTGGATGAGGAGCTTGAAGGATAACCTCTTGCTGACGGGGAGCCAGTGCAGGTCCCTCAGGTGGGGGGTGATGTGGCCGTGGCGTGGTACATCGAGGCTCAGTCGTGCCGAGGTGTTTTGGATGCATTGTAGTCATTTGATGAGCTTGGTCGGGGCTCCCGCGTAGAGAGCGTTTCCGTAGTCGAGTCTGCTGCTGACGAGGGCCTGGGTGACTGTATTTCTTGTGTCTGTCGGGATCCATCTGTAAATCTTGCGGAGCATGTGGAGGGTGTTGAAACAGGAGGAGGAGAAGGCGTTGACCTGCTTGGTCATTGAGAGCGTTGAGTCGAGGATGATTCCCAGGTTGCGTGCGTGGTCGGTGGGTGTCGGGGCTGCTCCCAGTGCCATCGGCCACCAGGAGTCATTCCAGGCTGAAGGGTTGGTGCCGAGGATGAGGACCTCCGTCTTGTCCGAGTTCAGCTTCAGATGGCTGGTCTTCATCCAGTCAGCGACGGCCTTCATTCCTTCATGGAGGTTGGCTTTGGCGGTGATGGGGTCCTTGGTGATGGAGAGGATCAGTTGAGTGTCGTCGGCGTAGGAGATTCTGTTGAGGTCGTGCTGTCAGGCGACGTGTGCGAGCGGGGCCTTGTAAATGTTGAACAGTATCGGGCTGAGGGAGGATCCTTGGGGTCTGCCGCAGATGATCTCGGAGGCTTTGGACCCGAATGGGGGAGGCGGACGCTCTAGGTTCTGCCGGAGAGGAAGGAGGTTGTCCATTCCAGAGCCTTATCTCGGATCCCTGCGGCGTGGAGTGCTGCGGTCTCGCCGTTGTCAAGCAGGGTCCTGATGTCGTCAGTGGCGGCAATGAGGGCAGTCTCGTGCTGTGGTTGCTGCGGAACCCTGACTGGGAAGGGTCCAGGATTCTCTTTTCATCGAGGTATCGGATTAGCTGTCTGTTGACGATTTTCTCGATGACCTTGGCCGGGAAGGGGAGCAGAGAGATGGTCCGTAAGTTCTAGAGGTCTCTTGGGTCTGCCTTGGGTTTTTTCAGTAGGGAGCTGGGGTTGGAGAGTTCCTTCACAATGTTGAAGAGCTCCTTGCTATTGTGTGCATTGTTGTCAAGGCGGTCTTTGAACGAGGTTCTCTTGGCAGCCCTGATGAGGTGGTGGTGGGTGCGGATGGCATCCTTGTGTGCTGCGCGGTTGTCCGGAGTTTGTTCGCTGTGCCATTTCTTCTCTAGTTTCTGGCAGGCTTGCTTGGAGGCTAGGAGTTCTGGGGTGAACCAGCTGGCCCTCTTGCTGGTGTCTCTGTGGAGGGGTTTCTTCAGCAGGGCGAGGGTGTTGGCGCAGTCCTCGATCCAGTGTTTGAGGCTGTGGGAAGCGTTGTCCGTGTTGGAGGGTTCGGTGGGTGGGCTGAGAGCTAGGCCTGGGCGGTAAATTCCGTTCCGTTCGCGGAATTTGCGAAATTTGGGTAATTTCGCGTTCCGCGGAGAACGCGAAATTGCAAAAAAATCTACGTTCCGCAACTTCGCGAAATTTTTTGCTTGTTCGCGCTCTCAATATGCGTGTTCGCGAGATATTTCACCCCGAGCACGCAAACAGCGATCGCGAACAGGAAAAAAGTATCGCGAACAAGCAATTCCGCGTGTTCGCGGAATTTCTGCATGGTCGCGGAGATTTTTTACCGTTTCGCGGAGATTTGCGTAACGCGATTACGCAAATTCCGCCCACCCCTACTGAGAGCGAGGTTTGCATGTAGTTGGTCTTCAGTGATTTTGCTCCAGCAGCGGCGGAGGATCTGTTGGATACGGTGGTGTTTGGTGGGTTTCTGGAAGGTGAAATGGATGCAGCAGTGGTCAGTCCAGAGGAGTTCGGTGGTGTGGCTGACGGAGACATGCGGGCTTGAGGAGAAGACGGGGTCGAGCGTGTGCCGGCGGAGTGGGTGAGCGTTGTTACTAGTTGCTTCAGTCCGAGGTTGACGAGGTTATCGATTAGGGTTGTGGAGTTGTTTGCGTTGTTGATCTCAAGGTGGAAGTTCAGGTCTCCGAGGAGGATGTAGTCAGTGGAGGTCAGGGCGTGCGTGCTGATGAAGTCGGCGATGGAGTCGCTGAACTGGGGGACGGGTCTGGGGGGTCGGTAGACGAGGGTGCCTCTGAGGGTGGAGTTGGGGTCTGTGTGGATCTGGAAGTGCATGTGTTCGGCAGTGCTGAGGTCAGAAGTAGTGCAGTGTGGGGGCGTAAGTTATAGTTAAATCAGGTAACTATAACTGCTAAATTTCAATGGTTTTGTATGAGTGAAATCTTAGCCTAACTATAACCTCCCGGTAACTTTTGTTTTTTCAGCGATTTTATATATATATATATATATATATATATATATATATATATATATATATATATATTATATTATTTAGAAAAGAAACTCGGTAGCATCCCCCACCAAGATATCCACGGCACCAAGGAAGTCCACAGCACAGCAAGGTCAGGCAATAACGTTTATTTCATCTTCACCAGGTGCACAACAACAGGGACGGTCGACGCGTTTCGGCGAATGCCTTCAACTATAACCTTCAAATATATATATATATATATATTATCTACTGGCGGTCGCCAGTAGATAGTTATAGTTAGGACCGAGTTCCCATAGGAAATCTGAAAATTCTATCTTGAATAACTTTGGCGCCGGTTGACGAATCCTCGCGAAATTTTCAGAACTAATGGGGCGCTCCGCTCCGCTCCTACCCTGAAAGTCTCGGGGTGATTTGTCAAGCAGGGGCTGAGAAAAAAGGGGGGTCCTAAAACGCGTTTTCCCCATGCATTTTCCCATAGGACCTTTAGTCGAAGGTACAGCCCGAACGGCTGAACAGAATTTCTTGAAATTTGGCAAAGAGGTAGTCCTCTGGTCAGGCATGTGCCTTTTGCATATATGGTGTCAATCTGTTCAGTAGTTCCTGAGAAAATTGCAGTTAAAAGTACAATTTTTTTTTAAATATCTATATGCGCGCACCGTGCGTGCACCGTGCGCGCACCAAATGTGTCTGATTGGTGGTTAGATGTCAGTCAACATTCGAATCGGTCGAAATCAGAAAGTGTCGGATGCCATTTTGTGTGTGGCAGTGAAAAAGAAAGGTGGAGAACGTGAAAAGGGGGCAGGGTAGAGATTTCCTGACCCCCTAGCCTTTGTCAGGGGGTCCCTGAAGGACCCCGAAGGGTGAAATTTTTTAAAAATATTTTTTCAAAAAAACATGGGGTGCGCGCACGGTGAAAAACCCTTAAAAAAAACATTTTAAACTGTTTATAAGTTTATAGAAGATATTAACTATGCTGTTCAACTTTATCCAAATTCAAAATAAAAGAGCTGAGTCATTGCATATTAAAGGACACAGTCAATCTATAACTATATACATAGGTAGTTTATTGTAAAATAAATATATAAAAAATATAATAATACATACATAAATTAGCATTTAAAAAACCTTACAAATTCACTAAAAAAAACATAGGTTTCACACACACTATAGTTAGGAATTAGCATTTAAAAAATCTTGCAAATTCACTGAAATAACCATAGGTTTCACACATGTTATAGTTAGCTGGACATTTCACTCATAAAAAACCATTGAAATTCCCCCGTTATAGTTAGTTCAGCTAACTATAACTCGCACAACCGCAATCCACTGCTGATGACGTCGCATATTACATCACTCATGACATGGTCAGTGACATCACTCATGACATCACTGATGACATCTCAAATGACATCACTGATGACATCATCCAGCGAATATGTGTCTTTCTGAAAAAAATATTTTTTATATATGTATATCTAAAGGTTAATGGAAGAATAAATGGGTAAATAAGTGTCTAAATGGATGTTTTTTTGTAAAATTAATTGTATAACTGACTTATTAACAGTATCTTAGTGAATACAGTGATGTAATATGCGACGTCATCAGCAGTAGATTGCGGTCGCGCGAGTTATAGTTAGCTGAACTAACTATAACGGGGGACTTTCAATGGTTTTTTACGAGTGAAATGTCCAGCTAACTATAACATATGTGAAACCTATGGTTTTTTCAGTGAATATATATATATTTCCAGCAAAAAACAGTTGCGAAGAACCCAAGCCTCTTAGATGATGGCAGGCTGTGATGGGGTTGCGGGCCCCTATAAATCCACAACAGCGTCGTCCCACTTCAAAAGAACAACAGCGTCACAGCCCAAACTTCTTTTAGCCTGCAATGTTATTCAGCAAAAAACATTCTATGCGTTTCGGAGCGTCCGCTCCTTGCTCACGAGTAAAGGGCATGCACTAAGACATTGTTTTTAAATCCATCATGTGACACATCACCATGTGAAATCAGAAAACAGACTTCACTTTTCGACTTTGAAACAGAAAAAAATATCATGTTATAAACAGAACACCATTCTAGTGTTCAACAAAATGAACATTTGTTTCAATGTCTATCATGATACAAAATAATTGTTGTAAGTGTGTGAGCCCCATTCACTAAATCATAGTGTTTGAAAACAACCGGTGAGCTCATTGAATGTTTCTGTGTTATCGAGTCAATAAAGCGCGTTGTATTCAAACAATACAAAACTTTACTCAAGGCCACCGGCGGACACTCGTAACCCCTTAACTCATACATTGCAGCATGTGTCATGTGCACAGACATAACTGTGTATTTTCTTGCCTCCGTGGGCTAACAAATAAACTTTAATAGTGCAAATCCATTGCTGTCAGTCATTGAACATGAAATAAAATAAAATCACCATTCTTGCCCCAGTGGGCGGCCAATCTGAGCCCTAGCGCATTGTTATGCCAAATCCTGCCTCTCTAGGATACGTGTTAAATAAGACAATTCTGCCCATATGGGCTTTTACTGCCTCTTGCTTTTATGATATAAATTCAAGATACAACACATTATTAGTGCCAAACTAAAATTAAAACTCCCAATTATTGTCTCCCCTTGGGGTTTCAGATTCCGCTTTAATAGATATGTAGCTCATTTTGTCTTCAACTTGCATTTAGACAATTTTTTTTTAAATCTGTAAGAATACAAAAATATATACAGTTAGATGTGTACATGAATACAAACTTTTTACAAATAATGTGCACAAACAAACCCTAAATCTTAAACCAAAAATAAAAAATCCGATACATTAAAATCATGAATTTTACAGCATAGCAGCTTCACATATTGGTTGTTAGAACTACTGACAGTTCTTAACCTAGGTGCACTGATAATGCTTCATCACTATTATGTCCATGGGGGTACAGGATTTGTCGACCCCTCACCACAAATGAGACGAAATGTAGCAATATACAGGGGTTCTTTATATGTCGCAGATGTAAGACCTGTAAACACAGCACAAATTGTAAAGAGGTCAAACTCTCTAGTGAGTGTAAACCTTTCAAGATAACCAAACACATTTCGTGTAACACAGAATATGTGGTATATTCCCTCAGATGCCTGTATGACAAGTACTACATTGGTAGTACTATCCACAAAGCCAAAAAACGTGTATTGGAGCATCTGAGGGCAATAAAACACAACTATAAGCAGTACCCTATTGCAACGCATTTTAAGGACTCACATAACCAGAATAGTGATTTGTTTTAATTTTGTGTGCTTGACAGAATTCCTTTAAGAGAGAGAAGGGGAGACAGGGTACAAAAACGAAGGCGGCTTGAGTCCAAAATGATTATTCAGTATCATACACTGTACCCCCAAGGACATAATAGTGATGAAGCATTATCAGTGCACCTAGGTTAAGAATTGTCAGTAGTTCTAACAATCAATATGTGAATCTCCTATGCTGTAAAATTCATGAATTTAATGTATGGGGTTTTTAATCTGCACTGTCTTTTGGTTTAAGATTTAGGGTTTGTTTGTGCACATTATTTGCAAAAAGCTTGTATTTATTTACACATCTAACTGTATATATTTTTGTATTCTTACAGCTTTCAAAGAAAACTGTGTAAATGCAAGTGGAAGGTAAAATTAGTTATATATCGATTAAAGCGGACTCTGAAACCCCAAGGGGAGACAATAATTGGGAGTTTTAATTTTAGTTTGGCACTAATAATGTGTTGTATCTTGAATTTATATCATAAAGGCAAGAGGCGGTAAAAGCCCACATGGGCAGTATTGTCTTACTTAGCACGTATCCTAGAGAGACAGGATTTGGCATAACAATGCGCTAGGGCTCCGATTGACCGCCCACTGGGGCAAGAACGGTGATTTTATTTTATTTTATTTTGAATGACTGACAACAATGGATTTGCACTGTCAAAGTTTATTTGTCAGCCAACGGGGGAAAGAAAATACACAGTTATGTCTGTGCACATTACATATGCTGCAATGTATGAGTTAAGGGGTTACGTGTGTCCGCTGGTAGCCTTGAGTAAAGTTTTGTATTGTTTGAATACAACACGCTTTATTGACTCGATAACACAGAAACATGCGATAATCCCACGGGTTGTTTTCAAACGCTATGATTTAGTGAATTTGTCTTACACACTTGCAACAATTATTTTGTATCATGATAGATATTGAAACAAATGTTAATTTTATTGAACACGAGAATAGTGTTCTGTTTATAGTATGATAATTTTTTCTGTTTCAAAGTCAGAAAGAGAAGTCTGTGTTCTGTTTTCACATGGTTATGTGTCACATGATGAACTTAAAAACAATGTCTTTGAGCACGCACTTTAGTTGCGAGCAAGGAGCGGATGCTCCGAAATGCGTAGAGTGGTTTTTGCTGAATAAAATTGCATGCTAAAAAAAGTTTGGGCTGTGACGCTGTTGTTTTTTTGAAGTGGGACAATGCTGTTGTGTATATATATATATATAGTAGATAGTTATAGTTAGGACCGTGTTTCCATAGGAAATCTCAAAATTCTATTTTGAATAACTTTGGCGCCGGTTGACGAATCTTCGCGAAATTTTCAAAACTAATGGGGCGCTCCGCTCAGCTTCTACCCTGAAAGTCTCGGGGGGATTCATCAAGCGGGGGCCGAGAAAAAAGGGAGATCCCAAAATGCGTTTTCCCCATAGGACCTTTAGTCGAAGGTACAGCCCGAACGGCTGAACAGAATTACTTGAAATTTGGCAGAGAGGTAGTCCTCAGGTCAGGGATGTGCCTTTTGCATATAGGGAGTCAATCTGTTCAGTAGTTCCTGAGAAAATTGCAGTTAAAAGCACATACATATCTATAGCCGCGCACCGTGCGCTCACCGTGCGCGCACCCTAACGTGCGCGAGCGTAATTCTGATTGGTTGTTACATGTCAGTCAATGTTCGAATCGGTCGAAATCAGGAAGTGTCGGCCGCCATTTTGTTTGTTTTCAGTGCGAGAGTGTAATAGGAAGGTGGCGAACATGAAAAGGGGGCAGGGTAGAGAGTTCCTGACCCCCTAGCCTTGGTCAGTGGGTCCCTGAAGGACCCCGAAGGCAGAAAAAAACATTTACATTTTTTTTTTAAATCGCGGGGGTGCGCGCACCGTGCGCGCACGGTGAAAAACCATTAAAAATATATATATATAATACATACATAACTTAGCATTTAAAAAACCGTACAAATTCACTGAAAAAACCATAGGTTTCACACACGTTATAGTTAGGAATTAGCATTTAAAAAACCTTGCAAATTCACTTAAAAAACCATAGGTTTCACACATGTTATAGTTAGGTGGATATTTCAATCGTAAAAAACCAATGAAATTCCCCCGTTATAGTTAGTTGAGATAACTATAACTCGCGCGACCGCCACTCTATCATAAGGATGATGTCATCAGTGATGTCATGAGTGATGCCACTGACCATGTCATGAGTGATGTATATGTGACGTCATGAGCAGAGGATTGCGGGCGCGCGAGTTATAGTTATCTCAACTAACTATAACGGGGGAATTTCATTGTTTTTTTACGAGTGAAATATCCACCTAACTATAACATGTGTGAAACCTATGTTTTTTTAAGTGAATATATATATGTATATATAGGACTATTGAATTTCTACAATTTTGGTGGAATACGGCTGTTTCCGCCTTTACGGACCCTCCTCGCGTTTTGGGCTGGTTTGGTATGCGGCTGACCTCGCGGTTGCGAGCATCGAATTAACCCGGAAGGAGTAGACAAGCAGCCAGCCCCTCGCATCTTGAAGTGCAAAAGCAGCTTTGTCGGCGATCTCGGAGTATCTTTTGGTGAACCTAGCGGGTGTCGGAGGACGCTTACAGGATAAACCGTGGAGCTCTGGGGTAAGAGGACATTGCTTGGTGCATTCTATGTATTAGCGAGTGTGAGGATTGTGCCAGAATTCACGCGTTACACGCTTAACAGTATAGCGGATACGCGAGTGCTTCAAGTGATTTATTCACCATAAATATGTCAACGTCAGCGGAGACGCTCCGGAGCCGTGAGGCAATAGCGAACACTTTGTTCCTCGACTTACCTAACATAACTGATACTACTCAAGCCATCAATGTGGAAACTAGCGCTCACAATGATTTGAAATCATCATTTAAGAAATTAGAAAAGCTACAGCGCACCGAGATCACCAAATGTTGGGAAAAACGCTCATTGGAGCAATATAAGGAATTGGGGCGTGTGCCACGGGGGTTACGAGTTCTCATAGCACCATCATTTGAGAACCTCAACCCCTAATGTTGAAAGAATGGGCAACGAATAATTTGGAAGCGTCTATGAACATGGTATGCATTCTAATTAAATATGCAGAAATAGACCGTAAGGAGATAATAAAAGAAATTGAGCAACTTAATCTGTTACTTGACCAACATGATAATAAGGATCTTATAAAGAAATCTAGAGATGAAATCGCTGTGCGGCTGGCCAAGCATGAGGAAACAAGAACACGTAAGCAGTTTAAATTTGCGCGTGACAAACGTGATTATGAAACGGGGAGAATCTTCACGTTTGCCCGCAAATATGACACAGCAAAAAGACAAGCAATGGTTACAAAAACCCCTGCACTGCCTACACAGAATACCTCTCCTCTTTTTTTTTTTTTTTAAACTTTATTTATTGGATTTTGCATCAAAACAATACAATCACACAGTTATCATAATCAAACTTCGGTGGCATTTCAAGGTCTGAATCATTACATCAGTATATCCAATGCATGTCCGGGGGGGGCGGGAACAGCAAAATAGACATTATCATGAGTCTTAGCACAGGGACCCTGGGCAGGAAAAACCGGCAACAGAGCCACACACAAGAAAAGCGAACAGTGTAGTCCTAAGGGGTGCTTCAGCGGACCTTCCCCATACAGTATACCTCTCCCAGGGCATGACCGCAATCCTTAAGACACGTGTAACAGATATGCAACCCGATCATCCCAGCCTGGCAATCGTGGAAGAACTCCCGCCCCCACAGCACCGCAACAGCTCAACCGATCCCTTGCGTAGTTTGTGAATCAAGAGCAGCAGAAGCAACGCCATCAAGGGCCGGGGGAGGGGCATCCCCGGTCAGGGCCTCTGGGTATTGCAGTAGGTAACATTGTAGTGGGCCCCATATATCGGCGGGGCGGGATCGAGCCGGGAGCAGGTCGGAGTATGCCAGGATCTGTTCTTGGCAGTAGACAAGGTCTTTAAGCCATTCCTTAAATTTCGGAGCCCTCCCCCGCCCCCAACGGCACGCTATCCTCCGCTTCGCCAACAACAGCGCCGCCGTGACAAACCTGCGGCTTGCCCGCGGAATGTGTTTGGTATACCCCAATAGGGCCTGCACCGGGTCGGGCTCAAGGAGTAAGTCCACCATCTGTGAGACAGCGGAGAACACTTGGGTCCAGTAGGTCTGAATTGCGGGGCAACCCCAGGACAAGTGCAGAAGTCCGCATGTGGGGCATGACGTCTCTCGCAATTATCCGAGTTTTGCAGTTTGAATTTGTGTTTGGTGACCGGTGTGCAGTACAGACGATTTAGGAACTTAAAGTGTATGATACGATGTCTGCTGCTTACAGAGATTTGCTCTGTCTGTATGCAACAGTATGACCACCTGTCATCTCCCAGCTCTAGCCCCAACTCCCGCTCCCACTCCCCACGAGCCCGCGAGGCGTCAAGTGCAGTGTCAGATCGGATTGTGTGGTATAGTATGGAGACCAGGTGGGAGGGCGAGGACGCCTGTAAGACTCTGTGCAATGGGTCAGTGATTTCGGGTTCCTCCGGGAATGTCTGTAATATGGACCGCATGCCGTGCCTCAGTCTCATGTAGGTGAATAGCTCCAAGGGGGTAGGCGCGTACCCATCAAAGAAGTGTTCCCGATCTCGAAAGCGCCCAGCCGAGAATAGATCACCCCACCTTTGAATCCCCAGTTTGTGGATCAAGTCTTGAAACAGTCTTTCCTGTAGAAGAGGCAGCTGCGGGTGGTAGGCAATGGGGAGAAGGGGCGAGTACAAGAACGAGCTCGCAACTCGCTTAGATATCTCCAGCCATGCCCGTACCGTTCCCTGCAACGCATTATAGTCCGAGGTATTATAAGGGAGAGTACTATGCAGCAGACCGTGCAGAGGCAGGGGAGCCGCCAGCCAGTCCTCCGCAGCGAGTTGGGGCATAAATGCAATGGGGTGGAACCAGTAATATGCATAGTGTGCTTGAGCGCAATAGTAGTACAACTCCAGGTCCGGTATGTCCAAACCCCCCCGGGAGTAGGGGGAGGTCATCACCTCCCACTTCAGCCGAGGTCTCTACCCGCCCCAAACTAGCCGAATCAGTTCCGAGCGCAGTCGATTGAAAAAGTGCCGACCCGGTGGGAAGGGAATGTTCATGAACAGATACAAAAGTCGGGGGAGCACCACCATCTTAATCAAGGCAGCACGTCCTGCCATCGAGAGGGGGAGCGCTATCCAGCGGTCTACGCAGGAGGAGACATGTGTCAGTGCCGTACCATAGTTAGAGCGCATCAGTTCGTCCCTGTCGCGAGATATCCTGACGCCTAGATATTTCACGTCAGACTCACACCATTCTATGGGATAGTCAAGTGAGAACCTCCGACATCCATCCGTCAAATGGAGGATCTGAGACTTGGCCCAATTGATTCGCACGCCTGACATTTCCCCATACGTGATGAATTCCCTGAGTAGCGGGTTCAGGTTGTTTTGGGGGTCTCGCACATACAAAGTTATGTCATCTGCATAGAGCGACAGCAGAAGCTGCCTCTGCTCGCAGATCAGCGCCCTATGTTGATGACGCTGTCGCAACCGCGAAGCAAGGGGCTCCACCGCCAGTGCGAACAAGAGAGGGGATAAGGGGCACCCCTGCCTGGTCCCCCGGGCGATTCCAAAGGGCTCCGACGTCCTACCGTTGATCAATACCCTGGCACGGGGGCCACCGTAAAGGATAGCTATCCAGCCCAGGAAAACTAGGGGGAAACCCATACTAGTCAGCACCGCCACAAGGTAATCCCACTCCAGGGAGTCGAACGCTTTCGTCGCGTCCAAAAAGACGGCCACCATCTGGAGGCTGGGGTCAACGTTCTGCAGAGTGGCGAATAGCGTGCGCAGGTTGTGCGACGTCGCCCTGCCCGGTATGAAACCCGACTGATCCGGGAGTACTAGCCCCTGCATAAGGAGCGACAGCCGGTTAGCCAGAGTTTTAGAGAGGATCTTTACGTCACAGTTAAGGAGGGACAGAGGCCGGTAGGAGTCAGGGGAGGCCGCCGGTTTACCCGGCTTCAAAAGGGAAGTAATCAATGCCTCTCTCATGGTAGGGGGGAGCTTTCCCAGCGTGTGGGCCTCCTCAAACACCTCTTTCAAGATCGGGGCAAGGATATCTATGTATGACTTATAAAACTCGATCGGGAGCCCGTCGAGGCCAGGGGCTTTCCCCGAGGCCATTTGCATGATGGCCTCACGAATTTCGTCAATCCCGAGCGGTGCCATGAGGAACTTCCTCTGCTTATCAGATAGCCATCCCAATGTGGTCTCCCCTAAATAGGGAGCCAGCTCCGGCGGTGCCGTGTGAGCGGAGGAGTACAGGTCAGTATAATGAGTGACGAATGTTTGCATAATAGACCGGGTGTCTCTGTGGAGCTCCCCCGACCCATCCTGAATCTCGAGGATTTGGTTGTTAAAGCGGGGCGGTCGGATTGCCCAAGCGAGGTATTTACCCGGGCGCTCCCCCTCCCCGTATCTACGAGCTTGAAAGTGTTTCCCCCTGAATCGGACCTCTCTGTCCGCTGTGTCTTTATATTCTGTCAGCAGTTCCCGAAAGCGGGCTTGAGCCCCAGCATCAGTATGAAACATGGGGGCACTCTCCAAGTCTTTCAAGTCAGTTTCAAGTTTACAAAGGGTGCTACGTAAAACCTTGAGGACCCCCACCCCCTTAGAGATGCATAGTCCTCTAATCGTGACTTTAAAGGCCTCCCACACCACGGCAACACTATCCACCGTGCCACCGTTGCGTTGGAAGAAGCTCTCAATTTCCTGCGCTATTTCTGATCTGAAGACGTCATCCAGCAGGGCAGTGGGCTGCAATCTCCACGCCATTGGAGACCCGGCGAGGTCAGTCATGACAAAGTTCAGCAGGACCGGGGCGTGATCGGAGTACGTGCGAGCGAGGTGTTTTGCCCAGCCTATCGCGGGGGCAAGCCCCGGTGAAACCAGGATATAGTCCAGTCTCGCCCATGTGGAGTGCGCGGCAGTCCAGTGCGTGCCCTCCCTTGTCACCGGGTGCCTAGAGCGCCACGTGTCTAATAGATGACGCTCAGTAAGAAGGTCATGCACATATGCTTGCGAGCGGGAGTAGTGGTGTGGGTTCGGTTTCGACCTATCACTCCCGGGGTCAACAGCTATGTTAAAATCACCCCCCCACACTAGGTGGGTGGAACCGATACGCAGAATCTCTCCCCACAGCGCCTGAAGACAAGACGGATCATCAGTGTTAGGACCATAATAGCACGCTAAAGTGAGCGTATCCGTGCCCATGCGCCCCCAAACAATACAATACCTGCCCTCCCGGTCTATACGCTCGCCCATGTGCACAAACGGGGTATGTTTCCTAATGAGGATGACCACCCCACGTGAGTAGGTGGAGTAGGAGGAGAAGGTACGGTGCACCGCCCAGCGCGAGGCAAATAGCACCGGCCTGGAGGGATCTAAGTGCGTCTCCTGAAGAAAGGCCACATCCACGTGATGCCTGTCCAGGTATGCTAGGACGTGCCTGCGTTTCCTGTGGTCCCCCAAGCCCTTAACATTCCAGGATAAAAAGTTAAGCTGCCCAGTAGATACCCTATGTGTTTGCGGATCACTCATGGAAGACCAAAAGACTCACACCCAGCAATATAGTACAAACGCCACCCCCCGACCCGTATGTAGAAGACCATGCCAACAGCGCCACATCCCATACAAACTTAACAAACAGTACAAATCCCCAACACCCCCCCCCCTCCCCCCTCCCACAGCAGCATCCCAAACATGCTATCTGGACGGCCCCCCTCCCCCCCCCCCTAACGAACTCCGTCCATAGCAAAGGCCACAGTGGAGCAACATGAAAACTTATAGTCAATTGGGTAATACCCTTGGAAGGACAGTCTAGGTGAATACACAATAAACCCCTCGATCCAGGAGAGAGTTTCCCGCCCTTGGGCCGGGCTCGCCCCATGATCAAAGAGGGTGCCCAGCGAGGCGATAATTTCCTGAGAGTCTAGTGCAAGAAAAAGAGTTTCTACACCCCGCTATCAGCCCCTCACAGTGAATAAAGCCGGGCCCATGGGTCACTATATCAATTCCCTTGATAGCAGATATTCGCACCGCCTTACCAGCCGACAGGCCTCAGTCTCAAAATCGACAGGTCAACACTCCAGGCCCATCAGTCTGATGCCAGCGGTGAGGAGCAGTCCTGGTCACGTTTCTTGAGTCGTTTCAAAAATTCCTCCGCCTGTTGGGGTTTAGTGCAAAAGATTTGTTTCCCTTGATGCGTGATGCGCAGGCGGGCAGGGTAAAGAAGCGCATAGTCAACTTGTGCAGCGCGTAGTTTATGCTTGACCTGGACAAATTTCTTTCGCTCCTCCTGAACCACCGGGGTGAAGTCCGGAAAAATGGTGAAGGCGTTGCCGCCATAGGATAGGCTCTTCTTCTCCCTCGCCGTCCGAAGCGCGACATCTCGGTCACGGAAGTTCAACAGGCGTGCTATAATAGGGCGAGGGGGAGCCCCCGGCGGTGGCCTCAGGGCCAGAGATCTGTGCGCCCTTTCCACTATGAACTGGGGGGATAGGGAGTCCGTGCCCACCACCTCGCGCAGGAGACCCTCCACATAGTCCTCCATCTTGCCCGTGTGGGTCGATTCTGGTATGCCAATTATACGGATATTGTTCCTCTGACTACGCGCTTCCAAGTCTTCGTTTTTGGCTGCTATTACATGGAGGATTTTGTCCATGCGCGCCATAGCGGCGGACAGTTCCGTTGTGCGATCCTCGGTGTCTGAGATACGTCTCTCCGTTTCCGTGATGCGTTCGCCATGGCTGTCAACCTTATGTACGATCGAGTCCATGCGGGATTGCATGGAATCCATTTTGTCGACTATGGTCGCAAGACTTTGCCGCATGTCCAGCAAGATGGACTTGACGTCATCCCCCGGCGGGGCCTCCACCGGCTCCGACCCCGCCGCAGTAGCCTCCGTCTGCGGCCTGGTCTGCTTTTTGGACTCAAAAGTAAGGCGAGGCTGTCGGCTGTCCGGCTTCCCCATGGCGGCGCCACCAGGCCACCCGCGGCGGGATCAGGGGGGACGCCCGGGTGGGCCCCGGGGGCAAGCGGCCAAGGAGGGGGGGAGTGGCAGCCTAGGGAAGAGGGAGATCGGCCAGATCGTGTAGCAGGTCACTGGCTCAACCACCAGCACCTCGTGCAACCCCCTCCACCTGCCACGCAGGATCTCGCTGGGGGCCAGCCGCCCCCCCCGGGGCCAACCGCGACCCCACAAGCACACTGCTCACCTCCACGGCCAGTAGCGACTCTCCGTGAGTGAACGGGATGAGCTCCACGCGGAGCGTCAGCAGAAGAGAGTCCAGTATATGGGGGCAAAGAGGATCCAAGTCGGGGCCCCACACGCCGGCCTCGCGATCGTGAGGCACACTCCGCCGTCTAGCCCCCTCTGTTCGATGGCTACCTCCTCTGTGTCGTCTCTCCCCAGCGTAGGCACCACCTCGAAGGCCCCAGCGCAGGAGGGTCAGCGGTCAGCGCAGCAGGTAACAGTCTCTCCGGGCCTCGCACCTCTTCCGATCTGTCCCTCCGGCGGACGTGTAATCGCCCCCAGTGGGCTAGCAGTAGGGTAGCAGCCGGGGGGGGGGTCCGCGCAGGCCGGTACGAGCGGGACGGCACCGCGCCGCAGTAAGGATCCGGCGCGGGCAGGGAAGGCGGCGACCCCAGCCGGGGATTCAGCCGGGCGCGCCACTCACCAACGCCCGCGCCTGTTGTGCATCACGCCGTAGTCCAGTCCGTCCTCTTGCCCCCGGCCGGGGGGGTCTAACGCGGGTCCCATCGAGCCCCCAGCTGACACGTCGCAGGGCCGCCGCCCGCAGCCGTGGATCCGGAGGTGGGGCCTGTCACCCACGTGAGACGCACCGGACTCGCGTCGCAGCAGCCTCCCGGACACAGCTCCAGCAAGACGTCCTCCACAGCCGGCACAACTTGTGGCGGCTTCGCAGTCCGATATCTCCGGGTCGCCAGGGATGAGACAGCGCTCCAACTGCGGTGGGGATGTTGGTCCACCCACACAGGCCCGCGTGGGCTATCAAATGCGACTTTCAGGAAGGATTATTAAGGATTTCTTCGCTGGGCTGCGGGAGCTTCACCCGAAGGCAGCCATTCCGCTGTGCGCCACCTAGCGCCTCCTTACACAGAATACCTCTAATGACAAAATGTCAGATGTGGAGTCCAGCCCAGCAACCAGCAGCATTGATTCGGAGGATGGGGAATCGATCAACTCTGCACAAACTCATCTATTAACAAAATACTCACCTTCAGAAGAGTTGGGTTTTTTAATAGAGGACAGGCGTCAAACTCTGCGGCCACGGACACAGCAACAACAGCAGAACAAAGACGCAGGAGGAACAACGAGCGCCGCAAACAGAGGCGGAAATGCAAGAGGGCGAGGCTTCGCCAAGAGAGGCAGGGGAAAGAAATGGTAAACGAAAAGTCAATAACCACATCCCCTGATAATACTGTGGTCAACTTATCTGATACGATACTCACTAAAGCTGAATCTCAACTCTTGTCCCTGGGCCTGTCGTTCTGCCCACATAACAGTTTCAATTATGTTCAAACCCGAATAGATGTTTTTAAATTTATACGGAAGCTGAAACTGAAAAAGTATTTCAAATTAAATAAAGTACAAGATCAGGCATCAACCATATCTATGAAAGAGCGCCCCAGGAGTAAATTTCAAGTAGCAGACATCAACATGCTTAAAACAGTACATGCCTTATCCACAAATGAAGAAAGTGGTAGTGGCTCAACTCAAGATGAATTGGCATCAATGGGCATAACCAACAGCCTTCCATGCTATAGTCACTTTAAACCATCCTCCACATTTATACCTCTTATGGCAAAAGATGTTATCGACAGCTTTAATGATATAGTAGTTGAAGATCTGAAAACTTTGCAGACTGTATCATCCAGAAAACATAAAAGATACAAGTACATGGAAAAGCAATATGCTAAGTTGATGAAAAAATTAAGGAGCAACTCTAATATTATCATTAACAAAGCTGATAAAGGTGGCAATATCGTCATTTGGCCTCGCACGCTTTATATGGAAGAGGCGAATAGCCATTTGGAGGACACTTTGTGCTACAGCACAGGATCATTTAATGACATTAAAAACCTTAAAGAGTCAGTTTTCAAAGAACTAAACCAATGGAAGAGGGAAGGTCTACTAAGCAAGCAAGAATTCAGCTTTCTTAAAAATGACTTTCCAGTTTTACCCACGCTTTACTTCATCCCAAAGATCCATAAGCAAATTATACCAGTACCAGGACGGCCCACTATTTCAGCTCAAAACAGCCTCCTGGAACCTATGTCCAAATATGTGGACCATTTTCTGCATGAATCAGTAGAAAACCTTCCCTCCTTTATTAAGGACACTGGACACTTTTTGTCCAAATTGAGTGAAGTACAATGGGAAGAGGACTATGTACTGGTGGTCATGGATATTTGTACTTTGTATACTAGCATTCATCATGCTGATGGTTTAACAGCTGTTAAATATTTTCTAGACAAGCGTAACATCGAATTTAGTCAACACAATGGTATGATATTAGGAATGATACAAATCTGCCTAGAGAATAACTATTTTCTTTTCAACAAAGAGATTTACCGGCAGCAGAGAGGAGTTGCGATGGGGGCATGCTTTTCCCCATCCTCTGCATGTCTTCATGTGGGGTGGTGGGAGGAGCATGTCCTCAGAGACACCCACAAACTTATCTTTGAATCCAATATCGTCAAATTTTGGAGATTCATAGATGACATATGTTTAATTTGGAAAGGTACCCCTGAATCGGCTATGACTTTCCTCAACACTATCAACATCAATAGTCTCAACTTACAATTCACTGCCGACATTAGTAAATCTTCTGTCCAATTTTTAGATGTTGAAATTTATATTGACAAGAATGTTATTCAAACTAAATTACATAGAAAGAAAACAGCTGGCAATGCTATTTTACACGCTAGTAGTGCCCATCCTGGCCATCTCATTAAAAGCATACCATATGGTGAATTTTTACGTATCCGCAGAATCTGTAGTTCTAACTCTGATTTAGAAAAATGCCAACTTGAGTCCCTGAATAGATTTCTTGCCCGTGGTTATGACTTGAAGGAGTTGGAATTGGCCAAGACTAAGGCCAATAACCATACCAGAGAGGATTGTTTTAATACCTTTGCACAATCTAAAAGAAGAAACCCAGATGATGTTCTTAAAGATGATCAAGATGGAATTAGGCTTCTAACCACGTTCAATGTAGAAGAGAGAAAAATAAGAGGTATTTTAACTAAACACTGGCCTCTATTAAAAACAGACATTACTTTAGCCCCTCTTTTACCTGACAAACCACTGATCACTTTTAGAAGAGCTCCCTCAATGAGAGATGCTCTGGTTAGAACTAATCCGGAGGTAATTAACCCTAGTAATTGGTTATCCACTAAAACAGGTTTCCGCAAATGCAGTTCTTGCAGGGCCTGTAAATTTGGCAGAAATACTATTGAATATTGCAGTGTATTTGAGAACAGCCCTACTAAAATTCACAAATCTCTGACATGCCGCACAGACTATGCAGTGTATGTATTGGAATGCACCTGTAAATTGAAGTACGTGGGAAGTACAAAATTACAAGTCTTTAATCGCATCCTTCAACACCTCAGAGCAATAGTCAATGCGGACGATAGTTACCCAGTAGCACGGCATTTCAAATTGGTACATAACAAAAACCTTAATGATTTATGCTACTTTGTCATTGACTCTGTACAAAAGAACTTAAGAGGCGGAAACAGAGAAAAGCAGTTAAGACAATTGGAGTCTAAATACATTCTTTTACTAGACACAAGAATCCCGAAGGGACTAAACACAGGAGAGGATCTCCATAACTTTTTATAACTTTTTATAAAGTTAGTATTCTTCGCTGGGTTAATCATGAATTAGTTGTTTTAATTGCATTATCTGCATCCAGAAAAATTCTACACTGCATTGCTAATTTATTACAGTATTTGGATTTTTTGGGACTCATTTGTGGCATATATTTATAAAAAAATTATTCATTTTATGAATTTTTACGTGATGATGTTGAATACTTAGATTATTGTGATCGTACTTTTTGATGGATTGAGTAGTACATATGTTGTAATCGAGGATGTGGAGATTATAAGCATTAATGTTTATAATGTTTACAGTCATGCAATATGTGAATTTTATTCGCCATCATTTCCCACTTGTTTAATGGATATATTGGATATGATATGAATTTTAATATCATCATTGATTCGCAATTTAAAATAATTTTTCTTATACAGTTTTGTATTTTAGCACTAGCACTTTAATTTTATACGTGACTGGGATTGAGCATTTGGACAAATTCGTATGTAGGAGCTACTATTTGAGTCACTTGACTGCAATTAAAACTCCAAAATTTAGGCTTGTTTTTTTAAAAAACTGCTTAATGAAAAGATTAGTCTTTTAAATACTTAATATGTTTTATACATTCTGTATTTTTTCGCATTTTATATATTTAACTGTGATAATAATGTATTTATTTAGTTATTTATATATTTATGAATTTTAAACTTATACTTGTAAATTTGCAAGTATTTTGTTTAGCTCCTTGCTCTAACCGTCACGTAGCACTGATTATCCAATCTATCACCGTATAAAAATCATGTGTTACACCGGGGGGTCATGTGATCAAGGCTTGTGTTCACAGCCGAAACGCGTCATGCTGACAATGGAGGAATAAATCAAGCACACAAAACTCTCTACGGCGCACTTTGTGGTCTGTACCTGTGTAACTTGGGAAGCTTTGCTTGAGTGATCCAGGACTATTGAATTTATGTATATATCTATATATATATATATATACATACATATATATATATCTTCAAAGCAACTCGGCAGTGTCCCCCACCAGAGTATCCACAGCACAGAGGGATTCCACAGCGCGGCAAGGTAGTTCAATTTGTGTTTATTTTATTTTCTTCAAACATCAGGTGCAAAACAGCAGGGACGGTCGACGCGTTTCAGCGAATGCCTTCAACTGGACCATATATATATTCACTGAAATAATCATAGGTTTTAGGGAAAGTTATAGTTAGTTGGACATTTCACTCATACAAAACCATAGAACTTCCCCCGTTATAGTTAGTTCAGCTAACCATAACTCACGCCCCCGCAATGCACTGTTGATGACGTCACATATTACATCACTCATGACATGGTCAGTGACATCACTGATGACATCACTGATGACATCTCAAATGACATCACTGATAACATCACTGATGACATCATCCATGTGATAAATTGATACATCTTCTCACACCCTAATATAACCTTTGATACACCCACTCTAAATTACAGACTGCCATTCTCAAAACCATAGTCACTACAACACCAATAACTACATACCCACTCACTGATTATTAGGTTTACACACACATCCACTCACTCACCCGTACAGTCACTCATACTTATGGTCACTCAGTACAGGACTATCATATGCACTCATACACCTATGTAGAAACTCACACACCACCACTCATCCATAGAGGTACTCACACACCTAGTCAGTCATGCAAATATTTAATCACACTGCCATTTAATCACCTATACAGTTATGCACACACCAGCTCACTTACTCATACAAATGCTAGCACATACTTACACTCTTATACAATGACTGATACAAGCACAGACTCATCCATACAGCCACTCTCACAATCACACACTCTCAGTTAAAGCCATTTATATACTCCAACACACATACATACTGCCTTTCACATATGTAGTTACTCACACATATACAACTGAGATATACATTCACTCATTAACACACCTATACACACACTCACCCACCCATACAGTCCATCACAGATGCACTCTTGAAACCATGCACCCAGTGAATCACCCACTCACACATCTATGTACAGAGTCACAAACAATCCACCCACACAAACCCTCAGGTACCCATAGAGATACTCAGACAACCAATCAATAACCCATATAGACACTCATGTAGCTATTCGCAAACCCATGCAGCGGCTTACACACCAACAGACAGACAGATACAGACATTCACACAGTTTACTCACTAACCCATGCATTCAGTAAGATAAGTTTAATCACTCACTTATAGAGTCAGTCACGCACCTACTAAATCATCCATTCAGACTCTTATACACCCGCTCATTCTTCAATACGCCTTTCCCTATATATATTAAACATATTTAAACCTTACAGAAACACACAGTCACTGAATGATCTCATCAGTGATGTCATTTGAGATGTCATCAGTGATGTCATCAGTGATGTCACTGACCATTTCATGAGTGATGTAATATGTGATGTCATCAGCAGTGCATTGCGGGGGCGCGAGTTATAGTTAGCTGAACTAACTATAACGGGGGAATTTCTATGGTTTTGTATGAGTAAAATGTCCAACTAACTATAACTTTCCCTAAAACCTATGGTTTTTTCAGTGAATTTCTAAGGTTTTTAAAATGCTAATTTCTAACTATAACGTGCCTGAAACCTATGGTTTTTTCAGTGAATTTCAAAGGTTTTTTAAATGCTCATTTCTAACTATAACGTGTCTGAAATCTATGGTTTTTTAACCCCTTCGCTGCTAGGCCTTTCCCCCCCCTGTGCTAGACCTTTTTTTGGCTATTTGATGTAGTGCGCACTTAGTCCCCTGAAACTTTTTGACCACATAAGTTATTCATGCCAAATGTGCTTCCTTTTCTTCCAACATCATGGGGATTCTAAAGGTACCCAGGGTTTGTGGATTCCCCTGGAGGGGGTCCCAGAAATTAGCCAAAAAACAGCAACATTTTGTTTTTATTGGAAAAAAGGGCAGCAAATGAAAGCGTCTGGGTTTTTCCCTGCAAATGGTATCAAAAAAGGGCTTGTGGGGCTGAAATCACCATTTTCCCTGCTTTTACTGAATTACAGACTTTTGGCAGAAAACCAACATTTTTTACACAGTTTTGGCATTTTTCTGTGACATAGCCTATTTCTGCTATTTTGTGTGCTTTCAACCTCCTTCCAGTTAATGGTAGAAATGGGTATGAAAGCAATAATGGATCCTGGACAGCTATATATTTCAGAACAGTAGACAACATTCTGAATTCAGCAAGGGGTCATTTGTGTTGATCCTTCAAGGTTTCTTTATAGAAACTAACAGTTAAATATAGGAAAAATTTAAAATTAGTTGAAAAAAACAGCCTTTTGTGTCAACGTTTTCACCTGTAACTTCTTCTAATTATGACAGCTCTTTGAAAGGAATATACTGTTACATCCGCTGGACCTTCTTGGTTGTGGGGTTATATAGGACTTGTAGGTTCACCAAGAACCCGACGAACGCAGAGTCAAAAACTGAGCAGCAATTTGCAATGGTTTCCTATTATGTTCCGGGTATATAGCAATTATTGTGGGAAAATGTATACATGGAAAAATCGGTATGAAAGACACCTATGTATTTCTGAAATGGAAACAAATTGAGAATACTCATACTGGTATGAGAATTATCAGTCATTTTTCAAAATGACTTCTTTTTTACACAATGTCTTTCATTTGGAAGGCAGAAATGCATCAAAAATCAATAGCTAATAACAGTTGCTTTACAAATCTGAATTACCCTAAGTTGCCCGATAAAAATGGTACCTCACTTGTGTACACACCACATTTTCACAATGAAAATTTACCCTTTTTTGGCAAAGTGCCTAGCTACAGTTTTTTAACGCTAGCTCTGCCGGCACCTAGGGAAAACTAGCAAACCTATACATTTTTGAAAACTAGACACCCAGGGGAATCCAGACTGGGGTGACTTGACTGCCTCCCACCAAGGTCTGTGACCCAGAATCCCTTGCAAACCTAAACAATTGTCCAAAAAATCACATTTTCCCCACATTTCTGTGGTGGAAAGTTCTGGAATCTGCCTGGATCCACAAATTCCCACCCACCCCGCGTTCCCCAAAGTCTTACGAGAAAAATGGTACCTCACTTGTGTGGGTCGGCCTAGTGCCTGCGACAGAAAATGGTGCAAAACGCAACGTGGTCACACCTTACTTTCGCAGTGAAAAATTACCCTTTTTTGGCAAAGTGCCTAGCTGTAGTTTTTTAACCCTAGCTCTGCCGGCACCTAGGGAAAACTAGCAAACCTATACATTTGTGAAAACTAGACACCCAGGGGAATCCAGGATGGGGTGACTTGACTGCCTCCCACCAGGTTCTGTTACCCAGAATCCCTTGCAAACCTCAAAAAAATGTCAAAAAAACACATTTTCCCCACATTTCTGTGGTGGAAAGTTCTAGAATCTGTGTGGATCCACAAATTTCCACCCACCCCGCGTTCCTCAAAGTCTCCCAAGAAAAATGGCACCACACTTCTGTGGGTAGGCCTAGTGCCTGTGACAGGAAACGGCGCAAAACGCAACATGGTCACACCTCAATTTCGCAGTGAAAAATGATCCTTTTTTGGCAAAGTGCCTAGCTGTAGTTTTTTAACCCTAGCTCTGCCGGCACCTATGGAAACCTAGCAAACCTATACATTTTTGAAAACTAGACACCCAGGAGAATCCAGGATGGGGTGACTTGACTGCCTCCCACCAGGTTCTGTTACCCAGAATCCCTGGCAACCCTAAAAATTGTCCCAAAAAACACATTTTCCCCACCTTTGTGGGGTGGAAAGTTCTGAAATCTACGTGGATCCACAAATTTCCACCCACCCCGCATTCCCCAAAGTCTCACGAGAGAAATGGTACCTCACTTATGTAGGTTGGCCTAGTGCCCGCGACAGGAAACGGCACAAAACGCAACGTGGTCACACCTCAATTTCGCAGTGAAACACGACCCTTTTTTGGCAAAGTGCCTAGCTCTAGTTTGTGAACCCTAGCTCTGCCGGCACCTAGGGAAACCTACCAAACCCCCAACGTTTCCTTACCCGGAATTCCCTGCAAACCTCAATTGTAGCTGAAAAAAATCACTTTTTTCACACATTTTTGTGTGGGAAAGTATGGCATCACTGGGCTCACACAAATTTCCCACCACCCAGCGTTGCCCCAGGTCTCCCGATAAAAATGGTGCCTCACTTGTGTGGGAGGCCCAAGTACCCGCGACAGACAAGGGCCTAATACGTAGTGAGGCGACATCAAAATTGCTTATCTCAAAACCGCCTGGTTTTGAAAGGGGGGTCACCTGGGTTTTTGGCCCCATGCTCGGTTGCCATCTAGGGAAACCTACCAAATCCACACATTTCTGAAAACTATTAGGCCTGGGCCAAAATTCCGTTCCGCTCGCGGAAATTGCGATAATTTTACATTTTCGCGTTCCGCGGGAAGCGCGAAAATGTAAAAATTTCCGCAATCTGCATCTTACCGGTAATATTTTTTTTGCTCGCGCTGTAAGAAAATATATTCTTGTGTGCGCGCAATCGCCTTACCTGAATCCCCGCGTTCGCCGACAAGTTTTCCCGATCCGGTTGCGTTCTCCACGAGATGTTGGATTGTTGGTAGCTATTTGCGCTGTCTCGTGACAGTTCGCGCCCACATTAACGTCATTTGTCACGCGATCACGTCATTCGTCGCGCGATCACGTCTTTCTTCTCGCAATCATGCACCGTGAGGGTATGTGAAGATTGAGATCTCGAACACGTCATTCTACACCGCGAGCGAGAGCGTGAGGACGCGGGCACGTCATATCGAACACGAAAAGGAGCAAGAGACCCCGAACACGTCATATCCAACGCGGCAGGGAGCGAGAGAACGCCATCAAGTCATTTTGAACATGCCATCGACATCTGGTGGAAGTAATGTGAAGCTTGAGAACTCAAACATGTAAAATTTTCAATTTGGAGAAGGATGTCAGCTCTAGCAGCATGAAACCTTCTGCAAATGATGATTTGGATGAAAACAACTCCTCAGATTGACATTTGGTTGTCCTTTTTTGTGCAAGGAGTCCTTTTTAAAAAGGTGGGGAGAGGGAGGAAGTGCCACAGAATTTCCAACTTCCTGTTCCTGTCCAGCAGGCTCCTCCCCCTGCTTTGTCCATCTCCTGCTCATTCTGCCTTTGGATTTTGAGCTGGAAATATCACTCTTTTTGTCTGCTGCATCATTGCAATTGGATTTGAGGATTATTTATTGGATATTTTACAAGTAAGTGGTTGTTGTGTCTGTTTGATTGGGGGCATTGCAGTTGTTGTAACTACAATTTATTTTTGGTAACTATCATTCTTCTTTTAAAAAATGTTGTGGGTAGAAGTAGTCAGTAGTAGGCCCGAGCTAGTCATGGCCTCATGGGTGTGTGCATGATGAAGCAACTGTTCCTTTGGTGTTTTTTTAATGAATTTCATTTTCAAGCATCATTTAGGGCCTGGATGGCATTGGATTGAGTTGGGAAATGTGTTTTTTTGGGGTGGGCTTTCTGTTGTTGGGCCTGGCCTTGTGGCTGGTAGCCATTTGGAAGCCTAGGCCTGCAAGCTTGTCTGGCCTTGTCTGCCAACAGGCCTGCTTTCATCCAGTAGGATCAGAGCAGGTAGCCACAGCTTTATTAATCAAGTGTTTCTGTGTGGTCTGTTGAATTTAGACATCATTTAGGGCATGGATGGCATTGGATTGAGTTGGGAAGTGTGTTTTTTTGAAGTGGGCTTTCTGATGTTGTTGGGCCTGGCCATGTGGCTGGTGGCTATTTTGAAGCCTAGGCCTGGAAGCTTGTCTGGCCTTGTCTGCCAACAGGCCTGCTTTCATCCAGTAGGCTCAGAGCAGGTAGCCACAGCTTTATTAATCAAGTGTTTCTGTGTGGTCTGTTGAATTTAGACATCATTTAGGGCATGGATGGCATTGGATTGAATTGGCAAGTGTGTTTGTTTGGGGTGGGCTTTCTGATGTTGTTGGGCCTGCCCATGTGGCTGGTGGCCATTTTGAAGCCTAGGCCTGCAAGCTTGTCTGGCCTTGTCTGCCAACAGGCCTGCTTTCATCCAGTAGGATCAGAGCAGGTAGCCACAGCTGTATTAATCAAGTGTTTCTGTGTGGTCTGTTGAATTTCGACATCATTTAGGGCATGGATGGCATTGGATTGAGTTGGAAAGTGTGTTTTTGTGGGGTGGGCTTTCTGATGTTGTTGGGCCTGCCCATGTGGCTGGTGGTCATTTTGAAGCCTAGGCCTGCAAGCTTGTTTTCTGGCCTTGCTGTCTGCCAACAGGCCTGCTTTCATCCAGTAGGCTCAGAGCAGGTAGCCACAGCTGTATTAATCAAGTGTTTCTGTGTGGTCTGTTGAATTTAGACATCATTTAGGGCATGGATGGCATTGGATTGAGTTGGGGAAGTGTGTTTTTTTGGAGTGGGCTTTCTGATGTTGTTGGGCCTGGCCATGTGACTGGTGGCCATTTTGAAGTCTAGGCCTGCAAGCTTGTCTGGCCTTGTCTGCCACCAATAGGCCTGCTTTCATCCAGTAGGCTCAGAGCAGGTAGCCACAGCTGTATTAATCAAGTGTTTCTGTGTGGTCTGTTGAATGTAGACATTATTTAGGGCATGGATGGCATTGGATTGAGTTGGGAAGTGTGTTTTTTTGGGGTGGGCTTTCTGATGTTGTTGGGCCTGGCCATGTGGCTGGTTGCCATTTTGAAGACTAGGCCTGCAAGCTTGTCTGGCCTTGTCTGCCAACATGCATGCTTTCATCCAGTAGGCTCAGAGCAGGTAGTCACAGCTGTATTAATCAAGTGTTTCTGTGTGGTCTGTTGAATTTAGACATCAGTTAGGGCATGTATGGCATTGGATTGAGTTGGGAAGTGTGTTTTTTGGGGTGGGCTTTCTGATGTTGGTTGTCTTAAAGACATGCTTTTGTTGTGTGTCTCTGGTGTGTGTTGGTGTGCAATGCATGCACCCTGCAGACCTTTTTGGGGCCTGTGAATTTTCGTATTTGCATTTTGTTGAATTAAAAAGGCAGAGCAGTGTGCTTTAGCATGCATCCTGTGCCTGGCATTTATAGGCCTGCATGGTTTTCCTATTGGCTTACTGCTTCCATCCATCCATCCACCCCCTTTGCCAGCAGCAGCTCCATGGATGATGAGATGCTCAAATAATATAATAACAAATAGGGTCCCCCCCACTTCCATTACATTTTTATTTTGGTGGTTCTTATTATCTTTCCTATCCTTCCTGAGAGTGTAGTGTGTGACCACAGTAGTATAACATAGCCCTTGTTGAAAAAAAGTCAGAAATGGCGAGACTATATCTTTTGTTTGCACTAGTACAGTAGTAAGTAACTGAACCACAACAACAAATGCAACATTTCACTGATGTTCTTCTCCTGGCTTATTTGCTTTTAGGTGCACAAAAAACCAGAGGAGGAGGTGTCATCATCATAACCCATTGTACTGCCAGCCAGACAGAATTCCTGCTGCGCATCAAGTCCACGTGTGACCAGAACTTGTTGTGCATCTGCGTCCTGCCTGACATCTAAAGAAGATGGCTCCAAAGAAAGGTTCAGTACCAAGAAAGTTGCCGGTGAGAAAAAGGAACAGAAAAAGGAAGTGCCATTAACCACGACTGGTGTGCCTCCCAATGCTTTTTTTGGCACCAAAAAAGTTACGCCTGCAGCAGCGTTGTTCGGGAACCAAGCAGGGAGCAGCACCTCAGCACCAGCGGTCCAACCCCACCAACCTAGGCCCAAGGCCTTGAGTGTCGCAGAGGTAGCCAGTCTACTAACGAGCAGCGATGTTAAAATGTCATTATCGCAAAGTAGTACACAATCAACGCAGGCGGAAACTCAGCAGATAAGTGTGCAGCCGCAACAAGAACAGCAGCAGCCGCAACAAGAACAGCAGCAGCCGCAACAAGAACAGCAGCAGCCGCGACAAGAACAGCAGCAGCCGCAACAAGAACAGCAGCAGCCGCAACAACAGCCCACCATAGTAGTTGTTGCTCCTGATGTAGGGGCATTTCAGGAAATCGAGTTTCCTGCAGACAAAGTGGAGCAAACCACTGTTTCAGAAGATCTATTGTCTTCTAGACCACCAGCAAGGAAAAGGAGGCTTAGTCCATCATCTTCTTCTTCAAGCCCCGCTTCTGATGATCGAGATGCTACTTGGCAGCCACCAGCTCAATCTGAGAGTGATGCATGCCACAAGACAATGCTTCTGAAAAGGAAGGTCCCAAAAAAACTTAGAGTTATGGAGGTAGATGTAGAAGACGGGGGTGATGTTGATGAAGACAAGCCAGTCATCATGCACATCACTCCCGCCCCAAAGGGATTGGAGACCAACATTCTCACCCTATCCAGAAAGGCTGCTACTGAGCGGGATGTAGCACGGATATCACCAACACAGGTTACACCACCACTACCTCCAGCTGCCATATTTTCAAAGGCACGGCAGGGATCTACATCCAGCTCAACCATCTCAGTAGGAAGTGGTAGTAAAAGTCACAGTGTAGCTGCACAGGGTCACATTCCAAGCACACCCTCCAGTTCATCTGGTATTGAAAGTGGCACATCCAGCAGTGCCAGAAAGTTCTCCTCCCCAGTTTGGGACTTCTTTTCTGTTAGCATCAAGGAGGAGAACGTTGCTATATGCTCAATTTGTTGACAAGGTGTTCGGCGGGTAAGCTTGGTACAAACTATGGTACCGGAGGACAAGCAAGTCATCTCAGAATACACCACACTTTCGTGTGGGAGAATCACCTACTTCAGTTAAAAGAAAGTAGAAAAACTCAACCCATTGAAGTTGGTCAGGAAGAACAGGGGGCGATATTATTGCGGTGGAAGGTGAAGAAGAGGGAGGCATTTCTAGCCCTGTCCCCAGTAAGAGCCATACTCAGAGTCAGGCTGAGACACCTAGGTGACCGAGTACCACAATGAGACAAACTGCGCCGTTGAGCCTAAGTGGGTTAATGAAAGCAACAGCACCACAAAGGAAAGTAATCAAGCCTACCATTGAGAGCATGCTTAGGTTGGAGGGCCAGTTCCAATGCAACCACCCAACGGCACGGTTGTACAATGTGAAGCTGCCTAAAATGTTAGCGCTGGACCTTCTCCCTTTTTCATTTGTGGAAGGGGTGGGTTTCCTTGAATTTGTGTCAGCCATCTGCCCTAAATGGAAGGATCCCAGCCGGTCCTATTTCGTAAGAATTGCTGTTCTGGCACTACATCATGATGTGCTGGAATTGGTTGGACAAGCTTTGCAGCAGAGTGCTATTCACAATTCCCACCTGACAACAGACATGTGGACCAGTTGCCAAGCCACAGATTACATGTGCATCACTGCACACTGGGTCTCTTTTGTGGGGGTTAGATATAAGCTATCTGAACGAGGTGCTGTTGACACAGCTGCGATTTTTAAACGTACTCGGAAACATGCAACTGTAGCCTAGTTCGCCATGGAGAAATCTCATACTGATGTAAACATTTTGCAAGAGTTTCGCAGCAAGGTTTTTGAATGGCTGCGCCCAAGAGGGCTTAGTATTGGTTTTTGTTGCCATAGACAATGGCAGTAATGTACTTAAGGCCGTGGATCTTGGTTCCTATTTCAGGGTTCCGTGTTTGGCGCACTGCATAAACATTATAGTTCAAGACTTTCTGAAAAAATAACCCATAGCCAGCAACTTACTGGCCATCTGCCGAAGAATATGCACTCATTTCAGCCATTCTTTTAAAGCTTGGAAGCAGCTGAGGATGATTCAACGTGAATATAGGATGCCAGTCAAAGCACTCATCCAGGAGGTGGCAACACGTTGGAACTCAACGTATTACATGCTTGATCGTCTGTTTTAGCAGTACAGGCCACTCAATGAATATGTCTGGCAAAGAGGGATGCTACTGTTAAAGGCATGACCCTTCAGATGGAGCAATGGAGCCTAGTTAAATGCCTAAATGAGATGCTTCGTCCTTTTGAGGTCTTCACACGTGAAGTCAGCAAGGGGGACTGTACAATGGGTCAAGCTATCCCATTATTGCAAATGCTAGAGCATCAGCTGAAGAAGGTGTCTGAATCATACAAAGGTGTAGAAGACAAAAAGGGAGCCTATGACTTGGTGGAGAGCTTAGCCCGTCGCTTAGCTGAAAATAGAAGGATAGAAAATACAATTTTGTCACATGAACATTGCATTTGTGCCACAATTCTGGATCCACGGGTAAAATTTGGACTGAAGACATTCTTTCCTTTTTCAGAGATTGATGTTGCCCGCTACAAAACTTGAATAGCTGAGGCAGCAAGTAAGTTGGAAAATGAACGGCTGCTAATTAAAAGCCCGCAAGATCAACCCACAAGAAGTACTGCAGCAGGGCATGCAGCATCAAGTGCAACTTCGGAGGCTAAGGGCAGTGCGTTTGGATCACAACACTCACCATCACTATCGACAACAGCAACAATAACTGGATTATTAGGCCCAGTAGAATCGTTAGACGATTGGTATGTACAGTTAGGCAATAATAAGCATTAAGAGCCCGAAAGCTTAGCAGCAGCACCCCTGAACATTGAGAGGATGGTCCAGGCCTATCTGGACGACCCAACAGAGGTGTACATTGATCAAAACCCATTGCAGTATTGGTATAGGAAAAGGTCTGAATGGCCACTGCTCAGCAGGCTGGCGATAAGCTATCTGGCTTGCCCTGCTGCAAGTGTCTCTTCCGAATGTGTTTTCAGTGCTGCTGGTTCCATTGTAACAATGAGAAGGACCAGTCTCTCGCCCCAAAACGTGGAGAGGTTAACAATGAACAAAATGAATCAGCGCTTCATACCACCGAATTACGCAATACATGAAGCAAGGGAGGAAGATGAGGACAGCTGCTCAGGTGACGGAAGTAGTGTGTCACGTGATTACCTACTACTGGCTGAACCCCCAGAGTTTGAGGACGAGCTATACTTCCCTGACAATTAGGCTTGCACTTACTGTCTTCCTCCCTTTTTTTCCCCTTTATTTGTGTGTCTGTCGTTCCGGTTACAAACTTGTGAATCACAACAAATCCATTACCACCGTCTTCTCCCCTTCTTATTTAATATACAAGTTTCAGGTGTCTGCAATTTGACAGTACAGTCCTCCGAAACCAGCTCCTCCGCTCCATCATACTGAATCTCCCGCCTAAATCCATTGCCCTCATGAATGATGATTGGATGATGGAAAACAGAAGAAAAAATCAAAACTTTCCTAGTCCCGCCAAAAGAAGTGGAGCATTAATCAGATGACTACTAGAGCTATCCTCCTTTCAGAGCCGAGAGAGACTGCCCATTAACAGGTAATGAGTGATGCCATGCATTGGATGCAGAGTCGCAGACTGAGTGATTTTGTTGTTGTTTGTTGTGCATGAAGTTATGTCATTGTGCACTAATTATCTTTCTACAGTATAAACTAACCGTAACTCAAGGTGAATTTTTCCCTTCTTGCAAATAAGAAATTTGTACTTCTCCTGCAGCTTGATACATTGATTTTGATTGAATACAGGAAGGGGACTCAATCTGCGCACTCAGTATGATTGACAACAGCACCGTCCATGATGATGATGGCGAAAAAGACGGCCCGTTAACTTAAAATGAGGAGTGTAGCGGTGGGATGACTGCGGTGCATTGATTTACTAACTTAAATTGTAAAATGCTATGTTTGGAATGGATATGTGCTTTGCCTTTGTCCAACTCTTTAAAAAAAAAAAGTACTCTAAACGGAGGATGTGCTAAGCAACGTGCCGTCAGGCCTGTCACTGTGGGCCTGCTCTCTCCTGTTGTTGTTGAAGGTCAATGCTGGAAACAGACTAGAGTAGAGATGATGCATACATGCCGCCTCAGAAAGTGTTCTTGTTGCACTGCACCATAACTTGTGCATTTGTTTCAACTTTGTTTCTCAATATCCCCTTTGTTTTTTCATCTACAATTACAGGCCGGGCCTTGCCCTATACTTGGGAAAACATTACAATGCACACTTACCTTACCAATAAATCTACATTTTTTCCAGCCGGGCAGTGGCGAGTGGCGACACCCAAGATTGATGGACGAGAGGACCAAGAGGAATGCCGAGATGCAAACACCGTCCACATTTTTGACCAGGATAAACAGTAACAGTATCAACTTTCATCTTCTTTTAAATAATTTGATTCATTTTTTTGTCTACAATCTTTACAACAGTGTGTTCTTCTTGTTGTTGTTATTATCATCATTAGGTTTGCTCTCTGTTTATGATTCATCCCTACCAATATTTAAAATTTCTATTTGCTATCTGTAAAAGTATTAAGGCCGGAACAACAGAACAAGAAGTGTATGTAATCCGGGTCTCCTTATCAATCATCATCATGCATGCATTTCCTTTTTCTCCCTTAACATATTGATATGGATATGGTAGTCTTCAAAGATTGTCGTTTGTTTGTCCATGCGTACTGATTGTCACTGTCAAACCTTTCCCCAAACCCCCTTCCCATCCATTCAACAAACCCTAACCCTCTTCCCCCGGGCTGTGTGACTTATTGTTGAGGTGTGACTAAATTGAATGTACACCAATACTTAATCACACACTTGCTGGGGCGGATGTGGCGAAAGCAACAGTACTTCAGTTTCAAGGCAGAGCGATGATCTTCTTCTGCGTGCCCACCCATGAGCAGTATATTTTAGAGGTGATTTTTATTTAACAAAGTAACATATACCTCAGCATTAATTGCCGGCATTGATTGGATTTGTTGTCATTCCTCATACACAGCACTAACTGTTACGCTGTAGACCTAGTCAAGTGACTCGACACAACTATAGTTTGTAACTCTGTCTAGTAGGCTATCCCCACCACCATTATGTTTTGTTGTAAAATATTTTTGCATATTATTGTTGCTCGGAAAGTTCTGTACTGTACTTCATTCTACTACTCCTCGAACAGTCTCTCAAAGGCGACTGACTGTCTCATTTTTTTTTTTTGCAAATGCTGCTGCCCTGCCAGTGTCAACTGCTACTAATATACTACCACCACCACCCCATCATGGCATGTTAGAAAAAGGAAACCACCATCTTCACCATGCAGCCATTGCTGTGCCTAAGTTAAACATCAAGCAAAGGTAAGAGAAGTTTGGGGGAGGCATAATTAATAATGGACATGTTTTCAATGAATTCAATTTCACACACCCCTTTGAGTCCAGATAAAGAATGCATAGACTAGAAGAGAGACTGAAAGTACTAGCAGGACAACTCAATCAGTGAGGGGTGTCGCATCTATCTGTTTGTGTCTTATACAGTCAGCCAATTATTTAAATCAAACACTGGCTATGGGCGGACCTGCACCAGCAAGAAAACAGTGTGATGTAAAACAGTAACCCCACCTACAAAACATTAACAACATTGCATGTAACGTAGAAATATAGATTTAATGTACCCTAACAAAAATAAACTAAAAACCCACAAAAGCTGAACCACCCCCTCCCTAACCTCAACCAATGTCCGTAAGAAAGTCCAGAAAATAGTCCAAAACCCCCACGCCCAATTCCCACCCACCCAAACAACAATTAAAAAAGGGGCATAAGACAGGGACTAAGGTGTGGGGTGGGATTAAAGGACGACACGCATCTACTCCTCTAGTCGGGTGACGCGGCGCCTGAGAGCGTGGCAGGTGCAGCCACAGTGGGGGGGCACCAGAGATGGTATTGTGGTGGTGGTGGCGGGCAGCCGCCAGACGGTGGCGCCGTACCGATGGAGGGCAGTGGCTGGGGCCCGGGACACTGGAGGAGGCTTGAAGTGCTGCAGTCTCCTCCTCCTCCTCTGCCAAGACCACCAGCCGCTGATATTCCTGCTGCATTGCCTTCAGCTTCCGGCACCGTGCCTTGGCGGCCAACTCCTTCCGATTAACTTTGGAAGGAGTAGCTGTGTATCAAAAAGAAAAAAACAAGACAATTGTAAAATATACTCTTAAAAAACCAGTAAGACAAGTTAATTATACACATAGTGGCATGGTAGCACTATAAAGCACAGTACATAACATTTATTAAATCTCGCCCGTCCTTCTTCCTTCCACCCGTCTTTCACTTTTTAGTTGAATACCAGGTGATCTGATCTGACTTTTAGTCTTCTCCATAAAACTTTCAAAGCGGAGTTGAAATCAGATAGATGAGGCCATTGGTTACTCAATACTCCCGCCCCTATGCAAATTGAAGGGTGTCTTCACTCTTCAAACGTTCGCAACAACTCTTACTTACTTAGGACATCGGATGGCGGGCAGACTTTGTCCACCCACCATCCTCACGCTAAAAAGGGCGGGGGTCCCGTGGGGACAATTAGGATGCGCCCACCACAGTGGCGGGCGCATCCCGTTTTTTTTAGATTGTGGTGGGCGGTGCAGAAAGCAATGCTAAAAATACATGTTGTGCTTTTCCAAGCACAACGTGAAAGGCCCCGCGCGGAGCCTGCCACATTGTGCTTTGAAAGGCAGGGGGGTACCATAGCATAGGTAACCTCCATGGGGGCCCCCAAGCATACTCCGCATGCCTTTCCGAAAGGCATTCAAAAATGCAGATTATATGGCTGGCGGTGTGTTCAGACACCGCCAGCCATATTGAACCCTTTTCCGCCCGGTCGACATGTCGACTGTGCGGAAAATCGGCGCGGACTCCCCAGCTATTGTAATATCTATGGCGGGGGGTCTTTTCTACAGGGATGGCGGGAGTTTTGCCCCTGCCAGGTCGGCGGTGACTACCGCCGGCCCGGCGGGGTCAATCCACCCGCCATCCTAATGGGGCCCTAAGTCTCAACAGTACAGTATACATACAGTACACCCTTGCAGTGAGTGTAGTGTCAACAATAGTTAAGGATTATGAATCTAACTTACCACCGCCCGCCACTGGTGCTGGCCCTCCCCCTGCCGCTCCATCATCGGGATTGGCAACTGCCGCATCCTCTCCCTCCGCGTCGCCTTCGCTGGCCCCGGCAATGGTGGTCGTGGTCGGTAGTGCGCCTGGAAAACATTACACATTTTTTAGGCGTCATATACACCTCCCTCTATTGGTCAGTAGCAAGATTGAAAAATGAGTTAATAGTATATAACATACATCACTAGTACAAATCAGGTAGTAGTAGAGTAGACACTAGTAGTTATATATGGTCCCCCCTAGGGTCATTCTAGCCTTTGCTTAGTTAGCCCGAGCCATGCAACCCTTTTACCTTTGTGTCTTTTATTTTTGCACATGTGACGTTACCTTGCAGCTTGTTGTATAAGACACCTTTGAGCCCACATGACCTCACCCTGCTACTGTCTACGCGCTGCGTAGAAGCGGTCAACCAAAACATTAACAAGCCACTTTTTTATGAAGTACTGGTGTACTGTTAGTCCATATTGCTTATCCATAAATGCTACACTTTTTGGCACGGCTGAGAAATGCTTGCAAGTTGCAATATACTAACGCGCACCATTTCATTTTTCGCATTACAGACGGAAGATTCCCTTCTACGAACCAGAGCTTTGCAGAGCTTATGATACAACAACTACCAGTACTAGGTTCTTCTAAGGTGAGGGGTCCCTTCACTCAGAGATCTTCATTTATAAATTTATATAAACTAAATTCCTAGGGGATGGTGGTGCTTCCACCACTGTTCAGTTATCATGATTTAATTCCCAACTGTAAGTAAGTGTAACAATGTTTATTGTTTTAATGTAATTGATTTTCCTGTTGGTGCTGCATTATAATAGAACAACGTACAGAGCTTCTCAATTCAAAATAAACATTTTGAACTTACATAGACTTGGTGGTATTTGGTGTGGACTTATACGAGTGAGCAAATTAAAGGAAGGGTGTGCATGTGCATTGCTTCCACGACTCAGAGGTTGGGTGTGTTATGTTCTGGGTTGTCTACTTGTTGGGTATCTTGGGGGGAGGGTTCGGAGACCTAATAGTTATGACAAGACACTACTATAACTAGTCGGGCAGGGGATTGTGGTGGGTTCTGAATTTCTGATTGAGGTGTGTGAGGATTGTCCAACCTACCATCACCAACATCCTATTTTCTTGTGCAAAGGTCTGTATGTGCAAAATCCCTACAACAGTAGTAGTATGTCCTATCATATCAAAATAGTAATAAATCTGGTTGGGCATTTGTTGGTGTGAATTGTCAAAGCCTCAAGATTAACAAAGACTCAAGATCAATAAGACTAGAAGTAGTACAAGAGGACGACCCAAAGGACTGGACTCAATGGCTAGAGCTACTGGTGAATCTGAGTTTTATTTACAACCTTTCAAATAAAGAGTGGCCAACTGGGCAAGCTTAGCTACTACACAACAGACAGACTGATAGTAGTAGTAGTACAGAGAGTCATCATAGCAGAGGCAGGGATAACAATATTTTTGAAACCCTACAGATCGAAGGATAATTGTTGGTAAAAAATAGCATTGGGAAACTGAAACAATAGTTCGGCAAAAATATGGTGCAGTAAAAGTTATGGAATAAGAATTATTATTAAAAACAAGAAGACTTACTAGGGCCAGCAGAGGAGCCCTCGTTTGTGTCCTCCTGGTGGTGTTGTTCTCCCGCCGACTGCCCACTCCCTGTCTGCCTGCCCCTGGGTGCTGAACAGGAAAGATATAAGAAAGAGACAAATATTGATGGATGGTGTCAAACAAATACATTTTTTTTAACCCTTTCGATGCGCATGACGGAGCGGTTCCGTCATGCGCATCGGTCACGCTGTGCGGATGACAGAACCGCTCCGTCACGGCCCCGCCCGCGCAACGAACCTTCAGCACGGCGCGGCAATCCGCGCCGCGCTGAAGGGGTTACAGAACGGTCAAAAACCACTTATGTAAACAACAATTGCAATAACTAAATTTACCGATCTCATCTGGTCAACAAGTAGTATCGGGGGATTTGCAGATCGACTACTTACTATTTATCAACAGTAATCCAGTCTTCCATTCTGATTCCAGAATACTAACGAAGCCTAAGTACGACGTACCACCTGACCTAGCCCACCTATTCCAGGCGTGCCAATTGTACATTAAGTATGCATTTCCACTTCTTTTAGTCCTCAACAATGCATATGGTCAAATGGAGGACACATGATTACATTTTTTGTATACACCAAATTTTGGGTTGATTGATTGATGCTGATGTTCTGCTAGTGCTAAGCCATTTACCACCACTCATTGAACAAACTAGAAAAGGTTCTAATAAATACTGGCGTAGTAGCAGCACGTGACGTAACTGAGGGGGCATCACACATACCACTAAAAAATTACAAACTCATACAAAGTAACTAAACCTAAGTATCAATCCGCCCCTATCTCTTAGTGACAGGACAAAGTAAGGACTAGAGTCACTATAGCATTACATAACTTAATTTCTCTAAAATAAACTCTTACATAAACACGCTAAGCAAGCGCAAACGCAAAGTTGCAAACAAGTAAGATTAGTAATAGTGCAGAGGAGCACCTGTGTCATAACAATCACAGAAGACTTTTAAATGTAATTAACCTGGAATGTAAGCAGCAACATTCTAGCTGCTTGGAAGAAAAAAAGATATTCGCAATATATAACACAGAGCAGAAGAACAGACACAAAGTAGTAATAATTAAATAGTTACTCACCAAGACCCGGGACCTCCACTCCTAGCAGGTCCAGCAGGTCCTGCTCACGGTCCAGGATGTCGGACCACCAGTGCGTCAACTGTGCCTGGGTGCGTCGGACCCCAGAGCAGCGCAACACTGCCTGGCGCACCTTCCCCCACCACTGTCGACGCTCCCGGAGCCCGTACCCGGACCCAGGCCTGCCACCTGCTGCCAGGGTTGAGGGGAGGTGGCACTGCACAAAGAAGATGAGTGCAGCCAACTCCACCTCCCCAAATAAGGCCCGTGCCTGCACCCCTTGTGGGCGCCGCCTTCCACAAGGAAGGCGGTCGCGGCTCTGGCTGCGGTGAGCCCTACCCTTTGACATAGTTCTGGGGATGAGAGACGGGGCGGGAAAGAAAAGGTAATAAAATTTAAAAAGTAAGTAAAGGAAATAAATAGCAAGCAATAGAAAGTGTGAAAAAGTAGCTAAAAAAACTAAAAAAGTAGACAAAAACCAAAAATATAGAAGCAGGAAAATAGTTAGAGAAATAATAAATAAAAAAGATTTTAAAAAAGTGGCTTCAAACAAAGGATTGGAAAGATACAGGGAGGATTGAAAATCAGGCCCCAGAACCATGCAATAGAGTGAAAAACAAGATGGCCGCGCCCATTGCGACCACGTGCGGAAGTTCGCGTGATATTTTCTCCCCGAGCACGCAAAAAGCAATGCAAACAAGTAAAAGTGTTCCCGAACAGGAAAAATGTACCGCGAACGGGCGCGAGCATGCATTGCGCGACCCGGAACAGAAAGTAAGCATCGCGGGCGGGCAGGACAAGTGAAAACAAGATAGCCGCACCCGTGAGCAACCGCATGGGTAAGTTGGCGAGCCACGATCACGTCGAAAATACCGCGAACGGGCGGGAAAAAAACTTCTGCGTCTTCGCGATATTTCCGGCGTGTTTGCGGAGATTTTCAACATTTTCGCGATAGTTAGCGAAAGAGAATTTCGCACATTCCACCCACCCCTAAAAACTAGACACCCGGGGGCTTCCCCAGCGTTCCCCCAGGTCTCCCGATGAAAATGGTGCCTCACTTGTGTGGGAGGCCCAAGTATCAGCGACAGACAAGGGCCCAAAACGTAGTGAGGCAACATCAAAATTGCCTATCTTAAAATCACCTGGTTTTGCAAGGCGGGTCATCTGGGTTTTTGGCCCCGTGCTCAGCGGCCATCTAGGGAAACCTACCAAACCCATACATTTCTGAAAACTAGACAACCGGGGGCTTCCAGGGAGGTATGGCTTGTGTGGATCCCCCAACATTTCCTTAGCCAGAATCCCCTGCAAACCTCAATTTTAGTTGAAAAAAATCCCTTTTTTCACACATTTTTGTGTGGGAAAGTTGTGGCATCACCGGGCTCACACAAATATCCCACCACTCAGCGTTCCCCCAGGTCTCCCGATAAAAATGGTGCCTCACTTGTGTGGGAGGCCCAAGTATCTGCAACAGGCAAGGGCCCAAAACATAGTGAGGCGACATCAAAATTGCCTATCTCAAAACCTCCTGGTTTTGCAAGGGGGGGTCACCTGGGTTTTTGGCCCATGCTCGGCGGCCATGTAGGAAACCTACCAAACCCACACATTTCTGAGAACTAGACACCCGGGGGCTTCCAGGGCGGTATGGCTTGCGTGGATCCGCCAACGTTTGTTTACCCAGAATCCCCTGCAAACCTCAATTTTAGCTGAAAAAAACAGTTTTTTCACACATTTTTGTGTGGGAAAGTTGTGGCATCACCGGGCTCACACAAATTTCCCACCACCCAGCGTTCCCCCAGGTGTCCCGATAAAAATGGTGCCTCACTTGTGCGGGAGGCCCAAGTACCCACGACAGGCAAGGACACAAAACAACCCTTGCCTGCCGCGGGTCCTTGACCCACCCATGCAAGTGAGGTCTCATTTCCGTCGGGAGACCTGGGGGAATGCTGCGTGGGAGGAAATTTGTGGATCCACCCAGATTCCAGAACTTTCCCACACATAAATTTGCAAAAAAAGTGAATTTTTCGGCAAAATTTGAGGTTTGCAGGGGATTCTGGGTAGGAGAATGATGGGGACCCACGCAAGCCGTACCTCGTTGGACTCCCCCGGATGTCTAGTTTCCATAAATGTTTGGGTTTGGTAGTTTTCCAAGATGGCTGCCGAGCCCGGGGACAAAAACCCAGGTGACCCCCGTTGCAAAACCAGGTTGTTTTGTGATAGGTCATTTTGATATTGCCTCAATAGGTTTTGGGCCCTTGCCTGTCTCGGGTACTTGACCTACCCACGTGAGTGAAGTATCATTTTTATTGGGAGACCTGGGGAAACGCTGGGTGTGAGGAAATTTGTGGATCCACATAGATTCCAGAACTTTCCCACACAGAACTTTGAGAAAAAAGTTAATTTTTCAGCTAAATTTGAGGTTTACAGGGGATCGTGGGTAGGAAAACGTTAGGGGACCCACGCATGCCATACCTCGCTGGACTCCCCCGGGTGTCTAGTTTTCAGAAATGTGTGGGTTTGATAGGCTTCCCTATGTGCCGGCTGCGGTAGGGCCCACAATCCACAGGTAGGCATATTGATAAAAACAACTCCGTGCCTAATCGCCTTTCTGCCACCCGGGGGAGGTATCGGGGGAAAGGGGGTTGCCCCGATATGCCCCCAAGGGGGGCAAAAACACTGTGGCTATGTTTTTGGAGGCTGGGGGCATTGGTATGCCCATTCTGGGCAGACCCACCCCCACGCATAAAAAAAGCCAGCGTAATTGTTGGCATCTAGTGGGCTTTTTGCCCCCCCCCCCGGGGGACAGATTGGGGCTACTGCCCCTATGTCCCCCCCAGGGAATGCATAAAGTCCACTAGACGCCAGGGAGATTTTTGGGAAAATTTTATTTAGGGTGGGGGCTGCCCAAAACGGGCATGCCAATGCCCCCACCCTAATTTGCCCCAAAAAATCCCTGGCGTCTAGTGGGCTTTTTGCCCCCCGGAGGGGCAGATCGGGGGCTACTGCCCCATCTGTCCCCCAGGGGGGGCAGGAAGGCTGTAAGTATTGCAGGGAAGGGGTGGGGGCATGGGCATGCCCGTTTTGGGCAACCCTCACACTAATTTGAATTTGCCACAAAAAACTCCCTGGCATCTAGTGGGCTTTTTGCCCCCCTCGGCAGGGCAGATTGGGGGCTAATGTCCCCATCTGCCCCCCAGGGGAGGCAGAAAGTCCACTAGACGCCAGGGAGTTTTTTGGGCAAATTTTAATTAGGGTGGGGGCTGCCCAAAACGAGCATGCCAATACCCCCACCCTAATTAAAATTTGCCCCAAAAAATCCATGGCGTCTAGTGGCTTTTTGCCCCCCTGGGGGTCAGATTGGGGGCTACTACCCCATCTGTCCCCCACGGGGGGCAGGAAGGCTGTAATTTTTGCAGGGAGGGGGTGGGGGCATGGGCATGTCCGTTTTGGGCAACCCCCACCCGAATTCAAATTAAGACCCAAAATATTCCCTGGCATCTAGTGGGCTCTTTACCCCCCCCGGTAAGGCAGATTGGGGGCTAATGCCCCCATCTGCCCCCCAGGGGAGGCAGAAAGTCCACTACGCCAGGGAGTTTTTTGGGCAAATTTTAATTAGGGTTGGGGCTGCCCAAAACGGGCATGCCAATGCCCCCACCCTAATTAAAATTTGCCCCAAAAAATCCCTGGCGTCTAGTGGGCGTTTTGCCCCCCGGGGGGCAGATTGGGGGCTACTGCCCCATCTGCCCCCAGAGGGGAGGAAGGCTGTTATTTTTGTGGGGATAGGGGCATGGGCATGCCTGTTTTGGTACCCCCCCACCCTAATACAAATTAGCCCCCAAAAAATCCCTAGCGTCTAGTGGGCTTTTTGCCCCTCCGGGGGGGGCATATTGGCGGCTACTGCCCCACCTGCCCCCCAGGGGGGGCAATAAGGCTGTAATTTTTGCGGGGGAGTGGGTGAGGGCATGCCCGTTTTGGGAGCCCCCACCTTAATTCAAATTTGCCCAAAAAACACTCCCTGGCGTCTATTGGGCTTTTTGCCCCCCCCGGCGGGACAGATTGGGAGCTAATGCCCCCATATGCCCGCGAGGTGGGGCAGAAAGTCCACTAGGTGCCAAGGAGTTTTTGGGCAAATTTTAATTAGGGTGGGGGCTGGCCAAAACGGGCATGCGAATGCCCTTACCCTAATTAAAATTTTCCCAAATAATTCCTGGCCTCTAGTGGGCTTTTTGCCCCCCCCGGGGGTCAGATTGGGGGCTACTGCCCCATCTGCCCCCCAGGGCGCAGGAAGGCTGTTATTTTTGTGGAGAAGGGGGTGGGGTCATGGACATGCCCGTTTTGGGAGCCCCCACCCTAATTCAAATTTGCCCCAAAAAAATCCCTGGCGTCTGGTGGGCTTTTTGCCCCCCCGGGGGGCAGTTTGGCGGCTAATGCCCCCATCTGCCCCACAGGGGGGCAGAAAGTCCACTAGACACCAGGGAGTTTTTTGGGAAAATTCTTATTAGGGTGGGGGCTGCCCAAAACGGGCATGCCAATGCTCCCACCCTAATTAAAATTTGCCAAAAAATTCCCTGGCGTCTAGTGGGCTTTTTGCCCCTCCAGGGGGGCAGATTGGGGGCTACTACCCCATCTGCCCCCCAGGGGGGCAGGAAGGCTGTTATTTTTGCGGGTGGGGGCATGGGCATGCCCGTTTTGGAAGCCCCCACCCTAATTCAAATTTGCCCCCAAAAATCCCTGGTGTCTTGTGGGATTTTTGCCCCCCCCTGGCAGGGCAGATTGGGGGCTAATGCCCCCATCTGCCCACCAGGGGGGGGCAGAAACTCAACAAGATGCCAGGGAGTTTTTTGGGCAAATTTTAATTAGGGTGGGGGCTGCCCAAAACGGGCATGCCAATGCCCCCACCCTAATTAAAATTTGCCTAAAAAATCCCTAGCGTCTACTGGGCTTTTTGCCCCCCCCGGGGGGCAGATTTGGGGCTACTGCCCCCATCTGCCCCCTTTATGGGCAGCCCCCACCCTAATAAATTATGCGGCCAAAAGGTAATATCCCTGGTGTCTAGTGGGCTTTTTGCACCCCGGGGGGGCAGATTGGGGGCTACTGCCCCCATCTGCCCCCCGGGGGGGGCAAAAAGACTAAATCACACCCAAACCATTTGGGGGGAGCAAAAGCCCTTGCTCAAGGGACCGCTCCCCCCTCCCTGATGTCTAGTGGGTGGATCCCTGCTTGGGAATCGCCCTCCTGGGGCGATTCCCAAGCAGGGATCCACTGGGGAGATTCTCCCCTTTCCAATGATACCTCTCCCGTCTTTCTACGTGCAATGACAACTGATCGTCATTAAGCGCTAGTAAGCGCCAAAGAGCTGCGTTGCAGAGAGGTGTAAAAAGGGGCATGGCCTGGGCCACCTCTCTGCAGCGCAGCGCAGTGGCGCTTACTGAAAGCACCTGGTGGGCTAGTTGGCCCCCAGGGGCCCTCAGGATGGAAGGGGAATTAATTCCCCAACTTAAATCATGCCAACGGGCGTGTTTGCACACGTTACCTCAGGCCCCGCCCCCTCCCTTCACCACAGTGTAAACACGCCCCATGGCACATTTTAAGTTGGGGGATTAAGTCCCCTTGAATCCTGAGGGTCCCTTTGGGTCCAGTTAGCCCACCAGGTACCTCCAGTAAGCGCCACAGAGCTGCGTTGCAGAGAGGTGCAAAAAGGGGCATGGCCTGGACCACCTCTCTGCAAACGCAGCACAGTGGCGCTTACTGGAAGCACCTGGTGGGCTAGTTGGCCCCAGGGGCCCTCAGGATTGAAAGGGAATTATTTCCCGAACTTTAAATGCACCACAGGGAGTGTTTGCACACATGTCACCTCTTGCTCCGCCCCCTCCCTTCACCACTGTGCAAGCGCGCCCTGTGGCACATTTTGAGTTGGGAGATTAAGTCCCCTTGAATCCTGAGGGTCCCTGGGGTCCAACTAGCCCACTAGGTGCCTCCAGTAAGCGCCACAGAGCTGCGTTGCAGAGAGGTGTAAAAAGGGGCATGGCCTGGACCACCTCTGCAACGCAGGCCTGTGGAGCTTACTGGAGGTACCTGGTTTTATTTCTTTGGAGGGGGCTGCGTGTCCCCCCTCCTCAGGCCATTTATGGCCCCAGAGACCCCATCCCCCGGGGCTGGGCCTCTCGTTGTGCCCCAATGCCCCCACGGTTCCTGCTGGCTCCCCGCATCCTGCGGGAGGCGGCATTGCTTTTCCACATGGGGAGCTGCTGACATGCAGCTCCCCGTGTGGAAAAGCAATCTGGTTTGGATTTTGGAAGAGAGAGCAGGTTTCCTGCTCTCTTCCAAAATCCAAACCAGTATTTGCTATGACGTGGCTCCCCGCCCTGTGCCCTGGTGGGCACCCCGGGACACTGCAGGAGCCGGCCCTGGGGGGTGGCGGTTCCCATGGCCATCACAGGCTCCAGGAGGGGGGCCGTGCGGTGCCCCTCCCAACCAATGCACAGCCCCAGGGATGGCGGTCCCCGGGGCTGCGGGGGGGTGGGATACCCCCCACAAATAATTAATGAAAGCCTCGGGGTGGCGGTCCCCAGGGCTTGAGGGGCCTTTGAGACCCCCATACATTAAAAAAAGAAGCCCCAGGGGGTGGCGGTCCCGGGGCTGCGGGGGGGGGGGTCTGTGTGCCCCCGCAAATATTTATAGAAAGCCCCGGGGGTGGTGCGGCTGCGGGGCCCCCCCTGGGCCCCCGCAATTATTTTTTGTCATGCCCCCGGGACTTGGCCCACCCGGGGGCTAATTAATAACGAAGCACGCGAGCCCACACTTCGTTTTTTTATTTTTGCGGCCGGATCCACGGATCCTCCGCACATCTTGCCGTTTTAAAGAAAAAAATGCTTTTTTTGGCCCTGGGGGTTGTGTAAGCAGGCCTAGGGAGTCAGGGTGTTACTACCCTGCCCCCTTTTCTTGTTTTGCGCGTTTTCTGTTTTCTTGTGCCTCGGTTACCGAGGCACAAGATGGCTGCAAACACTTACTAATTTGGAGTGTTGACAGCCAATTAGCATAAAGCTCGTGGTCGGGAGGGTGCACGGATCCACCGCGGCCATGGATATCGAAACTTTTATTTTTGGAATTTCTCAGCAACTACTCAACGGATTTACACCATTTTAAAAAAAGGACTCTTTCTGAAGCAATACCTACCTTTTTCCAAATTTGGTGTAATTCCGTTCAGCAGTTTCAGCTGTAACCATGTCTAAAGTTTCCTATGGGAAATAGATTTTTTCACCTCTATTTTGTGAAATTCTCTGGAACTACTGAACGGATTTACACCATTTAAAAAACAAGGGCTCTTTCTGAACCAAGGACTACCTTTTTGCCAAATGTGCTATAATTCTATTCAGCACTTCGGACTGTAGTTGTGTCTAAAGTTTCCTATGGGAAATAACATGAAGAAAACACGTATATATATATTACCTACAAGTTTTAGTTTCTTAACCTTAGTATAACTATAAGTATAACTATATCTGCTGAATTGCTTAGTGAACCTAACTATAATGTCCCTGTAACCTTTGTTTCTTCCAGTAAATATATATATATATATATATATGTATATATATATATATATATATATATATATATATATATATATATATATATTCACTGAAAAAACCATAGGTTTCACACATGTTATAGTTAGCGGAAATTTTACTGATAAAAAACCAATGAAATTCCCCCGTTATAGTTAGTGCAGGCAACTATAACTCACGCGACCGCAATCCTCTGCTGATGCTAATACTGTATTCAGACACTTATTTGCCCATGTCTTCTTCCATACATTTTTAGCTATACATATATTACAAATATTTTTTTTTCATAAAGACACATATGTCATCAGCAGAAGATTGCGGTCGCGTGAGTTATAGTTGCCTGCACTAACTATAACGGGGGAATTTCATTGGTTTTTTATCAGTAAAATTTCCGCTAACTATAACATGTGTGAAAACTATGTTTTTTTCAGTGAATTTGCAAGGTTTTTTAAATGCTAATTCCTAACTATAACGTGTGTGAAACCTATGGTTTTTTCAGTGAATTTGTACGGTTTTTTAAATGCTAAGTTACTTTACGCCATTCGTGGCGTGCGCGCCCACTTAACGCAGTTCGTTCCGCATGCGCACCGCGTGCCCACGTTACGCTAGATGGGCCATGTACGCACGATGCGCTTCGCGCACCGTGCGCACATGGAGGACATATGATGCACTTCGTTTTGAAAGGTAATATTTTAATTTTTCGTATATGTTATAAGCCATGCACAAATGGTGCCCTTCGGGCACCATTTGCACACGGGGTGGAGAGAGTGTGGATAATTTTTTTTTTTATTTTTTTTTTTTTAAATATTTTAGTTTAACTCATCTTTAATAAGCCATGCACATTTGGTGCCCTTCCGGCACCAATTGCACACGGGGTGGGGAGAGTGTGGATAATTTTTTTTTTATATAATTTTTTACCGTACGCGTACGGTAAGCGTAATCGGCGAAATTAGCAAAAAAATAAAAATTCCGTTTTTGGCCTTGGGGGATCTTTGGGGACTCCCTCAACATTGCTATGTGTGTGGGAGCTGTCTAAACAGCCCCTTTACATGTTTTTGTGCTTTATATTTTAAACATCACTCTCAGTGCGAGAGAGAAAATGGCGGCCGCCGCTTCCTGGTTTCGGCCGATTCGAATGTTTACTAAGATCTAAGAGCCAATCAGAATTGCGCTCGCGCACGCCACCGTACGCGTACGGTAAGCGTACCGTAAGCGCACCGTAAGCTGGCTCAGATATATATATTGATTTAAAGGCTATTTTCTCAGAATCTACTGAACAGATTTACACCAAACCTACAAAAGGCACTTCCTTGACCTGAGGACTACCTCTCTGCCAAATTTCTAGTAATTCTGTTCTGTCCTATGGAAAAATGCATGGGAAAAACGCGTTTTGGGACCCCCCTTTTATCTCAGCCCCCGCTTGACGAATCCCCCCGAGACTTTCAGGGTAGGAGCGGAGCGTAGCGCCCCACCTATTTTGAAACATTCACGAGGATTCGTCGACCGGCGCCAAAGTTATTCAAAATAGAATGTTGCGGATTTCCTATGGAAACGTGGTCCTAACTATAACTACCTACTGGCGACCGCCAGTAGGTAATATATATATATATATATATATATATATATATATATATATATATATATATATATATATATATATATATATATATATTATCTACTGGCAGTCTCCAGTAGACAGTTATAGTTAGGACCGTGTTTCCATAGGAAATCCGCAACATTCTATTTGGAATAACTTTGGCACCGGTTGACGAATCCTCGTGAAATTTTCAAAATAGGTGGGGCACTCCGCTCCGCTCCTACCCTGAAGGTCCCGGGGGGATTTGTCAAGCGGGGGCTGAGAAAAAAGGGGGTCCCAAAACGCATTTTCCCCATGCAATTTTCCATAGGGACCTTTAGTCCAAGGTACAGCCCGAACGGCTGAACAGAATTACTTGAAATTTGGCAGAGAGGTAGTCCTCAGGTCAGGGAAGTGCCTTTTGCAGGTCTGGTGTCAATCTGTTCAGTAGTTCCTGAGAAAATCAAAAGTAAAATCATATATATATGTGGGCGGAGCCTAACCACACATCTCATCCTGAGATCTGACTGGCTGTCAGCACTTCATCCAAGAAGTGTTGGCAGCCATCTTGGGACCAATATACATGATAGCACCTCATTAAAAAGCATTGCAGTTAATAGAAGGTTTTAAGACTTTAGTTACATTAGAAATCATTTGTTGATGGTACCATACTCCTTTTAGGAATTGTGGTATGTTCTAAGGTGATTTCACCATGTGAAAAAGCCTTCTGCTGGGATGTCATGATTGAGAGAAAAATATTTTCTCATGCTTTTCCCACAGAGGTTTGGAAGGTGATCTATAAGCTAAACTGAGAGCTTATTTTCTGTAAATTCACATTATCTTTCTCAGTCATGTGAGAATGAAGTCTGACATTCTCAGTAAAACATGTACATCCAACAAGGGCAGAGACTGTCAGTTGATTCCTTTGTGTTCTACTGCAGCTTCCCAGAGTGTTCCAAAGAACAACTAGAGCGCTAACAGTCCTACTTATGATAAACATATGGCACACCTGAAGCCATCTTGCTTGGATTAAAGTGGTAACTCTTAAAACATTTAATTTAAAAAGGAACAAAATGAGGGGGTTCATTTTTCCATAAAAAGTATGATTAGTGCTGCAGAAAGAAAACTTAGGGCACATTTTGAGTGACTTCTCAAATCCTCTTCTATTTCATTAAAAAATTCTGACATGCAGACTGAAACATGCACTTTCAATACCAGCAGCAGTTTTCCCTGGTGAGCAGTAGCTTTACTACAGTGATCTTATGAGCAAAAATAGTGCTAACATTCTGAATTTATGGCACACGTGTGACACATCTGAATGCCTTCTTGATGGAATCAAAGTAAAAAACTGAAAGTATTTCCTACTGAGGAGACTGCAGTAAATGAGGAAATTAGGAAACTTCATAACAAATAAGTCTCCCAAGATGGCCACCAGAGACAAAAGAGCCCAAATGTAGCTCAAATATCACCCAGATGTAGCCCAAGTATAGCCCAATGACAACGTCCCAGAGTGTTCTTAAAAACAACTAGAGCGCTTACTGTCTTCATTATGACAAAAGTATGGCACACCTGAAGCCATCTTGATTGGAATAAACTGGTAACACTTAAAACATTTAATTTAAAAAGGAACACAATGAGGGGGTTCATTTTGCCATAGAAATTATGATTAATGCTGAAGATAGAAAATGAGGGCACATTTTGAGTGACTTCTCAAATCCCCTTCTATTTCATTAAAAAAATTCTGACATGCAGACTGAAACATGCACTTTTAATACCAGGAGCAGACTTCCATGGTGAACAGTAGTTTTACTACAGTGATCTAATGAGCAACTAGAGTGCTAACATTCAGAATTTATGGCAAATGTGTGACATATCTGAATACCTTCATGATGGAATCACAGTAAAAAACTGAAAGCATTTCCTACTGAGGAGACTGCAGTACATGAGGAAATTAGGAAAGTTCAAAACAAAGAAATCTCCCAAGATGGCCACCAGAGACAAAAGAGCCCAAATGTAGCCCAAAATCACCCAGATGTAGCCCAAATATAGCCCAATGACAGAAGTGTGCAAAACACTTATTATTTTGTGTTTTTGCAGTGTTATATAGTGCAGACTTGTCAGGTATTGGAGTGCTTTACATGAGCATTGGTTACATCACACAAGAACAAATTCATTTTGGTTGTAGACATGGGGAGACTAAGTGATTTGACCAGAATCACAGAATGTCGAGCTGAAGCAGAAACTCCAACCTGGTTCCCCAGTTGCAAAGTCTGCAGTTCTGGAAGTAACACCACATCCTCTCCCGTAAGTGCAACATTTAATCAAGTGGTCAACTGGATAAAAAAACATAAAGATAACAAATAATTTAAAAGTGCTTTGTCGCTATTTGAAAACTCAGAAAATATTTCCTTATTTTAGTCTTTTAGAGCACTAACCATAATTTTGATGGCAATAAGACCCTCTCATATATGTAATTTCTAAAGGAAATGCTCTAGGTATTACAGTTTTGATTACATCAAGATGACGTCAGGCGTTCCACACTTTTGTAATAAATATAGAATGTTAGCAATCTAGTTGTTCATTAGGATACTGTTGAGAGGCAGAGGCCAGGGGCACGGACTCTGAAAATTGAAGGCAGGTAGGAGGGTGCAAAGGCAACAATTTAACCACACTGAGCAGGCAGGAAGGGCCGTGGCAGCACAACAGACTATGGAGGGCAGTGGAAAGGGGGGTAGGGGCAACAAACCAACAATACAGGACTTGCAAGAGAGGCTGTGTCAATGTAATAGACCATAGTGGGCAGAAGGAAGAGGCAATGGTAGTACAACCATACATGCCAACAGACCCGATTCAGCCAGGAAACGTCCAATGTGTTTAAGCTCAAATGGGCTTTATTTGATCTGTCTCCTGTCTACAATCTCCTCTTTTTCAATGTAACTCAAAGGGGAAAATCAATACCCCAGTTTTTTTCCAAAATCTCCCTCTTACCAAGTTCAAAATGTTCGCAAGTATGGTACATTGGATCATGGAAGGAAATGGGGTAGGGACATGGACTTGGATAACAGAGGACAGGAGGGACATGGAGGGGTACACCAAACTGACCCTGCAGGGCAGGCATCAGGGTTTGCAGCAGCACAATACACCACACAGGGCATGTGGAACGGGAGTGCAGCACAACAATCCATAGAAAGCAAGAGGGAGGGGACAGGACCATGCACATGGACAACAGAGAACAGAGGGGCAAGAGGCAATGGTAGCTAGCTGACCATAATGGACAGACAGGAGAGAAAGCTGCAGCATAACAGACCATAAAGGGCAGGAGGGACGGATCAGGGGCATTACAATGGAACAGACAAGCCAGGAGGGAGGGAGTAGGGGTCTGCACATGTAAACAGAGGGCTGGGGGCAAGGGGGCAGGGCAGGAGCAGCAAGATAGCCATGAAGGTCAGGCAGGATGGGCACTAGAAGCAAGACACACCATGAAGAGCAACACTGAGACTGTGATGGCATACACACAGACCATGGAGGGAAGGTGGGGGGGTCAGGGGCAGCTAACTGACCACACAGGGAAGGTGGGAGGGGCCATGGCAGCACAGAAGACCATGCATGGCAAGTGGGAGGGTTAGTGGCAGCACAATGGCTATGATGGCCAAGAAGGAGGGTGCAGGGGCATGCACAAAGGACGATGGAGGATAGAAGGGAGGGTCAGGACCTGTGCACAGACAAGAAAGTTCAGGGGAAGGGGCCTCACAACAGACCGCACGGGGCAGGCAGGAGGAGCAGTTGCAGCACAACAGACCAGGCAGGCCAGAAGGGTGTGGCAGTACAATGGACCATGTAGGACAGGAGGAAGAGGATAGGGGCATGGCATGTGGACAGGCAGGGTGGAGGTGGCAGGGAGAGGTTACAGTCATCTGACAATGCTAGGCAGGTGGGAGGGGAGTGGCAGCTCAACAGAACACTCAGAGTAGATAGGAGTGACAGGTCCATGGAACATGGTGGGCACAAAGGATGGAGCAGGGGCATGCACAAAGACATCGGAGGGCAGGGGGAAGGAGAATAGGGGCAGCAAGCTAAGCACAGAGTTTAAGCAGGAGGTCAATGATGGGGCATAGAATTGGGCAATCGAGGGCAGGAGGAGTGGACTGGTACATCATACTAAATTGAGGGCAGTGGCAGCACATCAGACCATGCATGGCAGGAGGGAGGAGGCTAGTCCATGGATTCACACAACAGAGGATAGGGAGGAGGGGGACGGGGCAGCAAGCTAACTGTTCAGAGAAGGCGGGTATTAGGAACTTTATTGTTTTTAAAACGTGTGTCTGTGCGAACTACTTAAAATATGAACAAGTATGCAGCATAATCTCACTTTTATTCAGGAAGAAGAGGACGTTTGTGACTGTGACTCCGGGCTCACTTGGCAGAAACACCCCCTGACCCTCCACCCCCTATCGCAAATGGTAATGCCCGTGAAAAGGGTAGGTGAACACAGTGTTATATAGAACATAGTCCTGAGAGCAAGATTGAAAATGAAAACTAGATATAGTGTATGGTATAAACTATGCACCAAAAAGTGTGATATAAGATGAACTGGCGTGAAATATAATATGCAATACATTGTGCGCAATTACAGATTCATTGGAGAGCGCGAGATAGCACAGGCACTAGCGCGTGCTATGCGATATGCCCCTTGGAGTGTAATATGCACAGGGCAGTGTTGTGTAACCTAACTAGTCTCTAAAGTTGTAATATAAAATATGTGCTGGGGAGTGTAACGTTGCATATGCACTGTGACAAAGATATGGATCCCAGATTGTAATATGTAAGGCATAGCACTGTAAGTTATAACATAGGCATCGAGGAAGGCACGTTAGATGGGGCGATATAACCCGTGCGAAGACAAGTGTGGCATGACATATTCACGGGGTGGTGTTACAGTGCACATGGGCTAGAGAGTGTCATAGCATATGCACTAGCTAGTGGAATACAACACAGAGGTGTGTGGCACTCAGCAGGCAATGGTGGGTGTAACACAGCATTGGGCTCTGCCAGGAGCGTGCTGTGACTCTCAAGTGATGTTCGTCCCCTTTCCAGAGAGTAAAATAAAAAGTATTACACATCCGGCAGTGGATGTGTGTTTTATTAACCGTGAGGGGGGTTTCTTGCATAGTTTTGGTCGAATTTTTGTCAAATCCCCTTTGAATGGCTTGGTGTGCATGTGTATTAAATGTGCCCGTCAATAGCTACCCATGTTTGTATAAATAAACGACAAGGGTGTCTACCGGGATTAGGCACGGTAGGGCATCAGACATGTCAGAGCTTCACTAGTGGTGTAAATACATTCCAAGTGGATTCATTATATACATAGTCGCCTTTTAATGAATATCACGCAAATCGTCATGGTGATAGGTATGTACGGTTTGTCCAGCATGTCCTAGGTGAGTCTATAAATATATATTTTTTAAAAATAATAAAAAACAGTGGCCGGCCCTGGGGATTGGGGTCAAAAAAATATAATTAGGAGACAGGCCCTGGGGGATGGGGTCATCAGGGCCAATAAATTAGAATAAGAAGGGGAACCACACAGCCCCCCTTCTTAAAAAATTAAAATAAATAAAAGACTGGCATCGTGCCGGAGGCCACGCCCCCTCCTTGCAGCACTCTGCAAACGCGCCCCCTGGTGAATTGTAAGTTGGGGAATTAATTCCTCTTCAATACTGAGGGTCCCTGAGGGCCAACTAGCCCAACAGGCATCTCCAGCATGCGCCAGGGAGCTGCGCTGCAGACAGGTGTTCTGAGGCCAAGCCCCTTTTTACACCTCTCTGCAACGCAGCTCTGTGGCGCTTACTGGAGGTACCTAGTGGTCTAGTTTGACCCTAGGGATCCTTAGGATTCAAGGGGACTTAATCTCTCAACTTAGAACAGCCACAGGGCGCGTTTACACAGTGGTGAAGGGAGGGGACGGGGCCTGAGGTGACGTGTGCAAACACGCACTATGGCACGTTTTAAATTGAGGATATAATTTCCCTTCAATACTGAGGGCCCCTGGGGGCTAACTAGCCCACCAAGTGCTTCCAGTAAGCGCCACTGAGCTGCATTGCAGAGAGGTGGTCCAGGCCGTGCCACTTTTTACACCTCTCTGCAACGCAGCTCTTTGGCACTTACTGGAGGTACCTAGTGGGCTAGTTGGACCCTAGGGACCCTCAGGATTCAAATGAACTTAATCTCCCAACTAAAAACGGACACAGGGCGTGTTTACACAGTGGTGAAGGGAGGGGACGAGGCCTGAGTTAACGTGTGCAAAAACACCCTGTGGCCTGTTTTAAGAGGTAGTTTTAATCCCCCTGCCCTATTATATTCTAGGGGCTTACAGAGGAGGTCATGCTAATCACAGGGGGACCCCAACGCATAATGTTCCCTGGTGTATGTAGGTGTTTTCACTAAGCCTGGGCGAAAATTTCATTCCGTTCGCGGAAATTGCGATAATTTGACATTTTCGCGTTCCGCGGAGAGCGCGAAAATGTCAAAATCTCCGGTTTCTGCAGCTTGGCGATAATTTGTTTCTTGCTTGCGCTGTAAAATACTACATTCTCGCGCGCGCGCGATTGCCTTACCTGAATCCCTGCGTTCGCCGACACGTTTTCTTGATCCGGTCGCGTTCTCCATGAGATGTTGTATTGTTTTTAGCCATTTGCGCTGTCTCGCGACAGTTCGCGCCCGCAGTGACGTCATGCATCGCGCGATCACGTCTTTCTTCTCGCGATCATGCACCGCGAGACAACTCAAAACAAGATGGCCGCGCTCGCATGCAACCACATGGGTAAGTTGGCGACCCGCAACCATGCAGAAAATCTCGCGAACATGCGGGAAAAAAACTTCCGCATCTTCGCGATAATTCAGCTTGTTTGCGATAATTTTAAACATTTTTGCGATAATTTGCGAAAGTTAATTTCGCAAATTCCGCCCACCCCTAGTTTTCACTGTATTCTAAGTGTCTTTTAACATAGCACTGGCTCTAGGACTGGTTAGTCAGACTCAGTTACCACCAGTATCCGTCTGAAAAAGTTGAGGGTACAGGATGATTTTGCAACAAGGCTTCTTTCTGCTCTTCTTTTTGTTCTTTCTGCACGTTATCCTTCTTCCTGCACTTTTCTTCGTCTTTGAGGACTTCTGTTGCTTCTTTCTGCACTTCTTTTTTTTCTTTCTGTTCCTTTTTGTCTTCTTTCTTCACATGTCCTATCTCTGTAAGCATAGTTAGAAATTAGCATTTAAAAAACCTTTGAAATTCACAGAAAAAACCATAGGTTTCAGGCACGTTATAGTTAGGAATTAGCATTTAAAAAACCTCAGAAATTCACTGAAAAAACCATAGGTTTCAGGGGTGTTATAGTTAGCTGGACTTTTCACTTGTACAAAACCATTGAAATTCCCCCGTTATAGTTAGTTCAGCTAACTATAACTCGCGCGCCCGCAATGCACTGCTGATGACGTCACATATTACATCACTCATGACATGGTCAGTGACATCACTCATGACATCACTGATGACATCTCAAATGACATCACTGATGACATCACTGATGACATCATCCTTGTGATAGAGTTGCAGACCTCCTCTCACCCTAATATAACCTTTGATACACACATTCAAAAATAGAGACTAAAATTTTCAAAACAATGGACATACCAATACCAGTTACAACAACCTCTTCAGTAATTCTAAGATCCACATACACATCCACTCATTCACCAACAGCCCTATACAGTCACTCATACATGTACTCACTCATCATATGTACTCATACACCTATACATCCTGTTACACAATGCCACTCATCCATAGAGTTACTCACACACATAGTCACTCATGCTAATAAAGAATCAAACATACATTTACTTGCATATACAGTTATACACACACCACCACACTTACTTCTACGGAAACTTACACATACTTAGTCTTTTAAACAATCACTTATAGAAACACATACTTATTCATACAGGAACTCTTTCAATCTCTCACTCTCAAATATACTCACTTATATACACCAATAGTCACATATACTAGTTTAAAACATATGTAGTTACTCATAAAGACACTATTGAGACAGTCATTCACTCACTAACACACCCATACACACACTCATCCACCCATACAGTCCTGCACACATGCTGTCTTCAACACATACAAACAGTGAGTCACTCATTCATGCACCTATGCACTACATAATACCCCCCACCGAACCATGCAGACACTCAGACTGATACTCAAAAAACCAACTAATAACCTATATAGACACCCATGTAGCTACTCACCAACCCATGCAGCCACTTATACACAAAGTGAGAGACTGATACAGATATTTACATATTTAAACATTACTCACTAAGCCATGTATTCACTATGATACACTTAATCAGTCAGTTACACAATCAATTTTTCAAAAACAAATCATCCATTTAGACACTTATATACCCATTTATTCTTCCATCGACCTTGAGATATACATATATAAAACATATTTAATTTTCAGGAAAACACACATTCACTGGATGATGTCATGAGTGATGTCACTGACCATGTCATGAGTGATGTAATATGTGACGTCATCAGCAGTGCATTGCGGGCGCGCGAGTTATAGTTAGCTGAACTAACTATAACGGGGGAATTTCAATGGTTTTGTACAAGTGAAAAGTCCAGCTAACTATAACACCCCTGAAACCTATGGTTTTTTCAGTGAATATATATATATATATGTATGTATAAATTCCTATAGAACAATCATCCAGTGGTACCCACGATTTATTTTTTACCCAAGCTTCAAAAGGACTCTGAAAACCCACCTGGCAGACCTATAATATCTGCAAGGAATGGATGTCTTGAACATAAATCACATTATATAGATTTCTTTTTACAGAATCTGGTCAAAGATCTACCATTGTATGTAAGTGATACTAGTGACTTCTTGAGAAAAATCAAAGATTTTGAATGGAAAAATGGTTATCACTTTATCGCACTTGACGTCGTTTCACTATATACAAGCATACAACACACTGATGGTTTAAGAGCACTTGATTTTTTCTTGGACAAAACATTGGGTACTACAAGTGAACACAAGAAAATGCTTCTAGAATGATTGAATTTTGTCTTAAACACAACGTATTCATGTTTAACAATTTATTCTATAGACAAATAAGGGGAGTTGTGATGGGGGCCAGCTTCTCTCCCAGCTATGCATGTTTGCACATGGGCTGGTGGAAGGAGCTGGTCCTCATGATGGAACACCGCGAGAAGGTAAATTCTCATCTCACCAAATAACTAGTATCCCCTATGTTGAAATGCTTCGGCTGAGGCGTATTCACAGTATGGAAAGTGACCTTATACAAGCACAGAGTGTAAGTAAATTGAGGTTTAGAGAAAGGGGTTACTCAGAACAAACCATTGATAATGCAATCAATAAATCTATGCGCAGAAGCAGACATGAGTTGCTCTTGGAGAAAAAGTGTAGAACTGAAATCAATCATGACAGAGCATTAATACAAACTGATGAAACAAAGAAGGAATTTAGAATCATAATACAACACCCAAGCGTAGCGCTGGGGGTACGCACCGTACATACACGGGTGGGGGTACGACTCGAACGTACTCGGGTGTACATACACGGGGGGGTTCGACACGTACTCGGGTGTACATACACGGGGGGGTTCGACACGTACTTGGGTGTACATACACGGGTGGGGGTACGACTCGAACGTACTCGGGTGTACATACACGGGGGGTTCGACACGTACTCGGGTGTACATACACGGGGGGGTTCGACACATACTTGGGTGTACATACACGGGTGGGGGTACGACTCGAACGTACTCGGGTGTACATACACGGGGGGTTCGACACGTACTCGGGTGTACATACACGGGTGGGGGTACGACTCGAACGTACTCGGGTGTACATACACGGGGGGTTCGACACGTACTTGGGTGTACATACACGGGTGGGGGTACGACTCAAACGTACTCGGGTGTACATACACGGGGGGTTCGACACGTACTCGGGTGTACATACACGGGTGGGGGTACGACTCGAACGTACTCGGGTGTACATACACGGGGGGTTCGACACGTACTCGGGTGTACATACATGGGTGGGGGTACGACTCGAACGTACTCGGGTGTACATACACGGGGGGGTCGACACGTACTCGGGTGTACATACACGGGGGGTTCGACACGTACTTGGGTGTACATACACGGGTGGGGGTACGACTCGAACGTACTCGGGTGTACATACACGGGGGGTTCGACACGTACTTGGGTGTACATACACGGGTGGGGGTACGACTCGAACGTACTCGGGTGTACATACACGGGGGGTTCGACACGTACTTGGGTGTACATACACGGGTGGGGGTACGACTCGAACGTACTCGGGTGTACATACACGGGGGGTTCGACACGTACTTGGGTGTACATACACGGGTGGGGGTACGACTCAAACGTACTTGGGTGTACATACACGGGGGGTTCGACACGTACTTGGGTGTACATACACGGGTGGGGGTACGACTCGAATGTACTCGGGTGTACATACACAGGGGGGTTCGACACGTACTCGGGTGTACATACACGGGTGGGGGTACGACTCGAACGTACTCGGGTGTACATACACGGGGGGGTTCGACACGTACTCGGGTGTACATACACGGGGGGGTTCGACACGTACATGCGGGGGCTGGGGGGGTACGGCGCGTACATGCGGGGGCTGGGGGGGTACGGCGCATACATGCGGGGGCAGGGGGGGGTACGGCGCGTACATGCGGGGGCTGGGGGGGGTACGGCGCGTACATGCGGGGGCTGGGGGAAGGTACGGCGCTTACTGGACCACCTACTCCGGTCGTTTTGCGCCGCACTTCGCATTTGCGGCACTTTTTGGGTGCCGTGAAAATATTGCCGTCCGGACTGCTGTCGGTTTGAATCGTAATTCCTGGGTCGTGAAACGCTGCCTAGAAGCGTCCCGACGTCACGTGGCAGCATTCCCGGATCACATTCGTATGCATATTTCCGTCGGTCGGTGTTTTTTACGATTCGTACGGAAATGGTGTTTCCGTGCGAATCGTAATTCCATGTTTGTAATGTTTTACAACCGGGTACGAGTCGGACGGAGAATACGCTCCGACCGACGGTTCGTACCCGGTTTTTACCGGATCGTAATCGGCACCAAAATATCTAAATTACTTACATGTAAAACAGAGTTTGCAATTTATGTATTACCATGCCCATGCAACCTACTTTATGTAGGAAGCACCAAGCTTCAAGTACATAAATGGGTCTTACAGCATTTAAGGGCAATAAATAATCAGGATAATACATATCCGGTGGCTAGTCATTTTAAAGCTAAGCATGAGTCAAGGAGTAGAGAGCTCAGGTATTTTGTCATAGATTCAATTCCAGCAAGTAGTAGAGGTGGCAATAGAGAACACAGGTTACACCAGTTAGAAACGAGATATATCTTGGATCTCAATACAAAATATCCATCAGGTCTAAATGTGACAGAAGATCTATTTACATGTCTATAGATTTCCTAGAAATTGTCGATTTAAATTTTGCAGATTTTATAACACCTTGAATTTAATATTTTATGAGATCTTATTAATTGTGAGTTTTAGGTGTATTTATGGATTATTTATTGACATTTTAGTGGTTCTTTTATACATAATTATTTATTACTTATATGAATATTTAGGCAGATTTTTATCTATTTTGGATTGCATTTATGTTGCTTATAAGATATTTATTACATGTGTATTTATTTATTTATGTGGACAGGGACTAGGGAATGTCGTTGTGGTCTATGTTTACATCTCATATTCTATTTCATCAAAATATGTTCATAAAATATAAATATACTATATACTGTAAATGATCCACAAAGATAAGGACAAAGAAAGGACAAGAAAACATCATAGATTCTGGTATTTAAACTGTAATTATGTTGTGTTGCATACAATTGGAATAGGTATTGAGTGAAAACCGCCAAAGCTATCATTACTACCATTTATGTAAATAAAGAAAAAAGGTTACTGGGCTCCAGTACCTGATCTATAAACAGGCATTAGATGCCGATGATATGGTTCGTTTATATAACCTTTTGGGAATTTTGGCACCATATATGAACATAAAATTAGAAATTGGTCCAATGTTACTTATTTGTATTTTATAACAGCTTATTTTGCACATACTTTGCACTTGCACTTTGAAAATTTCATTTTAATATATTAGGGTTTGGCGCAACTAAATATATGCAAGCATGATTTTTGTCCTTTCAACTGATTTAATTTTTTGACATAATTGTCTTTTTAAATCAATCTTTAGGATTTGATGAACATATAGCTTTATTTGCATTTCCATCTAAACAGGACTAGTGATGTTTCAGCCTTGAGTTTGTTTTCTATGTTATTCAAGCTTGAATTACATGTGCCAATCGTTACGCTTGTTAAATTGCACAATATAAGCCAATAGGAGATACCTGGCCCATGGACGGGCTGAAACACGTCATGGTGGGATTTTTGCACGATTAATAAATGAATTTGCACTTAACTGTGGTATGTATCTGTTTTCTGCAAGGAGATACAAACGGAGTTCTTGGGACACACACACACATATATATATAGAAGCAAAAAAGCTCTTTGAAAACATGCCAAGAACGCAAGAGAAAAACAGTACTGTCTCAAATGTGGGAGGAGTTACTGATTTGACTAAACAGTTACATGACTTTGAGAAATTAAAAAAAAGAGAAATATCTCGTTGGTGGGAGGTGGCCTCCCTAAGGCAGTATTTACAAGTAGGAAGAGTCCGAAGAGGACTACGAATTATGATTACGCCAACGTATGAGAATCCCCATGTTGACATGTTGAGCGAATGGGCAGAGAACAGTGCGAACAGCTCGACCAACATGATGCGCATATTGTTGAAGTATGCTGATAAAGAGCATGGGAAAGTGGTGGAGAAGATCAAGGAATTAAATGATATCTTTGGGAAACATGTTGAGAAAGCAAAAATAGAGAAATTCAAAACAGATCTTAAAATACTGCTAGAAAAATATGAGAAGCGCATCAAGGATAGAAAAGCCACAAAATTCACGCGTGACCGACTCGATTATGAGGCAGGAAGAATATACACTTTTGCCAAAAAATTTGATTCCGTTAGACGGAAACAAATCCAAAGTGGGACTGCAACAATACAAGAGGCCTCATGCAGTGAGTTAAGCTCCGATACAGGCTCGGAACAGGAGCAGGAACCTGATAGAAGGAAGGGGCAAAGTGATATTCGTCTGGCGGTGACAGATGAATTCCGTTTTTTACAAATGGAACTGCAGACAGACCACCGACCTTCGAGGGGCCGCGGAAGGGGAAGAGGTGCAGGAAGAGGAAACAGAGAAGGGGAGGAGAAGGATACAGGAGGAGCACCAGATTGGCAAGTAAAACGCTCAATGCGCTCAAACATGAAAAAATCAACAAAGTAACCACAAACAAGACCATTATAAATCTGAGCACCATTAATCGAACAACAGAAGAGCAATCTGTGTTAGAACTGGGGTTATCATACTGTGATGATAATGAATTTAATTATCCCCATAGTAGAATGGACTTGTATCAGTACGTGCGAAAATTAAAACTTGCCAAAATGTTTGCGAATAAACGACTTGACAGAACCCCTACAGATCAGTCACAAACTATTCAAACTACGAATTCGAGTGGCTTAAATACCTTGGATGCTGCAATTCTTGGTGATTTAATGGAACTGTGTAATGAAAATGACTGTCCTTCCATAGACTCTTCGCAGACAGAAACTTTGAATGAAGGAGACACATTTGGATTATTGAGTAGTGACCACACACCGTTTCGACCACGATCTAAATTCTTGCCACAAACAGCGCGAGATAATTTGGACATTTTTTCTGCAAAACGTGACGAGGGATCTGAAATTACTGTATAGTAACTTAGCGGATCAGAAAAAGAAAAGAGATCCTCAAAAAGAAATCATACAGCAAACGGTGGAGAAATTGATTAAAGATGATGGTGTGTTGGTGAAACCCTCCGACAAAGGAGGGAACGTTGTATTATGGGGACGAGAATTATATAAGAAAGAAGCCCTTACTTAATTAAATAATACTGAATGCTATAAAAGGATTGACATGCGAGAGTTTACTTTGGTGAAAGAAAAATACCATGCTAGATTAGAGGTTTGGAAGGAAGAGGATTTATTGAACTGGGATGAGTACAAATTTATAAAACAAAATAATCCAATTCTCCCAGTTTTTTATATGCTCCCCAAAGTCCACAAGAATGTGGCTTCACCACCGGGAAGACCTATCATTTCCTCTTGTGGAAGCCTCTTTGAAAATACCTCAAAATATATAGATTACTTTTTAAACCCTATAGTGAAGACCTTGACCTCTTATATTAAGGATTCTACTGGTTTTTTAAAATGTATTTTCGATATAAGATGGGATGAGAACAGTATGGTGTTATTAACGCTTGACATTGCTACTCTTTATACGAGTATACGGCATACTGAGGGTTTGAAAGCAACTGAATTTTATCTAAACAGGAGGCCTTTGAGGTTTTTTAAACAAAATGAAATGATTTTGGAAATGATGCAATGGTGTTTAACCAAAAATATGTTCTTGTTCGGGGAAGAAATGTTCCAACAGGAACAAGGAACGGCGATGGGCACCTGCTTCGCCCCCAGCTATGCCAGTCTACATCTGGGCTGGTGGGAGGAGCAGATGCTCAGAGGCCCACACTTAGAACATTGGAGTGACAACATACTTTTGTGGGTGCGATTTATCGATGATGTTTTTGTGCTGTGGGAGGGCACGGAAGCATCAATTGAGGTGTTTATTAATGAGATAAATTGTAACACCCTCAACTTGAGATTCACTGGACAACATAGTAAATCCTGTATAGATTTTTGGGACGTAAGAGTAAAGGCTGCTGAGGGAAAACTAGAAACCACTGTTTTTAGGAAGCCCACCTCAGGGAATACAATTTTACATGCGGGGAGCGCTCATCCAGCCCCGTTAATTAGAAGTATTCCCTTTGGTGAGTTTTATAGAGCCAGGAGAACATGTAGCAGCCTTGAAGAATACCTAAGAATTGAAGAGGAAATGAGCGAAAGATTCCTACAGAGAGGCTACCCACAGGATATAATAGAAGGGGCAGCCTCAAAAGCAAGAAAACTAGATAGGAAAAAAGTTTTATTTGAACCCTCGAAAACTGAACAGAAAAAGAAAAAGAGGAATCTGGGACAAGGACAAAGTGATTGTAGATTTATTACTACATTTAATAAAAATCACAAAGAAGTCAGAATGATTTTAAATAAACACTGGCATCTTGTGAAAAACGATCCAATACTAGGTCCTAAGATGAAAAAGCATCCTGAGATTACCTTTCGCAAATCCAAATCATTAAAGGATCGAATTGTAAACAGTGAATACATTGAAAGTAAGAAATTGGGACCGCCTACATGGCTGACACGGAAAATGGGTTTTAGGAAATGTTTTAAATGTAAGGCGTGCCAGCATGGAGTGAATCGGACGCATTTTAAAACATCTTTTAATAAAACTATTAAAATTAGAGGCTTTTTAACGTGTAGATCCAGTTTTGTGGTTTATGCCTTACAATGCCCCTGCCAAAAGATGTACATAGGGAGTACCACCTTACCAGTGTTCCAACGAGTACTGCAACACAGAAGAGCGATTGTAAATAAGGATAGAACGTATCCAATCGCAAGACATTTTGAAAGGTGCCATCAGAGTGATCCAACAGGTCTACAATACAGCTGTATTGCAGAAATCCCAAAGAAAAAACGAGGAGGGGATCGAGAGAAGGAACTCCGTAAATTAGAAACTTATTATATCTTGGAGTTCGATTGCAGGGAACCACAGGGTTTGAATGTGGATGAAGATCTACACACTTGTCTATACTAAGAAATGAAATAGTTGCTAATAAAAATGTATAGTCAAAGTAACTGAAAAAGTTCAATGAAACTCCCACCTGAATCAATATTAAAATAAGAGATGCCGTTTATTCAATGAATTATTCGTTTTTTAGAGGATGCTATACAAATTTTATGGTAGTCAGGTAGGAGATTATATATACATCAAAAACCTTTTTAACCTTTTAAAAGTTTACACTGATTTACTTGAAGCACTAGCACTTTATTAAAATAGACTAATAAAGACAATTTGTTTACATGGAAAGCACTAGCACTTTTTAAACAGAGAATATATATGCACTGGCACTTTATTTGAAATCAAGTGTAAATGTTTACATCAACAAGCACTAGCACTTTATAAACAAATGAAGATAATCGTCAGCACTTGCGGTTTGTCTTTTAAAAAGGTTGAGAAATCGGAACATTTCAAGGTTTTGATTTTTGTATATATAAATTCATAGAGGATTAAGAAATTGCATGTGTAAATAATTGCAAGTAATTTACGCCAATGAAAATATTATGTTGGAATAACTATTCATAATGTCACTGTAGTGAATAAGTACAAGGCATTGAAATGGAAACACATTCCAAAATGGCGGGAGCTTTTGACCTACCGTTTACCAGGTTGATGAAATAATTTGATAGTCCCTCATTTATGTTTTGTATGTCACATGTCTGTTTTAAAAAGAGGAACGATTGTTTTTTCATTATCGTGAACAAGGTGGCGAGAGGCCATCGAAACGCGTTGATGTGAACTCATCAATAAAAAAAGCCGAATGAAACAATCCCCCTGGGAGTGCAGTGTGGTTTTTGCTTAAATCGACTTGAACCGTATGCTGAATATATATATATATATATTACCTACAGGCGGTCGCCAGTAGGTAGTTATAGTTAGGACCACGTTTCCATAGGAAATCCGCAACATTCTATTTTGAATAACTTTGGCGCCGGTCGACGAATCCTCGCGAATTTTTCAAAATAGGTGGGGCGCTATGCTCCGCTCCTTCCCTGAAAGTCTCGGGGGGATTCATCAAGCGGGGGCTGAGATAAAAGGGGGGTCCCAAAACGCGTTTTTCCCATGCATTTTTCCATAGGACCTTTAGACAGGGCTACAGCCCGAACGGCTGAACAGAATTACTAGAAATTTGGCAGAGAGGTAGTCCTCAGGTCAAGGAAGTGCCTTTTGTAGGTTTGGTGTAAATCTGTTCAGTAGATTCTGAGAAAATAGCCTTTAAATCAATATATATATCTGAGCCAGCTTACGGTGCGCTTACGGTACGCTTACCGTATGCGTACGGTGGCGTGCGCGAGCGCGATTCTGATTGGCTCTTAGATCTTAGTAAACATTCGAATCGGTTGAAACCAGGAAGCGGCGGCCGCCATTTCGTGTGTTTCACTCAGAAAAAAAAGAGTGATAACAAGAAAAGGGGGCAAGGAGGAGAGTTACAGACCCCCTAACATTTGTAAGGGGGTCAAAGAAGGACAGAAAAGTACAAAGAAAACATTTATTGATTTTAAAAAAAATCACGGGGTACGCTTACGGTAAGCGTACGGTAAAAAAAAAAAAAAAAAAAGAAATGAAAATCAGATTTAAGTGTTTAGATATTAGGGGGCTCTAAAAAGAGCCGTTGTGTTTATGAAGTGATTTTTTTGTGGTACCTACAAGTAAGTACCGATGCAGAGTCTAAGGTTCAAGAGGAAGACTCTGTTCCCTTCATCATTGAAGTGCACACCATCTCCTCTATAAATGTCTTGCATGTCATAACGCAAGTTGTTGTGGTAAATGGAACCCATACCATAGTCACGGAGGAAAGCAGAAACAGATTTGTTGACGTGCTTTCTTGCTTTGTCAATCTGCGGACAGAAATGATTGGACCAGTTCCATTTTTGCCTTTGGCATATGTTAGAAAACACAAAGGCAGTTTTAGGGAAAAGTGAAAACAGTTGTGCAAAGGTCTCCTTCATAAGCATTTCCAGACCTACCCCAGTCAAAGTGCCTAGGTCATTGCCACCACAGTGCACTATTATGAGGTCAGGGTGTTGGATGTGCATGAAGGATTTCACCAATGGCATTAATTGGTGCCACTTTAACCCTCTCTGACCAATCCATTTAATGTCTACATTTGGCAAAGCAAGGTCTCTCACCATATCTGTTTTCTCTGCATACTTTTCACTCCAGAAGACATAGCTGTGCCCTACAATCCACACTGTGAACATCTTCAAAGGAGAACTGGATGCACTCAGGAGGTGTCTTTCAGTAGAATGGCAATATGAAAAGAAAGACAGTTTGGAAATGGAGGCATACATATTTTTTTCAAAAAAAAAAGAACTGATTGGCTGTTTCATACCATTCTAGAATAAAAACTAGGCTGTATGTGTAAATTAATAGAAGCATGTTTTGTATTGGTACAGAAAAATGTGTTACCAAAGAACAGTACTATGGATTTGCTGTTAGGTTTGAAAAGTCAAGCACTCTTGCTCTGTGGAATTGAAACATTGTTTGGCGAACTTCTGACCTGACTCCACACAGCAGTGTTCCATGAGCTGTTGCTATGGTAGCAGGCAGAAGTCAAGTTGGGGGAAGGGTACTAGGCAGAAGTCAAGTTGGGGGAAGGGTACTTTTGGAAAAGGGTTGGTTTTCAACCAATAGAAATGTGTGATTACATTTGAAAAAAAGGGGCAAGCACTGAGATTTGAAACTAACATGTATATGTGTGGAAAAAGAGAGGGAAAGTTTGCCATTATCTGGTTCTGCTGAGAGGAGAGAGGTGTAGAGAACAGAGATCCTGGCTCTGATAAACTGCTGTTTGAGTGCCACATTTCTTTCACAACTAACTAATTTTAAAGGTGAGTTTAGAGTCTGAGAGGGGATGTATATGGTAAATTAAGAAATGAATAATAGAAATGCAATTCTTTTTGTTGAAGTTGTGTTTATTATTTTCTGTTTTGGGAGAAATTTAAATGTGAGGAACATGTAAAATAATATGGACTATGTTTTCACAATAAATTAAGGTGTACTGGTATAATAAAAGAATAGTTTAAGGGTTTGAGGTTGGACTCAGTAATGCAAATACATTCAGCATCACTAAGGCTGGTTGCCCTTGCTGGAGTGTAGGCAGACACCCAGGTTACAAATGATGCTGGTCTGAAAAAGCAGTTTGGACATGTGCTTTGTAAAAAATCTGAAAAGTGGATTCATAATGTGTCAGTCTGTAAAAGTGTTTATCACTTGCCAAAAAAAAGAGCAGTAAGTGTGCTTTCAAATTGGCAAAGAAATTTCGTTTTGTGACTAATGTGAAAACATGACTCTGTGTGCAAATAGGAATTACAGGCAGAGATTTATTGCGTATTGCTCTGGTGATTTCACAGTTGCATTAGATGGAAAGGGGGAGACATTTTTTGGTGCAGAAGCAGACTCTTAGCACACAGGTAGCTGCTTACCATGTGGAATCATGCACAGTATTCACAAGCGAGTGGGGTTTGAGGTTTCAGTCAGTAATGCAAATACATTCAGCATCACTAAGGCTGGTTGCCCTTGCTGGAGTGTAGGCAGACACCCAGGTTACAAATGATGCTGGTCTGAAAAAGCAGTTTGGACATGTGCTTTGTAAAAAATCTGAAAAGTGGATTCATAATGTGTCAGTCTGTAAAAGTGTTTATTACTTGCCAAAAAAAAGAGCAGTAAGTGTGCTTTCGAATTGGCAAAGAAATTTCGTTTTGTGACTAATGTGAAAACATGACTCTGTGTGCAAATAGGAATTACAGGCAGAGATTTATTGCGTATTGCTCTGGTGATTTCACAGTTGCATTAGAAGGAAAGGGGGAGCCTTTTTTTTGGTGCAGAAGCTGACTCTTAGCACACAGGTAGCTGCTTACCATGTGGAATCATGCACAGTATTCACAAGCGAGTGGGGTTTGAGGTTTCAGTCAGTAATGCAAATACATTCAGCATCACTAAGGCTGGTTGCCCTTGCTGGAGTGTAGGCAGACACCCAGGTTACAAATGGTGCTGGTCTGAAAAAGCAGTTTGGACATGTGCTTTTTTTAAAAATCTGAAAAGTGGATTCATAATGTGTCAGTCTGTAAAAGTGTTTATCACTTGCCAAAAAAAAGAGCAGTAAGTGTGCTTTCAAATTGGCAAAGAAATTTTGTTTTGTGACTAATGTGAAAACATGACTCTGTGTGCAAATAGGAATTACAGGCAGAGATTTATTGCGTATTGCTCTGGTGATTTCACAGTTGCATTAGAAGGAAAGGGGGAGCCTTTTTTTGGTGCAGAAGCTGACTCTTAGCACACAGGTAGCTGCTTACCATGTGGAATCATGCACAGTATTCACAAGCGAGTGGGGTTTGAGGTTTCAGTCAGTAATGCAAATACATTCAGCATCACTAAGGCTGGTTGCCCTTGCTGGAGTGTAGGCAGACAACCAGGTTACAAATGATGCTGGTCTGAAAAAGCAGTTTGGACATGTGCTTTGTAAAAAATCTGAAAAGTGGATTCATAATGTGTCAGTCTGTAAAAGTGTTTATTACTTGCCAAAAAAAAGAGCAGTAAGTGTGCTTTCAAATTGGCAAAGAAATTTCGTTTTGTGACTAATGTGAAAACATGACTCTGTGTCCAAATAGGAATTACAGGCAGAGATTTATTGCGTATTGCTCTGGTGATTTCACAGTTGCATTAGATGGAAAGGGGGAGCCTTTTTTTGGTGCAGAAGCTGACTCTTAGCACACAGGTAGCTGCTTACCATGTGGAATCATGCACAGTATTCACAAGCGAGTGGGGTTTGAGGTTTCAGTCAGTAATGCAAATACATTCAGCATCACTAAGGCTGGTTGCCCTTGCTGGAGTGTAGGCAGACACCCAGGTTACAAATGATGCTGGTCTGAAAAAGCAGTTTGGACATGTGCTTTGTAAAAAATCTGAAAAGTGGATTCATAATGTGTCAGTCTGTAAAAGTGTTTATTACTTGCCAAAAAAAAGAGCAGTAAGTGTGCTTTCAAATTGGCAAAGAAATTTCGTTTTGTGACTAATGTGAAAACATGACTCTGTGTGCAAATAGGAATTACAGGCAGAGATTTATTGCGTATTGCTCTGGTGATTTCACAGTTGCATTAGAAGGAAAGGGGGAGCCTTTTTTTGGTGCAGAAGCTGACTCTTAGCACACAGGTAGCTGCTTACCATGTGGAATCATGCACAGTATTCACAAGCGAGTGGGGTTTGAGGTTTCAGTCAGTAATGCAAATACATTCAGCATCACTAAGGCTGGTTGCCCTTGCTGGAGTGTAGGCAGACACCCAGGTTACAAATGATGCTGGTCTGAAAAAGCAGTTTGGACATGTGCTTTGTAAAAAATCTGAAAAGTGGATTCATAATGTGTCAGTCTGTAAAAGTGTTTATTACTTGCCAAAAAAAAGAGCAGTAAGTGTGCTTTCAAATTGGCAAAGAAATTTCGTTTTGTGACTAATGTGAAAACATGACTCTGTGTCCAAATAGGAATTACAGGCAGAGATTTATTGCGTATTGCTCTGGTGATTTCACAGTTGCATTAGATGGAAAGGGGGAGCCATTTTTTGGTGCAGAAGCAGAATCTTAGCACACAGCCAGCTACTTACCATGTGGAATCATGCACAGTATTCACAAGCGAGTGGGGTTTGAGGTTTCAGTCAGTAATGCAAATACATTCAGCATCACTAAGGCTGGTTGCCCTTGCTGGAGTGTAGGCAGACACCCAGGTTACAAATGATGCTGGTCTGAAAAAGCAGTTTGGACATGTGCTTTGTAAAAAATCTGAAAAGTGGATTCATAATGTGTCAGTCTGTAAAAGTGTTTATTACTTGCCAAAAAAAAGAGCAGTAAGTGTGCTTTCAAATTGGCAAAGAAATTTCGTTTTGTGACTAATGTGAAAACATGACTCTGTGTGCAAATAGGAATTACAGGCAGAGATTTATTGCGTATTGCTCTGGTGATTTCACAGTTGCATTAGAAGGAAAGGGGGAGCCTTTTTTTGGTGCAGAAGCTGACTCTTAGCACACAGGTAGCTGCTTACCATGTGGAATCATGCACAGTATTCACAAGCGAGTGGGGTTTGAGGTTTCAGTCAGTAATGCAAATACATTCAGCATCACTAAGGCTGGTTGCCCTTGCTGGAGTGGAGGCAGACACCCAGGTTACAAATGATGCTGGTCTGAAAAAGCAGTTTGGACATGTGCTTTGTAAAAAATCTGAAAAGTGGATTCATAATGTGTCAGTCTGTAAAAGTGTTTATTACTTGCCAAAAAAAAGAGCAGTAAGTGTGCTTTCAAATTGGCAAAGAAATTTCGTTTTGTGACTAATGTGAAAACATGACTCTGTGTCCAAATAGGAATTACAGGCAGAGATTTATTGCGTATTGCTCTGGTGATTTCACAGTTGCATTAGATGGAAAGGGGGAGCCATTTTTTGGTGCAGAAGCAGACTCTTAGCACACAGCCAGCTACTTACCATGTGGAATCATGCACAGTATTCACAAGCGAGTGGGGTTTGAGGTTTCAGTCAGTAATGCAAATACATTCAGCATCACTAAGGCTGGTTGCCCTTGCTGGAGTGTAGGCAGACACCCAGGTTACAAATGGTGCTGGTCTGAAAAAGCAGTTTGGACATGTGCTTTTTAAAAAATCTGAAAAGTGGATTCATAATGTGTCAGTCTGTAAAAGTGTTTATCACTTGCCAAAAAAAGAGCAGTAAGTGTGCTTTCAAATTGGCAAAGAAATTTCGTTTTGTGACTAATGTGAAAACATGACTCTGTGTGCAAATAGGAATTACAGGCAGAGATTTATTGCGTATTGCTCTGGTGATTTCACAGTTGCATTAGATGGAAAGGGGGAGCCTTTTTTTGGTGCAGAAGCTGACTCTTAGCACACAGGTAGCTGCTTACCATGTGGAATCATGCACAGTATTCACAAGCGAGTGGGGTTTGAGGTTTCAGTCAGTAATGCAAATACATTCAGCATCACTAAGGCTGGTTGCCCTTGCTGGAGTGTAGGCAGACACCCAGGTTACAAATGATGCTGGTCTGAAAAAGCAGTTTGGACATGTGCTTTGTAAAAAATCTGAAAAGTGGATTCATAATGTGTCAGTCTGTAAAAGTGTTTATTACTTGCCAAAAAAAAGAGCAGTAAGTGTGCTTTCAAATTGGCAAAGAAATTTCGTTTTGTGACTAATGTGAAAACATGACTCTGTGTGCAAATAGGAATTACAGGCAGAGATTTATTGCGTATTGCTCTGGTGATTTCACAGTTGCATTAGAAGGAAAGGGGGAGCCTTTTTTTGGTGCAGAAGCTGACTCTTAGCACACAGGTAGCTGCTTACCATGTGGAATCATGCACAGTATTCACAAGCGAGTGGGGTTTGAGGTTTCAGTCAGTAATGCAAATACATTCAGCATCACTAAGGCTGGTTGCCCTTGCTGGAGTGTAGGCAGACACCCAGGTTACAAATGATGCTGGTCTGAAAAAGCAGTTTGGACATGTGCTTTGTAAAAAATCTGAAAAGTGGATTCATAATGTGTCAGTCTGTAAAAGTGTTTATTACTTGCCAACAAAATGAGCAGTAAGTGTGCTTTCAAATTGGCAAAGAAATTTCGTTTTGTGACTAATGTGAAAACATGACTCTGTGTCCAAATAGGAATTACAGGCAGAGATGTATTGCGTATTGCTCTGGTGATTTCACAGTTGCATTAGATGGAAAGGGGGAGCCATTTTTTGGTGCAGAAGCAGACTCTTAGCACACAGCCAGCTACTTACCATGTGGAATCATGCACAGTATTCACAAGCGAGTGGGGTTTGAGGTTTCAGTCAGTAATGCAAATACATTCAGCATCACTAAGGCTGGTTGCCCTTGCTGGAGTGTAGGCAGACACCCAGGTTACAAATGATGCTGGTCTGAAAAAGCAGTTTGGACATGTGCTTTGTAAAAAATCTGAAAAGTGGATTCATAATGTGTCAGTCTGTAAAAGTGTTTATTACTTGCCAAAAAAAAGAGCAGTAAGTGTGCTTTCAAATTGGCAAAGAAATTTCGTTTTGTGACTAATGTGAAAACATGACTCTGTGTGCAAATAGGAATTACAGGCAGAGATTTATTGCGTATTGCTCTGGTGATTTCACAGTTGCATTAGATGGAAAGGGGGAGCCATTTTTTGGTGCAGAAGCAGACTCTTAGCACACAGCCAGCTACTTACCATGTGGAATCATGCACAGTATTCACAAGCGAGTGGGGTTTGAGGTTTCAGTCAGTAATGCAAATACATTCAGCATCACTAAGGCTGGTTGCCCTTGCTGGAGTGTAGGCAGTCACCCAGGTTACAAATGGTGATGGTCTGAAAAAGCAGTTTGGACATGTGCTTTGTAAAAAATCTGAAAAGTGGATTCATAATGTGTCAGTCTGTAAAAGTGTTTATCAGTTGCCAAAAAAAAGAGCAGTAAGTGTGCTTTCAAATTGGCAAAGAAATTTCGTTTTGTGACTAATGTGAAAACAAATGTAGTAATATATTTAAATAAAATAAAGGATTTTTTTTTTAGTTTTTTTCAGGTATTGCTGAAGAGCAGTGAACAAAATTTAAGATGCCTACAAAATCCAGAGTAAAAAAAGAGCAGAAAAAACCTATATTTGAAGACAACTGGAGGACCTAAGTTAGTTGGAGATGCTCATGTTGGGAAAAAGAAAAAATCTTCTGGTAAGCAAACAAAAGATTTTCTAAGGAACATATTCAAAAAAAGGAAAAATGTACAAAATGTCTGTACTGGAAAGAATGATTTCAATCGAAAAGGACAGGAAAAAATTGAGAATTTAGTTAATGCAAATATACCTTCTGCAACTAAAAATATAAACTTAAACAGAAAAACAGCGTTTAAAGAGATACGTAGAAAAATGTTTCAGAGGAGAGTTATGTCCAATTTGATAAAGGATGTGAAGAAATATAAGCAAAAGGCAAAGTTTTATAAGAGAAAAAAAGAAATTGAAGCCATTGCAGCAAAGGCATTAGAATTAAAAAGGAAACTATTCATTTTAATTTTGAATAGGATGCGTACATTAGACAAAATGGTTAATGTACTGAAATCACATAGCAAAAGGAAAAGAGTAGTGAACAGAACAAACTTTTGTAAAGTGTTTTTAGGAAAATGGATGCATAGTTCAAGTAGTGAACCTTTTTTTAATGAAGAGAGTTATTTTCAAAGTAATAGTTTGCTGCATGCAGTTGACACCAGAGGTCGTGCTTATGAAGTGAAAAATGGTTGCATAATGGAGAAGGAGATAATGGTTCCAAGAGATGAGGTACAAGTGATGGCAGATGAGGCTATGGGGAGACGTCCTAAAGCCCCAGTGTACACTTGGAATTGTAGTAGTATTTGCACTGTGCGTCAGGAATCTATTGATAAATTTCGTGAGTTTCTAAGAGAATATAGCAAAAAAAGTGTGAAACAGAAGATTAAGGTGCTTCAAAGTCTAGATCCATGCAGAGTGAGAGAGAATACTGGTTTGCAGGGTCATTCTCTGGCTTGTCTATCTAGAAAAGTGTGTAATAGTGTTTTCCATCATTTTAGGATGCTGGCTGTTCATCATACTGAAATGAGAAAGTTTGTGAGACGGTTGTATTTTGCTAAAAGTCCAGCAATAAAGTTAGATGAATTGAATAGGGCTCTGTTCCGTGGAACGGTATCAGATGTAGAGAAGGTTGTTGATGAAATTCAGTTTTGTTACTTTGGTCCTGAACAAAACAGTGCAGAGAAGGACACAGTAAATGAGGAAGAAGTGAAGAAAATGTAGAACCCTCTGTAAGTAAGACATTTAATGATCACATAACAAAATTTGCAATAATCTCTAATGAAAGACCAAATATTACTTGTATTTGTTGCCGCAGAACTCATTATAGAAAACAAACCAGGTATGTTGATCTCTACAGAAAGAGTGAAAATGAAGATAATTATAAGTGGAAGGATTTTGCCACCTATATATTTCTTGAAAATTGTTTTGAATTGGGTGAAGTTCAGCGTATTTGTAAATACTGTTACAACAGGTTAGAGGAAAATAGAATGCCAACCAGAGCTGTACATAATAATTTAGAATTGGATGCTATTCCTGCTGAACTTTCTGAATTAAATACATATGAGTCTATACTCTACTCATTCAATGTGTTCATCCGTTCCAGACCATAGTACGTATGGAGCCCAAAACTGGTAAATTACCTCCTTCAGATTTACTGAGAGGTTTAAAAGGTAGAGTGGTGTATTTGCCCTTGGATTTGAAAAAAAATATGGAAACTATTGATGCGGATACTTTGGAAACTGAACCATTAATTATTCTGGTTAATGGTGTACCTACAAAGAATAAGAAGATTTGGCAGGAGCTGGTAGATGTACGGAAAGTACAAAGAGCAAATTTGTATTTGAAAAGGAATAACAAATGGTATGAATCAATTTATATAGAAGAAGAAGAAGAAGAAGATTTACAAGAAGACACAGAAACACCAACTGGACAAATTGAAAAAGTGGACAAGTCAAAGGAAGAAGAAATTTATGAACATTTTACCATACATCCTCTTCATTCAAAAGAAGTTATGGGAGACAATATTGATCTATTTCAGATGAAGAAAGCAAAAGGAACTCCCGTGAGTGTATGGGAGGAGAGCTTGGAAGCTCAATGTTTTCCCCAGCTGTTTCCTAAAGGAAAAGGAGGACGATACGATGAACGTCCGGAACAGATTCCAGCTTCTGAGTATCGGACTACAAGACTATATGCTGAAGATCCCAGATTTCGACAAAGTATTCCTTATTTGTTCCATCTTTTATTTGAAAGCGACTTGTCTGCACTGTCTTATGCAGTAAATCACATTTTAAAAAGTGGAGTACATTTACAAAATGTGTCTGCTAAGGATTTTATGGAGAAAGTGCAGCACCGAGATGATCATTTGGAAACACAACTGATCAATCTGATGGCTTGTCAGCGTGGGACAAATAACATAACACGTGTATTTGTAAAACGCACGTTCACCACTACGGGTATCTTGGCGCTGAATAACAGATGTTTATTGTTACCCAACTCAATGGTACTCATTTTATCGACCTCAGATGGATGAAAGGCTGAGTAGACCCGCCGGGATTTGAACCTGTGACCATGAGGTCGAACACAGGCCCCTGCAGCAGACGCATTAGTCCACTGAGCCACCAGACCCGGCAATGAATATTGGTACCGACGCCATGGTGAATTAAAATGCATGTTACGGAATTTAGGAACTCCAACATGGTTCCTTACCCTAAACTGTGCCGAGTACGCTTGGGATGATTTACTGGATTTTCTACGAGAGGCAAATTCAAACATTAAAAACATCGAATACAAGATAGCAGGAGAACTGTGCTCATTGGATCCGGTTAATGTTTGCAGATATTTCAATCATAGATTTGAGGCTATGATGTCCTTCATCTGCAATAAAAAAAATCCACCTCTAGGAGAAGTAGTGGATTTCTTTTGGAGAAAAGAGTACCAGGCAAGAGGTGCTCCTCATATTCATATGCTGTTGTGGATCAAGGATGCCCCAAAGTTTGGAACAGATACTGATGAAGCAGTGTTATCTTACATTGAAGAATATGCAACATGTGCTATACCAAAAAGCACAGAAGAGAAAAAGTTAAAGGAGCAAGTTTTACGTTTCCAAAGTCATCGGTGTGGAAAATACTGTCGACGGAAATACAAGAGCAAAGATAAATACTACACTAAATGTCGATTTGGATTTCCTAGACCTGTTCTTTCAAATGGAAGAGTTAACAGTTTTATGTCAGCTGTGAGACATACTATCACAAGAAAATCACCTAAGAATACCTACAACCTTAAAAGAAAAGAAGAATCAAAAAATATAAATGACTACAACCCAGTGATTTTATCCATGTGGAACGCTAACATGGATATACAGTATGTAGCTGACAATTCCATTGCTGTTGCTCGATATGTAACGTCTTACATTACGAAATCAGAAAAAACAGAATTGAAGGAAATGTGGGAAGGGATTTCTCACGAGAAAACTGTCAGTAAGAAGCTGTACAGTTTCAGTTTGAAGATGTTATCGCATTGAGAAATTGGATCCTACGAATGTTCAGATAGGTTATCTTCTGCAAGTCTCTACTCGAAATCAAGAAGAATAATTTGGGCAAGTTTAGGACTTGCAGCAATGAGAAATCGGGTACTGAAATCTGTTGGAGAAATTGAATATTTGGCCGAGAATGACCCAGAAAGTACAGATATTTTGAAATCAAACATGTTGGATACATATTACCCAAAGAGAAGTCATCATCTGGAGAACATGTGTCTCTATGAAGTGCTGCAGAACTACATTTATTCACGGAAAGCCGCAGAAGACATCAACAATGGAAAATATAAAGTCATTGGTGAGGAAGGATGTTTGGTGAAGCAAACAAAAGGAAGTTTGATAAATCACCGGAAGCTGAGTTGCGACACTACTGACAAAAAGGAATTTTACTACTTGGCTCTTTTACAGCTGTTTAAACCATGGCGTACAAAGGATGAACTACTGGGAGAATTTCAAAGCTATGAAGATTCATTTAATGCTTGCAAAGACAGCATACAATGCAGAACATTCACAACTTATCTGCAAATGTTAAATGAAGAAATTGAACAGGAAACTACAATTGCAGCAGAAATAGCTAGAGACAGTTCTCAGGACAGCCAAAGTTCAGGAACACTCAGTCAAGATCCCCTAGGACAACCAATCGTTGAAAATGAAGCATCAATAGCCATGAATGAAGTGGAAACAGCTATGAATCAAGCTCAAGAAGAATTTATAGACTTACAAAATTTGGAAAGACAACTGAATCAAGAGCAGCAACAAATTTATGAAGAGATCAGAAACAAAATTGATCACGGATTTCTACATGAAAAAAAAGAGTGCTCATGCACATCATTTCATCCAATCAGGATGTATGTAAGCGGACAAGCTGGAACTGGAAAAAGTTTCCTAATAAAAGTCATCAGAAGCTACCTACAGCAAAAAACGGATTCTACTTTGTCTTGTGTGGTTACTGCTCCAACTGGGTTAGCAGCATATAACATAAAAGGAATCACTTTACATCGTTTGCTAATGTTACCAGTGGAGCATGAGAACAAAATACAATACAACAAGCTAACTGGAGAAGCATGCTTGGAAGTTTCAAGAGTATTGAAGAAGATGCAAGTTCTCATTATTGATGAGGTGAGCATGGTATCGAACTTAATGCTTGCCTTTGTGCATTTAAGAATGCAGCAAATTCTGAAGTCAGACTATGACGTGTTATTTGAAGGAAAACACGTCATAGTTTTTGGAGATCTTTTGCAACTTACTCCAGTTAAAGGACAACCAGTGTTTAATACTGTGACACATGAAGACACGAAGAAGTCATTGGGAAGCATCGGTAATACAAATATTTGGTCCTTCTTTGAGTACAAGGAACTTACAACTAATATGAGGCAAGCAAACGATGAAGAATATGGAAGTATTCTGAAAGATATCAGGATTGGACTACTCACAGAAGCTGGCAAAAAAGCATTACAGACTCGGCTGCTACATAATTTATTTCCAAAGGAAGAAATAGTTGCAGAGAAGATATACAAGAACATTGCAGAAAACAAAAGTGTCATCTGCTTAATGCCAACTCTACGTGAATGCTCAATATTCAATGAGGAGCTTTTGAAATTGGAAAAGGAAGATATCAGGAAATTGGAAGCAGTGGACAAAATTGAGGATGGAAGAATTACTGTCACATTAACAGGCACACTGAAAAATAAATTGGATTCACTAGAGAAGAAGATTTCCAAAACAGCTGGATTAGAAAAAAATCTATATGTTTGCATGAACTGTAGAGTATTTTTAAGGAGAAATTTGGATGTTGAAAAAGGTTTAGTTAATGGAGCTATGGGAAGAGTTGTGGGTTTTATTAATTATCAGAAAAAAGTTGGAATTGAATGTTTAAAAATAAAATTTGATCAGATAGAACAAGTTAAAGATATTTGTCGTTGTACAGTTCGTTTCATGCTTGTGAAAGACTTATATGTACGTAGGAAGCAGTTTCCGTTTTCTCTAGCATATGCTGTAACTATTCACAAGTCTCAAGGATTGACTGTAGATTGTGCATTTGTGAACATTGGTTCAACTGTATTCAAAGAAGGTATGGCATATGTTGCTTTGTCACGAGTGAAAACATTATCAGGTTTATTCATGATAGACTTTGATGATTCAAAAGTTAGTGCTGATACAAACTGTGTAAAGGAGTATAATAGATTAAGAAGAAGCTATGCTCCTCATTTAGGTCAGTATCCTGTGTTGGAGAAACGTGTAGTTTCTCGTAAAAGGAGAAATGAGAATATCTGTAATGAAGATGTAGAGAGGAGGAAAAAAAAGAGGAGTGATGTAATTGCAAGCAAAAAGAATAAGGAAAATGAAGAACAGGTTGTAGGATGTTATTTTGAAAATAGCTCTGGTGTCAACTGCTACGCTAATGTAGTGCTGAATGTTGCATTTTATCTGGAAAGTTTGCAAGAGCAGATAATAGTAAATCAGGGAAAAAGATTCTGTACTGTGCTGAGTCTCCTTTTTGAAAAGCTGAGTAATGATAAAACTCAAATAGAAAGTGCTACTGAAATTAGAAAAGTTTTAGATGTATGTTCAGGACGAACACAGTTTTCTCAAAATGTACAGCAAGACGCACAGGAATTCTTGATTTATTTTCTTCAGGTACTGGAAGAAGAAGGGGTTAACATTGAAAATTTATTTGGTCTCTCTTATAAATGGGAACATAGTTGTGAAAACTGTTATAATATATGTGGCTCTAATGTTGATTCTGAAAGGTTTATTTATTTAACATTGCCAGAGAGTAAAACAGTCACTTTTGCTAAATTAGTTAAAGATGCTAATCATAGCATGCAATGCAGTGAGTGTAAATCTGACATGTTTTCAACATTAATTTTAAAGGAATACAGACAGTATGTAATTTTAATGATGCAACGATGTAGAGCTGATGGTTCAAAATTGGATACTTTAATAAAGAAGTTTACAGGACAGCAATTATCAATTTCAGGAAAAACTTTTGTAACAGTTGCAATAATTTTCCATGATGGACCCACTGTAACTTCTGGTCATTACACAGTTTATCTTAAATGTGAAAAAGGCTGGACACTGTGTAATGATTCCCAATAGATTTTTAAGCAACGTTTGCCTTTTGATTTAGCAAATTCCTATCTAATCTTCCTGAAACCTAAATTTTAGAGAGATTTGACAACATCTGGAGAAAACAATTTTACCATTTTAATGGATTACCATTTGGAATTTACAAATAAAAATATTTAACAAATTATCATTTGGCCTAATGGAAAGGTAACCAATTGTAATGTGGAATTTTTCCATTTTTTAAGGAAACTTTGGAAAACCAAAAATTTAGAAAAAATCGGTAACATGTGCACAATTTAAATTTTGGAATGTTATTGGATTGCCATTGGAAATTTTTTCAAAAAAGATTTTTAAAATTACTATTTGGCCATGCGGAAAAGTAAACAATTCTATTGTGGACTTATTTAATTATTAATTAATCTTTCGGAAACCAAAATGTTACAGAGAAACGGTGACATCTGTACAATTTAAACTTTTGTTTTTTATTGGATTACCATTGGAAATTAAACAAAAAAAGAATTTTAAAATTACTATTTGGCCTAAAGGAAATGGAACCAGATGTATTGTGGAGTTATTTGACATATATTATTGTGATTATACTTCTGAAACAAAAATATCAGACGGTATTTTAAAGAAATAAGTATAGATATTAGATGATATTTTTTTAGAATATTATGCATTTCTTTAAAGTTATGTTTATGAAAAAAGAGATTCTGGGCTTTTTTAAAAACAATCTTTGAGATTGTTAATTTTTTTTTGCCTGCTGTTAAATGATGAATGCAATTGCTTTCACAATTTATAGTGAAATGCAATATTTTCTGAAAACGGCAAAAAAAAGGCAAAAATATTTTTTGAAAAATATGTAAATATGTGTACTGTATTATTAAATGTTTTATTAAATATTAATACTTTTTTCTTTTTTTTCAGATTGAGATAGAAAATTTTCGAAAACTATAATCATTTTAAAAGCAATTAAAAATAAATTAAATGAATAAATCTTTTTTTGAGTGGGTATGGTAAGTCAATAATGTCATGGTCCCTTTTTTCCACTTCTCTACAATCACATTTGCAGTTTTTAATTGTAGTCTCTCAAGGACCTTGTAATGTGATAATTGATTTTTAGTGTTTTTTTAAAAAAAAGAAAAAAATTACGCGTACCGTACGCGTACGGTAAAAAAAAAATAAAAAAAGTTTTAAAAAAAATATATAAAAAATAGATGAAAGGTAAGGTTGGCTCTTAAAAGAGCCGTTGTGTTCATGCAGGGACAGAGGAAAGAAAGATTGGGAATATTAGACGGTACAACAAGTGTGCTGATCTATTTTACTGTTCACTAGGGAAACACTGGTCTCCCTATAAGTAATTAGATCGTGATAATGGGCGCACCGTACTTCAACCCTCGCAAACCGAGGGTTAATTTCCAGAGGACCAGAAAAAGGAGATGCTCCCCCCACAGATGAAGGGCTCACCTGACCTGCAGAAGAAGGACTCGGCTCTGCAGATGATGGTCCAGGCTGAGCTGCTGTGGATGTGCTTGGTTGATTTACTGAAGGGTTACCTTCAGTAAGTCGAGCATGTGTCCTTCTGTGTACATCCTTAAGGTGTCTCATCATGGTGTGATTCCCAAAGGAATACTTCCTGTCAGGATTACCTCTTGAAAGTACACGCTTACACAGCTTGCAAGTCACTAAGGGTGCATTTACCTTTTGCTGGCCTTCTGGAAAAGTAAAATACTCCCATACGTAAGAGGTCTTTTGTTTCCTCGCTCTCTGCCTCAAGGTAGTGCTGCTAGCCTCACTCTCAGAAGAGCTCTGCTGTTCTGCCATCGTATCACAAAGACAACCCAGCTCCTTCTCCTAAGGGATCACAAGCAGAAATGAGGGGAATGGGTGTGGTGTAGGAGAGTTCTAGAACTGAAAGTAGTTTCAACCAATCAAAAGTTGTGTTTCATGATCACATGACCTACCGTACGCTTACGGTACGCTTACGGCAAAAGTACGCATGCGTGTAAAAAAGACACGCGCTTGCGCGCATGCGCATAACAGTCACTCCCCGACACTTCCGCGTAACGTGCGCGTGTAGCGTACACGCGTACGCGCCCCACGCGGAGTACGCGCGGCTACGCAAATTGCGTAACTATACGCAAACAGCGTAGATAAATTACGGACATTGCGTAAACCGTACGCTTACCGTAAGCTTACGGTACGCGTACTAAAAAAAACAATAAAAAAAAAAGGAAAAAATGTATTGCTAATAAATTTTACCTGTTTATTTTATAAAATATATTAAAAAAAACATATTATAGAATTTTAAAAATGTAACCATAGTCTTTAAAAAAGGATAGAAAATTAAAATAAAAATATGTAAAAAAAAATAGAAGAAAAAAAAAAAATTAGCATTTAAAAAACCTTGCAAATTCACTGAAAAAACCATGGGTTTCACACACGTTATAGTTAGGAATTAGCATTTAAAAAACCTTTGAAATTCACTGAAAAAACCATGGGTTTCACACACGTTATAGTTAGGAATTAGCATTTAAAAAACCTTAGAAATTCAATGAAAAAACCAAAGGTTTCACACATGTTATAGTTAGCTGGACATTTCACTCGTAAAAAACCAATGAAATTCCCCCGTTATAGTTAGTTCAGCTAACTATAACTCGCGCGCCCGCAATGCACTACTGATGACGTCACATATTACATCACTCATGACATGGTCAGTGACATCACTCATGACATCACTGATGACATCGCAAATGACATCACTGATGACATTATCCTTGTGACAAAGTGGTAGACCTCCTCTCACCCTAATATAACCTTTGGTACAAACATTCAAAAATAGACACTAAAATTTTCAAAACAATGGACATACCAAGAACAGTTACAACAACCTATTCAGTAATTCTAAGATCCACATACACATCCACTCATTCACCAACAGTCCTATACAGTCACTCATACATGTACTCACTCATCATATGTACTCATACACCTAAACATCCTGTAACACAATCCCACTCATCCATAGAGTTACTCACACACATAGTCACTCATGCTAATAAAGAATCAACATCCATTTACTTGCATATACAGTTATACACACACCAGCACACTTACTTTTACAGAAACTTACACATACTTAGTCTTTTTAACAATCACTTATAGAAACACATACTTATTCATACAGGAACTCTTCCAATCTCTCACTCTCACATATACTCACTTATAAACAACAATAGTCACATATACTAGTTTAAAACATATGTAGTTACTTATGAAGACACTATTGAGACAGTCATTCACTCACTAACACACCCATGCACACACTCATCCACCCATACAGTCCTGCACACATGCTGTCTTCAACACATACAAACAGTGAGTCACTCATTCATGCATCTATGCACTACGTAATACCCCCCCACCGCACCATGAAGACACTCAGACACTTATACTGATACTCAAAAAACCAACTATTAACCTATATAGACACTCATGTAGCTACTCACCAACCCATGCAGCCACTTATATACAAAGTGAGAGACTGATACAGGTATTTACACATTTAAACATTACTCACTAAGCCATGTATTCAAAACGATACACTTAATCAGTCAGTTATACAATCAATTTTTCAGAAACAAATCATCAATTTAGACACTTATATACTCATTTATTCTTCCATCGACCTTGAGATGTACATATATAAAACATATTTAATTTTCAGAAAAACACACATTCACTGGATGATGTCATCAGTGATGTCATTTGAGATGTCATGAGTGATGTCATGAGTGATGTCACTGACCATGTCATGAGTGATGTAATATGTGACGTCATCAGTAGTGCATTGCGGGCGTGCAAGTTATAGTTAGCTGAACTAACTATAACGGGGGAATTTCATTGGTTTTTTACGAGTGAAATGTCCAGCTAACTATAACATGTGTGAAACCTTTGGTTTTTTCATTGAATATATATATATATATATATATATATATATATATATATATATATATATATATATATATGTGTGTATATATATATATATATATATATTTATATATATATATATGTGTGTGTGTGTGCTTGTTTGTATGTGTGTGTGTTTGTGTATGTGTGTTAACAAAGCTATGTAAAAATCGGGACAGGCTAGATATAGAAGTAAGGCTAAAGGCTTTTGTCCTCATTTTATTTCTGGCCTGTTTTAGTTTTCAAAATTTGCTCACCCTATACCCCAATCTTTATTTGAAGCGGCGGTGGTGGTCATCCACAAACATGGTGATTTAATAAGCGCAGGACAGAAATCCAACTGCCAGTAGGTGCATACTGCAAGGACTTGTTTCTTTTATTACATTTCTCTTACAGTATTGTTTGTTAAATTGTATATAGAAGAGAGTGAGATTATCCCACTTGGGAGATGACATTGATACAATGCCTTAGGTAATGCAATTTTGCCCACTTTAATCTGGAGGATCTGTGTAGCTCATGAATGCCCCATGCTTGTCATTGCAATTCGCCAGATGAATACAGGCAGTTACAGGTTTTTCATTGAAAACGCCTTAGCACTATGTTTTGATTTTGGGCATTGCAATTGGGCCAATTTAAACCGCTATACCATCAAATGAACTCTTTTTTCTTTTGTATAAAAAGCATATACCCATAATTTGTCTGTGCAAATATGGCCAATAGTTTTCCTTTTCTTTGTATTGGTCACTATATACCCCAATCCACTCTTAAAGCGGCGGTGGTGGTCATCCACAAACCCGTAAAAGACCTGACTCAGTGCTCATCGTATCACCCCATCTCTCATATAAACTTTAATAACATGGAAAAATTGCTGCACATAATCTAGAATTCCCAATGCAAACACACAAATGTTCTACACCTAGCTCTCAACACAGACAATGCCTTTAATACAGTCAAATGGACAATCATGAAAGGAATCCTACAACACCAGGGGCCCCCACTTTCGGGGGCCCCACCTCCACGGCTCATATATGAGTCAATTGTATCATGTACGCCCCCATCAACACAGAACCAGGCAGGGATGCCCGCTCTCGCCCCTGATATTTGCCCTCACACTGTAGCTGCTTACCGATGCCATTAGCTGGAACACTGCAGATATCATGCTATCCCCAACGAAGCCACGGCCTCCGTACCACATGTTGTGGAAAAACTTTGCAGTTTGTAGTTGGTTTCCAGTTTTAAGATTAACCTTGATAAATCAGAGGTGCTCTTACTACTTACCAAGTATCACCAGATGCAGACCTTGAGCAAGCTTATTTCTATCCTGTGTTCCGGTGTTTCTTTAACTTACCTTTCAATCACCTTAGCGTGAATAAGTGTGCAAATAGTAGCCTTGAATTACACTAGACACTTTAATGCTTTCAGAAGGGCCTTCCAGAAATAGCACAGTAAACATTTCTCCTCGCTAGGACTCCAAGATGATGATTCTCCCTCAGATCCACTGCGTGTTCCAGACCATCGCTCTCCCTCTCCTTTCTGCACTGATCAAACAGTTGCAGACCCAGATAAATACCTATGTGTGACGGAACAAACCACCTGGTATTGCTAGCAAGACTTTATACCTTATGCAAGGGGGACTGGCACACCCACATTTTCTGTCAGATTTTTCAGGCTGCTCAGCGCCGCTATTTAATTTAGAGGGGTAAGAAGGAAACAGCAGAGCAATAGTACTTTGATGACTGCATCAGAGCCACAACTCTCTGGCAGGTTTTGTGGCTTTGCAAGTCACAGAGAAGCTGCAGGATATTCTCTTCCCCCGATACGAGGGTCACTCTGGTTATTTCGGACATAGTCACCTCCAGGTTCGGGCTCACGTATTTTCCTTCCCCATTTACACCTACCTTTCAGTACTCTAACTTTGCACCTCCAGAGCATCCACATCATGTAAACCATGACGAGAGAGCAGGCGCCTCATGATGGCCTCCCTCTCAAAACACCAGCAGATTTTCTTTTGAAAGGCTTGCAGACACCTTTAGGGCTACTAGAATCAGTCATTTGTATGCGCACAGATTTGGCATTGGGTCCTTCACCCCACAATGAAGACTGGGTCCTCTAGAACTCTTGCAGGTCTGATTCAAAGATGGGTCCCAGGATTGAGCACTTATCTCCATACTCTATAGATTTCTAATTAAGTCCATCCTCTACAAAAAGAACCCAAGGCAGTGCAGTTGGGAGGGGGAATTATACATGTTTGGCATACTAAAGACTGAGAACGCTCATACAACAGGGGGTGTAGATTCTCAACTGATGCCCATCTCTGAGAAACGCAATACTAAATCCTGACTTATTGGTATAAAACACAACAGATTAGCAAATGGAACCAAACTAAGAGCAACCGCTGCTAGAGAGGGTGCAGAGCACCCGGTACCTTGTTGCACCTTTTGAGGCACTGTCCCAAACTGGGGTCGCTCTGGGATGAGGTTCTCAATGATCTAAATAGAGCCTTTGCTACACAGATCCCGAAAGAGTTCTCAGCGAAGATCCTGGGGAAGCCATTTCTGTGTCAGAATCCACTGGGGCCTACAAGATCCAGACAACTTGCCATGACCTTAGTTTCCATGGCCCAGGTACCCCTGGCCCAGAGGGGGCAGCCAAAGTGCCAGCAATTACCAAGTAGCATAAAAAGCCTTGGGCTATACATGCCATGGAAAAATTCTCTGGCACTCACTAACACAAGTAAAGCTTATGAAATCAGCTGGCAACCTTTCATTCAACTGCTAACCCACTAGTGAAGAAAATTGTCATACCTCAGATACCTCCGGGTCATCCGCCTGATTACGTAGGAGCTCCCTAAACATGTGTCGACTCAATGATCATGACCAACACTCGAGCTATCATCATAGACTACACAAAACTCATGGGAAGGGGATCTGACTTGGGCTTACCACCACACCAAGCTCTTCGATGAGCAGAAGGGGTAAGGAGGGGGCTGATTTGTTTAACCTTGAAATTTGTATCTTGAGGTCTGGGCAGCTGGATGGGTGTGGGGGATGAGATGTGTAAACTGCAAAATAAAAACAGTTGTCGCAAAAAAATCCTAGAATTTCAACCATAATTTAACACAGCCATTCAAGGGTGAAACATATGCAAATTATCCACTCTAAGTGTCTCTCTGGGTGAAGCTTTAGCATTATTTTGGTGACGTGTAGATACACCTAATAAGATGTTGAAACCTCATAAAAGGCCAACATGGGGGAGAGTATGCGCAAGCATTTTGTCACTTGAGCTTTTCATCAAGGAACCTTTTGAGGCCTCATTCACTGGTTTGAACACAAATTGCACACTGAACCATTTCAGATACAAAAGAAATACAGACGTGGGTCATCACGTGGACTGGAGGCAAGAGGTAGAGTATCCCTGCTACATCAGGTTTAAAGAGCTTGGATATGTCCCTCACTAGGACACTAATTAGAGCCCACGCTTGACAGCTTTGATTTCCAGCACTGAGGAGAGTGGTCAGAGAGTGGCCACATTTCTATATTTCAATCCTACACATTCATTGTTCCACCACGCCTTCATTGAGGGCTCACCTGAGTGGCACACAGTAGTCAGCATTCATGATCTTTAAATATGACTACAGGGGAACAGGAGCTCCATGTTGCATGAGTTAAGAGAGGAAATGCTGGTATTGTTATTTTGAACATGCATCAACGAAACAGTAGTATGTGTGTGAGGCATCTTTTTTTATGGAGTATATATGACTTTGCTTTCGAAGCATATATTTAAATAAACAATCAGCATATAGTTAGGAGATACACATTCTTTAACATTCCAAGAGCATGAGCTCCTTCTGCCATTGTATTAAATCCTTCGCGAAATGTTTCCCATAAATCCAGAGATTACCTCAGAGGATTCCTTTAACTTTACGCTAAGGTGTCAGGTGGATTGTGATTATGTGCCTCTCATGAAATATCAATTAATGTTCTGATGAGGATGCTGGTGAAATTTGGCCGAGGGAAGATGGGTTTAGCACACCCATTTTCGTGATCAATGATCCTTCTTAGGAGTCAGTAGATGGTCTGTCAAAGATATTAATCACGTTATTGGGGCAATGAAGCTGCCATTGTTTCTAGTAGAATCTCTGCTTCTTTGCTGTCTTCTCTGCCTTGGTACCTTATCCAAATCAGTAATGAAATCCACTTGTCTCATCATAAGAAGCAAGCTCCTTTGCATTTGAGGTCTTTAAGGATTTTTCTTCCTCTCCATCGTTTTTTCCCTTTGGAGTGAGGGATGGTGGGGGCACAAAGGGGAGTAGATTCTTTGATTTTTGGCATGTGCCGAGATCTGGGAGGTTGCGTGTATGGCTGGGTTGACTCTTGCAGCAGATGTGCCACCTAGGGATTCTTTTGGCATTGGCTCTGTTAATAATTGAAAGGCTCTTATCAATGCCCGCTTTCAAATTTATTCAAGAAAAAGATTTTGCTAGTAACTAAGTTGCTGGTTAAGATTTGCTATGTTAAAAGGTTGTTAGTTAAAGCATGTTATCTAATAATGTAAGTCTAGCTTATAAAAAGAAAAAAATAGTTCACAAGTCTTTTCAGGTGATGTGGGGGCCTGGCAGATTTGGTTGGCAGGTCTTTGATACTACAGCCTGAGTGATATAAGCATGAACAAATGTGCCCACGAACAACTTTCTAATGCCTGGATGGCAGTGTGACCAATACACTGTGGCTCAGGCCCTACGATTGGACACTGATGACACTCCAGGTAAGTTGCTCTGAAATCAAAAAGCACAATTTTTCTAAAATGTGGAGGACATTAGTGGTGAGTACCTCTTAGAGGTGCATTCTTTTAAAGGTCCTTTGAATGCAAGCCTGATATGAGGCCCACATTTCAAATGAAACATCTGTCGCTCTTTCAAATTTGTCAGCTTTCATGACTTTTTAAGGAGTTTCAAGGCAGACCATTCTCATAGAGGTGTTTTTGCAAAGTCGAGTCTTGAAAGCACTGTAGAAGCAGCCACCTGGATAGGGGTACACCTGTGGAGGCTTAGCATACCCATAGTGCAAGAAGAACATGCTAAAGAGATTTACATAAGTAGATTATTTAAAACCATGTCAACAACATGGATTTTGAATTAAAAGAGGAATAACACTGCGAGTTTAGGTTTCTAGATATGAACACATATGGACTCTACAAAATTAAATCCAGACTTTGAACAATTTGACTAAGGGAAATCAAAAGACAATATAAATAAAGGACCGACTCAGTGACATAACATAATGGCTTTTATGATACTTACAAATGGTTTTCAGATTCACCCTTTGAGGCTAGATACAGTGTGACTCTCATATTCTAGTTCTGAACATTAATTTATTTATCTGCACCCAGACACTTACTTATACAATGGCGGCAGTCACGCTAAGGATGGCAGAAGGTTTCTTTAAGATACTGAAGCCTTAATTGTTCCATCGGTCTTTGGAAACACCATCTGTGGCTTTGCATCCATCTAAGCACTGTTCAACCCCCTTCCTTCTCTGTAAACGAGTCTGTAGACGAGAGGCTGACATAGTCCTTCTAGTCCCACTGGAAGCATTTCTTAGTTTAACAGTTGTTTTTAGGTAGGCAGTCACTAAATAAGAACCTGTCAACATCAAGCTTACATGATCAAGCATACTTGAAGAATTCCTTTTTTGCTCTTTTACTCAGAAGTAGAAAGACTGTGCTTTTTATTCTTTCTGCATTAATGGTCTCTCTTTGGCCTCATATACAAAGTGTTTTTATTGCTGTAACCCCTCAGATTTGCTAAATCTGAGGGTTTGTGACCGCTAAAACACTTTCTGAAATGTACTAAACACAACTCAAGAATCAAGATTCAATAACGGTTTTCCGAATTGTTCAATGGGTATAGGAAGCAATAAAGAATTGGTATTTGGAAAGGAGGTGTTTATGGTATGCCTTCTAAACAGTGATTACATATGGGGGCAGATCTATGTTGGAGTTGCGCCACTTTTACGCCGCCGTTGCGTCACTTTTGTGATGCAGCGGCGGCGTAAACCCTGCGCCACGTTGCGCCCTATTTACATCGTGACACATCTATGGAGATGCGTCATGGTGTAAAGCCCTGCGCCACATGAAACCTGCATCAGGTTTCATGTGGGCGTTTCCACGCAGGGGGGGCGTTCCGTCGCAGGAACGCCCTGGAAAAGTGACTCAGTCAAATCTATAAGATTTCACTGAGTCACTTTCCCAATGCTGATGCGTCAAAACCCTGCGCCTGCTTGAAGCAGGCGTAAGGCTTGACGCACCATGTTAGGTATGGGGTAGGTTGGAACAGTGCACAACTTCAGCACTGCGCCAACATTACGCCGGCAGATACGTCACGCATCTGCTTGTCCTTGCGCCACGATGCACCACATTGTAAATGCGGCGCATCTGCGGTGGCGCAAGGGCAAACTTGCGTGACGCATCTTCCTTGGCGCATCCATGCTGATTTGCAGGGATGCGCCAGGGAACATAAATCTGCCCCATGGTATTTAGTAATATTTTGTGACCGGAAACCAGACCCAAAGCATTAATATTTTACCACCAACTCAAAGGAAGTGGTAACCCGTTTGCAAATGGGAAGAGGTCCCAAAGGACTCCCTTTCCCTTTGTGAATGTTGACAAAACCTTTTTTTAAGAAGTGGGCAGTGGTCCATGGGACCGCCGGCTTCTCCTACAGACGATTTGTGTAACTTTTATTTTTTAAATGCATTAAATTTTCCTCTAAGAAAAATAGGCTGCATTTAAAAAAAAGATGACTTAATTAAAAAACAATCACAGAAATGGTGGTCTGCTGACCCCAGCAGACCACCATACCTGTGATTGTGAGCAATCGTAGTTGGTCACAATTTGCGACCTACCTCATGAATATTGAAAAAGTAGATTGAATTGTGACCCACTACCATTCTGTATTTTGTGAAGCAACCTACTAGTGAATAGGTCAGTTCGCAAAATCAAAAACAATTCGGTAAATGTCAGTGCGCAGTTTGCAGCCACTTTTATCAAATCGATTGTTTGTGCATGAGGCCCTATATACCAAAACAAAATGTAACCAGAGAAATGCCATAGAATATCGGAGAATAAAATTCACTGGTAATTAATAATTCTTACTGAACATCCGGATTCTCAATAAGATTGTTTAAAAAAAACAGAAGTTGAACATCTTTAAGAACTCCATTACTCTAATGGAGGAAAATATATTACCACAATTATTTTCACACGACTATACGGTAAGTTCCCTTCGATAAATCTCATCTTTTGAAAGATCTAGATCTTATCATATTAAACTGTTTTAATTAATATCACTAGAGGAAAAAATATGTATCTTTTTACATAGCTTTCACTTACAACTATGAAATAACATCCTGATACAAAAATAGGCCCATTTACACTGTAGTAGACTAAAGTAGATTAAAAGAGGTGCTTTAGAAGCCCACTCGATCAAGAAACATTGTGACACTTTTCTTATGTGATCATCAGTGGGTGACCCAGAACTGTTATGGCTCATTTTTATGATGTCACACAAGGAATGGAACAATGACAGGTGGATTAGATTCTATGCAGCCTGCATTATCAGTAGCGATAGAGATATATCACCAATGGACAAGAAAGGAACAAGAAATGCCAGCCTCCAGTCTAAAGACTCCACCTGCAGCATGAGTGACGATGTGGGTGCAGGCATTTCTAACATGAAATTATAATACATGATGCAAGAACATGAGACTGAAAACATCATTCACGTAGCCATGAAGGTTCTTCATTTCCCCTCCCCGAACCATTCATCTACATAGATGCAGAGCGAACATTGTAGACATGCCCATTCATTCCCAGGCACTGGGATTCCCAATCAAGTGTCAACCTCAAACTGAACAAAAACACAACAGATCAGAAGCATTCAATTATGCACTTAAAAAAATAATTACAAAGTATTTTTAAAAGGAAGATTAACAGTGGAAGCAACAATAATTATAAAACATGGTAGCCTTTAATTAAAAATAAATTCAAGTATCATTATTTAAAGTTCTTCAGACATTTGTCTTTGAATTTTAACGTTGTGCAATACCCATCTTTGCATAGTAAAGAAAACTTTTCAAACTCCAGGTCTATGACTTTTTTTTGTTTCTTAACATGCACCTACATGTTTGTAGTTATGGCGTATACATACACATGTATGTATAAGCATATACATAGATATGTTTTGTGTGGTGTATTTATATATATATATATATATAGATATACACATATCTATATACACACTACACAAACATATTTATTTATGTGTTTAAGTGTTCATAATTTTCTAATAGAGTGCTCATACAGAAGAAAAACTACATTTTTTGTGGGACTCATGCAGCATACCAGTATGGCCCATATACTGACTTTACAATTTCCTGTCAAGGTGTATCATACAATACAGCAAAAATATAGCGGCTGGAATGGGGCACTGCAGTTGCCTGCTGCTGAGAAATGATGAAGGTAATACTTGTTTATATCCAGAAGGGAATGTAATGAGTATGCATATGTCACAGTCTCAGGAAAACTGATTCAGCTACAGCATGAGATGTTCGATCTGTTACAGAGATCTAGTTCTAGTAAAGCTGTGAATTCCAACTGGTGTCTGGTTGTCAAAAAGGTTTACACCAACAACTGCAATTCTATGTACATAACAAAAAGGGACCACTGTGGTCTGATTGCTAACATTGTATCTTGCGTGTACAATGGCGTCATGTGAAATGCAGCAAGGTGTATTTTACACAGGTAGTAACAACACAGGCTCAATTAATTGTGGAATACCCATTTTGTCATACCACAATACTAGCGTTCCAGTGCAAACATCTGCTTTATTACCCATAACACAATTCGCTAGCACACTTTTATGGGGTAATTTAGTTACATGGGTAATTACACCAGGTACAATCTAGTGACCTCATAAAACTGACTGGTAAATGCTCAGTTAAACTGCAGAATGTACGCTAATTTCAGGGGGCAGCTACAATAAAATTAAAGGCCCAAAAGATCGCAGCTAGTAAAGTTCAGTTTCATTTGATGGCAATTCTTTTAGTTAAAGTTGTTGAGACATGTCACCTCTCTTTTCAGGAGGTATTGCTGTTGGAAAGAAGGAATTAAATCTGGGCAGTGAACTCTGCTCTATTCGCATAGTTTTCTGCACTCAATGTTACGCTGAGTTTTTTTCCTCATCAATGTCAAGTTGGCCGAGCGCAAGCGAGGAAAATTCACCTCCTGGTGAGATTTTTCCTCATTTATGATCATCAAAATCAAGTTGGCGAGCGTGGAAAATCATCCTCCTGACGAGATTTCTCAACGCGGGTGGTCGGTTTCTCATTGCGAGTGGTCGCTTATGCTCACGACCGCTTGCATTGAGAAACCATCTGTTCGCATTGAGAAAGCTGCCACTCGAGTAAAAAGTTTACTCGAGTGGCAGAAGGGAAGCAGCACCCGCTTGAGCCAGTTTGTGCCCATTTGCGCTGTGCATGGTGCCATTCGCGATGATTGCACTGTGCGGATAAACACCTGGTGCTGAAAATCACAGCGAACAGCATTTATCTAATGCACTCTGCCGCTTGCGGAGCTTCACGTAGAGCAGTGTTTTCACTCCCTGGCCTAGTAGGAATGCGTCTAATGTGTTGTGAGGACTCATCAGTGAACTAAACAAAAATGCCATCAATACTACAAAAATAAGATTTTCATAAGGCTTGAATGATGCTGATAAACCAAACATGAAATAGTTGAGGAATATAATGCAAGACATTTTTCAATCCCACAACTTGCTAACTGGTGTCACAATTTCTGCGTGTAGTTATAAGGAAATTGCTTTATTTTCTGGTCTTGCAAATGAATAGTTCTTGTTCACACTTTCTGTGATCAAAATGGCTTATCTAGACTTGTACCATACTCTAATATTTAATGTCAAAAAAGCTTTGTTCATATTGCACAAAGGTTATTGACAGCGTACAATAATGTTTGCTAAGTAGTCTATGTGGCCAATATGCAAAGGGTGTTCAAAGTGACAGAGATTTCTCTGAGCCTGTTTTGTTATTGTTCATAGAAAAGACGTGTTTCTCAACACAAGTTCATGAATATGCATATCTTCATTTTGTTAACTAATTTAATCCCCTGAATAGGTTATGGTATGTGCATATAATGCCTTAAATGTATATGCAGGTGACTTGTAATGTCTAAAAAATCAGCACTATACCAGTTAATGGTAACTAACTTTGAAAGGGCCTGGCTTAATCAATTTCACGGATTACCTCCTATTGAAAGTGTTAAATACATGTTTAGATGAGCGGGCAACATGAAAGAACACTTTGAAGGCTATTAGATGAAAAAAAAAATTAAAACATTTGATGGGCATTTAAATTTTTTGGAAAGTCACTTATTTCTTGTACGAATTGTGAATATGCCAGTAGCGAGAATTATATCATTGTTATGATGTTGAAAGAGTGAGCGATTGCGTAAAGCCAGGCCTTCCTGCTTCTTTGTATTCCAAATAGGATTTTCCTCATTGGATAATATAGCCAGTTATGGCATCTTGTTGTGATGAAATACAAATTATCCGACCTTCAGTTAGCTTTTCAGTGCTTAATTAATTTAAGCTGATGGTTCCTTTTTGGGCACTATCACTTATTTTTCCTCATCAGATATTGACCACGAACAAGAGAAGGAATAAAACACAAATGGGAAAGAAGGTGTTGTATCTGTTACCTGTGTCATATAAGTTCTGGAATGTGGAGTTGGAAGAGGCAGTTGGAGTTTGCACCGGGGGTGATCGGATGCCTCAATCTTGCTCTCTAATAAACCATTTACTCACCAAGCTGCAGTGTGTTCCATCTCTATAAATTTGGCAACGAGGATGGGATGGTCATAACCTGAGCTGCTGCAGTGGTTCCAGACATCAACATGAGTTGTAATTAGCACAGAGTAGGTGGCGTTGAGTGGGTGCAACTGTAGTCAGAGAAGAAAGGTAGGAAATGCCTGGAGGCATCTGGCAGCATCCCTGAGTGCTCCACTGGATTCAGTGTGTCAGACATCAAGATATTTTGGGGAGTGCTAAGCATGTGAGAGCATTCTTACCTACAGGGTGCACGGTCCACTCACAGTCAGGCTCACAATTTTCCTGTGCTGATGCTCGCACTTGGCGAGTGTAAAGCAGCATCACAGAGATCCCGTGACAAGTCTCAAGTTTCAGGCTGATAGGTAGGCATCCTCATGTGTCTGCGCATTCAACCATGAACATTGTGACAACATCACGCCGACATCAGGCACCATCTTGGTTAAGGAACATGGTAAACTGTTCCTTCTTGTGCGTGTAGGTAATGCACACCTCATTTAATGTAATTTCACGCCAGGGAGTAGAGGCGCTCAAGCAAGTTTGGTGCACTCATCGTATGAGGTGCTTAAGTAAGTGCTCGGTGCGTGTTTTGCACATCTGCGGTGACACACACACCTTTACATTACTCCTGGTGTTTGGAGACCAACTTTATTTTCACCCAAGCAACTGGCACTAAGTACACATCCTTCAATCTTTTTATCACTTAACAATGCTTGTGGGAATAAGAACAATGTGACTGATTATTTAAGTTGTTCCCCATTACCCTTGATTGAGCATGTCGGAAGTGACTGGGAGGAATACAGTGTTGCAATGATCAATTATAGTAATCTGCCAATTATAGATGAGGATTGGGCTGCTGTTTATGAGGGAAATTACGTTTTGAGAATGGAGAAACAATTCATCACAAAAGGTTGTGCAGACAAGAATAGATTACATGAAGAATACAAGTGGTTGTGGATCAGTTATCTATTAGTGATGCAGGGTTCATTCTTAGAGGGGACAGAGGTGTACCTCCTAAGGGCTTATGTACCATTTTTTAGAAATAAATAACAAGGGACATCTAGGGATAGTAAAGCTAAAGAGAAGAGTGAAGTCTTCATATTGTTCGCCTGACATTGACATTGATACAGAGAGGTTTGTAAGAGATTGTCAGTTGTGTGCCTGCTCAGATAAGGCACAGTCAATTTTTCGACCAACCTTTGAGGACAGGAGATGCCCTGAGAATTTGTGGGAAGATTCGAGTGTAGATATCCCTAGACCTATTTTCGATGTATGGGTGATGCCTAGACAAGTGATTGTTCTCATTGATCTTTGCGCTAAATGGCTAGAGTTTGAATTGTGTTATACAGTGGATGCAAATGCTGTAGTTTATTTACTAGAAAATATATTTTTGAGGGAAAGAATCCCTACATCTGTATTAAGTGACAATGGACTGCAATTTACAGTTGAAATGTTTGTGAAATTCTTATCTAAGAATAGTATCAATGGGAAGGTAACCCCAATTTATCATCCAGCGGAACAGTTTAATAGAGAGATAATGGATAGTGTGCAAGCTGCCATAAATGCATGCCAAGATTGGGAGAAAGAGTGGAAACACAGTTTGGGCTTACAGAATCCACCAACCTTAACAGGTTACAGTCCCTTCAGGATTCTGAAAGGTAGGGAACACTTTACTAAGGTCTATGAAGCCTGGGTGAACCTGAAATTGTGTAGTAAATGGTCTCCCTCTGTGGTATTTTTGTAAGAGTGCAAGTGGTTTATAAAGAGTATTAAAGCACAAAACATGGAGTGATGGATGTGTATTTAGTGACAGGTCATTGGGTGAGAGTATAGTTTGGCTCCAAAACTAATAAAGGCTTCATCAAATTTTCAGAGCCTCTTCAGGTGAAGGAGGTTCACTCAAGATCAGCATTGTTCAGTGATAAAAAGATTTGACATTTTATTAGGATGCTGATATGTATTATGTTCCAACGTTCTGAATTGGAAACATTACAAAGAGATTTATAGAAGTGAGACACAATCTAATAGCTGGTTGTGGGATGATGATGATCGTGCCATTAATAGTCTTAAAGTGCCTGGAAGTGTGGACCATAGAGAGCCTGATTTAGGTACTGTTGAGAGTGAGCCTGCTACTGCTGAAACTCGTAGTACTAGCGCGTCTACTCATGTAGTATGACAAATCGAGTTTCACGGCACTCATTCTGTTACAAAGTAAGAACTGTTTGGCAGGTCAACAAATCATTTGATGCCTAAAGCCTTTCAATGTGGCATCAACTTGCATAGATTGAGTCATAGCTCTTAGATTTATTGGAGAATTTCATTCAATCAATCCATGATTATCAGCATGCCAATAAAGAGTCCTACAATGACAGTGGGACTCCAATAACGTCAGCTTACTCTCTACCGGCTGAGGGCTTATTGAGTGATCCTGGCAGAAAAACTACAAGCCCCTCATTGGGTACATTTCCAGCAAGTAGATGCATTCTGGGCTGCCAACTGAAAAGCATAGGCCATGCTTATTGAATTGGAGGGCGTATCTATCATTAGCGCAGCAGGCTTAGGGACACCATACTCCAGGGTGATTAGCAACAACTGCACTCCAATTATAGCTGTCTTTTGACACTAATCAAGAGTCAGGTGGGCCCATTTTCCTTGTTTGCCATAGGTCCATGAAACCATATTTCTGTCAACATTACTGAGACCAAATGGAGTCTAAAAAGACAGTATGACTGGTTGCAAAGCTAAAAGTGTGGCCCAGGCAGAAAATAGTAACCCAATAATATGTCACGTACAAAGGAAGGTACAAAGACAAAATTCAGCAGTAACAGTCTCAATTCAGCAAAAGGAATGGAAACTCATGGCGACATGTTTGCATCAGAAAGCTGGTATGGATAGTATGCTAGAAAATATACCAAGTAACCTGTTTGGAACAAACTTGAAAATATGTATGGACTTTAACTGGAGTCACAGGGAAACAGTTGGGATAAAAAGTTGTTCCCCATTTCAAGCTTTTAGCATTTCTTTGTAGAAAGTTTAAGGCTTACTTAAGCTTGTTTTCCATACATGTGAGAGACTGAGAGAGGCAGGGAAAGGGAACAGTTTTAAGAGAAAATGAATTACAAGTGCAAGAAAAACAAATCAAGGAATGAGATTCAAAAGTGAGACGTAGAATGAGTAGAAGCGTTTAGAATGAAAAACAAGTGAAAATATGGGAAGAAAATGAACAAAGTAACAAAAGAATTGAGGAAGATAAAATAAATCTGTAAAAGCCGGATAGTGAGTGCAAGAAGACACCAAACATGTAAGTAAAACATTTTTTGAAAATGAACAAGCAACATACTAGAGCTTGGCACTTCAGTGATTAATTTGCAAGTGTATCACATTTCGTACATTATATACAGATTCAGCATGAGCAGAGAAATAATTCAAAACATATCTATAATTATTACATACATATGCATTTACATTATATATATTTTTATATATAATATTTATAAAATGGGTGTGTTTTATTTTTTGGTTTCAAGCATACACTTTGCAGCTCTCACTTGCGTTGTGCCAGAACTCCCTGTAGATGCATGCTATACAGTCTCGGTGTGCAAGCCCAGAGCACCAGCTATACAACATGCTGGAAAAATCAGGGGCAGTCAGGCCCCAGCGACCCAATCGGAGGGCCTCGTGCGTAACATACAGTGCACATGGAGCATTTCATCATGAGATCTTTCTGTCAGTGTCTGCTGCGTCCGTCCACTTGTAACCTGCATGTTGACAACAGGACCCTCCTCAGAGACCAACAACAGATGCAATGAAGTGAGAAGCTTCTGGTCCATGAGATCCCGCAGGTCGGAGTGAGCGCTGCTCTGGAGTGCTGACTTTGTGGAGGACTAACAGAACTTCTGGCCATGCACAAAGGAGGTGGAAGTAGGGACCTTCTGAGCACCACTGGTTGGAAGTGGATGGACTATGATAGCTGGGGCACCAGTTTGTATATCCCTCATGATAAAAAATGGGTCCCACACCAATGTTAAGGACCATATTTCATTCCCATCCACGCTTTGACGCGTGACGTTGCGGTCTGTTTTCGGCGTCTGGCTTGCAAGCATCTTCATTCGAATTTCTGCCATGCTGTTTTAACCCATAGTTTTCTATGCAGAAGTTGTGTCATGCCAATATGTTCTCGCTGAAAAAAAAAGCTTTTCATGCGAACTTAAGTAGGAAGATGTTGAGCCCCAGTAGGTATGGAAAAACAGCTTCTATTGTAGAAATGTTTTCTTGTTAGTTAATTGTTTTATTGCGAGTGATAGCTTTCCTCCCTAGTTTTATTATTTTTAAAAACGGTTTTTAGGCTGAACACTTGAATTATTTCCGTTTTGTGTTGCTATTTTCATGAAGGCCGAGGGCGAGTATTTATGAACCTATCTCCAAAAAGGACAGTGTCCTCTCACCCTCTGCTCAAAGTAAGTAAAGATATGGGATCACCAGGACATGCGTTGTCATTTTGTAGCGGAGCCAATGCACCCTGTGCAGAATTCAGTGGCCACGGCCTCCAACCTGGAGTCCATAGAAGGAAGGCCACGTTCTTCCTCACCAGCAGCATCAAATTCCGGACTGACTTGGGTCATACCTTCTCTTTTTGACATTTCTTCCAGTGCGCACCAGAGAAAGATGATAAAGAAACAAACACAATTGATTAGTTATGGAATTGTGGCACAGTTGACATCCAAAGAGACCATAGTTAAGTAATCAGCTCACCCTGAGGCAAACACTTAACAACCCAATTTGGCTAGCTCAAAAAACTAACAATTTAAGGCTCTGATAATTTCGGCATGATGTGGATTATCATGCCAACCTGGCCACCATTTACATACATTTGAATTAAGATTTGAAAAGTAAATGTGAAATATATTACAGTGTGTGCAGAGACCTACTAATACAACTTCATTGGGGAGCAAGGTCTGACTGCACTGCCAAATGAGCATGAAGGCTCCTCACTGCAGTGATACCAATAAAAATATATTTGCCAATATCTTTGAAGACATTTAAGTGTCCATCGGAAGTTCTTTATGTTTATTGGCAGTTCATGCAAAACGGATCTTCTGGGTGAAACCATAGCTGCAGAATCCGTGTAGACATAAAAGTCACAGGTTTCAATCCTGGCAACACATGGACCAATGTGCAATGGGCAAAAATGCCAATTTAGATGATCTTTTCAGGCCATTTGGATATAGGTAGTAATCATGAGCCAGAATATTAATATATTTGAGCACCAGGTCCATAAGATGCATTTCTCTTTGCAGCCATGACGACAATTGTTACTTAAAGAGGCCACGCAGAAGAGAGAAAAAAGCAGTTGTCTCCAACAAGTCCTGCACATCTAACAATTAGCAAAAAGACGGTTTCTACATTGATCATTTGTTAGATGATGTCAGCTGGGACTCTTTGGGCTCTAACGTGTTATAATTCACCGGATAGCCCCTTAAAATGAACCACTTGAACAGCCTGTTTGCCTCATTTGTGAACCCTTACCATACTATGGAACAGCTGTGTGTTTCATTCCCTTACAAGCAGTGACATATAGATATATATATATCTGACACTTACACGGTCCCTCCAAGAGAACTGGACAAAGATCTGCTTGCTGCAATTGGCAATATTTAGCTTTTTTTAAGACTTTTTAATAACAATATAAAGGTATAACAACCTCAACAAATCTCCTATTTTGTTCCGAAGAAATTTGGTGGCTTAAACTCAAAATCACAGCACTTTAGGCAACAAAGCCCAGTCCTCTTGAATGCGTGACTCTAATATCAATATCCAATAAGACAAAACAAGGCAAAAGTTAGGTGCAACCTCCCCGAAATCTGGCCTCATGTGGGGCATCAAGCAAGAGACTCATGCAGTTAATTTTAACACTGGTCATGTGCACCACTACTGCCACCAAGTTGGCATGCAAAAAAAACACATAACAAGAATTTGAAAGTTCCCTGAAATATGCATTCACAGCATTGTTTATTGAAAAAAGCTTATAAGTGCTCCCCTCCCCACTTCTGACCAATAAGGTCTTAGCAAGGCCTTAGCAATTGTTCATTGGAACTTGGAAGTTGGCTGGAGGGACACAAGTTGACAGTGAAGTCAAGTGCAAAACAACTGTACATTCACCTGGGAACATCTCTGTTCCTGAGACAGTGCTAGTGCTGCTGCAGCTCAGTCATGCGTTACAGCACTTATAAAATGGCATATCATTGTTTTTTAATAGGCAGTGTGGTTTGAGATCCAAGCATGTTATGCAAATCAGTCCTTAGCAGCCATACCACATCTTTAAAAGAATGTTCAACTCAGTGATATAGTAAGCTCTATGACAAATGCTTCTGTATCATAAATTCTACCGATGTGCTTTCACCACCACTGATGAACTGTATGATATGATATGATGATATGATATAGACATTTAATATAGCGCACAAATAACTAATGCTCTTTACATGAGCTTGTTTGGTTCCTCTGCCCCATTGCACAGTCATTATTAGTTGCAAATGTCCATACTCTGCGCAGCAAGAAGGCTGTGTGCTATGCCAGCTTTCTGTATGTACCTGATTACCAACCCCACAGAAGTATCAACCCATGAGAGATGGAGTTAGTCAAGTTACACACTCTTGCAATACATATGTATCACGTGTGGGCCTCATTCAGATTTATAGGCGAAAACGGCTTAGGGAAAACAATGGTACCGTAAAGTTTGAATTTATCCGATAGTATTATTACCTCCACTCTATGGTTTCACAGCTCGTAATGAGCGACAACGCAATAGTACTACAATGTCCACATTAAGAGCTGCAAAATATGGAATTTCACATTTTTTCCCTATTCAAATATTCCCATTTAATACCTGGTGAAATTTGTCCTAGCAATAAAACTGGAATCGTTTTAAATTTGTGCCCCACTAGTAATGCTGATTAGGGTTGAAAACCCTGTTTGCCTCTTAACTGGTACTATGCCGCAACTCAGAATGAGGGCTCGTGGTGTTGAGGACTTTGAGAGCAGACACTACAAAAGTTGCTTCAAAGTGCTTAGAATTGATGTAATGGAACCTTTTCCACAAAGGCACACAGCAAGGCCTCCTCGAAAGTACATTTCGAAAGCATTCCAATAGGATGAATATGAAACTAAATATCACTTATTGTGTAGGATGTTAATGGACTACAGTAATCCTAACTGGAGCATTAGGATAGTTTTTTTTACATTGACAGGTGTCATTCCATAGAAACATTTGTATGCCCTGTAGAAAGTACTGAAAATAACTCTTTATAAGATAATTTGTATATATCAGCTCATAAGACACTGCCATTTCTAGATCCAGTAAGGCTGTATCAACTTAATAGCACCCTACTTAACGAAATTCAAAGGCTAAGCTGGTCTAGACCAGACTCAAAGTAGTTGCATGTAGATCGCAGTAAATATTGGTAGTGAGTGCTTAACTCATTGAGCCATGTTGTGTAATTCACCCAACAGGGAATCAGGAAATATGTATAAGCAGAGTTGCAACTGTGTGGCACTTCTGTTAATAAAACAAGAATCAACAGACCTATACTGACTTCTCTTTCTGCGAGACTTCAGCTGATATGATAAAAAAAATCACATATTTTTTAAAAACTAACATGATGCAGGCATCAATTCACAGACAAAACCACTACAAGCTGCATGGGAATAGTGGGTATTGAATGTTAATGCCATAATCACAGAAAATGGAAATATTTCTTTAAAACTGGCATAGACATCAATGAAAACCATCAATATATAAAACATTTTCTAAGATCGTCGGTTAAAGTGAAACAAAATACATGGTCTTGCACCGCTAGTTATCTACGTCTTTTGTTTTTTTTTCAGGTTCGTGTTTTTACTTTTTTTAAATTTAAGAATCCGATGTTTCTGAACGGCTTTAATGTTTAGTTTTATAACTTAAGTGCCTATTTATTCCTGGGGCCGTAGTACGTATCAAAAGGTGTGCCCACACTAATCAACGAAAGGCGCCACATAATAGGAAACGCGCTGCCTCCAGGGCAGCCGCAAACTCTCGCAAGCCCAGGGCAGCGCATTCAGGTGAAAAACGGAGAGGCTGCTTTGAAGCCGCTCCATGTTTCACAGTCTAGGAAGCAACTCACTTGCACTTTAAAGGGGGATTAGAGATCTCCTTGCAGGCGGGTGCAGTGAGAGACTGCACCTGCCTGCAAAGGGGTGTCTGGGAGTGTCCCTCTAGAGGGCTGCTATCAGGGGGCACACTACCAGTGCGCCTCAAGACAGCTTCTTTGCCTCTGCACCTGCATCTGTAACAAGGTGCAGGCAGAGAGGCAAAGGCGTTCCTCTATTTGCATGGAGCCATGTCCCCATGCAAATGAGGGAATGCCCTCTGATGATAGCGCTGGCGCTTTATGTGCACCAGCGCTATCGGTATTGCTGAAGGGGATGCACAAGCATCTGTGGCCCCTTCTGTAATACCAAAGTGCCCCAGAGATGTGGAAACACCGGTAATACGGCCTCTGGACAGCAGGAGCAAAAGACCACCCAACACAGGGCTTTTCCTTCAAAATATAAAGAGGGCAGTTTAAGGCCATCTTCTGCTCAACAACTGTCCCACTGTTTCCTCACCACTGCAAATGCTTTTCTCTTGCTGTAAGGCTGCCACATGAATTTGACTTAAAGATTGTTGTATTAAGAGAGGGAGCAAACAATGATACATCCAACAACTGACCAGTGATTGCACCGCATCGTCCACTTTTGAGTGGCTGTGCAGAGGAGCTTCCTCAAATGCTGAAATGTGTCACAGTATAAGTAATCCATTGGACAACAGTTCTTGGACATTGGGTTACTGGTTGAGGGGGAATGGAATCATACTTAAGCAGCAACTGCAATCTCTGTCAAGCAAGCCCCAAATTAACCTGTGCTTAACACTCTAGCAGATTAGTACACAAGCAGCGAGACCTAATTTAGAGGCAATGTGTAAAGTATTTATGCAGCATCTCAAACAGTAATCAAGTAAAAACACAACACATGAAAAAACCCACAGCAATTTAGAAAGAATAGATTAATATTGAATAAATTATTAGACTCCAAAATGACAAAAATCCAATCAGTAGAACCGGATATATGAAATTTGAAAGCTTTAAGTGAAAAAAGTGCCTTGAAGCACCAACTGTCAACGGTGGTTAGCTGGTCGTGCTGGATCGGGACAATGTCACAAGTTCAGGCTGACCGCAAGAGATCACGGGCAGGATACAGGGACCAATGTAGACCTGTTGAAAAAGAGTACCTTAAATACCTAGTTGTGGAGAGTTGCAAGATCCTGCATTGAGGATGCGTCATGAGGTGATGCTTCCAAGGAGCTGAGAGACTGTGATGCGAGGTCCTGTGCTATCATCGAGGATGCCATCGAAGAGGAGCTTGTGAGATGCGAAGTCCTGCATAATAGATGCTTCATGGACCAGATGGTTCCAAAGAAGTTGCGGGGCTTGCCATGCAGAGTCCTGCATCGGCATCGCGGATGCCGTTGATGAGGGGCTCATGGTTCAATGGTCTGTGCTGAGTATGTGTCATTCAGCGGCTGTTGCGAGGAGATGGTGGGCTGCAGTGTGAAGTCCTGCATCGGGGATGCATCATGCAATGGCAGTTTTAAATTGGAGCTGCAAGAAGATTCATCGCATCTTGTCAGTTCTGTCCACAGGACCACATATGGGCTGGCAGGGCACCTACAGGTCCACTTCCAAAAGTACAGGATTGGAGTGGCACCACTTGGGGGACACGAGTCACAACAGACTGAGTCCAGGTGTTGAGTTCAAGGTAGTTGGAGCCTGTTCTGTCCGTGAGGCTTCTGATCAGAAGGCCAGCCACCTGGCCCTTGCAGTCACTGTGGTGGACCTGGGATCAAGATGCAGGTCCAGTCAGGTTGCAGAGCAGCACCCAGTATTTTTGAGTCCTCCATAGGTCCAGCATTGTACTGAAGAGTTGGGTTTGAGGGTTCAATATTCATACCTGGTCCCCATTTGAAGTAGAAGTTGTTTCTGGGGGGTTCCATCCCCAGACGTTCTTGGAATTTCCTGCCTCCCTGGCCTGGCTCAGATAGTCTGGGGTCAGAATAAACTAGCGTCAAACCCTATGTGAGTTTGCCCAGGCATTCTTTGTGATGTGCAAGTGTGGTAGGTGACAGCTTATATGTCTTTCTTAACAAACATACAAATTCTGTCTAATCTCTGAAACCACAAGTGCACCAAATCTTGAAATCTGCTTCATTGTTTCAGAGGCTTTAAATTGGTCATCCCTAATTTATGCGTCTGAGTTCCCATACATAGTTCTATATTTTCTACCTTGTTTTTCAATCCTTTATACCCCACCAAATAACCATTTCAAACAAATCAATTTCAGGCTGTGCCTTTCACATATAAACACACTTTACCCACCGATACCAATGAGCAGTGAATATGCTGCTAAATGGCTGAGAACAGTACCATCCATCTCAATAAAGTAAGAGATAATTTATTCTAACTACGACTACCACCAAAGGGCAAGACTTTCATCAAAATGTGTCGTAAGTTGGAATTTACTAATTCTAAGCACCCCTGATATGTCACCACCAACCATTGGGAATATTCTCCTACCCTTTTGGGTGTTCACTTACTTCAAGGCGGGTGCACCGATTGAAGTGTGTTACTTTAGGGATTGGAGTCATATTGATGCGTCTTTGTGATAGTATATACCATAAAACCAACACCTGGTTGATGGCAGGAGGGGGTCTAGGAAGTACACATAAGCTGTGATGAGTGTTTTTTTTAAGTTTTTTGAATGATTAGTGCCACATTCATGACTTTGCAGGTGACTCCAGATTTACTTCCATATGGAGGAGGAATCTTTGCCATTGTTTAGCTGCAACAAAGTCATTCATACATAGCAGTCAGGTTGATGTGGCTAGAGACAGTTAAAAACAGATCTCATTGTTTGGCCTGGTGAATCTTACTCCCTTCCATTTTGTATGACTTCAGACTTTGGGCACAATTATGGCGTCAGACTTTTGTTGCAACTCTTACTCCGGGGAAGAAGATAACAAACGTTGTATGGTGCTGAGCGCATGCAATTATTGGATACGTTTTCCTCTCTTAGCCATCGACTTTGAGTGACCCTACCCCACGACTAAATCACAAACACCCCATTTATTCTTCACGAAGTTTCCAATGCCTTCTCCCAATTCAGGTACATCTTTCTCCTTGCCTCCTTCATCAGTATAGCCATCCATCTGATGCCCTATACAGAAAAGCAATCGTCTAACAGCAGACCTCCACAAAGCCTAAACTAGAACCTCCTCATGTTCAAGTGGATCCCTGAACCAATGTTCCTAAAAGAGGCAATGGACCAGGAGTCCAACCACAAATTCCTACGTAAATATAAAAAATGGCTTAATGTTCTCTATATTTCAATCATGTATATTATCCGTACTTACCTGCATCCTCCCTATTAATTAACCTTACTTCCTACTTCTTTTATCGGTTGTAACCAAAACATAGCCATTCTGTGTACATTGTTTCTGATCAACATTCTAAATGAAATCAATACAAAAATGTAAAGCTATTGCTGGAAAAGCTTCTCAAATTTTCCCTAAACAATTGCACCTTTACTACTGTTTACGTAACACATCTTCTTAGTGTCTTTGCTCTTGTTTCCTTCACATGAAGTATTGACACATTTCTATTTGGAGCTGCCCAAAAAGTTATTGAACAAAGTGCAAGCAGTACAGAACTACGCAGTCCTCTACCTATGTGTACTAAATTATCCACACTATATTATATGAATGCTGAAATACTTACATAGCCTTTTATTAATGCAGAGGGTAGCTCGTCCTATACTGTGTTTTTGTATAGGAGCAGAAATTAGAACCCTCTAAACATTTATCAAACCTTTTCTAAAGACATGCAACAGTTAGAGAAATAATGTCAGCCTCCTGACAATAATCTAATTACCCCTCTAGATTAAAATACAAGACTTTGCGGGAAGGATTGATTTCAGCATTGAAATGCCTAACCAGAATGTTTACACTATGAGATCAAATATCCAGAGTAAGGATGTAGAGTAACATTTTAGCTTTATGAATCATGGTTTTCTGTGGGCAAATTGATTACATAAAATTATGCTAATCTGAACATGATTACAAGATCCGTGTAAGAACTCCTATGTTAAGTGTATGTTTCTACCGAGCAACATCTGATAGTGCTACTTGAGGCATGTGCTGGCATGTAAAACAGTTTAAGCTGGGGACCTTTGAGCAGCAATTATACTGTTTTGGACAATTTGGCAAATCATGTCAGAGGTAACACTAAGGAACAGCTGCATCCATTTACAGCCACATACCAACAAAAGAGAATCCTAGTGCCTGCACTTGTTTTTTTTCTGAAATGTTATGCACTATGGTGATTGTGGAAGGGAATATCAAATCAAGAATGTTGACATGACAAAATATCATTACAATATTGAGGAACAAACTATTGAAAGATAAGTGCATGCAGGGAGGTAAGGATTTACGTTTTTTATCTTTACATCTACGTACCTTAAAGAAATATATATCACCTATGGCCTCAATCATTGGGTGGCCCCCCTCCCCAGTCAGCTCGGTTAAAAGCCTGGGAATCTTGATCAGCAATGATCTCACCATGAAGGCCCAGATCAATTCAGTGGTCTCTACTTGTTTCTTCCACTTCCGAAGAATTTGGAAAATAAGCAAATTTCTAACCACTGAGCCTCTGATTCAAGTCATTCTTGCCCTGGTAATGTCACGTATTGATTACGCTAACTCTTTGTATACCGGCATTCCAGCCAACCAACTATGCCGGCTACAACTGGTGCAGAACCAAGCCGCAAGGCTTGTCTATGGCCAGCCAAAATCCCACCACGAGAAACCATTGTTGAAGAGACTCCATTGACTCCCCGTGACCCAATGCTGTCTTTTCAAACTAGGCTGCACGATCTACAAAGCCCTTTTGGATCGCGACCCGGCCTTTATCGCCACCAAAATACAGCGCTATGTCCCCTCCCGTGATCTTCGCTCATCAAACATGAACTTACTGACCCCCTGCCCATTCAAACGAAAAAAACACGGCGGTCTAAGATTCTCGACTCTTGCACCCCAATTCTGGAACTCCCTTCCTCCTGAATTGTGTCTGGCCACCTCCTACCCCAAGCTCAGGAAATCCCTCAAAACATGGCTATTTGCCCAGGCTTACAATTAATTCCACTGTTTCTGTCCGAGCAACCGTCCCCACTCAGCGCCAAGAAAACGTCTGGTGAATGTGCGCTTAATAAAATATTTTAACCTAGGTGTGCATGTGTGGAGTTGGCTATATAAATTGTATAGAAACTTGACATACAATATTTCGTCCTTCAATATTGTTGAAACAATAATCTGTCCCATAGATATTGAGACATAAACTTATTATTGTCCATTGAGCTATACAAATAATTATTCAACAACTGTAGCAACATGATTATTACAAGAGTGGTATCTAAGTAAAGCCAATGCTTCGTGCCCAACTAGCCAACTGTTGCAATGTGGTGGCGATGAGACATTCTCAGGGAACAAATAATGAAAGCAATGAAATATTGTGCGCAAATTGGTAATATGTGTTGCTGAAATTAAAATGCACATCAATGTAATGTTTATATGATACTCCACAGAATATGACTGTGTATGTTCTTACACCTAACTCAGAAGTTGCCATTCATGAACTATGCACACAGGTGAGGCTGAGACATTTAGTCAATAGCCTCTAGGAAATCTTCATTAATGGCTGCACTTCACATAGATGATGTAGTGATGTACTGGTCTAAAATAATTCATTCTGTGGTTGTCGTTACTGCACTAGTGGTTGTATCCCAGTGCCTTACAACCTTTAGAGTTAATGTCACTATATCAGAAATGTAGACATTTAATTGCATCCCAATGAAAAGGGACATAATTAAAAAGCATAACGTGCTTAGATGTCAATTATACACAAAATTCTAATACTGACACACAAAAGACTTCTAAGGAGAACTTTGTTTCAAATAAAAAAGAAAGGACCACTCTGGTTACTTTATCTTGGCCAAATCAATCTCACAAAGATGGATTTTTTTTAATTACATGCCTATGATTTAAGGCTATATCCATGTTAATCTGCAGATCCTTTTGTTAAAGGACTATAATTTCACATTTAAATATTTATCTTAAAAGAAAGGATAGTTTTAATGTTCTGGTGGAAGCTTTGTGCTGTAGCATGCAACCCAGGGAGCCTAACCATAGTTTGAGTGACTTTGCAATCTGGATACTTGCAGGGGTAGCCTAGAGAATGCTGAGGGTGATAGGAAAGTAGGTATGGTGGTTATCACAGCACTGTAAGTAATGAAGGAATAACTCTGATGGGATGGCTGAAGTAGTAATTTTGGGGTTGTGGAATTCCCCTATATCTACAGAGGAATGTGGGAGATGAGTGAATGCTCATGGGACCAAGTGAGGACTGTGGTAATAAAGAATGCATAGGGTGGCCAGAGGGGAATGTCGAAAAAGTAGAATACTGAGAGTGCCCAAAAGGGGACCTGCCAAATATGACTGAATACATACGGCGGTTAGAGTGAGTGGGAAAGTGGGTGATGAGAGAATACACAAAGTGTTCTGAGGAAGGCCACTAATCATGGTGAATTACCTAAGGCTTTCAGAGTAGGCACGTGGATAATGGGGCAATCCATTCATTGGTCAGAGGAGAACTGCTTGTGTGGCAGAAATGCCCATAGAGAACAAGGCGCTTGTAGAGAATTTGGTGGACTGTGGGTGATGGTGGAAATATTTACAGACCCCACAGGAAGTCACTTGATGAGGGAGTATTTCTTACTGTGTGACAACAAATGCCCAGGGAATTTTGTAAGTGATGGGGGAGATGGTTGATGGACGGAGAAGAACTGTGGTTGAAGGGGAAATATCTTTGAGGTCCAAGAGAGGACTGTGGTCAATTGGAAACTATATTCTGTGACAAGAGGGAGAAACATTTGTAACCAGATTTGCTGGTAGAAAAATGAGGATCAATTTAAGTAGAGTGATAATATTTTGAATCCAATACTATACATGTTTATCATTTGGGAGAAAAGCTTTATAAAAGGGACACATTTGCGTTGTTTTACCCATTTGCAACTCACAAAGAGGCACACCTCACAAAGAGTAGGTTTTGCTACAATTCTCTTAATCAAAAAAATAATTTTCGAAGAACTTATCACTTACTTTCTTTAACACTTCATCAACTTTGCAAACTTTTCATTTAAAATGTCAGTTTTGAATAGGGAGAAAACAGAAACTTTGGCCACTTTCAGCTATTGAAGGATGCTTTATGTTTCTGTGCACAACTAGGGTTATAATAATAGCTTGAATTTTGCAGCACTAGAAATTAAAACCTCATAAATAAATTACAAATACTCAGCCCAATGTACCTCATAATACATCACTGAATTTGCTTTCCATGACGTGTTCACATGTGCAGCTCTAGATCCTAAAAGATCCCTATCACTTTTGAAATCTAACAGGCAGAGCTTCATACTTTCCCCTACCATCTTCAACCACTACATGGAGCCACTTAGTGTTCTATTCACAGATAACAGCATCAAGAGTCAGCAATTTGACAATGATACAACAACTCTACTTGCAAGTCTCCTCTGCTCCAAATAGCCAATGTCTCAAGCACTCATGGATTGATTCATAAAGGTAAACTTACATTTTTGTGTAAATGTATGATTGTTTGGTATACACAAAGGAATTTACGAGTAGAACCTTTATGAGTGCAGAGTCTCCACATATAACAAGATAGGACAGTCCTATCCTTTTTTGTGCGGAGACACAGCACTCGTAAAGATATTGCTCGTAAATCCCTTTGTGAATACCAAACAATCGTAAACTTACGTAAAAGTATATGTTTACCTTTGTGAATCAGCCCTTGGTGTTGGATTTACCTATATGGCATTCTTTCAGTGCCAGAAGGGCAGGTCTGACAGGTTGGTGTGTGGGCTGTTATTTTGGCTGTTTGTGGGCCTGTTTTATGGAATGGTGGGCCAGTTTTTACTGTTGATTTCCCTGATATTAACATAAACATTGCTTGCTCCTGGACAAAAAGAGTCACAAGAGGCTTTTTCCTCATTCTATGTGCAGCACTAATAGAAATAAAAAAAATGAAGAGAAATAAAGATATTTCTCCTCGTTGTACCTCCCTTACACCTCCCCTGGGGAGGTGTACGTTTTTGGCGCTGCCACATAATTATGATTTCTGATAAATCTGGGGCAGTGTAAAAAAATATTGACGTTGCGGGGAATGTCCCCGACAACACCCATTGCACACCCCTTAAATGCAGAAAACTGTGTTAAAGGGAACAATATTTATGAGCCAGCATTAAGCCAAAAAAAGTGGGTTAGTGCTGCCTCATTAATATGGAGAAGGCTCCTGAGCCACGGAATGTCACAAAAAGAGACGTTATGGTGGCACAAGGGAGGCTCTGTGTCTTTACATGTCCGAAACAGAAACATTTAGAAGAATTTGGGCCACTTTTTTAGCTATCTGAAACAACTAATGGGAGACGCTTTTATTTTGGAGACGGGACCTAGTTTAAGGTCCATTCTGGCACAGTAAACACCACTTGTATGCCTGCTCAACCCAACCAAGACAGAAATCCTTTGATTTGCCAAGAACAACACAAGAAACAGTCCACACCTGGCTCAATTACACAAACCTTGACAGCTTCAAACCCCAACTTTCACTGAACGCCAAGCCACTTTCATTCACCCTGGATACCAAGTCTCACCCTCAAGGAACATATTGGCAAAAAAAACTGCCTGATACCAGCTAGCTCATCTAAAGAAACTCAAATAGTTTCTTCCAGACAATGACTCCAGAACTTCTGTTCACGCCCTTGTACTCTTGTGTCTGTATGGTAGCTACACAAGATGAAATATTATGAAAGCATTCCCATCCTCTTGGAACTCTATTGGCTCCCCTTACCTGGCTTGCACCATCTTCAAAACCCAGTCCATCATTTACAAAGCCATTACAACAAAGGCCTCCCACCCACTTCTTATTTGCAGACAAGTTCATTATCTCTGGTGGTTCTCGGTACACCAGCAGCCAGGACACCATCAGACTGCATACTATGAAATATAATAAAAGAAAAAACTAGGTTGCATGCCTTTTCTGTCTTAACCAACATCCCTGTATCCATCCAGAGCACCTCAAGGCGCTCCTATTTAGGAAAGAGCTGAAGAGGCACCTGTTGAAGAACACTACATCTCAATTCAATAACTCTATATTCTGTGTAATTTATGCTTGTCCTTTGACCCTGTATAGCATTCCCTGCCTTCAAAGTATGTTTGCAATACATACATCATATATGCTGTTGGAATGTGGTTTATTAGTAGGCGCAGGTAGGGACCTCCCACCAGTAATAAGGCCACAGTCACAATATAAGGACCAGTCAAGGTCTCAGAAAATTATTCCCTTGCTCAACCCTTGGTAGCTGGCTAAAAGCAGGCATGCTTTACTTAGCACACAGGTGACTTGACTAAGGGATAGTCCTGCAGTCTCTGAAAGAACAATCCATACATGCTTGCACTTTTCGCAAACTTACAATAATTTAAAAAATCATCAATGACTATTCAGTCAATGATTCTATCTAAAATTACATACACCTCGACCATTGTTTTAAAAGCATGCTATGTTAACAAGTTAAAATGCTTTGTGTCTGAATTAGATCTTGGCAAACGGGTTACTCCATCACAACGGTGATGCATATCCCATCCGCCGAAATAAAAATCCCATTATATTCTATGGGATTTACATTTCGACGGATGGGATATTAGTCACCATTGTGATGGAGTAACCCATCTGCCAAGATTTAAATCAGGCCCTCTATGTCTGATTGGTCAGATGGGTTCACTGGAGGTAATGGTTGCTATAGCTCTATTCATAAAAACAGCATAGAAAATCACTTGTGATTAAGTAATAATCAAGTTATAATTGATATATTGACACTAAGGGCTTATTTAGACCCCGGAGGGTTAAAGTCTATTTTGTCAGGGCACTAGAAAGAGGAACTCTGCTGCCCTCACAGTGTACAGTGTGTATTATTTATAGATCTCTGCCTGCCTGATGGAGATCTCTGTGCCTTCAGTAGAGCCTCAGTCACAACAGCAGCCCTACAAGCACTATAGATTTGCTGTGCGGACAACAGGGGCTGTATAGCATGCAGTGTCCTGGGAGCGCAAGGGGCATGTGCACCCATTTTTGTGTGCCTTCAGTGCACGGTAATATTACAGAAGGCCTCTGTCTGTAGTACTAGCAGAGCTGGCGTTGTTTTAGCACCAGGACCGGACCTGGAACCAAAACTGGCCCTGGCAAAGTGCTCGGCCGCCCCCCCCCCCCGGGGGGGGGGTTGGGGGTGCGGCCAAGCTCTTTGCCAGGGTCGGTTTTCGGCCGATTTTGTTACAAGGCCAATTTTGCAGCTATGCTGCTAAAACGGTCCTGTAACAAAAACGGCCCCCAGGGGTCCAAAACCGGCCCCCACCCGTGCGGCCCACTGGGGGATTGCCCGGTGCCCGCTATGGCCAGTCCGGCCCTGTTTAGCACCAGTGATATCTTGAGAGGGTGAACTCTTACTTGCTGTGAGGCATGGCCCCATACAAATGAGGAAATCACTTTGCCTGTGCACCTGCGTCCTATTATGCAGAGGCAAACAGACCATTAGGAGGCAAACTGGCGGTATGCCACTAAAAGAGTCAAGTGTGCCACCCGATCCTTGTCCTCTGGATGGCCAAAAGGGGTTTCATGAACCCCCTTCGGACATGCTGTTGTAGGCAGGTGCAGTCACTCACTACACCGGCCTGGAGGGGGATCTCTATTGCCTCTCTGAAGTGCAGGCAGGTAGGCTGCCGCCTGCTCAGAGAAATGCGCTGCTCCCTGCCTGTTCATGGCTACCATGTGGGAGGGCAGCACATTAATTATAATTGTTTAAAGGTAAGCAATGTCCAAAACAGGGACAGTACGCATTTATATAATAAGGGCTGAGGTTCAATGCAAATGCACAGGAAAACTATACTTTTTAGCGGTAGCTGTTGGGTCCAAATGAACAAACAATCAGATGAAGACCTCCAGCTATTTTAGGGAACCACTTCACAAGCGAACTGACTTCAGAGAAATTCTCTAAAATATTTGTATAGCTATACCTGCATATTTACATCTTTGCATGAGTGGAGAATTATAAATGTGAGAACGTCACATACCTTTCCAAGAGTACACCTGGTAAAATGCTAATTATTCTTACCCTAGATAGGTGTAGCTTACCTACTGTTTTCAGGGTGGAAGTGGGTAATGGATATGGTGATGAATTTCTATAAATTCGTAGGTTTGTTTGTTCCCTTGCTTCAGGGAATCCCCTATCATTAACACCCACACCAAGGAATAGTGATTTTTTTTGTATGCATTATATTACACTACACTGGGGTAATATTGCAAATTTGCGAATTCAACTTTACAGTTTGTGAATTTATTGGACTCATAAATCACATCAATTGCATGTGTGAGTTGGTTTTACACGTCAAGATGGCAGTGTCAATAGGGTCCTGTTGAATTCACTAGATTTCCACCCAGTGATTAATTTGAGCCAGTGATTTCTGTGGTTAATTATCAACACCGCCATTTATTACATGTGCCACATGGTGATGCTGTTTGTGCAATTCAAGGATGAGCAGAACAACAGTTGTTTATAAAATCAATATACAAACAACTAATACCAGACACTAATACCAGACGCCCAAGCTATTCTTACAGCTTTGGGGGCCTCGAACAGTCTAAAACGTCAGCAGTGTGACGGTAAGTAGTTGAGTAGGTACTGTCAATGGCATCACTGGCAGTAGCAATGTGTGGTGCAAGCTGTGGTGGCACTTATTTATTTTCAAATTAAACACTGTTCCCCAGGTCATAATTGTTGACATTTCACAGCCTATCGCTTAGACTCCCTTCCTCACAGATGTCCCCAGCATCTCATCACCCTCCTTTCAGGACATAGCTTTCCTAGTGCCATGATATCCTCTCAGATGAATGTTGCGCCTAACAAATACAAATACTGTTTCCATCATATCTTCCAGTCTATCTTTTTAATACAGCCAAAGCGGTCTTTTTTCGAAGAACTTCAATAAATTTACAGATGTTTCAGAAAGTTTCTTTCTTGCTTTCAATTGTTTTTGCGAATTAATTATAAACGTATTGCTTACACCTGAGCTCAATAACTAAAGCAGATGTTTTGATACAAAGGATAACTTTTCAGTGGATATTAAAATATGTGAGCACATCATTGTCCAAGAAAGAAAAAGTAACCGAGGCACTGTGTACTATAAATTTGTCTGAGAGTTGTGCTCTTCTCCTCGGCATTTTATGGAAGTGCACCTTGGCCCAAAATTTAGTCAGGCCACACACTGAATGACATCAACCAATTTTAAGCATATTTATATTTAAGTAAAAGTACTGCAACACGCAGATGGAGAAGTCATAGATGTTGTGTCACATTATGGTCCCCATGACACAGGTCTCTTCCATTTTCCATGGCCTTCCTCTCTATTATCTGCCGTCCCAAAACGTGTACACATTAGGTCCTGATTGGATCTGGTGAGAGGCAGCTTTAGCGGTGTCCTAGGGTTTTTGTAACTAATAGATTTAAAAGAAAAATTAAGAGAGGCTTTGGACCATGCTACTTCCCCCATTGCCTTCTCGTTTTCATGTGTTTTTGTGAAACCTGTTTGTTAGTCTTGCAGGACTAACATGCATGCTCTGACAAGAAGTATTAGAACCTGCCAGTGATAGGCCCTTTCAGCATACAAGTGAATGTACCACTTCGATTCCCTCACCACAAGAACATGCACGTTAAAGCAGTGAACTAGGCCAGATCGCTGTGTTTGAGGTTCTGCTACAGTAAGTGCATTCCCTTATTCTACTAAGTCTTTCATAATCAGTTTGCCACAAATGCCCACTTCCAATTTACTGAAATCTACATGTCTATGGAACAAGACTGCATTGGACAGGATGACACACAGGGTGCAAAGTGACATTCTTCTTCAAGTTCACCAACCTACTAACAGATGGAGATCAGTAAGAGTAGCATCTGCTGTCTCTTTAATTTCTACATTACGTTCCTGCTTTTTTAAACGTTCATTAGCAGAGAATTTCAAAATATCACCCTGACATAAATTATGTTTACATAGTAGTGTGCATTTTGAGGTAGTGTGGAAACATCCAACTCAGCATGAATACAATGACTTAGTTATATAAATATTAAACAAATCTTACAGCTTAGCATGAGCAGAAGTAAATGATACCACAAGCATGATTTTCTGCATGAAATGACATAAACACCAGCAAGTAAGACTTTAAATAGGATTCTTCTTCAACTATGTCAAATACATGCATTGGTAGTGGCGCATTATACATATAAATGATATATTTTAAAAAGTGCATAAATAATGGAATTTAAAATTCTGAATTCAGATTTTAATAATTTCAACGTCACCCTGGCAGTGTAAAATACCCAACAATGGTCAGAATGTTCTACCAGGCGTCAAAGCTCTTGTGCGGGTATCAAATGTTTCTCAATACATACCAACTATTTGTAAGCTCATATCGAGGTTCTGCTCATAATGTTACAGAAACATTGTGTTCTAATTTATTTGGTCTTCCCAAATCCTGCTCATGATTAGTACTCTGCCTTTCTACATGCAGACAAATCTTTGTTTTCTTGGGTTTTCATAGAAAAAGACAATGTCGGCATTTCCGGTCTTACTCAATTATTGGTATTTAGTCGCCTTGTCGCATTTCTTTATTTTGAATCTGCAAAATCAGGCACAGGAAACCTTTAGACTTGATTTTCCACTACCGCCAATTAAGAGAGCTCAATCAAGATGTGCATTCACATTTCCCACCCACTTTTAGATGACGATAAAAGTAAGGACAGTATGGCAAAAACGTGGAAGCAAAGCAGGCAATCTTTATGTTTATATGTGTGTATGTTAGTGACGATTTTTGCGCCATTGTATAAACACACACACACGCAACACCCAGCTCGAATTTCATTTGCCGACTGGCGCATTTGCAGACAGTTATTAGACAAGGCTCTGAGTTAGGCCATTAGAATGTACCTCTTCCATAAAATGACCAAACATACTACATGATTGCCTGTCGCAAGGATTTTGATTTGCTTTCTCTTTGCTCTTTTGTTCGTATATTTAAACATCTGTATGGTGATGCTACTGCTCAATTTTGTACAAGCACTGATGTGTTGTTGATATCTTGTGCAACAAAGCCATATTCTGTTTATCCCACTTGCTTTTACACCACCTGTCAAGATAAGACTACTCACTTCCACTCATATGATCATTTTTTTCATAAAGGGAGTAAAAAGAAAGAAAGAAACTTTGAAAAAAAAATTATTGTGGTTAGGGTAGATGAAAGGAAGGAAAGGGCTAGGCATAGAATTATAATTAAACATAGGGTTAGGTAAGGTTTTTAAACCTGATAAGGGTTAGAATTAGTTTGTAGGAATTAGAGATAAGCTTACTAATACGTACGGGGCTGGGAAAGGGCTAAACAGTGGGTAGGCTGAGGTTAGAGTTATGTATGTGGTTAGGTGTAGGTGTAGAGGTAGGGCAAAGTATGAGCATAGGAATCTAGCGAAGAGAAATGTTAAATTGAAAATTAAGGATACTCTTAGAATTTGGGATAAAATAGGGAGAAGCCCTAAAACCTGAATTGTTAAAAGAGATAGTATAAAGCCCTGCTCAGGCGAAAGGTATATAGTTAAGTTTAGGATGATTCACTTACAGATTGTAGTTCGAAGTAAATAGAAAGTAATGTAGCAACAGTTAAGACAAAAGTATATGTTTTATGATTTAATGAAGACAAATAGTGGGGATGTTTAATTGCCTCAATTACTTGTTTCTCACCATTGAAGAGTAGGCTTTCTCGCGGCGAGATTCTCACTTTAGGTTTTCCCACATTTTCTCGTGCTTTTAGCCTAGAGTCATGAGCGCATTCATAGAATACACTGAAGAAGTTTGCTAGGCATGCTTGATAAATCCTTGTCTTTTTTTTTTCCCCAATTATGGATTACACCGATTCCTGAAGGCAACTCCTCAACCTATTTCTACCCTCTGCTTTCTAACCTCTGCAGCTCCTTTCCACCCTTTGTGTTACATTCAAGCATACAGCACTATCACGACACAGTACCTGTTCCCAATAATAAAAATAACACATTTAAAAAAATGCACATGCTTATTTTACCCTTACTTAAACATATTGAAAATAGATATAATTCTGTCATAGTTGTACAACCAAACTACCATACCTTAGCAGGCTGACCTGATATCAGGAGTGGATCACAAAGACAAGCTAAGATATTTTTGGACCTGATTTACTTGCAGGAACATGGATCAAGATAGAGACCAACTCAGTTCTCCCAAAAAGGTGAATTTAAATATTATCCTTTGAGAGCACGTCATCAGCCATCACCATATGGGAATAAGCATGGAGGCCATATGGAATACAACTCAAATGCTAATATATCCCTCATGGTTTTGTTTTGTACCACATAAGATAGGCTGTTTCAGTCAGCCTAGAGAAGCAGCATCCTCAAAACACCTGAAAGGAGACAACTACATAACATTCAGGAACACCTGGACATATAGGAAGCAGAGGTCTCTGCGGCAGAAAGAGACAAACCCACACAATCAACATTCCACTTGCTGCTTCAGCAAGTGGAATATTGATTGTGTGAACAGTGTATAAGATGACTTAGTGCAGAAGACCCCTGGGATCACTAGCAGACAAGAAACAAACAGCTACAGATGTTTTAGAAAATTTAGAACATTTGTCAGTAACAATGTATACTTCCCAAATGCAAGTCAAAACTATAAATTAATTAATAGACAATAGAAAGTAAATATAATAAAACTTTAAATTAATTAATATACACTAGAAAGTAATTGCAGATCGCCTGTGCAACCCTCATTTCACATACAGTCCAATTTGGCAGAATAGAGGCCATAGGTTATACGTTCTGGAAAAATAATTTCTTAACTCTTGTAGAATAGGTGAAGGGGAGGCCTGGTATGAACCATTTGGGGGAGCTTTTCTTGTTGCATAGGGTTCTTAATTGTGAAGTTTACCTGCATAAATATATTTTTTATGTATCTGAATAATCAAGTGCCTAATTTGAACCAGAGATTGCCGGTATTCATTACCAGCACACGTTTTTAAACACCAGCACTGGTCTTTGAGAGGACACCACATGGTGCAGCTGAGCGTTTTACAATGAAATGTATTAAAAATAATAACATATATATAATCAACAAGAGAGAGAGGGATACTGAGTCACTCTTATCCCCCCTATTAATAGTCTTACTCAAACAACAAAAGAGTGAGGCCCAAGCCAAAAAAATTGAAAGAATATAAAAAAGTGAAGGATCACTTTTGTGATTAAAAAGAACCCTCACTTTTTTATATTCTTTCATTTTTTTTGGCTTGGGCCTCACTCTTTTTTTGTTTGGTTAAAAATAATAACACCCAAACTTCCAGGCCATCCCTAGAGCTTGATACAATAGCCCAAATTAAGTGTGATGGTTATTTTTTGGGTAATGGTAGCACTGCCATTCTGCAGAAATGGTAGGAGCAGTTAGTGGGGCCGGCTACAGTGGACTAGCTTGGGCCCTGACACTGTTATTTTAAAAAAAAATTAAGCTCTGGTGTACTTTGATTTATTCTTTTACATTTTTGTGATCATTTTATTTCCGTGCTCTCCTGTATTACCTGGGTTGTTTAAAGTAGAGTGAGTGGCAAGAATGCAAATCCAGGTATAAAACTGCTAAGCCAAACACTGAAACATTTGCTAGATCTGTACTCCACTAAGTTGTTAAAATATGTAGCAAGGTAGTGACTAAATAATGTTCATACTAATGGTTCCAGTGGAACTGTGCTGTCCATACCTTACATCAAAAAACCACCAACAGTGGCATATGTATGACCAGTTCTTTATGTTATGGTGGTTCTGATATAATGGCATTTTCTTTGGGGAGTTTCATGTGTGTTAACCATGCTTTTAAGCCACTGCCGTTCTGTCCTGAGGTTTATATAAAGTGTGGTTTCATTGCATTTTAGAGAGACGTATTATGGTTCATAAATACTAAATATTACTTTAATAGAAGTTGTTGCACTCCTGCGATAGTACTTGTAATTATAGTGCCATCTCATATATTTCCAGATGGCAATGTTACAAGGGCCTGCTCAAGCCTCTATGGAAAGTATACTTCTCACCAGCCTAGGACAGGTAATGTGTTGACAAACTAAAAGTGCCCACATTTGATCCTAAAATGATAAGGTCTTTAAATACTGCAAGGGTAAGAAGATTAAAAGGTTCAAAGCTTCTAGTCCCATCAAATGTAGTCCTTTTAAAAATAACAATAATACTGTCATAAAACCAAACATTAGGAAGAATTAAAGCTGAGATGGAAAGATGGCATAACAGAGAAAAGAAATTGAAAAACTGATGATTTCATGCCTTTCACTGTTGCTTGTTAATTGTGCTATACTGAGAGGCTTTTTCATTCTTACTGCAACAATTGGCAATACAAACTTCTATTGCTCCCTGTGTTAAAATGGGAATAAATATCCCCCATAGGAAAAATATCTCTGACAACACTCAACATTATCTCTAATTCTTTTATTACTAACACTCACATAAATAGTTGAAGTGTCTCTCATTCTTATTGGGCTCACTGAGCTAGCAAAATATCTCCTGAGCAAAAAGAATACTGCAATATGTTATTATTAGTTCTGTAACAATAGATCACAAGGATAAATTATCATATTAATTTAATGATTGAAATATGTCTTTGCTAAAAAACAATGTCAAGGTGTTACAATCAGTACAGGTATAGCAATTCCATTTATGTAGTTGTTTTAGAATTTGGTATATTTTGTGTCAGAGCATGGTGTGACGCTAGTGCTTATACAGTGGTTGTAGAATTATTTTTGCTGGGAAATAACACCCTGAATTCATCTACAAGGTGGAGCAAAAGAGACGAAAAGTGGTAAATGAGAAATAGGAAGCTGCCAGTACACTGCTTTACCAAAGGGCACTAACCAGGTAAAACATGGACCAGCATGGACAAGAGGGATATTTGTCTACAGTGCCATTGAGATTCCAGTCCAATTTACTGAATTTTCCATCTAGAACATGAATTTCATTTAGATAGTGGTTTCATAGAAGAAGGAGGCAACCTGCTGAGAAACAGTCTGGCATCACCAATACATTTCACATAGGCATGTACATATTTAGCTATGGCAGTCTTTGGGCAGGTCGGAAGTGAGTGCTTTGAAATGAAAAATACTGAAGTTTGTTGTCCAATATCACTGTCTGTCTTCCAGTCAAAGACATGACTTTCCTAGGTAACTGGGGTACGAATTCACAACGATATTTGTGCATTTAACTTCAAACTTGGTACACAATTAAATCTATTTGAGAGTTCAGAATCCCAATATTTTTGCACAGGATCAGGACTAGGGGAATTTCCCCTTCATAGAGGGGACTGTGAATAAGGAAATTCTGCCAATATAGTAGGATTTCTATGTTCACAGAAATAGTGGTAGTGGCAGGTTTGAGTCCACTTAACTTAACCCGAAAAATGTGGTGAAAATGCACACACACATAAATGTGTGAATACTCTAATACTCTCAGCCATGAAAAAGCTTGATAGTTTACTCTGATTAAGGGCAGGACTAACAGTAAGACACAATGGGACATAGGAAGCAACTCCCAAAAAATGAGTGGGAGGGCAGGAAAAAAGTGGTTCATCCACTATATAATTAAAGTCCCCTGTGAATAAAAAAATGTGTTACTTCATTTTCTCATTACATTTGGTATAAATGCTAGGTATGAGAGCTCTAACAGAATACTATGATTGTCATAGTTTTCAAGTAGGACCTTTGGTCTTCTTTGAGAATTCAAAGTCATAATGTGCTCTAAACATACCTGTAATGTTTGAATTGTTCATCCTGCGCCTTGCAAATCAGGTCCCCAGTTAACAAAAAGATACACAGAGCTCATATTCTGCTGCTTGACTTTTTAACAATAAGACTGTATATGAACTCATAAAAGCTCACCCACCCTTTTTTAAATGACATCATTATATAATTTCCTGATAATAATACACATGCTGTTGAATTCATCTAAATAGAATATAAACAGCGTACTAATTGATGCAAGGATTTCTACCCATAGTATTTATTTTATAAGGGCTTTTTCCATCTCTCAAACTGTTGGTGTCTAGTTACTCTACTGAGCACTGTCAAAATGTATAGAGGTGGGATCTAGACACTGAATTCAACAGTCGTATTAGTGCATTTTCAATTAGTAGACCCCATACATCTGCCTTCAGAACAAGCAACTTTGCACCCAGGTGACATCTGTTGTTTTCTCCACCCACATGTCCAGTTCCTCGATTATTCAATGCATGCATAAACATTTAGCAGCTGCATATTTCTTTTAAATTTGACATAGGGTCTTGTAGCAGGAACTCAAAACTTTGTGATGTAAGCAGTAAAGAGAAATGCCATAGCCACTGAAGATAAGACATGCGTCATTTCTTACTTAAAGCCCCATCCTGTACCCCCAAGCACAATAGCAGCTACGAGGATGGCTCCAGCGATGGAGCCTATTATAAGGTTGGTGGCACTAGGACCTGCGACAAAGGATTATGGGAAGAAAGACATCAGAACCAACCACTACATTAACAAGGGAAAGGTATAAAAGCCATTGCAGAACAACTGAAAATCCCTCCACCCACCATCCCTCCCTCCGATTATATATCAAACATTTATAGAGGATCATTTTTATACGCTTCCCACTGCATTATATACTATTTCCCTTAGGAACATTTTCTCTACCCATGATAGAAAATAAATGGCAGAAGAAGCATTAACTTGAAAACCTAAATTCACTAACCACTGTAGAACACACTGTGCAGAAAACATTGGGCTAGATATCAAAATAATTTCCAACATTCAAGTGCTTTAGAATGAATGACACAATTTAAACATTTATCAAGGCACATCTCACATAATGTTGCTGAAACTATTTGTTGTCACTTTCCCTTAATGTGTTTCTTGTCCCAAATCAGTTCTAATGTTTGTTTCGGTTCATTATGTCACATAAAGCCCATGTGTGCTGAGGACAATACCAGGGTTAGTGAGGGAGGCATGAACAACAGAAAAACCATTACAGCTCTGGAGCAGTAAAGAAACTGTGGATTTGCCATTGATGAATTAATTATACGTGTCTTAGCATCTCCTTGTTTTCTTCATTCAGCAAATGAATCCAAACAGTGAGATGGGACTAAAGAAAATATTGGTCATTACAGAGTTTCTCTTCTATGTGCAAATTTCTTTGGTATGCACTATGTGAATCAGAAGAGGGAATCAAGAACTGTCTACCAACTACTGGACATTTTAAAAGGATAACCAACAGTAATGCACAAGGAGTGATATTTTGGTAACCTTGTGCCATTTTGGATATCTGAAACTGTAGTTTATTTTCGAAATACTTATATTTCCAAATTAATAAAGCTTTTTGGCTGGCCTATATCTTTGACTTTCCAAGACCCGCCACACCAAATGTTCTCCACCATGTGTTTTGGAAACCCCATATTCTTAGCTAATTTGATGCAAATAGACAAGGGGGTGTTAGTGTATGTACTTGTAAAAATTACTTTTTACAGTTTAAAAAATCTGAATAGTATTCTAGACTGCTTTCCTTTTAATTACCATATTCTCTAAACTTAACTTATGTGTTATTTATCATTAAAAAAACAAAGCATTTTAATTTCTGAGTAACTGAAATGGAGGTAAATCTAGAACCTGTGTGGCACCGGGGAAAATAACATGTAAAAAGATGTAGGCCTTACACCTTAATCTACAGAAGGATCCCATTTATAAAGGTACAATACGGACAAACTGCATTGCTTATTTTAACTAGATAGTGTAAACTGAAGAAGACAGCTAGGTCTATGAGGCATGGGTTGGGGATACAGTATTTCTGTTGAAGAACCCATCCTGAAAACTAACCGGCAATGTCATTAATAGCACTGAGTTCAAATTCAGACACATAATCTTAACAAAATGTACTCCCATTCTCAGTAAAGCACATGTGTTGCAAACCAAGAGTATAAGCATTTTGACATACAGTAGAATATTTCCTTACAACTAACTGCTGCTGTCTCAACTGAACTGTGACCACTGTGTGTCTGAGGATAGATCCTTATGTGTTCCATGCATTCTGAGATAAGGCAGAATTTTTAAAACATCCATTGTGTAGGCTGGGCAGAGTATCCTCAAACGACATTTAGATGTATAATCATTATTAAATGTTGAAGATTTCAATTAAATGTGCAAATGATTCCCTTCTGGCTAAGATCTTTGATTTGGCACCACCCTGATGGCAAAACTATTGACTTAAGAGTTTGTAGAGAAGCAGAATATGTGCATCCCATTAATACTGCAGGAGAGAACCGGACACATTCAGTGCAGAACTTACGTTTGCTGTCTAGTTTGTGTATTGTGTCACACTCTTGCCTTTCTCATGGATTGTAAGTCCTTGCACTTTTTGCTTAATAAATCCATTCTTTTGTATTCCCAACAGACCTTTATAGAGAGATTTGTGTGACTTTTCCATAAAAGTACCAAATGTTGGCCACAGGGCTGCTACAGTGGAGACTCTCTGTCCACAGTGCCAAGGTTGTGACATGCATCACAAAAGGGATGCCACAGTACACTCTTCTGATACATCTATCTATTCATGGACATCATTTTTAAGTAAAGATAAAAAGTAAAGAAAACTAGCCAATAAACATCAAGATGTGAAGACTGGTCAAAGGGATACATTCTAAGTAAAAAAAAAAAAACTGTTTTAGGCCATTAGGAAATGTTAGTACAATTGTGTTAGATCTATTAATGAAAGCACAATTGGAGACATGCTAGTATTCCTTGACCAATTAATATAATGCAATTCAGTGACTTGGATGGCGCTCTCCATGTGAAATATTGTTTGACAGTCATTCATAAAAATGCATTTTACAACTCAGTGGGCACAATTTATTTGGTTGTCACTTTAGATATGAATGGTTTGAGGGCACTGAAAACATTGAAAAGTTTATTTCATTAAGTGTGAACAAAGAGCTAAAGTAAATATTTCAATAGGGTATTTTGATGTATGCCCCACATTGTCCCAGACTGGAGAGGGTTCAACACGGCATGACCAAAAACCACATAACATGGACACGTTCAAACCACATAACAAAATACAGTCACCACATGACACAAAGCCAATGGGACAGTACAGAAAGAGAGAGAAAGAGGAGGAGGCTCAGGTGCATACAGATACCTCACACACTATATCACCAGATAATGAAGCTCTGGAACTTAGAAAAAGTGCTTACTCTATTCCCCACCCTGTGCCTCCAAAAATCACCCCCAGAGCCAGAATGGTCCCTGCCACTGCACCTATGAGCCGGTTGGTGGCCATGCTCACTGTGTGGAGGGAAAGGGGAAATTATTTTTTAAAGATAATGATCACATAAAGAAGAATACAGTAACTCTTCCAAGGGAAATTTGCATACCATAAATCTTTTTGGGAAACAGTTTTATATACGTAAGAACAAATTGCATGTGAAAAACTAATTTGATTCACTTTAAAAGTTTGAAAGCCCCCAAGTTTTATAGTGTTCTGTATCCAGGCAAAAATTTAACATTTACTATGTTATGTGGCTGTTCAACATTATCACCATTTTATAAAAGTACAAAGGAAGTGTTTTTTCTAGTTTACATAAAAGGATATTATTCACAGTCTACAACATTCTGAGCAGTACTCCAATGGTCCTCTGTTTTCCACAAACTCAATTCTCATATCCCTAATGATGTATGAAAAATGTTCAACTAAATTTAATGGATGGCACAGTTTTTTAAAATATGACCATTTTGTGTTGTGTTGTCCACTGTTAATCTATAAAGGCATGTTAGAATTTATAAAATAACACTTGAAGGTAATTAATCCAGTGGTAAAGAATACAAAGAAAAACACAATTGTTTCTACTCTTATCAGGAAATGAGAATAAAGTTGAACAAACCACTAGATGTGCACTGACTCTTTATATCCATGTATTGCACCTGCTTCATATCCTGAAAAAAACAGGATGATGTGTGCTCCGGTTTTAGACCTTTTTTTTAATAAATAGGGAAAACAGTATGCTCTGCAAACCAACACATACAGATGCTTAGCACAGATGGAATGTCTTTGATCCATGTGGCATTCCTCTACATTGTCAACAGATGCTACTATAACAGTAACCCACTGAAAAAGGCCATTTGTTAGCAGAAACATGAAAATATTAACAGTTAACAAACGTGTCAGTAAAACACAAGTACAAAAGTAGACATGTTATAGATATTTATAAATAAACAACACTCCTGACATTTATTTTTCTAAATATGGGTGATTTAAACAGTGCTTTCTTGAAAAGAAGTGTGAAACATGAAACAAAATGGAATGTGTATCAAGTACCTTAGAGACACCTGAATATGACCAACGTAAAGGTGTATTGGAAAAGTTTGAGCTCAGGGTGATATTGAAAATGTTTCTGGTTTAAAATTTCGAATACATGGTGATTTATAGTTTTGAATAAAAGCATCTTTGGGAGTATCAGCCAATAGACTGGATACTGGCTCTGCTAGAGAGGAGAACATCTCTTATACCTCATACTACTGGCTATTTGTTTTATCATTTTGTCTCATATGGAGTATATATATACAAACATACATATATATATGTGTGTGTGTGTGTGTGTTTTATTGTCACACATTCATGCAAAGAGTGAATGGGCATCAAAATGAGAGAGGCACTGTGAACATGCAGGGCCCGATTCATAAAGGTAAACTTAGACCTGAAGTCTAAGTTTAGACCTACGCCTAAGTCCCATATTCTCAAAGGTAACATTATACTTCAGGTCTAAGTTTACCTTTTTGAATTGGGACTTGTACTTCAGGCCTACAGTTAGACTTCTGGTCTAAATCTAGACGTCAGCGCTCACCTTAGACTTCAGGTCTAAGTTTACCTTTGTGAATCTGGCCTGCAGTGATTACTGTTTCAGTTTTCAAGAATTTGATTCATTCCAGGAGTAACTCAGCATGAAGTGTAGACAAATAATCACAAAAAGATGGTTTATGAAAGATCATATCCCATAGACAGAGGAAACATATCCAGAAATACTAAGTGACTGCTTATGTCCAATGTTTAAGGACTTCTCTTAGCATGTACAGGGAAGTCATGTTTCTCCTCTCAGCGTGTATTAACAACTTACTTTAGATATGAATGCTCTATCTTGTGGTCCGTTGCTATTTTTGTCTGAGTTGTTTGGGTTGCATATTTAGAGCATACACTTAGGATTAATGTCTTTCATTTGCATATGTAGTAATGAGCTATTCCTGTTGCATATGCTTTATTGATGTATTTAATCCTGTCTATAGTATGAGAGAGTAAAGTGAAACACCAATACAAATTCAGTATCAGTGAACATGCAGTATTTAGTCTTCCATGTTACAAGAATCTGTCTAAAGAGTGCTTTTGTTGCTGCTGATTCATGCCACGGCTGAATGTGCATGAATAGGGCACAGAGAGCGATTACAAAAGAATGCTTCAGCAAAGATCATGCCCACAAAACTGATTGGAATCACTGAAGACCCTCAAGGGCTGCCCAGATACAGTGCTTAAGGTCTCCTTTGAGCAGGGTCTAGTGATTCATATTTTCCCAGAGATTATAATATGTATTTTAATTTTTTTTTGCAATCCGAAGTGTATGCCTTGATCGTAAACTTGAGTTTCATATTTCTGTGCATAGGCTGATGTTTAGTGTCTCTTTTTTGAGCATGTAGTCATGACTCAAAGACCAGGTGAGTTAAGGCAACTCAGGAGAATTACAGAATCAGAATGCTAAGATCGTGAAAACTGTGGAGACAGGTTCATGAGAAGCTGGGGCTGTGAAACAAGAGCAGAGTATGCCAGGTCTTCCAGAATAGAACAGCCAATCAGATTTTTCATAGGAGACAAGACCCCAGGTAATTTAAGCAGCTGGATGGCAGTAGCAAGTTGCCTCACAACTTAGTCATATGAATCTGATAATTTAGTTCAAGCACCATTTTGATGTTTCCTTTCACCTTTGTTTTTTCCTACACTTGTCCTTCATGTTTGCCCCTTTGTTGCTACTGCGTATGTCTCTGAAGACCCACATTCAATTGACTTACACCTACTGTGTGATATTTGGTACAACCTCCACTTATCATCCCCTGGTGCTCCATAGCCCAGGGAATGTTGCTAGGTACTTCCTCGGTTTGTTATCAGCATTTCCATAAGGAGTGTCAGGTCTGAGGGAAGAGTTGGGAGACTGCAAGCATGAGTCTTAAAACAACTGAAACGCCTTTGTGACGTGTTATCTACTCTAGTGTGTTTTTTGTCCCCGCCCGGTCCCCATTTTCCGGTTACAAACAGGCAGATTTGAGATTACTATTTCCTCAACTTACTGTTGTTAGTTGGTGGTGACTGGTGGGCTAGCATCAGAATTCCATCCAATATACATGGCTCCACATGGGATTGTGACAGTGAGCTGCTTTTATTACATATGAGAGTGTTGGCATCATTTTCTTCCTATATATTACAAGCTGAGTATTTGTAAACATTGGCCTCACTTATTAAGGTTCCAAATAGGAAAACGTAAATTGCAAATAAAAATGATAATATGCTAAAATGTATTTGGATGGAGGGGTTACACCCACTTTTTACATACTGAATTGGTATTTTGCGAACCAACATATGCATTTATAGGTTGATTTACAAAATACCAAATCGTAGTGGGTTGCAATTTGACCAGACACGACCCATGAGAGTAAGAACGGTGGGGTGGGGTGACGGGGAGTTGACAGATGCTGACGAGGTAAACTTACATATTAAAAAACAAAAACCACTTACTTTGCACTTGCCGCATCGCCAAACCAGCGATGCAGTGAGTGCAAAGTAAGTGGTTTTTTTAAATTAAGTTTACCCTCAATGTCATCTGTCAACTCCCCCCCAGCCCCGCCCCACCACTCCTACCTGCACAGCCCATGCCTGAATTTAACCTACCTCATTACTATGCATGAGGTAGGTTGCAAATTACGACCCTCATGATTAGCTAAAGTCACAGGCATGGTGGCAAATAGACCACCACGTCTGTGATTGCTTCTAAATAAAGCAATCTTTTTTTTTAATAGATCCTGTTTTCCTAACCATAGAAGAAAAAGTTTACAACCATTTTTTAGGGGTTGGAAGTGGTCACAGGAACAAATGCCTACTTCTAAAAATGTTTTTGCCTTTATTCACAGTCACATCTTTGACTTGATGTTAAAATGTTGATGTTTTACGACCAGATTTCAGTCACAAAACATTAAAACATAACCTTCTACATAAATTAATACATAACTCAAGGAATCAGTGTTTTATTTAGGGATAGGGTTAGCTAAAAAAGGCATATAATTTCTAAAATGATATTGGATCGGGGTGGTTAAATGTTTTATTTTCAAAGATCAACAGGGGGAAAAAGTACTTTATAAACAAGGCTATACAATGATAGGTATGTACAGTTACCTTTTTATTAGCTAGTTAGAAATATATGGCTGAAAAATATGTAATTTTAAAGTGCCAGAAGATTGGGCTAGGTTGTAAATATAGTCACAAATTATTAACATGTCAATATAAAGGGCAACTGTATACTTAATTGTTAGCACTTTTTAGTAAATATAACATTAACATAATAGTGCTTTTTTAATTTTATTCTACATTGTATATATATATATATATGTCTGTGTGTGTGTATATAAATATTTTGTATTCATTAATATTTAACATAAAAATAATTTTACACATTTTGTTAAAGTTAAATTTTAAAAAAAAGTCCACATACTTTTCAATAGTGAGACCTCCGCCTGGGTGACAGAGACCTCTGTCTACGTATGAAAAGGTACTAACAGTAACTTTACACACTTAAATTTAGCCTCACCCCCTAGTTTCAGTGTGGGGACATGTAAGTTTGCACTTTGTGGTAAATTTAAACTTGAAAATGGTGATTACCCACCAATAGTAAATTTACCAAAAAGTGTGAGAGTAATTTTATTTTGTTTTTTTTTGTCCTCAATCACCTCTGACCGTAATATCCACTTCAAATGTCGGTACCCATCACACCTTGGAAGCAGGTGAGAGTAAATTTACACATGTAGATTTTCTCATGTGTAAATTTACTTTTGTGAATACTTCTGTCAGAAGTTCCATGTCCTATGTACGCCGTTTCCCGATTTCTGTGTCTGCATAGCGACAGAGCACGGCGAGGCACTTTCCCGGGTTGGGACAGGATGCTCACTCAAGGTGCTTGTGGGCTGGGGGCTGCAGTTGTTGAGTCAGCGATCTTGGAAACTTCTAATGTTTCCCAATACAAGATGGTGGGCCACTGATTTTCTTTCACCCTGTATTTCCAAACAATCATCGCGACAACAACTTCCTGGGTAACTCCCTTGCCTTCCATGTCTTGTAATGGTATTTCAGGGTGAGTGATTAGAAGAATAGCATGTCACAATTGTTTCCTGTATGCAGGCACACTCCTACTCAGTTTCTGTTGGTCTAACTAGTCTTTTTATCCTGCTATTTGTCCATGTTTGCTTTTGTTTCTCTCTGCTTAGTCCTTCCATTCTTGGACATTTAGTGATGCCATTTTGCTTTTCTTCCACCAGAAGTAGTTCCTTTACTTTAGCGTCCACTGATAGGAGAGATCTCTGTTGGCAATATAGCTTCAGGAAGAGATCTCCCATACTTCGGAGTCAATGTTTCCAGTACCTGACCCTGCACTTCAAGACAAACGATTGACAATCCCTACCACTACAGAGGCTTTCTTTGTCCCCTATGCAAAGAGTGTGGGGTTGCTTTCTTCACTAAACTCATCCTAATTCACAGAAAATAGCAAAGTTTGACTTTCTACATCAGACACATGTGAATGTAAAAACTGTCACAGCTGAAAAACACTCTTAGTCTATCCTTCAATACACTACTCTCATTGATGAGGACTTTCCATTTGAACTCAAAGATTGCTGACTTAAATTGCATGGGCCATTTTCTGTACCTTTTATTTTAATCATTGCATTGAAAATGAAGCCAAACCATAGAATGTCTGTGATTATGATTTAAGTTTAAATACATTGTAACAAAATATTTCATCTTGCAGCTGATACTCAATTGAATCCACAAGATCCAACAACTTCCACAAATGTAATGTTCAGAAGAGTTTAATGATTGTTACTGAGAGATTTCATTTTTATTTTCACAGCTCCATTCACAAATAATTATAAACCCTTTTATTCTTTTAGCTGTCTCTCCACCCCTACAGATGCCTTTCAACCCTCCTGCTTTGGAGACTGTTCATTGTAGTTTATTTATTTTGGAGTCTTATAAATCACTTTTCTTTTCTTAACCTTGAGATACTTCAGTAAGCTACTTAAGGATGACAACATTGCGTAATCAGCAGACAAAAACGTTTGAAGGAAGATCGTATTGAATCAGGTAGGGTTGGTGCCATTTCTAATGTTCTGTGATGCAGTCCCCTGATTTTTCTGAAGATGTGTTAGACGTAGAAGACATCTCTGAGTAGTTCAATTTTTTAGATTTTCATGAAGAGCATATAGCTAAGAACATATGTTGATGGCAGTACACAGTTTTGAGTCCTGTACTTCCAAGATATAGAGCACATTGAATTTGACTTAGGCCTTGACTCTTAGCTATCAATGCACGCTTGATGAGGTCTTATTTCGGAGGTTGAAACACATTCTGCTGGCTTAGTTTTTGTAGTTGTGGCTCTGGTGAGGTGAGTATTCATCATCTTATAGTAGTCCTTGCGGCACATGATGACAGAATTAATTAAATATCCGAAGGTCAGTATGCAGTAATGGGAGTATTTTTCAGAGTAAGGAGAGCTTCAGACTGCTGTCTTTGAACACAACATTGAGTCAATCATGAGCTCTAGTAATCTACACTAAAATTCATGAATGCCTATGGGCTACTCACGGAAGGATGTTATGTTGGATTACCTCCCAACTTTTTTGGGACATTTTGAACTATCTGCTGTAAAAATATTTTTAGATGTTAGGTTGTTAGCACCTACATTTGTAAATTTCCATCTATATTTTATCTCTTAATATAAAATTTTATAAACATGTATACATAGTTTTTTAGCATACAGTTTGATTTATATGCCTTACAGTACATGACAGCTCATTCAATGAGGCAGTAGTCTACTGCCCTGACATTCAAGTATGTTGCTGTATTCCTATTTCCATTGTTTCCCCCAGATATTTCAGAGATGACCCACTTTTCATTCATAGTTTTTGTTCTTTACGTGACTCCAATTATCTAACTCCTTTGGGAGAAATTGCCAGCAGTAACACATTAGTGTGCATTCTACACTACCTGTTTGCAAGTTAGCAATGCCAGTTACTTAAGGTAATATAGGAAGCAAACACATGCTGCATATTGCTCTGCCCATCTTCAATTCCACATCCATTCCACATATCTACACTCAGAGTTCTCTTAAATTAGAGCTCCCCTAAATTAGAAGGTTAAATTAAGGTATTCAAATTTCTCTATGTGGTCACAGAGTCCCTCAGGGAGCAGTAGCAACATTAAAATGGAAGGTAGAGAGTATTTTTCATTCTTCATCTTAGTACTATTGATGTTATTATTGTTATTAATATTTGCTTGTCCAGAGGAGGGAACAGACATAACATAGACCTGGATAATTGTGCCACCTGCTATTCTTTTGGGGAGCCAATCTGATTGGCTTGGTGTAACTTACTTCTTTGTGCACCATAGGTGCTCCAAAAGGGCACACAGATTTGGTGTGTCAAAATATTACCCAATAACTCACAGATGTCCATTGTCATGGCAGGATTCCATCGGCTGTCTTCCTGCTATTGTTCTGTGCTGGATGCGGATACCAAAAAGGGCATTTGTCCTCATGATCCACTAATGTGATTTGGGAATTGCAAGCAACTTGAGACAATCTTGAAGTGATTCAGTTCAAAGTTTGCCAGATAGATAACAGTTTACCATCTGATAGATATTATTGTTGCTCTATAACTAACAATTTTGTCACTTAGTTATTAATAAACAACAGTGTCTAGTCCACTTCATGGCAATGCCATCAGGATATACCTCCTCAAACATTTCTATGGCTAGGGTTTAAAAAATAACAGATGCAATAACACAGCCTATTACGAGACACCCCTGTTGAGTTCCACAGGGACCTTTAGTCATGGACAGTGCTAATTAATCACTTTCTGTTCACTCTGCAAAGAGATCTAGGACCAGACAGAATTTATAAAAAGCATGCTGCATTCTACAGGGATGGCAGGACTTTCAAAGTAATTGTACTATCAAGTAATTAAACTTGAATGCAGTGTGGAATGTACACTATGATGTGTTACATCATTAAACAAATTACTTGAATATCATCCTATTCATTGCCATTATTTATTCTCATATTTTCCACGATTCTCCTTTTTGTAATTCAATTACATTCTTCAATATACATAATATTATTGCCACATTACAAACACAATGTTCTTTGTGTGCAGAATATTTATACATAATCACTGTGAAACAATCTTAATGTTCATGCCCAATGCATTTCGGGTCTTGGTCCCTTCTTCAGGGGTACTCTGACAAAGAAAATATAACACAAAAACAAACACAAGTGTTGATCTTCAATTCAGGACATTGACATAAACTGGTAATTTCTAAGTATTCAGCCCTGGTGGTGTGTTTTACCATTATTCTTGCATGCTCATTTGGTTTACATGTAAATCATACACCATGCATTTCTTCCAGTGTGAAAAAAAGAATAAAGGTCCAAAACCCTTTACTTTAACTTTCTTTATATTAGTTCTAGTTCTTGTGCCACTATTTGTCATGCTGTTGTGCTCTTGGAAATCAATACATCAAACACTGATGAATGTAGTGTTCGATCTCCATGCTATTATATTATTATGAAATGGAAAAACACCACTTTGAGACGCCGCCAACCCATGTGCAAGATAATGTCTCATAGTGGCACTACTCTGTGTTGCTCCCTGCCAATCTACTTACTCTCTGGTTGCTGTGTGAGCCCAAGATTAACATGTGTGACTCTCTTAAGGACAACTGCAACGAGACAACTAAAAGCACATTTAAAAATACTGAAATACTAATTACTAAATGTTATTCCTACGATGCAAATATTCTTAGTAATCCACTACTCTTGCTTTAATCTTCCTGCTGTTACAATCACAGTAAATCATTTCTGTGAATTTTCTTCCTAAGTATCGGCATCACCTGTGAACATGACACCAACTATATGCTGAACCTAATCATTGTTAACAAATAAACCTTCAGAATCCACCTCTTTTCGTAATGGATACCTTCTCTTGTCTCGCTGCTCAAAAACTGGTCATATCGTGGAGCTCCGCGGCCTCTCTCAGGGATTCCCAGGCCTCTATTTGTAGGGATGTTTTTCGTAACTTAATTGCCTTTTATACCGGGCCCTACAGTCAGCAATCTTTCCTTTATCCCTAGGGGCAGTTGATAATGCAAGCTTTAGGTCCCTGTGGGCTCTAGAGCAGCTCTTATCGAACCATCTAGGGCAGAGATCTACCTGGGGCCTTGGTTTACTCCTTAAGAGGGAATCTATATGCTGGGCAGTGCCCACAAACGCTGCAATCAAGTCCGTCCCCTCGACAGTAAGATCTAAACACCTCCACAAGTGATTCTCGGCATTGGCAAGGAGTACTCTATGGAGTTCTTCCCCATCAATATTGTCCCATTTGATTCTTCTTCCCTGATCCTTTGCCTTGAATTCACCCGTAGTGGTCCTTCTATCCGTTTTAGTACAGGGAATAATGTCCACCAGTGACATAACCAGGGGATTATGGTCGCTGAACGCACTGGGCACTATTGTAAAGTGGCCTACCCTAGTTGTTAAGACGGTGGAAACGAAAATATAATCAATTATTGAATTACAGCCCCTTCCCTTAAAGGAGGGGGCGATATTGTCAGACTTCCCCCGATCGATCATGTGCATCGTCTGAGTTAGGGCAAACTCACTCAGGACTGTGCTCAGTGCCAGACCCTCTCTGGTATGCTCCGGGTGCCAACCCTTGGTGGAGGGACAATCATCCCAAATGCCACCTTCCCATTTCAAATATGGGCACTGGTGGCAATTAAAATCGCCCATAAGGATTAACTGAGAGCCTTCATCCCCTGAGTCCTGGAGGTTGACCAGTCTTTCCTCTAGCTCTGCCAAGTTTGTTAAGGATTGTCCGGCGTTATAAAAATTTATAAAAATGAGCTTTAAGCCCGTCAGTGAATATTTTACGCCCTGAAGGCAGCCGGAGTCCCACCCCAAATCTTGCCAATTCCCCTGCAGTGACAGTGCTACATACATTATTAGTCCACCCTTGGCACGGCCCATACTGGATTTCCAGGCCGGCACAAAAAACAATTTGTAACCTTCCAGGAATGGGACAGTTTTGTTAGTTTCCCATGTTTCCTGTAAGCAACTGATTTGGAATTTTGTGATGAAGGCTAACCATTCAGTATTTTGGATCTTGCCTGCGAGTCCTGCAATATTCCAGGAAATAATCCTCAGATCCTTAGGGTTTGGATCTAAACCCCTAATCATTCTGGTCATCTTTCTTGGGAAAGGGCTAGTGTCAGGGCCAGGTGGCAGTTTCGGCCTGACTTCCGTTTCCGTCCCTTGCCCTACCATGGGGACGACTACTGAAGCTGAGTCCGGGACCCCTGGGATATTAGTGTCTGCAATGTTACACGGAGTGTCGTTTACCATCTCGGGCTCCATACTCCCTATTTCCATCAGTAAGTCCTGTTCATCCAGTGCGGAGAAACAAGAGAGCTGAGCGAATCTATTTGTGTCGTGTGCAGGTACCACCTCCCTCCGTTTTTTGGCATCCCAGGGCCCCAGCCATCTCTGCCCAGTCTCAAGTGCACTATTCCTATAAAAGAAGTGCAGGGGTAGCATCCTTATACATGACCCGAAGCCCCCATCCGTGTGTCGGTTGTCAAGCAGTTCTCTTACCATCTCAGGGTGTTTGAGGTTAACTATGATACAGTCGCCTGCAAATCTTTTCTCGCTGTTCCCAATCCAGGCCACCCTCCTGCCCATTAAAATATGCCTATGCTAGAGCCTCGTCCCGTGTGAGTTGTTACGCACCCAATGTAAGGTCTTATTAATCAAAGTACAAGTCGTTTCCTCAATGTCTTTATTAAGACCTGGAACGCCTACTAACACTAACGTGTAAGGGCTAGATGCGGGGGGTAAGTCTAATGTCGGGAGACCTGGAGTGTTCTGAGCGCAGACAGTATTGTTGCTAATATTAAGCCAATCTGCGTTCTCCTTTGGTCCCCGGGGAGCGGCCTTGGGGTCGAGGGGAGTCCGCATATTGCCCTGGGTTTTTTGTCCAGAATTCCCGTTACCAGTGTTTGTTCGTTCGGAAACAGCTTCCCTACGGTTTCTGGGCTCGGGGTCAATATTGATGTCAACCATATGTCAACCATATGTGACTCCTCTTCTCTCCCACCTCCCTCTTGCCTCCTCTGTAGATTAATCCCGGCTGGCTTTCCAGAAACCGGGTCTGCCAACCTCCTTAATTTGCCTTCCAAATTAGAAATTGCTGTTAGTACTGGGCCTAGATGTTGGGCTAGGAGCTGTTCCATTTTGCCCTCCAGTGCTGTAATGATTTCATGCAGCCCTGCCGACCCATTTGCTATTTTACAAGTTGGGCATTCTGAGCACTCGGGGTTCTTAAAGGTTCCTTTAGTGGGCTTTGTTGGTCCTCTACGACTAGGCCTACTTGTGGTGGTGGGAATGTATGTCCCACCTTTAGCTGAAGGCCCTGTCTGCAATTGGGATCTTTTAGATCGGGTTACCACTTCCCTGATGGGCGACTGCGTAGATTCGGTGTCTGGTGCTATTGGGAGTGCACTGGAACCCCCCCTTTCAGCTTCTCCTAACACAGTATTAGTGTGTGTCAAGCCGACCACTTGCGGCACCATGTGTGTAGGGGAAGTAACTCTAACAGACGGGCTTACTAATTCTAAGGCCCCTCGTGGTCTAGAGTCTGCCGTCAATAAAGCTGCGGCAGGGTCGGGGGGGGTTAGGGGGGCTTGACAAGTTTCGAGTAACAAAACCCTCCCCCCCGGCGTGGCGCTAAGGGCTATATTGCCCAAAGAGGACTGTTTCTTGGCTATTAAAGAGTCCAAGGAGAGCCGCTGCTCCGTCAGTAAAATTTGATGTGCTAGCAGGGACTCTGCTCTTACAATGAAGGCATCAAGGGTACCCTTTACCCCTCCCTCCACCCTGGGCTGGGAGTTCTTGGTCATTACCATGATCTTGATATGATAAGCTGCCCAGCTCTTGATTTAATAGGAGCAGGAGAGGGGGTACGGTCCCCAAACCACGTTCCCCCACCACTACCTTTTAAGAGCACCTCAAGCCCAATATATGAGCCAAATAAATGCAATACTGTGGCAACTGAGGAAGTCAGTGAGCAGGAGGCAGTTAATACAACCAAAGCGACAACATTGGATACGACAGTCTCAGAGTCCCAAGTCCCGTGTCTATGGTTGAATACTTGCCTCGACGGATGTAACCAGATGTGTATTAGGCGAGTAATAAGAGATGTGGCCCAGCCCGGCCTCTTCCAGCCCCTGACGGCCACAGACGGCCCGCCCTCTGCCCGGGCTCAGCCCGGCACCGCCCGCGCGCCTCCCGCGACGCGGAGGGAGCCTGTCCTTTTGAAGCGCCTCCGGGCGCGCTGATAGGCGGAAGGCGGAAGTGGTCAGAGTGTGCAATGCCTCACGGGAGCTGTAGTCTCCCCCTGCTGCGGCCGGTGTTGGAGTGAGGCGGCAGGGAGATCAACAGCGTTAGCACCCCGTCTCTGAGGCACTACTCCGCACCCAGGAACTGCCCGCAATGTCCGCTGTGCTGCCAGGAACTGCCCGCAATGTCCGCTGTGCTGCCAGGTAAGAGTCCTTCCCCCACTCCACCGAGGGAGCCTGTCCTTTTGAAGCGCCTCCGGGCGCGCTGATAGGCGGAAGGCGGAAGTGGTCAGATTGTGCAATGCCTCACGGGAGCTGTAGTCTCCCCCTGCTGCGGCCGGTGTTGGAGTGAGGCGGCAGGGAGATCAACAGCGTTAGCACCCCGTCTCTGAGGCACTACTCCGCACCCAGGAACTGCCCGCAATGTCCGCTGTGCTGCCAGGAACTGCCCGCAATGTCCGCTGTGCTGCGAGGTAAGAGTCCTTCCCCTTTAATGTATTAATTTCTACGAGCACAACAGCATGACAAATAGTGGCACGAGAACTAGAACTAATATAAAGTGAGTTAAAGTAAAGGGTTCTGGACCTTTCTTCTTTTTTTCACACTGGAAGAAATGCATGGTGTATGATTTACAAGTCAACCAAACGAGCATGCAAGAATAATGGTAAAACACACCACCAGGGCTAAATACTTAAAAATTACCAGTTTATGTCAATGTCTTTAATTGAAGATCAACCCTTGTACATCGTTTTTCTGTTATATTTTTTTTGCCAGAATAGCCCCTGAAGAAGGGACCAAGACCCGAAATGCATTGGGCATGAAAATTAAGATTGTTTCACTGTGATCATGTATACGTTTTCTGCACACAATGAAGATTGTATTTCTAATGTGTCAATAATATTAGGTATATTCATGAATGCCAATGCATTACAATAAGGAGAATCAAGGAAATTATGAGAATAAATAATGGCAATGAATAGGATGATATTCAAGTAATTTGTTGAATGTTGTAACACATCATAGTGTACAGTCCACACTGCATTCAAGTTTAATTACTTGATAGTACAATTGATTTTTTGCCTATGTATGTTTGACAGCATACGTTTCAGTGTAGCACCATTAGTCAAAATTTGTACTGGCCTTTGAGGAGGAAAGGCATAAAATGACATTGTAGTATCATTTCTCTTTGCTCAGTGGCCTTTCAGCGCACCTTTTCTTTTTCCTTCTTTCCACTTTTATTTTAAGCTGAAGAGGAACGCGCCTACAAAGCCTCAAGAAGATGATGAGAACTATCAGTTGCTTACTCTTCCCTTATCATCGCTGCAAGCGACTAACACCTTGGTGTGAATGAGAGCCTCCTCTGCTATTTTATTGGGATTCCAGAAGCTCAACAATGACTTAGGAAAGGTTGGAGCATTCTGGTAACATTCAAAGGCTTTGATGCTCTCCTTTTAGTCTCCCAGTATCAGTGGGAAGCTCCACTGTCAGCTACATGCAAAACATGGCATGCACCAAGCCTCTTGATGAGATGTCCTCTACTCATGAGGCATTGCCATATGACCATGGTTGTAAGGCTGCTAATACGTTGCAGGGCCCCAAACTACAGACACGGTAGTTGAGGTAGAAATTGGGAGATTGTCAGCAGAAACATTGGCCTGATCTCTTCAGGGGACCTTGAAGTCACATGGCATGTGGGGGTTTCACCCTTCAGTATATGCGCTCCACAGAGGCTGGACCCCAGAGGTCCCATGCCCTGAGAAGATTCTTAGACCAAACCTTGGTCAAGGCTGCAAGCGCTATTAGCATGGTCCACATTCCTTGGCATATAAGGGGTAATACGTGGGTATTACCAGGGGATATGCCCTTCTTATTTTTGAAAGCCTCCACAGTCACTATTTTGGGACCATTGGGGATGTGGAAGTTGAGCAATCGAGCCCTTTCAGATGATTTTTAAAAAAATGTAACATCCATATATCCAAACGCTGGAACTCAATTGTTGCCTCTACCATTTTACAATTTAATGGGCCAAAAAATATTCATATATCTTTTGTCCAGTGCATCAGAAAGGAAAATTGAGGGGGATATTCAGGGACATCCATTATCCCAGGTGCTATGTAGGGGAATTCACTTAAGCATAACTAACCATCAAAATAAAAACACATATTTAGCAGCTTGTAACAGATACTTACAACAGAGAGACTGGATGCAGAACATGAGCCCAGGGCATCATGGATGAGCTAAAAGTACGGCAGGAGACCACACTTATGACCACAACCGACAATGCCTGTACATGAAAAGCAGATTGAGGGCCAGGCATCCGGGCACCGAGTATTGCCTCACACTGCAACACAAGCCCAAATGACCTGTGAAATAAGTTCTAAGGGCATGGGCTGACTTTACAAGTCCAGTACCGGAGCCACTGCACAAGGTTTGTGGCCATGCTGCAAGTTTAGTGTGCAGATATAATGAAGAGCCTAAGACCAAGACCAAATGCCATAACCATAGCCTAAGACCTCATGTGCAAGGCCAAAGGTTATGTGAAAAGAGTTCTGTGACACAAGTGCAGGCCATGCTCAGATTTGTTCCACAATAAGCTGAGGTCCTTGCTTAGCATTTTTCTGCTTTGTGGGAAAACTAAAAAATTAATTAAAATATTAATTGGAAGAAGAATTACAGTGCTTTACTCAAAAGAGAACTACAAATTACTTGTGTTCTGTAACACTCTTTCTGGTGCATACCCACTCCTCCAACACTATGCTTGGTGGTGTAGTAAAACCCTTTGTTGGCTCCACACTACCTTGAAAGTGATGGAAAGTGATGGAGTGGGAACAATTAATGGTTACAGTGTGCTGAATGCTAATTTGAGACTAAGGGTAGGCGGGATTTTTAATTCTGCCGACAGAAGTGAAGGAATTTAGTAATTCTGTGTTACTCTTGTAATGCAGAATTAGAAATAAATTCTGCCACTCCACTGATGGAATTAATTACTCAGTGGTAAATCTTCACAGCATCCAATTCTGTCTTGTAATCATCCACATTGTTGGGCTTGAATATTGAATTTGATCATGTTACTCAATGTTGTGACACAGTGTGCCGAAATACAAAGAGTCCACAGTCACCAGGAAATGAGAAGCCGCAAGGGCAATGATCAGAGCATGCTTGTTGTGAGGAGAGATCAGGGAGGTGTCACGACCATGGAAGCTGGGCCACCATCATCCCACTGGTGTGGAGAGATCATGGAGTCATGACCGTATACGTTGTGAAGTTGAACACGTGCTGATCAGGGGTAAGCAGAGAATGTTTACTGGGAGTTTAAATAAAAACATGCATAGAATAAATACACGCTCAAAGTGAAACACACTAATTGTACAATGAAACACTATGGTGTGTGGGTGATTTCACAGGACAGTACCTCTGCTACTCTAGTAAGTATTTGCTGGATCCTGCAAAATAATTAATACATAAACTCCAATGGAGAATCACGAAGTAAACAGCTTTGCAGTGTTGATTGTCAGTTTAATATCCTCTCTTGTCACCAAGCCCCACCAAGCCCCCACGCTGCCGTGGGGGAGTGTTCGCTCCCTTCATAGAGTGTCCTGAACAAACCATCAATTCAGATTGTGGACTCAACTCGCACAGGGCATCACAGCAGGTGGGGAGACCCCATTCCTTTTCAACCCTCTGAACTCTTTAACACATGAGACGGCATATTAAGAATAACTGAGACCCCTTGTAAGACAGGAAGGGCAAAGTTTGGAACTATGCTGATATCAGTTTTTTTAAAGCACATGATCTCCTTTTGGCACTAAGAGGGCACAGTGTGACTCACAAACGCTCCTACAGGTGAAGTTTACAGCACGGTAAAAGAACTAAGAAATTCTCATGCACACTCGTCATGCCAGAGTTGACGTACTTTTGTGATCAGAGCCAGTTTGTGGGCAGTTTTTTTTTTCAGGGACAAAGCTTGCATGTGGGCTGTAAGTCTCGAAGGTAGTTTCTGCCAGGATGGAAGCTGTGCCAGTGTACAGCCAAATCCGGTGTGTGCAGCTTCTCTCAGAGAGAGGCATGCCTGTGTTTGGGACTTCCTTGCACAGCTTTTTGGCATGCGTTACATTCAGTGACCAGGTCGATTGTTCACCACTCCAGCAGGGCTCTCTTTCAGAACACAGAGAGTAATCACCAGAAAGACCATTACCAAACATGAGTAACATGTACTGTCACCCTGACAGAGTAAACCCCCTTCTGTCTAACTCTGAATTGGCTCATAAATCTTGATGGAAACTAAATCAAAGAAGATTCAAGACAAATTGTGGTGTAGGGGAGATGACTTTGAAAGCTGCTCTAGATGCAGCAAGAGGCATTGAATGATTGGAAAAATGTATTCAAGCTGTGAGAATGGATAGTGGATCATCTGTGAAGCTGAATGTTGTAACTATATGAATGAAAGATATTAAGGATGAATTTTAAAAACTGAGCAAAAGAAATGTAGAGTCTACAAGAAAGAGCTTATTTGTTACAGTTGCAAGCCCAAGGACCATTTGGCTAATGCTAAAAATTGTCCAGATGTGGGTAAATTTGCAGAGCTTGCAAAAAAGTGACATCTCAGTAGCATATGTAAAAATATGGGTAGGAATGTTAAGTATATATTTTAGTATGATGAGGATGAGTCTCTTGATGTGCAAGGGGCTGTTTTGAGTGTGAACGAAGGCGATGACAACTCAAAAGGGTTGCACACTAAATTGCCTTGTGAAGTGTTAATCAATAGCAGGAAAGTGATTGCTATGATAGATTCATGTGTGTGGTACAGCATAGTTGGTAAGACATAGTTAAAAAAATCATGGCTAAACAAGAGATTGTTGCAAGTTGATGTAAGCCCTGGTAGCTACACTGGACATAGGGTTCCTATAGTATGGTTAGAATGGGTCAATCTGTAATTCTAGGCGTTTCCATAATAAGAAGCATGTATCAGAAAAAGGAGAAATTATTTTGTGTTGGCCACATCAAGCTGAGTTTGGTAAACAGTTAAATCCAAGAGCCAATCCACCAGTCTATGATGTTAAAGAAATGATCAACAATTGCAATGAGCATAAAGATTTAGAAAAAGAGTTTGGAGAGGTGTTCAGTTCATCCTTAGGTAAACGTAAAGACTTCAGACACAGGATTGTACTTAAGAAGATGCCATTCTCGTAAGGCAGAAAATGTGATATGTTCGTATGAATTATAAGGACATATTAAAGGAAATTCTTGTGGATTTCTGTAACAAGGATATTATTAAACCATTTAAGAGCTTGGATTGGTTGTCCCCAGTTGTCACTTCCCTGAAAGCTAATGGTGGCATTAGGTTGTGTGTGTACCTAAGGTGCTTGCATGATGCCAATAGGGTAGACACCTTTCTGAGGCTGAATTTCCAAGAATGAGAAACAGATTTTTGTTTTTGTTTTAGCAGACTGCCCGTTATTCCATTGGTACCCTGGTGAAGAGACCGACCCCCGTATTTATAAATGACCATTGCCATCATGGTCTTTCCTGTAATGCACATCGCTGTTTGGTTCATGGGATTTTCTTTTCCAAAATAAAAAAAATAATGCTTCCCACAGCATGGAAGTCATCTCCAGTGGTGGGGGGAGCATTATTTACACTTAACTGTCCCTCAACACCAGGGTTTGTCTGGCGGGGATGGATAATAAAAGAATGGCTACATGTCCACCCACCTAATTTGGGCATGCGGACATGTAGCCATTTCTCGGACGGCCTTTACTCCATAAGAATGGTTTGGCTATGGCGGTGATTGAGAAGTCATGCCATAGCCAAGCTATTGGAAAGTGGGTTATTAGTAATGGTAAATATGCATCTACCACTTGCAATAAGGCCACTTACACAGTTTAGGGCTCAGAATTGGTCTCAGGAAATTATTCCCAATTCGTTAAACAATTAAGACACAACATACAATAAAAATCCCACACCAATTTAATAACATAGGAAATATTTTTATCTTTAAAATGACACCAAAACGACAAGAATCCAATGTAGGGAAGAGGAGATATGAATCTTTACAGATTTAGCACTATATACCACAAAGAATCCTATAGCGCCACCTCGGGGCTTCTGGTCGCGCTTGACCCAGACAAAGCCAACATTTCAGGCTGACCAAAATGGAGCACTGCCCGGATACCCCACGTGGTAGGCCTCGTCGAGATTTTACCTTCTGACTTAAAAACTCTTCTTGGGCTTTTTCAGCTGGGGTCCCTCGATAGTCATCACCAGTCCGGCTTCGGTGAGGGTTCACCGGCTTGCTTTCCAGGAAGTACCCAGTCAAACTCTGCAAGCCGGACCTCCAAAGCTTTTCAGCGAGGCAAACCAGCAGGCCAGGCCTGCTCACAGGTGAAGGTGGGCAGCTTGGCTCTCGCGATTGAGTTGGCCCCCTTATGGAGCTTTTTTCCAAAGTTGCTCCAATTTTCTGGAACTTTTTCCTGAAGTTCCTCTTGAGGGTCCAAAACACATTCCAAGGGTCTGGAATCTCCAAGATGATCCTTGAAAGGTTGGGATCACAATTCCCACAATGCACATGGACAAAACCCTTACAAATCCACAGGACGCACTCCAGGCAGTGGATTATTGGTGGTAATGTTCCAGGTGAGCTCTCTTAATTTGTAGCTTGCAGGGAGTCCACTCATTGTACATCCAAAATCAAATTAGAAGATAATTCTAGGCACTTTGTGGCATTCATAACCCCTGAAGAACCTTTTTATTGTAAGAGAATGCTGTTTGGGTTGGCAAGTGCCTCAGCTGTGTTCCAGAGAATAGTTGGATGGTATACACAGGGATAGGGTATTCGAGAAGTACATCTTGGCTTTTGGTAAATGCAAGATGAAACATGATAATAATGTGAAATTTATTTTTTCTACTTTCAGAGAAAAAGATCTGACAAGAAAAAAGAAGCAAGTGTACATTTGGTGAATCTCATGTGGAATATTTAGGTTTTCGTAAAAAAATAAGTCAGGTTGATGCCATTGTACGTGCACCAAAGCCAACATGCAAAGAACAACTAAACTAATTTTTAGGATTTACAGGATTTTACTCAAGGTTTGTTGATCATTATGTGACCAAGGTGGAACCACTAAGAAGACTGCTGAAGAAAAATGTAAAGTTTGTATGGTCTCACAGTCTACATATTTCATTTTAGTTAAAGATGAAACGATGAGCGCTACTTGCTTGAAATTATTTGTAATGGACGCTGACTGTGTGGTTGCTGTAGATGCTAGTGGGTATGGTGTTGGTGCCACCTTATCACAAAATAAGCGTGAGGATGAATGGATTGCAGCTTACTTTCCCGCATGATCAAACCGGTAGAAAGGAATTACTCAGTTATTGCCAAGTGGAGAGCAAGCATTTCAGAATGTATGTATGGAGAAAGAAATTCAAACTGATCACAAACCATTAGTTAATATATTAAACCCTGAAGGATGAAGTGAATTATTACCCAGGTTAGCATGCTTAGCCTCCAAATTACACATGTACCATTATGAAATTGTATACGTTCCAGGGAGAAACAATATAAAAGCTGATGGCTTGTCCCGACAGCCTGTGAAGGATAATGTAGGACAGGATTAGGATAATTTGGAATGGTGGCTTTTGCATACTGTGATGTAGAGCTCGGTGTAGACAAGTTAAAGGGAATTAACTGAGGAAGAATGCATGCAAGAAACTGAAAAGGACATTGAGTTAAAAATCATTAAGGGAAATATAACCACTAGTTGGCCCAATGATAAAATGATGAAAGGGGTTTATTCTATGTATTGGAAAGTGAAGGATGAGTTGTCTAAGCAAAATTACATTATTTTAAGAGGGGATAAAATTGTTTCTTCCAATGTAGTTCGGAATGATCGTTGGAGTATGTCATGCAGGACATGGCAGTATTTCAAACATGAAGAAGAAAGCTAAAGAATATTTTTGATGAGCAGGCATTGATGGTATGATTGATCGATGGTCAACATTGCATAGCATTTGTTGCCATAGTGATAAAACAGCTAAACCTTGTAGAGTACCGCTGAAGTCAAATGAGTTAACCGATAGACTTTGGTATAAGATTGCTGTTGATTTTATGTGGTAATTTTCTATGCTACCTTTCAGAGAATTTCTTCTATTGCCTTGATTGGTTATTATTCTAAGTGTCCTGAGGTGTGTATGGTAAATAACATTACTACCAATGTTGACATTGAATCTTTTTTGTTGTGAAGGAATTCCTGAATTGCTGGTTTCCATCTGGCAAAATGCAAATGCTTCTGAAAAATTGTGAAATGAGACACATGAAGGTAGTATAATACCATCCTTAGGCTAATGATCAAGTCAAGCGTTGTAGCAGGGTAATGAAAACAATCTGTTGGCACGCAACTCAGATTTACCTCGGAAAAGTCGTTAACAGCAGGTCCACTACCACACAGAATAACTTCTAATTCAGTGACTGGAAAAATGGCTTTCAAGTTATTAAGAGGAAGGAAACGCACCACTAAGTTGGTTCCGTAGTGGTTGGTGAAAAGACACCAAGAGAAATTTAGTGTCGGAATGGATGCTGAAAATGAGGAAAGAGCGGAATCCTATCAGTCAGTAACAGGGAAAGCAAACACAACAAGATGATGGAGTGAGTGCTGAAAACATTTAAACACCACAGTCAACTTTTTGTGTAGCCATAGTGAGAAGGGTATGCCAAGACGTGGGTCCAGTGCTCACAATGCCACTGGATTTAAGCTTGCTTGGCTGATGAGGGGTGATACCCAGAAACCAGTCCCAGGATGCTTGTTTTCTGGTACAGAGAGGACCTGGCCTGGCAGTTCAGGCTGAACTGTTACCATGGGAATCAGGGTGAAGATTGATTTGCATAGGCTTGGTCCAAACTGGGGTGGCATGGTACAAAGGAACATTGGATTTAACCCACATCTGTGACTGGGGGTGAATGTTTAGTAATGTTTAGCATTCCAGCCATCATCATTTTGTGTGCAGTAAGAAGGGAAAGACACAATTTGAAGTCAAACACCCCTGTTGTGAAGGTGGGACAATATGTGAGGGTCAGGAAGCCAAGAGTAGTGGAAAAAGGCATGCCTCATTGGTCAAAACAACAGAAGGTAATTGCAGTTTTATGATGTGCAATCAGATTGGAAGGTGGCAGGATATGGAATGTATGTAGAGTTTCATTATGTCCTGGTACTTGTGTTGGGACACACCTAAGTAAGGAAGGCTGTGAGGGTTTGAGTGGATATATCTCAGCTGATTAAATATGTGGTGGTATGAGTGGTAGCACTGAACATTGTGTACAGGAGCATTCTCCTGTTGAACCAAGCAGGTTGACAGCAACAGAATGCGTGTGTGTCGTAGTGTTGGTTACTGGTTACCATGTTTATTTGTACCATGCTCATTATTCCATCATTACTGTAATTTCCACATTAATTTTGTAGAAAAAAAATATTATTTATAAAATGAGGAAAGAAGTGCAGTGTGGTAAATGCAATTGTGTGTTTAGAATGTCAGATAGATGCAATGTAGAGTGTTTAAGCAGTGCATTCTAAGCTGTGGCAGTTAACTGTAGGAGGTGCTCCTGGTAGGCTGTTGGTGAGGGTTGCCTATTTTTACTAACATGTTCCTGCAATAAAAGAAAAAGTTGGATTAATCATGAATCAGTGTGAGCCTCTAATTAACAACAATAGGTGTGCCTCCTTCAGCAGGATGGGTGGATGCACCTCCAAACGTTGTCCTGGTGTGAAAGGGATAGTGGCAGGGAGGAGAGAAATGACAGGGCCTTGCCTTTTCGAACAAAAATGTAAGACCCATCTATTAGATCTGATGGGTCGCCAACCTTGTAAAAAATGTTGAATCCTTACCCCAGCTGCTTGGGTATGAGCCACTAAGGGCAAACTAAAGTGGTGTATTGGCTGTTGTAGCAGGGGAGGAAGAGTTGGAACACTGATGCCCCTCATGTCAATCATCCTGACTGCCACACCCGTGTCCACGACTTTGAAAGTACTGGAGTGTCTAATGCATCGCTGGCTAGGATGCTATCACTGTCTATATTCCAGCCCCCTCGAATAGACTCTAAACTTTCAAAACTGATGCAGAAACTGGTTGTCAGTTGTCAGTAGCCCTAAGAAATGTGGTGTAGCTATGCTGTCTGTAAAACATTCCAACAAAGAGTCTATATTCCCTACAAGGATGCAGCACCCGTATTAGTCATATCCATTGCTGGAGAATGCTGCAGATTCCATCCATGCATATTTTAAAAGGACAACATTGGTCCCAACACCCTGCTGAGGAAATTTGTGATGTCCAGACCTGTGTCTATTTGTCTGCATCTTAACCATCATGTATTGTCTGGGCCAAGAGGACCACCAGCAAGATCTCACTGTCCCAAATGGCATGTGCGAGCAGTCCAGCAGGCAAACTGCATTCACAGACAACAGTGCAAGAAGAAATTGTGCACTTAGTAAAAGTATCATTCCTCTTGGATCCCCTATCCAGAGGAGTGGTTGTAAATTAGTTTTGATTCTTTCTACTGGTTGAGACCTGCACAATAAGGCTCTCTGGAGTGTGGTTTTCACAAAGGTGGCAGAAGTGTTCCTTGGTGTGCACAGGTCAAAATTCCCCTTTATCTATAGATAATGTGCCAGCTCCTGGAGTTCCTACTGCTCCTAGAATTCAATCTTGAACAGACACTATTTTCATATGTAGGAGGACAACGGTTATAATAGTATTGCTTTTTATTGGCCAGTTGATTTTGTAGCAGTAAACACTCCTTTTCAATCATTTGTACCAAGTTTATTTTTCTTTACTTAAAGTAAGCCATCAACCATTGAGTATTCTTTAAAGATCCTTTATTCAATTTAACAATTTAATAAAGCATCCCTTTTTCTGGCTGACCCAGCCCAAAGGTTTCATCCCTTATAGGGGCTTCATCAGGGCCTAAAAGGATTTTATACATATATATGGGTCAATATATTATGTTGATTAAAAACCATTTTACAATGTTATATTTTTAAAATGTTATATTATTAAATTTGGTGTTATTTTTCAAAACATTTTTTACATAAAAACAATTAATAATCAAGAAATGTATATGATAAGAAGAATTGGTATTTTCATAACCAATAGAAACATTGGCCATATAGGATAAAATAGAATTGCAGGGTAGCTATACTCACTTGAATCAAGATAAGAATGGGACAACATTGTCAGGATCAAGGCTCATAAAGATACAGAACAATGACAGTTTATACATGGGGTAATCTTGTAAAATTGACATGAAAATTTAGTTGTTATATACATTCCCTGATCATAAATTGTTTTTAAATAAAAAATGTTTTGAAAAATAGCAAAAAGATGGGTGACTTTTGGCATTCTGTATATTAAGGTATGAGGCATCATAAATATGAGGGAGATTAACCCAGCCCCATCTTCATCATCTCTTCAACATCCAGAAATGCATCATGCTCTGGCATGGGATTAAAGAAGGAATCATAAAGATAATGGAGCTTCTGCTGGTAGTTGTTACATGATACAACATTGGTTGGACTGGGGCCAATGTCAGGTCTTACATTGGTATAGGCACCAGATTTCCGCTGCCAGCTTTGGCATTGGCATTGGCATTTGGGTGGCAGGAACTGGCTTGGATATCGAGGATGGAGTAGAAGTTTCTAAGGCCATCAGTTTGGGCCTAGTAACAGGTACCCATGGGATAGATGGAACAAGGGAGAGATTCTCTGGTGGAAACCTGGCTGTAAGTCTTGGTGGTTTTGTGGGGACTGAAGACACACCAGATGTAGCCAAAAATTAGCAATAAGGCCACTTTGAAGGCTTTGAGCTACTGTTGGGTCAACAATGGTCTGAGAAATTTAGGGCACGTTAGGACCAACATGGCTGGTGACCTCGAATGAGTTGAGCTGACACTATGATACCCTTGCCCCTTTTCCTTGGTGGAGTGGTGGAATGGGGCAAGGCCCACATTCCTACTTATTTTTGCCTTCGGACTTGGACTTCAAATGCCCGGTAGGATCGTGGTTAAAGTTAGTCACATCCTTCACTCTACTCTGGACTAGCACCACCAGATTTTAACATGCACTGGGCTGTTGAGAATTGTCATGAGATCCTTACAGGCATGACCACCTTGGATAGATGGCACATGTTTTACAGGACGTGAACAAATACAAAAAAGTCCTAAAATACCCCAAATCTCTGTATTTGTACCGCTTGAAGGAAACTATATTGCCCAATTTCCATGGGTGCACTGTTGCAGCCTGACTGTAGGAGATATTCCCCTCGTTTGGTGGAAATTCAATATTTATTGGCCTCATCAATGTGTTCACAAGGCAATATTTTAGGGCCTGATCTACCAAAGAGGTTTACTCATTCAGGGTCTGATCCACAAAGGTAAACATACATGTTTGTGTAAGTTTAATCTTTTACAGCATTCACAAAACTGCATTTTAATACTTAGGCCCTAATTACGATTAGACTCGGAATGAGCTTTCCGAGTTCATCGTGGGTTTCACTTTCTACCTCTGCATTATGATGCAGGCGGTTGAAAGTGAAACTGGCCAGTCATTCCGGCTGGATTCTGATGGGCTAAAGGCCTATTCGTAATCGTTATGGACGGTGTTTTCGCTATATGGATTATGATGTTGGTTTCCAACAGACTGTCATTTTCCGGCTTTTCCGACATGGACAGCCTGTTGGAAAGCGACATTGGGGGCTCCAAGCAAGGCCCCCTTCACCTTGAGGCATCTGGTTGGGGGTTGAGGGGGCACCTATGGTGCCCCCATGTTCATCCCTGCACCGTGTGGCAGGCACCCTGAGGTGTCTGCCACGCGGTGCAGGGATGAACATATTCTCCCATTTCTCTATGGGACATTGTGCTACAGCCGGTTTACGGCTGCAGCACATGCTCCCATAGAGACAAGGGAGTGCAGTTGCATTGTAATGCTGTGGTCGGGACCGCTGACCGGAGGTCGGTCTGTTCCGATTATGCAACGGCTCCGCCCAACATCATAATTAGGCCCTAAGTGTATGAGTGCAGAGAGTCTGCATTCGGGGCAGAGAACTCTGCACATAAAAAGATAGGCCTGCCCAAACCTTTGTGAATCAGGCCCATAGTAGATATAAGGAAATGCTTTGATACAAAAGAGTTCCACTACCTTATGCTATCCTCTCTCTGCCACTGTTGCTCTGTTTATTTAGTGGTGACGGATTATTTGATATGGTTGTGGATGCACAGGGAGAGATTTGTCGTTTTCTAGCCTCATTGGAGTCCGTAGGTTGAATTGTGTAGTAATTAATTTTAGAGTTATTCGGGACAGTTTTTATTTTTGTATGAAATGATATATATGATCTGTTCTGTAATAGTGACCAGTTAAATTAACAATTATGTGGCTGGCTTGACCACCTAACTTTTTTTCCAAAGATTAAATCATTCGTCTAGCAGAAGCTGGGCTATGACTCTCTACCAATTAAATTCTCTGCTTCTTTGGTATACGAGACAAAAAAACAAAAAAAAACAATTAGCAGATCACTTTGAAAATGAATCTGGCATTTGTGGAAAACATTTGGTAGCGAACACAAGGGCACCACTTTACGATACCCATTGAGCTGCACAACCTATTAGAATGAATCCAAAGGATCGAACTCATAATCAACTCTGTTTTTCTTCACCTATTTTATCCAATATTTATTCCATTTTTTCTTTTGTACTTGCTTCAATCCGTTTTACCCATTCATTTTTCCTTGCTGGTTAGAGAAACGCAGGAGAATGACTGTTTCCACATGTCACGTTTTAATTAAAATCACCCAATGCATTTCGGGAATAAATCCCTTCCTCAGGGGTTTCTGCGATACAAAAAGAATTAATTACAATCATTTACATGAATAGTGTTTAAAATACAATGTATCACAACCATATAATACAACAACATTATTTCTGTGGCTTTAATTCCGACAACGTTATTGCTGTAGCTTGGATTCCGACAATGTTAGCACTAGTAAAAGACTTCACATCACAAAAAAACCTGTTTTCAAAGATGTTAATTTGTCCCTCGATTTTAGTGCCTCCCTTTAACTAAATTCTACTCTCGGGTTTAGTAATCCTCCAATGTGCAATCACCATCACACATGCTACTAAACTAGTCACTCGTTTACTCTGCCCGCTAAAGGAATATTAAACTCTTAGTTCAAAACCTTCGCTGCGCGCTTACCATCGCACGTGCTGGTGGAAACTGTAAATCTCGGAGCTTTTAGCTGAATCTCCTGATTCATGTTTTTAAGATGCCTGTGTCTGAAGAGCCCAAGTTTCCACCAGCACGTGCGATGGTAAGCGCGCAGCGAAGGTTTTGAACTAAGAGTTTAATATTCCTTTAGCGGGCAGAGTAAACGAGTGACTAGTTTAGTAGCATGTGTGATGGTGATTGCACATTGGAGGATTACTAAAGCCGAGAGTAGAATTTAGTTAAAGGGAGGCACTAAAATCGAGGGACAAATTAACATCTTTGACAACAGGTTTTTTTGTGATATGAAGTCTTTTACTAGTGCTAACATTGTCGGAATCCAAGCTACAGCAATAACGTTGTCGGAATTAAAGCCACAGAAATAATGTTGTTGTATTATATGGTTGTGATACATTGTATTTTAAACACTATTCATGTAAGCGATTGTAATTAATTCTTTTTGTATCGCAGAAACCCCTGAGGAAGGGATTTATTCCCGAAATGCATTGGGTGATTTTAATTAAAACGTGACATGTGGAAACAGTCATTCTCCTGCGTTTCTCTAACCAGCAAGGAAAAATGAATGGGTAAAACGGATTGAAGCAAGTACAAAAGAAAAAATGGAATAAATATTGGATAAAATAGGTGAAGAAAAACAGAGTTGATTATGAGTTCGATCCTTTGGATTCATTCTAATAGGTTGTGCAGCTCAATGGGTATCGTAAAGTGGTGCCCTTGTGTTCTCTACAAAGTTGCAGCGCAAATGGGCAGAGCGCGAAGTGAGCGAGCACGCCGACAAAGTTGAAACTGTGGAGTACATTTCGATATGAATCATTGTTTGAGTACAACGGTGAGCATATCAACACCCCGTCTGTGTTGTTGAATGAACATTTGGTAGCCACAGTCTGGTCTATTGGAATTATATACAAACAAGCTATTGACGTATCTTTGGCCATATGGACATTGTCAACTTGCTGTCTGTTACTGAAGAAACAGTCCCCACTAATATAAATGAATAACAATTGAAACAACTTACTAAACGATTACCCAAACCAGTGAATCTAATGAAAAATACTATGCTAACAGGCTCTGAGTATGACACTAATCTAGCAAGAGGAAAATCTAGTGACCATGGCTACTGGATGAAGTTTAGGTATGTGTGTGTTTGGACAATGAAATATATGTATTCAGCAACAAAATAGGAAGTACAACTGAAATCAACAAACACAATTAGAAATCCAAGAACAACTGGGAAAGCAACTTGGAATTTCTTCACAGCAGTTCATTATGTGCCCACAACCCAATATGCTGCTGATGTGAGAGACCTGGTACCATCACTCCAACAAGGATTTGGCCATAAAGGACACATTTAGAGCCAATGCACTGTGCAATGCATTGCAAGGCTTTAAACAGGAGTGTTCCCTTTCATTATTTTGTCTCTCTACCCAGCATAGAACTTCTGGCACTAGCTTAAGACAACCTAAACATGCAGTGGATCATAAATGAAATCACACAAACCCTTGGGTCCCTCATCTTTCTTGTTTTTAATCTCCTTCTTAGGGTCATAGATACTGCAGTCAGTTCCTGCCCAGGTTGAGCTGCAAATGCATGTGGCTTCATTGCTACAAACCTGCAGAAAGAAGAAAGTCACTTGTTTTAAATTTTGTTTTTAAAAAAGAAACATATTTACAAACCAAGTCTGAGCATTCTGGCATTAACTTCTGCTGGTCATCAGCAACATTATGTAAAGTATATTTAAATTGAGATCACATGTGCTGAAGACTACATACTGCAGCAGCTTATACAGCCCTGGTAAAGAGATAAGAGAAACCAGCACAGGATTGACATGCCTGTTCTCTCTGAAGGTCAGAGGAAGACTGCCCATTCAGTCTGTCTCATATTTCTGCTGGGCTACAATCCAAGCTGTTAGATATAAGGATAGATGGACCATCATGATCTACACCAGAAGGTTCCTGCAGCCCTCTTGAACTCACAACTCTGTGTCTGCAACCAACTATTTAGCATGCATGCTGTACACACCCAATACAGCTTAATTACACAGAGCTTGTTCTCTTGGCCAGAACTATAGTCAACCTGTAAAATGGTGCAACACTTATCTGCATAAATAATGTGGTTGATCTATGAAGGAGGCCAGAGCCTGTCAGAAAGGACGAATGATGCAAAGGTTGATGTCTATATCTGCAGCAGCAAACTAAGCTACTGACACTTGGAACAATTGTTGGTCAACAAGCCTTGCAGATCCAAAATGCATTCAACAGCAGTCCCAAAACCTATTGTACCCAAGGTCCTCGTGAGTAGAAGGAATAGGATGGTGGGAAGGGAAGAAAGGAAATATCAATCAATCAATTAATCAGGATTTATAAAGCATGGCTAATCACCCAATAGAGTATCCAGGCGCTTGCAAGTCCTGGAGGCTTATTTGAGCAGCCAGGTCTTTAGGGTCATTCGGAATTCCGGAAGTAAAGCGATGCTCTGGGGCTGCGTGGGGCGGTTGTTTCAGGTCTTTGCTGTCATTTAGGCGAATGAATGTCCTCCACTTCTGCTTCTGTGGGTGCAGGGAATATGGGCAAGTGAGAGGGAGGTGGAGCATAGTCTTCTCAATGGTTGTTGTTAATGTAGGCGGGTCCCTGATTGTGTAGAGCCTTGTGTGCATGGGTCAGCAGCTTGAATTGGCATCTCTTCTCTACAGGGAGCCAGTAGAGTTGCCTGAGGTTGGGTGTGATGTGGGTTCACTTGTTGAAGGCCAACGATGAGTCTGGCTGCGGTGTTCTGTATGGCCTGAAGTCACTGCACTAGGTGCTCGCGATTCCTATGTAGATGGCGTTGCCATAGTCCAATCGGCTAGTGAAGAGGGCCTGTCAGGGTCCATCTAATGTGTAGGGGTAGTCACTTGAGGATCTTACGCTGCATGAACAGAGTGAGTAAGCAGGCGGATGAGATGGTGTTGGTCTGTGATTTCATGGTGAGCTTGTTGCCAATGAAGACTCAGAGGTTTCTGGCCTGGTTGGAGGGAGAGGGTAAGGGTGCTAGGTCTGATGGCAACCAGGAGTGATTCCATGTGTTGCTGCTGTTGCCGAATATGGAATTTGAGCTTGGAAACTTACTGACAAATATTATTTTTAAACACATTTTAATGGGTAACTCTTCATAGACAATCAGTGATGACCTTACAGAGCCATGAAAGCATGCCACCGTATTCTAGAAGAACATTTGTAGTTCATCATCATCAAATAGTTAATTTCAGTTTTTTTCCTTAACACCACATTACACACAAAGTAAATTATACAAGGCAATTCCAGTTAACAATATACAGAATAAATTAATAAGGCTTCCCATGATCACATATACAAGATACAACGCTGAGTAGCCAATGAAACAGGATAGGCAATGAGCAAAAAAAAATATTCCAGTACATTTACATAATGTGGAAAATTCGACTCCCTAAACACTAGCAAGTACTTTCCTCGCTGCACCTTCTCATCAGCCAAATTGACATCAGGGATCTTGAGACACAGTGCACAATGATTACACTTGTATCACTGCTAAGAATTCTAAAAACCTTCAAATATATTGTGGTGCCAATCGGGCAAATATATTGCAACTCTAGTGTTTCTGTCAGGTTCCGCCTGGTGGAAGGATTAGGGGATGTTCGGAATTAATTGGCATCCGAAGGGGTGTCAGGCAAGGCTGTATCCTTGCACACTTCCTTTTCTCTCTCTCCATCAACCAACTCCCTCTCCAACAAGAAGGAGTTGGTTTCAACGTGCAGGGACATGCCAAATTGGAGAGTGTCCCATACCAGCTTTTTTGTATGCAGATGATGCTGTCCTTATGGGCTGCAACCCAGTGGCGCTACAGCACATCTTAGACCAGTTCTGAGCCTTTATGGAAGGAATGGTCCTGAAAGTAAATATATGTAAAACATTTGTCATGTGCTGTAGCTCAAAACTTATTGTCAAACCAAAATTTTACTTGAACTCCAAGCCTATTGAAGACACAAGTGATTTTAGCTATCTCAGTGTGTCCTACAATATTAAAGAGTGCTGGTACCCGCAGCAGGAGATCAGAAACAGCCAGTTTGTCAGGAGTATCAATTCTCTTTTTTGCTTTGCTGCAAAACTTGGCAAAAGATCTAATCACTGCATGCTGTCAATCTATCAGGCAAAATGTGCAAGCATGCCGATTTATGTGGCAGGGGTCTGGGAAATTCATAATGCAACTGCTTTGCAGGCTACTGAAGATAGGGTCGCCTGTTGTTTGCTTTCACTACCCCAAGGTACTGCCACCTTCAACTGCCATAAGGAGCTACGGCTGTTTTCCTTGGAGGATAAAATACGGACTTGTCCATTTAGGTTGTGGCACAGAGTCTGGACCATTGAGGTACCAAGATTAAACAGATCAATAATTAAGTACTGCTTGTCTATGGACTGCAGTCTTGAGATCCCATGGCTGAGCGAAGTCAGGGCGAGGGCCCTAACCATACCGCTTTTTTTTAAGACCTCACAAATGTATCTACCTTGGGCAAACAGGCAATGGCAGATATGTGTTACACACTGCATGGGGCTACTAGGTGGGAAAAAGCCAGAACATTGCTATATGTTATTTTCTACCTATCACTGGCCCCCATCTATGGTCCCAGCCCATTCTGCTATTTAATGCACAGCACTAACATCACTTTATTCTCCTGAGGTTCGTTCAGATTACATCTATTCCTTAAATTAGTTTCCTTTCCCCACTGTAACAATTGAGAGCATAATTGTGCCCTTGTGATCAGGTTTCCCCAGAAAGCACTTTACATATAATGGTCTTTTGTAGTTTTTATTCCAAACCCAGATAAAGCTCTCTTGAATAAACACTCCATACAACGTTGCTCACAGGCACTTTATTACCTTCAACGTCTTGCCCAGATGAAACAACTGCGACAGTTTATACTCAGCTTAGGCTTGTGATCAAGATCCAGAAGACTTAAGAGCATGACTTTAAATGATATGTCTGGGTTTATTTTGGTTCGCAGTGCTACGCTGAGGTATTTATTTTTTTACTATTTGCACTAGTAGGAGCACGTAGTGGTCCCATTTATTTGATGTTTATGTTCTCCTCTCCTTGCACTTGTTTGATTAACATATTTTCATGTGTAGGAGGGCCTTAAATGTACAATTTTGAATATTACCAAACTTTTTTTAATTATGACAATTGCTGAAATCTGGAGCTGTTAAAGCATTATGAAGTTTTTTAATCTAATATATTTTACTATTTGTATTGTTTTAACATTTCTTGATATCATTGTATTGTAATGTATTATATTGTATTTTCATGGCCTAGTTTCATCTAGATCCAATTCAGGTATTTGATTTGATTTTAATTCTTGTGGTGTCAATTCTTCAACAGAATGGGCTATTCACTTCTTCATCTGTACTCTTTATGCCCTGCAAAAGAATATAGTAAGGGCTACACTCTCTTCTTCAATTTTACATACAGGACAGAGTATGGTGGCATCTCCCTTTTTTGCAAAATACTTTAATGTTCCAATGCCGTATCTTACACCGCAATACCTTTACAACGCAGGCATTACAACACAAGTTGTTACAACGACTTGCGCTGGAGGGCGCTGGACTTAGGAATAGTATGATTTACTATTCCAACTCCAGTCTACGTACAGTAGGGAAGGTGTTGGAGTAGTAAATCATACTACTCCTTAGGTTGGAGGGCCATCCAGCGCAAGTCATTGTAATGACTTGTGTTGTAATACCCGAGTTGTAAAGGTATTGTGGTGTAAACACAGCGATGTAACCAATGTTTCCCATGGAAAAGGTTTATTCCAATAATGTTTTCAACTAAACCCCCTCTGCTTGCATGATCGGCAAATCTCCTCCATCTCATATTTCCCAAAAGCATTTAGCATTTGTGGAGATTGAAATCAGATCCTCAAGCTGTTGCCAGACTCTTTCAAGGCCTTATTTTAGTAGATATATCTTCACAAAGTGCAGCCAAGGGATTTCTAACTGCCTGGCAGCTTCAACAAATATTTAATCCCTGCTGTAAAGAGGTAGAGTTATTCACTTGTTCATAATTGATGACAATATAATAGAGGTCAGATACCAAAGTCTTATCTGCCTATGAACAAAATCTAAGCAAACAGAGACCAGAGGGGTACTCTGTGGCAATGAAAGGAGGGGTCTCAAAAATCTATTCTCAGCAATTGTCAACAGATTGTAATTGGCATAACCCCATATTTCTGCACCATATAGACGAGTGAGGGATTAAACTTACTTGACTTTTTGCATCCGAGGAATTCAAAATAGACTATGGGAAAGCTTTATACCCAGATACTCAAAGTGCTCCACCTGTTCAATCATCTCTGCTTTACCCACACTCATAAACTTATTTTTTGAGCTGTTAAGATCCAATGCCCTCTCCTGGAAAAACAGGTCCTTAGGGAGATTTCGATAACCTGAGGATGTCATCGGAGAACAGGAGGGCAGACACTCTCTCATTACAACCATCTTTATAATTTGACTACTCCATTGATATACAACAAGAATAGTGTCTGGGCTAAAAAGCACCCTTACCTAACACCCCTCGGGATCTTAATGCACTCAGTTAGTTGGCCATCCTTGCCCTACCTGGCTTGGGCACAGTTTTGTGAGTGTAGGTGAATTCATGTAGATAACAAATTGCCTGCTAGACCTATTTCATCCAGGACAGCCCATAGCTTTAACCTGGAGATCAGATCAAAGGCAGAGCATGCTCCTGTTGTCCATAAGATCATAATGGTCTTCCAGTAGATGGTACAAAACTGGAGGACCTGATTGATTGTATTCATGCCCAACCTGAACCCCGGCTGATAGTCTGACAAGACGTTATTGCCATAAATCCAGTCCTGCAGCAGCTTCAGTATCTGTCTACCAAAAATGTTTTGCAGGTTGTCCAAGAGACTAAACAACCGATAGCTATTGGGACAGGCCCTTGGACCCTTTTAATATAATGGGATAATCTCTTCAGCATCCCATGAGCTAGGCATGCCTGCCCCCACAAGAATAGAATGTGAAATACAATTGATATAACGGGTCCGGATTTCTGGATGTGCTAGGCATAAGTGACCCTGGATTTTATCAGGTCCCATCGCTTTGCCTGTGTTCATACTGTTAATTGCACATATGGTTTTCCTAAAGGCTATGACCAATGGTGGACACACCTTAAGCCTCATCTACAGAATAAGCGGCATTCTCATTTACATAACTGTAAAGGGAGATAACGTGGTCTACCCAAGCCTGTGGTTGGATGAAATACTCTAAATTACGTGTATCTTTAGACGACCTCAGTGCCAAATATAGAGTTAAGATCGCCACCGATCATTACAAGAGCTTTTGCAGATCTTATGCTGAAAAGCCTGAAAGTTGTTGAAATGTAACTGCCTCTCTATTGCAGTCTAGTACTCTATTATAACATTAAAGACCTGAAACCTGTAACCCTTAGATAGCTCTAAAATAACACCCATACTATCACTGGAATCGATTCTCATTTCTATAATCTTAGAACACAGAGTGGTCTTAGCCCATAATGCCAAGCCCCCAGATGGTTTCTCCTTTCCAGATTGTGCTGCTGGTTTAGAGCAAGAGGAGTATCCTGACCGAAATACAGGGACAATTGCCAAGCCTCTTGAAAAAGACAGATATCATTTCTGTCAATAAAAGTACTCCAGTCGGAATATTCCAATTTGGGACTCAATCCAGCTACATTGGACAGAAAGATCTTCAAAAGGGGGTGATCAATATCTTGCTGGGTGCTTGGAAGGCTGTCCCTATCACTGGAATCCTGCACAAGATTACAAGCGGGTAAGGGTCTATAGGTTCCTTTGGGGACTGCAAGGTAAGTTCTTTAGCACTAGGTCTGGGACACATTTGTGTTTACAAAATGATTAATGAAAGGGGCATTCATTTAGCCCGTTGATATCATGTGTGAATACAATTAAAACAGGGCTGTCTAGTACCACATGTTTGCTATAGGTAAATCAACATTTATGTCAGATGCGCAACTCTCCTAGATGTACCAATGCAGTGACAACATTCGGTACCAACAACATTGCTGAAGCGAAAGAGAGCACGTTAGAGTCTTAATGTTACTTGTAAGGCCGGTTGCATCTATATTTCCACAGTGAAACTTCACACATAAAAATAAACTAGACCTAGATGTTTCTTGTGGGGTGTGGACTCTTACTCACCATCATTATCATCAGAAGGGAATATAACTCTTCCATATATATCAAAAGGGAGGGACTTGGAGTGCATAAGGGTCCAGCATACATGCTCCGATTAACTAGTCAAGATCAAAGGAGTATGCAGTGTCTAGTAAGTAGGGATTTGTCTGCTTAGGTCAGTTAAGTTCCACAGAGTCTGCAGGGAGCATTACTCTGTAGGTTCAATTGCCCTCACACATGATCTTGAGAATAATTCTTCCAGCATGATCTAGAGACAGGCATCCCTGCCATATTGCCTCCCAAGACTGTAAAATATCCAGTCTCCTCCTCACCTCTTTCTTCGCACCATTCCTTCACACTGTGCCCACTTGTTTAGTTCTCCACCCCCTTCCATAGGCTAAGACGGACATGGTTTTTTACAGCTCATCGACAGCCGAGGCCTGGCTATTATCAATGCAAAAACTACAAATCTGCACTAGTAAAGTTTCTCATATTTCTCAGGAAAAAGCCAAGTAATCAGGATGTTGGAGATTTGGAGCATGTTTCTACCTGTGACAAAATTGCTCAATACGATGTAAGTCAGTTCCATTCAACTTACATTCTGGGCACTCTGCCAGCAAATTTGGGTACATTGAGGTATAGTAAACCCAATGGACATGGAATACTGAAGCAATAAATCTTGGATTCCTGGAGGTTTTAGAGGTATTTTTTAATATTGAAGAACAATCCCCATCAATTACAGGAGTTCCCATATCCAAGGACCATTAATCATGCAGCTTAGGTTGATTTTGGATTGCGCTAACAGTGCTCTGTACAGGAGAGTGATCGTCTCTCATCAAGCGTGCCTACAGATTGAGCAAAGACACCAATACATCAGTAGTTCCAGTGGGCCTCCCTTTCACCATTTGCGAGCGTAGCCGCTATTACTCTGTGCAACACTTAATAATGTGAAAAAATCCCATACTCGTCAGTCAGTTCGTGAAACCCCAGAAGATTGCCATCTTTGTATAAACTACTCAGTGTGGTCAGTCCCTTCGTTGTCCAGTTATGTAACCCATTCCAGCTGCCCGGATAAGGCTATGCCTGTAGTGATCTAAAGGGGATGTCTGGTGTGTATGGTAGTCATGTACTCGCCCTGTACGAGGCTCTGTTTCACGCATGTCTAAGTGTCCCTGCCAAGATTACCTAACTCTGGAAGCAGGTTGTTCTGGGTGGGATCAGAGGCAGTGTCATAAGAGGTTGAGGCCGGGCACATCCTCCTGGGGCACCCATTGAGAATTCCGCCATCTGGCTGCCCACTACAGTTGTGGAGGTAAACAGTGCAGATCAAAATTTAAGCTGGCCAGGCCTCAATCGTCAGCTGGAAGTCGAAGCTTCGTCGGAGCACACTACAACTATTGGTCCCCCATATCTAGTTTAGGAGAAAGATATCTATGTCGTGGGACACGCTCTGGGTATCCATATTGGCAGGGTTGTAAAAAAAAAAATACAACAGCAGAGGCAGGAGAACATTTTTAGACAGAGCTTTGTTTCCCGTAACAGAAAGTCTGAGGGCCCACCAAAACACCACGATTGACCTTCCAGCCGTTGGTCTGAGGTCCTATAGATACACCCCCCAAGTAATTAATGTTGGTTGGCTCCCATATGAGGCTTGCCCCAGCAGAGGGTCTAACAACAGGACTTAACATTCAAGGCATAACATTGCTTATGCAAAGAAAATTCAGAACTTTTGACTTGCAAGATCATGGGGTTGTGCAAACATGGTCAATGTGAATGCAGGAGCTGCTAAAATTAGACTATCACACTCCACACCAGAATGGCAGAGTGAACGAAAGACGCTCCTCCTCAACTGTATATCCCTTACGAAACATGTGGGGGAAATGAATATCTTATTGAGGAATAAACGGCCGGAAGTGCTGTTTCTAACAGAAACATGGCTCCATAAGGACTCAAAGCCTGATGTGATTCAAGCACTAATCCCAGGGTATAACATCTTAAGACAAGATAGGAAATTTAAAAAAGGAGGAGGTATCGCCATTATTTTAAAAGACTATCAGAGGGGACGCATAGAGCCGGGGATCATAGCAGACTGTGAAAGTATGGCATTTGCGATTTGCGATTTTATTTGCCGCCACCCTTACACTCACTGGGATCTTGGTCTATCGTCCCCCGGGTCCCTATGGACAGTTTTTTAAATCATTAACAGACACCGCTGCCAGATTGGCAAGTACACCTCCAAATCTGACAGTACTAGGAGATCTGAATCTACACCTAGAAAAGCCTCTCAAAGCAGAGGCAGCAGACCTCACACACAATTTATTGGCCATTCAACTATTACAAAAAGTGTCTAGCCCCACACATGAAAAGGGCCATATTCTTGACCTAGTCTTTTCAAATGACATACAACTCTGCACAGGAAGCCCCGTTCCGATCCCATGGTATGATCACTTTCTAAAACCCATAACCTGGAACACCCCATATCAGACGGTAGGGAAACAAACCTGCAAGAAATGGGCCCGCCCCTGGGCAAAACTCTTGCCATAGGTCTGGGCAGAAGCGTTGGAAGCCCCGCTTAGAACTCCCTCTATGCCCCTCTTGAAAAAACGTCACTGGCTCCCGGTAAGGAAACGAGTGAAATTTAAGATAGGTTGCATTGTCTTCAAGGCCTTAAACGATCTAGGCCCGTCCTATCTCTCTAGTAAAATAACTAACTACACTCCTCTGCGCTCTCTTAGGTCAGGATCTAAATGCCTACTTTGCATCCCCAGAATTAAAAAATCACGTAGCGGTGGCAAAGCTTTCTCATATCTGGCCCCTGTCCTCTGGAATGAATTACCACTACATCTTTGTGATTGTCTGACCATCTCTCATTTCAGAAAGCTCCTTAAAACCTACCTTTTTTAATCGGTCTGCCAGTTCAGCAGGGCCGTTCCAAGCGCAGAGATACCCCTTGGGGTGATTCAGCGCTATACAAAACCATAAATCAAATCAAATCAAATCAAACACCCAAACAGGGAATGAGGTAAATACCATGATAGCATCAGAGAACTACATTCAATGGATTAGTGCCTCGTTGGATGCTACGGTCCCATACAAATGTATTCAGGATAAGCAGCAGGAAAAACAAACTCCATGGTACTCGCCTAATTTAGGAGAACTTAAACAAAAATGCAAGAAATTAGAGAGAGCATGGAGGAAGGATTATAATAATGGAAAAAAATAAAAATATAGAGAAGCTATTAAAATATCTCAATCAGAAATAAAAAAAACTCAAGCCCGTTCTTTTGAGGAGACAATAACAACAGCAGCGAATACACCTAGGGAAATATTCCAAATTACAAATGCACTCACTAGGTGCATGGGCCGGATTTACCGTCAGTTTCAGCACAGACTAGATGTGATGAACTAGCGGAATTTTTTAACAAAAAAATTCTAGTTATCTGCAACTGATTTTCCCAAAGCACAAGTACAAACAAGGGGGGGCAGGAAATAGATACCCCATATGATACAACCCCACGTCTAGAGGACTTTCCTACCCTGGATCTGGCCACACTATCACAACTCTTTGTGCAGGTCAAATCGGGTTCCCCTTTAGACCCGGCTCCGCTTCTAACGCTTCACAAAGTAGAAGAAATCATTCTTCCAGCTCTGCTAGAGATATTAAACTCTTCGCTATCTAGCAGGCAGGTACCCCGGGCATGGAAACATGCCATGATAAGGGCCCTTTTGAAAAAGCCCAATCTCGACCCTGAGATATGGAGTAACTATCGTCCTGTCTCCTTGATCCCTGGGAACAGCAAAATTCTCAAGAAATATGTAAACAAACGTCTCTCAGAGCATCTAGAGAACCACTCCCTCTTGCATACTACTCAGACAGGATTTAGACCTAACCATGGGACAGAGACAGCCTTGTTAGCAGCTGTGGAAGAATCCAGGAAAATTCTTTATCAGGGAGGGACAGTAGCGGTTATATTACTCGACCTGAGCTCAGCATTTGATACTGTCAATTGTAATATCTTGTTCGACAGGCTCAGAAGGGTGGGAGTCTCAGGCAAAGTTCTAACTTGGATTGAATCTTTCCTGAAAGATAGAGTATTCCAGGTGTTCGAGGGGAACTGCACTTCCAAAAGTTTGCCACTTACGTGCGGAGTCCCCAATGGCTCATCATTGAGCCCTACCCTATTCAATATTTATCTTAAACCCCTGGCTGAATTAGTTCATCCTTACGGGATCCAAATCATCACTTAAGCAGATGATACACAATTGATTGTAGCACTAAAACATCCAAAGAATACACCAATTAATCTTGAAGCTTGTATGGAAGCGGTAGCTACCTGGATGGATCAGTCTTGTCTCAAACTTAACAGAGACAAGACAGAGTTAATGATCTTCGATAACCATCCAGGCGCTCCAAAGGAAACAATGGGATTAAACTGGCTGAAATGTCTTGGGCCAGCTCCAACCCCCAAAGGTCAGATAAACACCCTTATGCATCAAGCCAAAATCCAGTCGGTAAAATACCGATTCCTTATTAGCTCCCGGTATTAAGTAAAAAATACCCAATCCCAATGCATCAACCCAAAAGCAGAAATCGGTATTTAAGGAATCCTTAAATAGCGATTCTTTAAATAGGGATTCCTTAAATACCGATTCCTTAAATAGCGATTGCATTTAAGGAATCCCAAAGTGAGATTCCTTAAATGCAATGCATCAAAGTTAAAAAATTAGCGATTTCGCTAATAAGGGGAGCAAATTACCATGAAGATGAACTGCATGGTAATTTGCAAAAACTTTGAAAAATGCACTTTTGTGCATTTTTCAAAGTGTCATGTTGCGCACACACATGCCCTTAGAGCATGTGTGTGTGCAACATATGTGCACATATCATTTTCAGGGGTGCAACAGGGTGTCCTTTTGACACCCTGGCACCCTTGAAAGTGCTCCAGCTATTAGCGATTCGGTAATACCGAATCGCTAATACAGAATGGCTTTACATTCATTCCTATGGGCCTCCAAGCCCATAGGAATGAATGGGTAGGTATTCCTTATTACCGATTCGGTATTACCGATTCGGTAATAAGGAATGTTAAGGAATCGCTATTTGAATAGCGATTCCTACATGCATAGCCTTTTGCTATTCCTTATTAGCGATTCCTTATTTTTCGCTAATAAGGAATCGCAAATGCTAATGTTGATGCATATGCCCCAAAAAGTTTAGGCGTCTGGCTAGACAAATCCCTCAACTTCATGAGCCAGGCAGTCAAGTTAGCGGCATCCTGCTTTGGCATCATTAGAATGATGCAGAAAATCTTCCCTTTACTACCGGTACCAGCACGCAGAGTCATTGTACAGGCACTGGTGCTCTCACAATTAGATTATGGGAACTTCCTATACTTAGGTACCACAAAGGCCACAATAGGGAAACTGCAGGTGGTGCAGAATTGTGCAGCCAGGCTTCTTTATCACACCCCCTACCGCTACTCCGTCAAGCCAGTCTTGAGATAACTTCACTGGCTGCCAATTGCAGAACGGATTAATTTCAAAGCCTTGTGCATAGCACATAAAATCCTTTCGGGGACAGGTCCCAAGATAAATCACTCTATTATAATGTTCCACTGTCCAACAAGATGTCTCCGGTCAGACAACCAGTTTCTGGCAGCGATACCTAAAATCAAGAGAGCACGATCAGGGGGTCGCATGTTCTCTTATAACGTGGCTAAATTATGGAATACTCTTCCAGCTCTGCTGCGTGCAACTGTTAACCATCTATCCTTCCGGAAACAGCTGAAGACGTGGCTCTTCCAGAGACTGCCTCAATGAGGCCACCTCTTGTGTTTGTGCTTTACCTATCTCAGATAGAGTGGGGATGCCTAAGGGTAGCCAGGCGCTCTATAAATGTTAATTAATAACAATAATAATAATAATAGTGGTGCTTACATACCAGGCCAATGTGGATTCTGGCATGGCCGGAGTGTTTTACACACCGGGACGACATGGCTTTATCCATCACTATGACAATATAAATAGGGCAATAGGGGTACTAACATGACAGTTTTACTTTACAAATTTTCCCAATTAGATTGCAACACATATGGACTTTGGAGAAAGTGTAGCGGCACTGTTTGCTTTTCAGGGGAGGGGAAACACTGGCATTATTGTTGTGCCTGTAATATTGAGGAAACCACTAAAATAGGAGGTTCAGTCGTTGTATATCATCTTGGAATGCTGTGCATCTCGTTGGTACTACGAGTCATCTTTTGTCACAGCAAGCAGCATTGAATAGACATGAGGAGCAAGGCTCTAGGGTACTTAAGCAGGGCCTCTAATAGGCTGGCCTATTTCACATCACATTATTTGCAGCAAAATATTGTTACCGAACTCACGTGACTCACTAACATTGATGGGCCATAACATGTCAAGAGGTTCTATATGGTCAGTTATTGAGTGGGGGACCCTACATCAGAAAGGCCTTGCATTTTCTGTGGCACAAATGGCTGCTTGTTTTTCACCCGTTGTTTGTGTGTATCACGCTCACACTTTTTAAGGGCATGCACATGACTTAATGCTTTGGAAAAATACTGCTGCTGAGTACTACAATATTTCAATCATTCCTCCACTGAACTGGCCAGACATCTTATGGCATTTTGGCAAATAAACCTGAAAAACTGTAATTTTCTCTTTTTTAAACTTTGGAATTGTAACGTGGCAACTCCACAGGGAGGGATAGACTCACTGACTATGCTCATTTATACGGTAACATTTGGGGCTTGTTAGAAATTTTCCAGGACTGATATCATTCCCAGTCCAACCCTTGTTATTATAGTATGTAACTTAGTGAGGTTGCTGACTTGCCCTGCAATTAAAGGAGGCAAAAGAAAGTTGCTAACAAAAGGACATTTGATCCACCCTCAGCCTCTTCTCCTCATTCAATGGGAAGGAGGTCCACTGTCGCCTTTGTGGCTTCTTTTCTATTGAAGCAGACCATGATTGCTGGCATCCTTTGTAGATCTAGATCCATCTGTGCCTGCAGTCTGCAATGCCTAGTGCCAATAAGTGGGTTGAGATGGGTATATATGATTGGCAAAAAAGAGGTCTGAATTTCATTTTCGTGATATTTACCCCATTCAAAACGAAAAGGCTTGATAAGAAACTTACCCCATGGCCTGAGCAAACTTTGCCATTCGAGCCCACAGGACAGCTGCTGATGTTTAAGGACTGAATAGGTAGGCACTTCCTGTCCAGGCACATCATAGATGGGCCACAGGGTGTCCCATCCTCAACATATCCTAAATCTGTCTCATCATCTAAAAGGATATGGGCACCGCTATGAGAAAACATAAAAATAAAAGTTACAAATATAAGAATATTTGAAGCAAAACATATTTAAATCCTTTAGCACATATTATGTATGTTCCAGTTGCTCAATGTATTAATTGTTTAGCATATTTATTGCAAAAATGTTCTCCCAAACATCCTTCTAATGAAAGAACAAAATATACCACAAACTGACTGCATATCACAAAACTAACATAAGCTCTGGAATGTACTTATATTAAATTGTTATATTCAAAACACACTTCTTCAGCTTTCCATGTATTTTTGCTCTTGACATATATGTGTATACACATATTTTACAGAGGAGGTATTTGCATCTCTGTAGTTAAAGTTAACACAACACAAAATATGGTATGTTTAATAAATCTGCCCCATCCATGATATACATATGTATATATATATATATTCACAGCTGGATGGATGGATGGATGGATGGATGGATGGATGGATAGAGAGATAGATAGATAGAGAGATAGATAGATAGATAGATAGATAGATAGATAGATAGATAGATAGATAGATAGATAGATAGATAGATAGATAGATAGATAGATAGATAGATAGATAGATAGATAGATAGATAGATAGATAGATAGATAGATAGATAGATAGATAGATAGATAGATAGATAGATAGATAGATAGATAGATAGATAGATAACCCAGTGGGGTATAGTTACGACCACTCTTCCACAGGAATTTTATTTTTGGGCCAGCTGAATGGAATTACACCAAATTTGACATAAAGCTAGATCTTGGACCAGAAAGTATGCTTTTTGTAATTCAGTGTATGAATCCATTCAGTACATTTTGAGACACTAAGGTTAAAACTTTATGTATATATCACACCACAGAGGATCCACAGAGTCAATAGATCTAGAGATAACATCTGATTGGCTGGCACCACATTAACAAAGATGTGATGGCAGCCATTTCAGGACTTGGGTACTTAGGTCCATATGTATACTGCCGCAAATGGCCCAATGGGCTGTTTGCAACCACAAAAATGCATTTTGGCATGTATGAATTCTAGTTTGCGAATTGGTAACATGCTACCGTAATTGCAAATTGGAATTGTGAATACATATCGATTCGGTATTAGGAAGGAGCGTGTTCAGGGAGTCCCTTCCTAATACCGAATCGCTGTGGTATGTAGGATTGCTTTGTGACCGAAATGCAGTCACAAAACATTTGCATTTTACCAACTACTTCAAGTAGGTGGTGACACATTCACAAATGGGAAGGGATCCCCAAGGGACCCTTTTGTGAATGGTATTGAAAACGTTTTTTCCGAGCAGGCAGTGATCCCACAGAGCACCCCCTACTCGTAAAAAATTAAAAGAATACTTTTCATTTTTATTTTATTTTAAACACATTCTGTTTTCCTTTAAGGCAAACGGGCTGCATTAAAACAAAGAGTGTTTTATTTAAAAGCAATTACAGACATGGTGGTCTGTTGACCTCAGCAGACCACCATCCCTGTGATATTTGTGTTTCCTAATTGCTCACAAATTGCAACCTATCTTATGAAAATTAATGAGATAGGTCGATTTGCGATCCATTAGGAAACGTTAAATGAAGCTCATGGAGTTACATACATTCATATAGCAATAACCTAATTGCGATTTGCAGAGAATCATTCTTAAGTAATCGATATGTCTAATATTGATACATATGGCCCTAAGTCCCCTATCCTTCAAATATGCATAAAAACATATGAGGGGCAGGGTAGGGATACCTTGCCTCCGTAAGCCTGTAGGTTGAGGTCTCATAGGGACACCCTTGGGTCAAAAACATTATTTTTGTTTACGCAATCAGTTGCAGATGATCTCTGGATCCACAGTCCCATAAAAAAATAATGGGTGTGGTCACGTCTGTTAATTTATTTCTTGGGAAGGGGGGCATGTGGCCCCCTCTTCCTGAGCCTTCAAATGACCCTGGTGACCTCATAACCTGGGGCTGTTCTCATATTTTTTGGGGAGAGGCATTCCGCCCCCTCTCTAAGCTGATTTCATCATTAGAGACCCCTATCCAGGGACACTTTCATATGTTTTAGGAGAAGACATGGGGCCCCCCCTAAGTATGGCTCCCATCTCTGGCATGAGCAGTAATGCTTCCACTGCGTGGGAGCAAACATTTGGTTTTTTTCTTTTCCCAGAGCCATGGGCAGAGAAGAATACTTGGTCCCTCTGGGGAGTAGAGAGAAAATATGCTCCCACTAAGTGGGAGCATGCTTGTTTCCTGCAGCCACCAGAACCCAAAATGAGTGCCGGTGAGGGGGAGCCGACAGGGGCAGTAGGACCCTGGGCACTCTCCATGGCCCCAAATGGATATGATAGGAATGGGTGCCCCTATATCCATCTAGAAACAAAGTGGCCAGCTCACACCAAAAGAACAAGCAGGGGCTGCAGGGGCTATAGGGCTCCCCTGTGGCCCCAACTTGTTTGGCAAAAGTGTGAGCCCAAGGTAGACACAAGTCTACCGATCAAAAATCAAAGTGGCTTACTCCTGGGGCTGCATTGACTTGGGACTCCTCCCGCGGCCCCGACAATATGGAAAATTTGTGGATGTCCTGTGTGGGACCGGGACACCCACAAATATATGATTTAAAAAATATAGGTAGGACAAAGAATAATAAATGAGTGGCCAGAGCCACTCATTTATTATTCAGACTCCCATAATACCCTTTGTGGACTAATTTAAATATAGTTTCATGCATGACAGTGCTACATGTTGGGTACGGGCAGCACCACCCTGTGTAAAGTGTTGTGGGGACTACAGAGAGTACAGAAGTCTCCCCAAAAATGCTTTAAAAAGTGAACCCTATGTTTCTAGGGGTCTATATAACATAACTACAGAAAATGTTTTTAAACATTCCCAGAACTGGATCTTTTTCTCTTCAGCTTGGGAATGTAGGGATCCCTTGTGGTTGGTTCTATGTCTGCATTATGTTTCTTGAGGAATATAAAAGGCACTTGTTAAATATTGTTTTGACTACAAATGCTTTATTTAAAATTTTTGTTGAAAGATATTGCAAGGACTCCTTGCTAAAACCAAAAGAACTGCCATTTATAGACTAACGGTAACTTACACTAAAAAAACCTTAGAAAAGCACTGAAAAAAAACGTTAAAGTGACAATTATAGTTAGGTGACAATGCCAGGTACAAAATTACATTTGAAACAAGAAAAAATGAAATTCATTAGCTATAGTTAATTGAAGTATCTATAACTGAGCCCTGAAGTAACTATAACTTACACCCTCGCCCTACACTGCTTATTCCATCATATATTACGTCACTCATGATATATTATAGGGACATGCTTGATAACATCACTGCTGACATCTAAAATTACATCATTAATGACAACATTGTGAGCATTGGGTGGCACAAGTTATTTCAGGACTATATATATTTTCACAAAGAAAACTTGAAAGAGAAAAGAGATAGAACTCCACACCGTGCTGTGAAAAAACTGTTTATTAGCACCAAGGTTGAGACCACTAACACCTCTTTTTTGAAGTGTTAGTGTAATTATACACATACAAAATAATGAGTTTAAAGTCCCAACAAACATGGACAATGTATTACAGAACAACAACAAAATAAATATAAAATAAATCAAAGCCAATTTTAGATTATACATTGAAGTTCTCATGCATTTGCTATTTGTATTCCCCATACCTATCTATATGAGAATTGAACCTACAAAGATGTGTACCATCATTAAGATATTTCAAGTTTGTGCTCCTACTACAACATATATTAACTAATATTAACTGCCTAATGGGGTGGACGCAACTCGGGTAATTCGGTGTTGCATAATCACCCAGAATTACCTACAAATTCCACAAGATTACGCTTGAATTATGCGAGAAAAGTAACTCTGCATTCCGTGCAATTTTTTAGCACAAAAATGTCCCATTGCTTCCAAAATGGATGCGAGGATGCATTTTATGATAAGAAATAGCACTAAATGCAAGAGAACCCAATTAGTGAGAGCAAGTGGCCATTGTAGGGATTTTTTCCACAAAATTACTCTTAATTATGCAGAGAAGAGTAACCACATAATTCTCAGTGATTCTGCACCAAAGAGTAACACAGAATTACCGAAATTATTTAAATTACTCAAGTGTAATTGACATTCTGCCTAGGCCTACTACTACATGGGTAATGAGCTAGTTACTCAAGGTTCCTCTTTAGTAAATATTTCTGAGTAAAAGCATAATTCAAAATTTATCATAACAATCAAACCCCTGTAGGTATGACATGCTGTTATCCCAAACGCAATATCAGGAAATGATTCTTTGCTAATGCATAGTGATCTATTTTGTCATCAGCACTCAATTGAATAGGCAATGTCCTGTTTTTTTAGATGTGTTATATCCTGAATGGTGACTTGCCTTCCCTTCATATATAGACACAACTTGGAGATGGAACAATCTCCAAATCATGATACTGACACAGGTGGGAGAAAAGGCATAGTACATACATAACAATTAGATGAAATGATTGTTAATTTAATTTTATTAAGATTTTATTCTGTAGCATTTTTCATGGTTTTTTTTGTCTTTAAACCTACCATTGTTTATGTTTGTAGTTACACTATTATTTTGAGAAAAACCCATGTTAGGGTTGAAAAGAGTTAGTGGTCTCAAACTCGATGCTCATAAACACTGTTTTACATCATGAAGTGGGTGACATCTTTTTCTTCTTTGGAGGTGTCTTTCTGAATTATTGGCAAATTATGTAGCAAGCTTAGAAAATCCAAAATAATGTGGTTAAAGCTGCAGCCACAGAGCCATATATATATAATTTGGCCATCACCATTGTCCATTGTATTAACAATTTATTAATGAAAGGTAAACCTAAATATTCTAATTGTAATCGTTAACCATTGCTAGTTGCAATATGAAGAAAACACCTTTTCAAGATACCTACCCCACAGTAAACATGCAATTTAAAAAATGCAAAATGGCCAATATATCTAATATGGTCCAATACTGCAATCTCGGGGTTCTGGTCACATTAAGACCATCTTACATGTACATGAACATCGGGATAGTCTGGAAAATTAGCATTCTGATTGGCGGATTTTTCATAATTTTAGCAAATACAATTGATATTGATGGAATCATTCAGAAAAAAGCTTAGAGGGCAGTAATCTTGTTTCCCTTGCATTTATTCAGGCAGTCCGTATACAGATCAAAAACTAAACAACCTCATAAATCATAGGTTATCTCGAAAGGTTGCCCACCAAATGAAATGCTCATGACCCGCCTATCAATGAAACAGATACATTTCCAAATATTACAAATTATCTCACAAAAGAGATTACCTATCTCACTACCCTAACAACGTTAACAGAGATGACTAAGAACGTAGTATCACTTTGGACTGATTATATTTGCTTACCCTGCATACTGTTTGTTAATTGCATTTCACTGTTTCTATTTATTGTGAGGTCATAAGCACTGTATTAGGTGTGTGAGTCATTGTTTGCATTTTAAAGGATCCATTGCTCCTCAGCAATACCAAGTCAAAACCCTTCCCTGTCACTCCCCTTGTTGATTTCATCATTTAAAAAGTCATTAGTAGTTTACTGAGCCATAACTGGCAAATGTTTGTGTTTTTTTAGATTTTGTTTTGTAACAATAACAGGATTTTTACTGTGCTTTATTCAGTACATTTCAGAGGATTTTATAACTTAGGTTATAGGTTTCTGAGCAATACTAACTATCACTTTCCTGTAACCCATTAGAGGCTATAGAAATATTTAAACGGTGGGACAAAAAGTTCCATCATGAATTGCACTGAGCGAGGAATCAATTTGAGCCAGTATATTTGTACAATGGTGCATTAGGGAGGGTCCTAGAATTTATCAGTACAGAAGCAGCAACAGTTACTTCTGTGGCAAAATGTGCTACATGGACAACTTGCAATGTCTTTCAACTGTACCTACTTCCTATAAAGTTCGCAGAAGAGTGACTCCCAGGGGTACGTCATGTACAAACAAAGTAGCTGAACTCCCCTTTCCAGGTACAAGCAAACTCTTAGCGCACATCCTGTTGGACTCTGTAGATGAGAGAGGAGGCAAAATGTGGAATATCCACACCATAGGAAGGGGTTTCAGGAAAGAGAATGGCTGAAAATAAACTTCAGGAGACAATAACCGCTCAAATGGGACGTTACAATTTTAACAGCGATGACTAAGAATGTAGTATCACTTTGCACTGATTGTATTTGCTTAATTTGAATTTGTTGGTTAATTACATTTCACTTTTTGGTATTTATTGTGAGGTCATAAGCACCACAATGTGTGTATGAGTTATTGTTTGTATTTTAAAGGATCTGTAGCTCTTCAGCAGTTCCAAGGCAAAACCCCATTTTATAACATGGTTTCCCTGTCGCTCTCCTTGTTGATTTCGTCATTTGAGAAGTCATCAGTGATGTCATTTAACATGTCATGAATGATGTAATATATGAGATCATAAGCAGGCATGGGGACATATTATGATTAGTTTACTGAGACATAAGTGGCAAATGTTTGTGTTTTTTAGATTTAGTTTTTTAACCATAGCAATATTTTAACTTTGTTTTATTCCGTGAATTTCAGAGGTTTTTAAACATATGTTATGGTTTTCTGAGCAAAACTAACCATCACTTCACTTTAACCCATTAGAGGCTGGTGACATTTTTAAATGGTGGGGAAAAAAGTTCCATCATGACTTGCACTGAGCGAGGAATACATTTGAGCCAGTATATTTGTCTAATGGTGGATTAGGTAGGGTCCTGGAATTTATAAGTACAGCAACAGTAACAGTACCTCCTGTGGTAAGATGACAATTAAGGTTTTTATGACTCTCACACATCAGCTCTGTCAATAGACAGTTATTAGAAGTCAGATACAGTCTTCAAGTAAACATTGGAAATGGACTGCTGAAAAGGGAGCTTTAAATCTACAAAATGTAAAGGGCTGATGGCATCACACAGAGCTTCCATGTCCATCAACCTGTGAGACTAAATTCCTCCTGTACCATCAATGGGCTTTCAAAACGTAAGCCCAGACATTCACACTGGGCTACCTTTCAGAATATGGCTTCATGATCATGCTCAGTACGAGGTACAGGCAGCCAGGTGCTCTCTTTCAGCATTACATGGATGAGCCAGTTCTCTTTAGCATTGTGGAAATTGGAGTGACAGGGTCACAACACCCTAATAAAGCAGCCCCCACTAATTTAACCTTTGGATGCATGTATATATATGTATATAGGTACGTTCATACCATTTTTGGCTGCTTTCACTGTTCAAAAAGCAGTAAATTTTAAAATTCCTTTTTCATCAGGATAGGAGGATGCTAGTTCATGGATATGATATCATTACTGTGATCTATGGATTTTATCCAAAAAGAAGCCTACTCTCGACCTGATTTGATAATGACAGTCTAGTACCTCTAAATTAAGCTTTACCATTGCCTTATTTTTAATCAGCATTCTCTTCATGGAAGGTAAACAAAACTGAATATTCTTATTCCGAGTTAGGGCTCATGTTTATCTGAACTGTGGTAGCTGCTTCTTCAAAAACATATCACTTTTACATAAACATTGTTCTCTTCTTTTTCATGTAGACCATCAAACATCTCAGTATTTTATTTATGTTTTCCAATAAACTGCTCCCTGTTGAACCCCTTTGCTATGGGTGACAAGACATTCACATCCCCATAACTACCTAATGGGCATGGAGGATGTGAATGTACCAAATGTGGAAAGTCCTTTTGGTGCTCACACCAGAAGGATTTTCTATTCCTAGAGAAACCTCCAGCAGTGTGGGTGGAGTTTCTTTCGGAGCCTAACACAACTTTTTTTTTTCAATCAGTGTGACAATCAGCATGCCATGAGCTCTGATGTCACACTGATTGAAAGTGGAAAGAGCTGGAGTATTTATGTTCAAGCTGCTTTCACTATGATTGGTGGAATGGGGGACATATCTGAGCTACCGAGCAATGGTCAGGAGAGGTACCATTGAAAAGGGGAGAATATCCCTACTGTAATGATACCTGTCACCAGTGCATCCCTGCTTGGGGATCACCACGGGAGAGTGACCTTAAGCAAGGTCCTACCCACTAGACATCAGGGATGACTCTTGGGGAGAATGGTGTCACAGGCATTTTTAGTTAACCCCCCCAACCCCAATTAGCACATATTCAGTCTTTCATCTCCAGACTTCTGATCTGGAGGATGATTGGGGGATTATCCCCAATCTGCCACCCCTAGAGGGGACAGAAAGCCTAAAGCGCACGGATCATTTTTAAAAGAAAAAGAATGGGGTGTCAGCTGCTTGTCCTGGGATCGGGCTGTACACCTACCCATTAAGGCACTGAGACGTTTTATGTCCTTCTGTGAGGCATACTGGTATCATACCCCCAATCTGCCCTCACCAGTGGGCCAGAGAGGCCACCAGACACCAAGTTGGGGTAGAGGGCTGCTCGGCCAGGCATCAGCCATACTCCCACCCCTAAAGGCCCCAACAGTCTGCTGTCCCCTGAGCAGCAGATTGGAGAGGTGTAATATATGATTTACATCAATGAAACAGAGATTGCATTGTGTATTTTAAAATATTGCCATACCTGCAGTCTACCACCCGTCCTTGATGCTTAAAAGATGTGGGTATTATGTCCCCCTGAATCTGTCCAATCCGTGGAATTCTGGTGACATTTGTACAGAGCAAAAATCCACAGAATACATCACTGTGGGATAGAAAAATTGAATTAAAACATAGGCTCTTAAACATAAATAACAGTTCTACAAATAAAACAGTTATTACATATTGAAATGGAATTTTGAAATGAAATTGTGCTTACAGCGTCAACTATGTTTTTAGATTCTATTCTCTTTTCTTTCTTTCTTTTTTAATATTCTCTCTTCCTGCACTCTGTACTTGTTCTGCTACACTGCACACCCTAAAAAGCTACTCCGGTCACCTCTATTCAATGGTAAGCGTGAACAGAGAGCAGCTGGCGGTGCGTGCAGGTAAGAACGTCCCTCGAAATACCCCCACAAGGCCCCACTGCTGCACGCACCGCGGCTAACAAAGAGCCAGTCATCAGGGTGCACTCATTGCGATTTGGGTATCCTCTCATTGATTTTTTGGTAGCTTGAATGAGCACACAGACTGCTCTTTAGAGATGTGTGTGAGAGGTAATAGTACCACAAACAACAATAATAAAGAAATAGAGAATGTTGAGGTTCAGTACGTATTAAACGAGTAAAAATGCAATATACACCACTATCTAGAAAAGTACAACTTAAAAGATATATTGTTCAAGTGTTGCCATAAGGCAAAAAAAACATTTATATGAAACTAAATCCAGGAAAGTGACATTTCCAAAGTTTGTTTGGTTATAAGTAGGACCTGCAGACCTCCAGCAAAAACATGAATTCATGTGTAGGTATGGATGTAAAGACAGAGGTCAGTTAAAGATTTTACCTTTACACTTTTTCTTAATGATGGAGCAAATATCAGTTTAGTGAGATGAGCCTGGTTTTCTGATACCAGAGTCTACAAGGGACGTGGTGGGATTGTTATGCCTTGGACCACCATGCAAGAACGTCCATGGTAGAAAAAGTCGCATATGTCCCCATTCCATAAGAAGTTTTCTCAGGGACAATTCATTTTCGGGGCGGGGGTGTTTCTAGAATACATAATAAGAATACCACTTCCATTGTGTGGGGCAGGCCATTTTACTGCTTTATGTAATGAGCACCAACCATTTTAGAAACAATTTGCCAGAAGCATCCCCACTGAGTTGGCAGAAATCTATAGACTGGGTGGGTAGTCCTCTAGTAAGTGTAAAGGGAGGTCCTCTGGTAACCTAGCCAGCTGATAGGTCACCCTCTAATCTTGAAGCGAAGTCCTGTGCCTAGAGTCATTTCCAAGACATTGAATCAAGAATGGTGAGTGGAAGAGGAGATGACCTTATAAACCAGAAAGCTGATATGTCATCCTCTAATCTTTAAGTGAAGGCATGTGCCTATAGTACCTTCCATGACATCATATGTGCTGAGCAGGACCTCTGGATGAAGATAAGAAACTTGAAAACTAAAGTTTATATCCAAGAACACCAGATACATAGTACAAAGTCAAAGGATACCATTGGAGACTTCTTTGGTTGTGTTCATATTTTGTCTCCATTTTGCCACTTTCAATTGTCCTGCTCCATGTTCTTAGAATAGGGCTAGGCATTTCAGCCTGGGCAGTTTGGGGGTTTTCCAGATAGGTACCAATAGTTCCTACCAGCCTTCCCTTGGATCTCTGCAAAAGTAATGCTTTGCTGCAGTGGTTAAGTTACTACTCAGTAGAACTTAGATGGTAGAGTTGTACTACATATTTATTATTCAGGAATTCTTCAGGAATTGGTGCAATATATCAGTGACCTTGACTGTGCAAGTGCTCTAAATGTTTTTTTCCAGCCTCCACAAGAGTAGACATTCAGGGGCTATTATGTGTAGATTGCATATTCCGGTTTCCAGGACTAGAAAGTTATAAGGCAGTCAGTTCAAGACTTGGGGTGCATAGCATTGGTCTTTTATATCACCCACCCGTTCATCACTGTTGTACAATCTCATCAAAAGCCTCTGAGATTTGAATTCAATATGCTCTCACACCGTATTTGCTCTCCACCCATGATGTCAGAGTTTTCATTCTGATAGCTTCTTCTCTCTTGTATCAAGCTAAATTGCGATCGCAAATGCTGAAATTCACAGAATTTCAGCGTTTGCGATCGCAATTTAGCTGTGCAATGCAGGAAAGAAAAACCGACTCGCAAAATAAGGAATCGCAAAATATGCGATTCCCTATTTTGCGCATGCATTTTGTGAATTGCAATTTGTGATTCCCTAAATGATATTCTAGTAGCCATTGCAAATTGCGATATTGCTGTAAGGAATCGCAAATTACCACCAACTTCAAGTCGGTGGTAGTTTGCGATTTCCTCGAAAAAAGCACTTTTTTGCTTTTTTCAAAGTGCCATGTGGCACACATACATGCACCTAGGGCATGTATGTGCGCCACATGTGCACACATGCACATTTTCAGGGGTGCAACAGGGTGTCCTTTTGGAACCCTTGACCCTTGTCAAGTAACTATTGGGTACGCGCATGCAATTCCCAATCATTCCTCTGGGTCTCCTGGCACATAGGAATGAATGGGAAGGGATTTCTTAATTACGAAACGCAATCTGCGATTCGCAATTAAGGAATATGTAGGAATTGCAATAATTACTGCTATTTCTATCTACATACCATTTTGCGAGTCTCTAATAGCGATTCGCTAAAAATCACTATTAAGGACTCGCAAACTGCTACAATGATACATCTGCCCCTTAGTCCCTTTTGTTCCTTAGGTGCCATAAAGACTTTTAGCCATCTCTCAGGGAAACTGTCAGGAACCACCAACATTTAGTGACACCAGAGAGTTCCAAGAATTCAAGGAAGCAGCTCAGTAGTAGTTCATATCTCATGCAATGGAAGCCCAATGATCTAAGATCCTCTAACCTTAATCATCCTCTCTGTTGGGGAGCAGGAAGTCAGAAGACCTTCACTAGGGTGTATCTGTATTTATAATTAGGCTTCTACTAAAGACACTGGCCTCAGATTTTGTATATTTAGCTTGTGACTGGAGAAAATATGAAACCTTTTATGGGATATTCAGACCAAACAACTAAATAAAAGCCAGAATAACAGCAGTGTGTTCCTATTGTTTTTGCCCCTGATGTACAGATCAAGGCTACAAAGCATGTGCTAACATAATGCCCCGATTTGCTTTCAAGATTATCACTAATGCTATGATTTGCATGGCAAAGTCAAATTACCACCAGGTATCTTTTGTATTAGCTGACCATGTAAACATAGAAGTCACAGCAAATTGTGCATCGCGCTTAAAAGACAATATTGTAAAAGATTACAGATCCAAATAGCATTTATGGATAATTGTCACTAGCACATGGGTCTTTTTAGACTCTTTGATATTTCCAGTTGATATATGCTAATTGTAATTGGGAGTTTTGTTACAAAATCCATAATGCTTCCAAAAATGATAATTTCTTGCATTCAGTTTTAAGAGGATATACGGTATTGTCAGCATTATTTTCTAAAAGGCTAGCTCTGAGTCAGTAAATGTATCACACTCTCAAAGTCTGATGCAGGCATTGGTGGCAGTGTGGGAAGTTTCCCTGGCCTTTATAATAACCAGTAGAGATGTGTCCACACAGTGATCACACAGGCAGTCAATTTGTAGTTAAGTACTTATCATAAAATAACACCTCACACTAAATGCTAAATGGTAAGCCACAGAGATAGATGCAATCTTTGTATCTTGTTCATTGAATGTGATGGTTACCTACCAAGATAGAATATAACTTTGTCAAACAGCAACGGTCAATCTGCAAGTGACTCTTAGTTTCTGTTTATAGAGTATATATACATAAGTTCACAAAAGAGTGTTGTTTAAATTCACTATTTCCAGACAACTGTCACTTTCTTCTGTTAAAAGAGTCCCTTATCTCTGATTAAGGGCCCAATTACTACTACGTAGTCATGGTGGCGGTTCGCGTACCTCTGCACTGGCAGTCCGACTGCCGTATTACAAGTGTGGCGGTGGGACCATCACAGGACCGCTGCAACTGCTAGGGATCCGTGATTCTGCGGCAGTGGTCAAAGGCCACAATATGCTGGCAGTGCCGCTGTGGCACCGCCAAGCATATTACGAGTATCCTCAATGCAACCCTTTTCATGGTGGTGAGCGTGCCTTGAAAAGGGTGGCTATTAGGAAACTAAGTGGGCCGAGGGTGCAAGCAGGGGGGCACATAGTGTGCCCTCCTGTCTGTATGCATCCCCTGTTCCAACACGGCATGAACTGCACAGTCCATGCCATGTAGGAATGTGCTTTGGTGCTCCCACATCGCTGCCTTTCTAAGGTTTCACATATGAGCCTTAGTAGGTAGTGCCGTGGGACTGCCAAAGCAGGACTGTCCGACTTGGATTCCATTCAGAATCTGGTAGGTGGTCTGACTACAGGTTTGGCGGTGTGGCAGCAGGGCTCTGGTATGGCAGCCCACTGCAACACCACCAAACTCAGGCCCTAAATCTTCGACATCACCTACCTTAAAAGTGCTTGTAGATAAAATTACAACTCTTAATTATTTCACGAACGAATCAAATATTAGTGTAAACAATAATGAGGACAAATGGTCTATAATATGAAAAATAGGAAGAAGTTGAATGAAGAATAATTTGAGATCAAGAAACACTAAACTAGAGACAGAAATTAAAGAACTTAAACTTCATGCAGAACATTTTGAAAATAGAACCTGTGTAATAATTTAGGGTTTTATGAAGTTGTAGATCAATGGGAAGGATGTGACATGATTTCACCTCTTAAATATTTTTGACCAAGTTTTTAGAAAACCCAGAGTTAGTGAACCTTAATATTCAAAGAGCTTGTAGACTTGGCAAGAGATCTCTTAATGCAGATGTTGCTTTATGTTAATTGTCTTGTTTTTGGAATCTACAAACCTCAAGAAGATAACTGGAGTAATTGAAGGAAAAAAAAAACAATTTACCGGGAACATAATTTTTATTTCTCAAGATGAAGCTAAGGTTACTGAAGCATGAGGGAAATAATCTTTCGATACGTGACCCACTTAAAAAGGTTTCAATAAAATATAATGTCATATTCATCCATGTTCAAGTTCCTAGTTTAAAAGTAAGATGGAACCCTTTGTTTTTATCATGGAGAGGCAGGTTAGACACTTAAACAATGCATGTTTTAATAATCTTATAGTCCTTCTCTGTGTTACCTATGAATATTCCAAAAATGTTTTTTTACCAATACGCATGTATTATTATCTACATTTGTGTGGAATTGAAAGTAGTCTAAGATTTCTATCTATAGATTGAAATTGCTAAATCAAACTGGGTGAATTAGATTTCCTGATATTTTGTTATACCATACATTTTTTTTCTTTAAAATAAGTTGCTTTCTGATTATTAGATTCAGAGTTTGATACCTTGCCTACTTGGGTACATTTGGAAAGAGCGTTGATTTGTCATTCTCTTTTATGAGTTTTAATCTATGTTTTTGAAATTGATTACAAATTCCTTACCAATTCTATAAAACATGTGCATCATTTTAAATACCATAATCTCTACTGATTGTTCAAAAAGAGATTCATTTTTGACTTGCTGATTTAGTATAATGAGGATGCTAAAACTAATAACAGATTTCTTTTGGAGAATGTCGACAGGTGAAAGTTGCAACCTAAATGAATCATTTTCTTTGAAATAGTTTAACTTTTAACTTGGTTTACAAGACAGTTCCATAGCTATTTTTGTCCTTATTGATTCACTATTAGGATTGTAACAAGTCTATCTCAAAATATTGCTGTGACATGTGCCTCTAAAATGTATATTAGTCTTGATCCTATACTTATACTTAAAATAAATTAAAAACAGAAATGAACTGGGAATTAGAAGTAACTATTTCTTGGTCAATAGACATGTGGAATAATATTTGGAAGAAGGGCCTCACTTTGTACAGATCTACTGGCATCACAAACACTCTTTATTTTTTCCTGATTAGAAGTTACTTTTTTGATGCACACTTTTCGTGCTATCTCATCTGATACTTATTGGCAAGATACATTTTATACAAATACTTTTTATTTATTCTTCAATTGTAAACTTGTGAATTTATTGTGGATCTCAATTTAGAATAATGATTAAAATATTCTAAATATTAAAGTTAATTTTGATTTTTATCCATTTTATTGAGAGGGCTTATTAGTGATTAACATTCCCTTCCCGCTAATGGGAAATTTCTTTCTTAATATTGCAATTCAACAATTACCTTGAATTGGAAAGATAATTAAAAACTATAATTTTCTATGTGGTGGAATGGAATTTTTGACAACATTTTAATCCTCCATAATTTTGCAAATGTGTTGCTACTTTCTTTTATTATTTAATAGCAGTATTTTAAAATGGTTAATTGCTGCAAGATCATTCTTGGCTATCTAATGCATTATTGAAATAAAATATAAACACTCTTCCAATAATTTTATATTTTATTTGTAAATTGCAATTCATTTGACATTTTAATTGTATTTCCTTGTTAGACTTTAAAACATTTCATAACAATTTGCATTGTTGCGGCAAATAAAGCTTAGAAATACGGGGCAGTAATTGCCTCTTTTTATTTCAAAGATCGGGTGTTAGAAACTCAGAGATATGTTGAGTTAATATATGGACTAAAGGTGCCAACAGCATGCACAGATGCCTACTGGGCTAGTGAAGAAGTTAGCATAATGATATGTCCCATGGATTGGGCAATCTTTAAGCCATTATCTTAATTAAAACCTATTTGTTAACTCAAATATCTGAAGGACTGTGTGTTTCTACCCTCCCTTGAGGAATAAGTAACTTGGGATGTTGCTGAGTGTTCCTGGTATTTGTATTAATTCACTCTGTAAGTCTGAGGCTTTCAATGATATATAATTGATGGATGAATGCAAATTTATGATAATTTGTTTTGTGATGGGAAGCATTTAAACATCAACTTACTGTTTGTTGCATTGGACCCATCGATCCCCTTCCTTTCCACAGTTTCCCTTTTCTGTTCCTTCTGTATTAAGCTTCTCATAGCAGAATTTCTCAGAACCAGCAGCTTCTAAAAGAAAAAGAAAAATATAACTTATTTTTCTTCTTAAAACATATTAAAATACAATGTAATAGGTATGTAAATTCCGTAACATAGTTTCCGAACCATATGTGGCACTGGCACATTTTCAGAATATTGTCAGACCTAAATATTGTGTCCTAAATATTGTGTACACTATAAGAAAAGAAAAAGGTACCCCCTGTGTACTTTTGGGTCATAGAGGAGGGGGAAAAAATAAAATAGTAAACAATACCTCTAAACTAACCCTCTTAATTTAATTACAGGCTGTGATACTTTTGTTACCATATGTGCTTGTCAGTAAATGCTATCTTTCAAAATGGCTACTACGTTTAGAGCCTTGTAGTCTATTTTCTCTTTCAGCTATGGCATCTTAAAATACAACAGAAAGTGTGAGGCCACAACAGTGAAAGCACACAGCTTGACCTCAGCTGCGACTGTGGTTAGGACAATCTGTGCTTGACTTCCTTCTTTTGCTCTTCTATGAAGAAAATAAGTAACATATGCATCACAAAAGAGTGACGCATATAATGGTGCCCCAATAAGCATGCATTGCCTCAGCAACAATAGACCAATGTAATATTGCATAAGTGTGCCACACTGGTAATTATCTTTTCATGCTCAAGGTTTTATGTAGGATTCTATTGGGAAAGAGCTTTGGATCATTGTTTAGAATGCATTTTATCTGTAACATACAACATTTTTTAGGTCAGGCGTTATTCAAGACTTATTTATAAAAATGATATGTATAATGTACTTACTTATATACGGTTTCAGGTAGTCATCTTTGTCCATTGGTCTGATTTTGTGTCATTCACATTTTAACTCAACCCACTACAACATATAACATGGGGCAATGGGCTATCCTACTTCACTGTCTAACTTCACTGTGAGCGGTGGTGTTCTGCTCTCTCACAAGAAGCACATCTACACTCAATGTAGTTCCCTTCAAAGCTAGGAATACTAACGCAATATGACTCTTTGAGACTAATAATGCATTTCTACTCTTAGCCAATTTTTTGTTTTTGCAGGTTCCAAAACCATGACAAAATAAAACAAGCATTGACAACATCAAAAGGCAGACAGCCTATGCCAGACGTCTAGGCTTGTCATTTTGGGATTGGACATACCAGATTGAAGGCACACAAAGGCAGTTTGCCTCATTATTTTTTGCTGGCAATTAACAGAAGAAATGGATAGTACAATGAGCAATATTGTCAGAATGTTGTGCTTGCTACTTAGATGGTTAAATGCGGTGCTTAATTTAGGGAAAGAGTCGGGACACCGCGGTCTCAGCCACGTGTTTTCCAACATCGCAAGCGTAACCACGCTTGCTTTAACCAAGCACATGCTTTAACCATGCATATGTGTGGTCAAAGCAGTGCGCGGTCAAAGACCTGACCAGAAAGAGAGTCAGAAGACGCAGTGAGGTAAATGGGGCTGTGCTGGGAGTGGTGTGGTGGATTTTGGGGCTGTACTGGGGTGAAGGGGTAGTTTTCTGGGCTGTGCTTGTGTGGCAGTTTTATGGGCTGTGCTGGGGGCAGAGGGGTAGTTTTGGGGGCTGTGCTGTGGGCACAGGGTACTTTTTAGGGCTGGGGGACCTCACAAGGAAGAGAGGGGAGGATGCGGTGAGGTAAGTGGGGCTGTGCTGGGGTCGTTTTCAGGGATGTGGGCTGGGGGTAGTTTTCAGGTCTGCTGTAGTTTTCAGTGCTGGGAAAGAGTCAGTGAAGTTTTAAGGGCTGGGGGGTCGGGGTAGTTTTCAGGGCTGGGGGGGTTGTCAGGGTAGTTTTCAGTGCTGGGGTGGTCTCCCGGTAGTTTTCAGGGCTGGGGGATTAGGGTTGTTTTAAGGGCTTAGGGGAGGGCAAAGTAGTTTTTAAGCCTCGGGGTTGGGGTAGTTTTTTAAATTAGGGGTTAAGGCATTATGCCTAAGGGCAGTGGACGGTACAGTGAGGGGGTGGGGTTGGGTAGTGTATGTCAAGGGACAGTATTTTAGGGCTTGGGGAGGTGAATTAGTAGTTGGGGTATTTTTTAGGGCTTAGGGGAGGGTGGTGCAGTGTTTAGGGCTCAGTGGGGGGTCTGGTAGTTTTTTTTAATTAGGAGTTCGCGTTTTAGGCCTAAGGGAAATGGATGGGGTTGGGGTGGTGTTAGGGATAGCGGCAGGTTGGGTAGGGGTAGTATATGTAAGGGTAAGGGACAGAGAAGGGGTGTGAGGGAGACGGGGTAGTGTATGTTAAGGGGATGACAGGGGGTTTGTAGACTAGGGCAGAGGTAGTACCCGCAGCCCAAATGTTTTTTATTTTAACTTTGGGACTGTCCCTCTGGGTCCCCCACAAATGCCTCGGGGATCAGGGTGTCCCTAAACTGCCCCTGGTTTCCCTTTTTAAAAAACCTTTTTCTAAGTTGCAACCAGCAAATCAGATCACTTGGCACCAGCACTGGTACCAAAGTACAGAAATGGCCAATGGGAGAAAAGGATCCCTCGGAAAATCATGAGGCTCCATTTTTAAATTTTTGATAATGCAGCAATTTTTTCATTATGCAGGACTCCCACGGGACCAAATAGCCAGATATACCTAACTTTTTAACTCCTTCATGCCTAACCCGAGTCCAGCTTTAAACACTAGTTTCTCAAAAACGTCTGAACTGATATAAAGAAAATTACAAAATGCTTGCTTTTGAGGGAAAGTTTTAATTTAAAGCCAAATTTGTTGTAATTCTGTTCAGCCTTATTGTCTGTATTAGAGATCAAAGTTTTTGATGCAAATTAACATGGGAAATCAGTGTTTTCGGACCTCTCTCCCTCCATTTGTCTTGGCCTCTATATGACGGATCAGCACAAAACTTTCTATGAAAGAGGCAAAGTTATTGGCAAAACAAAAGATACTTCCCCTATGAAAACTTTGATATACCTATAACTACACAGTGGCGATTGCCATTGTGATACATTTATATTGTTTGCATGACTCTCTTTCGAGGTTGATAATGTTGACTTATAATAATATTGCATCTACTACATTAATCTAACTTCTAAATTGCAGGGTAAGTAATTACTGTGTGATGTAGTTGATAGGTTTATGTAGTGTATACAGTATTGTTATTTGAAATATAATGAGATTATACCTCCTCATCTCACATCACCTAGCCACTGTTGCTTGATCAGTATCCAGGAAAAAAGAAGTGTGGTCCCCTCTAAACTTGCTGTTTGGACACTTATTTGCTCAGTCCAAGATAATCTTCTTGACTTTGTAAATGCCATGCTTAATTAGAAGTGCTTGGAGTGGGGAGTAAACACGAAGGGCCCCATCAGCATGCATAGGGGCCATTTCATGGTTCTATAAAAGTTCACTAACAGGGGAAATTATATATTACTCAAGTTCAGAGATGTCAGGATGCTCCTGATTAGTAACTTGTCCCTTCTCAAGCACTTCTACTCATCTATTAAGCTTGTCTGTGAGTCATCTCTGCTACATTTCCATGAATTACATCTCATTCTAATAATGAGACAGTTCTGCTGGTGTCATCCCTAGCCTTTCCAGCCTAATCACCACCACGTGGACATGCTTGCCAATATTATATATAGAACATGCCTGTATGTCGCTCTTAAATCACAAGATCTTCCTTATTTCTTGCTTAGTCTCAGAAAACATCACACAAATGTAATCTCCAATCACAGGCTGGCTTTGAACATGAATTCAGACCACCCTATCTGAATTATCTGTGGGGATTCCCTAGGCAGGACGGTCTCATTGCCAGCCACGAGGGAGGTCTAAGAGGCCTGGAACATAGCCATAAAGTTTCTGTTTTGATTTTGATGTTGACATACATTGGAAGTTAGTGGATATCTGTTAGAAATAGGGGTCTCTAGTTGGCCAGGGTATGCACCTCCCCCAAGTAGGGACCCTTACTTTAGCCAGGTAGAGAGATAACACACTTTAGATAACCCAACCCCTGCTCACCCCCTTGGTAGGTTGTCACGAGCAGACAGGCGTATACCAAAGGCAATATGTAAAGCCTTTGCACCCAAACATACAGTAACGCAGTGAAAACATCACAGAAGAGGCACCACACCAGTTTAGAAAAATAAATAATATTTACCTAATCTTTCACAAGGCCAAAACAGCAGTTCTCCAACATACACAAAATAAACAAAAAAGAAAGGAATGCCAGTAGCCAAAAGGGGTCCGGTATTGACAACAATCAGTTCTGGGGGAAGGCGGTACTCACAAATGGACCAGTGCGGCTGACAGGGCTGGTTCCTTTGTTGTGGCCCATGCGGTCTTCTGACCATCTACAGCAGCCCCACACCTCCTGGGACTGCCTCCCTTCAGGAAAGCTATGGGAATTCTCTCCTCCCATCTTCTCCGAGTTTTCGCTGGTTCTGTACCCGCAGGGTGGTTTACATGGCCAGAGGCAGGACTCTGGTCTCGATCTCCTTGAGGCCGGTCCAACTTGCTCTCTGCACTAGGGATCTCCCCTCAGAGCCACTGGGCTGGTCACACCGCTGTTGTCCCTCATGGCAGTCTTGGTCATCCTTTCGATGGGCTGTGCAATTTTTCTGCAACTTCCAGTGGTGAGGCAGTGCTTTCACTCAGCTACAGTTGGAGTACGCTCATGTCTGCTTCTGCAGTCACAAGGCAATGTGGCGGGAGGCTCAGGAATCCCCTTTGCACTGGTGGTGCTGACAAGCAGAATTCTTCCCTCGTCCTCAATTAGAGCCCACGTCTGGGGTCACCAGGCAATGGGGGAGACTCTGGAATCTCCTGGGCACTCACCCTCAATTACAGCACATGCTGGTATAGTGCCGTCCATCAATTGTTTGTTGTAACGCTTTTCGCCCTAAGTGGGATGGGTATGCCCAGACGTGGGTCCCGTGCTCACTACGCCACTGGAGTCCAGCTATCCTGGCTGATGACGGCTGATAGCCAGAAACCGGTCCTAGGATGCTTGATTCCGGTCCAGGGAAGACATGGCTTGGCAGTTCGGGCTGGACTGTTCCCATGAGGCACAGGGTCAAGACTGATTTGCATATGGCCATGTCTGAACTGGGGTGGCGTAGTGGGCAAAAGAACGATGGATTTAATCCAGATCTCTGGACTGGGGGAGAATGTCTGCATTGTCAGCATTCCGTCCATCAGTTGTTTGTTGCAACTCCACTCCCGACATGGCACATGCTAGCACAGTGCCTCTGTTCCCAACACAGTACCCGCTGGTACAGTGCCTCCCCCCCAGCATGGCATACGCTAGTACAGTGCCTCAGCTCTCAACATGGCACACACTGGCACAGTGCTCCACCCCATCAAGGCACACGCTTCGCACAGTGCCTCAGCCCCTGACACAGCACACCCAATCACAGTGCCTCAAGTGCTGGCAGTGGGAGAGCAGACTTCACACAGTGCTCGGTAAATCTTCAAGATGAGCACGGAGAATACTTTGTTGTCCGTGAGTCTTCCACAAAAGTAGGCAAGCACACACTAGCCGGTGAAGATCTTCTCAAGCAGGACACCATAGCAGGGGAAAAAGAGTCAGTCCTTTTCCTCTACCCACAGATATAGGAAACAACTATAGGCCAACTTACCCCTCACACCACCGAAAAGGTAGCACTCCTCACACAGGACTTCAGCTCTTCTTCTTGACAGGGTCCTCTTGTTTCCGGAAGTGATCTTAAGTACTGGAATTTTAGGTCCAATTACTATACCCCATTTTCTCTTTGTTCTCTCTGTGGCAACGGTCTCTGAGCTCAGTCTAAACAAGTTCTGTCCTCCATTGTCCAGCTGGACCACAGGAGGTGGAGACAGCATTGTGCAAAGGAGACATAGCCTATTCTGGTGCTAGTGAAACTCCTCCCACCCCTCTAAATGCAGACAATGTCTATTTAGCCTGGGCATGAGTTACCCAGGAAAGGCAGAACACACCTCAACTCCCCTTGTGACTATCTACAGTGAATGCACATCCCCAGCCCCTGTCACCCCTAAACCAGATGGTGAATATACAATCAGACAGAGGCACACTAAATGGTTAAACAGGAAAATGCCCATTTTCTAAAAGAGGCATTTTCAAACACAGAATAAAAAAAAAACCTTAACTATAAGATGTTATTTTATTCTGAGTTCAGAGAGCCTAAACTCTATTTATCTATCTTGTTCCAATGGAAAGTTACACTTGTTAACTTAGGGGACAGACAGCCTTTTTTATAGTGAAAAACGAAATGTACAGTATTTTACTATGATGACTTGTAAAACACACCAGTACATGTCCTACTTTTAACATACAGTGCACCTTGTCCAGGGGAGTATCTTGAGCCTACTTTAGGGGTGACGTACATGTAGGCAAAAAGAAGGTTAGGGCCTGGTAAGTGGGTGCATTTGCCAGGTCAACATGGCAGTTAAAGGCTGCATGTGCAGACACTACAGTGACAGGTCTGAGTCACATTTAAAAGGCTACTGGTGTGGGCAGCACAATCAGTGCTACTGCTGCAGGCCCACTATTAGCATTTGAGTTGCAGGCCCTGGGCACACAGAGTGCTTTTTACCAGGGACTTACCAGTAAATCAAATAGGCCAATCATGGATAACCAATCACAATCACAATTTACACACACAAAATATTGTTTTAAGTAATATTGTTTGTAAGTGTTAATTTAATTAGTATGAAATGTATTGTAGTGTGTTTGATTCTATATGTTTATTTGTGTTTTAGTAAGATAATTTATTATTTATTAAATTGTTGACATTTGCATTTTTTGTTGTATTAATATTTTAAAAAGTGTACATATTAAAGTAAATTGTATCTTGATTGTTTTAATAATATGCAAATTAATATATTACAATTTTATTTTGGTACATTTCAATGTATAATTAATTAAAATCTATATTAACTGTATTGGATGTTTTTAGGAATTTAAATATAAAAAAACACGATTTAAACTATGAAAATAATTTGAACCTTTCATAATATACATTTATTTTATAAAAATAAAATAATTAGATTTTTTTATGCACACATTTAAAATTGTATAATGTGTTTGGAAAATAAATGTACATAATATAAAAGTATTAATGTTTTGGTTTCATATTTATAGTTAAATATTAAAAATAGATTTCAATTTTTTTAAATTTCTAATTGGTTTTATATTTTACATTTTATGTTTGTTAATTTTGGATTTTTTTTATTGTTTAAAGTTTAGGAATTATAGTAAATATTTAAAAAATGTATCATTTATGTTAAGTAATACCTTTTTTATATGTTAATGTTTAATATGAATATATAGGTTTGTTGTTATGGTTAGTGTGGTTTTTAGATTACATTTTAGGTAAAAGATTGTGTGTGAGTATGGAGCATTGATTGTGTTTATATATAGGGGCCAATTACGATACGGCTCAGAAGGCTCCGACCGATGGTCGGAGCCCTACAAAATGCATCGTAATGGGCACCTCAGTTTACTTTCCGGTCGTCTAATTAAGATATAGGCGGTCAGAAAGTAAATCGGCCGGTCATTACAGCTGGCTTCTGATGGGCTCAGAGAGCCTGTCAGCCAGTCAGAATCTAGCCAGTAATCTTAAGTGCGGGCCTTTCCGCCCTTTAGATTACAATGCACGGTTTCCAACATGGTTTCCATGCCGGCCTCTCTGACATGGAAACCATGTTGGAAAGCGTGTTGGGGGCCCCCACCAGGGCCTCCTTTGGTACATGGCCTCCTGAAGGAGGCCAAGAGGGAAACTATGGTGCCCCGTACTGATCCCTGCACTTCGTGACAGGCACCTTGCACCTTGTGGCACCCGCCACGGGGTGCTGGGATGAAATGCACCTCCCATTTCACTGTGGGATCATGCATTATGGCAGGTTTACGTCTGGAATACATGCTCCCATAGTGAAATGTAGGAATGTGACCGAACAGTGTTCATTCGCTCGGTCCCAGGAACGAGTCGGTGTCGGGCAAAAGGAATTCCACCTGACATCGAAATCAGGCCCATAATGTTTAATTTCTATTACTGTGTATAAAATGTTTTAGATTGCAATGGAATTAGTACATTTCAACTCTTCAGCGTCCAACAACTTCCTAAAATTGTCACCTTCACCGTCAATATGGTAAGATTGGAGTAGGAATAGTAAATGACACCCCTTTTGTGTCAAACACCTTCCCTCAATATGGTTAGATTGCAGTTGAAGTAGTAAATTTCACCCTTTTAGTGCCCAACATCTTCCCTCAATATACTCAGATTGGAGTGGAAATAGTAAATGTCAGCCCTTTAGTGTCCAACACCTTCTCCACATTGGGATAGGTTGGAATGGGAATAGTAAATTACACCATTTTACTACCCAACACTTTCCCCAAATTGGTTTAGATTGGAGTGGAAATAGTTAATGACACCCTTCTAATCCAATACTTTCCCCAAATTGGTTTTGATTGTAGTGGGACTACTAAATGTCACCCCTTTAGTATCCAACACTGTCCCCAAATCTTTTTAGATGTAGTGAAAACAGTATTTTCTACCCCTTTAGTGTCCAACACCTTCTTCAAATTGGCATAGGTTAGAGTGGTAATAGTAAATGTTACCCTTTTAGTGTCCAGCACCTTTCCCAATATGGCTCAATTGGATTGAAAATAGTAAATGTCACTCCTTTGGAGTCCAACACTTTCCCCAAATTGGTACAGTTTGGAGTGCGAATAGTAAATGACATGTTTTTAGTGCCCAGCATTTTCCCCAAATTGGTTTAAATTGGAGTGAGAATAGTACATATCACCTCTTTAGTGCCCAACATTGTCCCCATATTGGCTTAGATCAGAGTGGGAATAGTATTTTATACCCCTTTAGTGTCCAGCATCTTCTTGTAGATTGGAGCAGGAATAATAAATATCACCCTTTTAGTGCCAAATTCCTTCCCCAGATTGGTGTAGGTTGGAGTGTGAATAGCAATTCTCAAATTAGGTTAGATTGGGGTGGAAATAGTAAATGTCACCCCTTCAGTGTACAACACTGTCCTCAAATTAGTTTAGATTGGAATGGGAATAGTAAATATTACCCCTTTGGTATCCAACACTTTCTTAAAAATGGTTTATGTTGGAGTGTGATTATTTAATTTGATAATTTTAGTCTGAAATCCTGTGTTTTAATGTTATATTTATGTAGTAGAAACAGTTTGTGGTATTTTTTAGAAGGGTTTGTATTTAGAAATATAAGAAAACATGTTAGATGTATGTTTGTAAGCAATAATATCATTGATTACATTCTTTTTATAGGATAAAGACGTCTAACACATTTTTCTCATTTTATTTATGTTTTAAAAGTTTGTTTCATGTACTATTTTACAGTTTTTAAAAATATATATTTCAACTTAAAAATAAACATTCATGAAGTTAAATAAATTAAAATCTTTTTAATTATTTATATTATTAAATACAAAGTGTAAATGATGTTTAAATACTATCTATGTTGTACAACTTCCATTTTTTATTCCATTGTTTAACACTTTTTTAACATTTCTTAAATAGTTTTATGGACCTAGTTTAAATATTTCTTGCAACATTTATTGACATGTTTTATTATGTGTAATCATTTTTTACATTTTCTCAATTTTGTTTACATATTTCTATTCATTTCTATGGGGAAATGGTCTTTTGTTTAGTTTCATTTAGTGGCTATTTTGTTTTACTGCTACCTTCTGTTTTGGTATATGTTTGTGATTTTTTTTGTGTTTTGAAGATAGTAGGGGTTTAGGGGTTAGGTCTAGAGTTAGTTATAGGGTTGTTTGTGAGTTTGCTGTATATTTAGATGAATTAATAGGAGGGGTTTCACTAGTTTATAGTATTTAGTTCTTTCATACTGTTAAAGCACCTTATTAAGAGTTTGGCGGTGCGGGATTGGAACAGCCCAGCTTACATACCGTCAAACCCATGTAGAAACCGCCCGCTAGATCAGGAGTTTTCTTCTGTCTGGCGGGCGGTTCTTTGGCATTCCCAGGGAGACCCCTTTGAAAAAGGCACCGCAATGGGAACTTCAAAGACAGTACCTGCAAAGCATGGACTGCTCCAGTCCATGCAATGCAGGTACTGGTGTGCATGCCCATAGGGGGCACATGTTGTGCCCCCCCGTGTGCATCTGCATGGCGTGAGGCACAAGAGCTCCCTCTAGGGTCCCCTTTGTAAACTCACCGCCACACTTTTCATGGCGGTCGCTCTTTCATGAAAAGTGTGGTGATGAGGAAACTCATAATATGCTTGGCCCCACCAATCATATTGTGGCCTCAGGACCACCACGCAACCACCAGGGAACAGCAGATCCCTGGCGGTAGTGTCAGATGCGGTGTTCCCAGGGTGGCCTGACTGTCCACCATCATGAGTTTGGTGGTGTGTGGACCGCTAGATTCATAATAAGCCCCTTAGTAATGTTACGTTAAGTTATGTTAAATTGTGTTATGTTACTTTTATTTTGATGATTAAGGGCCTTATTATGACTTTGGCGGTCTCGGAGTGGGGCCGCCATGCTGCTGCCTTGCTCTGAGACCGCCAAAGCCATTAAAGACCTCCTGCCAGAGTGCAACTTATTTTTACTCTGGCAGGTGGTTCTGTGGCTGCCCCACTGCACTGCCTTTAAGGAAGCGTCAAAGGTAATTCCTGCAGGACATGGACTGGCAAGTCCATGTCCTGCAGGAACTGAGGGTGCATGCACACAGGGGACACAAAAGATGCCCCTCTGCATGCACCCCACAGCGCAGAGGCAACAGGGGTCCCTGTAGGATACCTTTGTTTCCTCACACCACACTTCTCTTTGCAGTCGCACTCCCATAAAAGTGTGGCAGTGTGGAAACTCCTAATATGCCTAGCAGTGCATCAGCGGAACCACCAGCATATTAGGGTCCTCAGACCACTCCACCACCACCAGGAATCGTGGATCCCTGGCATCAGCTGCAATCCCGTGGTATTCCAGCTACCACATTCCTAATGTGACGGGGAACTCGCCACGTGTTTGTCAATCCATGGGGCTGCCAAACTCATAATAAGGGCCTAAGTGTGATGTATATGTATTTGTGAGAATCTACTGTGTTTTACGGGTGAGTCTTCTTATTTACGTTAAAGCTTTTTGTCTACATACGTGTCCTATGGGCATTGGGAGTTCCCCTTTTTGTGTTGCTGTAGGAAATCAATTTTAGTTTAAAATAAACCAATAATCTTTTACTTTGATCTCCTTCTCTTCATGTTTCATGGAGAATTTCTTTTTTTAACACTTTTATTTCGTTTTTTTAAGGTTTCTAGATATTTTGGTTTGCTTTGAGGGATCTTTATTAGATTAGTTTTATTTTTGCATTTTTGGGGTTTTTTTTGGATAATATTTTGCCAGTCTATGGTTGATTACTATTTTTGACTATGTAGATATATAGGAAGATCTGCAGCTACACAACAGTAAGTCTTATTTATTTTGTTTCTTTTGGGTGGGATATGTTATATTTTATTGTTTATTGTTTTTCAGTTAATGACTGTTAGAAATTGGTTCTCTACTTGGCAGGGGTATGTACCCTGTCCAAGTAGGGACCACAATCCTACTCAGGGTAAGTCAGATATACAACTTAAATTAACCTGTGCTCACCCTCTGATAGGTTGGCACAGAGCAGTCAGGCTCAACTTAAAAGGCAATGTGTAAAGTATTTGAGCAACGCTTGCAGCAATAACAGGGGCGTAACAAAGGCCCCTGCAGTGCGGGTGGGCCCCAGAGCTCCAGGGGGCCCCCTCAGCACAGTCCCATGACCTGAGAGCTCTGTAGAAAGTCCGGAAGAGGGCCCCTAAATGCACTTTGCAGGTGGGGCCCCCCTCGAGTTTTGTTACGCCGCTGAGCAGTAACACAGTGAAAACACAACAAAGAAACTCCACAGCCGTTTAGAAAAAAGGTACTCTTTATACTATGCAAAACCAAAACAACAAAAATCCCAAAAATATATCTTCAGTTGTGCAAAATCGAATTATGTAGGTGATTCTAGTGCTAGCAGAACACTGGCGCTCAGTTGGGTAATCGTGGTCAAGCTGGACCAAGATAAATTGGCAAAAGTTCCCAGCAAGGGTTTGACAAATACATATGCAGGATAACATAGCATATTACAAAGTCGCCATAAGGCAAAGGCTGGAGCCAGTCACTGTGATGGTTACATTTCTTATTTATATATTGTTTTATAATCTCAGCTTTCATTAACATTGAACTTTTACTTAATTTTCAGACTGATGAAATAACATATTTTACTTTTTATTTATGAAAAATGATTTGTCATGTTGGTTTAGGTTTTGTGATAGATTTTTGGGACTTTGGTAGGTTACTATTTTTTTTATAATATGCTTTTGGTTATCAATTCTAAGTAATCTACTCCTTTGTTATTTATGAAGACTTTAACTTTACATTGTAGCATGTCATACATTCTCTTGGTTTGCTCGATTCATCGTTGTTGGTAGTTTTGCTCTATTTGTAATGCTTATATAAACGCGTTTCGAGTCTCCTGACTCTTGATCACAGGCTTAAGACGGCATCACGGAACAAGAAGCAGTTCACGGAAGTATATCTCCAGATGGGACCACACAGGTGAGTTCATTTACACGCCGTGCACTATGGGATCTGTAGTGCTGCTTTAATCATTAATACCCTCCAGTGGGTTTGTTACCGCTTTGCCTCTTTTCAAAATTCAACACAACCCTCCAGTGGGCTACTGACAACACCAAGCAGTTCAATTCTTGGTCCGTTGTGACCGGATTGAGGCGGCGAAAAGTTCTGTGCCCCAGCGGCTCCGTTCCACATTTTAACGGCGGTGCTTCTTTCACGGCGGGACAGCCGTAAATATGTTTGCCATGTTGTGTCCAAAAACGGAAGAGCACTCCACTGCAGGCCACTTATTTCAAAGCTTTATTCGTTTGCAGGAGCATAGCCGCTTGAGGTTGTCAGACAATAGTGCCTAACGCGTTTCGAGTCTCCTGACTCTTGATCACAGGCTTAAGACGGCATCACGGAACAAGAAGCAGTTCACGGAAGTATATCCCCCAGATGGGACCACACAGGTGAGTTCATTTACACGCCGTGCACTATGGGATCTGTAGTGCTGCTTTAATCATTAATACCCTCCAGTGGGTTTGTTACCGCTTTGCCTCTTTTCAAAATTCAACACAACCCTCCAGTGGGCTACTGACAACACCAAGCAGTTCAATTCTTGGTCCGCTGTGACCGGATTGAGGCGGCGAAAAGTTCTGTGCCCCAGCGGCTCCGTTCCACATTTTAACGGCGGTGCTTCTTTCACGGCGGGACAGCCGTAAATATGTTTGCCATGTTGTGTCCAAAAACGAAAGAGCACTCCACTGCAGGCCACTTATTTCAAAGCTTTATTCGTTTGCAGGAGCATAGCCGCTTGAGGTTGTCAGACAATAGTGCCTAACGCGTTTCGAGTCTCCTGACTCTTGATCACAGGCTTAAGACGGCATCACGGAACAAGAAGCAGTTCACGGAAGTATATCCCCCAGATGGGACCACACAGGTGAGTTCATTTACACGCCGTGCACTATGGGATCTGTAGTGCTGCTTTAATCATTAATACCCTCCAGTGGGTTTGTTACCGCTTTGCCTCTTTTCAAAATTCAACACAACCCTCCAGTGGGCTACTGACAACACCAAGCAGTTCAATTTTTGGTCCGCTGCGACCGGATTGAGGCGGCGAAAAGTTCTGTGCCCCAGCGGCTCCGTTCCACCTTTTAACGGCGGTGCTTCTTTCACGGCGGGACAGCCGTAAATGTTTGCCATGTTGTGTCCAAAAACGAAAGAGCACTCCACTGCAGGCCACTTATTTCAAAGCTTTATTCGTTTGCAGGAGCATAGCCGCTGGAGGTTGTCAGACAATAGTGCCTAACGCGTTTTGAGTCTCCTGACTCTTGATCACAGGCTTAAGACGGCATCACGGAACAAGAAGCAGTTCACGGAAGTATATTCCCCAGATGGGACCACACAGGTGAGTTCATTTACACGCCGTGCACTATGGGATCTGTAGTGCTGATTTAATCATTAATACCCTCCAGTGGGTTTGTTACCGCTTTGCCTCTTTTCAAAATTCAACACAACCCTCCAGTGGGCTACTGACAACACCAAGCAGTTCAATTCTTGGTCCGCTGTGACCGGATTGAGGCAGCGAAAAGTTCTGTGCCCCAGCGGCTCCGTTCCACATTTTAACGGCGGTGCTTATTTCACGGCGGGACAGCCGTAAATATGTTTGCCATGTTGTGTCCAAAAACGAAAGAGCACTCCACTGCAGGCCACTTATTTCAAAGCTTTATTCGTTTGCAGGAGCATAGCCGCTTGAGGTTGTCAGACAATAGTGCCTAACGCGTTTCGAGTCTCCTGACTCTTGATCACAGGCTTAAGATGGCATCACGGAACAAGAAGCAGTTCACGGAAGTATATCCCCCAGATGGGACCACACAGGTGAGTTCATTTACACGCCGTGCACTATGGGATCTGTAGTGCTGCTTTAATCATTAATACCCTCCAGTGGGTTTGTTACCGCTTTGCCTCTTTTCAAAACAACATGGCAAACATATATATATATATATCTATATTTTGAATAACTTTGGCGCCGGTTGACGAATCCTCGCGAAATTTTCAAAACTAATGGGGCTCTCCGTTCAGCTCCTACCCTGAAAGTCTCGGGGTGATTCGTCAAGCGGGGGCCGAGAAAAAAGGGGGGTCCCAAAACGCGTTTTCCCCATGCATTTTTCCATAGGACCTTTAGACGCAGCTACAGCCCGAACGGCTGAACAGAATTGCTTGAAATTTGGCAGAGAGGTAGCCATAAGGTCAAGGAAGTGCCTTTTGCAGGTCTGGTGTAAATCTGTTCAGTATTTCCTGAGAAAATAGCATTTAAAAGCATATCAAAATCTATACGCGCGCAGGGTGCGCGCACCGTGCGAGCACCATGCGAGCACCCTAACGTGCACAAGCGTAATTCTGATTGGTGGTTACATGTTAGTCAACGTTCGAATCGGTCGAAATCAGGAAGTGTCAGCCGCCATTTTGTTTGTTTTCAGTGCGAGAGTGAAAAAGGAAGGTGGCGAACGTGAAAAGGGGGCAGGGTAGAGAGTTCCTGACCCCCTAGCCTTTGCCAGGGGGTCCCTGACAGGACCCCGAAGGCAGAATTTTTTTTTTTTCTTAAAATCGCGGGGGTGCGCGTACCGTGCGCGCACCGTGAGAACCAAAAAAAAATATATATATATATTTTTTTTTTTAAATCGCGGGGGTGCGCGCACCGTGAAAACCCCCAAAAAAATAAATAATTTTTAATACGTAGTTTATTGTAAAATAAATATATAAAAAAATAATAATACATAAATAAATTAGCATTAAAAAACCGTACAAATTCACTGAAAAAACCATAGGTTTCACACACGTTATAGTTAGGAATTAGCATTTAAAAAACCTTGCAAATTCACTGAAAAAACCATAGGTTTCACACACATTATAGTTAGGTGGATATTTCACTCGTTAAAAACCAATGAAATTCCCCCGTTATAGTTAGTTCAGATAACTATAACTTGCGCGACCGCCACTCTATCACAAGGATGATGTCATCAGTGATGTCATGAGTGATGCCACTGACCATGTCATGAGTGATGTGACGTCATGAGCAGTGGATTGCGGGCGCGCGAGTTATAGTTATCTGAACTAACTATAACAGGGGAATTTCATTGGTTTTTTACGAGTGAAATATCCACCTAACTATAACATGTGTGAAACCTATGGTTTTTTAAGTGAATTTGCAAGGTTTTTTAAATGCTAATTCCTAACTATAACGTGTGTGAAACCTATGGTTTTTTCAGTGAATATATATATGCATATATATATATATATATATATATATAGAGAGAGAGAGAGAGAGAGAGAGAGAGATATTTAGGTTTTTATCTAAATGTTTTAAATTTTTTGGGGGGTTGTATTGTTATGATTTTTGTTCTATAATTTATTGGGGTTCATGGTAAATATTTGGGTGATGTAATAGTTATATATTTAATTTAAACGTGTAACTAAACATTTTTAAGTTTATTTCAAATAATATTATATGTTAAAAGGGATTATTTTATATTTTTAAATGATAATTACATTATTTTGGTGATATTGTATTCAATATTGTGTTCATAGATATTTTTTAACCTATTATATGTTTATTTAAAGGTGACGATGCTTGATGCCTTGGCTACTTAAGATGGAAAAAACCCTCCCTGTTAATTTTTTCCCCTGACTCGGGCAGACAGTACTGTGGTGGCTGGACAGACTGGTATAAATGCCCTATTGAGAGACCAACAGACTGGAGTATACAAGACACCTACCATGGATGCGCAGCAGGGGGTGTTAGACTTTTTTCAATAGGGTGGTTCTGCCACTGTTTACAGAGGCCCAGTAGGAGGAACTGGATGATAAAATACTGGAGAACAAAATATGCATATCCAACTGCAGCATAGCCCTTGGAAAATGCCCAAGGCCTGATGGCATTCCGGTGGAGTATTATCACACTTACGCTGATTTGCTGGTCCCCAAGCTCCTGGAGATGTTCCTTGAGGCTAGGCATTGTGTTACACTAATGTTGCCAATGCGTGAGGCCCTCATTGTAGTGATTCCTAAACCGAATAAAGATCCAGGCAATCCAGGGTCCTACAAGCCACTATCCATGCTGAATGTGGAAACAAAGAGTCTCTCTATGCTGCTTGCGACGTGCTTCATCTGTTGTGATATGATTGGCGGGAAATCCATGTGAATCTCCGGCGACTGTTCCACGTGTTGCACTCGGTTCAGGGATTCAACATTGAAGCGGCTCTGATGGCACTGGATATACAGAAAGCATTTGATAACCTGGGCTAGGGGTACCTGTGGGAGGTGCATGCAGCACACATAGAAAGAGGAAAACAACGCGAAGAAAGTAATACATTTCTCTTCATTGCGTCGCCCTATGCCTCCCATGGAGAGGCATAGCATTCAGATGCATTTCCAGATTTGATTTCTGGAAATATTTCAGGTTCCACGGGTGTTGGGTGGGTACACCAACAGCAACACCCATGGAATGCCCCTTTCACGCAAAGTGCTGTGTGTAAAGGGGCCGTATTAATAAGGACAGGAAAAGACACACAGGGTGGCTTTTCCTGTCCTTGTAAATATGGTGCGGTGATGGATCAAACCCAGATCTGTTGACTGGGTGTGAGTGTTTGATTGGTTCTGATGCTCCGTCCATCACCACCCCCTTTTGTACCGCTTTGTTCGCCATAAGTTGGCAGGGTATGCTCAGACGTTGAGACCCTTGCTCACTTTGCCACTGGATTCAAGCAAGCCTGGCTGAAGACGACTGAAATGCCAGAAACCGGTCCTAGGAAGCTTGTTTCCGGTCCAGGGAAGACATGGCTTGGCAGTTCGGGCTCGACTGTTCCCATGAGGCACAGGGTCAGACTGATTTGCATATGGCCATGTCTGAACTGGGGTGGCAGAGTGGGCTAAAGAACGGTGATGTATCAAACCCAGATCTGTTGACTGGGTGTGAGTGTTTGATTGGCTCTGATGCTCCGTCCATCACCACCCCCTTTTGTACCGCTTTGTTCACCATAAGTTGGCAGGGTATGCTCAGACGTTGAGTCCCTTGCTCACTTTGCCACTGGATTCAAGCAAGCTTGGCTGAAGACGGCTGAAATGCCAGAAACAGGTCCTAGGAAGCTTCTTTCCGGTCCAGGGAAGACATGGCTTGGCAGTTCGGGCTGGACTGTTCCCATGAGGCACAGGGTCAGACTGATTTGCATATGGCCATGTCTGACCTGGGGTGGAAGAGTGGGCTAAAGAACGGTGATGGATCAAACCCAGATCTGTTGACTGGGTGTGAGTGTTTGATTGGTTCTGATGCTCCGTCTATCACCACCCCCTTTTGTACCGCTTTGTTCACCATAAGTTGGCAGGGTATGCTCAGACGTTGAGTCCCTTGCTCACTTTGCCACTGGATTCAAGCAAGCCTGGCTGAAGACGGCTGAAATACCAGAAACCGGTCCTAGGAAGCTTCTTTCCGGTCCAGGGAAGACATGGCTTGGCAGTTCGGGCTGGACTGTTCCCATGAGGCACAGAGTCAGACTGATTTGCATATTGCCATGTCTGAACTGGGGTGGGAGAGTGGGCTAAAGAACGGTGATGGATCAAACCCAGATCTGTTGACTGGGTGTGAGTGTTTGATTGGTTCTGATGCTCCGTCCATCATCACCCCCTTTTGTACCGCTTTGTTCGCCATAAGTTGGCAGGGTATGCTCAGACGTTGAGTCCCTTGCTCACTTTGCCACTGGATTCAAGCAAGCCTGGCTGAAGACGGCTGAAATGCCAGAAACCGGTCCTAGGAAGCTTGTTTCTGGTCCAGGGAAGACATGGCTTGGCAGTTCGGGCTGGACTGTTCCCATGAGGCACAGGGTCAGACTGATTTGCATATGGCCATGTCTCAACTGGGGTGTCAGAGTGGGCTAAAGAACGGTGATGGATCAAACCCAGATCTGTTGACTGGGTGTGAGTGTTTGATTGGTTCTGATGCTCCGTCCATCACCACCCCCTTTTGTACCGCTTTGTTCGCCATAAGTTGGCAGGGTATGCTCAGACGTTAAGTCCCCTGCTCACTTTGCCACTGGATTCAAGCAAGCCTGACTGAAGATGGGCTGAAATGCCAGAAACCGGTCCTAGAAAGCTTGTTTCCGGTCCAGGAAAGACATGGTTTGGCAGTTCGGGCTGGACTGTTCCCATGAGGCACAGGGTCAGACTGATTTGCATATGGCCATGTCTGAACTGGGGTGGCAGAGTGGGCTAAAGAACGGTGATGGATCAAACCCATGTCTGTTGACTGGGTGTGAGTGTTTGATTGGTTCTGATGCTCTGTCTATCACCACCCCCTTTTGTACCGCTTTGTTCGCCATAAGTTGGCAGGGTATGCTCAGACGTTGAGTCCCTTGCTCACTTTGCCACTGGATTCAAGCAAGCCTGGCTGAAGATGGCTGAAATACCAGAAACCGGTCCTAGGAAGCTTCTTTCCGGTCCAGGGAAGACATGGCTTGGCAGTTCGGGCTGGACTGTTCCCATGAGGCACAGGGTCAGACTGATTTGCATATGGCCATGTCTGAACTGGGGTGGCAGAGTGGGCTAAAGAACGGTGAGGGATCAAACCCAGATCTGTTGACTGGGTGTGAGTGTTTGATTGGTTCTGATGCTCCGTCCATCACCACCCCCTTTTGTACCGCTTTGTTCGCCATAAGTTGGCAGGGTATGCTCAGACGTTGAGTCCCTTGCTCACTTTGCCACTGGATTCAAGCAAGCCTGGCTGAAGACGGCTGAAATGCCAGAAACCGGTCCTAGGAAGCTTGTTTCTGGTCCAGGGAAGACATGGTTTGGCAGTTCGGGCTGGACTGTTCCCATGAGGCACAGGGTCAGACTGATTTGCATATGGCCATGTCTGAACTGGGGTGGCAGAGTGGGCTAAAGAACGGTGATGGATCAAACCCATGTCTGTTGACTGGGTGTGAGTGTTTGATTGGTTCTGATGCTCTGTCTATCACCACCCCCTTTTGTACCGCTTTGTTCGCCATAAGATGGCAGGGTATGCTCAGACGTTGAGTCCCTTGCTCACTTTGCCACTGGATTCAAGCAAGCCTGGCTGAAGATGGCTGAAATACCAGAAACCGGTCCTAGGAAGCTTCTTTCCGGTCCAGGGAAGACATGGCTTGGCAGTTCGGGCTGGACTGTTCCCATGAGGCACAGGGTCAGACTGATTTGCATATGGCCATGTCTGAACTGGGGTGGCAGAGTGGGCTAAAGAACGGTGATGGATCAAACCCAGATCTGTTGACTGGGTGTGAGTGTTTGATTGGTTCTGATGCTCCGTCCATCACCACCCCCTTTTGTACCGCTTTGTTCGCCATAAGTTGGCAGGGTATGCTCAGACGTTGAGTCCCTTGCTCACTTTGCCACTGGATTCAAGCAAGCCTGGCTGAAGACGGCTGAAATGCCAGAAACCGGTCCTAGGAAGCTTGTTTCTGGTCCAGGGAAGACATGGCTTGGCAGTTCGGGCTTTACTGTTCCCATGAGGCACAGGGTCAGACTGATTTGCATATGGCCATGTCTCAACTGGGGTGGCAGAGTGGGCTAAAGAACGGTGATGGATCAAACCCAGATCTGTTGACTGGGTGTGAGTGTTTGATTGGTTCTGATGCTCCGTCCATCACCACCCCCTTTTGTACCGCTTGTAAATATGGGGCAGAAAAATGCGTTGCTGGTGCATCACAAAAAGTGACGCACTGGCAGCGCCAGGGGCTTGAAATCTGCACCTGAATAACCTGCTGAAGGGGATTTAGAAGAACATAGAGTCCCAACACATCGATGATTGATATGTTAATAAATCATTTGGACGTTATGTACTCACATTAGGATAGAATTAACAAATGTTTAATAATCGTTACGTGGATGAAATGTATTTAAACACAATCATTTGTATTGAATCAGAATGTGGCCATATTGAAATTTAGTTATCCTTATTGATGATAGCAGGTTATTAAAAATGACACCACATATGCTACATGGGTATAGTTCATTGCAACTTATTCATGCTTTAACAAATAAATACCAAATGCGTTCAAAGTTAACCGCTGTAGATTGGTGTGGCCACTGTCTCTGAACGCATTTTGTTAAAACATTAATCAAATATATTTAAAATTACCAACACAGATCCTCCTACCTACCTGTCTTTGCATGTACATTAATAAAAAAAAGTAAGAACATACATTTTGTGCCTTTCCTAGGGAATTGTAATGCAAATTAACATAAAATAGAGTCAGACGCTGGTGGATGTTAGTGTCAGTCACAAATCAATTTCATTATGTTAATTGGGGAAACAGTGACTTTTCTTCAAAAATCCATAAACCGATTTGATATTTTGCCGACCATAAGACGCCTTGCTGATGCAAACCTCTATTCCATTGACAGGGTGTAACTCCATTGAAGGATTACAAATCAGTTAAGCACGTAGCCATGCGGAGCACAACTTTAAAAGACCCTTCGCTTCATCGTCAACAATGGTTGATAGGTTATGCTAGGATTTTTAGCCAGTAATGTAATTTGCTTCAGTTCCTTAAATTTTAACTCACCATGCTCCCTCAAACTCTATAGAAAACATCTGTTCTTGCTTTGTACTTATTTGAAATGTCCATTGACAACTCCAGTGATTCTGGTTAGATGTCTCCATGAACGAGGCAAACCAGGGCTCCATGCAGCATATCTTCCTCAGTGGATGGGGAAGGGAGGTGGGCTCAGCTCTGCAGTCTTGATCCTTGGCTCAGCCACACACATGTTTGTTGAGGCAGGCAGACCACCCAATGTCATTGCACAAGACTGTGTGACTGATGCGCCATCAATGCAATTAAGAGCAGGTACGAGCACTGCACATTTCAGCGACCACCTTCACCACACAACAATACACACTCCACCCTCTGCTTACGGAGTTACCATAGCCCGCGGTGAGAACCCAGCCACAAATAAACAAGAACACCAGATTTTACTCATATAAGTCACCCATTCAGGATAATGGGGCTCATAAAATAAGCAGTAATGACATCACTGTTCTAGAAATGTGCCCTGGACATTTCCACACCCCTGCCCACTGGTGGCACACTGCACAGCACAGGTTACAGTATTCCTTCATAATGGCCTTTGCAGCAGCTAGTTTGTGTGATTAGCCGCTCTTGCTGCTTCAGCAGCGCTTCAATGGCAGAACACCTATGACATTGAAGCAACTTGTATCAAGTTTGACAGTGCCATTACTTATAGGAAACACCCCTAAAGAACAAATTGCTTTGATAGAGACACTGTGAAAATAGGGTGAAGGTTGGGTGTAGGAGTTGTAAGGGAAGTCATCCCAATGGACAGACTACTAATTTATTGAACACACTTTGTGAATTAGAAGAAAAGTATAGCTTTATTTATAGTTTGGCGGGTGGGATACTCTGTCACAAATGTGGCAAATATACTCGCCTCTTTATTACATCCTATGGCATTTGTAAAAAGGCAGATGGGATATTCACCTTGATTTATCAGAGAATCCACTCCATTAATCTCTAAATAAGGTGATTAATCTTTGTTGAACGTGTGCTTTCTTGATTAATTTTTTGGAGAATTCCATTTCTGTGTAAAGTAATTACATCTATCATTTTATCACAAAACAATTTATACATTCCAGCAGTGCTAAACAACAAAGACACAAATTGTAAGGCTGAGCTAAGTTGAATGTTCGCTTTCGCTCACAGCTCCTCCTGTGCAATCTTCCATTTTGCTGTATTCTCGAGAAAATAGAGCAAATTCACATTTGAAGGCTGTAATTTATAATATTAAAATCAATTTGATCTTACTGACATGTCAACATAAACTGGTTAGATAAATATGGACAAATATGGCCTTAAACGGATGACATTACCCATAGCTTGCAGACTGTTCTCTTCAGAAGGTGAGCATGTAAATATGTTTTTTTCAGAAGCAGTGTTCTACACATGACAAGATTAAGTCCTAGTTTCATTTGCATATGAACCATTCACAGTCCCAATAAGTGCACATTGCGTCAATAAAAAAACATTTCAATTACATTTTTGGACAACATTCTTGTTTTATGATGAGCTCTTAAGAGCAAAAAACATACTCCTCTGCAAAGGAGAAATATCACACCAAAGATGAAAGAAAGAGTATCTGAATAGAACGAAAGCAAACAACAGCTGACTAAAATAATTACATTAAATTATTGAGCCCTTATTAAAAACCTCTTATAAAGCATGCTGTCCATAGTCAAAAATCCTATGTACTAAGTGGATGCCAGGGGGGGCCTTAACATCATGCTTTTCTTGTTTAAAGTACATGTGAAAACATAATGATTGTTAATAGTATATAAAGCTCATCCGTAGTACTTCATAACCAAAATCAAAGGAAATATTGTCAGTTTCTGGGTGGTGTGGAAGAAGACAGGAAAGGTCAAGTTTGAAAACATTTGTCTAAGCCTCTTTTATAGATTTGCACAAATTCAGCTAGGAGTGTTTTCTGTATAAAATGTTCCAATTTGCTGTTTTGTTTGCTAAATCTTGAACGCAAGTGCCCTCTGAAGAAAGATTCTCTAGGCGCAATGAGACAAACATGTATGCCTTAAGTAACAAGGCATGTTTGAGGGTTGATACTGAATATTGTTGCCTTGATTAGTTCATTCTTTCACGGTCCTTTTAGATTTGAATGATCAATTTAGGATTCCAGGTGGGAAAAAGATTAATACATGTTTGTAATTATTATTGACAACCTATGTTACAAAGAGGTAATGTTGTCAATATACGACCAGTTATTTCTCACTGCTTGCACATTTACATGAGTAACTCGCTTAGTGGAACATTATCACTAGAAGGCGAACCTGGCATGTTTCTTGGAAAAGGTTGTGATACACAGGTAAATCGTTTGTTAAGCTATTTCATTACTTTGAAGATGACAGTCTTTGCAGAAGTTTAATGAAGTGTTCTACAGTGTTTTCTTATGCTCTATCCACTGGTAATATGCTAAACCAATACGAAGGAACCTGCTGTTGTGCTACAACGTTTTTCAAAGTCTCCCTCAACAATTGATATTTGCATTAGTTAATGTCGGTTTTCCAAAGTACGAATCTCTACTTCATTGCCTTATGGTCAAGTTAGGTTAGGCAACTTTGTTTGTCATATTCTTGTGACCACAGCTTGAGTGAATTGTGTTGACAATCATTGGTAGAATTATCTCATAATCTAAGGAAAAGAATCAAAGCCATCTTAATTAGAATCTTAGAGTACATCTTAACAGCCCTAAGTAACAATAATGTAGTCTTGGAAAGCTACAGTAGGGCAACTTCTAACCAAAATCTTCAACAGGGCACTAGGGATATCCCTAACATTGAAAGTCTGACAGAATGCGTAGGTTAAGTCTGCTAGGCTCAGTTGCTTGTTGGAAATGGAAGGGGAATGAAGGTACTTTACATGCTTGTTTTGGTCCGGATCTAAAGTCTATACTTTCTGTCATTAAATTGAATGAAATAATTAAACAATTATGGGTGATAAAGTTAACTTAGGTGCATTTAGCTATTTTAGGATGATCGAGAAGACTTCTGAACATGACACAAGATGAGATAATGTAGCTGCTGGGAACTGTGACATGTGTAAAGACGGAACGTCTTTGGTCTTGCACATCCATTAAGAAATTAAGAAATCTACTATTGAAAAAAATAGCTTGAGGGGATGGGGCTTTGGCAAGACTCCAACAGAGTTCAAAATAATATGAGAAGTCTGAGGTTATTTGGTTTAACTTTCTGGAGACATATATTTTCAACTAGACTTTTAGGATTGGAGTAATCGTATAGCATGGTCGACTGCCTAGGTCTTCTCTTTCTTCTTTATCTATTTTACCCTATGTAGTTTCTAGTTCTAGTTGTGCTCTTTCTCTCCTAGGCCCTGAGTATGGGTGCCAGTAAAAGGCATTTCAAATCTGACACTCTGGAGTATGGAATGTATCCTTTGTAAAATAAAAAACATTACAAGAATAACACATTGAAAATCCACACGTCACAGAAATAAATAGGCTTTTCCCCTGTTAAATTCTGCTAACTTAAGCTGACAACCTTTAAAAATGTAATAGGTTGCAGATTTTCTCACACCCAGTAAGTAGGAGGAATAAATACCACATAACAAATCTGTAAACAACAAAAATGAATATCAAATGACAATGTGCAGGTTGTTTTCATAACACCAAACAGTAGCAATTTGTGTATAAGGAAGATGAATGGTACACTCTGCACATTGTCATTTGATACTCATTTTTGTTGTTTACAGATTTTTCCCCTGATGAAGGGACACATGTCCTGAAATGCATTGGGCATGGAAGAACAGAATATATGTACATAAACAACCGAAAGGCATAATATGTGCATGTGTATATGTTTCATGAGGATTTGAAATGGAAATATTTTGAATTAACAATAATCATTTTGAATACAAAGAACTAAGAGTGTTAACATTTGTGTTTGCAATAGTGCACATTGGAACAAGTACAAGTACTTGAGATATGATTTTGATAATGGGCTTAAACCTTCGCAACATGCAGAACATTAAGCATATCTGTAAAATCACCCATATTTTGAAGATATTATAATCTGTTGTTAGTGGTATTCAGGTGTGTAAGAAATGCAATAGCTCTATAAAGCTGAATGTGAACAACAACTTATTAAACCTTGAATACCATTCAAAGAAGTGTTTGGCTATTATGTATCTTAATGAAATGTACCAGTTAAATAGCTCATCTGATATAGAATTTTAAATCAGCCTCTTCACATCTATACACCAACCAATAATAAGGCATGGACAAATCAGGCCATATCGATAACCCTGAGTAGTTTACCTTTACACATGTTACAGAAATGATTGGTGTATACCTATAGAACAACTCGTATAATCATAGTGCATCTTGAACTATCTATAAGTGAGTCACACATACATTATATTCTACAACATTAACTCATGCAAAAAAAAATACACTTTAGAAAACACCAATTTATATAGAAATTGTTGATTGCACTACGTACAAACTCTGTAATGTCAGTATGTGCACAGAAATATGCAGGTGAATATTTTGTTGTAAGGAGAAGCTTCGGTTTTTGCATACCTTTTCGAAACAGGCCTTGGATTAAAGTCATGACCTATTTGAAACAGATCACATTAGTTGTCCTCAGTCTTTACCTTGTTTAAATGAAGCATTGATTGCACTTAAAACTTCTTTAGTAGCTAATGTGTACACCATATAACTTTTACCATACTCAATCAGACTTGTCTCCAGTACTGTTTTATACAAAAATACACATAGTAACATATAGTCAATCTATGCTGTATATGTTTGTGGGCCCTTTACTAATGACTTTGGGGCATATCAACAAGGGCTTTATCTCTGCTTTTTTGGCTTTAAAAGCCAAAAAAGGAGAGATAAAACTAGCGCCCTATCAACAACAGGGTGCTAACACGCAAATTTGCATGTTAGCACCCTTTTACTCTACGCTTCCCCTTGCATCTCTAATGAGATGCAAAGGGGGCGTTCCAGAGTAAAATATTAGGAGAAATGTCGCTAAGCGACATTTCCCCTATTATCAAGAATGTCGCTAACCCTGTTAGAGACAAAAAAAGCAGCGCTAACCGCGGTTAACGCTGCTTTTTTACGTCTGCTAATTTTCAGACTTAGCCATGATACCCTATGGAAGGAGGATATCATGGCTAAGTTTGCCTGTCCCTATCAACAAGTTAACGTGTGATTATCGCTGGGTTTCCAGCGATAATCTCACGTTAGCCTGTTAGCGTGTAGATTTTTATCGCTATTGAGATAAGTGTTGCTAATAGCACGCTATCTCAGCGATAAAAATTCACGCTAGCCGGCGATAATTATCCTCACGCTAAGAGCGCTGAGCGATAATTATCGCCGGTTGTTGTTGATATGCCCCTTTATTTCTAAAACCGATCTAGACAATTTTAGAGTAATTTGCGGAACAGTAGGTTGGATGGTGTTATCAGTGATGTCACCAGTGATGTATTCAATGATGTCATGTGAGGTATCATAAGTGATGTATTGTAAAATGTCCCTGAGTGATGTAATATGTGAGGTCATTAATAGTACATGGTGAGGGAGAAAGTATTAGTTAGCTCAGTAAGCTATAACTGGAGAATTTCAGTGTCTTTTTTGTTTTTAAATGTTTGTTATTTAACCATTTAACCATAATGTCACATTAACCACTGTTTTTTTCAGTAAATGTGTAAGATTTTTGTTACCGTAAGGTAAGATCTTATTACTATGCCTAACAATAATGTCACTTCAACCGTTGTTTCTTTTTGGTACATTTCCGTGGGTTTGATCGTATTCAACAAAAGGGGAACTAGGAGCTGTATTTAAGCAGGTCCTGCACACAAGCTCTGAAGTGAACCGTCTATCAAATGGTTGTGAGGTTCCTAGTGGGAGGGGCGGTAAAAGGGAGGTCTTTCTTTGTGATGCCCTCACACACCCCGAAGGGGCCCGGAGCAAGGGTAGGACAGACGAGAGTCGGTTTGCCACATTTTCTATAGACCAATGACGTGCTCTGCCTCCCCCGTCAGCCATAGAACTTTATACTACGGGTCTTCTACCCTGGCATAAGTCTACTGGGGTACATTCAACTACGCCTGGTCATCAGATAAAATTACGAGAACCAGACTAGCGGTAGTGCACCAGACACCTTTTATTTGGTCCTGATGAAGTGCCACCAGACCCGTTAGGGGCTAAGTAGGCACCAAACATGTTGACCCACCACACCACCATAGCCCTTTAGGAATATTACATCAGCTTAGGGCACCCACATTATAGTAAAGCCTGATCTACCACAGGAATAAAACATATGACTGTAGGACAGCTCTAGACTTATTTTAACCCACTTGCCTATGCACTAACCAGCCCTCACACCCGCACGCACCCCACGGCTTCTTCAAAGGATCTCCGCCAAAGAGCCCCATTTACAGGAGCCCGTCGGGCATTGCAGCGCCGGCCCGACAAGGAGCTTGGCCCAATGATGAAGCATGACATCCATCGGGGTGTGCGAGGGCATCACCAAGAAAGACCTCCCTTTTCAACCCTCCCACTAGGAACTGCACACCCCTTTGATAGTTTGATCATATTCAGCCAACTTCTCTTCGGAGCACAGCTTTTGATTGTGCGTAGTGGGAGTTGCGGGCCTCGCCCTGTGCTCAGTTCTGCCACAGGCAGCCAATCCCCCACTGTTCATATCGTTCTGACATGTGCAGCAGAAGATTGCTTGCAGGGCTTTCTCCCCTACCCCCATAATGTGGCAAACCACTGCTAAACCATGCCCACTGGAGGGTAGCCGGCAGGGCCTGGCCAGAGACCATTCCCTGTGCCTAATGCCCCGCAGGCTGCCATCCCCCTGCTGCACATTTCCTTAAGCACTGCACAGTGCAGAGATGATCACAGGGGCTCTGCGTCCAAACCCCCTGTAGTTGGCCAACTGTCTGGCAATTACTCTGCCCTACTAACTTATCAGAGAATAACTGTTCTGTGAAGAAATATAGAGATTTGACTATAATTTAGATTTTTTCTTCAATCTATGAGCAATTGAGGGTTTCTTTTGAAAACTGTATACATCACTATCTCAGTTAAAAGTGAGCACCTCAATCAGCATAAATAAAAAAAACTAAATGCAATGAGATAACTTACTTGATCCCCAGATATACCGGCACTGGTTGTCTCTTGTTTTGCATTCTCCATTGTAGCATCGTCCCTAGGAAGAACAGTACATGATAACAATGTAAGCATTTAATAGTTGACGAAAACTGCTAATGTGACCTCATTTTTTGTAATATTAGGCTTAATGATGCCTATGAGTCCATCTAATCTGTTGATATCATGGAATATCCCCTTGCCATAAAAATATCAGCACAAGGTACAAAATTAAAGGCATGGCACCACAAAGTTATACATGCTGTAGTAGTATGCACTTGTGCAGCACAGAACCCTGCAAATGAACGCAACACTAACTGCCAGTCTCATCAGCCACTCTCTGAGAGTTCAAAGTGGGGATTTCTGGCCTTCTAGGAATGCTTGATGGTCACCATAATGGTTGATGTAGTCCTTTTGTGCAACAAATTGCCAAGGGGGAATCTCATGTTCTCAATGGATGATTACAATACTTGGGAGCAATACCTCCTGTAGATCTAGGCCATGAGGCCCAGGAAATTATGTACCTGGGATCCCTTGACCTGTCTGTGATGGGGAAGCCTCCATTCTTATGGTTGACCTTAAGCCCTTCTCAATCGATATCTTTCATGAAAATGATCTATTCCCTGACAATCAGACTATGTTGTTTCCCTCTGCTACAGACTTCTGTGACCTGACTGTGGAATGGGGCTACTGAAATGATGCATGGTACCCTCAGTCCCAAAGTCCACTTATGGGACACAACACAGTGATGTTCACCAACTCCTTAAACTAAATTTATTGAGAATATCTTTGCTGAGTGTGACATGTCACAGACCAAAGAAGATTCACTCATTTGTGCTGGGCATATCCATTTGCAGATATTAATCCTAATGTCCCTTTTAAACTCACATGTGGGTCAAGCAGTGCCAGTGCATGAAGTATTACTTCTTCCCATAATAGAAAAGTGTGATGGGGTCCTCTAGTCCTAATGCTCCCAACTGTACTTCAGAACAATGTGAGTGTTCACTGAGGAATTCAGCTGGGCTTATTCTTAGTAGAATGAGCAGTAGCTCAATCAGCTGAATAGCTTACTTGGAATCCAAATGCAAACCAAATAATTAAGGGCAAGGTGTTGAAACATAAGCAATAGCAATTACCACAGAGAGTTTTTTTTTATGAATCGCTATTTGTTAATGGCTATTAATAATGTACAAATTGGTCTTTAAACCGCATTTTGGTTGCAAAATATTTGTACATACCATTTCAATTCTGCATTAGGGAGGGACACTCTCAACACGCCTCTTCCTAATAAAGAATCGCAAAACACAAATTGCGATATGGTAACAAGTTACTGAATCGCAATTTTGGCTTTGTATTTCCCAAAAAGCATTTTGCGACCTCAAAAAGGCTTCGTACATATAGCCCTGTATGTTTTCAATATTCAAACTGAGACCTTTCTATTCTGAGAATCTGTTCTGCTTGAGAAGTAATGCGCACCTCTTGGATGTTCACAAGATGACACATTGTGACTAGGAAAAACTATATATAAAGCATAATCAAGTATACTGCCTGAAAATATATGACCAGATAAATTCTTAAGTTAAATTTAAAATGTTAATGAATCTAGATATCTAGTGGTCAAATTCAATCTGAAATAGGTATGTAGATCTGAAGGACTGTAGCACACCCCTGGAAGGCACTCCAGAGCACCAGGTTATAGAATGCACTAAACCTTAAACTAAGGGCAAACTCCATTCATCTCAAGAAAAGCCATAAAAGTATACTGCTCTGGCTCGTTTACAAGTGAATTTCAAGTTATCATGGGTAGTGAATGAAGAATATTGACTGGGAGCATCCTCCTTTTCACAATTATATTCTAGCTCTCAGTGTCCTAAAACTTACATTAAATAAAAACAGTGCTCTGAAGCAACTAAAGGAAATAAGCAGTGGTGTATAAAATGTGGAATACATAAATAAATAATTACACTCTATTCCATTTCAGGCATATGCAGAGCTAAGTAACTATGATACCCTTTTCTATACCATAGAATGTGGCCCCACCTTTTAACCATTGCATTGGTTATGGTAACTTCATGCTTGTAGGATTTCTTTTCTTTTTTTTTTTAAATCATTGGAGCGTAACCCAAGTAAATCTGGTGAGTATGGCAAACTGGCCTATATTATGGTTGACAAGAGAAGCCATATTAGTCTTGTAACGCATCACAGATAGAAAATGAAGAAAGAGATAAATATTCTCAATTCGCAGAGAAATGTAGGCATTGCAAAGCAGTGTGGTACAACTGTGCAATGGAGAAATGAAACACGCGGCAAATAGAACAATGGGTCAGTGACCCAATGGGTCTCATTATGAGGGACCCACTAATCCTGATTTGACTGATCATAGAAGTTACTGGCCACATTAGGATTAGAGGATGCATAGTAACTGTGCGCCTCTGTGGTGCTCAATCGGGAAACCCCCATCATCTCAAAGCAGGTTGGGTTTCCAAGTGAAATACTAGGAACATATGAGGAATTACTGGAGGAATCAGGATCAGAATTACTGATTTCTTTGGCAATTCCTCATCTGCAAGATGTCCCTCAAGGTCCTAGTGTTAATAACCGGTTACTCCTCCCCCTTACTTATCAAAGCCCCTGGTATCACCAACTCAGCAGGGGGAGGGAATGGAGTTACCATAGAATGAAATGAGGGCCGTGTAATGAGGCCAGTGTGACCATGACATTGCCAATCAATGCAGTAGTTATGGGATAATGGCGGACAAATCAAATGCCGCAATGGCACCATGGGCAAATAGAACAACAGGACAGTCACATGATGGGGTAATGACAGAATGGGTACTGGGACAAAAGGGCATGGGCTCTGTTGAAGAATAGTGTATTGGTCTAACAGGGCACCAAACAATACCAGACTGGGATAACGTCAAAATGAGGCAATAGAAAAGTGGCACAATGGTACAGCAGTACAATGTCACAATGGGACAAAGAAGTGAAGGCACGGTGTGATAGGTTGACGTTGACACAAGTTGATTGAACCAATGCAGTTGTGTTGGACTGGGAAACCCTGCAAGATACACACAGTACCTGATTGGAGTCACAGGCATAGCCATCTTGTTTACGAAGATTTGGAGGACACTGCAAGAGGAAAATAAGAAACATTAGCAAGCAGTGAGATTTTTGTGCAACACGAACAGGCGCATAAACTGCATAACTCCACCTTTCTCTCTCTGTGAACTTTCTAAAACCGTGCTGTATCCAGTACACTGCGCTTTTACCCATTTTGCGACCTGATGGCATGCGGTTTTCATGGCTCAAGGAAGAATCAAAAATACGCATTAGAGGGCATCGGCAGCCCACCCACAGATGCATAAAAACCAATGCCAATGGGAACAACCAAGCAGGGTAAGGCGCCTATTTATGACCTAAACTAAAGGTCCTCGTGCTTGTCAATGATTAGGATTAGGGTCTGTATTCGCTGCTAGAATTAGAAATTCATGTGGTCCTGGATATTTCATTTTACATTGTTTCAGATTTATCAGGAACTGTAGATGCGTAAGGGACATTTGAGCAGACAGCCGCAATTACACAAGAACACTAGACATCAAAGAAGATTGTTAAATTCAGTAAGAAAGGAAAAGACACACAGGAACACAGTCAGTACCAGTACCGTAAACGTGTTGGTAAGAAAATAATTCACAATATTCTTGGGAGAAGGTTCAGGCATCACCCCGCCCGCTATGTTACAGAACAAAGAAGGAAAAAAGCACCCTTACATTTCGTATTACAACATTTACAAACTTTCATGTTTAATCGTATCGAGGAATTGCTAAAAAGTGACAAATGGAATAATGCATGGGGCATAACAAGCAGACACTGTTTGATTCCCAGGAGATTTATTATTTCTTCTCAAACAAGTGTTAATGTGGTTTTCTAGAACTACAGAGCACCGGAAACAAAATAAGAGTTTATTGTTTTCAAGCACTGGCACAATGACCCTGTTTTACCAGTGGTTTTACCTGTAGGCTGATTGACATTCTGATTTCCCATCATGGCTGTAGAAGAGCACATTAGCCACTGCCACCTCCCTGAGCACAAGAAACTCTGCAGCAGGGGCTTTTAAATAGGAGTTATTGCTAAACACAGCACCCCACCTGAGGTCAGTGCCCCCCCTCCAGCTCAGCATCCAGTGCGGTCACACCGGTGGCACCACGCTAAAGCTGGCCCTGCTCTTGAGCCCCCTTGCTTTTAATAATGTATTTTAACAAGCTATATAGTAGCTTGATTGTTGGGAAAAATTGAGGCTTACACCCCCAATCTTGATGACCAAGCTACGCTCCTGGGGACAGATTTACAAGCCCCCTGCGCCACCACTACGTCACTTTTCGTGACGTACTGGTGGCGCAGGGGGCACCTCCATATTTACAAGGAGAGGAAAAGCCACCCTGCGTGACCTTTCCTCTCGTCGTAAATATAGCCCCTTCACACGCAGCACTGTGTGTTGAAGGAGCGCTCCATGGGTGTTGCTGGGGTGTTCCCACGCAACACCCATGGAACTAGACACATCTCCAGATTTACAGAGAAATCGTAAATCTGGAGATGCGTGTGAATGCTACGCCGTGGGTAGCGAGGCGCAACGAGGAGAAATGTTTTAATTTCTCCTCGTTTTTTCCTCTTTCAATGCGTGCTGCATTCTACAGCAGGCATTGAAAGAGGAAAAAGCCTCTTGTGATTGTTTTTTGCAGGAAAGTGTCCCTTCCTGCACAAAAACAATCTCCCCATGACGCAGGCATCCTTGCACCATGGTGCAAGGGTGCCTGCACCGGCGCATGGCTGCAGTTTGTGCGCCAGCGCAGGGGAAGTACAGAGATGCAACATATTCTTGTAAATATGTCGCATCTCTGTGCTTTCCAAACTAACGCTGCATGGCGCAGCAAAATTACTCGCTGCACCGTGCTGCGTTAGTTTGTTGTAAATCTGCCCCCTGGTTTTCTATCTCTCAGCATTGCAGCACTTCATTCATTCAGAGCCCTAGCAGATTTCCAGGCTACTGCAATCTGTCTTTTACGAGCACTAGCACTCATTTACTGCTTGGTTTCTTTTGTCTTGGAACACCACAATAAGCACAATTAACAAGTTTCTGGCATAGGAGGAGGTCAATCCTCCGTTAATTGCCTAGTTACCTCCCAGTATTGCTTCACGACCGGAAGATTCAAAGCATACGGTGGAACACACATTCTACAACCCTGCATATAGGGCAGTTAAATTAGCAGTTTGGTGAACTTCGCTCACTCTTTTAGCTGTATAGTAGGTTCCTTGATACTATAAGGGAGTAAATTAATACAGGTTCCAATCCCCCGCTCCTGTATTCGTATCGGTGTTGCTAGATCATTTTCCCCTGAGATCTACCAAAGTGCACAACATGTCTGTAAGTAATTGGGTTATTTGTTGAAGGGCTGAGAACCCATTTCAAAAAATAATCACAATCCTTGTCAGGGTGAACCACAAATGTCAATATCTAAACCTGTGTTTAACCCTCTGGCAGCTTATCACAAAGCAGTCAGTCTTAACTTAGAGGCAATGTGTAAAGTATTTTTGCAACACTCAAATAGTTATAATGTGAAAACACAACACAAGAAAAGTCCCAAAGTAATTTGGAAAAAAAAGCACATTTTAATATATAAAATGATTCAAAGTGACAAAAATCCATAAAGCAGAAATGGAAATCTGAATATTTAAAATTTGAATGAAAATTAGTGCCAAAAAGCAAACAGCACCAACCGTGGTTATCTGGTTGCACTAAGACAAGTCAATGTCGAACATTAAGGCTGAACAAGATGGACAGTGGGTCAGATACAGTGACCAGGTTTGACCCGGTGAAAGGTTTATCTTTATACTTAGAAACTTTTTTGAGAGAAACGTCCTCATTGCTGAAGTCGCCAGCGGGTTCGGTGTAGGCTGGATACGAAGAGGAGCTCATTGACGGAGATCAGTTAAAGATCAGGACCTTGGTAGGAGCCATCGCTCTGGCGGGAAGTTTGAGGCTCTTGACGTCAAGGTGGGAAAGCTCTACGTTTGGGCATCGAAACTTTTCTGGAAGTCAAGATCCCTTCAGTGGGGCAAACCGGAAAGTTGAATCCGACAAGCGATTCAACGTCAACAGCTGAGGATCACCAGTGGTCCACAGTTAGCCTGTGGCTCTTTTTGAGAGAAGTTCAGAAAAAGTTTTTAAGTGTCCAGTTGGCAACTTTTTGGACAGTAGGAGTACACTTTAACTTCAAACAAGGGTCCTAGACCTGGGTGGCTCATCTTGGGGTTTAGGACTCACTCTGCCAGAGGCCAGTAGCTGAGTTCAGGGCCGTTCCAATTGGAAAAAGCAGAAAAAGCAGGAAATCTAGCATGTGGAAGCTTACTTGGTCCGTGTAGCTCAAAAAGGGGGGCAGTAAGCTAACCCTTAAAATAATTTCTGTAGTCCAGTCTTCCTTCAGGCTTCAGACAGCAGGCCAGTCCTTCTTCTAATTTTTCAGGAGTCGGGGGACATCCTTTGTCTATTTTCAAAATTAATTCTGGTCAGTTCTACCCTCTTGCCTCAGTGTGACTGCAGCTTGGCTAGTACAAAACAAGTAAGGGGCAGGTCTGGTGTCAGTTCTCTGTGCATCCTGGGGCAGGACCCGTTGAAGTGTAATCAGGGCAGAACACAGCGCTTCCACAGACATCCTGTCAGGAAGACCCTTGTCCCTGGACACCCAGACCATTTGTCAGTTATCTGGTTGGAATACACATTTCACAGTAGTGGAGTGTAAGAAATTGGGTTCCTGGTTAACCAGGGAGTAAGCCCTGGTCAAACAGCAACCAAAATCCTTGTCAGGGTAAAGACACAAGCATACCCTAAATTAACCTGTGCTCAACCCCCTGGCAGCTTGGCACAGAGCAGTCAGGCTTAACCTAGAGGATATGGATAAGGTTTTTGTGCAGAACTTCAGCCAGTAACACAGTCAAAACATACACAAAAGGCTCTCAAAACAGATTTAGAAAAATAGTAATTTTTTATATTGTTTTTTTTAAAAGACCAAAACGACAAAAATTCAATTTGTGAAATTGGAGATACTGAATTTTAAAGTTCCAACTGTGGATATAAGGTTGCGCAGGACTGAGACAAAGTCATAAGTTCAGCCCACCTTTAGCTGTCCGTGATGGAACACTGGCCAGCTAAAGGGACCCAGTTAGGCCCACTGAACGGAGTACCCTAAATCCGTGTTGTGGAGCGGCACCACTCAGCCGGAGTGATGCGTCAGTTCTGAGGTGTGGCGAGGCAGAGATGCGAGGTCGTACGCTGTCATGGAAGATTCCGTCACCAAATGCTTGTGATGCAAAGTCCAGTGTTGAGCATGATGTGTTGAGGTGATGTGCTGGTTCCAAGGAGCTGCAAGGCTGCGATGTGAAGTCCATCATCATCCTCGAGGCTGCTGTTGAAGAGAAATAAAAAGGCATCGCACAGTTGGGGTAGTGCACTGGTTCCAAGCACTGTGGTGGTAATGTGGGTTTTTGCGATGGTTCGGCCCATGCAGTGGCAACAATGTGGCAACAATGCGTTGGTTCATCTGGGTTCATCAAGGTGGTTGGAAGCCTATTATGTTTCTGAGGCTTCGGATCAGGAGGACAGCTAACTTGCCATTGGAGTCTCTCTGGGTTCTGGGTTCAAGAGAGTACTTCTCAACCATGCAGATGGTAGCAAGGCACCACAGCAAGGCAGAAGGTTCTTCGGAGCAGAAGTCCAGCAGAGTGGCAGTCCTTGCTGCAGCACAGCAGTTCTTTTCCTTGGCAGAGTATCCACAGGACCAGAAGTGTACTGAAGAGTTTGTGTCTGGGGTCCCTCTTTTATACTCTGGTGACCATATTCTGGAAGGTGGGAGAAGCTTCTAGACAGTGGCTTTGAAGTGCATGGAGTTTCCTGACTTTCCTGCCCTGGCCCCAAGTTGGCTGAAGAGACGATGCAGGGTCATTTAGCTTGTGTGAAGACAGGACACAGCCTATTCAAGTGTAAGTGGGGCTGTGCCAAGCTTGTCCCTCCCATCCTCCAGTGATGGCCCATCTTGGCGCACCTAAGCTCCATATTGTGTGTGGTTGTTTAGGAGGAATACACAAAGCCCAACTGTCACCCACACCCAGTCATGTGGCCCAGATATAGCCTGCAGGCACCAAATAGCTAAGACATGAAAATACAAACTTTCTAAAAGTGGCATTTTCTGAGGTGTAATTTAAAATCTGACTTCACCATCAGTTGGAATTTCAAATTTGTATTCCAGAGGCACCAAATATGACTGGTCATCTCTTCCCAATTGGAAACTACAATTATAAAGTGCAATAAGGTAATACCAATGTTATCCTATGGGAGACACAGGCTTTGCAGTAGTGAGAACCAAATGTAAGAGTTTATCACTGCCGGGACATGGAAAACTTAAAAGTACATGTCCAACTTTTTAAATACACTGCACCCTGTCCTCTGGGATGTCCAGGACCTACACTAAGTGTGACTTGTATGTATTAAAAACAAAGGTTAGGACCTGACAAAAGACCTGAGACAGGTTTAAAGTGCTAGTTAAGTGGATGGCACAAGCAATGCTAAAGGGCCACTAGTAGCTGTCAGTTTACAGGGACTGGGCACATGTGGTGCCACTTTACTAGGGACTTATAAGTAACTTGAATATGCCAACTGGGAATAAGCGAATTTCATTATGTTTTAAGGAGTGAGTACAGGCAATTTAGTACTGGTTAGCAGAGGTAAAGGGCCAGCAAAAACAAGATCAGAAAAAATGTAGGAGGAGGGCAAAATGTTTGGGGAAAGACCAGCCCCGACACTGGCAGGTCTAACATGGAGCCATCAATAGTTCAAGCCAGCTGGTCACTCACAGAAAGGCCCCAGAAATGTTTGGCAGGGAGATACCAGCCTTCAAAAAGTGTTTTAACCCAAAAGAATAATTACAAATCCTTCTCAACTATTAAAGATTGGTTTATGTTGCAATTAAAATAAGTGAAAAAGTATTTTTCTAGGTATAACTGAATGTAGTACTTATTAAGTGTATGCAGGCAAATCAGTGTTAGTCTATGGGAGGCCAGCTTTGCCACAATGAAAAACAACTTTGGGTTCTTTTCATGGCCAGGACATGTAAAACATTTAACATACATGCCCTAATTTTAAAAACTAAACACCCTGCCCTACGAGCACGTATGGCCTTCCTTCGTAGTGGTTTTTAAGTATTAAAATGAAGGGTTTAGAGTTGGCAAAGGGGTTATTTTGCCAAGTCAAAGTGGCAGTTTATAACTGTTTTAGGGAGCTACATCAGTGGGTGGCACAATGAGTGCTGCAGCATAAGTATATTTTAAAAAGCCAATCAGGTATTTGCCAATTTTAACATGTTGAAAGGGAAGGGAAGAGCACACACTTTACCTCTTGTTACTAGGGGTAAAGTGCACAGAGTTGTAATGCCTACACAAACGTGTTCAGCTACAGAAGGGAAAAAATGGGGAGAACATCACGCAAAACCATCCTATCAATGTCGAAACGTAACCAGTATAGAAGTGTTAACATTGTTTTCTCTTTACCCACTATGATCATTAAATATAGGGCATCATGTTTAGAAGGGTACATTCCTGAGACTAGCTGCTTCCACTTGTGATTGCCTCACACACTAGGAAGTGTCTGCAGGTACGTAATAGCTCTGCCCAAACTATAGATGAGTCCTGAGAACTCCAGATTCATAAAAGTCACCACTGTTGAGCCATTCACTCCAGACCAGATCGCCAGATCACTGATATCTTGTGAACTTTGTACCATGGAAGGATCAAGATCTAGGGCATAAGGTACTTCTGGGCCTGTGTTTCTAACCATCTAACCCAGCATTACTGAGCAATTGTGAATAACCTGGGTGGCTTCCACAATGGACCCTTTGGCCTAAGGAACAACCAGCTAAATGTTCCCATTGAAACTGTATTGAGATTGCCATGGCCTTTGCAGATGGGTTCCAGATAACACCCTAGCTACCCACTGGAGCTGTGATGTGAAGTAGTGAAGTCCTCCTTAGGCACTGGAAGTTGGATCCTATTGAGGATCCCCCTGTGCCTGCATGAGCTCCACATGAAGGAGAATGAGATCCCATTCATTGAAAAGTTTGCCAGGCAGGTTAGAAATTAGAGCACTACTATCTTCACTAGAACTAACCTCCCCATTACCGATAATGAGATTGTCCTGCAGAACGAAACTACACTAACGAACGGAGTGCCAATAATGCCACCCTACCATTGCCATCTTTAACATTCAATTTTGCATGGTACACTTGAACCACCAAATAGTGGAATGTATGGGGTACCAAATAGAGAACTTGGGGTAACCATAACACTTCACCCATGTCTTCTGCATCATACTTAACCGGGAATATACAACACTGAACCTATTTTACCCTCTTCCCAGAAATGTTGCAAACTTCTCCAGTGCTTTTGTTATCAGCTCCAACCCTGAATTAATGTCTTCTAGAAATAGCATGTCATCTGTATAAAAAGATATTGCATGTAATAAATCAGTCTTTTTTTATGTCTCTGCACTGGCTCCATTCATATATCATAAAAGAAAATAGATCCAATGCTAATGGAAAAACACTAGTGATAAAGTGTATCACTGACATCTCCTTCTTATAATGTTGTATGTGATATCACTAAGCCCAAATGAAGTCTTAGCTTTGGTCGTATACATACAGCAAAAAGATACAATTCAATATGTGTGGTCCATTCTCCATCTTCCAAAGAACTGCAAAAGCGTAACTTCAACTAAATGTGTTGTCCACTGCCATCATTACTGACTGTGGTGCTACTCCAGGCATCTCCTCCATCATGCATATGTGGTTGAGCAATCAGAGGAATCAACCTGCTATTACCATAATCTTATAATGAATGTTCAACTACTTAATGTCTGGAATGAGATACTATCTTCATATTACACCTGGGCATTGAGCGATATACTGTTAGAGCTCCACTATCTATTTAAGGTAATGAGGCCTTTAAATTTACAGCCAAATTCATTTCAGTAAAATTGGGCTCTGGAATCTAGGTAAGTTAGGTAAAAACTGAATGGCTATCTGTTGGCACTAAGTGACTTCCCTTTATCCAATCTCAGGTAACTTTCTGATTTCTGAAGCCATTAGTGGGGCCTCTCTTGTGTCTTCACAAATGAGACACAGTTTCCTAAGCAGTCAATCCTAGGCAGTCGTGTTTCTTGGGTTCACTCAATTCACTCTTTCCATTCTTACATACTTCAGAAAAAAAACAGTAAACACCTGAGTTATCTCTTCTTGTGAATACACTATTTTTCCTTGTTCAGTGGGAATGCTTCTGAGCGGGGGGACTCTAATTTCAGGTATAGTCAATCATGATAGGAGTCTTCTGGTTTTGTTTCTCTTCTCATATATACCTTATAGTAAAAACATGGGATTATTTTCAGAGGCTGTGCACATATTCCCCGTCCCGCCCCTTTAGCCATTGTATGTTGTATTTTAGAAGCAGAAGATAAATCTTTTTTTGCTGACTCAACTTCCAAAGCACCAATTTCCCATTCCAATCCCTGTCTCATCCCATGATATATTAAGTATCTCTATATGCAGAGGTATACAAAAAAAACAAATTCCATTTAATTTCCAAAAATTGAAACTCAAGTGAGACAAATCAAAATATATGATATTTGTTAAGCAAGTATACAACCAGATGGCTTCATGGTGCTGGTAAGAGAATACAAAGTTAGCATTTGAGGTAAGCAGAGTTCTTATGAAGATAAAGAGGGGATTTATTTTAGGCTTTGGGAGAAAGTACATTTAAGGACTTTGTTCTGGGTAGAGCCAACAACCAACAGCATATTCTGCTAGTTTATAGTAATTTTTTAGAAACGGAGAGGGTATCCCATAAATGCTTTGTGCACAGTAATTAAATTCCTAAACGTCACCGTGGAAGCCACAGGTAGCTAGTACAGCGTGTGGCAAATGGGAGTAGTAGAATAAATGAGTACAATCTGATTGAGTGTCTGTGGCAAGAGGGGCTCCAGCACATTTATTTAATAATTAAATAAATGTCTTTGGGACTATCCGACCAAGCAAATACTCATAAGCTAATCTGGAGCGATAGCCACTGACAATTTCACTACAGAAATGAGGCAAGGAAACTCTTCCACATACAAAACCAATGCTATCATTGCACCATCAATGGTGCCCAAAAGCAACAGGTAACACTCTGCAGCACAAGTTACAAAAGGCCTGACTGAAATCAGTTTGTGAGAAGATACACTCTTCTACCTTTCCAAATAAGGATACTAAAAGTCCATGATTAGAGCTTCAAAACAAATGCACTTTCATCATCAGATCGCTGCTGTAAGACAAATTATTTAAAGTTTGCAAGAGCTTTAATTACAGTTCCATGGCTACCTTCATCAACATTCCATTGAGTCACTGTGAGCAAATGTAACTGTTTTTTTTAACACATAGTGTTCCTCGATTTCAAAGATCTAGCCCAAACAAGCATACTTATTTCATGAACACTAAGCTCACATATCCCTTAGCCCAGAATTCACTGACACTGTTCAGTTCTGTAGCCAGAAGTGTAGGTTTTAGGGGATGTGACTCATGCTAATCACAAAAATGCAAAATGATTTTGCGGGTGGTGGATTGTAGTTTCTCTGGGAATCTTGTTAAAAAATAGAACACAATAGACACATTTTAAAGGTTGCATTGTATTTTGTACATATGTGAAATTTGATTAGCATAACCCAGTCAAAAGGCAGCAGATGACTGTTGTACATCGTCAAAGGTAAGGATCATGTCAATGAGTGATTGGAGACAAAGCTGGGACTCTGAGAATGGAGGTTCACTGCTACTTTAATGTGATGCAGTGTTGCTTAAAGAGGTGTGTTTTCAGCTGTTTCCTAATCCGGAACAGGAACTGGCCACTCCTGAGGTATACAACAATGTCTTTCAAGATCCTGGGTGCATAAATGGAGAAGGCCAGTTGCATTGTTTTTTTATTTTTGCACTTCTTCTTCTCCAATCTTATGGGGCATATTATACATTATGCTCAACGGGCTTGTGTGCCCACTTTGTGCACTCCTGGGGCACAATGGTATTCTAGAAGTGGCCCCAGACCCTTGTGAAGCCCTTTCTGTAATATTGATAGCACTGGCGCACAAGAAGTACCAGAGCTATCATGAGATGGTGTTCCCTCATTTGCATGGCGGCATGAGGGAATCACTTTGCCTCTGTGCCTGTGCCATATTTGGGGAAGAGGCACAGAGGCAAACATGCCTTTAGGAGGCACACTGAAATTGCGCCACAAAAAGGTTGCATGCTTTCTGTGTGCCTTCTAAATGCAGCCCACTGGAGGGGAGAAAGGATGTCCCGTAGATCCCCAGACATCCTCCGACATGAGACTGCAGTCGCTCACTGTACCCCCCCTGCAAGGGGATCTCTAACCCCTCTCAAAAGTGTAGGTGGCATGCCGCCTGCACAGTGAAACACGGAGCGAGAATGAGGCAGCCATTCGGTATTACGCTTGAATGGGCTGCCCTGGGGGAAGTACCAGTTTGCAGCTACCGAGGGGGCAGTACAAGTTCACTGCAGGTTGCAACTGGTGCACCTTTTGAAAGGTGCGCTGTGGTGCAAACAGGGAAAGTACATTGTATGCAAAATACGGCCCATGGTGTCCTGGCTGCAGGTGGTCCTAGAGATTGTAAATTTGTGAGCCTGATAAGCAGCAGTGGCAGGTGTATTGTCTTAGTAAATGATGCACCTGGTTTTGAAGATGATATTGCCTGGCAATTGAAGTTCCTTGGTGGGGGAGGCTGATGTGGTCATATTTCTTCGGGACCTTAATGATGCATGCAGAGGCATGAGGGATACCCTCATGGTGGAGCCAGTGTGGAATATTATTATCTCTTTTCATCTTGCTAGGAACATTAGACTAAAGATCATTGAATATTACTGGGAAATTCAAAGCAATCCTCAGGTTTAAAAGCACTTCAGGCCAGCAAAATTGGTGACTGCTGGAAAGAAGTTAAATACAGGTTTCTAGGGGTGCATTGGTGATCTCCCATAAGGGATTTTTGAAAAAACATTGTGAGGCAGGCACATTGTTCAAAACTGAGCAGAATTTAAATACAACTTTGAAGTGGACTTGGGATTTCCCTCCACAAGGAAGCTTTGAAGATGCACACTAAATGGTTCATTTTATTCACATTACATATCCGTTTAAAGTTAGAAATTTAAAAAATGTACTATGAGAACTCACCATTGTGGGGCGAGTTGGGCTTAGTCTTTCTGGTATTAAGCAGCTGCTAGACTGCATTGGTGAAATCTAGTTCTGACACCCACGAAGTCACAACAATATTAATTAGAGCACTTTTAACAGTGCTAGTAAATGTTTACTGGCATAAGACCAACACATTTTATCCATATTTCTAAACTGACATGAACAATAACACCACTTCTCAGAAGCACTCCCATACCTTTATTGGTAGTGCAAAACTATCTCACAAGTTGGTTATGCTTTAAAATGCTAGTACCAGCACTTCTCAGGAGGGCTGTGCTGAATTTATTGGGACAGTATTGTTATTCTAAAGAAAGGCTGCCAGACATTTATTAGGCAAAACCAACACAATTTAGTGTGGATACTGGTCACTGTATGTACAGAATACCCAGCTGGGCGGGCATGCTCCCAGTGGTGGCCGGCTTGGCTCGCGGGTGGGGGTGCAGACGTGAGGAGGGATGAACGGGCTGCTTTTCAAAATAAAATAAATAAATAAATAATGTACCTTGCCGCCGCCAGGTGCCACGTCTTCTCTCCTCCTCGCCTGTGTCCGACTCCAGGTCGGAACAGCAAGCAGGCAGCCAGGCTCCCACCCCTAAGCCAATCACAATGTTGCAATGCAGCGTTGTGATTGGTCTGAGCACAGTGACACAGCACTCAGCCAGGGGCTGTAGGGTTGGGCATGTTCTCCATGCAGGCTGTAATGCTGCCTGCATGGAGAACAGGGGAGAGCGCATGACTGTTTAGGTAGCCCGAGAGGGCCGACCAAACAGTCATTTCGCACAGGAGTATTCTACCACTCCTCCCCTGCAGCTCCACCCTGCCCACTCACACACTGCCGCAGCAGGAGGGAAAAAAAAAATGATAATACCATTCCATTATTATCATTTTTTTTTTTTTTTTTTTGCTGCTCCTGGCAGTAGGGCGACGCTCCTTCGCCTTACCGGAGGAGCCGCCACTGCATGCTCCTCATGAGAAAGTGTCAGCACTTTTTTTTAGTTGGGTGGAGTATCAACACCTCTCAAGAAAGCCTCATACTTTCCATGGGCATTACTAGGTGAGGTCCTGCACACAGGCTCTCGAAGGGAGTTTGTGCTGTCATCAAAGGAGTTGTCGTCTCCCGGGGGTTTGTAGTCCTTTTTGAGGTAAGGGTAGATCTTTTCCTTACTAAATCGTGTGATGTCCTTTTGGAGTTTGGCAACTTTTTGCCGCATCAGGTAGTCCTTTTTGTCATTGATTTCTCTTGTGATCTCGGCCAATTTAGCTTTAAAGGCTGTGCTGGCAATGCTCGCTTTTAAAGCCCCTTCTGCCATGGTGATCTTCATTATTAGTTCATTGGCCAGCCATTTGGCGGTCTTGATGATAAGGACCAGGAGATCCATGGTACATTTCCAGGCCACCAACGACCATTCTTCCTTGAACTATTTATCTTCAAGAAATATCCTCAGTGTGTTATTAACTATTAGTCCTTTCGGGGCTATGTTTACTCGTAGATATTCCGTCACTATCGCCCCATGCATGATGATCTTCATTAACTGCCGTTTCATGTTTGTGATTGAGGTCCAATCTTCGCTGGAGCTGCTGGTAGCTGATTCTCCATCATGGTCGAGTATTGATGGTGCTTTCAGTATTTCGGAGACACAGCTGTCACAGAAAGACAATCCTTGGTTGTGCTGCATAGTGGAAAGAGAGAGGTTGCTGCTGTAGGGTTATGGGCAAGGGTAGGTCCCATGGCTGAGCCGCCGTGCTTAATGTTTCAAAAATGGAGGGACTGGGAGCTAAGTTTAGGCGAGGTCCTGCACACAGGCTCTCGAAGGGGACTGAGAATCAGAGGGGTGTGCAGTTCATAGCTGGACATGAGGGGAAAGGGAGGTCTTTCTTCGTGATGCCCTCACACACCCCAGAGGATGTCATGCTTTATCATTGGGCCTTGCTCCTCGTCGGGCCGGTGCTCCAATGCCTGACAGGGTCCCGTAAACGGGGCTCTTTGTCTGAGATCTTTTGAAGAAGCCGTTGGGTGCGTGCGGGTGTGAGGGCTGGGTAGTGCACAGGTAGGTGAGATAAAATAGGTCAGGAGCAGTCCTACTCTGGTCTGGTTTATTGGCTTAGGTAGCTCGAGCCTGATTAAAAGACAGTGTGTAGCCCCTTACGTGGATTTATTGTTCATCAAGGGCTGCCAAAGTGGAGTGGGTCAACATGGTTCGTACTTCTTTAACCCCTAACGGGTCTAGTGGCACTTCGTCAGGACCTGAAAGAGCTAAAATGTGAGTGGTACACTACTGTCTGGTTCTGCAATTATTATGGCTAGTGTCCAGAAATGGCAGAAATGACCAATCTTCATTATGAGTAACACTGTCCTAGAATTGAATTGTCTAACAATCCCAATTGGCTTTATATACACTCCTACATTTGTTATGCATGCTCACAATGTAACGCCATACACAAGTCCATTGCCCGTTATGACTGTCTCAAAGTTGACTCGAATCTCACACCCAAGATGGCCGCTGCACTCAACTCTCTAGCCTATTCACGCTCCAGACGTTCCTATAAATAGCCGGTACCCAGAAGCGAGCGTTACGGGGCCCGGAGCATAGGGTAGGATGACAGCAAGTCGCCAGCCTCCCAGTGTGAGTATTCTGTGATTCGGAGTTTTCTGCTTTCCCAGTCAGCGAAACACCGTTGGCATACAGGCCACTTACATTTATTGTTTCCCGCAGCCATAGAGCAACAACGTGCTCTGCCTCCCCCGTGAAGCCTAGGCTTTGGTTCTAGTGGTGAGTACCTTTAAGGCATTGTTCCTTGCAATTGATTGATGTCCTCTTTATATCTATTTTATTTTTAATTGTCACAACTGCGCACACCGCTCCTCTTGCTCAAAATCCTGCACTACCATCTAGCCCACGTGGACATTTTGCCGAACGCATTTTGTAACATGTGCACACACCACGGCGTTACTTGCATTTGTGGCTACGACGGCATTTGATCATGGTATTATGGGTTTATCTGGCACTACCACCAAGCCCACGTGCTAATGTTAAGGAACATTTTTCTTCTGTAATAATGAGCACACACCACGGTGTTGTTGGCGTTCCCGGCAACAGCGGCATTTGATCACAAATAGTGTGGGCACCACCGGCGTATTATCTGGCACTACCATCGAGTACACGTGCACTTTCTTGTGCAATTACAGGCTTTCATCACGGCGTTATTGGTGCTTTAGACAACAACGGCATTTGATAACTCTATGCACAGTCTCATATAATGGTTGCATGCTTTCACCACAAGCTAATCCTGTTCCTTAATGGCGTTTTCAACTTTTGTACTGGCACCTGCTTGCTATTGATTGTTAGCACCATTGCCTAGTACAATTTAAACCCCTGAAAACTCTGCTCATCCCCGCACTTGATAATTTATGAGCTTCTTCACTTCACCTTGCAGGCTCTATGATTCACTACAAGTGCAATAAATCAACCCAATTGCACATGCATTAGCATGTTCGACCATAGGTTAATTTCAACTGCTTTACCAATTGCTAGTATTCATTGATGCTCTCTTTGTTTTTAATTATTGCTTGGTTGTCCTGTTTTCCCTTTTTTCTCCCTTTCTCCCCTTCTAACCAGGTGTACTAATTACCCAAGTACAAGCCTACTAGGGTACAGCCTGCCGTTTATGGACACTAGCCATAATACCTTCAGAACCAGACGGTAGTGCACCACTCACATTTTAGCTCTTTACGGTCCTGACGAAGTGTTGCTAGACCCGTTAGGGGCTAAAGAGGCATGAAACATGTTGACCCACTCCACTTTGGCAGCCCTTGAGGAACATTAAATCCACGTAAGGGTCCACACACTGTCTTTTAAACAGGCTCGAGCTACCTAAACAAATAAACCAGACCAGAGTAGGACTGCTCCTGACCTATTTTATCTCACCTACCTGTGCACTACCCAGCCCTCACACCCACACGCACCCAACGGTTTCTTCAAAAGATCTCCAACAAAGAGCCCTGTTTACGGGAGCTCGTCAGGCATTGCAGCGCCGGCCCGACGAGGAGCAAGGCCCAATGATGAAGCATGACATCGTTTGGGGTGTGTGAGGGCATCACGAAGAAAGACCTCCCTTTCCCCACACGTCCAGCTAGGAACTGCACACCCCTCTGATTCTTAATCCACTTCGGGAGCCTGTGTGCAGCACCTCACCTAAACTTAGCTCCCAGTCCCTCCATTTTTGAAAAATTACTAATACTTTCCCACACAGTGTCCATAACTTTATTATACAACTCTCAACACTTCCAGACAGGGGATGCTATACTTTTTTAGACACTATATGGCACTTATCAGTAGGGATGATATAATGCTATTTTATCTGTGTACGCTGTGTCCAATGCAGGGATCTCATCTGACCAAGTGGAAACAGGTCTGAATCCTGGCAGGTGCATAAAGCCTTGCATTCTCGAGTGCAATAAAATGAGTACATTCAGTTCGGCAACAATAAAAATCTGCCAATATTGCCAAAAGATCCATTCTTTACAAAGGTCATGGTGTCTCAGCAGACCTGGGTATTTGTGGTAGCTTTCTGTCAAAGGTCGTGTGAGAGAGTGGACAGAGCTACCAACTAGATACAAGTCACGAGAGTCACCCACAGTCTGTTGTATTTTTTGGGGGGAATTCTGGGACTTCAGTTTTGCCCTCCTGAGCAGAGGTGGGGAAGTGCCAGCTTTCTGGAATGGCTGAAGTTGGCCTCCTCCGCATAAGGCCAATTGGAAGAGGTGGGTGAATGTTTATGAAATAAGGATACATCCTTATTCACTACAGACCAACAGGATCCATTGCTGCAAAGCCATCCATTACTGTCCTGGTACACCAAAAGATGTGCACTGCCTGAGCTGCCACCAAAAATACAAAGCTCCTATCAGTGAGGGCTGAGACCTTTACTCGTGATTTGGCAATGCCACCTTCTCTGTCTTATTAAGAGGGTGCTGATTTCCAGTGGAGTAACACCATACTCAGGATGGTTGAGTGAAAGTCAGGCTTTACATACAGGACTGGAGCATGGATGATATGTATAGTCATAGACCTTTGAACAAGTATTCAGTACAGTTTTTATTCCCACAAGAAAAAAGAGGTTGTTTTGTACAGTGCAAGTTTTGGCATTGATGGTGCCACTGAGGACTGTTGTAGGGTTGTGTTATATAGCTATGACCATAGCTTTACTTTTTCAGATGTCCATGCCCTCTTATGAATGCTCTTTGACGTCCTTGACTCAGTCCTCATAGCCTGGAATACATATCTTGTTCATTACCCTTTGCCAGCATCCATTGTTACTTTGTGTCAGTTTTGGATCACCTTTGTTACTGTCCCCATGTTTCATTGTCCCCATGCCTCAATATCAGTATCCCGATGCGAGTGTCCCAATGTCATTGTCCCTGTGATGGTGTGCTTGGCCTAGGCCCTTGTGGTTGGGTCTGTGAGGCCATGTCGTATTGATATGTCAGTGTTTCAGTGTCAGTGTCCCTTTGTCAATGTATCTGTGGTAGTGATTGTGACCCTGAATCAGTGCCCTGTGTTCATGTTGAAAAGCCAGTGTACCCAGATCAGTGCCTCGTTCTCAATGCCAGTGTTCCTACTCCAGCATCAGCGTCGCCCATTTAAATGTTGCCATATAAGTGTACCTGTGCCATGTCACCTTGTCAGTCTTCCCAGTCTTCCCATGTTAGTCTCCTTATCTCAGTCTACCCTTATCAGTTCTCAAGTTCCCTTTATAAGTGTTTGTGTCCAGTGTCAATGTCACATGTAAATACTCCGGTGTCAGTCTTCCAAGTATCCAAAAGTCCTACTGACTCAGTATCGTTGCCCAGATACCACAGTCGCAGTGTCATCGTCCATGTGACAGTGTCTGTGTTGCCTTGCCTGTCACCACGTCAGTGTTACAATGTGAGTATTCCCGTATCAATGTCTCTGTGGCTGTGGACATGACTCTTTATCTTTGCTCTGTGTCCATGAAACCAGCTCAGTATTTCCACATCTGTGTCTCAGTGGCAATTCCAGGCTCCAGTGTCTGTGTCCCAATGACAGTGTCAGAGTCCCACCTGTAAATGTCGCCATATAAGCACCTGTGCCATGCCCTCTTGTCCGTCTCACTTTGTCAGTTTCCCCATGTCAGTGTCTTGTGTTGGTTCTGAGATTTATTTTATAACTGTGAGTGTTCCAGTGTCAGTGCCATCATGTCATTACTCCTGTGTCAGAGTCAACGTCAGTATTCCACTGTCAGAGGCTCTGTGTCAGGGTTCTTTTCTCCCTCTGTCCTAGATTTCACACTGTGCTTGTCCCAATGTTCCTATCTAAGTAATCCCTTGCCAGTTATCAGTATGCCAGTGAGGATCTCAATGACAGTGTTCCTGTATCAGTGGCTCAGTCTACATCCTCATGTGAGTGTCTTGGGGTCTCCATGTCAGTGTCACTATGTCACTAACACTGATCTAGCATCCCCATGTTAGTGATAGTTCTCCACTATTATTGTTAATGCATGTGCTTCAGTGCCCTTGTGTTGATGTAAAAGACCCACCATCATGCTCCATGCCCTAGTGTCAATGTTTCCATCCCAGTGCCAGCGCCTGCATCTCAGTGTCCTCGTAATGGGTATGATTTTAATATACTCATGCTCTTTGCCTGTACAAAACTTATATAACTCAAAGGAAGCTTCAAGATGCTATCAGTGAAGAGAAATGAAGTTAGGGGGCATGCAATGACCTCAAAACACCCTGATACAAATATGCGAAGTAACACTTTTGTAGTGTAGCCAGTGGAACATAAAAAGGGACAGCTGGAAAAAAGTCACAACTTGGAAATCAATCAGTAGAATCATACATTACACTTTACTCATTACGAGCAGGCAGTTGCATTCTGATACTTGAAGTAACTTCTGTTACTGCATTTGTCAGAACTATAAGTACTACAAAAAAGGATGCATCCTCCGTATACATTTTGGAAGATCATATTGTTGATATTTGTTGTGCATAACTGTTTGGTAAATACGGGGACATGCAAATGAGCACCAACAACTGCATGTGATTTCCCAATTTTAGGGGGAAATTCGTAAGTGGATGGTAACTATCGCACCCGAAAGATTCTGACTCAGGGGAGGCAGATTTTTATCCCATGCAGTATACATCACAACAGTTACTGACCAACTCATAATGATGGAACGTACTAATACTTTAAAGTCGAACTACCTAAAGGGCTATCATTTTCTGCTTCTTAGCCATTGCTTCAAATGTACAAACAGCATTTTGTCAAATAGATTGGTTGTAAAAATCAGTTTAATTATTGCGCCTTTTCAGCTGTCCGGAAGGTAAAAATTGATACTTGTATAGCGCACTACTCACCCGCAAGGGTCTCAAGGCGCTTGTACGAATACCGCTGTGGAACCCATCCTGGCTTTCCCTGTGAGGCGTCCACTCCTGGGCACCCCCAAGGTGGAGGCCAGGCATCTTTAGCGTTGTGGGGGCCGTTGTGGAGATTAAGCAAGCTATTGCCCAGAGTTGCAGAGTGGGACTCCATGATTGGAATGGCACCGAGGTGAGAATTATCAGGTTCGTGGAATTTTTGAGCATAAGACCCACCAAGGCGGGGAATTGAACCCTGGTCCCGGGCTAGATCTCTGCATCAGGGTCTGCCGCTCTAATCATTGAGCCACACTTCTCCAGTAGGTACCGGTTTCAGTGACTGAATGGAACGAACACCATTGAGTAAAACCTATCCCACCAATTTGGAATTGTTTTTATAATAACTGCTGGTAGATTGTCTAGACCTGCAGCCCTTGTTAAGTTCAGAGAGGAGAAGATCTTTTATTTTAACCAATTTGGTGTCAGATAAGACAATAAGTGCTCTTCTGCTCCAACCCACTCTCTGATACTGGGGGTTATATCTTTCAATATGTAACGGGGCCCTTAGCACCCAGTGAGCACTTCCTCGAGCATTTATCATCATAAAGCTATTACACAGCTCAAAATGCCAAGATTGTACAAAATATAGTCAATTGTGAAGTTCCGGCCCCCATGAATAACGGTTTGCTCAGTAGGTATATCCTTCTCCCGACAGGAAATACCCCCTGACGGATTTTGTAGTTTGTAGGCTTCCAAGATATCCATCTGGATTTTATCCTCCAGAACAGGAGACACACGTAGTAGACTAGAGACACAGAAAATGTTCCTCAAAAGAGGGAAAACTCCCAATGCTTCTCGGACATGTTCAATATGGTGAAAGAAATGTAGCCATATTTTGAGGATATATTTCCAGGATCCACATCAGTGCAGTGGGGAGTCGGCAGCAAGTAGTTAGAATTACAGAGGATGAAGGGCCAAGGTTCAGAGTACATACTTCCTGAGGGACCTGCCACAGGATAGGGATATGCACAAGAGGTAAGTTATGCTCAGCCTCTTTTTCTCTCACCACGGCTCCTGCTATGATAGGTTATAGGTGAAAAATCGAAGCTGTCAATGTGCTAGGAAAGCACTGACTTGGAAGTGTGGCAGAGGTGGTGGTTGTTCTAGATGTGTGATCTGACAGACAAACTTAAATTGAGGAGCCACCTTTCAGCCTCTACAGTCTTTGTTGCACTGCTAGTTACCCCTGCACTTTTCGCATCCACTGATTATGTCGTGCTGTTTGTCAATTCGCATTATCTGATTGTCGAATCGCACAATCTCTGAGGAGCAATAAATTTGGATAAAAAAATCAGCACCAATACTGGGAGGATTTCCTAGTAGAGTTTATGATAACTAGATCGAAGTCTAAACGCTCCCATTGTAATGGACTGTGGATGTTTATGAGAACCACAGTGATAAATGTCAGTGTGAGAATAGTCTTTTCAGTGCCACAGGATCCAAGATTCAAAGTGATCCACTGAGGGCCATAAAACCCACAGTATTACAATACAATCAATAACCAAATACTGACTTCTAAACTCGACATAAATAATGTGTGAGGTTCTCTCTGGTGTAGTATACGTGGACTGACTTTGTGCAGACAGTATGACTATTTCCATTTTTCCGCTTATAGAACCAACTGCACTAACAACTCCTCATCACAATTGTTTTTAAATCTGTGTTACAGCATCTCTGAGCACCATTTCTCTATCTGGGCTAGGTATTACCACAATGCACTAATTTCTAAATTAGTAACCAAAGATTTTACTACTCCATATCTTCAAAACATCCAGTAATGCTTCTAGGGCATGATGGGGGAGATGAGACATCTACAGCTAGTCTTTGTAGTGCTTCCTTGATGGTTAATAAGCACTTTGCCTTTAGAGCTTTAAACACGCTGATGTGTTTTCTGAGGTTTGAGAAGAGAACATTAAAAAAAGCATTCTGTACCACAATTACCTTAGGAGAGCTTATTTGGCTTCACACCTCCACTTCATCGAGTGAGTTTGATGATTCTCCAAAGCACAATTTATCAATGATCTACCACATTTCCTGTCAAAGCATACCACATTGTTGTTACCTGTTACAATAGAACTTTGGTCTTTTTTGTTTGCTGCCCCAAATACCACATGTTTCTAAAACAGAAGGGTGCAGTGATAGAAACCATACCTGAGCAGAATCTCCAGTGCAATGCTCTGGGATATCACACTCGTTCACAGCATCACGGCAGTCATATTCCCGGGGCAGAAACTGGAAATTTAAAAAAAATGCACCACATATATATTAATGCCAGGCAAGCTAATGGAAGTACATTAAAAATGTTCTCTGGTGATTCAGTAAGACTGCTTCGAGATAATTTTTGGAAATGCAGAACATCAAAGGCATAGGCAAACTCTTCATACTGTATTGATGAACATTTTCCATGAAGCAAATATGAAATAGCCTGTGGCACCATTGACATGAACAATTGCACACTAAATATCGTCAAGTTGAGATTTGCATCTCAAAGATGACTGATTCATTATCACAGAAGCTCTGTAAAATATTTTATTGAAAGCAAACAGAGTGATCTAGACCATCTCTGTCATGATTGTTGGATCGTCATATTTGATTGAAGAAAATCTTAGAATACAATCTCTATTCATAACTTTCCCTTACCCCGAAACAACTCAAAAGTTCTGTATGTTCAAAGGGGAGCAAGCTGTGCAGTCTTGTCACAAACAGTTTGCTATACACATACGATACATGCATGCTTAAAATAAAGAACACATGGAACTTATCATTAACTCTTTTCAGAACAGTATTGCATACTAGAGATGGTATCCCTTTCAGAGGGAATTTGCAACATATTCTATATACCTTCGAAGATAATGTACATGTCAATGCAATTAACAAAATACTTGACAAACAAAATTAGTGTCCCAGCACCCAGTTTGCCTCAATGCATCACGCGTGGGACATGGTAAAAAGGAGTATCTTGGGGTTAATAGGAACAACCCACTGTCACACTTAAGGGGATTGGAGAAAGGCTTCAAATGAGTCATTGTAGCATTGCAAGAGAAAATCAGCACTGCAATAAAATGTGCAATATAGCTTGGTGTCCAAGAACCATTAGTTTTCCTTTATAGCTCTGGATGTTGAGATAATGTAAACTTGGATTTAGTCTAAATATTTTAGTTGTATTCAATTAATTCTACATCAGGGAAAGAACTACTCAAGAAGTTGCATAATCTGTATATGTACCCATGACGTAGAAACAATCTTATTTTACTCTTTATTTATAACTGGTATATTCAATATAAAGGCTCACTGCCTCACCAGACAGGATGTGTTGCAGCATGGCCCATCACTGCAGTGGGCTCCGTTGGCGAGGGAACACTTTTTACAGCAATCTCCAGAACATTCCTGGAAGGAGAAGATACAATATTGATCAAGCAAACTGAACATTTCTACTGTTTTCTAATGTGCACCCTGAAGATAGTCTCATCAATTCGTAAGCAACAGCCAATGACACAACTGCATTGCTTTGTGAAGTCACAACCATTGACACAGTCATTTGAGCAAATGGTCAAACCTGACTACCTCCACACACGCATGCTGTTCTCGCCATGTGTCTGCTTAATGGAGACTCATCCTAACATGTTTCTCTTGCTTAGGTTTTCCATCAATGCCCTAGTCTGCATTCTTCTTCCTTTTTGCAAAAGGGTCAAGATACTTGTTTCGAGAACCTCTGATCTTGTTTCTATATGCCTTTATCATTCTTTACAATAATCAACAATTGAGGCTAGACACTGGATCCCTATATACCTAAGCACCTAACTTGCTATCCCTTACTTCTATAAATGTAATCTGGAACTACCCATAAAAGCATATGCACACTGACAAACACCCACTGTCACGGTGTGATTCCAATACAGGAATATGAAAAATTAAAAACAACAGCACAGGTGCACCACAATAAAGATTGGAACAAGATATTTTATAAAATCCACGTCCAAAGCGTATTCTTCCAAAAGTTTCTTCTTTATTTCATTTGGTTTTTTTTAAAGACGTGATTTAGATGATCAAGACACAGCCTTCTTCAGGGCGAGATGAGTCTTTTGTAATGTCATCATTGGTAAATGGACCGCATGATGAGCCAAGAGTGGATTAACTAATTGCTTGCGTCCCTAATATGTTGAGAGTATTTTTACTATTTTCTTATTTACAAGAGATTTATTTATATAAGGCTGTGACAGGCACAATTATATGGCGGCGAAACAAAGAAGGTGACAGTTGTGAATTTAGGTGACAAAGTGACAAGTGAAGTCAGTGATGGGCTATATATGTGACATAAATATGTGACATAGATAAATTAATTATTTTAAATGTTACTGTCCTATACCCAATTTTGTAACATGAATTCACAAGACCCAATGATGATTTTTTAAGCATACAAGGTGTGCATTAAAAGGTATAGGAGCCTACTTTGTGTTGAGCAATAGCGGCTAGAATAATTGAAGAACTGAAGACTTCCAACATCCGGTTGGAGTCTAAACAAAAGTCAGCACGGAAGTTGTTTAAAAACCAGAGTACAGTACTTCAGAGTTGTAAACACAGTAAAACTATATGTGTCTTACCACATATAGTTTTACTGTGTTTACCACTCTGAAGTACTGTACTCTTCTAGAGATGCATAATGACTGACGGAAACAACTGCCGTGCTCACTTTTGTTTAGACTCCAACCGGACGGTGGATGTCTTCAGTTCTTCAATTTTTATGGCCGCTATTGCTCAACACAAGGTAGGCTCCTATACCTCGTAATGCGCACCTTGTATACCAGCAATAATCTGCTTTCTAAAACATACCTCCATTTTATTTAACTTTAGACTCTAACCGGATGGTGGATGTCTTTAATCCCTTGACTCACGCTTATACCGGATACCTTTTTAGGATCCCAACCATGTCATTTCATTAAAGTAGGACTACCTGGTAAGTTCTCCTATCAGCCTTGTGATGACATAAGCCAGCCATATGTGAGCCTAATTAACATTGGGCTTTTTCACTATAGATCCCTATCTTCTGGAGGACATCCGCACTGGATCTCCGTCAGTCATTACGCATCTCTAGAATCCATTTATCGGATTCCTTGTTAATGTGGTAAGTCCTTACCATTTGTGATGCATACTTGATTTTTGACACATAGAACACACCTGACTCCTCTTTGATTTAAACTTTAAAGGCTGTCCGCATCGTTTTCCACAGTCCTGAGGAAAACCCGCCTTGACGCTTGACAAGCTGCGCAATTTCTGGGTCAACACTATTGTCATTCATGTCCATACAGTCTCCTTGATCCGGCTTAAAAAATCATCATTGGGTCTTGTGAATTCATGTTACAAAATTGGATCTAGGCCAGAAACATTTAAAAGAATTCATTTATCTATGTCACATATGTATATCATGTATATAGTCCATCACTGACTTCACTTGTGACTTTATGTCAACTAATTTCACAACAGTCACTTTCTTTGTTTCGCCGTGATTTAATTGTGCCTGTGACAGCCATATTTAATTCTCTTGTGAATAAGAAAAGAGTAAAAGTACTGTGTTCTCACAACTCATGTCCTTTTTTGGTGTGTTCTTATCATACATATGTTGTCTTAAAATTTCATTTATTGAAAAGTTGATTTAGGATATATGGTTGCTTTTGTATTTGATTACACAAAACACAGCAATTGTATCACCCAGCAGAACCAATTGTTGATTATAGTACCAATACCCAGGTTCTGAGGGACACAGGGTTACCACATTATCTTTAATGGTTTATCATTCTTTAGGCATTACCTTATGCATTACTTACTCATTGAAGTCAGAATTTCTAGATACATGTAGAAATTAGTATATGCATTTCATTTTCCCCAAAACAAACCCGCTACAATCACTGCTCAGCCTGTCATCCACAATTGACCAAATAAAACACTAACTGAAACGCTTCCTGTGATAACTATGATGTACAATCAGGAAAGGCTAGGGTTGGCACAGTCAGAGTCCAACTTACTCTTCCACTTAAACTGATCTAAGGTGTGTAACTACCTCCACTGATGAGCGCAGACTCACGCTTGTCACATTTTTCATTCACAACAACACTCTGCACTTGTGAATGGATATATTCAGACACAAAATTACACTTATATGGTATATTTCATGTGTGAGTCAACATGCTCACACATGAAAGATGCTTCTGGTCAAGGATGACTGCCTAAATAGTTGAATATTCACAATAATGCAAGTTTGTGGCTGATCCCAAACCTTTTGAAGGAACCTTTGCACAACATGGATAATGTGATTTACTCATGTCAAGTGCAAGATTTAATTAATATTCAGGGTTGGAATAAATAAGGAACACCCATATAATTTTACCATGAAGAAATACCATACACATAAACACATACACATATACTTATATAAAATATTTACTGCATCGCTATTTAAGTTTTCCCTTCTAAAGTGACAATGCATTTTAGTTCCTTCTTATTATAGATTTAAATAACGCATGAACCATTTTGTTCTACAGAAGAGCTTTCAGATATTTCCCCAATTTACCTCATATTCTTTCATATTTATCCATTGTTCCTATGTGTACTGCAGAGCTAAATACTAGCACCGCTGGTCTTAACATTATTTGGGTCCACTGGGAGAAACCGTGGGTCTTTTTCTTTCCATTTCTGAGTGATTAGTGATCGTGGGACAAGCATCTCTAAGAGGATTATTTTACTAACTTGTTTTGGTAAATTACTCATTTTGCTCTATCTTATGCCCTATTACTCCAAAATATGGTAATAAATTGATGCCCAGTAGTCTTCTTTGTGTGGGCAAGACCAGATCATAAGCAGCAATCTCAATAAACATTCATTAAAGCATATTGGGCATTTTTTGTAAATTGATGTTTTAAACGTGTGCAACCCTTCCAGTGTCATAAACAGAAGCAAATTCAGAAAGAATTTCAAGCATCTTGAAGTGACCACTTTAACAGATGACACATTTCTGATTGTGCTGCCGTAGAGAGCATTGTCCTCACATTCGAGGTCCATGCACGGGATACATTTTTCCCCCATATGATTTATTGCCAGTTGTGTATACATACGATACAAGGGACTAGCATGGGGAGCACATTCGCGCCGAGCCTGGCGGGATTGTACATGGCACACTTTGAGGCCAGTAACATCTTCACGGACAACAATCCCTACAAAGAAAAAATGGTTACCTGGAAACGGTACATCGATGATGTGCTCATCCTGTGGAAAGGGGATGCTGACACCTGCCAAGAATTTTATGAGTGGATAAACAATCTGAACCCCCACTTACGCTTCAGCAAAACAGAGAGTGAGAAAGAAATTCCTTTCCTGGATCTCCTCATCTCTTTGGAGAAAGGAAAACTCCACACCACCACCTACAGAAAGGCAACTGACCGCAATAGCCTGTTGAGTTTCCATAGCCATCATCCAAAAGCACTGAGGAAAACTTACCCTATGGAAAATTTCTTAGAATCCGCCGGAACTGTAGTAACATCCACGAATATGACACCCAGGCCAATACCCTGACGAAGAACCTCGAACAGAGGAACTACCCGGAGACGATTGTGAAGCAAGCACGTAAACGAGCCAGGAATAATAATCGCCAAGCAATGTTGGAGGACAGGACCAAGGAAGCTGATAACATCATCTCATGCGTGACAACTTTCACACCACTATCGAACAAAATCAAGAACATTGTGAATCGCAACTGGAGGATTCTCAATACGGGTGGTCTTACGATAGAACGCCCGAGATTTGCGTTCAGGAGAACCACAAACTTACGTGACCAATTGATCAACACCAGGCCACGATCCAAGACTAACCGACAGGAACCTACCTTATGGGATCTCCCTGCTGTGAAAGGCCAGTACCCCTGCGGGATGTGTAGTGTGTGCCCTTTCACCAAACACACCACATCCCTCGATCTTGACAAATTCACATGGGATCAACGGAAACACACGAACTGTAACACCAAGAATTGTGTTTACCTCATTACCTGCCCGTGCGCACTCCGCTATGTTGGGATGACTACACGACAGGTTAAAATGAGGATCAGTGAACACAGAAGCACAATCAGGTGGGGCAGAACGGCCACGAGACTAACTAATCATTTTATCGAGAAAGGCCACTCATGTGATTACATCAGATGGACAATACTGGAGAGTATCCAGCTGTGGAGTAGTATTTCTTTACTACGCCGAGAACAACGATGGGTACACCGCCTACGAACAAATGAACAAGGTCTCAATGATAAGATACCATGGACTGAACTGTAAATCTATTACAATCTTTAGACATCACTCAGTCGATATGCCAGCTATATACATCTCTAGCCACACACATACAAGCCACATTCCCCCCTCTTGAGTAACACACTAGGTCTCCTTTTACCCCTTCTTTGATACAGTCCTGGATGTAAGTTTTTATAATGACATACTCAATAATGAGAGTCTGGGTGCATACATTTTTGTTCAGGGGCTAACCGTTTATGATCTTTGTTTTGTGCACAGTGGTTATCAGGGAAGATAACGTCATACCACGCTATTTCCCCGAGGAGTTCACATACAAGCTCATCACTATACGGAGTACCTCATGAGACAGGGTGACCGCCTCATCGTGACAATTAATCTGATTATCATGTACCTTTATAGACTATCAATACAACCTGACCCCGCTTGTCGAGCAAGGTCGTCTATATCTACTATCATTAGATGACCGGTAGCATTGTACACAATCAGGTATTGTGTTTTGAACCGCAACACACATTTGCCCCCCTCTAATATCCTCCTCTCCCCCTCCTCGCATCGGTCTCCGCACACCCATTGCCAACATGGCCTGCGGATTGGAATATGCAACTTTTATTTTAGCAAACGAGGGCACATACACACGTGCGTCTACCGCGCATGTGCTTATAATCAGCTACCGTGGCACTACACATGCACACAATCGGGAGGTTTCTATACATGCAGACAATATGTCCCCAATTAGATTGACATGACACCCTACATCTGTTAAAGAACCACTCCCCCATGGAAATCCCATCACTGTATTGTACTTTGAATTTACTGTGTAATCTATACGTTCTTTAACAGGCAGACGAGAGAAAACGTAGTCCCACACTGGCCACGCATGTGCGAAGACCGTTTGTCTGGTCTTCGCGCATGCGCATCATCTAAAATACACCCGAACACACACCTGTTACAGATTTTGACCGGATACAGGTACCGCCTTAACGATACTTGCCGGGACTACAAATGGAGCCTACATCCAGACGCGGTTCCATTCCAGACAGGAGGACGGTTGGGGTAGGTTTGTCAGAGGCCACATCAGAGCAAAACTGTAAGTAACACTAAACTCAAGGCTTATCTAGGGTACCAGTCGCTGACTTTACCTATATTTAGACCACAGGATCTAAATCTATCAATATGCCATTACTCACTATGGAGCAACTTACTCTTTATACTTAGGTGAGTGGTGTGATATGTACTTGTGGGGTTTCTGTAGTGTGGCTCAGATACAAATGGGAGATGAGCTGTCATCACCCCCACTCTTTCGCCGTTGAATACTCACCTGTACAACAATGTTGCGTGCTCTGGATTTTATCAGACCTTCCACGGGAGATTTATGGGATGAGTGGGTGACTCCGATCGGCGGCGGGAGGCCACCCATACCAGGATGCCTATCCTGTGGATGGTCATCCGTTTTGCTTATCGTTGAGACCCCACTTTCCCAGTCACTCGTGAGTGGAATTTGTGTTTCATGTACACCGCAATCCTGTATTCAGTCTTTATCTATTTGTGTACAGTTTAAGGACAGTTTTGGGGCAAAATTACCCTAAACCTTGACATATCGCTTTTTCTTTCTTTTCTATTGTTTTTCATGTTTACCTAGGCTTATATCCAGGAGCAACTTTCAATCTGACAGAACAGATAGCAGGGCCATTTTGTCCTTGTATGCCCGGATATACACTGCGGGTACTATCTCCAGATCACTTTTATGCACACTACACTTCTTAGTTGGTCCTGAGGAAGCGCCACGGGTCCGTTTGGACCGCAGGGGCACGAATCATGTCGACCACATTGACCACATTGTAGTTACCGGATGGGACATTAACCCCACTAGGGTAACACCTAACCTACGGGGTTTTTTTTAGCTTCCAAGGGTGCCATTCCCTTGTCTTTATTAAACAATACCTTTTGAGCAACCCTTAGACAATTTTAATCCATCACGTCACACACATGACTGCACCACTACTAATTTTAGGACCCAAACCACACACCCGCATGCACCAAATGGCGTTTTCTCTAAAAAGATCTCTGCTAAAGTGACCCTTCGGGGGACCCGTAGGGCATTGCAGCGCCGGCCCGACGAGGAGCAAAATGCCCGATGATGAAGCATGACACCTTCCGGGGTGTGTGAGGGCAACAAGAGAAAATAAGCTCTGCTTCCCCTTCCAACCCTTGGGTCTTATATAGCCTAGGACCCTCTTTTCTTATGCTTTTTTAGTTTCCTTTTTTCTCTACTTCTTTGGAACAGTGTCTCCTTTTTTGATTGATACATACGATTCACCTACCAAGTGATACACCATTTTTGTTAATATTACCTCAAAAACTATTTTGTCCAATATGGCAGATTCTATGATCGGACCGAGAGTATTCTCTAGCCATCTTTTAAATGTGACTTTCTCTAACTCGAGGCTATATTCTGTGCATTCTCTCAATGTTATGTCTGTGTGTATTGTAAGTATGTATCGAGACTCTGTATTTCACCCATCTTGTACCTGAAAGGAGCATCAATAATATTTCTCCAGTGAGTAAAGAGACAGTGGGGGATTCAAAGTAAGGCTTAAGTGCCAGATGCATTCCAGAAAGACATTTGTAAAATGTTGCAGTCCATACTATATTTGACAGGGAGTCATTATTAAATAGGAGAGGCACTGCTTATAGGGATCACAAATGTATTTCACTGTTTGTAGATGTTGATTATAAATGATTTCCATAATGCTTCTTCTAATGCATAAATCACTATTATCCATTGAAAGTTAAGTATACATTATTAATGTAAATCCTCTGGACATTTTGGGACTCTCTCTCCTTTTGCAGCAAGATTAAAATTCGGTGTTCTCTAAAATAAAATAAACACGATTAGATTACTACAATCTCTCAAAAGATGCAATACCCTGCAGATGTCTTTGAAAATGTAATCAACATGCAAAGGTATAACCCATAAGGTTCAAATAACCACGGACTGCACAATTGCAAAACAGATTTACATATTGTTTGTCTCTCTTGCTGTTCTTTTTAAACACCACCCCAACTGCCACTGTATAAGCAATCCATCATATGCAAAATTCCCATAACCATGAATCATGTGGAAATGAAACAGTCTCAATTTTACTAATGCCTATTGCCGTTTTATATATTTAAATTGCTTCTCCACATCCTCCAACTAGCCTGTCTACCATAATATCTGTAGTCCATATAAATAGTTAATTTTAGATAAAAATTAAAAATCTGCTAATTATTCAGACCTTCTGGATAATGTTTGTAAAAAATCTACCCACCAACACTATCTTTCTACGAAAATCTTCTCCTCCCTTCAATTGCATAACCTCACAAATTTGAAAACGCAGATGTGAGACATTGTTATTCATGCCTTAAACTTCTCTGATATCTAGCCAACACAGTCTGACCAAAAGGGTATTCCAAACTATTTGTAGCCCCCTCCATAGTACATGTTACAAAATGTTCAATAGGACAGTTTTTGACTCTTTTAGGATGTGTAGTCAAATCACCACTAATTGACTTATAGTAGAGAAAGGGTAAAAGTGTCTGTCAGTTGTTCGTTCAATGTTCACTTTGTGTATGTTTGAAATTCCACCCAAAAATCTCTGCAATTGAGTGTGCGAATAAAGACAACCATCAGGTTATTGTTATGATTTGTGTAACTCCTTGACAGCTCGCCTCGTGCTGCCAGGCTTGTGTTGCCATAAAATGTCTTGTATTCCACGCTCTTGTGCTCAATATTCCATTGAGTGGCAGTTGGCGGTTGTTTCCTTGCCTCGCCGGGCTGCTTGGGTGTCTGTGCTGCCTCTTGAGAATAAAGCTCCTACTTGAAGCTGTCCTCGCTTTTTTTACAAGATTTTGGTGACAATTTGAGGAAACTGAGCCAGGCATTGACAGGAGGCAGAGAAGCAGACTACCCTGGTGAATCCACGCGCCACTACAATATGTATTGTGACATTTCCCTGGGGCTGCGCCACATCGCGAACACTCTGGAAGTGTTCTTTGGACTTGAGGATAATACCACGTAAGATATCCTGCTGGCTGAGGTACATTGACAACAATACTCTTTGTGGGCTGTACTACGTTTCTAAAAGGCCATGTTCTTGGTGCGCAGCCATTCAGCAGCATATATAAGAGTACCCAGCTCACCTGCATCCGGGACAGGCTGCCTGTTTGCACACTTTCTTCACCTGATCTAACTGTCCGTAGAGGAGTGAGTGGGTGATCGTCATTTAGGCAGTTTGACGCACACACCCATTTGGAAGTTCTTAAAGGGGCGGTCTAACCCTGGGTTACTTCAGCGGTGACACGCACACCGAGCCTCCACACTTCCAAGTCTTCCTTAAAGGGGCAAAGGCGTATCACCAATACTTGCTTGCATTAGGTTTCAACTTCACTGCGTCAGTCAAATCATCTCTTCAATGTGTGTGCAGGCATTTTGTTTTGAGGTGACACGCACACCTGCTGTTATTGTAGAGATGGTCAGCCTGAGTTTACGGTGACACGCATACCTCTTCGGTGGGTGTGCTTGCTTTCATTTGCGGTGACACGCATACCGGATATTACCAAAGAGCTTAGTTGCATGCATTAACAGTGAAACGCACACCGGCTGTTATCAAAGAACTTGTCAGCCTGAAATCGTGGTATCACGCACCTCTTCAAGAGCTGGTCTGCGTACAATACCGGTGATACACGCACCTTTCAATTTCTTAATTGCAAAGGGTCTATTATGTCTGTTCATTTACATTTCCTATTATTTTACAGAGCTGATGTTTGTTAAGCTGTGCGTGTATTAGCAACTTCCTGGTTATTTGAGTTATTCTGCTGTGGTACGACTGAGATAGTGGAGTATATCTTATGTGTCTTCAAGGATATTGCCAATACTATCACTGCTTCACCACCTTATCTCATGTTGGCTAGGGAACCATCCATGCAATGAGAGGATTGGTGTAACTGTTTTGAAAACTATTTGGTGGCGTTAGATGGTACAAGAGTTCCAGCAGTACGTAAAAAAGCTTTGTGGCTAGGTGCATTAGGAAAGGAGGGGCAACATATTTTCAAATATCTTCCAGGTACGGGGGATGAGGTGCATGATGTCTACAAAGATTTCATTATTAGGTTGCACACTAGATTTGCAAAGCAAGAGAATATTGTTATGTTCAGGAACAAATTCTACATTCAACCACAAAAGGTCAATGAATCTATTGACGAATTTGTGTCACGGTTAAGGGAGTTATCAACGAATTGCCAATGTAGTACAATGCAAGATGAAATGGTTAGGGATTAATTAATTGTACAGTGCTACAGCAAGAAGGCTCAAGACAGGTTGTGGGTGGCCAGTAATCCCACTTTAAAAGAAGCTATTACTATTGCAAAAGTTGTAGAGGAGTCAGAAAAATACATGAGGGAAATGTCCATTCAACAAGAAAAAGGGTTGGAGGTAGCCACTTTACAAAGTGATTTGGAGGGGGTGAATGTGATGCACAACTAACCTAATAGGGGAGCATTAGCAGTGGCAAACCAAACACAAGTAAGGGCACGGTGTCTCCCTCGCAAAAACGGTCCACATACTTTTGTCATAGAGGTGGTAGAACGTTTTACTTGGCAGACTCAAAAAATTGTTTTGCGCAGGGCAAGGAGTGCCATAAGTACGGAAGGAAGGGACACTATGCTTGTATGTGCAAGGCTTCTGGAAAATAGATAGCGGTAGTGGAGGAGGAGGAGGATAATGACGTCAGGGTGATGATGGTCAAAGGGGAGGAATGTTCCTCTGACTTATGTAGGAACAGGATTCACCCCAAAGCTGATTTTAATATCAATGGGAAGATAAGATCCTTAATGCTGGACACAGGATCACCATATACCATTGTTAAAAAATTCTTGTGTGATTCGGCGTGGAAGGATGCAAAGTTAATTCCCTCTGATGTGATTCTGAAGGGATATCAGGGAGCAGGTATTAGAGTTCTGGGGTACATGGAAGCAGAAATTAAATTTGCTGAAAGACAGACCAAAGGAAAGGTTTACATTACTGCAGAAGGTCCTGCTATTTTAGGATGGGTTCACTAGTATGATCTCAACATTAGGGTGGACCCAAGAGCAGAGCAAAAGGTTATGAGTGTAGATGACACTGGATTGCAAAGTATTTTACAACTTCATGCAAACGTTTTTGACACTGTATTGGTGAAAGCCATTGGATTTCTACATAAAATTGGACTGAGGAAGGACTCTGCACCTATCAAACATGTTGCTGGAAGAATTCCGATGGCAGCCAGAGACCAGGTCAAAGATATAATCAGGCAGATGCTGGATGATAAGATCATTGAAACTGTGGAGGCAGCTGAATGGTTGTCTCCAGTTATTATCACCCAAAAACAAGATGGCTCTTTACGTTTTTTTTGTGGACTTAAGGAGCTTAAACAAGAGTATCATTATGGACCGTTTTCCTCTCCCCACCATTAATGAGATCATCCTGATGTTGGGCTGGTGGTAGAGTGTCTTCTATATTGGATTTACGCATTTCGTACCATCAAATTAAACTTCATCCAGTATTCAAGAAAATTTATGTCTTTCATTACAACTAAAGGCACTTACCAATTTAACAAACTTCCGTTTGGTATATGCTCGGCAGCCAGTGCATTTCAACGTATTATAAGTGAAATTTTAAAGGGTATTGATCGAGTGGTGTTTTTTCAGAATGACATCCTGATCCAACCCTAGTACGATATGGTCAGTGCCATTATCAAAGTCAAAGTGGCTGATGATAGGGACAAATTGAGATCATTTATGGGGATGGTTGAATACTATGCCAAATTTGTTCAAGATTTCGCACACGAGGTGGAACCTTTATAAAAATTACTAAGGAAAGGCAAGTAATTTACATGGCTTTACAAGGCTTTTAATCTTATAAAAGAGAGCACAGGCTGACATTTTAGCACCTTTCACTCCTGGGTTACCCACCATATTGACGGTGGACGCCAGTGCTGTGGGCATTGGTGCAGTTTTAGCACAGAAACATGCTGGGCATGAGAAAACGGTAGCATTTGCTTCACGTTTGTTGACTGAGGCTGAGAGGAATTACTCAGTTATTGAATGTGAAGCACTGGCATCTGCTTGGGCCACTAAACACTTTAGAGTGATTTTGTGGGGTATTGCTTCACTTTGCGAACCAACCATAAACCCTTTATCAAAGTTTTAGGTCCTGATGGCACAAAAAACTGTTCTGGTAGGCTAGCACACTTTGCTGTTAGGATACAAGATTTCATGTGTAAGGTGGAACATGTACCTGGATGGGGTAACAGCGCAGAGGATTGCCTGTCTAGGCTAGCAGACACTGTTTTGGTAGATGCTGGGTGGAGGTGGGTGGAGGTGGTGTCCATGAGAAACATTACCACAGAATCCACCATCAATGTTTTAAGTGAGGTTTTCAGGCGGGAAGGTATCCCAGCTATTCTTCTTGTGAACAATGGCACACAACTTAGATCAAAAGAAATGAAAGACTATTTTGACAAAATCGGCTTGAGGTATATGTGTACATCTCTTTACAACCTGCAGGGTAATGGTTTGTGTGAGAGAGTAAATAGGTTGGTGAAAGGCACTATGCAGTTAGCATTAAATTCCAAAATGCCTGTGCAGCGTGCAATCAGGGAGATGTTATGGGTGTATCACACTACAGAACATCAAGGGATGGACACATCGACATTTCAATTGATGAGGAGAAGGCAGGCTGGCACCAAAATGGTGGCCACCTGGTTGCATAAAAATTTCACAAATCTTTTGTCTTTGCAACCCAACAAAACTGTTGTTGGTGGGAATAGGAACATTCAGCCTGGTGACATGGTAAAAGTCACACCTGGGGGTTGTATTAAGGGCTTCAACAAATTCTGGGGTCCTTTTCAGGTGAGGTCTGTAGTTGGAAGTTGGGTCAAATTACAAAATGGAGAAACCAAGGGGCAGATTTATGTTAGACTTGCGCCACTTTTACGCCGCCGTTGCGTCACTTTTGTGACACAGCGGGGGCGTAAACCCTGAGCCACGTTGCGCCCTATTTACATCGTGACGCATCTATGGAGATGCGTCACGGTGTAAAGCCCTGTGCCACATTAAACCTGCGTCAGGTTTAATGTATGCAGGGTGGGCGTTCCATCGGAAAAAGCCTCGGAAAAGTGACGCAGTGAAATCTACAAGATTTCACTCAGTCACTTTTCCGACGCTGCTGCGTCAAAACCTTGCGCCTGCTTGAAGCAGGCGTAAGGCATGATGCAGCATGTTAGGTATGGGCAGCCCCTAAACATTGCTGGAGTTGCGTCGTGCTTGCGACACGACTCCAGCAATGCGCCGCCCTTACGCCATCAGATGCGTCACGCATCTGTTTATCCTTGCGCCACGATGCGCTGCATTGTAAATGCGGCGCATCTGTGGTGGCGCAAGGGTAAACTTACGTGATGCATCTTTCCTGGCGCATCCCTGCTGATTTGCAGGGATACGCCAGGAAACATAAATCTGCCCCCAGGAATCTTAGGAGGGTGGCTTTGTACCAAAAACAGGGGAAGTGTCTGCAGAATCCTCGGGTGGCTGGTGCAGGGTTGGCAAATTGGACACCTCTAAGGCAGGAGACCGGTGAGAGGAACAAAGAAATTGACTGTTCCGCTACTGCCGAGAGATCTTTATCTGAACCAAGGGAGGGCTGTCAGAAGGGAAGGGTGTCCAGGGAACGTAGGATGCCAGAATATTTGAAGCATTATGTCTGTGATTAGGTCATCAAGGGAAGGAGTGGGTATAATATGATCTGTGTTTTACATAACTTGGGTCCTCATGGTTGCCCTCACGTTCTTGGGTCATCTTTTATTTCTCTGGGTTGTTGTTTTCTTCTCTCTTTAACCTCTTTTATATATAGGCCTCTTGTTTTCTTCGCCTTAAAACCTCTTATTTTCTTATACCCCATTTTATTTTATATGGGGTTATTTTGGTAATTTAATATATTATGGAATGTTATGTTAAGTTTAAATGTTTCTGTGGAAGCAAAGGAGGAGTGTTATGACTTGTGTAACTCCTTGAAAGCTCGCTTTGTGCTGCCAGGCTCATGTTGCCATGACATGTCTTGTATTCCACACTCTCGTGCTCAATATTCTATTGAATGGCAGTTGGCAGTTGTTTCCTTGCCTGGCCATGCTGGTTGGGTGTCTGAGCTGCCTCTTGAGAATAAAACTTCCACTTCAAGTTGAAGAGCTATCCTCATTTTATTTACAATAGTTATGTTGATAAATCACTTTCAATTCTAAGTCATTCTTCATTATATTACCGTTTTTATCAACTAATTTGTTCATCATCCTACCCTCTCAATTGTATTGTAAAATTGTTTTCACCAACTTCTTTTTGATCTTCTGCCATTGTCCTTTTCAAGGAATCTTTCACAGTAAACGGTTGGATAAGTTGCCTACAGCAGGAGCACTGAGAAAATTGGAATCCTTTTTGAAACTTCATTGTAGAATATATTATGATTTGGCTTATGTTTTTCAGCTCTTAGAAGTCTACATGGCAACATTCGAAAGGGGTTTGAGTATTTGCTACTATGACAGTCAATGCAGAGTCAATCAATTTCAATGAACAAGGCAGTCATTTAAAAAACAGTAACAGCTGGTGAAGGAAATCACAGAAGACATGGGTGGCTGAATACATTTTTGATTGCTTCATTGGTTTCAGAATTGAAAGACAAAATGGTGTTGAATATGTTATATTATATTTTCTAATATGGGACATCATAGAATAGTCCCCAAGTAGTGACTTATATCCCACATAACATAGTTGTACACTTTATAAAACTCCTGTGATCCAGCTCAACATTTCAGTATACAAAGTTATATGGTTTCCCACTTTTTTAGTTCTTATCTAACATGATGCACAGACTCCGCAGATTTATTTTTGAAAAAAAATATTTATTCATATATGTCCACCTTCCTAGTTTTGACAGAGGAATTTTTATCTTCTTTAGTAAAATTTAAAATGTAGTCTTAGGGCAATTCAAATGTAGTCAATGCGTTTCATCAAAAAGACTTCCTCAGGGTTAGAACAACATACATAAAAGGCAATTTTATTTTGATATCTTTTTTAAATCCTGTATAAAAAAAATCACATTTTAATGGTGTACAGTAATTAGACTTGAAGAAAATAGAGAATTTTAAAACACCTTTACATCACATATGAATATACTGTACTTCATATACCTTTATATCGCCATATTTATGACTATTTCATTAAGTCACAGGTTAAAAAATCCCTATTTATAATAAAAGAGCTTCACTGCACATAATGACTTCATCATCTGTCAATGAATATTTTGTTCAATCATGTATTTACATCATGATGTAAACAAATGAATTAGAACAAAATATTGTATTTAAAAGTTCACTGTGCATAATGACTACATCATCTGTCAGTATATGTTTTGTTCTAGGCCATGTTTTTGCATCATGATGTAAATATATGAATTTGAACTAAATATTTATTGACAGATGGTGACGTCATTATGCACAGTGAACGTTTTTATTATAAACAAGGATGTTTTAACCCATCACTCAATGAAACCCTGAAAACACCACATCAAAAGAACCCAGACTAAATAAAGCAAGACCCAAACGGCAAACATCCAACCACTAGTATCGGAGTTATGAATAAATTGCCTTATAGCACCTATCTGGTCTTGCTGGACTGGGTCAAAGTCAAAAGTTCAGGCCAACCGCGATGGAGCGTGATCGGATAGAGTCTCAGATTAGTCCCGCTGAAGGTTTACCTTTTCAAGTTGTGTGCCAAGAGTCTCGTTTGCATTGGAGAGGGGCGCAGGAGACATGGAGAGTATTATTGACATTGGCTGGTGTGGCGCAAGGAGGAGGCTTGGTGTTGCGGGCAGCCTGGTGGAAGCTTTGTGTTGGTGGTCTTCCGCAATGATCCTTGCTTATTGTGCGAAGAGATGGACTAGTGGCGGCTCGCACTGATTTTCGGTGTGAGGGGTATGGTTCCAGTGGGAATAGACTTGTTTGCGTTCGCGGAAAGCCCACTGAGCCACATAAAGGTACCAGGACTTTAGAAGCACCCTTTGGGGGTCAGGAATTTGCTGAAGATGGGTCCAAGAACTAGTAGGGAGCCTTTTATATCCCTGGGTCTCAGATCAGGAGGCCAACAAACTAAACCTTTGAGTCACTCTGTGGTCCTGGGTTCAAGATGGGTAGCCACTCCAGTTCCTCCTCCCCAGGCAAGGGGGCAGCAGGCCAGCATAACAGCAAGTAAAAAAAATGTGTTTTCGATTAATTAAAACCAGTACAAAAATACACGTTAAAAAGACAAGAGAAGTGTAATTCTAAAAAAATTAAAAGACTCTGATGAAAAGGCGCTATTGTTCAACTTCTTATGTAGATGTTCAAAAGTCTGTGCTCTAAGTCTCCGATTATGTAGATTAAAGCTTTTTTAGGTGGTTCTTGCATTTACGCGTGGCACCGCTCTCCCTTGCTTTGATTCTACTAGTGACAGGAATTTCACTAGCTTTTCGCTTAGCCGCGGGTCTTTGGAGTATGCAATCACAGCCTGTCTCCGGGTTTGAATCCCTCATTCATTAAAGTGGGATTTAAGTAATCCTGTCCTTTCCTCCTTTATTTCGGTACAGGAGAAGATTACATGTTCCATGTTGTCAGTGCCGTTCCAACATTATCTGCATGTTTATCCACATTTCTTCCTCTGCCAAGGTGAAAGGTGCGGATGGCTGGGAGAATTCCAAGCCTGTATTTTAAGACTTTTTCTTTGGTCTTCCTGGAGTACCCCAGATTGAATGATGACTGTGCCTCCATGCCGTGGGGCATGCGCAGGTCAGCACAAGCACCTTCCAAGTGGCAGTCCAGCAGAGTGACAGTCCATTCAGCAGCACAGCAGTCCTTCTTCCTGGCAGAGTATCTCCAGTCCAGAAGTGTACTGAAGGGTTAGTCTCTGAAGTCCTTCTTATATACACTGGTGGCCTGGTTCTGGATGTCGCGAGAAGCTTCTAGACAGTGGATTTGAAATGCACGGGATTCCCTACCTCCCCTGCCCTGACTCCAATCTGGCCGAAGTGACAATGCAGTTAAAGTGTAAGGGAGGCGTGGTCCAGCACCTCCCTCTTATCCTGCCAGTGAAGGCCCTACCAGTCACACTAACACTCCCAATGTATATGGCTGGCTTGGAGGAATACACAACGTCCAGCCTACATCTACACCCAGTCATGTATCACAGGCAGGTTGCAGGCACCAAATGGCTGAGGCAAGAAAATGCCACTTTCTAAAAGTGGAAATGTGGGAATGGTAATTTAAAATTATATTCGCCATAAGTTAAGATTTTAAATTAGGATTTCAGAGACACCAGACATGAAACAATCATCTCTTCCCTTATGGAAATTACACTTATAAACTGTAACAAGACAACTCCAATGATATTCAATGGGAGAGATAGGCCTTACAGTAGTTAAAAATGAATATTTTCTCTACCTGTCCATGTGAAACTTAAAAAGTTAAACTCCAACGTTTTAAATACATTGCACCCTTCCCTTCCCTTGGGCTGACTAGGGCCTACCCTAGGGGCGACTTATATGTATTAAACAGGAAGGTTTGGGCGTGGTAAAAAGGTTTATTTTGCCAGGTCTAAATGTGAGTGTAAACTGCAAACACAAGCTCTGAAATGGCAACCCTGAGACTTGTTTAAAGGCTTCTTAATTGGGTGGCATAATCAGTTCTTCAGGCCTCCTAGTAGCATTTTATTTACAGGCCCTGGGCATATGCAGTGCACTTTACTAGGGACTTATAAGTAAATTACTTATGCCAATTTGGTATAAGCCAATTTCACAATGTTTTAGGCAGAGAGCATCTGCACTTTAGCACCATAGCACTGGTTAGCAGTGGTAAAGTGCAGCGAGTCCTGAAGCCAATAAAAACAAATTCAGCAAAAAGGGGAGGAGGAAGACAAAAGGTTTGGGGATGACCCTGCAGAGAGGCCCATTGTTAACAACACTGATGTTGCACTATGGTGATTTTGCACCATAAGGTGCTGTCAACGTAACAGGAGCTCATACTAAAGCATAACTTTTATATCTACTACTGTATTTTCTCTCCTTACAGAGTGATACATCCTCACTGCATTTTAGGGCTATCTCATACCAAATGTGCTTCTTATGATCAATACCCAATTGTTTTTATGTGATCTTATTATGGACTGCAGTCCTCAAAAAATACAACTTACTATCACATCAGACTCCAGTATGCATGCTAAAATAACTCGGAGATCCTCTTTCCCTAACCTATTCAAACGTATCCACAAATATCACAAATACCAGGCCCACTGGCCATTCCAGTAAACTAATCAGTGACAAATACAATAGTCTCAGACTGAGCTTCAGTAGTATCGACCTCCTCCTTTTATTAAAATAACACACCCTTTTCATGCCCATAAGTAAGTGAGGGAGATACCGGGGTTGGAGTTTCCGAATCTAGCCTGTACCACCAGCCATGACTTCAGGCAGTTTGGGTGTTTGCCTGTGAAATGATGAAAAAGCTGCATGACCTGTATAAAAACTATACATTGCAGCCTAAGTGTGCAGTTTTAAGATGCCAATTGACCTGGAAAAATAGATTCCTTGCAGGTCCTGAAACTCCCTTTTTAATAATCCTGGAAATCATTTTAAATATGTTAGAGTCATCTGAGTAATTTCAGTAATTACGCATTACTCTTGTGCAGCAAATGTTTCAAAATTATGCAATTACACCAGCTGGAGTATTTAAGAGTAATTTGGGGCAAATATCCTACCGCAGGAGTACAAGAACAAAAAACTAAGAGACTGTTGGCTACTGCCATCCATGTTCTGTAGCAATTAGAACTATTTTCTTAGTGGATAATGCATCCTCAAGCCCATTTTGACTCAGTTACGCCCACCCCTGCTTCTCAGTACATATAAGTCACACATAGAGTAAGCCCTAAACAACCCACTGGGCAGGGTGCAGTTGGGCATGTACTTTTAAGCTTTACATGCACTGATAGTGAAAATCTCCCAAATTCATTTTTCACTACTGTGAGGCCTACCTCTCCCGTGTGATAATATTGGGTTACCTTATGACATTTACTCAATGATTACATTGTAGTTAGCAGTTTGCCTTTGTCCATTCCTTCCAGACAGTCACACAATAGAAGAACTGAGTGTTGATAGGATGGGCCATCCTGACTTGGTGGGAGTGGCGCAGCTGTCACCTGTCACACTTGCAGTTCAAAGACACTGCATCAGCCCACACACAAAGAACTTCAAACTAGCTTTTTGTGACCCCTGACAAACTGGAACCAGGGCAAGGAGGGAGAAAATTACAGAACTAGACAAGGCGGTAGAGGGGGGCGAGTCTACAATCTTCTCCTACTTTAAAGCTAGCACCAGGTATAAATATTGGACCCTCTGACCAACTCTTCAGATCACTTACCTGTAGAAGAAGGACTGCCATGCTACCTGAGGAAGGAGGACTGGACCTGCCCCTTTAACCCAGAACTACCAGAGTGACTCCAAGGGCTAGCTGATTGGCCTCCTGTTTTGGGCTAAAGGGACATGACAAGCTCTAGAGACCTACATCTGCTCAGCTGCCCAGACTCAACTGGACCTACCTGTGCTTTCCTGCTGGCCTCTGCTGTAGTGAAGCCTGATTCCCAAGTGTTACACCCCTTGGTCCTAGACCCTTGGCTAGTATCTAAGAGCACTCCTCCTGGCCCAATTGCAGGTTTCTTCAGAACTGATTAAGCAGACACAACACAATGCTGTGGGACACAGGACCCCTGATTGATGGCCTTATTGGAATTGATGCAGCAGAACACACCTCAACACAACCTCTCATCATAGCCCTTGCAGCTCCTCATCAGAACTGATGCAGTGTGATGCAACCTGACGCAGGATCTTGCATCGCAGCCTTCTCAGCTCCTCATAGGAATAGATGTAGTGTTCTGCAATACTCCACATCAATGACATGAGGCACGATTCTCAGTGATACTAACCTGGTCCCTGTATCCGAACTGCACTCCATGGCAGTCGGCCTGAACTTGTGACTTTGTCATGGTGGGCCGCAACCACGTAATCCCAGTTAGCACTTTGTGGTTTTAGGCACTATACCTACCTTACGACTTTGAAATTTAATATCTCCAGTTCTACTGATTGGATTATTATTATTTTGGTATCAAATACTTTATTAAATTATACTCAATTTCTCTAAATTGAGTGGTATTTTTATTGTGTTGTGTTTTCACTTTATTGCTGCTTGTGTAATGCTTACATACTTTACACATTGTCTCGAAGCTAAGCCTGACTTCTTTTGTGCCAATCCATCAGAGGGTTATGCACAGGTTAATTCAGTGTCATTTTGTGGTTCATCCTGAGAAGGATTGCTTGAGTAGGGCACCCAACCCCTTCAACCAACAGCCCAATTTCTCACAGGGAGCAACATCCCTTATTAGCAGTTGTCCTCTAAGAGCTAGGAATATTTAAACAGTCCCTAAACACACAGAATTGCATGTGAGATCCCACCCTCCCTCAAGAGGCTCCCTTCACAGGGCAGTCATTGCTTTAATAACCAATAGAGATGTGCGCTCACTCACTGGTGCGAGGGCTGTATGTGATACATCAACCAATGGCTCAGTAGAGGTAGTGGAACTACCTTAAGCATTCTAACACAAATACTGCCCAGTCAAAGTCTGTACTCAAGGTAACCAACATGAGGGGAAATAAAAAGTAAAAACCCCTCACTCAATAGTGCATGTTAACCCTCTTTTTCTGGTGATCACATAAGGTCTGGCAACATTGAGCTGTCAAGTCAGACCTAACTATGTTACAATACAGCATACAAACGAATATGAATCATGGGAAACAAGTCAAACACTGGCTAGGAAAATACTGGGCACGCAATACTCTGTGGGGAGACAGAGGAGTATAGGTGTTTGGCAAAAAAATTTGACAAAGACTGACCAATGATTGCAGAGATGCATTTCAACAAGAAATACTTTTTTCAAAAAGCATGGTTAAGAGTTGGCAGAGCTCACCACTCAAAATCTTTTTTTTATATTCACAATGGGGATGGAATCTCAAGAGGACCTCTTCCTTTATGCAAATGGATTACTACCTCCTTTGAGGAATCAGTAACCTATCAATGGTTTGGGACACTAGGCCATTAGACAAAGTACTGCAAAGCATCCTTCCTATGAAGGCCACACGTTTTTTCCTTTTTGGGACTGCAGATAGACACATGGCAGTTCTGAACAGGAAAACACATAAATGACCGCGACCGCCACCGCCACAGCGAAAACTCCCAGCATGTAGGGGAATTTTTCGAAAACAACATTTTTGATGTGTGCTGAACATGGTGGCTTCACGGCAAAGCTTCAGTGCCTTCAGAGGAGTGGCCATGGCGTGGTCCGTCCGGCAGGTCTCCCTACAGCACATAAATCTCTAGCAGGCAGCCAGATTTTTATAAATATGGTAGGTTTTAATCCAGCAGAGAAGCCGACTATACCGCTTTGTTGCCCTGGCAAACTGAGCACATCCCACCAAACTTTAATAAGCTCCTTAGTCATCTAAAGAACAGAATTCATAAAGATGGGTTTTATTGCTGAAAGTCCACACACAGTGCAGCCTGTTGTGTTCTGTCAAACCTGGGAACCAGGGGGAATATTCCCAATGAAGCGGCGGTGAGAGGCGTTAGCCTACTTGGCTTAACGGCTCTCACCGCCACTTCGTAAACGGGAGGCTGCACCCTATTCTCAAGAATGTGGTGCAGTCTGGCGTTTCCCCCTGCGATGGCGCTAAGTTTCACGACTTAGCGCCAACGCAGGCACCCTGGCACCAGATTGCAAGGGTGTCTGTGTGCAGGGGAGGGTTGTTCATGTACAGGAAGGTGCCCCTTCCTGCACATGAACATTCCTTAAATACCATTTTGCTTTTTCCATGTGTGCTGCACAAGGCAGCACACATGGAAAAACCAAATACGAGGAGAAATGAAGCATTTCTCCTCGTTTCCCCAACCTAAGACAGGGTTTTTCTGGTCTTGAGTTCGGCGCTGCTACCTATTATCGGCGCACTTGATAATGGGCGGCAGCGTCGATCACAATGGGTGTTGCGGTGGAACGCCCACCGCAACACCCACTGCACGCCCCTTTCACTCTAAATTTAGAGTGAAATGGGCCTTATTCTCAAGGCAGCGTAAAGCCACTTAATTTGGCCTACAGCCACGTTAAGTGGGTTAACGCTGCCTTGAGAATAAGGCGCTGATCCTATTGCTACAGGAACGTCAGTAAAAAGTGACGTTCCCGTGGCGATAGGGGCTTGAGAATATGCCCCGGTGTTTTAAGTTTTCTGCCTTCTAGATGAGCACCAAGCAAATGAAATAGGTAAGATTTCTAGGCTTACCGTACGAACACCACAGTCACACTCCTCTCCAGCCTCTACGTAGCCATTTCCACATTCCGTCATCTCAAATAACTGAAAGGTAAAACAAAAGAGAAAAGGCGATTCTGTGTTTAAACAATTTGTAAATAGGAAGAGGAAGATATAGCCAATAAAACTTTTACATTATAAATGCTCAACAATTACAATTTGGTAGAGCAATAGGGTGACACTCTTCCTAGGACACTTCATGAAGTTGTGAAAATACGATTTATTTTGTCCATTTACTATTTTATGGAAATGGCCCCAAAAGAAATTTTGCAAAACGTCTCTTGCAATTCTCTTTTAGACTAAAATATTATTTTATATAGTCAATTTGGTTGAGTCAATGTTTCTATTAAGGAGAAAATTCAGCTGAATGTTAATTCTCAGATATATTTCACATCAAACTGTACCATCATCACTACATTTTATAAATACCCTGCAAACAAAAATACAATTGGCAGTTCTAACGACGAGAGAGCTAATTTTGTGCAAATAGCACTTGATGACTTGTATAAAACACTTGCTTTTTTATAGTTATATTTTGCAGATTTCTATTGCCCACAAAACTTACTTTTCCAGTCATAAATTCTAAAATATCTAAGAATATTAGTGAAATGTTAGTCAAATTTCATGAAATATGGAGAAGCAAAACTGGGCAATTTCAAACACCTCAGTTTCAAAAGAAAATATTTAAATGCGATGTTGTCCCATTGGTATACTATACAGTATCACAGCACAGCTTCAATTTATACAAAGTCTCAGTGTTAGGAACTGTAATGAGGTCTTGTGTTTTTCTAAGGAATACCTGCCTACTCGTAAATGAAAAAAAAACCCTATCACGAGGCTGGCCACGATGAAAGATTGCTGAGTGAGTGGCACTATATACATTGTAAAAAGAACTAAAAGATAGCGTAGCATGGTAAATCAGGTACATTAGAATCGGATGAAGGAGCTAAATATCAAAACCAACAAAAATGCAGTGAGAACCGAACATTCAAGATTCAAGTCAGTATTACCTATATTGTCTCCCTTGGCTAGATGAACTAATTTAATATTGTAATGCTATGTATTGTAAGAAAACAATAAGGTACCCAAAGGAAACAGCAGCCCTAGGCCAAAGGGTCTGGAAGGACTATGTGTGCTAGGTTTGTAGTAGAATCACCCATGTCATCTGCTGCACTAATCTCTCAATCAATCAATCAATAAGGGATTTATAAGGTGCGCTACTTACCCGCGAGGGTCTGAAGGCCCTGGGGGAGGGGAGGGGTGCAACTCTGGCTCAGTCGAAGAGCCAGGTCTTGAGTTCCTTCCTGAAGGTGTGGAGGATGGGGGAGCATTTGATGTTGACTGGGAGCTTGTTCCAGGCTTTGGCTGCGACGTAGGAGAAAGCTCTTCCGCCTGCTCTGGTTCTGCGGATGCAGGGGGGCTCTGCGAGTGCGAGGTCGGCGTAGCGGAGGTTCCTCTTGGGTTTGTGGAAGGAGACTCTCTCATTGAGGTATTTGGGTCCGATGTTGTGGAGGGATTAAATATTCTTTTGGTGGGAAAATTCTTTGCGGAGGGGTTCTGGCAGTATCAGGTACAGCTCTCATAGGTCCTTGCTCTTTCTCAGTGGGATTCCAATCGCACCTCTATGTTTAATGTAGGGTTTGTGGCTTTTTGTGTTTGGTTCAGTGCCCCAACCTCCCCCAGATGTTATGTGGCCCTGCAGCAGTCTCATGCTGACCCTCACTAGCTCTGGAAACTACTCTTTGATGTCTTTAGAGCAAAAAGCCACTACCAAACCTGCAACCCCCCCAGCTAATTATTGCCATCACAAGCATTGTGCAAGCTCTTGAGTAACAGTTAGCTCTTCATATGACTTCTGTATTCAGAGGCAGCAGTTGACTGACCATTTCTATTTCCTATTTATTTCAAGCTTACTATTAACCGACGATATTGGTCTAGGCTCAGAAACAGGTGGAGTAGTATCTCTCAAGGAAGAAGCTCTTTAGTGTCATTTATTACAACTTCTGGGAGAGCTGAAGCAGCGGCCTAATTCCCAATAGGCGTCTTGGTTACTATCTTGTCTTCTGATCAGTCCATTATGAAATAAACAAACCAGTGAATACAGGGGGGACAAGGCAAGGGGGGCAGATAATGAGGATGGTAGGTGTCATGAGTCTTGGAGAAAGTCTCTCCATGTGTCCATAGATTTGTTATAGTGATCTGTGAGCATGGCAATAATCCGTTCACAGGTGGTCGCCTTATACAGTTCATATAGCCACTTGTTGAGCGCTGGACATGTGGGTAACCGCCAAAGTCTCAGAATGCAAATCTTGGCAGAGGCCAATGCTGTGGCTAGCCTTCTGATACATTAGAGCTGGGCATTGGGAAGAGTAATGAAGGAAAGCTGTTAGTGCTTTCAACCCCCGGTGAGGGGTATTATTCATCTGATTATAGTCGTTACAGAGGACCAGTAGGTCGAGCGTTCCGAAGCAGATGAACAATGTTGCCCTTCAATGATCTGCATCTCCGGAATGTTGCAGTCAGGAGTAAGGAAGATCTACTGAGTCATAGAGGCGACCGAAGCCCTAATCTCACTCTTACATTCAATGTCTTGCCTTTTGCATTGAAATCCTTTAGTGACATTGTGTTTGCAGAGTGTTCACCACAAATCCCTTAAATAAATAAATATATAACCTAAGTAAAAGAAACAACTAGTCCCTGCCAGGACATCATTTGTTAGCTAAGCTCTCTCTGCTAGTATGTTAACCTGAAATACTTCAGTCAATCAATCAATCATTTGTAGAGCGCGCTACTCACCCATGAGGGTCAGAAGGAGCTGAGGGGGGTGGGGGTGCAGCTACTGCTCGAACAGCCAGTTCTTGAGAAGTCTCCTGAAGGTCAGCAGGTCCTGGGTCAGACGCAGCTGTGTGGGGAGGGTGTTCCATGTCTTGGCGGCGAGGTAGGAGAAGGATCTGCCGCCGGTGGAGGTCCTGTGGATGCGTGGTCGGCGGAGCGAAGCTGGCAGTTAGGGGTGTAGAAGGTGGGACGTTTGTTGAGGTATGCTGGTCCAGCGTTGTGGAGTGCTTTGTGGGCGTGTGTGAGGAACTTGAAGGTGATCCTCTTGTTGACTGGGAGCCAGTGCAGGTCTTTCAGGTGGGTAGAGATGTGGGTGTGTCGGGGTATGTCGAGGATGAGGCATGCGGAGGAGTTCTGTATGGGTTGAAGTCTCTTTTGAAGTTTGGCCGTGGTTCCTGCATAAAAGGCGTTGCCGTAGTCCAGTCTGCTGCTGACGAGGGCCTGTGTTACCGTCCTTCTGGTTCCGGTGGGGATCCATCTGTAGATCTTGCGGAGCATGCGGAGGGTGTTGAAGCAGGAGGAGGAGATGGCGCTGACTTGCTGGGTCATTGAGAGCAATGAGTCCAGGATGAACCCCGGGTTGCGTGCGTGGTCGGTGGGTGTGGGTGCGGCTCCCAGGGCAGCAGGTCACCAAGAGTGGTCCCAGGCGTAGGGGTTGGATCCGAGGATGAGGACTTCTGTCTTGACGTGCACTGTGTGATGAATGGAGGCGTTTGATGCAACGGGGGCTGATGTGGTAACTCTGGGTATTCACAAACACATTAGACAGGTTACATTAATGGGGAGTGTGTGTGTGTGTACGCATTTGAGTGTGTGTGTGGACGCATATATGAGCGTGTGTGTGTGTTTGTGTGTGATGGAAAAGCCCCATTTCCTAAGTGAATGGAAACAGAATCAATTAAGCACATTATCTGTGACTTGGCGTCCATTCAAGGTAGCAATGCATGCATTAGATACAAAGGGAGCATAGAATCCCCACACATTATTTCCTGTCAGATTCTGTTCCACGACTGCCCCATTCTTCCAATGCTGGCCTCGTGAATAATGCCCCAGCTTCATTCACACCATGGCCACCGCCTGACACCACAATAGCCTCAGCGCTATCTCACCTTGGTAGGCCTGTTGAAAAGACAGGAACCACCTCCTCGGTTCAGGAACTCTTTATACTCCGCAATGCTGCACTTGGAGAATTTACGTGGATGGTAAATCCTGCAATTGGAAAGAACAAATAAAAGAATCATAAAATAGAATGAACGCTTCAAAGGAAAATGTATTAAAAGGAATCACGGCTCCGGCAACACAATTGTTCATTTAGCAATAGACACTTTGGAAATGTGTTTGCAATATCTATTTGTGATGCCAAAACCTTAGCTGATAATGTTTCCAAGCTGCAGGGTAGCTCTTTATGTTTACATTCCGACAAGTAGATATGATAGTATTTTTTTCCTTTTACATCATTTCAGTGCTGGCATGGACGCGTTAGACAATATGCTTCAGCTGGCAGAATGCATAGTATGCACTCGTTCACGTGCCGTCCTTTCTCTCTCCTCCATACTTCGGTGCATCCTTACATTCCTTTAAACACGCCATCGAGTGGAAGCAATGGCAGCTATGGGGCTGGCACACTCGTCTACAGCAATGTACCCTATTGTAACCTCCCAAAAATCACTAAGGATCCGTTAAAATGGGTGCACAGCCATGTGTCCTGAGTGAGACTCAATCTAAAGAGGTTTGACAATATAAAACCTGCCCAAAAGCCCTTTTTTAGTTTCCAATGGAGTCTTAAGTTACATTTCTAATTTCCCGCCTCGTGGACAAATCCTGTTGGAGTAAGTGATTGAGAGTAGGGCAAGGGTTAGCCTCTTCACCAAGTACTCCTGCCTGCTTTCACCAGTAAAACAAGTTCCGCCTTTCGGAGAAGGCCGAAAGACGCGCAAATACGGCACGGAGGGTTTGGTTGCCATTTGCTCTATATTTTGTTCTGGGCTGGGTTCAACTGCAATGAATGTATCATACGCCTTCTGGCCAGGGGCGCAACTGGATCCAAACTTCAGGGGGGAGGTGGGTGGCTGACACTCGTAGCAATGGGGCAGGCAAGCATTTCCAGAAATGGGAGTTGGAGTTAACGTCATAGCCTTTATATGAGAAAAAAAGAAGTTGCAAATTGTGCAATTTAAACATACTGGACAAACCTGATATACAATCCATATTATTTGTCGATTTGACACTGTTCCTAGGCTTTAGTTCATTGCAAGTTCAGGAAAATGCTCCTGGTCCATTGTATATGAAGGTACAGTTTTAGTTCACTCAATGAGGTGTTGTAAAATATGCATGGGTAAGGCTGCTCCTCGGCACATGTCGCAAAATATGAGGCTTAGTAGCAGTGCTTAATATGAGCCTGTAGTTGCAGGCTCATTTTGAGGGTCCCACACATTTTTCCTCATCGGATTTTGTTACAGGACAAGAGAGAGAAAAACACAAAAGGGGGACAGGAGGAACAGAAAGATGAACAAATTGTGAAAAAGGAAGAAAGTAAAGATGAAAAATAACTAAAGAGTGAGATAAAAGGGCAGGGAGAACCTGGTGGTGAATGAAAGTAGAACACAGTAGAATCACGTCTAAGCAATTTTGGTATTCACCTCTCACAACATTTGAAATTGCCAGATACAGGCTCCTGACCAAGACTGGGCTCCAGCATTTATTATTTTGCAAATAACGTTTGGACTGCTTAGAGGGTTACCACGTGTTATTTTGGGGTGTGTAGACTGGTAAGTCACAGATTCAATTCCCAAAATACCATTCCTTCTCCCTGAGTTGATTGTGTGCAATGAGTTAGTAATATTGCAGCCTGTAAATACACTGTCACACACCTGTGCTACACTAAATAAAAATCCAATAGGAATTTTTACATTGCCACATTGAGCAGTTCCCTTATATGTAGCATAGTGATCTATGCAGGAATGCACCAGGCTGCCATTAACGAGCTGACAAAAAAGCTGCCACGTAGAGAGTGTTCTGTATCTAGAACACAGATGCAAAGCTATTTGTTTAGGAAAAAATGCCCAATTCTCTATCGAAATGAAAAATACCAAACCCAAGAGAGAGGTAAAGTGTCGCGTTCAGGTTGCAGTGTTTAAATCATCCCATGTGGAAGTCAGTGCTGCTTTTGTGCCACAGCCATACCAGCTTTCACAATTCTTCTGTTTACTTTTCCACTCCTGCATTTGACACAGCTCAAAAGTGCGCATGTCAACGCACCCAGGGTAGGAAAGAGCAGGAGTGCAAATGGTCTGCGCATGTGAGGGGCGCTTTTGATTTCCGCTCCTGACTCACATCGACAAACCATGACATATGCTGCGCATGCCCAGTGTAGGGCAGTATGTGTAAAGATAGCATCCTGCTCGGTCGGTGACATGTTTTTGACACAGTCGCCCCATGCCCTGTCAAATGGCAGGGTACAGCCGAGTATAGAATGGTCGGCCCCAATTCATCCAGCCTTGTGATTCGGCAGTCTGAAATCAGCTGAATGGCTTTGGAAGGCCCGTAGAAGAAGCAGAGGAGCGAATCCATGAAGAATCTGGCCTGCAGTAAATTGACTGGTAAGGTGGAATTCAGGTTAGTTTCATTATAGTTAATTTTAAGAGATTTCTTCGTGAATGGCAGAGCACATGAAAAGTGTAAGAAGTCATTTTTAAAGTTGCTTTTCTTTTTCGTAATATGTTGAAATGTTAGCATTGAGTGTTTGCAGTGACCCTACCTAACCTCCATAGAGAGCTAATCATATCTAACTTTCTTTTTAAAAAGAGATTTTGTTTTGACTGTTTACTAGAGGTCAGCGAGCCACTGAAAGTCGAGTCTGGCTCAAGCCTGGCTCTGGCTCAGATAGAGGCCCTGTTAGGTTTGATGTGGCCTCTTGTTCCCTCCCTGTACACAAGCTGTGGTTTTTATAGGAAGAGCTGCTGACTATGGAACTCGAAACAAGGTTCAAGTCTCAGTGTCATCTCGGTGTCAGCTCAACATAATGTGATTCTGGGTAAATCACTTAATCTTACCATGCATATAATACCTATTTTACAAACCGCAGAAGAATTCACTGAGAAAAAAAAAATCTTAACATAAGGAAAGACAAATACATACCCATTTACTGGCTGATTTGTACAGAGTGAAACCACAAAACCTGGATAAATCGTGGCTTCCCGCCTTAAATTGTGTCTGCTTAGGCAAATATTTTATTTCACCCAAACTCATTTTACTTCATGATTGTGCATGAAAGAAATCACTTTTGAATATGTGTGTTCAGGCTACCAGTTGTACAAAATTACCACTTTTAACAGTGCAGTGCTACAAGGTGCCCTATTAATATCAAAGCATCAACATGTCATAGAATTACACTTTTTTTTAACTTATAAGAGATTTTATTATATTTTACGTCGTTTGTTGTGTGATTTACACAACATATATTTTCACAGCTTGGCTCATCCACGGGCTCTGAGATCCGATCCAAGTTTACCTGTTCATTTTTGTTCTTGTCCACCTGTACTATGTAACAACGCAGAGCTGAGAGGGATGTCTTCTGACTCATGCACAACACCTATTGTTACATCATCAGACAGCTGAAGGGCCGAGTTGGTCCTGCTATAATTGACCTAGTGGTAGCATGATGCACTTAGTACAATCAAATGAAGCAGGTAAGTCCTTCTATACCTAGAGAAGCCAAGGCATACTAGCACATCACAAGAATACGCGCATATGTCATCAGTGTCCTTTCAAAACCTCTATTTTCAAGCTATTTCATGCGCCATTGGGATCCAAAGTGAACATTTTGTTCTGATATTTTACTAAATGTTTGCAGCGAAGAGTCCTTGAAGTAGGTTGTGCTCTCTAGGTTTGTGTGCTTGTTTATTCAAATTTGAAGAAGGTGTTTATGGCACACCACTTTCAAAGTTCACCAGCCGCCACTGCTACTGGAATTGTGATTGAGCAATGACTGAGCAATGGAGGGTTGGAATGAATGCAGGTGTGCCAGAAACACAGCAGGGGTAGGTGGTGAGCGCTTTGACTGTGCTGCCAAGCCATCTGGATGTCCTAAAGTACTGCCCCTTCAGGTACTGTGGTTGGAGGACTCTTTTTCATGTGACATCTTCTACTAGGTCTGTTAGGTTTTGAGACATCAGCTCTCCCTATTCAGGTTTCCTGTATCATGTTAAGGTCTTTTCACCACTGTCTGCTCTTCAGGCCACAGGTCAGCTTTCCAGGACATGGGACAGGTTACTCTGAAGCAACGTAGGCATCAGGTGTCCTGGCGTTCCTGGATCCAGTCAGGTTTTCCTGCTAGCTACTCCTCGTTGTTCTTCAGAAGTAAAGAACATTAAACATTAAACATCCATATTGCTCACCATCTAAAGGTTGAGAAGTTGCTATTTCTGTAGGTGTGTGCTGTGCAGACATGGGCAATTATTGGAAACAATATATATTTAGTTCAATGTTTACACTCTGAGACATACATTTGCATCAGTTTAGTATCCATGCACTGACAAATTTAACGAAGTCAACTAAACATGTACAGAGTGAACAAACCATAAAAGTGCCCATAATAATTTGGGAAAAATATAATGTTGCATGAAAATGCTCTACTAGAAAGGATACATATTCTGCTTGCTAAGATTTCAATGAGTCAAAGGCACAAATTGGTGCAGATAGAAACTGTACAAGACCATTGGTAATGAATGAAAAGAATGTGATTTTGAAGAAAGCAGAGTGTTATAAAACCACTCCACTTCTTCATGATAATGACTAATACTTTGCAACCATTGACATAACTCTATGCATCAGTCTGGAAAAGTTAAGGTAAGTGTATAGTGTTGTGATGCTCTTTTTGAAAGAATCGTAGTTAACAAATGTGATTCAGAACTTCTGAGATTCAAAGTTTTACTTTTTAGGTCTGGCTGCACATCGCAGCAGTCACCTGACCATATGTGATGAACAGAAAAAAAGCTTTAAGAAGCACTTCTAAGAAAGGGCCTTTGTCTCTGCCCACATGTTGGTTACCGTGAGTACAATATTTGATTGGGCAGAAGGCGTGTGATGCTAATTGAGAAACAGTGCTTTTTGTACTCCTGTTGGCTCCTTAGGGGATATCAGTCATCTAAATAAATTCAATGATGTGACAGTTTGCAATGTTAAACTTCTTTACCATGTGGCAACAGTATTGGGTAATAATATTCCTAAAGCGTCATTACATTCTCCCTGTGTGCATTAACTACGCTGTGGACCATGTTTTATTTATAGGCAAATCTGATTGCTCAATAAAGGTTTTCAATAAGGATGCTGCCACATTCAAAATGGCTGTGTCATCCACATAAATGCTGCAAGGGTGTCTGTGCAGGTTTTTTTCTACACAATTTATGTTTGCGCTGTGAAGAATAAGCAATTGGTTCTGCCCTTTTGTTAGAAATGGGGGTCTCTAGTTGGCCAAGTAGGGACCCTTGCTTCTAATCAGGGAAAGGGGGATACACTTCAAAAATAGCTCCTGCCCACCCCCATGGTAGCTTGGCACGAGCAGACAGGCTTATCTCAGAGGCAGTGTGTGAAGCATTTGTGAACATACAGTAATACAGTGGAAACACTACAAATGGACACCACACCGAATGTATGACGTTACAACGCGTGCTGTTACAACGCATGCTGTTACAACGAAACTGTTACAACGCAAGTGGATTTACAGCGCATGCCATTACATCGCAAGTCTTTACATCGACTTGCGCTAGATGGCGTGCTAACATTAGAAAAGTGTAATTTACTATTCCAACTCCAGTCCATTTAACAGTAGGGAAGGTGTTGGGATAGTAAACTACACTATTTGTAATGTTAGCACGCCATCTAGCGCAAGTCGATGTAAAGACTTGTGTTGTAATGGCATGTGTTGTAAATCCACTTGCGTTGTAACAGTTTTGTTGTAATGGTAGTGCGTTGTAAAAGTTGCGTTGTAAAGGTTGTTCCCCCACCACACCGGTTTAGAGAAATATGTAATCTTGATCGAAATCAAATCAAGACCAAATGACAAAAATCCACAATACAGTAATACAAATAGGTGATGCGTTGGTTCCTTACTGGTGCACAGGGGAGGTGATGCGTCGGTTCCTTACTGGAGAGGAGGTGATGTATCGGTTTCTTACTGCATGGAGAGGGGATGTGTCGGTTTCTTACTGCGTCCGCCAATGATGCGACAAACTTGGCATCTCGATGCGATGTGACGATCAGGAATGATGCATGGATTCTTGCAGCCACAGAGCAGTCCTTGCGTCGAAATCGGGGCAGTGATCTTAGACTTTGGAGATCAATGCATAAGATGCGGCGTGCAGCAATTTCTCGAGCCTCGGGCAGGCGCTGCGGCGATTTTTTGATGATGCGTTGGAAACAAGTGCGGGTACGTCTCGCAGTTGCTTTACTTTTCCCAGCTCCCAGCAGAAAACAGCCACAGAGGTCCAAAACAACAGCAGGCACCTCTTAGCAAGTCAGAACTCCCAGCCAGGAAGTTCAGGGATGCTGGTGGTGAAGTCTTTGTGTCCCTGAGACTTCAGAACAGGAGGCAAGCTCAATTCAAGCCCTTGGAGATGTTCCTCAAGCAGGGGACACAGCAAACAGCAAAGTCCTTTCTCCTTTCCTTGGCAGCAAGTAGCCACTGCAGGCCAACCCCAAACAGCAAAACAGCACAGGGACAGTATTCCTTCTCAGCTTCTCAAGCTCTTCAATCCCAGTTCTGTCCTCTCTGCTGCAGCTTCCTGGCAGGAGGTGGAGACAGCATTGTGGATGGCAGACCAGACCCATTCAGGTGAAAGGAAATCTCTTCACCCTACTCTAAATGCGGCCCAGGTCTATTCATCTATTTTGGGATTTTCAGACCCAACTTACGCTGTGAAAAAAAAACCGATAAAACTCCCAGAATGAAGCATTATGTTGAATGGAAAGCCAGGACTGGCTGAAGGTGTCACACGATCCTCAATCCAGCACCATACCCCAAAGCCTAAACCCTATTCTCCCACCGAGCACCATCCCACATTCTCAGTCCACTCTCTCCTCTTGCATCGGCCCTGTTATTACAGATGGAATTATTAAGTAGGCATCTAGTACTACAGAAAGAGCAGGTATTATGTGGGTCCCTTTGTAGAAATATGTGTTTATACACAAAATATATGTAATTTGTATAAATGCAGCGTAAGAGGTTTTCTCATCTAAGTGCTGGGTGATGGTGAATGTGTCAGTGAGTGCAGTGTGAGTTGTGCGAGAGTAGGGTGAAAAATATGCCAATGTGGTTGTAGGGTGAGCTGCATGAATGCAATGTGAGAGGAGGGCCTATGTGAGTGTCGGGTGAGAGGAGTGCGTGCAGAGTGAGAGGAGAGAGTGCAGCATGGTGTGAGCTGTGTAAATGCAGGGTTAGTGGTGTGCCTGTGTATGAGTGCAGGGTCAACAGCGATAGTGAAGGGTGAGCTGTGAGAGTGACCTGTGAGTGCATGGTGGGAGTAGTTACTGGTGTGTCCCCAGGCAGGGTAAACAGAGTGCCTGTAAGAGTGCAGGCTGAGAGGTGTACCAGTGGGAGTGCAGGGTGAGAGGAGTTAGGTCAGGGTGAGTGGCATGCCTGCTTCCATGGTGTGAGTGCAACGTGAGTGGTGTGCCCATGTGACTGAATGGTGAGCGGTGTGAGTGATGAGAGGAAGTGCCTATGAGTGTGATGTACCAATGTGAGAGTAGGATGAGAGGATTGACTGTAGGGTTAGTGATGTGATCATATGAGTTTGGGTGCAGGTGAAAGTGCAGACAGGGAGGAATGAAAGCATGGTTAGTGATGTGCTTGAGATTTCAGGGTGAGCAGTTAGAGTGACAGGTGACAGAAGTGTCACATGAGTGCAGGGTGAGTAGTGTGCTCGTGGGACTACAGGGTGAACAGCATGAGTGCATGGTGAGTGGTGTGAGTGGAGTGTGACAATATGAATGCAGGGTGAGCAGTGTGCTCATGTGACCACAGGGTAAGTGGAGAGAGAATGGCGGGAGTTCATGGTGAGTGGTGTGAGCGCAGTGTGGTCACTGTGAGTGCAGGTTGAGCAGTGTGTGCAGGTGAGCGCAGGTTAAGAGTAGGATGAATGGTGTGAAAGCAGAGTAACAGCGGGAGTGCATGGTATACAGTGTGAGTACAGTGTGATCGCTGTGAGTACAGGGTGAGTGTGAAAGTAAAGGGTGATTGGTGAGAATAAGGAGTCTGTTGACTGAAAGCAGGATGTATTCCCAGACACTTGGAGCAACTCAGCATGTTATTGACGGTGGGTGAGTAGTGTTTCAAATATATGTTAAACAAGTGTGGCATCAATCAGGGATGGAGAGTGGAGGACATAAATAATTTGCTGATCCAGCAACAAACTTTCAGTCTTGTGATCAGAGCCAGGGTACTGGAACAAATGGAAAAAATAGCAAAGCCTCATTAACCAGTTTACAAATGCATGTAAATGGCCATTTAAAGACCTGTGAAATACTCTGGTGAGGCTGAGATAAGACGCCAGACACTGCTCAGCCGAACCAACAACACCTCAAGAACTGTGTGTGTGTCCTGGGAGCGGCAGCACCCCGGGCTGAGACACACAAGGGGGGGTGGATTTGGGCTAAAGCCCTTTTAGTCCTACGGCACAGCACGGATCAATAAAATCAAAGCAACTCATATATAGGTAGGTAGGCACGTACTCAACAATTCTCTTGTGTGCTCACATCTACCTGAAAGTTCTTTACTTTAAAGCACGTCTATGTCCATGAAGTAATATCAACATACTTGTATATGACATAATGCTTAAATCCACCTCACATACTGCATGCTGGAAAAATTCAAATTCAACATTCTTCTCTAATGACCCTGTCAGCTCTGTGTGGTAATTTTAAGCATTCAATTGGCAAATGATCGTCCCTGATCTTCACACTGGTGGCCACTAAAGTGATCACACCTGCACAAAATTCAGAGAGACTCAATGAAATGAGAAGGGATTCTCACCATGATAGCCAGTTTAAATGTATTCGAATTGTTATAGAAATTGTTAAACCAATGTACTTTCTCGTTCACCACTTCACCTTCAGTGTTACAATTTAATACAAAAACCTGTATATTGATGAATAATTCATAACAAGAGTAATTAGTAAAATGTTAAAGGAAGACACCTCATTAGTCATATAAAATAGTAGAGTAAATTATTCTCTTACCCAATGAGGTTTAGCCATTATTTGATAATTCGGATAATCTCTTAAAATAGGGGTAGATAAATAAAAAGGTGCAAATGAATAAATGGAGTCGTGGTTTCCATTTCAAAATGCTAAATAGAGCTATAATATTTTTCTTAAATACATCCAAATATAACTGAGCCACAAATGTACTTTAGCGCAATGCAAAGTATGTAGAATACTAACTACATATATCTTTCTTTTTTTGCATATGTAATTCATGTGGTAGCTCGTTTCAAATAAAGGGTCGAAACATGAGTCATAGTCGCCCATTGGTGTACCAGGAATAACCATTTAAACCCCAAATTCAGCAACCTTCAAACAAGGTACATCAAAGCTAAGGGAAGAATCATGTGAAATTGACAGGAAGACAGTGTACTGTTTAATGACCGTATCCATCCGTGTCACCTCCAAATAAATGCACATTTAATTGTTAAATATCTAAAGAGCCCAGGATTTCTGGTAATCCGGCATACAAAGTTAAGAGGTATGGATGAGTAACTGTTTACAGGAGAATGTAATCAGAAACATTGATGTGTGTCTGTTATATTATTCCTTATTTAATTAACAAGAAGCCCGCTGATCATCCAACAAATAGTGTATACCCTGTAATAAAGATGGCGAAGACATAGCATCCCTGGGGATAACCCAACCACGAAGGAAGGAGATTCTGTGCAGAATAACCTCAAAATGGGCTGCAAAGGTCAGGAATGATTACTTCGCAGAAACACGTTCCCGAAGGATCAATGAATTGTGATCTGGGACTAATGATCCTGGAAAGGGGAGATGAGATGTAGATTTGACGTCAGAGACATGTCTTTGGTAAATGAACCCCTCGGGAGACGGTCATTTGTCCAGCATGCTTCCCCATAGTTATGGCAATTAAGTAAATGAGGACCTTCCTGACCCCAGGGCTGGCAGGGAGTCTGCTCGTTGTTCAAAGGCAGAAAGGGTGTGGCACAGACACCTTTACTCAAGAAGCCCCTTGGCAACAGACTTTCGACTATGGCCCGCAATCATACAGTCCCTTAGAAGCAATAATCGCATCTCAAAAATAAACACATGCACAGAATCAGATAAAACATACAGAGACAAATATAGATACTGAATAGCCATTCATGGATATCTGAGATGGGATTAAAGAAATGAAACTGTGAACATTCATCACTGTGGGGTAGTAAAGCGAATGAAAGTTGCACACTCTACTTTGTGATTTATGGTTACAAACCTTACAAACGTATCTTTAATAAACTGATTTATGAAGTTCTTGGACAGCACTCAATGGTTTATCGCCACAGCATCTCAGGAGGCATTTTCAGAACCAATAGTTTTAAAGAGTCCTGCAACCATCTGCCGAAACTAAACTATTGATTCCAAATGGTTTTGTGTTAAAATCTATTGCCATTTTTCTCGGAATGGCAGGATTCATCTCATGTCACACGATTCCACAACTTCAAAACTGTGCTGAAAAAGCACATACTACCTTCTTCCAGGTGAACCTTAATTCTGCGCATGTGTGTATTTGCTGACTGCTGTACTTGCAGAGTTCATTGCTTATTGTTGCAGTGCCTTGCAGCTTGATTCTTGCCTAGCACAGTGCGTGTGCGGTGTTAAACACATAAAAACACACGCAAACCAAAAGTGGGACTTTTGGAAACAAGTCTTTGAGTATGACAAACATAATGGCCAGCCGCGGTCCATGCAGGTAACAGCGGTGGGGCAGAGTGAGGGGGGATTTCGATGGGCGATGTCAAGGAAAAATTTAAGAAATAATTAATTTCCCCTCCTCGTTGTCGGTCGAAATCCCCCCTCCCCCACTTGGCGTCACCACTCTTACCTTCACGGGACGCGGCTGATACTGGTACTTACGGCTTCAAATGCCAGATTGATGCGTACCTGATATAGTTAGGCCGGTGTGTGCCTCGTCTAGAGCTTCGTCTAATGCCTGAGATGGACATAGCCACACTATGCAAACAGAGGATGCTGCCCAAGGCCAAAGATCAAGCACAACTGGATTGTGCAATGGAGACTGGGGACAGGGTCTGGCAGTCTGTCAGACTCCGCGAATCGAGCCTGCTGCGCATGGCTTAAGGCAATGGACAGATTGTTTGGGTGCTAAAGGTGCAGACACAGGGCCTTGCTACAGGCAGGGTTCTGCACTCATGAGTCACTGTGTGGACAAAAGCTGCACACAGCTGCTTTGAATAGAATGAGGTTTTTTGCAGTGTACCCTAAAACTCAAAATATCACTGAAAAACGTTGCTAGAGGTAGGTTATGCTTACCTCTGTTCTTATTGAATGAAAGTTTGTTCACAACAACCCCAACAATTGCTCTTGAAAGGTACAGTTATGTAATGTAGGGATATAATGCAAACCCACCTCCCAAGTGGACAAACCGCACATTAATTTCTCGTTAACCCCCATAAACCCCCAACCTATGAGTGCATGTTTCATGGGTGTGTCCATTGGGGACTGTGTGTATTTAGGGTGTTATCACACGGCACCTGGCCCCATTCATCCTAAACCTTGGTGAAAGCTGATGACAACTGTAATGACGCAAATTGTATCATTTGCAATAACATCGGTGATGCCAAGAGCGAGCATGGCAGTGTGGAGCATGAGTTATGGTTTTTCAGCAGTTTTTACGTTTTGTATTGCAACTTTGCTTTTAATGCATGTTTGAGGCTTTTATACACATCCATAAAAATAAAAGCATCCTCAGTGCACAGGTATTAATCTTTTCAAATGATTTTTAACATTTGGGTTTGGAGCTCATCCAGCTTCGCAAGTTTCAACGCACTCAAACTCAATCCCACATAATCCACAAGGGAAACATCCATTACAACCAGTCATTACAATGCAAGTCGTTACAACGACTTGCGCTGGATGGCTTTCTAACCTATGGAATAGTATGATTTACTATTCCAACACCTTCCCTACTGTACGTAGACTGGAGTTGGAATAGTAAATCATACTATTCCTAAATCCAGCGCAAGTTGTTGTAACGAAAGCGATGTAAAATACCACGTTGTAAATGTATGCGTAGTAACATCATACATTCTTAGGACCTCATTAAGTCTTGCTTGACAATACAGCAGTAGACCTATTGTTACCATTCCTTTAAAATATACAGAGAGTGGGCTTTCAGCTCCACCTAGAAAAGTACATCTTTCTCTGCTCATGCTAGTGGATGTTTGGTCTCATTCCACCGCCTAACGAGTGCTTGTAGCTATATATCTCAAAAGTACAATGCCCATGACATATTAAATTATTTATTTCATAGATGACTTGCATACAAAAAGACATTGTGTTGTTTTTTTTTTAATGTTTTATATAGCGCAAACTAGACCCGAGAAATCGGGTATCAGAGTGCTTTACATGAGCACCAGTTTCGTTACAGAAGGACACATTCCTTTTTGTTAGGCACGGGGAGATTAAGTGATTTGCCCAGAATCACAGCATGTTTAGCGTTGTTGCTGAGACTCGAACCCGGTACCCCAGCTTCGAGGTCAACCGCTCTAGCTGTAAGGCTACGTTTTGCTTTTTCACTGCTGCAGGATTTTAAAAATGTATAATCAGAACTCAAAATTCAAGTCAGGACAATTGGCTTTGCCAGTGCTTTGCTTGACTTTGGTGCCTGACTTCTAAATTACTGTACAGCTGGTTGCCGGGGGGCATGCAGTTTTACAAAAAATATCTCCTGCTGGTAGTTCAGGAATCACTTCATGGCGATTGACATTTGTAACTTCTATGGGTGCTGCATTAAGCACACATAAAAGTTACAAAACGCCATTTAAAGAATGTTTATGTGCAGGAAGGGAGACCTTACTGCACATAAACAATCTTCCCCTCAACGCAGACACCCTTACACTATAGTGGAAGGGTGCCTGCGTTGACGCTAGGATGCTAAGTTTAGAGAGCGCTAGGTGGCGCACCGCAAGATGGCCGCACTTACGTGAGGCTCCCGATGCTCGACCCCTCGCATCCGGACTGATCCGTGCTCCGCTGGCCTAGCAGCGCCCCAGAGGTCCCTATCTGCTGCGGGACTGGGGCACTACACTCGGTGTCATTTTGGGCCATTTCTTTGCTCCCTGGCCCGAGTTCTGCCGACGGTCGCTGAGCGGCCGCAGGGGACGCAGCTGGCTGTGTCTGCGGCCGGCGCTGGGGACTACGCGAGGCCGCGGCGCCCAAGGGAGGCACGGGCCGTGTGGCTGGCGGCGACCGATCCTACAGTGCGGGACCCGCGGAGGAAGGTCCCGGTCCCACCTGGAGCTGCCGAATCCTGATCCCGGACTGGAGGGGTGCATGCGGTGCCCGCGGGACACCTGAGACCTGCGGGGACCCAGAGACACTGCTGATCTGCGAAGAAAGGCGCGCACTGGCGCGAGCGGCCTCGTGGGGCCAGGCCTGGATTCCTTCCTTGTGGCGGCCGTGAACTGGCACAGACTGCGCCCAGGCGGAGACCTTGAGGAGGGCCCACGACAGGTACCGGCATAGGTGGTTGGCGGCGGGGCCCATCGCCACACGAGGATCCCTGCGCTCCCTTCCCCCGTCGCCACCTGTGGGAGTCGGCCTCTGCGGGGCGGAGAGGGCCCCTATTTCCTTCCCCCTCCTTGGGGGGGTTTGGCTGAATCTCGTGAGGGGGAGCGCCGCCGGAGTGAGCCTGGGGGCCCGCTGTGGGGGCTTGATTGGACACGGGCCCTGCATCTGAGACACCACCCCTGCCCCTCGAATCCGCACCGGCCGGCTGTTGGGACATTGAGACGGTGAACCACGCAGCGCCTGGGTGCCGACTCGCGCGCCCCGAGGGCAGTCATGGGCAAGGACAGGGGTGCCAAGTCGGCAGCCGCGCCCCACCAGACCAGGATTGATCGCTTCACGACCTCTGAGCCCCCGGGGGCTGGAGGGGAGGCGGCGCCGACTCCCGGCACGGACCTTGCCGCCATTTTGCAGGCCATCACCGCCTCCCGCACGTCCTTGGAGGGGATGGTCGGGGAGGTGAAGGTGGACGTGGCGCTCCTCCGACAGGATCTTCGCAATGCCACGGCCCGCATCACCGAGACGGAGTCCCGCATTTCGACCGCGGAGGACGACATCCGGCAGCTCCAGGATCAGGTCCGGGAGCTCACGACCCACTCCAAGGAACTGCATCGGCGGGCAGAGGATGCCGAAAACCGGGCCCGCCGCAACAACCTCCGCCTGGTGGGCTTTCCGGAGGGAGTGGAATCTGGCCGCACCGATGACTTTCTTGAGAAATGGTTTAAGTCCTGGATGCCAGCGGCCAGCCTGTCCACCTGGTTCGTGGTGGAAAGAGCGCACCGGTCGCTGGCCGCCAAGCCTCCGGTGGGGGCCCCACCGCGCCCCTTCATCCTGCGGATCCTCAACTTCAGGGACAGGGATGCTATCCTGAAGGAGGCGCGGGCACAGTCTCCTTTGTCCTTTAATAACCATACCATCATGGTTTTCCCCGACTACACCCGGGAGGTTCAAGAGCAACGCCGATCATACCTGGAGGTGAAACGTAAGATGCGCTCCTTGGGTCTTCGATACCAACTTCAATTCCCGGCCCGCCTCCGTGTGGTCTTCCAGGATAAAACCTTGTTTTTCGATACTCCTCGAGCGGCCTGGACTTGGCTCACTGAGGAGCGACCCCTGCGCCAATCCGGGCGAGCGTCCCCGGCCCGGAGGCCTACGGACCTGGACACAACCAGGCCTCCTCGCCCACGCCGTGGAAGACGCACACAGTCCCGGCGGCCCAGGGGGGGGTTGTCGGCGGGGCATCGGTCCATGAGCGGGTCGGGCAGGATGCCGAGGGACTCGTCTGCCTCATCCGGGACATCTTCTCAGGCGGCTGGGGGCCTCCGGAGCCGGTCGCCGCGCCCACCGGACCAGTCCCCGACCCCCCTCATCGCGCCTGTGGACCTTTCTGATCTCTCCCGCAGCCCGGTCATTTGACTTGGGGTGGTCTTCTATCTTGGCAGCAGCTCTGGTGGCCCGGTCCCGCGGCTGGGGCCGCCGCCATGGTCCTGGACTCAGCGGACTTCCGCTCATGAATAGTAGTCTGGGCCGGAACACTTGCATCCGTACTTCTGGAGGGGTCCACCACGCTCTTGACACCCGAGCGTTCGCTTGGGGCTTTTGTAATAGTTGTTGAAGTTAGGGCGACAGATGCTTCAGTTCTCGAAGTGTAGGGTGGGGGGTTGGGGGTTATGGGGTGGGTTTTGTTGGCTGTTTTGTTGGATATTCCTCCGAGGGGGGGTGGTCCTTTTCGTTCATGTCTGGTCTTCCCTGGGTGCGCCGCATCGCAGCTTCCCGCAAGCGTTACTGCAAAGCCCCGCGCTTGCCCACACACACGGCCTGTTGCTGCCCGCTCCCGTCCTGGCGCCCCTTGGCTTCCTCCCACGGGCGTCATTGCAGCGCTCCGCGCTGGCTCCTGCCCACGGTCTACTGCCGCTCGCTCCCGGCCGGGCACCCCTGGTTCCCTGTTGCCTGCCCCCAGCCTTCCCCGCGGGTCCTGGGCGATCCTCCTTTCCTCCCTGCGCGTCAATGCGACATGATGTCCTCCCGAGGCCCCTGGGGTGGCTCCGTCCCTGCAGTGTCCCGATGCACCCGTTGTATCCATGGCTGACGTAACCCCTAGGGCACAGCTGCACGTCCTGTCCTGGAATGTGAACGGCCTGCTGGATAGGCTTAAGCGCACGGCGGTCCTTAAGTATGCTCAGCGCGTTGGGGCCGACGTCCTCCTCCTTCAAGAGACCCATCTCCTCGGGGAAAAATGTCCTTTCTTGGCGCGCTATGGCTACGACCGGGTGTGGCACTCGGGGTTCTCCCGTGGTTCCCGCGGGGTGGCGGTCCTGCTGCGCCGTTCCTTCCCCTTTGTCCTTCAGAGGGTGGCCCGCGCGCCCCTGGGTATCGGGATTGCCATTTGTGGTACGCTGGAGGGTCGCCCGGTCAGCTTCCTCTCACTCTATGTGCCTCCCTCGGGACTGTCGCAGGCTTTATCCCACGCCGCCTCGTTGTTAGAATCTCTCCCCGTGGGCGCTGTCGTGCTTGGGGGCGACTTCAATGCGGTCTTGGCCCCACAGCTGGATTCGTCGGGACCGATTTCGGACTCCCGCACTGCGCGAGCGAGACAGCTGGCGGGTTGGGCGGAGGCCCAGGGCCTTTGCGACGCCTGGAGGCTTTGGCATCCTCACGACCGTCAATACACCCACACTTCAGCCGCTCACCACTCTCACGCTCGTATTGATATGATTTTTGTCCCCCCCACCGAGTGCGGAAGCGTCCAGGATGTCCGCATCCTTCCCAGGGGCATCTCGGACCACTCACCAGTCCTCCTGGGTCTGGGCCCCCCGCCTCACATGGCCAGGCCGGTGTGGAGGTTCAACGCCTGGTTCCTCCAGGACAAGACAGTGCGCGAGGCGGTTGGCACTGAACTCGCTCATTACTATGGTGCCAATGAGGGTTCTGTCTCGTCGGCAGGCACCCTTTGGGAGGCCTGCAAGGCAACCATCAGGGGGGCGGCCAAGGCACAGGTGGTGCGGCACCGCCAGACACAGCTGCAGCAGCTCACTGCTTGCGAGGCCCGGGCGTTGCGGCTGGAGCGGTCGCTCTCCGAGCATGACGACCCGGCGGTGGACCGACAGTTGCGGCTCCTTCGTCAGGAGATTTGTCAGCGGTCCCTTGAGGCGGCCAAGCTTCTTTGGCAGTCCTCGGTGGCGAGGGTGTACGGCTGGGGTGACAAGAACGGCGCACTGTTGCACCGCCTGGCCACTTACCCCAGGGCATCGCGCATCATTCCGGCGATTGCCGACTCTTCGGGGGTGCTCCAGTCCTCCGCCGTGGCGATGTCAGAGGCATTTGCCCAATTCTATTCCCAGCTCTACCGAGCGCGTGCGCCGGACCTTTCTCTGGACGCCCTGCTCGCGGCCGGGAGCACCTGCCTGGCCAGGCTTCGGCCGGACGAAATGGAGGGCCTGGAGGCGCCCATCTCCGTCGAGGAGATCGGGGAGGCTATCGGGCGTACGTCAACGGGGAAGACGCCGGGACCGGACGGTTTTCCCCAGGAATTCTTTGCGGCCTACAGGGACACCCTGGTCCCGCGGCTGAGAGCTCACTATGCGGAGGCGCTGGAGAAGGGTTCTTTCCCCTTGGAATCCGACCTGGCCACGATTGTGGTTTTGCCCAAATCCACGCCGCCGCCCACTGATAGAGCGGCCTACCGCCCAATTTCACTCATCAACACTGATGTGAAACTCTACGCGGCGGTCCTGGCCCAACGACTTAAGCCCATGTTGTCCACCTTGGTCCACCTGGATCAATGTGGCTTCATGCCCGCTCGGGGCACGCGCCACTGTCTGCGCCGTCTCCATGTGGCTCTGGCCCATCACCATCGACTGACCCCGTACCTCGCTCTACTCCTCGTTGACTTCGAAAAGGCTTTCGATTCGGTGGGGTGGACCTATCTCTTCGACGTCCTGTCCCACATGGGCTTTGGCCCCCGGTTCATGGGGATGGTGCGAGTCCTCTATGCCCGGCCCCGTGCCAGGGTGCTGGTCAATGGTGCGTTGTCAAGGCCCTTCCGGATTGGCCGGGGGACGAGGCAGGGTTGCCCATTGTCGCCCCTTCTCTTCGCTCTGGCGATGGAACCTCTGGCTGCCTTGATTAGATCTGATCCCCTCCTTCGGGGGTGGGAATGGCCCGGCCTGGCAGCCGACAAAATCGCCCTCTATGCGGACGATGTCCTACTCTACCTGGGGGACCCGGCGCGCTCCGGACCACGCGCACTATCCATTCTGCGCCGCTTCGGCCAGGCGTCGGGTCTCTCCCTCAACCCGCGGAAGTCGGTTCTGGTGCCGTTGCACCCCTCCAGGGAATGCTTTGACTGGCAGGAGACCATCCCTCTGCGTCGCTTATCATTTCAGTACCTGGGCATCTGGGTCTCCCTCCTCCCGGAGCTAAGTTGGGCGCTCAACGTCTCCCCCCTGGTCAAGAGAGCCAAGGTCGATCTGGCGCGGTGGCAGCAGCTGCCCCTCAACCCGCTGGGAAGGGTCGCTCTCTACAAAATGATGATCCTTCCCCGGTTTCTGTATGTTTTGCAAAACACCCCCCTCTCCTTTCCGCGCCCGTGGTTCCGCGAGCTCGACGGGATGGTGACGAGATTTCTCTGGGGCGAGGGGAGGCGACGGCTGGCTCTGTCGACGTGCCGCATTCCCACCTTTGACGGGGGCCTGGGCATGTCTGATCTCTACCTCTACTACATGGCCACCCGCCTCCTGGTCATTCACGACTGGTTTGGAGGGGGTTGGTCCGATCCGGCCTACAGGGTGGAACTTAACGGCTTGGGCTTCTCCGACATCCAAGACCGCCTGTACGGCGCCCCCATCCCTGCTTCTTGCCCGGACATCACCAGGGCTGTGTTCCTGTCCTGGAGAGCGGCGCTCCGCCTCACCCGATGGACGGGACGGTTGACACGGGTCACTCCCCTGTGGCACGGGACGTGGCTGCGGGAGGTCACAAAGCTGGAAGGCTTCAAATCATGGGATCTTATCGGCATTTCCCAGCTGGGGGACGTCTGGCGGGGAGGGCGGATGTGTTCCTTTTCGGAGCTGCAAGCGCGTTTTTCCCTTCACTCCTCCCAATTTTACCGGTACCTCCAGCTGCGCCACGCCATACGCACCTACACACCATTGGACGTCCGGCTGCCGGATCACAGCCCTCCGGAGGCTCAGGTCCTGCTGGGCAACCTGGGGAGGGGGGGCATTTCCAGGATCTACCGCTCCCTCATTAACTGCACCCCTACATCCCTCGCGGGTCTTAAGGAGCGCTGGGAGGGATGGGTGGGTCCCCTGGACGAGGCCGACTGGCGGGACGCCCTTATGGCCCCCCGCTTGGTGACGGCCTCCGCTAAGCTACGACTCATCCAAATTTACTATCTCCACGCGGCATACCTCACACCGGCTCGCCTTCACCGTGCGGGCCTCTCCGGGGATGCGGCCTGCTCCCGCTGTGGTTCCGACCCGGCAGACTTCCTGCATATGGTGTGGTCCTGCCCGGCCCTGGAGGGGTTCTGGAGAGGTATTGAGACCGAACTTACGGAGGTCCTGGGGTGGGAGGTGCCACATGATCCGAGACACTCGCTGCTGGGCATCACAGATGGCTTAGATGGCACGCGCTCAGAGCAGCTGTTTCTCATGACGGCCTTGATGGTGGCCAAGCGCGACATTGCTGCGGCGTGGAAGCAGCCGCTGCCGCCAAGTGTGGACAAGTGGGGCGCTGGGGTGGACTGGTGCGCGGCGCAGGAACGGACTCTCTATCGGGCACGAGGATGCCCCAAGAAATACCGAAAGGTTTGGGGGAAATGGCTAGGCAACATACCTTAATGGGGCGGTTCAGGGGCTGGGGGGAGGACTCTGGGGGCGGGGGGGAGCGGGGGGTGCTTCCTAATGTAGTGCTGTGTAGTACTGATTCGGAATACCAGACTGTTTTTGTTATTGTGCTGTTTAAAACAATAAAACTTGTTTATCAAAAAAGGATGCTAAGTTTAGCAGCAGGGCAGGGGGAAACGCAGGGCTGCACCTTATTTTTGTAAATATGGTGCAGCCCTGCGTTTCTAAAGTGACAGAGGGCGTCGTTAGCCTTCTAGGCTTAACAACACGCTTCGCCACTTTCTTGTAAATATGCCTGTCGGAAATGGCCCTTTTTGCAGGGTTACCCCCAAACTTTATTGCTTCTTCCTCCTATTTTTTCTTGACCTGTGGTTGTTGGCTTTAGGACTCTGGGCACTTTGCCACTGCTGATCAGTGCTAAAGTGCATATGCTCTCTGTGAAAATTGTTATTGTGATTGGTTATCCATGATTGGCATATTTGTCTTACCAGTAGGTCCCTAGTAAAGTGCACTGAGTGTGCCAGGGCTGGTAACTCAAATGCTACTAGTGGGCTTGCAGCACTGATTGTGCCACCCACTTAAGTAGCCCTGAAAAGAGGTCTCAGGCCTGCCACCGCAGTGCATGTGCGCAGTTTGTCAACTGCCATTTTGACCTGGCCAGTGTACCCACTTGCCAGGCCTTACCCTTCCCTATTCTTACACATAGGACACCCCTATGGTAGGCCCAAGGTACCCCCCTGAGCAGGGTGCAGTGTATGTGAAAGGTAGGACAGGTACTGGTGACTGTAACATGTCCTGATTGTGAAATACAGCCAATTTCGTTTTTCACTATTGAAAGGATATCTTGCCCATAGGACAGAATGGGGAATTTTGTGTAAAGAGTTTACAAGCATATCTTCCTATAGGAGTAAGATGAGAAATTAGAGTCGGGTATCCCTGAACTCAGAATCTAATAACACATCTTTTATGAAGGATGGGTTTTAAATTCTCTGTTTGAAAATAACACTTTTAGAAAGTGGCTGTTTTCTTGTTCAACCTTTCTGTGTGCCTCTGCCTGTTTGTGGATTGACTGGCTGGCTTGAGAGTGACAGTGGCTGGGGTGGCTCCAGGAGTCAGCACTAGGCTGAATAGGTGATCTGCATTTGGAGTGGTTTGAGGAGTAGCACCTGGGCCTGAATAGGGCTGTGCCTGCCTTGCACAATGCTGGCTCCACCCCCTGCGGTGTGTCTGATGGCCCTGGCCCACACTAACAAAGGAAGAAGTTGTGCACTGGCAGAGAACTGGTTTGTACTGGGTCTAGGACCCCTTACACCAAGAGAACAAAGACTTTTGGAGTATAAATATGAGAGCTCAAACCCCTGAACTTTGGATCATCCTGGAATTCAAAGAGGAACCTTTGCCGAGGAGAAAAGCTGGAGAAACTGAAGAGAATGACTGCCCTTGCTGTGTGTTCTGGGGCTAACCTGCAGTTGCTATTCTGCCAAGGAAAGGAGAAGGACTTTGCTGGGTGCTGTGTCCCCTACTTGAAGAAGATCTCCAAGGGCCTGAGGAGAGCTGGCCTCCTGCTTTGAAGTCCCAGGAACAAAAGGACTTCACCCTCAGCTCCCCCTGAACTCTGCTGTGTGAGTTCTGACGTGCCTAGAGTGCTTGATTCAGTTGTGGGGCCTCTGGAGTTTGTTTTCTGCTGCTTTGGGAGCTGGAAGAAGAAGAAGCGTGAAAAGAACTGCAAAACCCAATGCATCGCTCTTCTTGCGGCACGTTTCACCGGCACATCTCGACAACGCAAGAAGATTTCCGTCACATTGCCATGCTGCTGCGAAGATCGTCGCAGCACCTGTCGCCACTGTAAGAACCGACGCATCAAGGGGTTACAGCTGAAGAGGACCGACGGCGCGCAACGCCGCCGCATCAGTCGGAGTCACATCCCGAAGATCCCCGCATCCTACCGTGTGAGACGCTTTCCCAATACATCAATAGCGAACCTGAACTGGCACGAAGACTCGACGCATCACTCCCCCTACAGACCGGACTCGACGCAACCCATCTGCTGCGTGCAGCCGGGCTGTTGCATCGCCTCCCCAGGGTCTCAAGAGTGTCACATCTCTTTGTTTTCCGACGCTGCAGCTGTTTGGCTTCGGAACTTTTGTCGCATCTACAGGTACTTTGGTGCAAAGTCACGCATTCATAGATTTCTATGGTACAAGTTCTTAAACCCTTTTTAAAGTCATATTTTTAAACTGTGTATTTTGGATTTTTGTCTCTTTGGTCTTGTGTAGTTTAGATAAAGATATTTTATTTTTCTAAACTGGTGTGGTGTCCATTTGTGGTGTTTTCACTGTGTTACTGTGAGTGTTGGTACAAATACTTTACACATTGCCTTTGGGATAAGCCTGTCTGCTTGTGCCAAACTACCAAGGGGGTGAGCAGGGGTTATCTAAAGCGTGTATCCCCCTTACCCTGACTAGAAGCAAGAGTCCCTATTTGGTCAAAGGTACCTACCTCTGCCAACTAGAGACCCCCAGTTCTGACAATGCCCCTGAGAGTACAGAATCTTTTAACACACTGAGCTGTACTGTTTTGTGGGACGTGCCCAGTTTGGGTAGTACTCATATGGATACAGCCAAGTTGTATTTCTATTTCCCCCTCTGTACAAGGTAAGTTTGGTTGTCCACGACTAGTATAGCATAAATAAGGACATACCCGGTCTCCTCCATGATGCAGCCAGCCAGAGATTCTGTGCAGTCGCATTCTTCAAGCACAACCCCAAAATATCGAAAGACAAAGGTGTAGCATAAAAAAAGAGAGAGAAGGAGAAAGGGAAAACGGTTAATTAGCAATACATTTATTCTCAGACTTTTATGTGCATTTTATTTTATATACTGCAATGATATAACAGCTAGAATTCACCTGCAAAGGTTTGTTATGGTCGCATACTAAACCTATGAGAACCTTTAAACTATTTTCAGATGGTCAGACGTGGCATCGCATTTGGCTTTTAAATTGTATTAAGGCAGTGACATTGATGACCTAATGTAATATAGTAAATACTTTTACACAAACACAGAAAAGCAGATTATCAGCGTGCATGGATCAAAAACAGCCCATGCTGTTTAACAGTGAAACATATGTGAACAGTAGAAAGTTGGGGTACGTACTTGGCTTCCTGGAGGCGGGCTCCCACTGGATCCCAAGGTTCTGAGCCAAACTCTGAGATAATTCCTGCGCCTTGGCCCACTGAAGCCCGTACTGTTATCAGAGTGACCGAAGACAGGCAAAAACCAACACAAAGACACAAATGACTTATTAGAAAGAGGTCTGCAATATCCAGCGCACATCCTGTTGTTTATTGAGCGTTCAACTTTAGCAGTGAGACAAGAGGTAAGTGAGAAATCTAGTCTGCCCGCTCTCTTCTATCAAGTGCTTGTGATGGACTTCATGAACTTTTTTGAATAGTTTAAAATCGTATTGCAATAAACCACACACACCAGAACACAACACCTCATGATCGACATCAATCACTGACCCAACCTACAATACATGATGAATTGAAGATTTAATTATATATTTACACAAAGACTGTATTGTTATTAATGAACATCTTTTTATCTCCAGGCTTCTTCAACACTTTTCGCAAAATATAGTTCATTTTATTGGAGGGAGCTTGTATAGTACCAATGGCACGAGACATAATAATGAGAAAGGAAAAGGAGAGACGTAGGGGAGGGGGTGGGCAGAGAGGGGTCACGTTCATGTTTCCGGCCAACAAGAAAGAGGGCCATAGTATTCTGGGGGGGGGGGGGGGGGATGGGCTCTTCATGGTAAAGATAGTTTTGTAGGTCACTGGGGACACGCACGTTTTCATGTACTGTAAATTGATGCTTTATCATCACAGCACGATAGGGGCAATTAACTCTGTCACTGCCGGATTTTTTTTCCCTTATACAACTGGATGGGTGGTGCATGGACATGGCTTCCTGTTTAATTTAAACCGCTTTTTATGTATATTCTGCTTTGCTACTTGTGTCTCTTAGTGAGCTGGTGACGGGCTCTTGATTTTGATTATCTTCTTTGTTGTGTTAGTTTGTGTTGTCTGTTTTTCTTCTTTTGCCTCTTGTATCCATATGTCTCTACGTGGAACAGGATGTGCTATTTACCATGATTGGTGTTACAGTGTCCCCCTCCTTAACAATGGCGCTGCAGACATGTCTGGCAGGTATGCTGCTGTCACGCAAAAAGGAAAGTCCATTCATACTAATTTGCTGATGTCTATGGAAGGGGGCTTGTTCCAGTTTTCAACTGGGGCTGTTTGGGTGACCACATAAGAATTATGCTCCCTTGAATATCTTCTTACAGATGTAGGAATCACAACATTGATAAATTGGATGTGTATACTTCTGTTCCGTTAGAGAATGGACTGTTTTTTCTTCTAAGACTAACAACCGTTTTCCTGGGGTATCAAGCTTGCCTGCTGGGCTACTTAATGCCTGCTCAGCTGTAGGGTAAAACCATCTACTGGAGAAAACGTTTTGGATGAAAATGTTGACATTCTATAGATCTCACATACTTGTTGTGCCACGGATTGCTCCCTGCTAACCAAGTATCTTGGTTTTCCAACTTCTAAATACTTGAGACAGCACTCTATTGAGAAGAACAAGTGGCATAGATCTGACTATCTTGTGATGAAGCATGCAGACATAGATATGCACACATTCGGTGGCATTATTAGTACTGGTGGTAAAGGAAATTGCGATGTTCGTAATAGTGGTGGTGGTAGCTGAGGGTGGGCAAGTGGTAGTGGTATTTATAATGACGGTGGTGGTAATGGTTTTGTGTTAATGGTGAGGGTGTTTTTGGGCGCTTGGTGGTGTTGGTGCTGGCAGTGGTAATGGAGGTGGTAATGCTGGCGGTAGTGTTAATTGTAATAGTGGAAATGTAGTGTTATTTGTGATAATGGTGAGGGTAATAATGGTGGATGTGGTAATAGTAATGGAATTGAAAGTGGTGGTCATTATGGCTTGCGCTCGATTCCTCACTTTAACATTTTTCTTTTTTTTTTAAGTATGGCAGTAAAAAATATAATCAATTGGATTCTGTATACAAATCAGATGATAAAAAAGAATTGAATATATGCTGATAGAGCGTATTTTTCATCTGTAAAATAGTCCTTTATACATTGAGATGTAAGAATTCTCTAGGAGGAAGAATAATACATTAAACAACCAATGGTATGAGGTGAAGGAGTGTAGCCATAATTTTTAATATTAACTTCCATCTTCATTTGAGCCCTTCTGAACAGTTCAAATGATCTAAAGTTAGTTGCTAATGTAAAATTGAATGTCTTCTCTAAAATTGGTATTGTTCTTTTGAATTCCCCCATCTTTATCCCAAGAGTTCATTGTGTGGATGACAAGGTGTTTGTTCACCATACTATTGAATTTTGATGAACACTTGGAAGATGAAATTGGAATTGTTGCCTCAGTTGTAGATGTGACTGAATATACAGAATATTTTATTGGTCCCGTTGGAAAACGGCCCTTTGTGTGTGGATGACAAGGTGTTCGTTCACCTTACTATTGAATTTTGATGAACACTGGGAAGATTAAATCGGAATTGTTGCCTCAGTTGTAGATGTGACTGAATATACAGAATATTTTATTGGCCCCGTTGGAAAACGGCCCTCTCTGAAGGGTCACCTCAAACCTTTTTGTCTTCCTCCTTCTCTTCTTCTGTACTTTTTTTTACTGGCTTTAGATCTCTGCACAATTTACGACAGCTAACCAGTGCTAAAGTGCATGTGCTCTCTCCCTGGGCTCATACCCAATTGGCACATTTAATTTACTTGTAAGTCCCTTGTAACATGCACAACATGTGCAAAGGGCCTGTAAATTAAATACTACTAGTGGGCCTGCAGCACCACTTGTGCCACCCACTTAAGTATCCCCTCACCATGTCTCAGGCCTGCCACTGCAGGACCTGTGTGTGCAATGTTCTGCCACTTCGATTTGGCATTGAAAACTCTTTGCCAAGGCTTCAACTCACCTTTCATTACACATACGTTACCCCTAAAGTAGGCCCTAGGAAATCCATATGGCAGGGTGCTGTGTAGATAAAGGTAGGACATGCACCTTTATGTTTTGCATGTCCTGGTAGTGAAAAACAACCACATTTGTGTTTCATTAATGCGAGGCCTCCTCCTCTCATGGCCTAACATTGGGAATCCCATAAAATACTTTAAAGCTGTAATTCCCAATTAGAAAGAAGTAGCTGCCTCATGTTTCATATCTCTGAAATGGTAATGATAAATCCTTTCTACTGGTAAGGCTGGATTTAACATTACGGTTTTAGAAATGCCACTTTTAAAAAGTTCACTTTCTGATTGAGCTGTGATTCTGGGACGGTTCGCAGCATCTGTTCGCACCCAATCATTTGGTTTCATACTTTAAAAGCAATTACACACTTAAGGGAAGGAGTGCATCCGCACATTTCTTGACTTTTAAAAAGTGGGCATTTCTCTGCTCTTACTGCTTTGGGTGCCTTACAGCCTGTATCCAATACATGAATGGGTGACAGCTACACTTTGTGCATTCCTTCCAGACAGCCACAAACACAGGAAGGTTTGGAATGGCAGAGTACCTATCTACATAAACTGAATTCTTATGGCCCTACCTGGGCAGGAATGGGCTAACAATTGCACTTCAATAGGTAGTGGTCTGACCCCACATAAAGGGCTGTCTACCCCTCCTCCCCACAGATAGCCTGGCAGAGAGGACTGGGTTGAAAGAGATACTTGTGCACTTCAAAACCACTCTTTGTAGTCTTCCTCACTTCAAAGAAACATTTGGGTATAAGCACTGGGTCTCTGACCCTACCAAACCAGCACACATCTGGACCTGTGATCATTCTATAAATCAAATAGGGTTAGGCACTAAGGAGGGAAATGATTTCTGCCAGTGTTAAGGCCCCACAGAACTTCGAGACAATACTTATGTGTCTTCTACTACTGGTATTATATCCAGAAAATTGTGGTCCTATTCCCCTCAAACGTTAGAAGCAACAGCAACCCTCCAGCAACCAACACCGTCACAAAGAAAAATCATAAGTACTTACAGAAAAGTGAAGGTGAAAAGAGTGAGTGGGCGCCTCACGTACGCACCACCAGGGAGGCTGCTAGCCGGTTCTCGCTAGTATGCCCACGTTTCTCATCATCGGATGCCCACTCACAGGAAACAAGAATTTTGAAACCAGTGAGGAGAAAAGAGAGGGAACAGACCCTTAAAGAATGCTGTTTTACTGTTCCCATCAAAAGAAAGAGAAGAAAAAGCAGAAACCCGTGTATTGCAAGGAACAAATGTTCGAAGCAATATTTAAAATTGAGTTAAAGACTCCCGTTATAGTTGCCCTCATCCCTGCTTCTAAAGCAGGGATGAGACACGGCTCGTCTAGTTGATGTTTGCGGTGCTTTATGAGCTGACAAGAGTGCTGCCGTAAAAAGCGGGGGTAAAGTTTTTAATTGAACCCCCAGTGGCTTAGTGGAGGCAGGTACGAATGCCCTCCGCCTCCCTATGCCCTCCCGCAACATACAAATATACTTCCAGTGAGGTGATTGAAACCCTTGCCCTGACGAATTTGCCAGAACGAAGCTAAGTGGCAATGAAACATGTTGGCCTTCTTCACAAAGGTTTACAACATTGAGTGTTTTTAGTTTGAGTAGGCTCACCGATTTGAATAAAGAGGGCAACTATAACGGGAGTCTTTAACTCAATTTTAAATATTGCTTCGAACATTTGTTCCTTGCAATACACGGGTTTCTGCTTTTTCTTCTCTTTCTTTTGATGGGAACAGTAAAACAGCATTCTTTAAGGGTCTGTTCCCTCTCTTTTCTCCTCACTGGTTTCAAAATTCTTGTTTCCTGTGAGTGGGCATCCGATGATGAGAAACGTGGGCATACTAGCGAGAACCGGCTAGCAGCCTCCCTGGTGGTGCGTACGTGAGGCGCCCACTCACTCTTTTCACCTTCACTTTTCTGTAAGTACTTATGATTTTTCTTTGTGACGGTGTTGGTTGCTGGAGGGTTGCTGTTGCTTCTAACGTTTGAGGGGAATAGGACCACAATTTTCTGGATATAATACCAGTAGTAGAAGACACATAAGTATTGTCTCGAAGTTCTGTGGGGCCTTAACACTGGCAGAAATCATTTCCCTCCTTAGTGCCTAACCCTATTTGATTTATTGATTAGTGAGTGGAGGGCGGTTTGGCACTTACCCTCTACAGCTCCTTATTGTATTGAGCCTGTGATCATTCTACCAGGAAGAAGAGCTGTGGTGCTGCTAACAGAACTTCTACTCTGCCGAAGCACTGCTTTGCTGAACTCTGCCTTGCTGTGCTCTTGCTGTTCTGAGCCCCCTTGCAGCCTGCTGTTCGACCAACTGGGTGAGACGGACTGGACCTGCATCACTTGAACCCAGAGTGACTCCAAGGGCTTGCTGGCTTGCCTCCTGTTTCCAAGTTTCAGGGATATCAAAAGATTTGAACCACCTGCATCTGCATCTGCACCTGGACTTTACAAGCCGTGAGTCGGTCCTGCCAAGCGGTCACATCCCAGTCCTGGACCCTTGGAAGTGAGACCTTAAGGTGCTCAACAACCTGCACTCGCACATCCACATCAGAGTTGGTGCCTCTCTGCCACAATGTTGGCCGGAGCCAGACCACTCTCGCCATTACATTTAGTGGACTCTGCACATTGCTGCCATTATGCGGAAGACCTCTACTCTAAACATGCCGTCCACAGAGTGATCTACACAGCCTCATTGCAAGTTAGCAACATCATCATTGAGATCGTTTTGATTCCGTACAACTTTGTATTTCAACGTCTACTCAAAGGATTCTTATTATTTTGGTCTTGTTTTATTTATAAAACCATACTTTATTTTCCTGAGCTGTTGGGGAGTCTTTTTGTGGTATTTTCACTGTGTTACTGTATGAGTTATTGCACAAGTACTTTGCACATTGCCTTCTAAGATAAGCCTGTCTCCTCTGTGCCAAGCTAGCAGAGGATGAGCCCAGGATAAATTAGGTTGTGTTGTGACTAACCCTAATTAGGATTGTGGTCCCTACTTGGACAGGGTGCATACCTCTGCAAACTAGGGAACTAATTCCTAACAGATCCTTCCCATAAAGTCTCTCATACACTAAACCTTATGCTCAATACATCACATAGAACCAATACATCTCCTTTCAGTAGGCTATGGATGCCACTATTTGAGCCCCTTTAAAATCATGAATTTTCAGGGAGCGAACCAGTATAAAGGAACCCACTCTAGGTCAGAGGCGACCAAACCAGAGGAAAAAAGATCAGGTCCTCAACTTGCTAAAAGTTTTGTAAAACAAGTGGGAATAATAAGTAATTTGTCAAATATCGATGATCTTATTCAATGGTTCAATAATTTCACATCAGCCATTACTTCTCCACTGGGTGAGCTAGCACAAAGAGAATCCAAACGTTTTACACATTAATTTAAACAATGCCACTAACTCACACCTGAGTTAAAGCAGCAGAAGTCCCAGATTCTTAAACTAAAAGTCAGAATTACATTCTTTATAATGAATGCAACACTGCAAATATAATTAGCCGATCAGAGTTGCCAAAAAAGAAATTGTATTTACTGAACATTTCAAGGCAGAGGATGCATTGCATGCTCCAATTGAAATCTTGGTTTGCATGATCCTACTGCCTTCAGTAAATATGTTATTGCATCACACAATCTAGTTGAATACGTTTCTGATTTTTCCCACAATGAAGTGCAATTAATCAGATTTGACATCATGCATGAGAAAATCCAGTGACCTGTTAATCATTCCTTGAAGGGAAATAAAGTTAAGACTCAGGAGTTCAAGCACAACAAATTTAAGCCTCTGAACTATTCAGTTTGTGCAAAACGTGTACAATGATGCAAGACGACTGACTTCCCTTTGGATTCCTGAAAAATAATTTTCAGTTCGATAGGCTATTTGCCCTCATAAATAGTTCATAAATCCCATAGCCACTCCTAAAGAGCTGAATCCGACAAGCACAGTGTTGACGTAGGCAACTTTAGATACTATGGATCCTGTTAATTTCTGTTCAATTTCTCTTCTGCCATTCCCCTTTAAAATCCTCAAAAGACCAGATACACAGGAGCCTCAGGGATATGCAGAATGCCAATTACATAAGGACCCCCACCTTTCAAGCCAGGTTTCGTCCAGGCCCTAGAAGGCGGTTATTAGTCACTTATGTCATTATTCAGAACCATGGATTGCTGTGGATGGTCATGGTGCCACAGGCCTTGCAACATGTTTCTACACCAGCGACTATTGAACCTAGCCCTATTTTTAGCAGTGCTGCCTATAAAGGTCTTTGCCTTCCAGTGGATCATACATTCTTACAAATAGATGCCAGCCTGTTCAATTAAGCACATTGGCACCCTCTATTAAATTTGTTAATTGGCCTGTTTCACAAGACTCATCATCCTCATCCCTTTTTTTCATCTTTTATGTGACGTCTTTGTCATATCGACTGTGTAAAGTGGTCTTCTCCCTTATTAATGCAGAGGATACCTAATTCTTGCTGGACATTTGAAGCACAGAGGAAATTGACAAAAATATAGTTTCTCAAGTTCTTGATACTATTCAATGGTGAATGAACACAAAAAGTTTAAAGCTTAATCTGATAAGAAAATTTAGTTACTGCTCATTCAAAGATTTTGCAAATGTCAGGGACTGTAGTCTATGATCTATCTCTAAGGGTAACTTTCCGTTCCATGCTAAAGTGATATGGAGCCCGAGAGTAAAAATTGATTGTAATGCTGGCATTACCTGGTTACTTTTCTGCAGTCTTTAAGAACTATTTTCACTACCTGAGAGTCGTTAGGAGAATGCTTCCCTTCCTTAGATTTCCCTATAAAATTAAGTTACCTAATGTTTTGTGCATGTGAGACAGGATTTATTCAGGGTCCAAAATAAATTTGTACACAGACTGCAAAACACACCAAATGCAGTGGGATAGGTCTTTTTTTGGTGAAAAATTTGATTCAGTTTCTGATCTTATCCACCACATTCACTGGCTGCAAAAATATGTTTGCATTCAAAACGTTGTGTGCAATGCTCCACATTTTTCTGTTTGGCCTTGTTTTACTTTCAAATAAAATTCAGATACATTATCCTTCACATAATCTTCACTCGGTTTCAAGTCCAATATTCGCTCTTTTCTCAAAAGACCCAAGAGAGACATTAAGTATTTGACAGCACTTTAGAAAAGTATACATTTATAGGTACAATGACAAACATCACCTCTACATCTCTGACAACTTGTTAGTCTCTGCAAGGGGCTCAGATTGCACTTATAAATAGATCTCTGATCATGTTTCATTATTAACATGTGGTCCAAATTACAAAATGACACAATACTTGGTCAGTAAACTGTCATTTACTACACAGAATATTGTATTCAGGGCATTTCTCAGAAACACAGAGGTTGCATTGACACTGACCGTTTCATGTGACACAGTAACGGGGAAGAAAAAGAGTCAAGCTTAACTCTATACAAACAGAGCAGTTACCTCATTCACTCCAACACCTCTGGCCAGGGAGCAGATGCCTCCAAAGTATCCCATGCTGCTTCTTTTATGGTGGAAGGTCACGTTCCTTCAAAGCAAAGCAAGAGAGAAAAAATGAATAGGTCTGAGCCAGGACCTGAAACCATGAGGTCTGAAAATATCCCTTTGAAGATTCGAATAAACGCATATAGTATTATGAAAACATAATGAGTTAGACGTCAGTGCCATTAAAATCCCGGTCTAAGGGGCATATTATCAAGCACGGCGTTAAAATTATCTCCGCTTTAGCGGCAGAAATTCACATAGAAGCCCATGTTGACACCAGAACATGGGCTTCTATGGGAATTCTCAGGGGCATATTATCAAGCCCATTATCGCCGCTTTAGCGGCTGTTTTCTGCCGCTAAAGCGGAGATAATTTTAAAGACGTTTCTTGATAATATGCCCTGAAGTAGATATGCTGGTGTCCACAGCAGAAACCGCAACCCTTCCCAACCACCTCCAATCCTGATGATTTAACCCCCATATTGACCTTCTTGGCAATCTGCTGCGAGGGAGGCTGCAGCGCTGCTCTATACACATCACAGCTTTCTTTCAATGATGGGCCTTTGCTTCCAGAGGAAATGCTCTCTCTTGTGGAACTTGCCAACCACAAATGCATAGTGCTGCATTATTCTTCCGCTGGCTTACTTTTGATTCGACTATTGACACATTTTTGAAATGATGTTGTTCTGTATTTTTTTATTTCTACTTATGTTTCATAAAGCTATATGACAAAACAAAACATGGCAGTGGAGCCAAACCTGGTTGTAGCTCACAGTGCCTGAATTTGTGAAAATGAGAGGAAGCAGAAAGGCTCAGTTCTTCAGAAACGCAGTGTTTATTTCTTTTGTGTAATTAATGGCTTTGTCTATTTCAATGTTATGCTGTCTGCATAATGAACCCAGTTTTGCAGAAAAATACCTAGAACAGGTTGCTACTTTGTGCCAGTGGGTCCAAGGATGGCCTTTGTTTTCAAATAGTGGCTTATCGTGGGTCCAAGAAGTGCTGCAGTGAAATCTATGAGATTTCCCTGCAACACTTCTACGAGGCTTTCTTACTGGGGAACGCCCACCCTGCATACATTATACCTGATGCAGGAATAATGTGGCGTAGGGCTTTACAAGGTGACACATCTGCCTAGATGCATCACTTTGTAAGTATGGCGCAACGTTGTAAATTGTTTATGCCGCCACTGCGTCACGAAAAGTGAAGCAACGGCAGCGCAAAAGTGTCGCAAGGCATTCATAAATAAGGTCCCGGGAATTTAAATTAACCCAGGCAGTTCCATAGAAGGCTGTAGGCAAAATCGTAGTTCAATAAAGGTAACTGACAGGAAATGGCTGAGGATCGAAGCAAGTCATTGCCCTCAAGCAAGATGAGGGAGACACAATTGCATGTGGCCCCAACAGCTGCTCTGATAAAATTGAGTTTGTAGCATAAGCCAGCAAGAGAAAAAGAACATAATGTGTTATATACAAAATGAGAAGCGAAGACAGTATACCTAGAGGAAGGGCTGAAGAAATTTGGAAACGCCACTCAAGGCATATGTCAACCTCAATGATAACGAGGCAGACGAATCAGGAGCAAACTTCATTCTGCACCATTCCATTCGTATGCAAAGCCGGAGGGCAATACTGACAGTTATCAACCTAAAAGCAGAATTGTCTGAAAGGAATCTGAATATTTTTTAGAAATGTTGCTGCTGGAGACGTTTATGAGGGCAACGAGACAGGTCTCATTGACATAAAGAAAAGCAAGACAACTTTTGCAGTATGTAACAAGGATCCCTATTTTGTTCTATTTGAGTAATTCATGAGTGGACACAGCCTCTATTGCCAGCAGACCACACTGCTGAACAAGTGGAGCAAATGAAAGGTGGTTTCAGCATATCTAGGCGTCTCCTGAACCTGCAGATGAGAAGGAGGATGGACACGTGACTCTCCCCACCTAACTACATCAGCCAATCAGTGCGAGAGAAAGAGGCGGGGGAGCGGACTGATTTTTGGTGAGGAGTGAAAGATGTATATTTAGAGGCAGGATTCAGTGCTTTAAGATACAGTGTTGATGAGTAAGACAGGGTTGGTGCTCTCCTCATGGTGGGGATTGCAAGTATTTTCAAAATGCTGACAAGGTTATTAGGAACTGCTAACTTTAATTAATATAAAATGGGAATGTCTCTGTGTAGGATGATAAAGGGGTTATATTTCATATCTATGTTGCACTTATAGTGGTGATTATACTAACAATGTGTTGATTGTTGTCACCATGTACTTGTACTGAGTGGGATTGGGGTGGTCTGATCCACTGACTGACTGATCTGAAGAGAACCTTGCTCTAATTGCCTTGTTTTATTGTGTTGAGGAAACCGATTGTGTTGTGTGAATAAAGGTCAAGGCATTCATATACATTTCACTTAGGGCAATTGATAAAAAAGATTGTCACATAAAAAGGGGAAACATAGGAACGTGGTCTGGGTCAGTAGTAATGGTGCCAATACCCACACAGGTTTCCTACCTGTGTTACTGATTAATGTGCTAGTTATAGACAAAAGGAAGAAGCACCTCTCTATTTTTTTTAATGCGATTCAAGAGGCGTCTTCTAAATGATGCTCTGATTAGAGATCTATAAACAATGCGATCTAGAATAGCACTCAAATCAAAGGAATCCACATGGTTCATTCAAGTTCCATCAGTCTGTTTGCATCAAAATATAGAGGCAGAGGGCCCGATTCACAGAACAAACTTAAGACAAAATCCTAAACTTAGTACCATTTTGGTATTCACAGAATGCACTTACTACTTCTGGTATTCACAGAATGAACTTACTACTTTTACGATTCACAGAATAAACTTACTACTTTTGCTATTCACAGAATGGATTTACGACTACTAACTTTAGGTCCGCACTTGGGCCGGAAATTCCGGCCCGGAGGTGGAGCTTCCGGCCCAGAGGCGGGGCTTCCGGCCCGGAGGCGGAGCTTCCAGCCCGGAGGTGGGGATTCCGACCAGTGGCGGAGATTTAGCCATGGCCAAAATCTCCACCTCTGGGCCGGAAGCTCCGCCTCCGGCCCGGAAGCTCCACCTCTGGGCCGGAATTTCCGGCCCGAGTGCGGACGTAAAGTTAGTAGTCGTAAATCCATTCTGTGAATAGCAAAAGTAGTAAGTTTATTCTGTGAATCGCAAAAGTAGTAAGTTCAGTCTGTGAATACCAGAAGTAGTAAGTGCATTCTGTGAATACCAAAATGGTACTAAGTTTAGGATTTTGTCTTAAGTTTGTTCTGTGAATTGGGCCCAAAGGGTTTGTAGGCTGGTCGACGACACTCCTTTGTCGACCTCCTACAATTTGTTGAAAATCATGTCAGTAATCTTGTACTTTCAACAAGTCTTTATTCTTTAGAGCCTCAAAGACAAGAACTGTATTATGGGCTGGTTCCCACAATCTCCAGCTCAAAAGTTGGAAAATGTATTTCAGCTGCAAAGTACCTGAAATGTAAACAGGTTTCAACAGGTCTGCTAAACGGTTTATCATATCAAACGTGGTAAGGTCCCTATGATGTGTATCTGAAAAAATCTAAATTATACATAAAGTGATGAACTGTGCAAAGGGAATATTAACCCTTGAGGAAGTGATTTAAGGCCTGATTTAGATCTCGGATTACAGGTTACTCCGTCACAATAGTGACAGATGTCCCGTCCACCGAAATATAAATCCCATTATATCCAATGGGATTAACATTTAGGGCAGATGTGATATCCGTCACTGCTGTGATGGAGTAATCCATTTGTCAGGATCTAAATCAGGCCCTTAGTCGTAAAATGGATGCCGAAAATTGTAACCTTTCTGAAGATAAGAAAATAGCCTCAGACAGAGGATCTTCACATGGGTCAAAGTTGGTGCTTGGTGTCCTGTTGCACAGATTAGGAGTGCCTGCTACATTCCTATGTCAGTGCATAAAGCTCGGCAAAAGCGGAGGTACCTGATCCAAGAAGACAACCCATGGTGTCAGAGAACTCTGCACTCTAAAGTCAGACAGTAATCCTAAAAAACATGGCAGCCATGTCTAAAAAGATGCCAGAAGCTTGGCACACAGCAGTTGGTAATCCGCCTTCTGTTTCCGGTATCTATATTTAGGGCCAACATACATTTTTATTAAAAAGTATGTTTTATTGGTATTTGATTAGAATGGTGCAATAATTCACAGAAGAGCGAGATAGTATACATTCTATACTGATGCAGTCAATTAGAATTAAGGTTAGCCATCATGCGAGCCCTACGAGTGACAGAAAATACAGGGCATCATAGCATTGCGCTTGAGTATACGTTAATCATATTATGATGAGAACATTTATCAAGTAATGTTTTTGTTGTTGTTCTTCCTCTGTGCTTTCTGTACTTCTCAGCAAATACAAGATGATGGGCAGAGTGCTGAAACGTTTCAACTACTTACCCCAAGTCACAGATCTGTGTTTAATCCATCATTCTTATGCTCACTATGCCACCCCAGCTTGGACCCAGCCATATGCAAATCAGTCTTGACCCTGTTCCTCATGGGAACAGTCCAGCCCGAACTGCCAGGCCAGGTTCTCACTGGACCGGAAACAAGCATCCTGGTACCAGTTTCGAGGTATAACCCCTCATCAGCCAGGCTAGCTTAAATCCAGTTGCGCATCAAGCAAGGGACCCACATCTTGCCATACCCTTGGCCACTTAGGGCAAACATAGCAAACCCAACAAGATGATGGATGGAGTGCTGAAACATTTCAACGACTTACATCCAGTCACAGATCTGGGTTTAATCCATCGTTCTTTAGCTCACTTTGCCATCCCAGTTCCTACCCAGCCTTATGCACATACGTCTTGACCCTGTTCCTCATGAGAACAGTCCAGCTCGAACCGCCAGGCCAGGTCCTTCCTGGACCAGAAACAAGCATCCTGGGACTTCTAAAGCTCAGTGTGAACCTGTGTAACACATGGTACTGGACAGGTGGTCAGTTATCTGCTATTTGTTTTTTATACTCGTGTCTGCAAAAATGCATTGTTCTGTATATCTGTTAGCTAACAGGAGTTGCAGAGCTAAGCTCATCACTGCCACATTGCTTAATAAAAATCAAGAATGACAAGCGCAAGGAACTTAAACTAAAACAAAAGGAAAAACGAAAGAAAAAATAAAGATAAAAAGTAAAAAGAGAAAGCTGTCCTAAGGATTGGGACATCAGGAAAGCACTCAGGAACCCATAACAGCTCTTATGGCTCCTGCAGTCCTAGGTTAAGCATGTCAGCATGCCGGAGAAAGGGGGGGAGCTCCAAGGCAACCCATCTGCCGAAATGATCCGGCTGCCATTCAGAGCTATCAACTGAGCTGACACATCAGCAGGAGGGGAACAGTCACCCACTCTCACCACAGGGCCGTGATTCACGTCTCATAGCTCAGGGCGGCCTTAGGTATTGTCTCCATGAGAGTCTGTGTTTATATCTTTATAGTCCAAGCATGTCTCCTGGTCACTTATGCAGGTGTGAGGGGACCCTACTGTACCCCACTCCAAGGGGGTCATCCCAAGGCTACCCCCACAGTCTACTTCCCTGCCATCCTACGCCTCAAGCACCTCCATCCAAAGGCCCACCAATGGGTGTCTCCGTATTCCCCATGTTTCTTCTCTAATTAGTGCTCGCTCCTCGGCCCTGGCCCATACATCAACATCCTTCTCCCACACTTTAAATGTCGGATCTCTCCCGTCGTGCCCCCGTATCACTAGTCGCCTCCCAGCCAACATTAGGGCCAGATCTACAAACCTGGTACCAACTTTACACTCTATGTGGGACCAGACAGAAGCTGAAGAAAGGGAACCTAGTCTAGGTTAGGGGCATATACACTTCCCAATGTGACCTCCCTGCCCAACAGTCGACCCTTGACCAGAACATATCGGCCCTCTGGATTGATAATAGAGTGCATGTGTTCAAAAGGGGACCCTGCCCGTATCTGTAGCAATGCCCTCGAGAATAGGCAGAATCAGAGGTCGCATACAGCGGCCCCACCACCGGCGCGGCAAACTGGTCGCCATCTCCACAGTGAGATGAATCTCTTGTAACATTACAATCTGGGCTCTGTTCTGGTGCAGACATCAGGGAATGATAGGGTGCTTGGAGGCTGAACCCATCCCCCTGATGTTCCAAGACAACAATATTATGTTATAATAAGGATCTCCCATGGACCAAGGTAAAGCAGTCATCACACTCAGCAGGCACCCATCGCCCCCAGCCACAATAAATCAATTTGCGACCCCTAGGACATAGTAACAAATTCCCACCTACAAATTCCCTCTCCCAAGGTCAGTCTAGCAACAGGTATCCGCCCAAACCTGTAAAAAACCAATGTAATTAAGAAAAAGCCACCTTCAGATTCCCAACGGGGGAAATCTAGTTGGGGTTAGGCAAGGTAAAGTTGGAAGCCAAGTATGCACCCCCTAGGAACCAGTTTAGGAGCCAGGTAGTACCCGCTGGGGACCATGGGTTGCAAGCAAACCCCAGGGCCTGGGCCACAGCACATGTCTTGTCTGTGAGTCTTGACCCCATCCTCAATGTCCATAGGCAAACCAGTCAATGACCCAATACACACAGATCAGGCCAGGATCCGCAGCTGCAGGTCTCGAGCAACATGGACATCTGGTTAAAGCCATCAAACTAGGTCCTCAACAAAGTTTGGGGTCGCAACTGGGATGCCTGATCCACCTAGGACCAAGCTCACCGAGTCCGAAGTCAATGATTTATTGTCCGAAGAAATGTCTGTGCCTGTCTCTGTTATCTGTGACAATACTGTTTCGGCTACAGCAAGCAATACCATCTTGCGTTCTTGCTCTGTCTGTGAAGAGGAGGGTCTCCTTAGGGAAGCTCTCTTAGACAGTTGTTTCAACCGTTTCCTGGCTCAATAACCAGAGGTCCCCGGTCTAGTTGGGAACCGGGAGGTTGAGCTCCCGCTTTGTAAGACTCCAGCCAGGACCACTCAGCATCTGGGGTATCACAGACGTGGGTGTTACTGTCTAGCATAATCTGAAGCTTGGCAGGAAACATCAGGGAGTACTGTATCCCCTCTTCCCAAAGAGCTATCATGGCCTCCATAAACGATGCACGGTGTGCCTACGCATTAGCAGTAAAATCAGGGAATATAAGCTCTTTACCATTAGTTATCGCAAAACGACTGTTGGTGTTAGCCCTCTGGAGAATAATGTCTCAGTCTCTGCAGTGAAGCAGTCGCACCACCACTGGCCAAGGGAACCTCCCTGACACCAAAGGATGAGCCGGGACCCTTTGTGCTTTCTCCAGAGTGATAAATTGGGTGAGATGATAAGTTGCAACCTTAGTATAAAGCCAGTTTTTCAGGAAGGTCACCATGTCCTCTCTCTTTACCCCTTCAGGGAGTTCGAACACCCTAATATCATTGCAGCAGTTCCAGCCCTCAGCATCCTTGGCCTGCCACTCAAGTATCTTCACCTTGGCTGTAAGATTCTCCATTTTACGGTCTAGTGCCTGTTTATTAGGTAAGAATTCATCCACTGAGCATTCCATACTTTTAACACAGTCTGTCAGCTTATTGTGTTCTGCCTGCAGAAGGCCCAGGCCCACAGACACTGTACTGATATCATGCTGAAGTGTGGCCTTTGTGTCCGTGATGGCAGCTAGCACCTTGCTCTAATGTAGATGTATTGAAGAGTCTGCGGCTCCGTCATCTATTCTGTGCGGATGTGAGAACTCTACCATCTCTGGCTGTGTAGCCCCTTGTTTGGTCTTAGGTTTACCCATGGTGACTACTGTCTCTGCACAAGGCCCAAGGGGGGTTCCAGACCCAGTGGATTCACGAGATGATGGATTGCCCTCAATAGATTAGAAGTTGCTCACTGCTTCTCAACTCAGGGCCGAGCTTCTCAACTCAGGGCCCAATTTCTCTTTGTTTCTCACAGTAAACTCACTGGGCCCCGGCCAAAGTTCCGACCTTATATGCCACGGCACCCGCGTCCCACTCTCAACTGTGTTTGAAGATGGCACAAGCCGTTAAGCCTCAACACTCCCTACATTTATTAGGGGTACAGTGCCATGGGAGACAGTCGTCAGCTTTTACCCCATCATGAAAGGACTGTCCGCCTCAGCCTCAACATGATGTCCAGGGAATGTCCTCATGTCTTGCTGCGTCACAACAGGGCCAGGATGCTCCCACTCCCATGAGGGCCACCAGTCACAAGAGTATCCTCATGGGAATTGGTTGTACTGTGTCATGTCTTGGCCTCAGGCCAAGCCGCATACCGTCGCATGCACCAGACCCACCAGGCCCCAACTCAGGCCTGACCCTCTCTGTTGGGCTAGTCGCGTTCTGTGCAGCCCTTCAGTTCTGCACTTCAGCATATTTAGTTCTTGGGGTTCCTTGTCAACAGTGGCAGCCTCATTGTGGCCAACATGGATGAGGCTCTCCCCTCATCTGCTTCCATTGTCCGGCCTGGGCCACTTGCGGTGCGGGCAGGCCCTGCAGCCACAGTCAGCCACTACTGCTCCCTCCATGTCGGCGAGTCTCAAGGTTGGCGGGCACACAGCAGCGGCCGGACGACACAGCCCCCACCGTGACTGTTGACCTGTGGGTTGTACGACAGTGCAGCCAACGAGCTGCCGAGGCCCTTCACAAATTCCAGGTAGATACCGCTCCTACAAGGGGGAGTCACACTCAACAGTCCCGTGCTGCTCACCTCTCGCACTGAGTGGCTCAAGCTTCAAGCTCGGTATCAGTGAGCTCCTTCTGCTCACGCAGTCACCCGCTCATGGCAGTGAACACCTCCGGAGGTTTTCCCCGTCCCTGCAAAAATAGGACACTGGGCTTTAACCCAGGCCCTGAACCCACGCACCGCTGGCTAATACACCAAGGCACTGTCTCTGAAAGCCCTTCATGGACCCAAAGGCACCACAGCAGCAGGATCGGCTCTCAGGGGGGCACACTCTCCAGCCACTACCGGTGTCGGACCTAGCCCTAAGGTCCGCAGCAAGATATCACTCAGCTCTCATCTAGGCATCACCTTGCTCAAGCCTTTTTGTGCTGGGCCATCAGTGGTCACACTCAGCCCAAATCCAATAATCGATGGGCAGGTGGTCAGTACTTTAATGTCGGCCCTGGGATCACCATTCAGATGTAACAGGATTAAGGTCTGCCTGGCTTGGTGCAACAGGCACAGTCATCTGCCATCTTCCAAGTCAAAGCCAAGTCTCTCTAGGGCCAAAATACATTCAAGTCCCCAACAATTGCTAAAATAATCTTTCTATTTGTCCATGCAGTGGATCCCAGGACTGATTGTAAGGCTCATATGTACAAAGACTGCTGAATTTTAAATTATGTAATATGTTATAGATACAGAAACAATTTTGTGTCAGAAGGGAGGTCAATCGTTAGATTTCTGTCAGAAGCGTGTTTATGTAGGAGAGGTAAGGACGATCTACATGACTACTAGACATGTGCATTGTTGAAAGGAAGAAAGGAAATAGAGAGCCTATGTGAGGTCAAATTAGTAGGGATTTGTGTAATCCCCGTGCTTCCCACTCCCCAGTCTTGTTCTCTCATGGGATTTTCTGCAATTAGGGGCCAGATTTATTAACACTTTGGGAAGGTGCTTGTAATTATGTCTCAAGCTGTTCTTCAGAATGAACTGGATCCTAGTCTGCCAATGGTCACCATGTCTACAGAGGCAACATAAACTCAGTGCCAATCCACTTCTCATCCTAGGGTTTCTTTTTTCGGACGTGCCAAATACAGAAAGGCTTTCATTTATTTGGTTAACGTAAAAGATAATTATGTTTAATGGGCTTGTTTTTTTTTCTCCCAGGGCAGATATTACAGAAGAGACTGTACTTACTTCTATACCCTTTCCATAATACCAATGTGCAGATGTGCAAGAATGCATTTCCTCAATTGCATTGGAGAATATCCTAATACAGAAGAGGAAATGCCTGTGTCCCTGCATTCTTGCATATTGCTGACCTGCACTCTGGGCAAACAGGTTTTTGGAGTAACTGTGCATAACATCATATCAGTGTGTGTTCAAACCTGACTAATGGGAAGGAACAATAGGGTTCCTGAGAAAATCCCTAAATACTCCAGGTGAGTAAAATTGCACACTGTGCTCACTTTCTGGGGCGCGTGCCTTCTTTTCAAAATAAGGTTGCTCCCCATGGCAGCAAAAGACAGAGCAAAGATTTGAATCTGCCAACCTATCTTTTAAAGCTGCTTTGTTTCCAGTCCAGGTATCAATGAGTGCATTTTTTAATGAAGCTAACACAGGCTTTTACACGAAACTGCAACAGCTGGATAGGATTGAGGTTTCCCTATATAGGCCTCGCTGTGCCTTGGTCAAAGTATCTTTGTAACTGTCCATCCTGCAGATGCCTTGACAAAGCCTTCTAAGTATGTCTTATCAAAGGGAGTAAACACACCTCAATGGGAGATGTAGGCTAATTCACATCCACCTCAAACAAACATCCCTTTTAGCTTTTAAAATAAATCTCAGTTTGTTTAGTGTCATGCTTCATCATTACGTCCTCGCCCAGAGACATATGGTATCTGGCCGGGCTCAACCTTGAAGGTGAAGGGAGCTCTTGTTGTTGCTATAGGGTCAAAATTGTCTAGGAGTAGCCTAGATTTATCAACAAATATATTTAATCATGCTGCCCCCAGTAAGGTTAAAAATAAGATGTGATGCTGTTAGGGAAAGTTATCAACTCCTGCATCTAGGGTCTACTTGTTTCAGCCATGGATTTGACACAAATAGAAATTGGCTTTCATCAGGACCAAGTCTCTAGATCCCTATTAAAAATCCACTTTGGAATTATTTTATAATTTCTTGGTTTCAGGGCATCCCAATCGGTGTCACACACTTCACAAAATCATGCTTTCATTCATGCCCCAATTTATGGGACTTCATGAGATACTTCCTCAGTCTAGTTCATTAAGTCAGGCCCTACAGGGAAACATGGAGGGGTCGGCCTTATAGTCAAACATTCTTTAAAGGTACAGACCCACTGGAACACCTATTGTGATCCCTGTTCCCTTCCAAGCTTTCCCCTTGCTAAAAGTGGCTTTTTGTAAATAGTAATTTAAAATCTACTTTACTATTAAGGAGACTTTTAAATGAGTAGAAGAAGTACTTTCCCAGCTGTTCCCAAACTTAATGTGGGTAGCGCTAATCAAATGTAATAAGATAAACTAGTGTTAGCTATGGAAGGCCAGCCTGCCACAATGAAAAAAGTAAGTTGGGGTTTTTTTACTTCCAGAACACATTTAATTTACATATCATATTTTTAAACTACTATTCACGCTGCCCTGTTATCATTTAGTTTAGGTTCCACCCTCTGGGTGACTTATATGTATTAAAAAGGAAGGTTTAGGCCTGGCAAAAGGTTTACTTTGCCAGGTCGAAATGGTAGTTTAAAAATGCACTATAGGCTGCAATGGCAGGACTGAGACATGTTTTCAATACTAGTTTAGTAGGTGGCACAATGACTGCTGTAGATCGCTTGCAGCATTTCATGTACATTCCCTGGTTACATGTAGTGTTATATATTCGGGATGTATAACTATATTAAATATATCAATCAGGTGTATACCAATTTAACCATGTTTAAAGGGGAGAGCACACACACTTTACCACTGGTTAGCAGGAGAAAAGTGTGTAGAATTCTAAAGCTAAATAGGATAGTGAAGTCAAAAATCTGGAGTTATGCTGCAGAAAGAGTGAATTTCCAACAAATGGGTTCCTCATTGATCAATGTAAAAGAGAACGTGTTCACTGTACTGTTGGAATCCACTCTAATTCTGACACAAAAGGCGTTAGCAGTTAACGTTTGTCTCAGAGACTACTTTGCAAAGAAACTGTCTTGAATTTGTTAAGAGGTAGAGTGTGGACCTCACAATTCCATTAGAGTGAAGCATGGATATTTAAAAATACCCAGTGTTGATGCATTTGGAACTATTCTGGCTGACATCCATCCCGCTAGGCTTACACCAATCATAATCCTTTGGCCCAGAGAGGGGGAAGAGCTGCTGGGGAAAGTGCTATTTAGCGCACATTACCCTCCTGCATGCAGGACGCATTTGAAACTCTTCTGGGTGACATCCATCCTGCTGGGACTACATCAATCATAATCATAATCCTTTGCCCCAGAGAGGGTCAAGGGCCGGGGGGAGTACTATTTACTGAGCATTACTCTCCTACACGCAGGATGCCTGCGAGATGTACCGTGGCGAATGACCAGGACAAAAGCGGGCCCGTCTGCAGCCGAACGAGCCTTGACCACCACGATTGACCTCATTTTCTGCTTCTCTGTTCCTGTGGAGCTTGTATAAATGGATAAGGGGAAATCTGTCTCACACTCACTTCCTGCTAAGGATCTACCTTTGGGCTCTAACCACCAGAATAACCAGCTTTCTTACAAATGCTATGGCTGTCCTTAACACAGAGATTGAAAGTGTGGAAGAAAGGGTAGGTGCTACTAAGGTTAGGGGCTACTAATAAAGCACTTTTATCAGGCCAAGACTCTGGTCCCAACATGGCTGGTATTTCCCCATGCCATACTCCAAGCAAAGAATCTTCAAAAGTAACTTCTAATCCATGTGTCTACAATGGGCACCTAGCAATTAATACTAGTAATATTCGTATTAACAGTACTGAAAACATGTAATCCCCTCCACCAAAAAAGGAAAAAGCAAGTGGGCGGTTGGCCAGTACACGCACTAGAAAGCCACAAAACAATTCTAAAGCAACCTCTTTAATTAATACTGATACTAATGCAGCCTCTCTACACAGGAGTAACAGAGATGAAGATGTGGCAACAATTGTCCCCAAATTCACCCATGTTGAAAATACCCTGCATTTTGTTTTGTATTACACAATATTTTGATTTATTTCTATAACGGTGCCTTGATTTCCAGATCCCTACCACCCCCCGGCCCTCAAAATCTCTTTTTAAACATGGATAAGTCACCGAGGGACATTAAGGCCAACTCCTCTGATTTTACTATCCTTGGTGACTTTAACTTCCATCTAGAGAATAAGGAGGGCCCAGATACTCAGGATCTTATAGCCTCTTTGCCCCTTTTCGGTTTGTCTCGATTAGTTTGAGATCTCACGCATTCTGGTGGCCATACTCGATGGAATTTTTTCAGATTATCCTTTTATTCAGGTTTCTCCCTCTTTACCGTTAACATGGTCAGACCATAAGTCAGTGATGTTCCAACTGAACTTAGTGGGCCACAGTCTGAAAGAGCCTATGATCTCACCTACTTCCAGCTATCGACCTTGTGTCAGGCTGTCAGCAGCTCAAGGTAAACGGGCAGGCCACTAACCTTTCGTAACAGCCAGCAGGGACGACAGCCAGTAGAGAGGCCTCCCTATTCGCCAAGATACTACCTCCCACCGAATAGTGGACACTCGTATGGAATGCAGCACCCCGGGGAACAGGGAAGAGAGTAGCCAATCGGGAACTGTTGCGTGTCGTGGGGAGATGGTCTTGGCACCTTACTGCTTTGATTAGACTGCAGAAGGACAAAGGATAAGCATCAATACCATACAAGGCATACAACTACACCAAGGAGGGAATATGCTGGTAGGGATATTCAAAGGACTACTCACAAGGAACCGGAATATGGTTGTCAAGGGTGACTTGGAGTCCACTCCCTTCCTGGGTTGCATGCGCCAAATGCCGGGGAAAAGCAAGTGTCAGGGAACCAAAGAGGTACATGCGTTGTCGGCAGTTTATACACCGGGCTGTTAACACCACAGCCTGCGCGTTGATTGTTATTGTCAGCGCCGTGTAACTAACCACTACCTCGAGGGTAAGGAATCCTTATCATTTACAAAAAGGGGGGGGCGCTATTGAAAGGAGAAACTAGTGCGACCTAGCCGTAAGAATCACTGTGGAGTGATAATCCCGTGAGCGTTCTGAAGTACGTTAGGATTCACGTACTCAGCGCTCCTTACCTTCGTCTCAAGTTAGGGTCCGATTCGTGGGTAGAGAACGTGTAGGTTCCGAATTCCGAGGCGGGAAGGAAAGCGTCCACCCTCGGAATTCCGTAGCAACGCCTCCCGCCGCTCCAGCGGGAAGGAAAGTGTCCGCGCACAGCGGAGGCGTCGGTCTCAAAGCGGCAAGTAATCCAGTCTTGAGCGGGATTGAAAGCGTCCGCGGAACTGGAGGTCAAAGAAACTGTGGCTGGGGCAGCGACAACGAAGCTTTCGCTAGGTTCCGGGTTCGGGTAGGATTGTCAAGCAATCACCGTCTGCAGAGGCGGGGCTTATATAGAGGCGGGCTGCTTCCTGTTCCCGCGCTTGTCTCGGCAGGGCCCCATGGTGTTATGGGAGTTGTAGTGCATCAGGCTTGTGCACCGCTCTTGTCTTAGTCCATGGGCACAAAAGGTTTTATAGGGGTGGTGGCGTACCGGGGCATGCTTGTCGCAGCGGAGTATCGCTACAGAACCCCCTCTCAAGGACCGCCGACCCAGCGGGCGACCTGGCTTACCTGGATTGTTCCTATGAAACTGTTCTATCAAGTCAGGACAGTGGAGATTCTGTAAGGGTTCCCATGTCCTGTCTTCCACCCCATACCCTTTCCATTCTACCAGATACTGTACTCTCCCTCGCACCATTCGGGAATCCAAGAGTTGTTGGACCTCATACTCCTCTTGGCCATCAATATCTAGGGGTGGAGGCTTGTCGGGCAGTCTCACGGTAGGGGGGCAGGGTTGAAGCAAGGACACGTGGAACACGGTGTAAGTGCCATGCCGCGGGTAAAGCTAATCTCATGGCAACAGGATTAATTACTTTCTCGATGCTGTAAGGACCGATATATTTGGGTTTCAACTTGCCCACTCCCTTTAAGTGTAGGTTTTTTGTGGCTAACCATACCCTGTCCCCCACTTGATACTCAGGTTCTTTTGTTCTTTTCTTGTCGGCAAAGCGTTTCTGTGCTGCCTGCGCTGCAATGAGATGTTGTTTGGCATCGAGTAGGACTGCTCTAAGGTGTTCGTGATGCTCCCTTATGCTCGGAAGGTTGGTGGAAATCGGCCACTCAAAGGGAAGCATGTTTGGGTGGTATCCGTTGAGACAAAAGAAAGGGGAGCATCCCAACGTGGCATGGTCCGCATTGTTGTAGGCGAACTCCGCCATCCACACCAATGTTAGTCTGGTTGAGGCGTTCTGTTTTCCCATCCGTTTGGGGATGGTAGCTGGAAGAAAGGTGCAATTCCCATAGTCCTACACAAGGCTTTCCAGAAGCGGGAGGTAAATTGAGTCCCTCGGTCTGTGATGAGGACGCTGGGAATTCCATGAGGTCGAACTACGTGCTGTAGGATAAGAAGGGCTAGTGCGGAGGATGTGGGTAGACCTATCAAGGGTATGAAATGTCCCATTTTTGTCAAATGGTCCACTATAACTAGTATCGTTGTGTACCCTTGGCATGGGGGCATTTCTACAATAAAATCCATAGACACTGTATGCCATGGTCTAGGAGGAATAGGAATTGGGAGAAGCATTCCTATTGGTTTTTCATGTCTAGCCTTCCCTTGTACACACACAGAACAGTTCTGTACGTATTCCTTGGTGTCTTCCTTCAGTGATTTCCACCAGAAGGCTCGTTCAACACAGGCGATCGTCTTGCGGATCCCCAGATGTCCTCCTAGCCTAGAATCGTGTGCCCACTTCAGTACCTGGAGCTGTAGATCAGGGATGGGCACATACAAGGCATGGTAGTGATACAGTAAACCAAGGTTCATGGTCCTATGGTCGGGGTTTTCTTTAAGCCAAGTTTGTGCACCCATTCCTTTTAATGAGGATCTAACGTCTTCCACAAAGTCCGTCGCTGTTAGGAGAGCGATGGACTGGTTCCTGAACACTCCTTCCGCCAGGATCAACGGAGTTTCGGGGACGTCCAAGGGTGTTTCGTTCTCCGTATTCATCCTACGTGAAAGGGCATCGGCTTTGCCGTTTTGAGGCCCCGGGCGGTACTTTATTACAAAGTCGTAGTCCGAGAAGAAAAGAGTCCAACGCAACTGGCGAGGGGTGAGGGCCTTGGCTGTTTTCAAGAACAGGAGATTACGGTGATCCATGTAAATTTCGACGGTATGCTGGGCCCCCAAAAGGTAGTGCCTCCATTCCTCGCACGCCCTTTTTATCGCCAGTAACTCCTTGTCGGAGATAGAGTAATTCACTTCACTGGGGGTGAGTTTCTTCGAGAAATACGCCACAGGATGTAATTGTCCAGTTGTAGGATGTCTTTGGGACAACACCCCTCCAAGTGTGTGATGGGAGGCGTCTGTTTCGACAATAAAAGGGAGTTGCATATCTGGGTGTCTAAGGATGGGGGCTTGTGTAAATCGAGCTTTTAGCAGTTGGAAGGAACTTTCTGCCTCCTCGCTCCAAATGAACGGCGTGTTTTTTCTCAAGAGACAGGAAATCGGGTGTATTATTTTGGAGAAATCTTTAATGAAACGCCGGTAATAATTGGCAAACCCCAAAAAGCTTTGTACTGATTTCACATGTTGGGGGGTTTGCCACTGGGTGATGGCCTTGATCTTGCCTGTTTCCATTTGGAAGCCCTGGGCGTTGATAATATACCCCAAAAAGGCTACCTCTCGCACATGGAAAAAGCATTTCTTCAGCTTTGCGTAGAGCTTGTAATGACGTAGTCTGTTGAGGACTTCTTTCACGTGGTTCACATGGTCTTGGAGACAAGAGGAATAAATGAGAATGTCATCTATTTATACCACGCAGATAGTATTGAGTAATCCTCTCAGCACTTCGTCCATGAAATATTGGAAGGCTGCCGGGGCGTTACAGAGCCCAAAGGGCATTACCCTATACTCAAAGAGTCCAAACTTCGTCCGGAAAGCTGTTTTCCATTCATCCCCACTTTTTACTCTGACTAGGTGATATGCGCCTCTGAGGTCTAACTTTGTAAAATAACGGGCTCCTTTGAGCTGATCCAGCAGTACCGGAATCAGAGGTAGCGGGTATCTGTTCTTCACGGTTATGCTATTGATAGCTCGATAGTCTATGCAGGGTCGAAGCTCATCACAGTCTTTCTTCGGTATGAAGAAAAGTGGGGAAGAGGCCGGTGAAGAGGACGGGACAATAAAGCCAGAAGCCAGGTTCTCCTCCAGGTAGTTTTTTAGATAAAGTGTCTCGGGTTCTGTAAGCGCATACACTCTACTACAAGGAATGTACGCTCCTGGTATTAATTCAATGCGGTAATCGTATACACGGTGAGGAGGAAGCCGCGTAGCCTTCTGTTTATCGAAGAGAGGTTGGAATTCTTCATACTCCTGTGGTAGAGTTCGGTTGTCAGTGCCCGGGTCTTGTGCGTTAGCTAAAGCAAGAAGGCCGGCTTGGGTATTTGTAGACCTGTTCAAAGGGGTTGGCCCTTTATGGCAGTTCTTGGCGCAGTACGTCGAGTCGAGGGAAACCGTTCTCGCAGCCCATCTCACTGTGGGATCATGGAGCGTCAGCCATGGCATGCCGAGGATAAGGCGGAATTGCGGCGCATTGATAAGATCGAACTGGATGTATTCCTGGTGCCATGCGTTGAAATGCATTAACAAGGGAATAGTATGCGAAGTTACTGGCCCTGAAGTCAGTGCTGATCCGTCTACCGCCTTCACGTATTCAGGTTTTTTCTTCATCTCCCAAGGAACTCCGATGGTCATGGCAAACCCTCGGTCCATGTAATTTCCCGTTGCACCCGAATCCAACAGTGCATCCACCTCGCGTGAGTTGTCCGTAGATACCCACAGCGTAACATTGACACAGAGATGAGCAACCGCTGGTTGCAAGGTGTTAGCTAGAACTGAAGAGATCGAAATTCGTCGTTCACCCGACCCAGTGATCTCCCTCTGGCTCGGGCTCTTCAGTTTTCCGCTGATTCTTGTGTCCCCATCACGGCTTGTCGTCTCGGAGAAGCCGTACGTTCGGGCAGCTGTGCTCTGGCCCTACATTCTCGGATGAAGTGCCCTCCTTTACCCCAATATAGACACAATTTCATCTTGCGTCTCTTTTCCTTTTCTTCGGTGGTGAGGGGCCCTCGAATGCCTCCGATTTTCATCGGTTCTGCCCCTTCTACAGCCTTAGGATGCTCTTCCGTGAATTGTTTAGGTTTAGGGTACCAACCCCGGGTGTCACTTCTACATTGTCTCCTTTTCTCTCCTGCAAACGGTGATCTAACTGGACGGTAAGGTCAATCATCTCCTCACAGGTTGGAGGTAGCTGCACCACTTGTGCGAGTACGTCCTTTAGGTCACCCCTCAACCCCTGATAGAACAGAGTTGTCCTTTTATCTTGTGGCCAATCGGTTTCCACCACCAGCCGGTTGAACGAGGTTATGTACGACAGTAAATCCTGGGATCCTTGTCGAAGGGTCAGCAATTCACGGTCAAGGGATAACATGTGAGATTTACGATCAAACAATTTCCTCATTGCCACACAAAAGTCAGGGAAGGAATGCAACACAGGATTGTTTCGTTCCATTAACGGTATGGTCCAACTGGCCGCATTGCCTCCCATGTATGACATTATAAATGCTGTCTTCGCTACATCGCTTTGAAAGACTGTGGGTTTGCATAGAAAGTGGAGTCTGCATTGGTTGAGGTAGGTTTCGAATTTCTTGGGGTCTCCATGGAATCGTTCGAGAGGTGCCAGCGGAATCCCGGTGTTTTGTATCACGTGTACCGTAGGGTTTGGGCCTGAGGATGCCGATGAAACAGGAGGTACCACAAAAAACCCACCCTCACCTGTGGTGACCGGTGCAGGGGGGGAACCACAGGCCCTGGCGGAGGAAGGGTGGCTTCTCTGATATAGGAACCTGTCCCAGGGCCCCTACGTGACAGTCCTGCCACCTCTCTACGCAACGTGCTCACTTCCTTTCTAAGGTCCTGGATTTCTAGCCGGGAGGTCTGTACTTCCTGCTGCAGCGCCGTAAGACTCTCCAGCAGAGAGGATAAGACCGCATTGGTGTCCATCGTCCAGGCCGGTCTTTTAACTTGGGCTTGACAATCTGTCAGGCTGTCAGCAGCTCGAGGTAAACGGGCAGGTCACTAACCTTTCGTAACAGCCTGCAGGGACGACAGCCAGTAGAGAGGCCTCCCTATTCGCCAAGATACTACCTCCCACCGAATAGTGGACACTCGTACGGAATGCAGCACCCCAGGGAACAGGGAAGAGAGTAGCCAATCGGGAACTGTTGCGTGTCGTGGGGAGATGGTCTTGGCACCTTACGGCTTTGATTAGACTGCAGAAGGACAAAGGATAAGCATCAATACCATACAAGGCATACAACTACACCAAGGCAAGAATGTGCTGGTAGGGATATTCAAAGGACTACTCACAAGGAACCGGAATATGGTTGTCAAGGGTGACTTGGAGTCCACTCCCTTCATGGGTTGCATGCGCCAAATGCCAGGGAAAAGCAAGTGTCAGGGAACCAAAGAGGTACATGCGTTGTCGGCAGTTTATACACCGGGCTGTTAACACCACAGCCTGCGCGTTGATTGTTATTGTCAGCGCCGTGTAACTAACCACTACCTCGAGGGTAAGGAATCCTTATCATTTACAAAAAGGGGGGGGCGCTATTGAAAGGAGAAACTAGTGCGACCTAGCGCTAAGAATCACTGTGGAGTGATAATCCCGTGAGCGTTCTGAAGTACGTTAGGATTCACGTACTCAGCGCTCCTTACCTTCGTCTCAAGTTAGGGTCTGATTCGTGGGTAGAGAACGTGTAGGTTCCGAATTCCGAGGCGGGAAGGAAAGCGTCCACCCTCGGAATTCCGTAGCAACGCCTCCCGCCGCTCCAGCGGGAAGGAAAGCGTCCGCACACAGCGGAGGCGTCGGTCTCAAAGCGGCAAGTAATCCGGTCTTGAGCGGGAAAGAAAGCGTCCGCGGAACTGGAGGTCAAAGAAACTGTGGCAGGGGAAGCGACAACGAAGCTTCCGCTAGGTTCCGGGTTTGGGTAGGATTGTCAAGCACTCACCGTCTGCAGAGGCGGGGCTTATATAGAGGCGGGTTGCTTCCTGTTCCCGCGCTTGTCTCGGCAGGGCCCCGTGGTGTTATGGGAGTTGTAGTGCATCAGGCTTGTGCACCGCTCTTGTCTTAGTCCATGGGCACAAAAGGTTTTATAGGGGTGGTGGCATACCGGGGCATGCTTGTCGCAGCGGAGTATCGCTACACCTTGGCACTTAATTTCAGGAAGTCAGCTCAAAAGGGCCCTAACTCATTCTAATAAACCAGTATCTCCTGATCTTGAAATCTTAATGCGGATGCATCTTTCTGTAACAAGCTCACCACATTCTTTAAAGATAAGGTAGAGGTTATTTTTAACACTTTAACTTCTAGCCCATGCCCAGTAGGGACTTGCTTGAATGATAACCTACAGTCAGTGGTTTCCAATGGGTCCAAATTAGGAATTGTTATCAGTGAAGCCAACCCTTTGGAGACCGATTTCTTAGTACCATCTCAATCTGGGAATACCACTCTTTCGGCATTCTCCCACCTTACAATTGGTCAAGTAACCAACTTGTTTATTCAAATCAAATCATGGTCGCCTTTTTACCTTTGCCCCCCTAGAGTTTTACAACTATCCTCTGCTGTAGTTCCTGGACACCTCTTAGTGATTTTGAATCAAATGCCCCATCTTGGATACTTTCCCAAAAGTTGGAAAATAGCATCAATTCCTTCTCCCTAAAAGAAACCAAATCTGAATGCCGATAATCCCAACAATTATACACCAATTTCTCGACTTCCTTTTCCAGCCACGTTGATAGAGAAAGAGATAAACACCGAGCTTTCTCTATTCAACCAGGATCTTAATTTACTGGATTCCTTCCAGTTTGGCTTTAGAAGCCAACACAGCACTGAGACAGCTTTGATCACAGCTACTGAATATGTCAGAACAACTTTAGATAAAGGTGGAAACGCTGCCCCAATTTTGTTAGATCTTTCGGCAGCGTTCAATACTGTTAGCCATGAACTCCTTATCAATTCGAGAGAAGATTTAGAGGCACTGCTCTTAGGCTCCAGCAATCCTTTCTCACTGACAGTTTGTGGAATGTAACGGTTACAGATCTACATCTTTTACTCTCCCCTGTGGGATACCATAAGAGTCGGCATTTATTCCCACTCATTTTAATCTGTGCGTTACCCCTTTGGCCTCACTGATCAAAGGCCTTGGCTTCTCAGTTGTCTCTTATGCTGATGACACCCAAATTGTAGTGTCAGCCACAGAAAATCCAGACAGCAATGCAGAACGTTTCCACAACTGCATAGTACAGATCAGTAGTTGAATGTCTAACAATTACATTCAGATAAAACTGAGGTGCTACTTTTTGGCAATCAGCCATCATTTTGGTCCCTAACTGGTGGCCTCAAGAAATGGGTGCGCTCCCAACTCCTGTCACAAAGGTGAAAAATCTGGGAGTTCAATTTGATGACAAACTTTTCTTTGTGGGACATGCCAATGCCATCACTTCATTGTGTTTCTTTATTTTTAAATCACTTAGGGAGGTTTTCCCTTTCATCCCTCTGGACCTACGCAAAGCAGTGATCACTGCACTGGTCTTTTCTAAAATAGACTACTGCAATGGGCTTTCCTTGACTGCCCATAAAAAGCTTTGGGCAAGCTCCAAATTGTCCAAAATGTGGCTGCCAGATTGCTTCTAGGAATACCAATACATCAATCGGTTTCCAAGTCTCCCTACTTACTTCATTGGCTTGCGGTTATAAAGCGGGTTATGTTCAAATCTCTATGCATAGCCTTTAAGGCCCTACATCTTGTGGGTCCAGAATCCATTAAACAACTCTTTCAACAATACATCCCTTCTAGGACTTTAAGATCCTCCTCCCAGGCCAATTTGGTTGTACCTAAATTCAAAAGAACTACTTTAGGAGGCAAGAGCTTTGCAGTGGCCGCTGCCAAACTCTGGAATTTGATGCCACTGACACTAAAAACCACACAAATCAGTTTTTTTCCCCTCAAGGCTCTTAAAACCTGGCTGTTTAACAACTAGCTCGGTACTGTGTTCTACTTCTCTGTGCCTCACTGATGTCTGGTGCTTTTCTTTACCTTGGTCCACCATCTGGAAGTCAGCACCTAGACACCAACGAGGAGGAGGTAGCCCTGCCCACAGCTCTTGAACCAATTTTTGATGTACTAAGTACATCATTAAAGATACTACTCAATCGAGGTAACAGTAAGGATGACCACAGAAGTCTGGGGGTCCTAAGCCCCGCACCTAATATCAATGAGCTTAGCGTAGGGCTCAACTTGGCTGGGAGTATTGCAAGGAAATAGAACGATTGTTCATTACCAAAGACACCCACTAAACCAATAGGGGTTTTGCTCTGGTATAATGAACTTCCTCCTAGGCAGAGCCCCACCCTACATCCCAGGCATCTGGGGATAGTCCCCTGCTCACGTGTATCAGGCACAAGAGAGATAAGGGCAGATGATCATATCAACAAGGATTATGTCCCCAGGTCACACAATAAGGTTCTGCAGTTACCACCAGAAGCAGCACCTCTTGTGATAGTGCTCAAGAATATCCCAATGCTACATAACGATCAAGCTGAGGATGACACCCAAATAAAGAATAAAGTAGTAAACTGGTTGGGCAGAACCTAGGCATCCTATAGCTGTGATATCTTGTATACCAACATTATCAACATGCAAAGAGTAAGTTGGGTGGGAAGTAGCCCCAAAAGGAAAGCTTGGGATTGTTTGGCTATCAACTTCAGGGATGCACAGATGATAGACTACATATTAAATAAGTTATCCTACAAAGGATCCTTTTACACCAGCTTCAAAGAAGTCCCCCTGGGTTACTAATGCAAACCCCCTAACATGGCGTCTCCAAGACCTATCTGGCACTCAGCTCCCTTGGGTAATCCATTTACTATCCCGACCCACAACAGTTTCACTTTGCTTGAGCAGGTAGACTGACTCCATAGCATGTCACTCCAGATGGTTATACAATCTAATACTTATCAAGCTGCAGGCAAATAGCCAAATCCAGGATCCAAGGAACAATTGGGCCTAACCAGGTCTCTAGCTTGCCTGATACAGTGAGACAGACAGTCGGGTTGACAGCCATACCAGCACTCTCTCAGTGTGATGTAGAAGCTTCCAGCACTACAGAAAAGAGTGACTCTGTTACTGTGCCTGTAGATCGACCAACACAAACTGAATCTGCTACACCTATCATCTCACAAAATGCCGTATTTGTGGCAGATTTTGATTGCCAAATTTGGGAATGTGTCTGGCTTAAAGAACAAGTTGAAGACTACTGAGTAGAAAGATGTCGTTAGAACCACCACATTATCTGTCTACAAGAGAGGTGGGCATTCAATTGGATACACATTGATGGGTTTGTCTCAATATCAAGCCCGGCTGCCTACTCTAGAATAGGCCATCATAGGGGTTGATTATAAATCTTGATTTTTACCACATTAAACATTAGGACTTTTAAAACCAACCTTGATTCGCCACATTGTCAGATCATTTGTTTCTCGCTAGAGTTTAAGGGAATGTTTGTTATCATTAATTTTTATCATAATAATTTTAATCCTTCTAATATGGGAATAATAAAGTCCATTGATCAAGCTCTCAGCAATGACCTGAACAAACTAAACAGAGACTATATGGTAATCTGGAGGTGGGGTTGTAATTGTAGGCTTTGTTCTATCTCTAGAACCTCTGTCTGTGGTGCATTGAGATGTGATAATGAGGATAATTCTCTTTTTGAATATAGCCCTTGTGGTGACATTCTTAATGCAATGATCAGTAAGCACTTTCTCTTATTTGCATTAGATTTCACCACTGCCAGGCAGGAACCACCACTCTTGTCAGGGTAAGCTAGATACACACTAAATGATAACTAGGCTGTCCGGTTTTAGGTTTAAACCTATGATAACTGATAAAACCCCATTGAAAGAGAAATAGCCCTCACCAGTGAAAACATATAAACACTGAAAAAACACCTGCACAACCACAAACTAAATGCCATTCAAAGAGTGAAAGAGTCATTGTTTTCTTCCTGAATGAGCCAATACAATGTAACTTTGTTGTTCAAGCTAGCAGTAAGAAAGACTGGGCTAACATTATTCTGCTTGAGTTTTTTTGTTTAGGGAAGCCACTAACATATTTTTTCTTCTTCCCTTTGCGTTTTTCAGTTTTGTGGTCTTTGGTCTAAAGATATAGGGTTTTGAAGCACGTTTTAGGTCTTGTTTAATTATTTTATAAACTGTAGAGAATCAGGAAATATCAAAATCATATTTGATATTTTTGCTGCGTTTGATTCTTTCACTGATAGGTAAAATGGCTGCTTTCATAAGTATCTTTCCTAATATGTGTCATCACATTTACCCCCAGAGAATGGGTAAAACCCCTTAATACATCAGCCCCCAGTTTCAAGTGAGTCAGTACTGCTTGTAGGTACTGCTAGTAGGTGAATTGCCAACACCTCAGGCTTTAAACATTCAATGCAAGATATAGTGACAAGTATATGTGAAAAGAGCACTATCACCAAGCATCTTGAATAGTGGTGAACACATTGCACCAGACTTTCGGATAACATGGAACTCAGTGTCACTAGGAATGCTCTGCAAAAAAGGTTTTTTGCAAGTTCCACAGAGACTGGAGTGATATTGTTTGTATTTGCAGTGATTCAGTTATGTGTATGAATAGTTGTGTGATGACCTGTCAAAACTGATACCTGAGCTGAAGTACTTCCCTGGAAGAGATCCTTGCCCTTGTTAGTTGGTATACTGAAAGCATCTTTACAATCTTCAGAGTTAATGAGGAATGCTATAGACTTTTTAGTCCAGTCTGGTGCACTGTTTTCATATGCACAGGAACTAAAACGCAAATATTTATCATTTAGTGCTTTGTGTGGCATCAAAGAAAGAGTCATCCCAACTGTGTCCCTTAGCTGATGGTTCTCAGTCCAAGGGGCTACAAATGCTAGATTATCCATGTGGCAACTATTTACAGACTTTTTGCTGAGTGATGATGCAAAAAGGCAAGAAATGTGAGGATCTTTGGTCGCATATTGATAGTGATGTCGAAAAAAGTAGACTCTACTGCATTCTTAGATTTTTACAGGAAAACATAACTGCTGTAGGGGACATAATAAAAACACTAGAGTCTGAAAACACCCTTGTCTGCCAAGTGTTCAGCATAATTGGTGTTGATGTGAAACATCTCCTGGAGAGTAGGCTGGGCGACACCTTTAATGACTTTGGCATTGCAACATGTTCCATGTTAGAGTGCTTGCCACTTGGGAAGCAAAGCAATGTTGAGGAGCAATTCAGGAACTTTTATTTTGCAATGTATGAGAAATGGCTTGCAATGATGCATAGAAATGTCCCTTCACCACCAATGGCATTTGAAGTCAATGAAACCTCACTGTGGTACTCTGTACAAGTTCTAGATTCCTTCCGTAAAGGGGAGATTCCTCCGTAGTTTCAAAAGTGCTGCTTCATTTTTGACCGCTTCAATAACTCTGAGGGCATAAGTGCCCAGCTCAATGCAATTGTTGCAGAACCTTCCTTGAGAATCGTAATCTTCAAGTGCACCAGTATTGGCATGGAAAGCTATGTCGGTGGCCAGAGTTAACTAATTGTGTACTGTCTGTTTTGGTGTTGCCGGTCTCAAGTGCCAATGTTGAGAGAGCCTTTTCACAGAAGTTTACATGGGAAGAAAAGAGCGAGCGCACAATAACAAAGACTCACTGAATAAGTATTGTATGGTGTACTACAATAAGTTTAATTTGCAAAAATCTATTTGGACCTCATATACACTATACGTACACTGTCTATATACCATGCGCTATCAGTGCGGAAAACAAGCAATAAAAAAAGCAAAATGTTCCGTAAACACCGGAAAGACACTGATTCTGTTGTTTTTAACGGCGGGCAAAATGTGTATCCACTGATAACCACTTTTTTGTTAAGGTATTGAAATCACTTGAAAACCCTGTAAAACCCCCATAGAATTTACCAAAAATAGAAACTGAAAACAGGAAAGTGTAATGATAACCTGTGCTCGCTCTCTGATATCTTGACACATAGCAGTCAGGATTATCTAAAGAGGCAATGTACAAAGTATTTTGTGCAACACAGTAATACAATGAATACACCACATAAATAATCCACACAGGTTTAGAAAAATAGACAATTATATCCTGAACAAAACAAGAACAGAACAACAAAAATCCAATATATAGATGTTGGGATACTGAATTTTAAATGAATACATGAATAAATGCAGTAAAGCAGTTAGAAGCAGGTAGGGCTTAAAAGGTTACTTTAGGTCATGCCGTACCGGGGAAGAGTCAAAGTTCTGGCCGACCGCGATAGAACGCTGGATGACCCACACAGGCCCCAGTGAACAAAATACCTTTCCTGGTCTCAAACAGCGAGATGCTTCAATGTCAAGCCCCGCAGTTTCAGGATGTGTCAATCTTCTCTACGCAGTGAAGATGATACATCAGTTCCAAAGATGGGCGTGGGAATCAAGAGGCATCTATCGATGCGCCAGATTCTACCACACAGTTGAGGGGATGTGTCGATCTTACCAAGCTGTAGCAGCAGTGATACGCTGTCCGATGCGTCGATCTCTGGAGGTAAAGTGTTGGTACTGAGACGATGTGCCGATTTTACTCCCACAACCGGGTCGATGCGCCGGTTCTGCTACACACAAGCAGGAGATGCATCAAAACCCATGTTGCAGGTATCTGGGCCACTTCCGTTGTGCCAGGCACAGAGCAGGGGTAGAGACCTTGCTATCTCTGAGTCTCAAGCAACAGGAGACAAGCCAAAAAGCCCTTGGAGATTACTTGGATTGAAGGCAGATTCCACGCAAGACATACAACGTAGGGGTTATTAATGAAGCAGGATGGTGAGTAGGAGGCAGGAGAGCGGCGATGTCCAGGAAGAGGCAGCCACGGGGCAGGTAAGTGCCTTTTAGTTAATTTTAATTATTTTGGGAGGGGGAGGGCTTGGAGTGGTGCTTAACAAAGTTCCACGGAGTTGCTTTTCAACTCCATGAAACTTTGCGTAGAGGCACTACGCCTGCCCTGCCCAGGGTTATTTTTTATCTGCTCAGATGTAGATTTAACATAGCACACCTTTTAGTTTCTTACTCCAGAAATGCAAATAGTGACTCGGACCTTGAGTTATGTTCATGTAATTCGAGATTTAACCAATCTATGCTACATTTTTTCTTTTTTATCAATTGTATGCTATGCGCAGGAAACAATATCTCATCTCATTGCTCAGGTCTTTGAATATTAGAAAGTGTAGACCAGCTCTCTATTACATGCAACTTTCGCACTCTGAATATATTTGCACGATGGTACATACATTTTTACTGGCTGTAGATAGATTGAGGAATATGGTGGGGAAATCATACCCCAATAGACGTGTTGCTTTATGTCAAACCCTCTGTCCGGAATATCAAATATTGTTATTTACATATTTTATGATTTTGATTGTGTTATAATTATGGTTTTTACAAGCAAAATAAAGATTTCACTTCTACTACTACCCTCTGGCCTCGCAATCGTTATCATTAGACAATTTACTTTCTCTAGCTGGGAAATTTGCATGGACGTGGATTCACCAAAATGCCAGGAACGGTGTAAGTTACATCACTTCTCCCTTGTGATGACTTATTACCCTGCTGGAATTACAGGAAGAGAAGTAATTGGATATTTGTGCAACTAGCACGTCCTGGGAAATGCTGGGATTCGGTCTGTGATTACATGCTGCATTATCTGGGAAACAGGTAATAATTCCAATGACTTAACTGGAATGAATTCTATACATAATTTACAAGGTTTATTTATGGAGCCAAACTTCACAAAGGCTAATCGGTAGTGCAAAAACAAGAAAATGGTTAATTCAACCACCTCACACTGACATCTTGTCATCACTGTGTAAAATGTCACGGTATAACTATCGATATAACCATTGATACTCCGATGACAGTGCGGGATAGTTTTTCTGCAGCCATTTAACTAAATCACATTTTCTTTCCCCTCTAACTCCCATCCAGTGAGCTCACCTTTATTAGGAATGACTAAAGCTCTCGTAGCTTCTCTCACTTCTGTGTACCCATAATCTATTTTATCGAAGGCAGAATGCAAACGAGAATCTTACAAATTAGTGGCAGGTTTTGTTCCTGAGGATACACCTGTGACCAATGTGCCAGGGATCACACGAGTAGTGTCAGAGGTGGCAAAGGGCATGCTATGCGTAGTAGATACTAGCCCCTTTATATCACAGCACAGGATATTTAAAATAAGTGCTTGCGAGTGTACTTTAAAGTATTGTATATTAGAAAAATACAAATGAGTTTAAAAAAGTAGTTCTGCCATTGAAATGCATCAGAGCTGAGCTCATCCACTTGTCCATTGTGGCCCAGGTGGAGAATCGTTGATTGGAGCTGTCACCCCCATAGAAAGGTAATCCACCTGTACTACCATCCAGACTAAATGTTTTAATGCACCACCCTGCGCAAGTTATTTAGTGAAACTGTGGAAAAAGGCTAGACTGTTAGAGAACTGGAAGAATTCCCCACAGTTTGATGCTTCTCCAATGCTAGTAGGTCTGTTCTATAGCAGGACCAACCTGTGAAGGGTGAGTTGGGCTAAGGGTAGAATGAGTTCCATAACAACGCCCTCATCTACAGCAGAGAAAAACAGAACTTGGATTAATCTCAGCCACTGGTAATTACTAGAGTCCAGCCATTTACAAACCAGCCTAGGTCTTGTTCCAATAGGAACAATTCAGCCCGAACACCAAATCAGATCTCCTCTAAACATTACCGCAACGATCCTCAAACCTGTTTTGGTCCAGTTAGGCCTTGTCAGTAATGTATAGCTTGTTTCCTGCGTAGAGCAGGACTCACAGAATTTTACTCCATGTTATTCCGCAGAGTTACATAAAAACTCAGTGTGATTCCATGGAGTTCCTCCAACATGTGGGGAAGTATGCACGTTCCGCTGATCACAGTTCATTTTAGCACTGCCAGTGTGTGCCATGCTAAAAAAACAGCTCAAACGGCACCACACAGTGCCTTTTGAGCAGATTTTGCTGCAGCTCAAGTAGAAATTCCACTTGATAAGAGCCCTCTGACCACACTCGAGACTGTATCAGTCCGCCCGCATGAGAACATCTTGCTGGAAGTCCTTCTAGCCACTGGAAATCACACTAGAGGACACCAAATGTCACTCATGCGTATCACACCACATTTCTGGAGCCTCACAAGTGAAATAATTCCACCACGCTGTGATTGACGGAATTTGGCTGGAACTCCGCTTTACAAGAGTAATGCGGAGTCGCCAAAATCTGCCAAGGTTGCGTGCAGAATTACATTTTCTGCCAGGGTCTATTCCTGTGCCACCCACAGCGAGCATGGGATCCTCACATAGGAAAACCTGTCCTAATTAGAGTGTCACACTGAGGAAAATAAAAAGGGCATGGATGGAAATCTTCTATTAATCTTAGCGACTGGTAATTATTCAGAGCAACATTTCAGTCAGTTTTTTACCAACCCCTCTACTTTTTGAATTCCTCACTTAGAACGCTGCAGTACATCTTTCAGAAGCAGTAATACTATTACCATAGTCTGAGAGTGTGGGATTAAACCTAGACTGAGGGTCTTTGTCCATAAAAGGAGACGAAGTGTCGTTACTAATGTTGCTCAAAGGTTGTCCACAATTTTCCGAGTGACCCCCTAGCTTTATGAGTCCTAGTGTGTTTTGCTCTATGCCGGGTTATAACATTTTGCAATGATGCATTACTAAACCACTCTATGTATGCCATAATTTAAAATTGTCCAGTAATTTATACCATCGAGGGGCGATGGAGCTTGCCTCAGCCATAAGTACCTTTCAGAAGTGTCAGGCAATTCTCTACTTTCTTATATGCCAAGAATGATCTGCCTCCCAGCCGGTCAAAGGGCAACCAACATCTGGAAAACTCTCTCCCAGAAAGTGGGAATTTGACAGCTTGCAGTCAATATTAAATTGATCAACAAAGGAAAGCAGCAGCAGACATGAATTGCAACATCACAGGCAAGCAGACCCGAGTACCAGTGATGAGCAGAAGCAGAGACTAGCAGGCACTTACGAGAGCAGGTGGACGGCGTCCGCGCGCTGCTTGATGCTGTTCTGGCGGTATTTGGAGAAGTCGTGCAGCATCTGCATGGGGTCGGAGCTGATGGGAATGCGGTCCCTGTCGGTCCATGTCTCCACGGCAATCAGCACCACCCGAGTGTTCAGCTGCTCCTTGTAAATCTGGGGCAGAAGAGGAGACAGGACGGCAAAAGCAAAGAACACCGGGTCAGATGACGGGAAGGAAGAGAACATTCGAACAGGAGAGAAACACAAAGGAAAGGATTAACTAAAATACAGTTGGCCACTTTAGGAATCAGAATGACACTTAACATTATAGCCAGGGCCACTGGAGTTATGAGAATTTACAGGCACGCGTTTACTGCATAATTATGGATTTACTGCATTTGGCATAATTCACCATCTGCTGCCTGCAGATTGCAACAAAAACGCTCTGTTTTTAGATCAAACGGTTCAAAAGATAAAATGTGTCACCTGTAGTGTCACGCATTCATTGGCCTTTTGTAAAAGTGAAATGGTCGCCATTCAGTTTTTGGTTTGCAGTGTCCATGTGTTTTACAGGCCTTAACGATGTCAAACTTTTGCTGAGACTATACTCATGTGAGTTATTATTACAAAACAGATAATACTGCAGCAGATTGTGCTGCATTATGCTGCATGATTTCCCTTCCCTTGCCGCATAACCTCCTCAGTGTTGACATTATTATGCTATAAAAAAAATAGTCTCCTGTTGTGATAAAAAAAATAGCATGTGTTGGAAGATTAAGGGGTGTATTTACCAAATTGTCACACAGCGCAACACAGCAACCGAAAACGCAACGCAGCACTGAGAGCAAAGGAAAGAGCGGGAGAGCCCCATATCCACCCTCCTCCCGCCCCCAGCGAGAGCCACACACACCCCTCGGCTCCATGGTGCAAGGGCGGCGGCGTGAATCTTGCATAGGCTTCGTACTGGAAGATGAGCCTTGCAGTACAAAGTACCATGCATAGACTAATTGTAAAACATTTGCCACTTTGTACAGGCGCAGTACAGTGCAGCACACATGCAAACTCGGGGGGAAAACAGAAACAGCATTTCCCGCCTATTTGAAATGGGCATTTTTTTAAAATGCAAAACCCTGTCTAGTTTATTAATAGATACGGTTTTGTGTCAAAAACCATGGGTAGTGGAACCAGACCACCCACGCACTACCCATGGAACTTCCCCTTGGTGCTAAGTAATGCATAGCAGCGCTGCTTTGTGTTACTTTCAAATGAGTTTCCAGCGGAAAACGTTAGCTAGATTGTAAAAAAAAAAAAGATTTTGCATCGGTTTGCGTCACTTATTTGATGCAAACACAGCACAGAATCGTGATAAATGCACTCCTATGTTTTAAAACTACGTCATAAAGGACATACATATATCTTGTGAGAGATAAAAATGAAAATGGTCGGTGTAAACAAGAAAACATTCATGGGCCGAGGGGTAACCTGGGAACAGAGAGAGATGGAAAAGCACAATTGGGCACATTAAGGGAACTGCAGCAGAAGTACGAGGAGGCACATGGAAAAAGAAAGAACCTAAGGTGAGTAGTGGAGGCCAAATACAGTGACACCGGACATAAATGTTATTTGAAAAAATAGGAACTGAATGTAAAGATTGAGGTGAAAGGCAAGCCACCCAAAATAGGCTAAGAGCAGGGAGGAGAACTGGACACATATGCTAAATGCCAGAATATGGAAGGATAATAAGGCCAAGTTTCCCAAGATGTGAGATAAAGGCAATATCAGTAGAGGCAGATTAAGATGCGCTGAAGATAATGACAATCTTGTGTCTATAAGGACTAAGAAAAAGAGTGAAGGAAACCATAGCAAGGAAGAAGGCGCACAAACATGGTGGTGGGAAACAGGTAAGAGAGAATGTATTTATATTTGTTTTGAAGTGAATGGAGAAAGAGGACATTCATTTGACAGCCAACAAGAAGCACTTCAAGATGAGTCTGCAAAAGGATTGCAGGAAAGATGAACAAGCATTGACAAAGCCAATAGGTCTCACCTTTAAAGGCGTATGTCAACGTACTGGCTTTGTCAGTTGTTCTTTGACTGTAGCTTATGATAACATATGTGTCCATCGTAACACATATGTAGGGGTGGGCGGAATTTGCAAAATTCACTTTCGCAAATTATTGAGGAAATGTTAAAAATCTCCGCAAACACGCGGATGTTTTTTTCCCGCCCGTTCGCGGTATTTTCTGCGTGGTCGCGGCTCACCAACTTACCCATGCGGTTGCTCGCGGGCGCGGCCATCTTGTTTTCACTTGTCTTGCGGTGCATGATCGCGAGAAGAAAGACATGATCGCGCGACGAATGACGTTGCTGCGGGTGCGAACTGTCGCGAGACAGCGCAAATGGCTACCAACAATCCAACATCTCGTGGAGAACGCGACCGGATCGGGAAAACTTGTCGGCGAACGCGGGGATTCAGGTAAGGCGATCGCGCACACGCGAGAATGTATTATTTTACAGCGCGAGCAAGCAAAAAATTTCCGGTAAAATGCGGATTGCAGAAATTTTAACATTTTCGCGCTCTCCGCGGAACGCGAAAATGTCAAATTATCGCAATTTCCGCGAGCGGAACGGAATTTTAGTCCAGGCCTACACATATGGACACATCTGATCATTGTTGATCATTACAAAATGTTTTTTTTGTGAACACAAGCATGCACATGTGTTACAGCTTATGCTTTGTGATGCATTCACATGCATGCCTCACAAACCACTGGAGGTCATTTTACTTTATGTTTCAATATGGCCAATGGTGACGTCATAATGGTAAATTAAAATTAAAACACACACACACACAGGAGTGCATGCATTGTACATATAGCAAGGCAGCATGTGGCAAACACTAGGGCATGAAAAAAACATACAAGGTGGAGAAGAGTGGCACAGTAAAACACAACAGTCAGAGCTGCAATTGCAATAAAGATGTGAATGTCCTCGACTTTGGTCTTCGGGACACTCAAAAATTCATAAACTACAATACTGTGGCATATTAGGTAGTGCAGGGTCTTCCCTAGGTGTCCCAGTGGTGGGGGTTCAAGTACTTATAGGGAGGACCCTTATAAAATAGGTTTTAAATGCCCTGGGGATAGTGAAATTGCACATTTCACTTCCCTCTTTGTAGTAAAGTGCTTCCCAAAATCGGCTTTTGTGCGAGGAGTACTGTGGAGTGAGGATCTGCAATATGTTTACATATTCAGAACCACTAAGGTCTCCCCTAGTTGTTCCAAGGGTGGGGGGTCTTGTATATATAGGCAAGGTCCTTATAAGAGATGTTTTATAAGCTATGATAGTGGAGAAATTGCCCAGCTAATTTTCCCCATTGCAGATCCCCAGCCACATAGGTTAACATGGCAAGTTATTAATTACTAATTCACGGCAGGAGAATCAGAAAAAATATCATTCAAGGACTTACTAGATGGTATTGATAAATCCAACAATGTGCTAGTGTTGAATTTATCCTAAACTTAACAGACAAGACGTTATAAGACTTTCTCATCAATTCAGCCTTCCATGATCTGCCCAGATTTGTCAGAGTTAAGTGGAATAGCCAGGGTGCTTTGATGAAGTGATAAGTGGCACTTTGGGTGAAGAGCTATTCTGGGAAGAGAGGGTTCTGCTGCATAGGAATGCCAGAGCAGTGGTGCGGGGTCGTTAACAATGATCTTCAAAGGAAGGAGGGGACACGCAGAAGAAGCCGCCAGTTTCATTTACAACTCTACCCTCTAAACCCAGCAAGATGGCAAGCGTAAGAAAGGAATGTGCAGGTGATGAAGGAGGGAGTCTATGGAGATGAGCCAACCTCAGTTGGTTTAGCCAGCTCCTGCCTCTCGGCTGAGACTTCAGCCAGATTGAATTTTGGCGAAATAGTGCTTTCTGGGAGACCATTGTGCCACACTTTGGAGGATATGTTCATGCTCTGGGGTGTTGCCCTGCACCTCATTGGGTAGGAGTGCCTTCCTGTGTGATCCCAGAGAACACTGAATAAGTATCTGAGATGGTCAGTGCCTCTCAGATCTGTTGCTTAAAACAAAGGAAAGAGGAAGGGTTCATGCTGGAAGTTTGATTTGCCCCAACCAGGCCCAGCACTCTGGGAAATGGCACCTACTGCACAATCTGGAACTACAGCCCTGTGGATCTAATCTGCTTCAAGAAAATCAAGAGTGTACTCCCTGCAAGCTGCATGTTAACACAGCTCACCTGGATCATCACCACAAAGAAGTCCCAGCCTGGGATGACTCCGGTGGATTTATAAGGGTTTTGTCCAAGTGCATTTTGGGAATTAAAGTCCCAAACTTCCAAGGACAAGCTTGGAGCTTCCAGACCCTTGGAGTACTTTTTGGACACTTTGGGACCCTCAAAGGAACTTCAGGGAAAGTTCCAGAAGTTTTTAGAACTTTGGAGCAACTTTGAAAAGAAGCTCTATAAGTGGACCGACTTGACCTGGCTAGCCAAACCGGCAACCCTCAATCAGGATCTCTGGTTCATCCCACTAGAAAGCTCCAGAGGTCTCACTTCCATAGGTTTGATTTGGAACTCATCGCATGGCAAGCTGGTGAACCCTCACAGAATCTGGACTGGCTGTGAGCGTCAGGGGAACTCGGGGAAAAAAAGATCCTGCAAGGTTTCTAAGTCACAAGGTAAAAACTTTGACTGAGGCCTACTACGAGGGATAGCCACGCAGAGCTCCATTGCGATTGGCCTGAAATTTTGACTTTGTCCCAGTCTAGCGCTACCAGATGTCTCAATAGGCACTATATGTTTCTATGTGCTATATAGTGCGAAATCTTTAAAAATTCATATCTCCGGTTCCCTACATTGGATTTTGTTTTCATTTTGGTGTCATTTTAAAGATAAAAATATTTCCTATTATTATCAAGTGGTGTTAGATTTTTATTGTGTGTTGTGTCTTAATTATTTACTCAATTTGTGTTTTAAAATACTTTACACCTGTATGTGCATTTAGGACAGCCTGCCCGCAGCCAAACTATCAAGGGTTATTTATTATTTTCTGAGGCCTATTCTGAGCCCTAGGCTGTGCTAGTGGCCTTTTTGCCAGTAGTAGATGCATATTTACACTACTAATAATCCACTTTCCAACATTTGGTGACAGTGGTGTGGATGAGGGCCTGTGTTTAAAAGTACATCTTTCAGGACAAACAGGCCGAGACCGAAACGAAGCAGCCTGCTGCCGCCGACGGCCCGTCCCTTGTCGACGTGAAGGAGGCTATCCAAGGAGTACACACTGCGTTGGAGCAAAAGATCGACACCGTGACGACGGAAATCACCCTCCTTCGCGCAGACCTTCATAAAATGGGGTACAGGGTCAAAGAAACTGAAGAGTCAGTGAAAACTCTCCAGACTTCAGCAAAGTCCCTTGAATTATCAGTCAAATGGCTGCAGGCCCAAACATCGGACCGTGAGGCGAAGTTGGAGGACTATGAGGGGCGCGCGAGGAGAAACAATGTACGCATTTTGGGATCCCGGAAAGGTCACTGGGGCAGACTGCGTATCTGCTTGATGAGGACTTGACACTGAAGCATCCACAACCCCGGTCCCTTTCAAAGTATTTTTCGGTGTAGCAAGCGCACCGTGTGCCTGGGGGCCCCCCAAAACCTGGTGCCCCTCAGCGACCCCTGTTGGCGAGGATAGTCAACTTTCGAGATAGAGACATGATTCTCCAGATGGCTAGGACTGCCCGCCACTTAAATTCGAAAATGCTACTATCACCTTTTTTCCGCACTTTACCTACAAAGTGCAGCAGAGGCGCAGATCCTTCCTTGAAGTCAAAAGGGTCCTCCGTGATCATGGCCTTAAGTATGCCATGCTTTTCCCGGCAAAGTTGAGGGTTCTTGCAGATGGTAAATTGTTGTTTTTCCAGTCCCCTGATGAGACCTGGGACTGGCTTGTGTGGTGGCGCTCCGAGATCATCTCTGAGATATGGGCAGAGCTTGGACAGTCTGCAGGAACAAACGGAAAGTAATGGGAGTGAGTGATTCTGGACTCCACGCTCCTGCAGTAGGGATCTTATTTGGCCGATGGAACTGTGTAGGACCAATGCCATGTTCTAGTTACGATGAGTATTGATTGGTACCCCGAGGAGGAGGTCCATCTCTTAGAGTCAGATGGGGGAAGGATTGCTAATTCCCATGGTTCGGAATGGTACGATGGACTTTAAATTAGTCGGTGCTGCTGTCAGCACACCATATAGATCTATGGATTTATGATAGGGCTGGGGTTGGAATATATGTGCAGGTACTGTAGTGTTGGGCTCCAGGCTTGGGTAGCATTGTTCTCAGGGCTTTTCCATTGTTCCTTGGGGGTCCAGTGGAGTACCTACTTGGGTTGTTTGGCTGTGTGGCATTCCTCCTATAGAGTATTTCATTGGGGTTTACAGGTGCTCTGCAAAATTGGGGGGTGGGCAGTTCATAGTCCACGTTGCAGGGAGGCAGGGTGGGGGGGATCCAGGGTTTGTTCATGGGTGATTTTGTAGTTTTTGTGTGTGTGTGTCCAGTATCATTTTGCAGATGAGACTTCTTTCATGGAGTATAGGGACATTCTTAATGTTGATTTCCATATTACAATGCTTGTCTTTCCATATTCTGTGCTGCCTGGTGGGGAGGGGGGAGGTGGGATTGTTTGTCAGTACTGCCTCTCTGTGCTCCTTCCAGTATCGGTGTCCTTTACCGCAGGTTAAATGAGTACTGCTCAAAGCTTAATCCCCGCAACCGGGGTGCTTTAAATTGCTCTCCTGGAACGTGAATGGGCTGGGTGACCGAATCAAGCAAGGAATTGTGTTACAATATTTGAAACGAAAGGCTCCTTATCTGGTTTTGCTACAGGAAACTCATATCCAGGGTACCTTCTACTGTGCCCCTAATAGAAGGGGATATAAATTGGTGGCTTTGCTGGCTTTGCTGGAGGGTCCTGAGGCGTGGGTATTCTGGTACAAAATTCCATCCCATTTCAAATTCAATCAGTTGCTCAGGATCCATTGGGCAGGTTTGTTACAGTTTAAGGTATGTGGGGGGAGGCCCCTTAATGTAACTTCTCTCTATGTGCCACCCCGGCTCCATTCCATCATGCTGGCTGACCTGGGACCCCACATGTTGGGCCTACCGGATGGTGATGTACTGGTGGGGGGCAATTGCAATGCTGCACTCAATGGGGATGTGGACAGCCTGCCATCCAGAGTAAGGGAGTCGGCCGGGACATTACTGGGGGAAGTTTTGGAGGCACTGGGCCTTCTAGATGTGTGGAGGACCTGTCGTCCCACCTCCATACAATACACCTTTCATTCGGGGGTATATGGGAGTCTGTCCTGCATAGATAATCTCTTCTGTAAAGCCCCCCAGCATCTCATGTTCGATGGGATATCCTTACTTCCTAGGGGCATTTCTGACCATTCCCCGATAGTGACATATTATGGCAGTGTTTGCCCCCCTACCAGGCACGAAATAATACGCAATCCTTGGTATCTCAAGGTGCCAATGATTAGAGAATTGGTGGAAGCTACCCAAAATTATTTCGCAGAAAACAATGGGTCGGTGACATCAGACGTCACGCTCTGGGAAGCTTGTAAGGTGGTAATCCGGGGTAGTGGAGTGGCAGCAGTCGCGGGTCACAGGAGAGAGAAGCGTAAATAACTGGAGGATTTGGAAACAGAGGTGACCACGTTATAGGCCGATTTGGTAAACTCCCATTCTTCTGCTACGGCACATAAATTATCCATAAAGCAAAAAGAATACAGGGATGTTGCTACAGAGGCCGCTAGGACTCAGTATCGAGCCACCCAGCACCGTATTTATGACATAGGAGATAAGGCCAGTAAGTTACTTGCGTGGTTGGACAAAAGAGAGTTGGCTAACAGGTGGGTGGCCCAGATCGTGAGGAAGGAGGGTGATGTAATACGGGACAGAGTCGAGATTGCAAGGGCCTTCGCCAGATATTTTAAACAAGTGTACACATCCAAGCAGTCAGCTACCCAGGCCAAATCAGCTGAGCTGTTGGCTACCCTGCCACTACCTGTTTTAAATGCCCAAGACGTTGAGGACCGAGAGGCGGAGTTCACAGCCGAAGAGGTCGCAAGGGCTATTGGCTCTCTGCAGTCTGGTAAGGTGATGGGCCGGAGCGGTCTTCCAATCGAACTTTATAAATCTAAAGCTACAACTATTGGCCCATTCTTAGTAAGAATGTATGAAGAGAGACGGATCCTAGGTACTTTTCCCCTAAACGCAATGGCTAGCCAAAATTGTAGTAATCCACAAAAAGGGAAGAACCCCCAAGGAATGTAGCTCCTATTGGCCGATTTCTTTATTAGACCCTGAAGTTAAAATCCTGGCCAAAATACGTAGAACAACGTCTCTCACCGTTCCTTCTCAAATTAATACATCCGGATCAATCTGGCTTCATGCCCACTAGGAATACAGCATTAAATCTCAGACGGTTATATGGTGTATTGGACACAGCCCTCACTATATTAGAAGATTCCATCATAATGTCCCTTGATGCAAGAATGGCCTTTGACATGATCGAGTGGTCATTTTTGTTCGCTGCACATGAGAGATATGGTTTCAGCAGTCGATTCTTGTCTTGGGTGCGTCTTCTTTAGTCTGACCCCTTGGCTAGGATTTCAGTAAATGGAGTGCATTCTGATCTCCCTTTTCACTTTGATGTGTCCTTCATATCTTTGCATTATTCCAAAAATACTCCGGGACACTATTAATTGAGAGAAATCCGTGATATATGTGTTGAGTGGTGTACCTCCGATTTTACCGGCGGATTGTGAGGCCCGCATAGTGATAGACGGCTTTCAATATTTAGGAATGTTTATTACGCCGGACTCCTCTGTCTTTTATCAGCATAACTTATTGCCCCCCTTGCTTTGCCTTAAAGCAGACATACGTCATTTGAAAACACTACATCTTACATTGTTAGGTAGAGCTTCCCTCTACAAGATGATGGCTGTACTCAGTCTCACCACGATATTTCCAACTAATTGACTCGGAAGGTAGGGCACTATTCTGGGATCAAGGTGCCACTTGTATAGCCCACACAAAATTGTCAAAGAGCTGGTATGACGGCAGTATTACCCTACCCAATATCAGGTCTTACTATTGGGCCTCGCAGCTAGTGGTCTTAAACCGGTGGGTCCATCGACCCATTTCGGACCCCGCTTACAGAATGGATCGGCACAATATGCTCCCTGGCATCTATCTCAGGGTGCTCTATGGGGGTGCACGATGCACACCGTGGTTCATACCTACGTCATCCACGGTAGATTTATGGAACAAAGCAACGCAGGCCCTAGGGTGGAAAGATACAATAACACAAGTTACGCCTTTATTGGAAACAGGCCGCTTGGTTATGCTTTCCAGGCAGCCAGGATTTGTTAAATGGGACCTGATCGATCTCTTGACTGTCGGGATATGTGGGCAAATGGTAGGGTGATTCCTTTTACTGATCTACAAAGAGACTACCAATTACATGAACAAGAAACCTTCCGTTACCTCGAGACCAGGAACGCATTGTATGAAGCCGTTCCCAAGGATTCGGAGGTGCCGGTTTCCTTGCCTCTGGAGGATAGATTGTTGGATGATTATCTCCCGGGGAAAGCCGTCCCCTTGACCTATCGGAAAATCCTCAATCATACTTCAGATGCTCAGGAGAAATTTCATGCTAAGTAGGCTGATGATGTTGGGGATTCAGACGGGGACAATTGGAGAGAGGCATTGGCGTCCCCCGGTAAACTAGCGATCCGATCACGCTTTAGACTTATACAGCTTAAATTGCTGCACCGGATGTATTATACCAGCACTGTACTGGTCAAGATGGGTGTGAAGGATTCCCATGACTGCCCCCATGTATGTGGTCTAGAGGGTACCTATATACATCAATGGTGGCATTGCCCTGTCCTTCGGAGGTATTGGGAAAAAGTTGTTGCTGGTATGTCCCGTGTCTGCACCTCATCTATAGCCGGCTCCCCCCGGTTGTGTCTCCTTAATATTTGGGACGCCACAGATCTGTCGCGTACCTGAGAAGATGTGGGTTACCTTGGGCTGTATGGTGGCGAAACGCAATATAGCCAGAACATGGAGGGGCGAAGTGCAGTTGAGGTATAAGCATTGGGAGTCAGACATGGATTGGTGCATGCAGGCTGAGAGGGTCATTTATGAAAGTAGGGGTTGGCCACAAAAATGGACCAAAATATGGGGCCCTTGGAACAATAGTAGAGGTCTGTTATGCACTCCTGTTGTTCTCCCTCCTCCCTAGTGGTGGAAGATGCAGACATTTAAATGCTTTAAATATGGATCGATGATGAGTGTCTTTTGTAACGTTCCCCAACGCCTGTATATGTATCTGTATCGTATATTGTGCATTTGTGAAGTCTAGATTAATGTAATGTATTGTTTTTTGGTTTTGTTGGTTTTATTTTATATGTTTTATCTCTGAATAAATAGATTTAACAACAAAAAAGAACATCTTTCAGTAAAGTGAATTAAGATTTTAAAAATCCTCTAAATTGTCTTAGAACAAAACATTTGAGTTTGATTTTTGGAATTTGGACTAAACTGTTTTTAATCCATTGTTTTGATTTTTTCAAAATTGTTCTAAGTATGTTAAGCTAGTTGTTTTGACCCCAAACTAGGGAACCATGGAGCTGGGCTTGGATAAACTGAGAAAACTCCCAGTGGCTGACCTGAGGGTGCAGTGTACGGAGAGGGGTCTACCTGCTACTAATAGAATTAGGAAGCCAGAGTTAGTGAATTCCCTGACAATCTGGGCAGTGAGTCAGTTAGGTGAGGTCACCTCTGAAGCTAAGGAGACTCCAGAAGAGATAGGAAAGGAGGGAAGGGATGACCTCCTCAACGTCACCCAGGAGGAGGGTGACAATGATAACTCCTCCATTGCATCTAGCACCAGATTCCCTATTACACTTGATGGGAGAAGGGCTGGGTCCCATCTGCCGGGACACATACTGTCCCTAAGAGAAAGGGAGTTAGCCTTAGAGGAGAGGTAACTGTGGCAGCATAATTGAAGAAGAGATTGAGATGTCCAGGGGTGGGGCATTTCACCACAAACTTCTTAAGGGTATACTACCCAAGTACACAGAGGGGGTGACATTGATAAGTGGCTAGCAGCCTTTGAGAGGGCCCTTAGGATGAGTAGGGTCCACTCTAAGTATTGGGGTGCACTCCTGTGGAAGTTGATACCAGTACCTGGGAAGGATAAGCTCCTGACCCTGAGAGGGTAGGATGCAGAATCATACCAGCAGATGAAGGCATGCTTGGTCAAGAGATTTAGCCTGTCTCAAGAGCTGTACAGGGTGAAGTTTAGCGACACCCAGAAAGTGAGTTCAAAGTCCTAGGAAGACTTTGTGGACATCTCAGAGAAGGCACTGGAAGGCTGGATTGTTTGTAAGAAAGTTCACACATATGAGGGATTCTATAATTTGTTGCTGAAGAACATACTTGACTAATCGTGCTGAAGAGGGGTTATGCTAGTATCTAGTGGACGCTAAGCTAACATACCCCAGAGAGCTGGAGGAAGCAGCTGATGAGTGGGTGAGAACCTGGGTTTCCAGTCAGCAACATGGGGGTGACCAGAAGAAAAAAGGACATGTCCCTCCCCAGGGGAAAGCCCTGGGAAAATAAGGTCAAAAACCTAAGGAGTCCTCCAAAGACCCAAAAAAACCTGAACAAGAAGTGGGGGCCCGAGCCAACCCAAATGCATAGGGAGGCAGTATCAGGGAAAGAATGGTAGGTTCTTTGATCCCTCAAAGGTGGGTAAGGGCTTTGACTGTAACAAGCCAGGGCACAAAAAAGGAAATGTCTGCACCAAGAAGCCGCCCACTAAAGGGCCATCTTCAGGGATTGCCATTGTAAGTGTGGGGGTGGAGAGTGATGCCCCAGAGAGTGGTAAGCAGGTGGTGGAAGCAACCTTAGTGTTCCTGGGTGGGGTGAATATTGCAGCCCTTTCCTTACTGCCAAACATGGAGAAGTACAGGCAGTGGCCTTAAGATAATGGGACTGAGGTGGAGGCTATCAGAGACACAGGGGCTAGTGTAATTATAGTTCTGGATAAGCTGGTGCCTCAGATGAGTTTCACCAGGTGCCCTATGCAGACATCACTACCAAACTCCATCATATGCCTGTGGTGGATTTGGAATGGGGAGGTGTGACAGGTTCTATGAAGGTAGCTGTGTCTCCTGTGCTCTCAGTCCAGTGTTTACTGGAAAAAGGTCTCAAAGCATCTGAGTGGTAAGAGGTGGAGAGAGGTCTCCATATGAAAATATTGGAGCTCCCTGAGTGGGTGTGTGTTGAATAGGTCACAGACTATCCAGGAGGGAAAGGATGGACACTTAGACCTTGAAACAAAGGCCCAAGCATTTAGAAACAGGGGTAACGGGCCTGGTGAGCCAGCCCAGGGAACTCCAGAGGTGCAGTAGGAATCTAACCCTGATGGGGAGGATCTGGCCTCTAAGGGAGGGACTCCATCCCTGTCAGAGCTGTCAGAATTGGCAGAACTGACAAGAGCAGGTGGACCCTTCAGAGAAGAGTTTAGTAAGGGACATAGATACTGTCCCACCCTTGAGAGCGTGAGGAGGATTGCCTCTAAGCAAGAGGAGGGGATGACAGTGGATTTCACAGAATCTACTGGGAAGATGGTCTGCTTTATACTGAGGCCACAAACCTCAAGGAGGGGGCCACGAAGAGGTTAGTGGTGCCCCAATTACATGGAGAGTTCATCCTGACCTTGGGTCATAATATCCCCTTGGCAGGACAATTGGGACAAACAAATACATGGAACTGGTTGTTGAACCATTTTTATTGGCTTCATATGTCTAGAAAGGTAACAGAGTTTTGCAGTTCCTTTGACACCTGCCATGGCCAGTGACAAGGCAAGGGGTAAAACAAAAGCTCCCCTAATACCACTGTCAGTGGTTGGGGTCCCTTATGAAAGGGTAGGGATGGACATTGTTGTCCCCTGGACCCACCTACTGCATCAGGGAATAGTTACATCTTGGTAGTAGTGTGGTCATGCCACTAGGTATGCTGAGGCAATCCCTCTTAAAACTATAGATGCTCCTGCAGTGGCTAGGGCATTACTTGGTATATTCACAAGAGTTGGTTTTCCAAAAAGAGTTGTGTTAGATAGGGTCACAAACATTCGGTCCAGCTATCTGACTGTGATGTGGAATGAGTGTGGTGTCAACTACAAGTTCACCACCCTGTATCATCCCCAGACAAATGGTCTGGTGGAGAGTTTCAACAAGACGCTGGAGGGCATGATCAATGGGTTATCTGATAAACTCAGAAAGAGATGGGATGTTCTCCTCCCATGCCTGCTGTTCGCATACAGGGATATTCCACAGAAAGGGGTTGGTTTCAGTCCCATTGAGTTGTTATTTGGACACCCTGTGGGGGAGGGCATTGTGCCTGCTGAGAGAGTCTTTGGAGAAGTCTCTCAAAGAAGCAAAGGACAATGTGCTTGACTATGTGCTAGGCCTGAGATCTAGAATGGCAGAGTACATGTGCAAGGCGAGGAGAAAACTGGAGGCTGGTCAGGAGCTCATGAAGCACTGGTATGATCAGAAGGACAGTATACTCTAGGACAGTTGGTGTGGGTGTTGGAGCCTGTAGCTCCCAGGACCCTCCATGACGAGTGGATTAGGCCATATCCCATCTTAGAAAAGAAGGGCAAGGTTAACTATCTGGTCGACCTTGGCACCGTGTCCTGCATGTGAATAGATTAAAACCCCACCACGACAGGGTAGATATGACCATGTTAATGGTCACTGATGAGTAATTGGAGGAAGAAACTGAGCCAGTGCCTGACCTCCTCTCCAATAGTGTGCAAGATTGGTCAGTGGAGGGGATTGTACTCTATCCCAAATTGACAGACCTGCAGCACAGAGACTGCAAGCAGGTGCTGGAGCAGTTTGCTGGCCTGTTCTCTTTGACCCCAGGCATCACTGAGCAGTGTGTGCACCGCATTGACACTGATGACAGCCTACCTGTCAAAAATAAACTATACAGGTTGTCTGACCATGTCAGAACTAGCATTAAGGTTTAGGTAGCTAAGATGCTGGAGTTGGGGGTAATTGAACAGTCTGAAATCTACGGGCCAGTCCAGTGGTACTGGGGTGCCCACACCTACCATGAATTATGTCTGTCACAGTCGCAGACGGTGTTAATATCACAAAACTAGTAAGTATAAAAAGTGAAGCAGTCTAATGAGCTGGAGAGTTGAAAAGAAGAGGATGGGATAGGAGTCCAGAACAGTGCACACTCAGGAGCAACATGAAAGTTCAATGCAGTAGGTGTCACTAATAAAAGCATTAATGAAAAACTCAAGCAACCGTACCATCTAAATTCAATCATCAAGGAGTGAGTAGACACCATAAAGCTGGAGGTATCAGCACTAGGTGATGGACCAATAAATGAATCTCCACCCACCACCATTGAGGAGAAGATCACATCCACCTTTCTATTGTACAGCAACAGTTGAGTTAAGTACCATTGGCACTTCTGCAGCTGATCCTACTGGTCCAGGTGAGAGGTCTAATTAGAAGTGGAGCAGGCAGAAAAGTGACAGTCAGCACACACATGCATGCACCACATTGCTTATCACATTCATCAATTTCACACATTCTCCTAAGCATGATTCATCCCATACCTGTTCTACTTCACACACACACACCCACACACACACATGCAGCGCGTGCACACACACACACATATATCATGGTATTTGTCGTTATCAAATGTGCATCTACTAGTGTATGTACACAAGTCGTCTGGTTATGCATTGCCTCATGAATACATCAGATAATAGAAATTTGCAGCTGGCGTCCAATAACACACACTTTTGAGTAGGTCAATTTAGATACAGCATTCCTCGTTTAAAGGGTGCTGCCATCCAATACCTCAATCTATGCCTACTGGAGAGTTAAATAACCATGTGTTTTGAAAACTTTGCTCACCTAGACACAGGTGATTAACTCGCAATTGACTTTAAATGTCTGACTGTCTATTGATCACGAACACTGAAAACAAGTTGAAACAAGGAGAAACACAGTATCAATGGCATTCTGTGCACCACTAACTTCTAAATGTAATGGGAAGTGTCTGTGAGATCAGAAAGTAACATGGTCCAGAAATACAGTCATCGTCAGGTTGTGTCGGAGCCTTAAACTATGAACATCTTATCACGTGGGGCGTGTAAAGGCTCCAGGGCGGTGGCTCCTCATTGAAGGGGGATCAACATTGATGTTGAAGGGGACAGATCACAGTTTGGTTCATAAAGACAATGGCGTTCTAGTCCACAACCACAAAGTGAACCTATTGGACCATTCCGGGTATCAAAGCAGATTTTGAATAGTATCAAAACAATGAAAGTCAGTGCATGAATTGGGGGAGCTCATCAGGCAGAGTCACCACTGCGGTCTCCTGCACTTGCAGAAGAAGATTCTTGAAGTAACCTTCTCTGATGAGGGGAAAAGAGGGCGTGCTATGTTCACCTCTCTGGTCTTCATGTGCTGAGTTGTGGCTCCACAAAGTTAGGGTCAGGAGCAATAGCAGCAGGCAAGGCTAGCACAAAGCTGTCTGCTCCCACCAACCAAAAGGAATTGAAGGAATCAGTTCCATATTCTGGAAATACCATAGCAAGGCCACTTGATTTTATTTGCACTGGACGGGCTGCCGGAATCACCACTGGGTGCAGGGAGCACCTGGAAAAACATTAATTGCTATCAACAGCCAGCAGAGGACAGTTATGTGGGGAAATCTCCTCGAGACTACAGGTTGGGGGGGACCAATGAAGAACCTCACATCTCAGTGCACACAAAAAGGTGCTCATAGACCTCCAGAATGATGACTTAGAGGCAGAACCATGAACACAGGGGGGCTTTCAAGAACACAGGGGGGCTTTCAAGAACCCAGGGGGGCTTTCAAGAACACAGGGGGGCTTTCAAGAACACAGCAAAATATGGCGGGAACGACACCGCTGCAAGGTTGGCAGCGACTTTAGTCCTTTCAGTAGCCTGCTGAATCAATCAGTTACATCGATTTAAATCAGTGCTAACTAACACTTAAATATTCTGCGGATGAAAAATAAGTGCTAGTTGCTACGCTATCAGGCCCTTAAGAATGCTACTTTTTTCGTAAAGTGCAATATATTTTCAATATTTACATAGGACACGGTGCAGACCTCACATTTACTCAAAGGAAACTTTGAAAAGATGGTTACATTGTCATATCTAAAAAACTTTCTGACAAGAGCAATGAGTGTGGTAAGTACGTGTGCATGACATCGTGCCCGCGCGTCACCTTCATTAGCAAGAACATATAACATGAGTCCCAAAGAACATCGGCATGCGTGGCAAGGGACGTCTGCTTTGATCATCGCATCCTCGAGAAGCCTTTAATAACGCGAATTAGTGTTAATAAGCCCTCGTATCTGGCTTTTTTTCATCTGCCTGAACAGAACAGAGAGCTGTTCTGCGCACACAGGGGGCACCGCGGGGCAATGATGTACGCAGAGAGGAATCGTAAAACAAATTCAACACATCAAAAGATTGTTTTTACACCTGGCCATCGAGTGGCTATGCTTCATGTTGTATGCAAAGCTGAGCTGCTTGAAGAACGTGTTGGCTAAAGTTTGATACTAGGTTCAGGAGGTTTTGCCTACAAATAGGGAGATTTAGGAGCAAGGTGATAACATTAAAAGGCAGGGAGAGCTGGAGAAGAGTCAATCATTTGCTAGGCTGCCACTTTCCAGGTAGGCCAGTTCACTCTGACACCATGTTTGCTTGTACCAGCTCCTTAACCCTCCCCAGGCATAGCAGGCTTTAGCGCTGGTGGCTCCCGGTGCAACACTGTTGTGTCCCCCCATCCCCTCACATGATCTCCGCAGATTCCCTCACTACCACCCAGCAAAGAGGCCAATCATCTCTCCAAAGTGCCTCTCTCAAATATATTTTATTTGTTTTAAAGTGCTGGTAAAGGCTAACTTTACTAATCCACTCATCTATCCACATAAAATACAGATCTGTTCTTTGCAGTAGCCATATTAACCTTCTGTGCTACTTTATGGCGAGTCAAAACTGCCTTGATAAAAAACTATGATCGCTCTCTCTAGCAGAAACATTAATCACAGAAGTTATGGTGACATTTGTATTGCTGCCTGAAAGCTGGATGCACAAGGAACTCTACATCATTTACTGGATTCCAAAATCCTGCTGGATTTAAGAATCCAGTGGCCCAGGAGAGTCTCCGGAAACAGGGAAAGGTTGGAATACACAATTTCCAAATAAAAAAAATGGATTTTTACTTTAATACCTGCTCCCTTTGGGTCCCCCACATGGCCTTGGGTTTCAGAACATGGTGCTCAATGCACTCTGATGCATATTGGCAGCCACAACAGAAATGTTTCAGTGATGGCAAGCCAATCAGAATGTGGCGGATTCACAAATCAACAAAGGATGAAGGGAGAAAAATCTCCAAATTCCAATGGGTGCCTTTATGTTTTTTTATTTGGTGTCAAAAACTCTCCTTGGGTTCGAGAAACCGCAGAGGATGTGCAAATTAATGGTCCAGGTATTTCTCTAAAATGTATTATCTTCATGCTCGGCCTGATCACTTTTTTATACATACGTTTCTCAAAAACTACTGAATGGATTTACACCACACCAACAAAAACACAGTCCTTTATGGTAATGGGCATATTTGCATGTCATGACAGCTTTTGCTGGCTGTCTGTGCACTTTACCCTTGCTAGCTATTGGTAAAGTGTCTGTGCTCCTCCATTCATTATCATTAAATTGCCATATCCCTGAATTGCATATCTAGAGTGCCTTTAAGTTCCTAGTATATGGTACTAGGTGTATCCAGCAGCCGAGCAGTGCAGGTTTAAACTGCAAATTTGACCTGTCGAAATGACTAGGCCTGGGCGGTGAACTCCCCTCTGCTCACGGAGTTTGCAGAGTTTTCTGCACTCCACGTTACGTGGAGATCGCGGAGTTCAAAAAAACTCTGCTTCGCATTGTGAAGCGTAGGTTTTTCTTCAACGTCGAGTTGGAGGCCACGAGATTTTTACTCGTTCGCGATTGTCAACATCAAGTTGGCGGGAGCGAGCGTGGAAAAAAATCAGCATCCCAGCGAGATTTCTCAATGCGGGAGGGGGGTCAGGTTTCTCATTGCAAGTGGTCGCGTATGCTGGCGACTGCTCACGTTGAGAAACTGCCCGTTCACGTTGAGAAAGCTAATGCTCAAGTAAAAATCTACTAGAGCGGCAGAAAAGGAAAGCTTGCGCTGTGCATGATGCCGCTCTCAATGATTGCAGAGTGCAGACAAGCACCCGGCACTGTGCAATCACGCGAACGGCATTTTTCTATTATACTCTGCCGCTCGCGGAGCTCTGCGTAGTGCACGGAGATTTTTGCACTTTGCGGTGTTCCATGTTGTGCAACTCCGCAAACTCCACCCAGGGTTAGAAATGACCCCTTTTGACAGGCCTAAGCCTTCCTCTTAAATAATAATAAGTGACTCATAATTAGGCTTTACTGCCCATAAGGCAGGGTGCATGGTATTTAAAGGTCGGACATGTAAAAGTTTAATGTTAAACATGTCCTTACAGTGCAAAAACCCTAAAAGCAATTCTCACTGTAGCAGGTTTGATTGCTCTAAAAGAGAGCACTGGCATACAATATTACATTTAATATTGCTATTTGCAGTTTGGAATTAGCTGAAAAGTTAATTTTTGGACTTTTGAAATATTTATTACAAGCCAATTAATTCGTTGGGGAAGTCAGATTTGTAATAAATATTTTGTAAGGGATACTTTTAAAAAGCGACCTCTGCCCTGCCTAAAGACCCTAGAGTCCAAATTGCATCCGCTACAACTTTCACCCAAGAGCTGAATAGCTCCTTTGATGTGTGTGAACTTGTTTCCAGAGCTGAAACAAAGACCTTGGGTCTGGAGAGGTGTTTTTTTCCCATAGCAGGAGGATCATCTGGGTTGTGGCCAACAACTTAGTCAACTTAAAGAGGCATTCCCTTTCACAAGCAGATGTTGCTAACACCTGGGCCTTGCCCCTCCTTTGTCCCTCTCAATAGCCAGACACCAATCCTAGTGGGAGAGGAGCTGCCCCAGAAGCGGTTTTGAGTTCCCACAGAGGAGATGTTGATCATTTCCCTGGCCACCCCTTTAGGGTGGGCACAGGAGCTCTAGACAAGGGAAGAAAAGCTTTGCTATCTTGGGTTAGGAACAATATGGCACTGGTGGAATATTTGCAGTAGGATACACAGGAAATGCTGAAAAAGCAGGCAAGGTAACCCCTGGGGATTTTAACGCCAATGGTTAGGGAGTGCCCAGAGGTTTTTCCCACCCTCATGCTGGTACCAGGCATAAATGTGGTACCCACAGTACCTTCCTCAGTACACTTTCTGGACATGTGGAAAGAAAAGACAAGGACTGGGCTTGTTGACTGTGACCTGAGAAGAGACCCAAGGACAAGACCTGGTCTCCCTCTTTTACCCAGGAAAAAGAGGTGGACTGCCAGCTGAATAGTCCTGTTACTAACTAGGGGGCTACCCTGTGTTCCTCAGAACTAGATATTCATACCTTACATTCCAATGAAATGGTTCTGTCACGTTCAGTTGCAAACACATTGTAAATTGTACACCAAGGGGAGAAATCCAAATTTTCCTGAGGCAAATGTAAATGAACACAGAATAATTCAAATTAAAATAACACTGTATATCAAATATATGATATAGTACCAAGTAATCGGAAATAGTGTTCCATGTAAAGTTCAAAAGGTGCTTGTGTAGGGTGCGAGAAGTGAGTAAACAGCAATGGAAAAAATATACACAATATTTTTATAATAGGCGTGGTCACATTATAGTTCAAAAGTATCTTAAGTTGGAACTGTACGTTGATCCACTTAGTTTCTGTGTCCAACTTGGTGATTAGATTTAAGCACATTCTAGAAATCCGTCAGTGCTCTGACCCGCCATGTAGGAATGTGTCTCAAAAAAATCAAATGGGGGTCTTCATCATGGCAATCATATGGAGCACCCAAGACTTCTTCGTCATAAAACCAGAGGCCGCAGCTTCCCTGAAGATTCAGAGATGTATTGGATTTACAGCCGTTGCCATTGGATGCAATTCCAAGATGGAAGCAAATAACTTTTGAAGCTGTTTTGGACATGCAATTGAATCTGAGAAAACCAATTTTTGAAGTGTACAGCTGAATAGTTGTAGCTGAACCTGTCCTAGACCTTGCTGCTGGCCTTTACTTGAGTGAGTCTTAACCCCTGTATATAATTGGGCTATTGGTTGAGAGGGGTGTGATTCTTTCTCAAGCAACAACTGCAATCCTTGTCAGGGTGAACCACAACATTCACTAAATTAACCTGTGCTTAACCCTGTGGAACCTTGGCTCAAAAACAGTCCGGCTAAACTTAGAGGCATGGTGGAAAGTATTTATGGAGCAGACACACAGTAATAAATTGAAAACAAATGCAAAATCGCAAATTAATTTAGAAAAATAGAGATGTTCATAAATAAAATGACATCAAAATGAACAAAATTCCATCATTAGAACAAGAGTTATCGATTTTTTACATTTTAAGTGTAAAATAGCAACTAAAAAACCAAAGAGCCAACCACGGGTATCTGGTTAGGCAAGAGTGGGATGAAGTTAAAAGTTAAGGCTGACCGTGATGGAGCACAGTTAAGCTACATGAGGTTAATTGGACCCAGTCTGAGCTTACATTCGGACTTAGAAGAATTGTTGAAGAGAATTTCTTGAGAAGATAAAGTTCAGCAGGGCAAGTTAGCCGGCAGTGTCCAAGAAGGAGGCGTCATCATCGGGGAGCCACTGGAAAGAGGCACCATGAAGATTTCAGACTTTGTCACTTTTTTGGAAGTCGAAAACCTCCAGCAGGACAGAGCTGAAGGCAGTAGCCGGCAAAGGCTCCACGAGGCTGGATACCTTCGGTAAGAGGTCCCTCTGAACAGGATTTGCTGATTTGCTGCTCTGCAGAAAAAACATAGCAGTAGCTACAGCAAAGTCAGGCTGACCAGCGATGCACCTTGGGATGATTGTCCCATGGTTCTTCTGGCACTTTTTGCTGGATTGTTTTCTAAGTCCCAAGTTTTATACCACTTCCAAGGATCCAGGACCTGGGGTGCACCACTTGAGGGGTTAGGACTCACTACAGGCAGAGGTCAGGTGTAGGATTCAAGGACGTTGGAGCTAGTCGTGTCACTGTAGCTCACACACGAGGACAGCCAACTAGACGTTGGAGTCACTTTGGTTGTCCTGGGTTCAAGGAGCAGGTCCAGCCCTTCTTCAGTCTGCAGGCCAGCAAGTCAATCCTTCCAGCTGCAGGGCAGTCATCCTGGCAACAGGGCAGCAGGCAATCTTTCCGAATATCCCACAGGTCCAGTAGCCTACTGAAGAGGTGGTTCAGAAGGACCAATATTTATACTCAGTGCCACCTTTGAAGTGGGGGTGACATCTTGGCTCCCCCAAATCTGGTTCTTCTTTTTCCCTTCCAAGGCTCCAATGTCTGGGTATGACAATAGACTGGTGTCATGTTTCTCTGAGAGTGTGCTGGAGGCAGCCCTTTGAAATGTAAGTGGTGTAGGGAGCAGCTCCACACAATCCATGCTAGGTGGATGGTCCATCCTGCCAACACTTAGCCCCACTTTGTCTTCCTGTCTGTAAGGAACACAAAAAACCAACTGCCAAGCTATTCACCATCATGTGACACAGGGTGTTGACACAAAATGTTTGGGAAAAGGAAATGGCAACTTTCTAAAAGTGGCATTTTCAGAATTGTGACTTAAAATCTGACTTCACCATTAAAGAGGGTTTAACATTACAATTCATTTGAGTTCAAACTTTACATTCCTATCTGTCTCCAATCGAAGGCTAGTCCTGGTTAAATGAAATAAGGTAACCCAATGCTATCCAATGGGAGAGATAGGGCTTACAGTAGTGAAAAATTAATTTAGGAGTTTGTCACTACCAGTACATGAAAAACGTAAAAACACATGTTCTACTGAGCCTTGCTCTATGGGTGTTTCGGGTCTAACTTAGGGGTGACTTTTATATTAAAAAAGGAAGGTTTAGGCCAAGGAAATGGTTTCTTTTGCCAGGTCAAATGTCAGTTTAAAACTTCACTACAGGCTGCAATGGCAGGCCTGAGGCATGTTTTAATTTGCTACTTTAGTAGGGGGCATATTAAGTGCAGCAGACACACTAGTAGCATTTAATTTACATGCCTTTACGAGGGACTCAAAAGTAAATTAAATGAGCCAATCAGGTGTAGGATAGTTTAACCATGTTTAAGGGAGTCTGCACAAGTACTTTAACACTCTTTAGCAGTGGTGAAGTGCATAGAGCCCTAATGCCAAGAATAACGAAATTCTGAAAACTGGAGGGGTGATGGCAAAAAGTTTAGGTGAAAACGAAACCAAGCATGACAGGCCTAAAAAAGAAACTGTTTTTACCAGTGTCCTGGAACCTGGTGTCAAACAAAGTGCATTCATAATAAAGTTTTCCGAAAACTGGGACTTAAAAACTTTCTGTCTCCAAAGACCTCCAAAGGACTGGGACCAACCTGCCAAGACAGTTCGATAAAGATAAGTTTCTGGTTTTTCCTATTTGGAACATTCCTGCAGCCACAAATCTGATTCAGTGAGACCTTGCAAACAATATATACAGCCTCGTGGAGACCTCTTAGGTTACAGCCTGCAGCCTTTCCCAGCTAGAAGAATTTGAGCTCCAAAAAGTGACTAAGTCTTCCCAAGTGAAGTCATGAATAGTATCTGGTGGGCAAGGTATCTTTTATGGTTGAGAAATTAAAATATCCCCCTCTTGGAGAGTACCTGACAGAAGTCAATGGCTTTATCGAAACCTCGTCCAGTGGCTCAAGTTCAAAGCATCCAAATAGTAATCATCCTAGGTCTAAAGTTATGAAGATTAAAATATTCTTTTCTCCATATCCATCTTGTGGTTCATGAAACATTGATACAAGAACAGCCAGCCAACATGTGTTTCATCCTATGGCGAGAATGCCCTCTATTACCTCAGGGCTGAAATGTGAAATAAAAGTTATCTGTGTGGGAACTACTGCTGTATTGTATGGAGGACACACCATCACGCACCAAAAGGTGTCAGTGAATACAGAAAGTTTGAAGGAGTTAACCTAATAGCTGAGATAACCACCAAAGGAAGCACGCAATCTAAAGGTTGTCTCCAATTGAATCCTTCTAAAAAAGACATAAGTATAAACCATAGCTACTAGTAGTGCCAAGAAAGGTCACTTTATAAACAGCACCCAGGTAGTGCAATAAATTCATGCACTCTGCTGTAAGACCATAATTGTGTAAGTATGTGGTCTGATAGCTCAATAGTGTATCATAGCAAATCCAGCAGACATTAAGCTTCATAAGAAATGAATGTTCCCACACAGGACTCCACATGATAAACAATATCAAGAACAAGTACCAAAAAGCAAGATACTGAAGTCCACGGTATCCAAACAATCATATTTACTTCAAAATAATAATCTCATTACGCTTACCTATCCACTAGCATTCAGAGAGTACTCCATGCAAACAAATAACGTCGTGCACCGCAAGCGCCATCATGGCCATACTATAAGTATCGGTTGGGCCAGATCAGGTGACCTGATCCAGAATCATACCGGCCATCTTGTAACAACATTCTATTCCAGGCTCCCCAATAACACCAGTAATTCCAGTCTCCCTAGTACAGTAACCCCAGAAACACAACATATTACCTAATAGTGTAACAAGAGTATTACTTAATAATTTAAAATTGTAAGTAAAGCATGATCAACAGTCACATCGACAAAGATAACATCTACTTGATAACTCAACACATGTGAGACTATGAGTCACTGTCAGACTCCATTCTATACTACATGCCCAAATTTGGTGGCCATCTTGAAGTGGCCCTGATTCAATACTGTTCACTCGACTCCAGCGGCCATTTTGAAGTGGCCCAGATTTTATGATTAATAGCCATCAGTAGAGTAGCGCTTTCAAAAAATATTATATATTCTATTACTTAATTAAAGGAAGAGCTGTGTATGCGCATACTATAACTGATATAAGCACTACCATTATATCATTGGAAACAAAATACAAACAGAATATACACAGAGAGAAAAACAAATCATACATTCAAGAGAAAGATTAACAAAATTCAAGAAGAGAAGTGAAAGCCACACAGGGTGAGAAAATCATCTAGTAAACTGTATCATGTGTGTAATATCACACTAATGTACCAGTGCACTAGCTCTCCACTCACATATTGTCTATCAGAGTACATTCTAAGCAAATGTACAAACAATTTACAGAGTAGATGGTGAACACAACATTAAATACAAACCCTATTAATTCAAACTCTGATACTCTGTCTATCAGATTACGGTATAAGCAAAGGTTTAGACAATTACAGAGTGGATTGTGAACACACCATTAAGTACAACACCTACTAATACAAACTAGTATTTCAGTGCCCTAAAACTCATCCATTTCATCTTAATTCTCCAAAAACGCAGATGCCAGAAGTCTATCTAGTCACCCAGAAAGTGCTGTAATTCATTGTCTATATTCAGCCCTTGTTCCACAGATTTTAATTTCATGATCCAAGTAGCCTCACATAGTATGAGTTTTAATACACGGTTAACCCCCAGGTTCCTTTCTGATATGGTCACTCCCATGAAATCTGAAGTTATATGGATGTCCACGAGTCTCACAATCAAGGGTATGCAAAACAAATGGGGGTTTTCACGTAATTTTGTGTTATTGCGTAAAAGTGTCCAGACATGCGTTCATGTAATGGCCCAATCGTACTTCCCACATACCTTTTGAGACATTGACACAAGATCACATATTCTACATATTTTGTCCCACAATCAATGTGCATCTTCATCTGATGTCGGCCAGTATCATTATAGTTACAAAATCATAGTCTTATCTAGTGCCCATCTGCAAACACTGCAGTGGCCACATTTATGAACACCCTTATTGTGATCCGTAAGCCAATCCTGACATAAGGGTGGGTGTGGATAGCTAGGGCTAATCAAGTTGCCCAGTGTTGTGCCTCTTTTCAACATTATGCTCGGTATTGTTGATAAGTATGGATGTAAAGCCTTATTGACCATCAAGAAATGTTTCATTAATATACTTTAGAGTTTGCCTGAGGCAGGGTAATAGTTGGTAATGAGAAGTATTTTCTCTAAGGTGCCGACTGAGCCCTTCTGTTTCCGTTTAAGGGTTGACACTTGTGATAGGTGACAGGCCCTATTCTTCACCTTTTCCGCCACAGTCCTATCATAGCCCCTGTCCAGGAATTATCAGACAATATCTAACAGGGCTTTATCAAAGTCCATGTTTTCATTAAAATTCCTATGTGCCCTTAATATTTCACCATATGGGATGGCATTAATTTGTGGTTTAGGGTGAGAGCTAGTCGCATATAATATTGAATTGCATGAGGTTTCATTTCTGTGAATTTTACTATATATTCTTTTTATTGTTTTATTGTTAGATAGACAGAGTACCAGAGTTTGGTTAGTAGGGGTTGTGTTTAATGTTGTGTTCACCATCTACTCTGTAAATTGTTTGTACTTTTGCTTAGAATGTACTCTGATAGACAAAATGTGATCGGAGAGCTGGCACAACGGAACGTTGGTGTGATATTACAGACATGATACAATTTACTAGCTGATTTTCTCTCCGGGCTGCTTTTCACTTCTCTTTCTTCTTTGATTTAGTTTATTATTGGCATTTAACTTTGTCTTGGTGATTTTGAAATAAATATTTGAAAATTCATATCTCCGGTTCCCCTTATTGTATTTTTGTAATTGTGGTGTCATTTCATGTACTACAATTTACTCCATTTCTCTAATTTGGTTTCAGATTTTTCATGTGTTGTATTTTTACTTTATTACTGTTTGAGTACTACGTAAATACTTTACACATTGCCTCTATGTTACGCATGACTGCTCCGCGCCATAACTAACAGGGGTTGAGCTAATGGTAATTTAAGTGACTTAATGGCTCACCTTGATGAGGATTGTGGCTCTTATTTGAGGTGGGTATACCCAACTTCCTTAACTAATAATCACATTTCTTACAGTTCTTGAGCAAAGTTCTATCTTTGTGTCAGATTTGGTGTACTTTTATTCAGCTATTTTCCCTGTATCAAAGAGCAAAGAATACTATGGGTATGAAACTGGGAAAATACCTCTAGGGGCACTCCATTTTTTCTTCTTGGTCCCTACCCGACTGATCTGCATGAAACTTGCTACAAAGAATTCAATAGATATGTATTTTGTTTTTATGAAGTTTTGTGCAGATTTGTTGAACAGTCCCAGAAAAAAGATGCCTCTGGCCTAACTATCAGTACACTGGTGCTATTACCACCAAGTATAATATTGTTCGTACAGTCAAGTGGCTTCATTTCACAAGCTTTTTTGAAGGGCAATCATACTATGAGAGCACTACGAGTGAAATGAAGCCACTATACAATATTATACTTACCATGATGCATGTTCAAAAGATATTATTAAGAACTGAACTGGTAATGTAGGATTCATCCAAGTCCAGATTGTATATTGGAATTTAAGATGCATTATGGGACATACATTTTCGAACTACCAGTCATGTGATCGGATGTTTAAAGGCATGCAAGAGATGCACTGGGCTACATGAATTGGTATCCACCTGTGAACAAGGCTGATAGAGACGCCGAAACGCGTAAGGACTTTTGGAAACTGATGCGTTGCTGTGTCTGTGCTTAAAAGCCAAGTTTCCAGTATTGGGCCTCACTGTGAGCTTTCTTATGTGATTTTGACGGGCTGCTCCATGCCCGTTTCATGAGGCCGCCCTGTAGGGTTGGGGGCTCCTGCACTCGGAGAACTGTGTGTGATGTTAATTTGGAGCATGACCCACTCACTTTCACTTGCCTATCAAGGAGATGCTAACTAGCGAAGCGGTGAACGCGAAGGAAGGGATTCGAAGAGGTATCACTATCTTCTTTTTGGTTGTGCCGGAAGACAGGCTTTTTTGAAGGGCAATCGTAGTATGAGAGCACTACGCTTGAAATGAAGCCACTTGACTGTACGAACAATATTAAACTTACCATGATGCATGTTCAAAAGATATTATTAAGAACTGAACTGGTAATGTAGGATTCATCCAAGTCCAGATTTTATATTGGAATTTAAGATGCATTATGGGACATATAATTTCGAACTACCAGTCATGTGATCGGAAGTTTAAAGGCACGCACGAGATGCACTGGGCTAAATGAATTGGTTTCCACCTGTGAACAAGGGTGATAGAGACGCCGAAATGCGTAAGGACTTTTGGAAACATATGCGTTGCTGTGCCCATGATTAAAAGCCAAGTCTCCGGTATTGGGCCTCACTGTGTTCTTTCTTATGTGATTTCGACGGGCTGCTCCGTGCCCATTTAACAAGGCCGCCCTGTAGGGTTGGGGGCACCTGTACTCGGAGAACTGTGTGTGAGATATATATATATATATATATATATATATATTTTTATATTTCAGCTCCAAATACACCAGCTTGGTGCACTCACGAACGGGTGCTCCCGCATAATTATAACCACTACCATTCTCCACCAGGCAATCGTACCCACCAAGGAAGACAGCACTCACAGGGGCGAGTTCTGTAATCTTATTGACAAAATGGACTCGCGTTTCGGCAACTGCCTTTTTTGATGTTGATCGGAAACGCAGAAACCACCATTTTTTTATATTATACACGTACATTATGTACTTCCGTGTTGACAACATGAAAAAGGGACCACATTTGTTAAAAGTAACAGTCACTGTGAGGAAACGAATAATTCCGCCATATTTACACTCTCTTATGGTCTAATACCATTCACACAAATTATAGATAACGTCCCGTATACACCTTGTAAACAAAATTGTTATAAACAAAATAATAAGCAAAATTGTTGTCATAGCGCACCAAATCTGTATATGAAATCACATCAGATACAATCTCACCCTGTATGGGTCAATTATTGTTGCACTTGAAATTACATGTGAAACGGACGTCTATTACCTCAGTGAGTGACTGACATGCAATCTCACCCTGAATGGGTTCATTCCTATTGCACTAACAGTCCTTATTTCATAGGCATATATGCCCTAAGTGGACCGCTTAACAATTCATTACTTTGATTCATTATTCCAATTTATCTCGCCCTGGATGGGCAAATATTCAACAGCTAGGTGTGGTCAGCCGAGGTGAATTCCTATACACTGATATACTGAAACATATTTCATTAAAATGAACTAAATGGTGGACTGTGGCAGGATGCTATACATGTTATCACTAGTATCCTTCTGATTCACAGACAAATGGCTTTTGTCATTTTACAGCTCGGCAAGGACAGCACTGTGCTAGTCCTATGTTTAAAGACTTTGCTGTAGTGATGGCAAAAGACGTTGTCCCTTCCTATCTCGGCATGGATGGCACTGTGCTAATCCTATGCTTAAAGACTTTTATGGAAAAGCAGACATTTTAGGTGAGCTGAGTGTCACTGGTGTTGAGAGTGCTCTATACAGGAGCTGCTTTCCACTTAAACTTAAGAACTGCCTAGAGTTCTCTGCTTCAATTTTGCATATATAAAAACCACAGGTTTCAGGGACGTTATAGTTAGTTGAACATTTCACTTGCACAAACCAGTGAAATTCGGCCGTTATAGTTAGTTCAGCTAACCATAACTCGTGCCCCCTCAATGCACTGCTGATGACGTCACATATTACATCACTCATGACATGGCCAGTGAAATCACTGATGACATCTCAAATGACATCACTGATGACATCATCCAGTGACTGCGTGTTTCTGTAAAGTTTAAATATGTTTTATATATATAGGCCTAGGTGTATTGAAGAATGAGTGGGTGTATGAGTGTCTGAATGTATGATTTAGTGGGTGCATGACTGACTCTTTAAGCGAGTGATTAAACATATCTTACTGAATGCATGGGTTAGTGACTAAACTGTGTGAATGTCTGTATCAGTCTGTCTGTTGGTGTGTAAGCGGCTGCATGGGTTGGTGAATAGCTACATGAGTGTCTATATGGGTTATTGATTGGTTGTCTGAGTATGGGTGCCTGAGTGTTTGTGTGGGTGGAAGGTGTGTGACTTTGTGCATAGATGTGTGAGTGGGTGATTCACTGGGTATATGGATTCAACAGTGCATCTGTGATGGACTGTATGGGTGGGTGAGTGTGTGTATGGGTGTGTTGGTGAGTGAATGGATGTCTCAGTGGTACATGTGTGAGTAACTACATATGTGAAAGGCAGTATATGTGAGTGTTGGAGTATATAAATGACTATAAGTGAGAGTGAGTGATTGTGAGAGTGGCTGTATGGATGATTGTGTGCTTGTATCAGTGATTGTATAATAATGTAAGTATGTGTTAGTATCTTTATGAGTAAGTGAGGGTGTGTGTGTATAACTGTATAGTGTGAATAATTCTTTGCATGACTGAATAGGTGTGTGAGTAACTCTATGGATGAGTGGCAGTGTGTGAGTGTCTATATAGGTGTATGAGTGCGTATGATAGTCCTATACTGATGAGTGACAGAAAATATGAGTTACTGTATGGGTGAGTGAGTGGATGGGTGTGTAGAACTAAGAATCAGTGAGTGGGTATGTAGTTATTTGTGTTGGAGTGTTTATGGTTTTGAATTTAGAGTGGGTGTATCAATCGTTATATTAGGGTGTGAGAAGATGCATCAAATTATCACATGGATGATGTCGGCAGTGATGTCATCAGTGATGTCATTTGGGATGTCATAAGTGATGTCATCAGTGATGTCACTGACCATGTCATGAGTGATGTACTATGTGACGTCATCAGCAGTGCATTGCGGGGGTGCGAGTTATAGTTAGCTGAACTAACTATAACGGCTGAATTTCACTGGTTTTGTACGAGTGAAATGTCCAACTAACTATAATGTCCCTGAAACCTGTGGTTTGTTCAGTGAATTTCTAAGGTTTTTAAATGCTAATTTCTAACTATGACGTCCCTAAAACCTATGGTTTCTTCAGTGAATTTCAAAGGTTTTTTAAATGCTTATTTCTAACTGTAATGTCCCTGAAACCTGTGTTTTGTTTTTTTCAGTAAATTTCAAAGGTTTTTTAAATGCTAATTTCTAACTATGCCTACAGAGGTAGGACATGTGCAGAAAGAGGAAGAAAAGCACAGAAAGATGCAACAGAAATGCAGAAAAAGGCAACAGAAGTCCAGAAAGACGAAGAAAGATGAAGAAAGGTGCAGAAATAAGCAAGAGGTATGCACAAAGAACCGACAGAGGAGCATTAAGAGGCATGGTTGCAAAGTCATCTTGTGGCCCCAACTTTTTGCTGACGGGTACTGGTGGTAACTGACTCTGACTAACCAGGCCTAGAGGCAGTGCTATGCTAAAAGACACTTAGAATACAGTGAAAACACCAACATACACTAGGGAACACTATGCGTTCGGGTACCCCTGTGATTGGCATGTCCTCCTCGGTAAGGCCCTAGTACATAATACGGCAGAGAGATTAAAACTACCTCTAAGTCAGAGGTGCAGAAAGACGCTTCTTAAAGTAGTAGTCACATTTGCAGAGTGGGGGAGAAAGGGTGCTGGCCTCCGACCAGCACTCAGGAATTCCACTGCATAGGACTTAGACAAGGTACCAAGAGGGCTTCTTGTGCCCCAAAATCCCTCCGGAGTAAATTGGACTTCATCCCCCATCCCGTAGTGTGCCAGGAGGCGCCTTTGCAGAGTGTTGGAAAAAGGGGGGCATGTCCTCCTTAGACCTCTTAGCAATCCCACTGTGTGGGACTTACTGCAGGTAACCTCTCCTATTACCTCCAGTAAGTCCCACACAGCAGGATTGCTAAGTTCTCATAGCAGGCCACGCCCCCTTTGCCCACCACTCTGCAAACGCGCTCCCTGATGCGCTCTTGGATGGGGATTGAAGTCCCCTTCACTGCTGGGGTTCCTTTAGGGGCCAACTAGCCTATGTCTTACCTCCAGTAAGCCCCACACAGTGGGATTGCTGAGAGGTGGACAAAGGCCACATCCCCTTTCCCCACCACTCTGAAAACGTGCCACCTGGCTCGTTCTAAGTTCTGGTATTAAGATTAAGTCCCCTTTATTCCTGAGGGTCCCTGGGGGCCAACTAACCCACTAGTTACCTCCAGTATGCACCACAGAGTTGCATTGCAGAGAGGTGGTCTGAGGCCACGCCCTCTTTCTACACCACTCTGCAAACGCAGCTCCTGGCGCTCTGCTGCTCGGGGGATGAAGTCCACTTGTGTCCTGAGGTCCTCGCAACACAAAACAACCGCATCGCCCCACCACCAGTGCGTCAGAGGCGCCTTTACAGGGTGGTGTAAAAAAGGGGCGTGGCCTCAGACCACCTCTTTGCAACACAACTCTGTGGACCATACTGGAGGTACCTGGTGAGCTACTTGGCTCCCAGGGACCCTCAGGAATGAAGGGGACTTAATACCCAACTTAGAACGAGCCAGGTGGCAGGTTTGCAGAGTGCTGTACGGAGGGGGCGGGGCCTCTGGTGAGATGCCGGCTTTTTTTCCTTTTTTTTTTTTAAAAGGGGGGCTGAGTGGCCCCCTCTTCTTTTACAATATTTGGGGCCCCGGGGATCCCATCCCCAGGGCCTGACCACTTTGTATTACCATTTTTAAAAAGAAATCGGGAAGGGGCCCGCATGGCCCCCCTCCCGAGGCCTATTTAGGCCCCGGGAACCCCATCCCCGGGGCATGACCTTTTTTTTTGTTTATTTATATTTGGAGGGGGGCCGCGTGGCTCCCCTCCTATGGACAATTATGGCCCCGGGGACCCCAACCCCCTGGGCAGGCCTTTCCTTTTTTTAAATTATTTATTTTAAGATTCTTGGGGACGGGGGCCGCATGGACCCCCTCCCAGTCCACTTCTGGTCTCGGGGACCCCATCCCCTAGGGCCTGGCCTCACCGAGGGGGAGCCCCAATGCCCCCACGGCCCCACCGGCTCCCCGCCTCTTGCAGGAGCTGGCATTGCTTTTGAGCAAGGGGAGCTGCTGACGTGCAGCTCCCCTTGCTCAAAAGCAATCTTGCTTTGCTTCAATGAAGGCACCCTGGGACATTGCAGGAGCTGGCCCTGGGGGTGGCGGTCCCCAGAGCCATCAAGGGCTCCAGGAGGGGGGCCACGTGGCCCCCCTCCATCCATTTGCATAGAGGTGGTGGTCCCCGGGGCAGGAGCCCCCCCACACACACACTTTTATTTTTAATTTAAGTTCCGGGCAGGTTTGGGAGGCCAGCGAGGCCCCCTCACGTTTTAAATGTGAATGCCCCGGGGAGGTGGCGGTCCCTGCAGCAGTGTGGGGATGGTTGGGACCGTGTACCTCCCCCCGCATTCAAATTATTAAGCCCCGGGGAGGTGAGTCTGCACTCAAGGAAAAATTCAAAACAATTCCTTGGCAGCACTGGCACTCATTGTTCAGAACGCGTTTTGGCTTTACAGCCTTTTTCAACTGAAAAGTGTGCTGGAAGTCATTTGACATATAGGCTGCACATGAGTTCCATCAAACACAATTGCAAAAATACTTCACAACCTCAGTATCGGTTAAAAATGTCTACATTTCTTTTGACCAGTGTCCTAAATCTTATCTCCTCCTGGTACGAGAAATTCAAAACTCACTGTGCAAACTACTGAAAATTAAAATGAACCAGCAGTCTTTCAAATGTATGCAGTTCTTAAAATAAACAACAGTCTCTGCAAATCGATGTCACCATTATGCTTTCGCCACACCACTAGGCAAATACTCTTTGGAGCACGCAGCTCTGAAATACATCCTATCATCTGTAAAGGGTACGAGCAGTTAAACATCCATACAACGAGAGTCCTTTATCTCCCAAGTTGGTTCCGTTCCTTTTCCATGCCATTCATCAGTTGTGGTTTGGGGGGCACTCCGGCTTTATTTGTCATGATCAAACACATTTGCGGTTTTGCAGAGGAGCTCCATATCGGTGGGGGTGCAGATAATGATGTTACCGCTAATGCTCCAAACACTTTGCCACTTTTCCTCCATAGGAAGAGAAGTCTGTATTCAAGGCAAAAGTTTAAATATATATATTCATATATACGTCCTTATAAACGTCGTTTCACAGAACTTGCAATGCAATTTGAGCCAAGTTCCTTTCAGAGATAGAAGTGAATGTAGCTGCTATCCTCCTCACCTATGGCACCCTTTACATCAGTATCAACCACACAGATGAGATCCGGGTAGTTGAACATTTTCCGCAAACTAGAGCATTGAGGCTGTACAAGCATACGGAAATGTTGATCGCTATTATCAAGTGGTGCCTCAATAACAAATTTATCCTGTGCAAAAATCTAGTGTAAAGGCAAGTCCGTGGAACAGGATGGGTACCTGCTTTGCCCCCAGTTATGCTTGTTTGCATACGGGCTGGTGGGAGGAGCAGGTACTCCTCACGGATCATGGTAAAATGTGGGAAGAATATGTCATCACATGACTCCGCTTTATCAATGACCTCTTTGTGATTTGGAGGGGGTTGCAAAAGACAGTCACAGATTTTATTCAGCAAATCAATGAGAATGATTTGAACTTGCACATTACAGGAAACATCAGTACTACTAAGGTAGAATTGTTGGATCTACTTTGTGAGGGAGGGCAAACTGCAAACAAGACTATTTAAGAAGGAGGCAGCAGGTAATTCTACATTACATGCTGATAGTTTACACCCGTTTCATTTGAAAGCAAGTATCCCCTATTGGGAACTGCACACACTAAAAAGAAATAGCAGTCTGGTAGAAGACCTGGAATGTTGGAAAGTCAGAAATGGTGGAACGCTTCAAACAGCTGGGATATTCCAGCACTACATTAGAAACTACCCTCGCTAAGGTCCAAGGGAGGAGTAGGGAATGACATTTGGTGAAAGCAGGAAAGAGACAACACACTGTATCAGGATGATTACAACTTACAAGAAGGGGCGGATCAGGAGAATTCTTCAATGATACAGGTATCTAATCAAAGAGTATACAATGGTGGGACCTGCAATGTCCAAGCCACCCCAAATAACCTTCAGAAGAGACTCCTCAATGTGGAATGCATTGGTATGTCCTATCCCTGAGAGTCCAAGATCCTCGTTAGAATAGGAAAATGGGTTCTACAGGTGCCATCACTGCAAAACATGCATTCAGGGAGTGAACACCAAGGAATATATAACACAATTTAGTGCTAGACCTATAAAGATAAGGGGAGTCTATAATTGACGGAATTTTCAGTTTATGTGTTGACTTGCAAGTGTGGCAAGATTTTATGTTGGAAGCAGAGTCCTACAGATGCATTTCAGGTTACTCCAACATTTGAGAGTGGTCAGGAATAAGTATTGGTCATATCCAGTAGCCAGAAATGTACATGATGCACATAAGAATGACATAGGATATCTATCATATTATGTGATGGGTGCAGTGCCAAAATCTGTAAGTGGAGGAAATCATGAAAAAAAGTTGAGACATTTGAGGGCAGGTACATTCTCAACCTCAAACCAAAATTCCCAAATGGTTTGAACATGGAGGAGAAGTTGTACCCATTCTTGTGATTTAAATTTCAGTAATCGGACTTCATTTGGAAAATCTCAAATTCAGATATAGAAAAATCTTGTATTGATTAGACGAGAGGCACAAAAATCAAGGAATGAGAGAAAAAGTATATCTAAACAAAGGATTATCTTTCACAGTTAGGAAGTAACATGAATTCTGAAAGTGAAATTTTATTCAAATTTTTTGGAAATTATATTCCTTGTGACTTTGAAGGAAATAATAGTCTAAACATGGATGCATTAATGTTTTCCTTATCTTATATTTCTCTCTCAGAAATAGCTATTTTTTTATTCTCATCTATTCCCCCGTTTTTATCCAATAGGGTTTTTTGGGTTAATTTTTGCATTTAGGTTGATACTACTGGTTTTGACTAGTTGGGCACAACAAATCTGTGCACTGGCACATCATTTGTATTATTCTCAGATGCACAGGATTGCTTTATAATTCAGGGAATATCACAAAGGGTGATAGTAAAAAAATTGTGGAATAATAGTTTGTGCATAAAGTACCATATGCTATGTCAAGGAATGCTTATCAAGATCAAGTTGTCAAAAACATAGTCTTTCCTCATTGACATAACCTAACCATGTGACGGTATTTAAAGGTCGAGAACACATTCGCTTTATATGAACAAGGTCACAGCGGTGACCAAAACGCATTATGGCGGATTAGTAAAAAGCAAATGAAGAAACCTGCAACTGGAGATTCATGGTTGTCTGCGTCTGGTCCCTTGGGAGATTTGATGAGCAAAATGGGAGGTGACGATACATATTTAAGATAAGCTCGAACAGTGGTCATACATGCCAGAAGCGTAGACCACATAGGTGCCATAGATGAGGAGGATAGCAGCTACATTCAGGTCTAGACTAGGCTAAGACTGCATTGCAAGTTTTATATATATATATATATATATATATATATATATATATATATATATATATATATATATTACCTACTGGCGGTCGCCAGTAGGTAGTTATAGTTAGGACCACGTTTCCATAGGAAAACCTCAACATTCTATTTTGAATAACTTTGGCGCCGGTCGACGAATCCTCGCGAATTTCTCAAAATAGGTGGGGCGCTACGCTCCGCTCCTACCCTGAAAGTCTCGGGGGGATCCGTCAAGCAGGGGCTGAGATAAAAGGGGGGTCCCAAAACGCGTTTTTCCCATGCATTTTTCCATAGGACCTTTAGAACGACCTACAGCCCGAACGGCTGAACAGAATTACTAGAAATTTGGCAGAGAGGTAGTCCCTAGGTCAAGGAAGTGCCTTTTGTAGGTTTGGTGTAAATCTGTTCAGTAGATTCTGAGAAAATAGCCTTTAAATCAATATATATATCTGAGCCCGCTTACGGTACGCTTACCGTACGCTTACGGTAAGCGTACGGTGGCGTGCGCGAGCGCGATTCTGATTGGCTCTTAGATCTTAGTAAACATTCGAATCGGCCGAAACCAGGAAGCGGCGGCCGCCATTTTCTGTGTTTCACTCTGAAAAAAAAAGAGTGAAAACAAGAAAAGGGGGCAATGAGGAGAGTTACAGACCCCCTTACATTTGTGAGGGGGTCAAAGAAGGACTGTAAAGTACAAAACAAACATTTATTGATTTTTTAAAAAAATCACGGGGTACGCGTACGGTAAGCTTACGGTAAGCGTACGGAAGAAACATGGCGTGCGCGAAGGAGATTCTGATTGGCCCATAGATCTTAGTAAACATTCGAATCGGCCGAAACCAGGAAGCGGCGGCCGCCATTTTGTGTGTTTCACTCAGAAAAAAACAGAGAAAACAAGGAAAGGGGGCAATGAGGAGAGTTACAGACCCCCTAACATTTGTAAGGGGGTCAAAGAAGGACAGAAAAGTACAAAAAAAACATTTATTGATTTTAAAAAAAATCACGGGGTACGCGTACCGTAAGCTTACGGTAAGCGTACGGTAAAAAAAATAAAAATAAATAAATGAAAAGCAGATTTAAGAGTTTAGAAATTAGGGAGCTCTAAAAAGAGCTGTTGTGTTTATGAAGTCATTTTTTTAGTGGTACCTACAAGTAAGTACCGATGCAGAGTCTAAGGTTCAAGAGGAAGACTCTGTTCCCTTCATCATTGAAGTGCACACCATCTCCTCTATAAATGTCTTGCATGTCATAACGCAAGTTGTTGTGGTAAATGGCACCCATACCATAGTCACGGAGGAAAGCAGAAACAGATTTGTTGACGTGCTTTCTTGCTTTGTCAATCTGCGGACAGAAATGATTGGACCAGTTCCATTTTTGCCTTTGGCATATGTTGGAAAACACAAAGGCAGTTTTAGGGAAAAGTGTAAACAGTTGTGCAAAGGTGTCCTTCATAAGCATTTCCAGACCTACCCCAGTCAAAGTGCCTAGGTCATTGCCACCACAGTGCACTATTATGAGGTCAGGGTGTTGGATTTGAATGAAGGATTTCACCAATGGCATCAATTGGTGCCACTTTAACCCTCTCTGACCAATCCATTTAATGTCTACATTTGGCAAAGCAAGGTCTCTCACCATACCTGTTTTCTCTGCAAACTTTTCACTCCAGAAGACATAGCTGTGCCCTACAATCCACACTGTGAACATCTTCAAAGGAGAACTGGATGCACTCAGGAGGTGTCTTTCAGTAGAATGGCAATATGAAAAGAAAGACAGTTTGGAAATGGAGGCATACATATTTTTTTCAAAACAAAAAGAACTGATTGGCTGTTTCATACCATTCTAGAATAAAAACTAGGCTGTATGTGTAAATTAATAGAAGCATGTTTTGTATTGGTACAGAAAAATGTGTAACCAAAGAACAGTACTATGGATTTGCTGTAAGGTTTGAAAAGTCAAGCACTCTTGCTCTGTGGAATTGAAACATTGTGTGTCGAACTTCTGACCTAACTCTACACAGCAGTGTTCCATGAGCTGTTGCTATGGTAGCAGGCAGAAGTCAAGTTGGGGGAAGGGTACTAGGCAGAAGTCAAGTTGGGGGAAGGGTACTTTTGGAAAAGGGTTGGTTTTCAACCAATAGAAATGTGTGATTACATTTGAAAAAAAGGGGGAAGGACTGAGATTTGAAACTTACATGTATATGTGTGGAAAAATAGAGGGAAAGTTTGCCATTATCTGGTTCTGCTGAGAGGAGAGAGGTGAACACAACAGAGATCCTGGCTCTGATAATCTGCTGTTTGAGTGTCACATTTCTTTCACAACTAACTAATTTTAAAGGTGAGTTTACAGTTTGAGAGGGGATGTATGTGGTAACTTAAGAAATGAATAATAGAAATGGGAATTGTTTTTGTTGTAGTTACACATGGTGGTTTCATAATGTGTCAGTCTGTAAAAGTGATTTACACTTGCCCCGAAAAAAAAAAGAGCAGTAAGTGTGCTTTCAAAATGGCAAAGAAATTTCGTTTTGGGACTAATGTGAAAACATGACTCTGTGTGCATAGAAGAATTATAGGCAGAGATTTATTGCGTCTTGCTCTGGTGATTTCACAGTTGCATTAGATGGAAAGGGGGAGCGAATTTTTGGGGGAAGAAGCAGAGTCTTAGCACACACCCATGTGCTTGCCATGTATAGTCATGCACAGTATTTAGAAGCGAGTGGGGTTTTCAGGTTTAAGTCTGTAATGCAAATACATTCAGCATCACTAAGGCTGGTTGCCCTTGCTGGAGTGTAGGCAGTCACAGAGAATACACATGGTGGTGGTCTGAAAAAACAGCTTGGACATGTGCATTTAAATAAATCAAAAAAAGTGGTTTTATAATGTGTCAGTCTGTAAAAGTGATTTCCAATTGTAAAAAGTGATTTTCACTTGGCCCGAAAAAAAAAGAGCAGTAAGTGTGCTTTCAAAATGGCAAAGAAATTTCGTTTTGGGACTAATGTGAAAACATGACTCTGTGTGCATAGAGGAATTATAGGCAGAGATTTATTGCGTCTTGCTCTGGTGATTTCACAGTTGCATTAGATGGAAAGGGGGAGCGAATTTTTGGGGGAAGAAGCAGAGTCTTAGCACACACTCATGTGCTTGCCATGTATAGTCACGCACAGTATTTAGAAGCGAGTGGGGTTTTCAGGTTTAAGTCTGTAATGCAAATACATTCAGCATCACTAAGGCTGGTTGCCCTTGCTGGAGTGTAGGCAGTCACAGAGAATACACATGGTGGTGGTCTGAAAAAACAGCTTGGACATGTGCATTTAAATAAATCAAAAAAAGTGGTTTCATAATGTGTCAGTCTGTAAAAGTGATTTCCAATTGTAAAAAGTGATTTTCACTTGGCCCGAAAAAAAAAGAGCAGTAAGTGTGCTTTCAAAATGGCAAAGAAATTTCGTTTTGGGAGTAATGTGAAAAAATGACTCTGTGTGCATAGAGGAATTATAGGCAGAGATTTATTGCGTCTTGCTCTGGTGATTTCACAGTTGCATTAGATGGAAAGGGGGGCGAATTTTTGGGGGAAGAAGCAGAGTCTTAGCACACACCCATGTGCTTGCCATGTATAGTCATGCACAGTATTTAGAAGCGAGTGGGGTTTTCAGGTTTAAGTCTGTAATGCAAATACATTCAGCATCACTAAGGCTGGTTGCCCTTGCTGGAGTGTAGGCAGTCACAGAGAATACACATGGTGGTGGTCTGAAAAAACAGCTTGGACATGTGCAATTAAATAAATTAAAAAAAAAGGTTTCATAATGTGTCAGTGTGTAAAAGTGATTTTAACTTGCCCCGAAAAAAAAAAGAGCAGTAAGTGTGCTTTAAAAATGGCAAAGAAATTTCGTTTTGGGACTAATGTGAAAACATGACTCTGTGTGCATAGAGGAATTATAGGCAGAGATTTATTGCGTCTTGCTCTGGTGATTTCACAGTTGCATTAGATGGAAAGGGGGAGCGAATTTTTGGGGGAAGAAGCAGAGTCTTAGCACACACCCATGTGCTTGCCATGTATAGTCATGCACAGTATTTAGAAGCGAGTGGGGTTTTAAGGTTTAAGTCTGTAATGCAAATACATTCAGCATCACTAAGGCTGGTTGCCCTTGCTGGAGTGTAGGCAGTCACAGAGAATACACATGGTGGTGGTCTGAAAAAACAGCTTGGACATGTGCATTTAAATAAATCAAAAAAAGTGGTTTCATAATGTGTCAGTCTGTAAAAGTGATTTCCAATTGTAAAAAGTGATTTTCACTTGGCCCGAAAAAAAAAGAGCAGTAAGTGTGCTTTAAAAATGGCAAAGATATTTCGTTTTGGGACTAATGTGAAAACATGACTCTGTGTGCATAGAGGAATTATAGGCAGAGATTTATTGCGTCTTGCTCTGGTGATTTCACAGTTGCATTAGATGGAAAGGGGGAGCGAATTTTTGGGGGAAGAAGCAGAGTCTTAGCACACACCCATGTGCTTGCCATGTATAGTCATGCACAGTATTTAGATGCGAGTGGGGTTTTCAGGTTTAAGTCTGTAATGCAAATACATTCAGCATCACTAAGGCTGGTTGCCCTTGCTGGAGTGTAGGCAGTCACAGAGAATACACATGGTGGTGGTCTGAAAAAACAGCTTGGACATGTGCATTTAAATAAATCAAAAAAAGTGGTTTTATAATGTGTCAGTCTGTAAAAGTGATTTCCAATTGTAAAAAGTGATTTTCACTTGGCCCGAAAAAAAAAGAGCAGTAAGTGTGCTTTAAAAATGGCAAAGATATTTCGTTTTGGGACTAATGTGAAAACATGACTCTGTGTGTATAGAGGAATTATAGGCAGAGATTTATTGCGTCTTGCTCTGGTGATTTCACAGTTGCATTAGATGGAAAGGGGGAGCGAATTTTTGGGGGAAGAAGCAGAGTCTTAGCACACACCCATGTGCTTGCCATGTATAGTCATGCACAGTATTTAGAAGCGAGTGGGGTTTTCAGGTTTAAGTCTGTAATGCAAATACATTCAGCATCACTAAGGCTGGTTGCCCTTGCTGGAGTGTAGGCAGTCACAGAGAATACACATGGTGGTGGTCTGAAAAAACAGCTTGGACATGTGCATTTAAATAAATCAAAAAAAAGTGGTTTTATAATGTGTCAGTCTGTAAAAGTGATTTCCAATTGTAAAAAGTGATTTTCACTTGGCCCGAAAAAAAAAGAGCAGTAAGTGTGCTTTCAAAATGGCAAAGAAATTTCGTTTTGGGACTAATGTGAAAAAATGACTCTGTGTGTATAGAGGAATTATAGGCAGAGATTTATTGCGTCTTGCTCTGGTGATTTCACAGTTGCATTAGATGGAAAGGTGGAGCGAATTTTTGGGGGAAGAAGCAGAGTCTTAGCACACACCCATGTGCTTGCCATGTATAGTCATGCACAGTATTTACAAGCGAGTGGGGTTTTTAGGTTTAAGTCTGTAATGCAAATACATTCAGCATCACTAAGGCTGGTTGCCCTTGCTGGAGTGTAGGCAGTCACCGCGAATACACATGGTGGTGGTCTGAAAAAAACAGCTTGGACAAGTGCAATTAAATAAATAAAAAAAAAAGGTTTCATAATGTGTCAGTCTGTAAAAGTGATTTTCACTTGCCCCGAAAAAAAAAAGAGCAGTAAGTGTGCTTTAAAAATGGCAAAGAAATTTCGTTTTGGGACTAATGTGAAAACATGACTCTGTGTGCATAGAGGAATTATAGGCAGAGATTTATTGCGTCTTGCTCTGGTGATTTCACAGTTGCATTAGATGGAAAGGGGGAGTGAATTTTTGGGGGAAGAAGCAGAGTCTTAGCACACACCCATGTGCTTGCCGTGTATAGTCATGCACAGTATTTAGAAGCGAGTGGGGTTTTCAGGTTTCAGTCTGTAATGCAAATACATTGAGCTTCACTAAGGCTGGTTGCCCTTGCTGGAGTGTAGCACTCTGGACATGGGCTTTTTAAAAAATCTGAAAAGTGGTTTCATAATGTGACAGTTTGTAAAAGAGATTTTCACTTGCCCAAAAAAAAGAGCAGTTTGTGTGCATTCAAATTGGCAAAGAAATTTTGTTTTGTGACTATTGTGAAAAGAAATGTAGTAATATATTTAAATACAATAAAGGATTTTTTTTTAGTTTTTTTCAGGTATTGCTGAAGAACAGTGAACAAAATTTAAGATGCCTACAAAATCTCGAGTTCAAAAAACGCTAAAAAAAAAACTATATTTGAAGACAACTGGAGGACCAAAGTTAGTAGAAGATGCTCATGTTGGGAAAAAGAAAAAATCTTCTGGTAAGCAGAAAAAAGAATTTCTTAAAAAAATATTCAAAACAAAGAAAAATGTACAAAATGTCTGTCCAGGGAAGAATGTAACAATACGAAGAGAACAGCAAAAAATTGAGAATTTAGTTAATGCAAATATACCTTCTGCAACTGAAAAGTTTTACATAAACAGAAAAACAGCGTTTAAAGAGATACGTAGAAAAATGTTTCAGAGAAGAGTTATGTCCAATTTGATAAAGGATGTGAAGAAATATAAGCAAAAGGCAAAATATTACAAGAGAAAAAAAGAAATTGAAGCCATTGCAGCAAAAGCATTAGAATTAAAAAGGAAACTATTCATATTAATTTTGAATAGGATGCGTACATTAGATAAAATGGTTAATGTACTGAAATCACAAAGCAAAAGCAAAAGAGTAGTGAACAGAACAAACTTTTGTAAAGTGTTTTTAGGAAAGTGGATGCATAGTTCAAGTAGTGAACCTTTTTTTAATGAAGAGAGCTATTTTCAAAGTAATAGTTTGCTGCATGCAGTTGACACCAGAGGTCGTTCATACGAAGTAAAAAATGGTTGCATAATGGAGAAGGAGATAATGGTTCCAAGAGATGAGGTACAAGTGATGGCAGATGAGGCAATGGGGAGACGTCCTAAAGCCCCAGTGTACACTTGGAATTGTAGTAGTATTTGCACTGTGCGTCAGGAATCTATTGACAGATTTCGAGAGTTTCTAAGAGAATATAGTAAAAAAAGTGTAAAACAGAAGATTAAGGTGCTTCAAAGTCTGGATCCATGCAGAGTGAGAGAGAATACTGGTTTGCAGGGTCATTCTCTGGCTTGTCTATCTAGAAAAGTGTGCAATAGTGTTTTCCATCATTTTAGGATGCTGGCTGTTCATCATACTGAAATGAGAAAGTTTGTGAGACGGTTGTATTTTGCCAAAAGTCCAGCAATAAAGTTAAATGAATTGAATAGGGCTCTGTTCCGAGGAACGGTATCAGATGTAGAGAAGGTTGTTGATGAAATTCAGTTTTGTTACTTTGGTCCTGAACAAAACAGTGCAGAGAAGGACACAGTAAATGAGGAAGAAGTGGAAGAGAATGTAGAACCTTCTGTAAGTAAGACATTTAATGATCACATAACAAAATTTGCAATAGTCTCTAATGAAAGACCAAATGTTACTTGTATTTGTTGCCGCAGAACTCATTATAGAAAACAATCTAGGAATGTTGATCTCTACAGAAAGAGTGAAAATGAAGATAATTATAAGTGGATGGATTTTGCCACATATATATTTCTTGAAAATTGTTTTGAATTGGGTGAAGATCAGCGTATTTGTAAATACTGTTACAACAAGTTAGAGGAAAATAGAATGCCGACCAGAGCTGTACATAATAATTTAGAATTGGATGCTATTCCTGCTGAACTTTCTGAATTAAATACATATGAGTCTATACTCATTCAATGTGTTCATCCGTTCCAGACCATAGTACGTATGGAGCCCAAAACTGGTAAATTACCTCCTTCAGATTTACTGAGAGGTTTAAAAGGTAGAGTGGTGTATTTGCCCTTGGATTTGAAAAAAAATATGGAAACTATTGATGCGGATACTTTGGAAACTGAACCATTAATTATTCTGGTTAATGGTGTACCTACAAAGAATAAGAAGATTTGGCAGGAGCTGGTAGATGTGCGGAAAGTACAAAGAGCAAATTTGTATTTGAAAAAAAATAACAAATGGTATGAATCAATTTATATAGAAGAAGAAGAAGAAGAAGACGAAGATTTTCAAGAAGACACAGAAACACCAACTGGACAAATTGAAAAAGTGGACAAGACAAAGGAAGAAGAAATTTATGAACATTTTAGCATACATCCTCTTCATTCGAAAGAAGTTATGGGAGACAATATTGATCTCTTTCAGATGAAGAAAGCAAAAGGAACTCCCATGAGTGTATGGGAGGAGAGCTTGGAAGCTCGATGTTTTCCCCAGCTGTTTCCTACGGGAAAAGGAGGACGATACGATGAACGTCCAGAACAGATTCCAGCTTCAGAGTATCGGACTACAAGACTATATGCTGAAGATCCCAGATTTCGACAAAGTATTCCTTATTTGTTTCATCTTTTATTTGAAAGCGACTTGTCTGCACTGTCTTATGCAGTAAATCACATTTTAAAAAGTGGAGTACATTTACAAAATGTGTCTGCTAAGGATTTTATGGAGAAAGTGCAGCACCGAGATGATCATTTGGAAACACAACTGATCAATCTGATGGCTTGTCAGCGTGGGACAAATGAATATTGGTACCGACGCCATGGTGAACTAAAATGCATGTTACGCAATTTAGGAACACCAACATGGTTCCTTACCCTAAGCTGTGCCGAGTACGCTTGGGATGATTTACTGGATTTTCTACGAGAGGCCAATTCAAACATTAAAAACATCGAATACAAGACAGCAGGAGAACTGTGCTCATTGGATCCGGTTAATGTTTGCAGATATTTCAATCATAGATTTGAGGCTATGATGTCCTTCATCTGCAATAAAAAAAATCCACCCCTTGGAGAAGTAGTGGATTTCTTTTGGAGAAAAGAGTACCAGGCAAGAGGTGCTCCTCATATTCATATGCTGTTGTGGATCAAGGATGCCCCAAAGTTTGGAACAGATACTGATGAAGCAGTGTTATCTTACATTGAAGAATATGCAACATGTGGTATACCAAAAAGCACAGAAGAGAACAAGTTAAAGGAGCAAGTTTTACGTTTCCAAAGTCATCGGTGTGGAAAATACTGTCGACGGAAATACAAGAGCAAAGAAAAATACTACACTAAATGTCGATTTGGATTTCCTAGACCTGTTCTTTCAAATGGAAGAGTAAACAGTTTTATGTCAGCTGTGAGACATACTATCACAAGAAAATCACCTAAGAATACCTACAACCTTAAAAGAAAAGAAGAATCAAAAAATATAAATGACTACAACCCAGTCATTTTATCCATGTGGAACGCTAACATGGATATACAGTATGTAGCTGACAATTCCATTGCTGTTGCACGATATGTAACGTCTTACATTACGAAATCAGAAAAAACAGAATTGAAGGAAATGTGGGAAGAGATTTCTCACGAGAAGACTGTCAGTAAGAAGCTGTACAGTTTCAGTTTGAAGATGTTATCGCATCGAGAAATTGGATCCTACGAATGTTCAGATAGGTTATCTTCTGCAAGTCTCTACTCGAAGTCAAGAAGAATAATTTGGGCAAGTTTAGGCCTTGCAGCAATGAGAAATCGGGTACTGAAATCTGTTGGAGAAATTGAATATTTGGCCGAGAATGACCCAGAAAGTACAGATATATTGAAAACAAACATGTTGGACACATATTATCCCAAGAGAAGTCATCATCTGGAGAACATGTGTCTCTATGAAGTGTTGCAGAACTACATTTATTCACGGAAAGCTGCAGAAGACATTAATAATGGAAAATATAAAGTTGTTGGTGAAGAAGGATGTTTGGTGAAGCAAACCAAAGGAAGTTTGATAAATCACCGGAAGCTGAGTTGCGACACTACCGACAAGAAAGAATTTTACTACTTGGCTCTTTTACAGTTGTTTAAACCATGGCGTACAGAGGATGAACTACTGGGAGAATTTCAAAGCTATGAGGATTCATTTAATGCTTGCAAAGACAGCATACAATGCAATACATTCACAACTTATCTGCAAATGTTAAATGAAGAAATAGAACAGGAAACTACAATTGCAGCAGAAATAGCTAGAGACAGTTCTCAGGACAGCCAAAGTTCAGGAACACACAGTCAAGATCCCCTAGGACAACCAATCGTTGAAAATGAAGCATCAATAGCCATGAATGAAGTGGAAACAGCTATGAATCAAGCTCAAGAAGAATTTATAGACTTAGAAAATTTGGAAAGACAACTGAATCAAGAGCAGCAACAAATTTATGAAGAGATCAAAAACAAAATTGATCACGGATTTCTACATGTAAAAAAAGAGTGCTCATGCACATCATTTCATCCAATCAGGATGTATGTAAGCGGAGAAGCTGGCACTGGAAAAAGTTTCCTAATTAAAGTCATCAGAAGCTACCTAAAGCAAAAAACGGATTCTACTTTGTCTTGTGTGGTTACTGCTCCAACTGGGTTAGCAGCATATAACATAAAAGGAATCACCTTACATCGTTTGCTAATGTTACCAGTGGAGCATGAGAACAAAATACAATTCAACAAGCTAACTGGAGAAGCATCCTTGGAAGTTTCACGAGTATTGAAGAAGATGCAAGTTCTCATTATTGATGAGGTGAGCATGGTATCAAACTTAATGCTTGCCTTTGTGCATTTAAGAATGCAGCAAATTTTGAAGACAGACTATGACGTGTTATTTGGTGGAAAACACGTCATAGTTTTTGGAGATCTTTTGCAACTTACTCCAGTTAAAGGACAACCAGTGTTTAATACTGTGACACATGAAGACACGAAGAAGTCATTGGGAAGTATCGGTAATACAAATATTTGGTCCTTCTTTGAGTACAAGGAACTTACAACTAATATGAGGCAAGCAAACGATGAAGAATATGGAAGTATTCTGAAAGATATCAGGATTGGACTACTCACAGAAGCTGGCAAAAAAGCATTACAGACTCGGCTGCTACATAATTTATTTCCAAAGGAAGAAATAGTTGCAGAGAAGATATACAAGAACATTGCAGAAAACAAAAGTGTCATCTGCTTAATGCCTACTCTACGTGAATGCTCAATATTCAATGAGGAGCTTTTGAAATTGGAAAAGGAAGAGATCAGGAAATTGGAAGCAGTGGACAAAATTGAGGATGGAAGAATTACTGTCACAGTAACAGGCAAACTGAAAAATAAATTGGACTCACTAGAGAAGAACATCTCCAAAACAACTGGATTAGAAAAAAATCTATATGTTTGCATGAACTGTAGAGTGTTTTTAAGGAGAAATTTGGATGTTGAGAAAGGTTTAGTTAATGGAGCGATGGGAAGAGTTGTGGGTTTTATTAATTATAAGAAAAAAGAAGGAATTGAATGTTTAAAAATAAAATTTGATCAGATAGATGAAGTAAAAGATATTTGTCGTTGTACAGTTCGTTTTATGCTTGTGAAAGACTTATATGTACGTAGGAAGCAGTTTCCGTTTTCTCTAGCATATGCTGTAACTATTCACAAGTCTCAAGGATTGACTGTAGATTGTGCATTTGTGAACATTGGTTCAACTGTGTTCAAAGAAGGTATGGCATATGTTGCTTTGTCACGAGTCAAAACATTATCAGGTTTATTCATGATAGACTTTGAAGAATCAAAAGTTAGTGCTGATACAAATTGTGTAAAGGAGTATAATAGATTAAGAAGAAGCTATGCTCCTCATTTGGGTCAGTATCCTGTGTTGGAGAAACGTGTAGTTTCTCGTAAAAGAAAAAATGAGAATATCTGTAGTGAAGATGTAGAGAAGAGGAAAAAAAAGAGGAGTGATGTAATTGCAAGCAAAAAGAAAAAGGAAAATGAAGAACAGGTTGTAGGATGTCATTTTGAAAATAGCTCTGGTGTCAACTGCTACGCAAATGTAGTGCTGAATGTTGCATTTTATCTGGAAAGTTTGCAAGAGCAGATAATAGTAAATCAGGGAAAAAGATTCTGTTCAGAGCTGAGTCTCCTTTTTAAAAAGCTGAGTAAAGATAAAACTCAAATAGAAAGTGCTACTGACATTAGAAAACTTTTAGATGTATGTTCAGGACGAACACAGTTTTCTCAAAATGAACAGCAAGATGCACATGAATTTTTGATGTATTTTCTTCAGGTAGTGGAAGAAGAAGGAGTTCCCATTGACATTTTTTTTGGTCTCTCTTATAAATGGGAACATAGTTGTGATAATTGTTATAATATATGTGGCTCTATTGTTGATAATGAAAGGTTTATTTATTTGACATTGCCAGAGAGTAAAACAGTCACTTTTGCAAAATTAGTTAAAGATGCTAATCATAGCATGAAATGTGGTGAGTGTAATTCTGACATGTTTTCATCATTAATTTTAAAGGAATACGGACAGTATGTAATTTTAATGATGCAACGATGTAGAGCTGATGGTTCAAAATTGGATACTTTAATAAAGAAGTTTATAGGACAGCAATTATCAATTTCAGGAAAAACTTTTGTAACTGTTGCAATAATTTTCCATGATGGACCTACTGTTACTTCTGGACATTACACAGTTTATCTAAAATGTGAAAAAGGCTGGACACTGTGTAATGATTCCCAATTGATTTTCAAACAACGTTTGCCTTTTGATTTAGCAAATTCCTATCTAATCTTCCTGAAACCTAAATTTTAGAGAGACTTGGCAAGATCTGGACAAAATAATTTTACCATTTTACTGGATTACCATTGCAATTTTGTAAAAAAAAGATTTTTAAAATTATCATTTGGCCTAATGGAAAGATAACCAATTGTAATGTGGACTTTTTTAATTTTTAATGCAATTTTGAAAAACCAATAATTTAGAGATTATCGGTAACTTCTGCACATTTTAAATTTTGGAATGTTATTGGACTGCCATTGGAAATTTTTTCAAAAATGATTTAAAAAATTACTATTTGGCCATGTGGAAAAGTAACCAATTCTATTGTGGACTAAATAAATTATTCAAAAAATTTTCGTGAACCAAAATGTTACAGAGAATCGGTGAGATCTGGACAAATTAAACATTAGAATTTTATTGGATTTCCGTTGGAAATTTATTCCAAAAAAAAAATTAAAATTACTATTTGGCCTAAAGGAAATGAAATCAGATGTATTTTGGAGTTATTTGAGATATAATATTGTGATTATAGTTCTGAAACAAACATATCAGACGGTATTTAAAACAAATAAGTATTGGTATTAGATGATATTTTTTTACAATATTATGCATTTCTATAATGTTAAGTTTAATTAAAAAAAGAATCAGGGCTTTTTTAATACAATCTTTGTGATTGGTATTTTTTTTTGCCCGCTGTAAAATGATGAATGCAATTGCTTTCACAATTTATAGTGAAATGCAATATATTCTGAAAACAGCAAAAATAAGGCAAAAAGATTTTTGGGTAAAAAATGTAAATATGTGTACTGTATTATAAAATGTTTAAAAAATATTAATACTTTTTTCTTTTTTTCCAGATAGATATAGAAAATTTTCGAAAACTACAAACATTTTTAAAACTATTTTTTATAAAAAGAAATGAATAAATATTTTTTCAGTGTGTATGGTAAGTCAATAATAATAATTGTAGTCTCTCAAGGACAATGTAATGTGATAAATGATTTTTAGTGTTTTTTTTAAAAAATAAAAAAAAAGTACGCGCACCGTACGCGTACGGTAAAAAAAAATAAAAAAAAGTTTTTAAAAACATATGTAAAAAAAAGATGAAAGATAAGGTTGGCTCTTAAAAGAACCGTTGTGTTCATGCAGGGACAGAGGAAAGAAAGATTGGGAATATTAGACGGTACGACAAGTGTGCTGATCTATTTTACTGTTCACCAGGGAAACACTGGTCTCCCTATAAGTAATTAGATCGTGACAAGTGGCGCACCGTACTTCAACCCTCGCAAACCGAGGGTTAATTTCCAGAGGGCCAGCAAAAGGAGATTCTCCCCCCACAGATGAAGGGCTCACCTGACCTGCAGAAGAAGGAGTCAGCCCTGCAGATGATGGTCCAGGCTGAGCTGCTGTGGATGTACTGGCTCGTCTTTCTGAAGAGTTACCTCCAAAAAGATGACCATGTGTCCTTCTGTGTACATCCTGGAGGTGTCTCTTCATGGTGTGATTCCCAAAGGAATACTTCCTGTCAGGATTACCTCTAGAAAGTGCACGCTGACACAGCCTGCAAGTAACTAAGGGTGCATTCACCTTTTGCTGGCCTTCAGGAAAAGTAAAATAATCCCATACATAAGAGGGCTTTTGTTTCCTCGCTCTCTGCCTCAAGACAGTGCTGCTGGTGCTAGCCTCACTCTCAGAAGGGCTCTGCTGTTCTGCCATCGTATCCCAAAGACAAACCAGCTCCTTCTCCCAAGGGATCACAAGCAGAAATGAGGGGAATGGGTGTGGTGTAGGAGAGTTCTAGAACTGAAAGTAGTTTCAACCAATCAAAAGTTGTGTTTCATGATCACATGACCTACCGTACGCTTACGGTACGCTTACGGTACGCTTACGGCAAAAGTGCGCATGCGCGTAAAAAAGACACGCGCTTGCGCGCATGCGCATAACAGTCATTTCCCGGCACTTCCGCGTAACGTGCGCGTGTGGCGTAAGCGCGCACGCGTCCCACGCGCAGTACGCGCGGCTACGCAAAGTGCGTAACTATACGCAAGCAGCGTAGATAGATTACGGACGTTGCGTAAACCGTACGCTTACCGTGAGCTTACGGTACGCGTACCAAAAAAAAAAAAAAAAAAAAAAAGAACTGGAAATAAATTTTACATGTTTATTTTAAAAAATATATTAAAAAAAAATATTTAAGGATTTTAAAAATTAAAGCATAGTCTTTATAAAAGGTAAGTAAATTAAATTAAAAATATGTTTGAAAAAATTGAAGAATAAAAAAAAAATTAGCATTTAAAAAACCTTGCAAATTCACTGAAAAAACCATGGGTTTCACACACGTTATAGTTAGGAATTAGCATTTTAAAAACCTTTGAAATTCAGTGAAAAAACCATAGGTTTCACACACGTTATAGTTAGGAATTAGCATTTAAAAAACCTTAGAAATTCAGTGAAAAAACCATAGGTTTCACACATGTTATAGTTAGCTGGACATTTTACTCGTAAAAAACCAATGAAATTGCCCCGTTATAGTTAGTTCAGCTAACTATAACTCGCGCGCCCGCAATGCACTGCTGATGACGTCACATATTACATCACTCATGACATGGTCAGTGACATCACTCATGACATCACTGATGACATCTCAAATGACATCACTGATGACATCACTGATGACATCATCCTTGTGATAGAGTGGCAGACCTCCTCTTCCCCTAATATAACCTTTGACACACACATTCAAAAATAGAAACTACAATGATCAAAACAATGGACATACCAATACCAGATAAAACAACCTTTTCAGTAATTCTAAGACCCACATACACATCCACTCATTCACCAACAGTCCAATTCAGTCACTCATACATGTACTCACTCATCATATGTACTCATACACCTATACATCCTGTTACACAATGCCACTCATCCATAGAGTTACTCACACACATAGTCACTCATGCTAACAAAGAATCAAACATACATTTACTTGCATATACAGTTATACACACACCACCACACTTACTTCTACGGAAACTTACACATACTTAGTCTTTTAAACAATCACTTATAGAAACACATACTTATTCATACAAGAACTCTTTCAATCTCTCACTCTCACATATACTCACATATATACACAAATAGTCACATATACTAGTTTAAAACATATGTAGTTACTCATAAAGACACTATTGAGACAGTCATTCACTCACTAACACATCCATGCACACACTCATCCACCCATACAGTCCTGCACACATGCTGTGTTCAACACATACAAACAGTGAGTCACTCATTCATACACCTATGCACTACGTAATACCCCCCACCGAACCATGCAGACACTCAGACTGATACTCAAAAAACCAACTAATAACCTATATAGACACCCATGTATCTACTCACCAACCCATGCAGCCACTTATACACAAAGTGAGAGACTGATACAGATATATACATATTTAAACATTACTCACTAAAACATGTATTCACTATGATACACTTAATCAGTCAGTTAAACAATCAATTTTTCAAAAACAAATCATCCATTTAGACACTTATATACCCATTTATTCTTCCATTGACCTTGAGATATACATATATAAAACATATTTAATTTTCAGAAAAACCCACATTCACTGGATGATGTCATCAGTTCTTGATGCAATATCTTGGGTTTTTATATATTTTTTCATTTTTTTTTCTTTTATTATTATTGTCTTTTACTTGCACAGCCTTGAGGAAGTCGTGGGACTACTTTCCCTTTACGACGAAACACGTGTTGGCTGTGACTGTGATGTTCCTCTTGAAAGCTTCTTGAAATAAAAAGAAAAAGAAGAAGACCTGATACATGACTCTTCGAATTGTTTTATCTATTGTATTTGTTACTCACAAACACGAAAAAAACGTTAGAAATTTTATATTCACGTGTGCTGGGGATTTGTAACAAGTTGTGCTAAGAGATAGTATGGCCAATAGATAAAGCCCCACGGTGTTAAGAAGAATTAACTAATGGGCACGAACGCTGTCTCACCTTAAGGTATTCAAAAACCACTGTTCTAAATAAATTTTCCTGTTCGTATTAAAACTCGTGTTGTTGGTTCTGTAAGTGAAGAGCGCATATATGTTTAACTGAGACGAGGTCCAAGTGCGGTTGTTGATGAACCGGGAAAGCTCAGAGCGGGTGAGGTCAGAAGACTGTTACCATGAAGGCCTCAACGTCAAAGGAATGCTGCTTGGCATAGGTCCTAGTGAAGCCCTCAACTCTAGGACTTAGAAACATTTCTGGAAATCAGATCTCCTTCAGTGGGGCCAACTAGTAAGCTCAGGCCAACCGACAACTCGATGGTGGCCTTGATGGCAATCCCGGTATCTGTCAGTTATTCATTCAGAAAGTTGGCAAACAGTATCTAAGTCCGAGCTTTTGCAGTTTGTGCAGAACAAGTGAACCTGGGGACCATCACTTGGGGCTTAGGACTCACTATGAATGAGAGCAGCATCAGGGTCCAAAGCAGATCTAGCTGGAACTCATTAGCTGGGCAGTTGCAGGGAGAGAGGCCTCTGGAAGCATATTCTGTCCCTGTAGCTCAAATAGGGGGGCAGCCACCTGACCCTTGAAGTCACTTCTGGATCCTGGGTTCAAGGCATGCAGGTCCAGTCTTTCTTTAGGTTCTTTAGACAGCACTGGAGCCCTTCCAATACTCCACAGCTCCAGGAGTGTTCTTAGAAGAGGTCTTGTGTTGTACACCTTTAATCCTAATACCAGTGTGTGGTTGGAGGGCAAACCAGTTCTGGTCAGTTCCTATACCCCCGACTGAGTTAGTGCCAGTCTGTCTAGAGAGACAAAAGGGAGGAAGTCTCTCTCTTTTTCTTTCCCCCCCCCCGGTCTCGCGCTGCATCAGTTTTTCTGGTAGCAGAATGATGGTTTTATTGCACTGGTTTGGTGATTATTGCTTATGGATTTGATTATTGCTTATTGATTAACAATTTTTTATTATTGATTATTGATTGTGGATATTTGGATGAGTATTGATTTATGTACTAACATTCTATGCTGAGTCACGTTGCGTTCCATGTTGTTTTTGAAGACTTCTGGGATGTAGGAAGTCGGATGCCTTGTGGCAAGTGAAGTCACATGGTGAATTGTTTGTTGCCCTGTAGGTACACGGGGAAAATGTGTGACGATTGAAGTTGCATGAAGCATTGTCTGGGTTCGATTTGGTAACATCGTTGTGTGTTATCGTTAGGGACATTTCTGTGTGAAAGAGGTGTATGGGTAGCGAAGGCCACCTGTGAAATTTTGGTCTTAAGTAACAGGAGTCCACGTGAACTCTGATTACGCTTATCACTGAAAAGGTAATAGGTGTTCCCTGAGCTTGAAAGAAGGATAAGGTGGATGCTACTTTATTAACGAATGTAATAATTCTGTAGTAGGGCAGAGGTAAGCGCTGCTCTCGGGAAAGACAGGATTCTGTGTGGATGAACTACATTTTCCGTATGAAAGTGTGTAAATGAAATAGCATTCGACTCAATTGTGAAACTCTGGTTTTATTTCTCAGGAGCAGAGCGTCTCCAACAGGTGTCTTATTTCCAGAGAAATGGTTAGTTAATGCTTGTTAGAAGGGTAAGGTAGAGGGAAGTACTACTTTATCGCCGAGTGCAATTATTCCGTAGTAGGGCAGAGGTAATCGCTGCTCTCGGGAAAGACGGAATTCTTGTGAGAAAAGTCAAGACTATCTCTTTGTTTGCGAAACAGATAATGGTGGCGTTTTTATGTCGTTACTAACAGAATTTGAGTAAAAAGTGAATGTAAGGAAGTTTGCCGATAAATTTTGTTAAGGAGGGGTCAGCAGAAGCAGGAGTAGCGAGAAAAACTGACGTCAGAGAAGACCGCGCTGGGATTGGAAAGTCAGTAAGAAACGTAGACGCTCCTGATTGGTGCGTTAGTGTGCGCCGCGCTAGGAATGGAGAATTACAGGGTGACGTAGACGCTCCGGATTGGTGCGTTAATATGAGTCGCGCTACGATTGGATAAAACAACAGAATAGTCGTAGGAGAAATCTAGCGATACTGAAAAGAGAAAATGATGTATTACGATCCACCAGAAAAAGAGAAAAAGTCCTGGTTCGGAAAGATCAAGAGTTTATTTAAAAAGGACAAACCGATTGTGACTAGAGAGGGACAATTGCTTCCTCCACCAAAATCACCTGCATCCTTTATGGTTGCGAAAATGGCTATCATACATGTATTTGGTTAGATAATTGGGCAAAGTATACCAAAGATGATGGAGTTTTAGCATTTCCGGAACATGGTTCTTTCAATTTAACGGTATTGAGGAATTTAAGAGAAAGAATGATGAAACTAGAACCGAGACCTAGACCTACTCAGTTTGAAGCATTGACAGAATGGGAAGATGAGATGTATGACAGAAAACGACAGCGGAGTGGCGGAAGGTACAAATATATGTTTGGTAGACCGTGTGGACAAGAGAATCATGATGATAGAATGAGGAGATGGCGAAGTGCAAATATGACAGATGGTATGCTCCCTATGAGAAGTGCTGAAGAGACTAGTAGTAGAAAATGTACAGAAAAAAGAAATAATACAGAATCAGAAGGTTATAAGTATGGTGTGCATGAGTCGGAGGATGATGTTCTTGAGGACATGTTTTATAAATATCCACCCGTATCAATCAAATTCCACATTGTTGACACCAAGTGCCCCAGTAAAAGAATCACCACAAAATATAAAGTTTGAATCAATACCACATGAGGTAGGAAGAAATAATCCCTTTAGAGAAACAGAAAATACACAACCTGGTAAAATGGCAAATGAAAATTTAGCTGAATTAGCAAAAACAACTTTAGAGTTAACTGAAGAGATTAGGGAACTAACTAAAAACTTGGAAGCTGTAACTGTTCCTGTAACAATAGGACCTGTAATGCCTATTTTTGATAAACAAAAGGATAGTGAGCATTTCCTGATGATTCCTTATAACAGTAATAAACAAACCGAAATGCAAAGAAGAGGTTCAAGAGAGAATCCATGGAGACAAGCGGTAGGAATTTCTGAACAAAGTACGCCTAAAAATTTGACAGTAAATCAGAGTCTAGTGAATAGAGCAATAATGAAGACAGAATCAGTACCAGGGTCACCAAAAGGTTTAGAACAAACACGAAATGAAATAATTCCTGTAGGTCCTACTTCTGATGAATTAAGTGAATGGCTAAGGAGTTTACAGCAAAAAGATGCTGAACCTCAACCTTTAGGTGTGTCCAAATTAAAATTAGTTTTAGAAGAACTAATAGTAGGAACTATTCCCACAGAAAAGTTAAAAGCTTATCAAGATGAAGAATTAATGTTTCTATGCAAAAGTATAACATGGAGAGCAACTCACTAGTTAGGTATTTTTAACTAATACAAACACCACTCCCCCAACACTGCACAACACATAGTTTCACAAAAAAAAGTGCTCCTACGTAAATCTCGCAAGTCGTAGCACGCCCCAAGCAGTAAATGTTTGGGATGGCCCCAATGATGAAGCATGTCACCTAGGGGCAACCCTGGGTGAGTGAAAGCATTTTTCTTTTCTAAATTGTTGAGGCTAACCAATTTGGTGAACCCACTGTCTGTTGACTTAGGCTAGTTTCTCATGATCCATTATCTATGGCTCAATTGAGTGTGCCAAAAAGAAATGGCCATGTCATAATTGCGGAAGAATAGGGCATTGGAGAACCGAGTTTAAATTTCCCCCAAGCGCTAATGGTGATAATGCATCATTGAATCCACAGGTACAGAATGAGGTGAGTTGTCAACCGCAGCAACAGCAGCAGGTTGTTGCCCAACAGTGTCAGGTGCCAAAACCGCCTTTTCCACAGAGCGTAAATCCTCAGAAATACAGTAATGAAACAGGATTCTAGAACGAAGAACAGATAACTAATCTGCCGCGCGCTAGTGCTGTTTCGCAGTATTGGCTACAACGCGATGAGAGGGAGTCAGAAGAAAGCTATTGATGGTGCCGAGGGGAGGAAGAAGAGTGTGTACTTGGCGCAACTCTAGAAGTAGACCAGACAGGCCCTTTAGTGGATGGAAAGGTAAATGACGAAAAAATTGCTTTCCTAGTAGATACTGGTGCTACGCGTTCAACTGTTAGGTCCGCTGATGTCAAAAGTCTTCCTCTCTCAGATGAAACAATCCAAGTAGTTCAAGTATCCAACAGACAGATAAAAACATATCTCACTGAACCAGTTAAAGATAAAATAGGGAAATTTTCTGAAATGCACCGTTTTGTCGTATGCGATTCAAGCCCTGTAAATTTGTTAGGGAGAGATTTGCTGTGCAGAATGAACTGCACAATATTCTGTACTCCTGATGGCATAGTTTTTGAGACTCCTGATGAGGATGTACTGTACAAAATGACTATAGCTAATATGGAACCTGAAGTTACTGAGGCATTTGCTGTATTTTACCCTGAAGAATTGCCTCAAGAATTGAAGAAAACAGTAAAAACGGAGGTGTGGGATTTCACAGGAGAAGATGTGGGATTAATGAAAAATGTAGATCCTGTAAAAATTTCTGTAAAGGAGGAGTAAGTTACCCAAATATACCACAGTACAAATTGACATCCGAAATAATTGCAGGAGTCACTCCTATAATAGACAAAATGATTGAACAAGGTATTTTGAGGGAAATAATGAGCAGTCCATGTAATTCACCAACTGAACTGAACTTTTAGAATAGTGCAAGACCTGAGAAAAATAAATAAAATCGTTGTATCATGTTGTACCATTGTACCAAATCCATCTGTGATTTTGTATCAGATTCCTCACGATGCAGAATGGTATACAGTGATTGATTTATGTCATGCTTTCTTTTCCATTCCGTTGCACCCTGACAGCCAACAGATTTTTGTTTTCCGGTTTGGTGAACGTATTTTGGCATGGTGCCGAATCCCACAACGGTATACAGAGAGTCCCTCGATATTTAATCAGATTCTTAAAAAGTCTTTAGAAGATTTAAAAATGCCTGAAAGTTCGGTATTGGTCCAATATATCGATGACCTACTTGTGGCATCGAGAACTCGAGAAGCTTGTGTAGTGGATACCATTGCATTGTTGAATCATTTGGCAGATGGAGGACTTAAAGTATCCCCATCGAAATTGCAATTTTGTCAAAAGAAATTACAATCTTTAGGCCTCAAAATTGAAAAAGGATTAAGATAAGAAACTGCAGATAGAATCAGGATAATAAAAGGAATGAGAGCCCCAATGACTCAAAGAGAAGCGAGAATGTTTCTTGGAATGGTTGGATATTGTCGTCAGTGGATTAGTAATTTCTCTTTGATTGCAAAACCTTTGGTACGCTTGACAAGGAGTGATGTAAAAGATCCCATTGAATTAAATAAAGAAGAGTTGAAGGCTTTTAAACAGTTGAGAGACGGTTTGTGTGAACCACCAGCTCTTGGCATGCATGACTATGAAAAAAAAATTGAGCTCTATTGCAGCAAAAGAAATGGATGTGCAATTTCTTTGTTAATACAGAAACACAGAAAATTGAGGAGGCCAATTGCATATTTTTCAGCTATGCTAGACCCTGTAGCTGTGGCATTGCCTGGTTGTCTGAAAGCTCTAGCAGCTACCTGTAAGAGTCTGGAACAGAGTGAAGAAATTGTGATGGGATATCCCGTGAGAGTGTTTGTACCTCATGATGTGGCAATCCTTTTAAGAAGGAGCCGCACTCAGTTTATGACGCATAGTCGCCTGACCAAATATGAGAAAGTCATCTTAGGTGCAACGAATGTGAGCCTTGTGAGATGTCTGAATGTGAATCCTTCAACATTGTTGCCTGATGCTGAGAATGTGGAAGTCAGAGATGATGTGGATCATGACTGTTTGGAAGTGCTTGATTTCTGTACCAAACCATGTCCTGATATAAAAGATGTACCTTTGACAGAAAGTGACTATGTGATGTTCGTGGAGGGATCATGCTTGAGAACAGATGAGGGAATACTGAGTTCAGCGTATGCAGTATGTACGGTAGCAGCTGTTTTGGAAGCATCTTGTCTAAAAGGAGTAAAATCAGCCCAAGTCGCTGAACTTTTTGCATTAACAAGAGCATGCAAGTTGTGGAAGAATGTGAGAGTGACTGTGATAACCGATAGTCAATACGGCTTCGGTGTAGTGCATGACTTTGGGCAAATCTGGTCCCGAAGAGGGTTTTTGACAACAAGTGGAACTCCTATAAGGAATGCTGAAGTGGTTGGAAAGTTGCTTGAGGCGATACAGCTGCCTAAACAGTTAGCAGTGGCGAAATGTGCTGCGCATTCCAAGTCCGCTGATTATATTTCAGCGGGCAATCGGTTTGCCAACTATATGGCTCAGTATTGTGCACGCAATCAGAACTCAGTGAATCGTGGGAGAGAAAAAGAAATGAATTCATGTCCCTTGTTGTTTACTAACACTGTGAATACATGGGAAGAAGTGAGGCAGTTGCAGGAAGAAGCAGGAGATGAGGAAATGAGACAGTGGGTAATAGCAGGATGTGCACCACAGGAAACAGATCACGTGTGGGTTTATTGGGATGGAAGACCAGTCATGCCTGACAGCATGGTTTCTACCATGGCACGGATGTATCATGGACAAGCACATATCGGAAGAGATGCTATTATTAGACTTTTCAAACGGACATGGTATAATGCAAAATTTAGACTTGTAGCTGAAAGCCTTTGTCAAAGATGCCTTATATGTCAACAATTCAATCCTGGAAGAAAAACAGTGGTAAGTCTGGGAACGATAGGACGAGAAGGAGGGCCTTTCACAAGAATGCAGATTGACTTCATTGAAATGCCCCCCTGCAACAGGTTGAGGTATGTTTTAGTGATGGTTTGTCTGTTCCCTCGATGGGTGGAAGCATATCCAACTAGAAGGAGTGATGGAATCACAGTAGCCAAGCTACTATTGAGAGAGTTCATTCCTAGATTTGGTTTTCCAGTCACGATCGAGGAAAACATTTCCATAATGAAATCATGAAATTAATTTGTGAAGCATTGAATGTACAACAGAAACTACATTGTGCCTATCGCCCAGAGGCTTCTGGTGTGGTGGAACAAGTAAATGGCACCATTAAAAACAGACTGGGAAAAATGTGTTTAGCCACAGGTTTGAAATGGCCTGATGTCTTGCCTCTGGTACTCATGACTATTAGATCTATTCCGGATAATACAGGCTTGAGTCCTCATGAGATAGTGATGGGGAGAGCAATGCAACATGTTTTCATACCCGTCAACAAGCTATTACCTATATATGATGACTTGGTGTTGGATTATTGCAAGGGCTTGGCTGATTACATTCATTCTGCGTTTCATCAAGTTGGATCGGATGCAACCACTCTTGAAAAGAAGCCAGTTAATGATCTGAGCCCAGGTGACTGGGTGAGAATAAAAGTGCATAGAAGAAGAAATTGTTTGGTCCCAAGGTGGGGTAAACCACGTCAGGTGATACTGACCACAACGACAGCTGTAAAACGTGCAGGCGTGAAGAACTGGATTCATGCTAGTCACACCTTGCGAATTCCAAATCCAGTGGATAACAAAGAAGGAGAATACTTTGAAGAATCTGATACAAGTTCCGAATCAGATACTGAAGAAATAAGAGCAAGACAAACTCCTGAAAGTGGGGAGTCAGAACCAAGTCCAGCTGTAGCACCAGAGAATCTTCCATTAAGATGAAAATTGCAAATTTCTGACACCAGCTCTGAATCAGACACAGAACCAGTACAGGCACATAAGAGTGAAAATATAAACAGTGAAGAGACTGTCAAAGAAATTCTTGATAATGAAGTTCCGTATGAAAAGTCAAGAGAAATTCCACCTGAAATAACAGAAGTAGATGGTAAGGTACCAAATACAGAGAGAGAGGGAAAGATTGTCACGGAAGACCCCCGAGGAGATGTAGGGAGACCATACATCCAGGTAGAAGGAGGGACAGTTAGTCAGCAGGAAGATTGTGTGGAAGAACCATGAGGAGGGACAGAAGTAGTTAAGAAAAAGGAAGTGGTGGAAAGAAAGACTACTGAAAGTAAGAGTTAAGATGGAACTGAATCGGAGGACAGTGACGAAGAAGTACCAGAAGATCGAGTCCTGAGGAAAAGAGCTTGGAGAACTGAGAGAAATGAAAAAGGAAGTAAGCTAAAAAGGCCAGCAAAGGATGAAATTTGGCCAAACAAGATAAAGAGATTGAGATACAGATTGACACGAGTGAATTCATCCAGAGCTGAACAAGAGAAATCAAAAGACGTTGAACAGACACTCTCAGAGGAAAGCAAAAGGACTAGAAAACCCAACCAGAAGTATAAGTCACCAGAATGGTCGTATGTGGCACTTCCTGAAGTACGAGAAGAGGCAGAAAGCCAAGGAGATCTAGAGGTGACTGTACCAGAAGTGGTTGAGGAAGACGAAGAATCGGAAATCCTGAGAGTTATCTTGTCCGACATCGGGGAAGAGACGGATGTTCAGGAAATTCTGAATCAAGATTGTGAAAGAAAAGTGAAAGACGATCAAATGCCAAACTGAAGAGACAAAAGTGCTCTAGAAGGAGAAACTTGAAATTTACCGAAAAAGACATAAACCGAAAAGAACCAAGTAGGTCTTAGAGCCTTGGGTTAGAAAAAACTAGTTGTGAAGTAGAAGAGGCTAAGTCAAAAGACACTGATCATTTTTCGAAATGGCAAACACCGAAAGTGGAAAATCTACATTTATGTTCCTTAGAAGATGGTGCAAAATGTGTTGTTGTTGTACAAGATTACTAATGCCTCTGTGGAGTGCGTTAGCTTTAATGATCTCATTTAAGGTTACATTTAAACAATAGAAGGTCATAGTAAGAATAAGACTGATATAGAAAAGATTCAAAAGATTAATCCGACTAAAATAGATAGAAATTATTTACATAAAGATAGGTCCATAACTGATTTTTCTAACAATGTTTTCTCAAAATTATTATATGAATATGTGAAAACAATGTATGTGAGGGACTGTTATGTCTGCATGCAGTTGCCTGCATCAGTGTCTGAGGGAGTGATGTATCATCATCTCCCAGTGACATATGGAATAACATGTAGCGTATTAGCAAATCTGTTTTACAAAATAGGGAAGCTGGAATACTATTTTTCAGATGTAGATAACATAGTTTCACAAGTACCTGTAGTCAATAAACTGAATAAAGTAAAACCTGCTAAAGTGTTAAGTGAATTTTTCTTAGAAACTAAAGAATTAAAATTAGAGTCAATATTCAGAAATAATCTAACTTGTAGTCTGAAAAGAGAGGAGAAGACTTTCTTAGATATGGTAGAAGAAAGTAGATTAAAAATGCAAAGGAAGGTACCTGAGGGAAAAGAAGAAAAGACAGTTTGGGATGTTGAAAGAGAAAAACATTTGAAAGGAGAAGCTAGTCCAACAATGGCTCTAGATTGGCCTCAGAAAGGGAAGTTGTGTATTAGAAGAAATCAAACTGCACATGATAACTATTTTGTAGGCACAAGTGATTGCCATGATACTTATAGAATCATGGGTGGATGGGGATTTAAAGGAGTAAATGATCCGGTTTTTCCTAGATTTTATTTTATCTGCAGGAACAAAGCTTATTATCGATTACCTGACCATTGGTATGGCACATGTTATCTAGGCCTGGTTTTCCCAAAGATATTTCATGTGGGAAGAGAAAAAGATGGTGCACATGAGATAGGTAGACAACTAACAAGTAGGAGAAGAGAATCTTGGTCAGAAATTGTAGGAGACATTTTTGCAGTGTTGATACCAGCAGTTGAAATATCTCTGAATGCACATAAAATTAGAAATTTATCAACAGTAGTAGATCGCTTGTCAACAAGCACTGCTGGAGGATTTTTATTGGTAAACACCTAAATAGTTGCCATGTGAGCCATGGTGATGCAAAATCGACTTGCCCTTGATATAATTTTGGCAAAAGAGGGTGGAGTCTGTGGAATGCTGAAAGTTCAACATTGTTGTACTTATATTCCTGACGAAAGTCAAGATTTAAAGACGTACATAAAAAATATAACTGATTTGCATGAGGAGATTGTTCCACTGGAGGTTGAAGGTATTTGGAAAAAGATTGGAAAAAGGTTTTCTACTATTAAAGACTTTTTACTAAAACTAGGAAGTACCTTTATCGGTAACATTTTATTTCCAGTAACATGTGTGGTTATTCTAGTATTAATTCTGAGATTAGGATGTTCATGTAGCAATAGAAAGAAAATACAAAATAACATAAAAAGAGAAACTGTAAAGAAGAGAGAGAAAGAAAGAAAAGAAAGAGAATTTGAAGAGGTAGAATTAGAAGAATGGAAAGAGAATATGTATAAAAAGACAAGAGAAGAAGAGACAGGGGAAACCGTCATGTGATATAACAAAATTTAAAAAGAGAACTGAATTCATTTCTATTTACAAATTTAATAAAAATTTAAGGTAGTGTGGTGATGTTAAAAATCACCAAAGGGGAGATTGATGGAGCAGGTAAAACAAAAATTTGTATACCTCCTCTATTTTGCATGAAAATACTAACTATATAACCTACTTATTATAATTTTACTAATGGTTTGCTGTGTTAAACTAAACCAACCATTTGCATAAACCAATTACATGTGGGATATTGCTATTTGCTTGGCATAATAACTCTAAAAACTAAAATATGTACGCAAATTAATAGTAGTATATGTGGTAGTAGGATATCGCATGATTTATGTTGCTTATATGACGTTTGCGTTCCTGTTTTGAACCGTAAAGGTGAGTATTATTGCTTTAAATGTCGCCATGAGCTAGGAAAATACTAATACATAAAGGGATTAGTGAGGGTTTTACATTAGAATCTTCATTTCTTTGTAATAATTATTCTTTTGTGTTTGTTTCGCTTAAGTTGACATTTCGGCCTACCAAAATATGGCGTCCGAAATGGAGTTCAGAAATGGCCACCGTCTCGTGAGCGCAATATCTAATGCACAGACTCGGATGGCTCCGTGAACTTACCGACGACCCCAAGGCACAGTGTTCCTGGTCAAGGATAGGAACATGGAAGACTGCCAAACTTCACTGAGTAAAATCTGGTCTAAATGAATGTTCCCCAAACCAGCCAATCACCTTCTTTCTTAGCCTAAAAATGTTTCATGTTATTCTGAAATGTATTATCAAAAAGAGTAGTAGATTAGGGAGGGGCGTTCTGGGCATTCTGCGGTTTCGATGACTGCACACCCCTGTCGACCCCACAGACTATGACAGATGCTTGCACGATTTCTGGCCCTTTGGAGATATTTGGGACTGTAACGTGCTGTGCAAAGAACTTTCGGAATTTGAGCTTTGGCCTGCTTGTTTTGGACAATTTAAAAGCTAAATTTGGTTATGCAGAGCTAAATGAATTAGAGAAAATCCAGATAGCAAGAATAGGTAAATATAAATGTCATGCGATTTGTGAACAAAATTCTAAACTTGATCGATTATTAATGCTGATATTAATGGGAAATAATATTTAGATAAACAAATATGATTAGCAGAAATTACGAGTTTGTGGTATTTCAATGAAAAGAGTAAAGGATTCTGAGTCTTAAATGTGTTTTTGCTGGTTCTAAATCACCATCAACCAATCCAACTAATTGGTCCGTCGACCAAGTGGTGGAGTGCCTTGATGTTTAGGATCAGGAATCTATAGGTGGTGAATGCTAATGTATATTCTGTAAAATAATTTTCAGTATTAACCTATGACAGAGCCAGCGCTGCCACAGTAAAAACTGCTTTTATGGGTGTTTCACTGCAAGGACATGTAAAACATAAATTATACATGTGCTACTTTTAAATACCATGCACCCTGTCCTATGGGCATTTAGGGCCTAGCTTAGGGGTGACTAATATGTTTCAAAAAGGTAAGTTTAGGCCTGACAAAAGGTTTGTTTTGCCATGTTGAAATGGTAGAAACAACTGACCTCAAATCGAAAAACGAATAGAAATGGGTAGGCAAAAATGTCAGGGAGGGATGGTCCTAATGCTCCATCAAATAGGTCGTGGCTACTTTTTAGTTGCAATGTCCCTTGCATGCACTCTGGCAGGGCCCAGATGATGCAACTGGAGCACTCCACTTAGCGTTCTCCGATTAGCATAATTTAAAAGTATGAGGCCAAAGCTTGCATTTTTCTATTGCTGGAGCAAAACACTGTTAGAGCTCCCTGGAAACAAAGCTTTCTTTCCTTATAGCCCCAGTCCAGTCCTGGAAGGATCCCCATCTGTAACAACACAACCACAAACCTGATACAATTAGAGAGCAGCTCCGAGTGTACAAAGGTACTAATCCGGAAGTTTAGATGTTTCTTGATCAAGCACTTAAATTAGATTTTGGGAATTTTAGTAATGTCTATGGAATCTTTATACGTGGGAGGAGGGCATAAATAGATATGGACACCTTGCAGTCTGTGCCTAAAAATCAAACTATATCACGCTGGCAATGCCCAGCGAGGCATAAAAGATACAAGATTACGTTCACACACAAGAGACATGGTCCAACAGTTTGGACTCCGCTACCCTCTTTGGGGGCAGGCAGATTAGCTGGTCCCATGATACAATGATACAAATTAGCAAACAAATGATCAAGTTTGAATTTGTAGTAACAAGAGATGGATGAAGAGCTTAAGTGGATGTAGTGGTACCGAGTGCTGTCTCTTAAGCAACTTTGGATGGTCATAAGCACCTTGAATCTGCCAGGTACATCTTTAGGGCCCAATTGCAAGTTTGGCGGTGGGATAGCTGGACCGCCCTGCCACCGCACCGCCAAACCAGCATAAGAACAGCCCGCCGAACTATGACTTTTTTAGTTACTGGTGGCCGGTTTCTTTGTCGTTCCCACGGTGGTGCATATAAAATTGGCACGGCAATGGGAACATCAAAGGAAGTTCCAGCACTGCATGGAATGTGAAGTCCATGCTGTGCTGGAACTGGGGGTGCATGTACAACATGTACCTCCCTGTGTGCAACCACATAGAGTGAGGCACAAAGGGGCCCTGTGGGGCCGCGTTTTTTCCCTCACCGCCACTGTTTTTATGGAGGAAAGACCTCCATGAAATCAGTGGTGGTAAGGAAAGTCATAATATGCTTGGCGGGACCATAGCAGTCCTGCCAATCATATTACTGCCTTGAGCCCACCGTGCCACCGCCAGGGAACGGCGGTTCCCGGGCAGAGTCTGTGGTCCCAGGGTGGCACGATCGCCAAGGTCGTAATGTGGCAGTGGAAAGACTGCCACCCCACCACGAGTCTGGCGGTTTGAAGACTGCCAGACTCATAAATAGGCCCTTAGTTTGCTTGGAGCATGTTCCTTTTTCAAACATGTTCTTTACATTTTATTTTTATTTAGATTTTGATGCGAATGAGTGCATCAAACACTTGCATTGCAATGAGCGGGATACTATAGAATTCTGATGATAATAATAATGTTTCTTCTCGCCAGCTGCACACATGTGGAGCTCATTACCAGCGCCCACAAATCACCTTTGCACTCCTTTTATGCTGCACTTCAACAATCAAAAAGTAATGTGTTTATTGACCAAGTTTCAGCTTATGAAAAAATAACTGCATTTAACATATTCCTTAATCATTTCAAGGAAAACCCAATTAGATGTCTCAAGTATTGATGAAATCAAGATGCATACTATGCAGCTGAAACTAATTGCACACAGCCAAATGTCAACATAGGCAGGAGAATATTGAATACACATGTTCTAAGAATTGAATAAACCGTGGAAGGTCACAGTTCAAAATTAAAGAGACTCTATTAAAGTATGGCCGGCTGTGTAATTTCTAATTTATCATGCGCTGTTGAGCAGAAATATTTCCTTTGTATGTTATTCATAAATACCCATAATGCATCACCATAGTACATGCTGATAATTGAAGGCATGCCTGGAGCTGGGATGAGCCATTTTATTTCATAGTTTATGGACCGAATATTTGTCTGGACCTTAACTGAGCTCCACCATTAGGCACCAGGATGATGCCCTTGAACCTTTGAGGTTCAAGTGGAGCCGCAGCCCATCTGCAAAGGCGTCCAGACACAGATCAGTGCTTGGCTCCTCTGCGCAAGCTCAGTAACAGTAATGGAATGAAGTGCATCAAGTAAATGCTTGAACAGTTCGACTGGATCTGCCTTTGCAAAGTTCGGGACATTGCCCAGCCGGTGCACCTCCACACTTATATGTACAGTGAGCTGTTCAATGCACATTCACACATTCACTCCTTGTCACCTCCAGTGAGACCGCCATTCCCGGCATCATTTTGAGGCAACCGTAAAGATACAGTTAAGTAAGATGACTGACTTCTACTCAGATTACAAGGTGGCAACTCCCTCTGCACAGGCCATGAAGAAAGTCACCAGCTGACCTTAAATTTAGATGACTACAGTCCATGAAGAAAGTCACCAGCTGACCTTAAATTTAGATGACTACAGGCCATGAAGAAAGTCACCAGCTGACCTTAAATTTAGATGACTACAGGCCATGAAGAAAGTCACCAGCTGACCTTAAATTTAGATGACCAATACTGTTAGGCTAGGTTTAAACTGGCGGGCTGGGGCTCCACAGATCACCAGCCCTGTTCCTCCCCAGTAGGGCTTGCACTGGGGTCTTCCACCTCAGACCTGAGAGCAGCAGATCTTCAGCAAGGCACAGCATTCAAGTAACAGTGCAGATACTCACAGCATCCACCAGGTTGACCACTGACTTCGCAAAGCTGTTGGTGTGGGCGTGAGAGGAGCGGTACTTCTTAAACTGAAAGGAAAGAGAAACGTTTGTCAGAGGAACTCAAGACATGCCAGTATTCTCTGCAATGCTTCAATGTAGTAGAGTTTTTGGGTCGTGCTCAATTCTGTGTACTTCTGTACACTATCAACGAAATACTGACCAAATGATACATAGTGGAACACTATAAGCGAGCGACTGGGGCAGCTGGGAAATGGACGCACACAAACAAACAATATTTTAAAGAATATGTTTTCATCGGTCTTTGTTTCGCTTTTCTGCCCTTTAGAGTCATCTGTGTTTTCATGTGAACTGAATCTGAATTCTTTATTTTCGGACTCTATTGTACACAATGAATGCAGGCTTAGTCATTTCTAATCCATTTGTGAATTTGTAGATCAGAATAAGAACAAAAGTGGGATCAATGGTTGCTGCTGTCATTAATATTTAAATATTTTATGTATTTTCTAGCTTTTTGTGGACAAAGCTGATGCTAATTCGAGCATTTAGAAAGTGATTCACTTCTCTCCCCTTTCTCCCTTCCACCCTTTTCCTCAGAATAATAGGTCATTGGCACATCTTACTCACTTTTGAATAGGGGTGCGTTGATTCCATCCCATAATTTGGCACCACAATATTTGACTGATCTTGACTTAGTATGTTTTCATTTAAACAAATAACACATTGTACTTTTCTTTGAAAATAGTACAATAACACTTTAAAATCTTACTAAGTTATGACATACTAATATTAAGCCTGGGCAAAGCACTACGCTACGCTCGCGTAGCGTTGCGTAGTGCAGCGGTCATTTTTTGCTTGCTCGCGGTCCTCAACATCAAGTTGGCGACCACGAGCAAGCAAAATGACATCCCGGCGAGACTTTTTCCTTGTTCGCGATCAGCAACATCAAGTTGCCGATCGCGAGCGTGGAAAATAAACATCCCGACGAGATTCTCAACGCGAGGAGGTCTGGTTTCTCATTGCGAGTGGTCGTGTATGTTCGCGACCGCTCGCGATGAGAAACTACCAGTCTGCGTTGAGAAAGCTGCCGCTCAAGTAAAAATCTACTCGAGTGGCAGAAAACTACAGCTCGCACTGTGCAAGATGCCGTTTTCAATGATTGCACAGTGCCGGTTGCTTGTCCGCACTGTGCAATTATTGAAAACTGCATCTTGCACAGTGCGAACAGGGTACAACGCAGTACGCGAAGTGCTACGCGTAGCTCGCGTAGTGCGAAGTGCACTTTGCATAGCTTCGCGTAGTGCTACTTCGCAAACTACGCCCAGGGTAGCCAGATGCATCTTTCAAATCAAGGAACTGCACTTTTCTCTCCGACTGGTTGGTGAATAGGAATGCATTTTGCTGCGCGACCTATGTACAAATAGGTCGAATTGCATTGCAAATTGTCTATTTGTAGAAGGTCAGAAAACAACTTGCCTAATGAATATTAAATAGACAGATCATGATTGGACTCTCTGTGATTTGCTTCCAATGCAGAGGCTGAGCTCCATACCTTCATTTACTTTCTGAAACTTAAAACATTTTTGCTACAAAAGCAACCAGTGTTTCTTAAAGGACCCTTTGCTGATTTTTCAAAAAACAAGTTTCCTGTTAGGAAAACATTGTGGGTGTAGTCTGTGGTCCCAAGGACAACTTCCCGCTGTGGCTGCCTAAAAAATTTACAAAAGGGAAGCTGTACGAAGGGGACACATCTCCTTTGAGATTTAGTTTCCACCTCCTTTGAGGAGTTGGATTACGGTTCCAAACCACTGTATATACCATTGCGACTCACAGGATGGTGTAGGAGGCTGACTTGGTATATGGTGCACACTTGTTAAAGTGTAGCATCCTGCACCAAACCAGACAACACTTATGGTGTTTTTAGTGGTTTGGATAGTCTTAGAAAGTTCTCTAAGTGGTAGCTGTGGAGAGCAGCCTTCAGGCTTAGTCTAGGAGGGGTGTAAACTAGCAGCTTGTTTCAGCAGTATCTAGTCTTATAGTGCAGATTAAGTGAAAAAGAACCACACAGTGAAGATATAAAAATAGTTATATATTACAGACACTCACTAGCCCAATGCCATATCTCCTACCCGGAAATATAGTTACAATCCACAAAATACTTTGATAATATGACAGGTAAGTAGCACGAAAATACAGCAGGCTACATGGGGGAGACCAAACCATATACAAAAATAGTGGAATACGACTAACGATCAAAGTCAAAAGTGGACCCAGAAGACTTAGAAGTGCTGGGGGACCAAGGAACCACCTGAGGTAAGGACCCAGGAACCCCACGAAGGCTGTGTGCTAAGTGAATACACAACCGCATGCTCAAGGTAAGTCAATGGGGAAGTTGCGGTGGCAATTCTTAGGAAAAAGGACCCTTCCCAGAGGGCTTGGAAGACACCTGTGGAAGATGGACGTTTTGAGAGTCACCCCACCCGTGTATACCCAGGAGACCAGGTTACTTGCCCCAGGGGAGCCAGGTGCATAGGTACAAAGTGACGCCAAGAACCGCCATAGACCCCAATGGGTAACTTCAAGCAAGATGCTGCTGATGAAGAAGCTGGAAGAGACTAGTGGAATCCATGGGTGAATTCAAGGAGAAGAGTACCTGCAATCAGAGAGGACAGAGTCTATGCCACTCAGGAGTGAACAGGAGGCACAGGAGTTGGGTGTCCCCCATTGTCGGCTGTTGCAGGGGAGTTGATGGTGCCCTTGTCTCTGCAGGTAAGTGGACCAGGTGATGCAGGGACCACCAGGAACAGTGTATGAGCTGTCCCACATCGGATATCGATATCCAGGGGGTTGGTGTCCAGCAGGCGCACCAACAGGACTTGGCAATGGCAACACGTGGAAGAAGATGAAAAGATACAGTGTCAGCACCAGCAATGTCCAAGAGACTCACCACGTTTAACTAAGTCTGGTAAGACCCTGTGCAAGCATGGAGGGTCCTACCTTGACAGGGCCTGAAGATCTCTGGAGACAAGAGTCGTCCAGCCTTAGCAACAGTCAGCCGACGCAGTGCACAGGGACTTGGTTCTGGCGGTGTTGACGAGGGATCCTGGCCTCAGACTCAGTCTGAAGAAAGCGCAGGCCTCGAAGAAGTTGCAGAACCACTCCTGTGTAACCAAACCTGTTGGAGTCTGTAGGTGCCTGCGGATACAGGGGAGTGACTCCTTCGCTCCAAGGGAGATTCCTTCGGGTGTCTTTGGATGTCCATAGGCCCTCGACAGGACCTGTAGGGAACACAAACACTGGCGATGCAGCAGGCTTGCAGAATAAAGAGATCAGGAGCAGGCAGAGTCTTCCCAGTTGCAGTCTTGGTTCCCAAAGCGAAGTCCGATGTGATCAATCCGACGCGGTCCGTACGACTCGGTCAGAATGTCCAGACGGATGAAGAGGACACAGAGTTAGATCTGAATTGAATCTCACATCGAATCTAGGGACCCACCCTCAGGTAACCCTTAAGTACCCTAAGGAAAGGGTTGGTATGATTCAGGGGTCCCTCTCAGAGGAGGGGCATGAGAGTGGGGAGGATACTCCCATGTCCTTTGTCCAGTTTCACGCCAGAGCGGGAGCCCACGGCTCCCCAAACTGGTTTGAGCTAGAGTATGCAAGGAGGGCACCAAAGGGCCCCTAAAGCAGTCTGAGGGGACTGGAAAGTGTCCCCACCCTGTCCCAATACACTAAACCATGTCTGGGAGGTGGTCACACCTCCCTGCGACAGGATACATATTGTTCTGCCCTCACCTGCTCGAGCTTGCAGCAGCAGGAGGGCAGAATTGTGTCTCAGGTCGGCAGCAGCCCTAGCTTGCTGTCTGGTTCTGGAAGCCTGCTACCGGGAGAACTGACGGCCTCCCAGAGGTGATCTACAGTGCATGGAATCATACCGCCCACACCGGTTACAGTGTGGGGGTATGATTCCAACATGTTTGATACTAAACATGACAGGGTTCATTACAGCCAGTTTTGAGATGGTCATCGCATAATGACCAATGGCCACTCTATATATCATAATGGCTGATGCACTGACAACCCAGGAGAATGGACTCCGAAGGTTGTAGGGGTGTACTGCACATTCAGGGGCACCCTCACACTTATAACTGAGCACCCTGCCTTTGGCACTGAAAGGCCTACTAGAGGTGGTAACTTAGATTTTTTAAGTGCAGTGATGCTAGATAAAAGGAAACATGTTTCGTGAGAGGTGCAAGCACCCACTCACACAGGCTGCAATGGCAGAGTTTGGAGGGTCCCCTATGGGAGGCATAATGAATAAATGACGTTACATCGCGGTGTTTACACCGCGATACCTTTACAACGCAGGCATTAAAACGCAAGTTGTTACAACGACTTGCGTTGGAGGGCACTGGACTTAGGAATAATATGATTTACTATTCCAACTCCAGCCTACTTTATAGTAGGGAAGGTGTTGGAATAGTAAATCATACTATTCCTTAGCTTAGAGCGCCATCCAGCGCAAGTCATTGTTATGACTTGTGTTGTAATTCCCGCGTTGTAAAGGTATTGTGGTGTAAACACCGCGATGTAACCGATGTTTCCTGGCATAATACATGCCTGGTGTACCTAGGCCCTAGGTAACTGAGTACCATGTAACAGGGACTTTACTAGGGTACACCAGCAGCCAATTAGGACTGTACCAAGGTACTAACCATAGCCAATTTAGGTAGGAATCACAATGACTGGGGTCCTGATTAGCAGGATCCCAGTCAAACTAGTCAGAAAAACAGTATGACACCAGCAAAAATTGGGGATCCTACTTTCCTACAGATGGGACACACCTTTCACACCCCATCCTAACTGTGATTTAGGATGGGTTGCAAAACCCATTTTGTGGCTAAGAAAGGCTTTTCGGACTCCAAAATGAGTTTCATACATACTAAAAAGCAGTACTGAAGCTTCAACTCCTGTGATTTGGCGAATGGCAGGGTTTGCAACAGAAAATTATTTTGTGCATTTGCCCCCAAGTGCTTTAATAGGCTTAAGAGTAATAAACAAATACATACACAAAAACTGTTATGTTATTCGTTTTTGTAAAGCACACACATCCCAAAATGGTGGCCAGGCGTTAGAGAAACTGAGAAAAGCAGTCCAAGTACCAAGCAGGAAAGGAATCAGTGAAGAACTGGAAGAAACCCGGTCAGAGAGTGTACAGCCAGGTCTTTAAGGCTTTTCTGAACTCAAGTCCTAGCAGTGGGAGAGGCATGGAATTCCACAATAAAGCACCAGACAGAGAACAAGCCCTGCCACCTGAGTGAGCTCTTTCAACTTTGGGGATGGAGCGGAGGGAAGAATCATGAGAACGAAGAGGATGAGCGGGAACATAGAACTTACATTTGTTTTTCAAACAGAATGAGCCAGACCGATGAAGGGCCTTGTGTGTTGTACCCAGAGATTTAAAATAAACTGTTTAAGCCTCTGCAACCAATGTAAAGTGACAAGGGCAGCAGAGGCAAAAGAAGAACTTTCCCAGGCAAAAACAATTTTGGCCACCAAGTTTTGAATATGCTTTACTTCTTCAAAACATTATGGGAAGCTCCTAAAAAGTAGTCGAGTTGGCTGAGAACAGTGGGCTGAACAACGATGCGGCGAACCAGTGGGGAGAGGCAAGGAATTATTCTAATTCAAAAGCCTTTCTGAGCATTAAAAAATCTCAGAGACAACAAACATCAAATATTACAACACAAATTACAGAGCAATTAACGACATTCCTGCGAAATTGGAGATATTGTTCTCTAAATAAAAAAGCACAACTAGTTGAAGTTCTCAACCCTCCTACAATTTTCGAAGCTATTTTTACTTCCAAACATCACAAGACTGCAAACCACGGAGTCAATATCTGGCGGGTCACAGAATGACCTCATGTTTATATGTTATCACCGTCTTTTAAATGTGATCTTCATACTTTTATTTGTTAACTTGTGGGGGCGATCCTCTTTGTATTTCTCTTTTTCCAGACTCAGACTACACTTTAGGTCTGGGTAGAGACAGCTTGACATAACTCATCTCATAGCAAAAAAAGAGAATTCAGAGGAAATAGTGAAGGGCTTTAAGGACGTATTTGAGCAGTTACGCATTTTTCATTTTATTCCTGCATTGGTGACAGTGCTAGGAGCAAAGATGCTCTGCACTCTTCCTGCCAAGCTTGCCTGGCACGGATTTGGTACTCCAAGCTCACGGTGACGGTGTGTCTCCTCCCCAGGGAAAACAGCAGCAATCACGTTTAACATAAAAGCAGGGCCTACAGCTGCAACAGCAGCTGGCACACCAGTGATCATAGCTGCTGCAACAACAAGTGAAAACAGCAGCTACAACAGCTGACACTATGGAAAGGACAACAGCAGCAACAACAGTTTGCACACGAATAACAACTACAGCTGTGACAACAGCAGTCACACCAGCAGCAAAAGCTTGCACAACTGTAGTCATGAAGGCAACGACAATAGCTATATTAGCATAAGCAACAACAGCGGCCACAGGAGCAGCAACAGAGTAACTACAACACAAGCCTTAAAAGAAGTGACCACACTCACTACCACTGTAGCCATAACAGCTTCAACAATAAGGCAGGAACCATAGTGGGAACAACATCTACTACCATGAAAGAGAAAACAGCAGCAACTATAAATGAAACCACAGCTGTCACCACAGCTGGGGCTACAACAGCCACAACGATTGGGACCTCAGCATGACCCACAAATGTAACCACAACAGGGGCTACAGCAAAGACCCTAAGTAGCAACCAGAGCAGGGACCACTACAGTGATGACAGCTACCACTGTGATATGGAAAACAACAGCTGCCAGCAGAGAAAAACAAGAACTACAGCAGCAGCCATTGTTGCAACCGCAACAGGGATCACAACTGTAAAAACAGCTGCCATCATGTCAGCGACAACAACACCAACAAAATATGCAAACAAAGCAAGGGCAACAGCACTGACCTGCAGCTGTAGCCACAAGGTGGAAAATAGCTACAACAACAGCAGGAAGCCCAGCAGCAGCACCCAGTATCACAGCAGAAGCAACTGCCATCACAGCAGCCACTACGTCTCTCACAACAGCCAACATCACAGCAGCAACAACAGCTGACAAACCACCAACAGCTACAAGCACAACAGGGATGAAGCCTGTAATAACAATTGGAACCACAGTCGTCACCACCATACCAGGAATCAGAGCTCTAATGATTTTTTGGTAACCAAACGAAGGACCGAAAGTTGCCACAAGAGCAGCAAACGTAGCAGCAAAAATGGCTTCTATGGCACTAGAGACAACAACAGCAATGAGAGTAACCGCAACAGCTTTGCCACTCTCATTGCAGCAAAAACAACAGTTGATGGACGGAACAGTCCAGCACGAACTGCCAGGCCAAGTCCTCCCTGGACTGAAAATAAGCATTGTAGGACCCGTTTCGGGGTTTCACCCCTCATCAGCCAGGATAGCTTGACTCCAGTGGCATGGAGAGCACGGGACCCACATCTGGGCATACCCATTGCTCTCGGGGTGACAAATGCAAAAACAACAATTGATGGACAGAATGCAGAACAATGTCATACATTCACCCCAGTACAGAGATCTGACCCTAAATCCATACTTTTTTGCTCGCCATGCCATTGCAGTTTGAACCATGTCATATGCAAATCAGTCTTGGCCCTGTGCCCAAAGGGAACAATCCAGTCCAAACTGCTAGGCCAAGTCCTCCCTGGACTGATAACAAGCATCCGAGGACCGGTTTCAGGGTTTCACTCCTCATCAGCCAGGATAGCTTGGTATGTAGAGTTGCTTATTCCACACAGGTCAGATTCAGGTCGAAATTAATCACTGGCATAAAATAAAAAATGCACAGGGGTTTAATTCGAAGTTTGATTGTAAGAACATCAACATCCTATTTCTGGCCCAAACTATCTAAAGATAATTGGTCCATTTAAAGTACTTTATGCAAGCCTTAGTTTGTAGTTAACTAATTTTGCAGGATAGATTGGTGAACACCCTGCACTGTATATCACAGAGTAGGTCAATCTTGCCTTCATCCTACTCGTATATAGGAATTTGTGAAAATATGTGAGTTCATTTTTGCGAATCACATGAAAATCTGGGAAACATTTGTTTAAATATTTCAGAATTTTCAAATTGAACTTTGAAATTGTCTTTGTAGATTCTTCAAAATGTTAATTTGGCATTCGACCCTTGTTTCTTTGACAAGCAATGTAAAAGAGGAAAAGTAAAAAGGTATGAAATTAATAGAACAATCAATGGTGATGTCAATAGCCCTGTCTTTAATTGGCTGTGCCTTTGTACTAATATAGGCACACCTGTCAACCTACTGTCATACAGGCTTCAGGTAAAGCACTAATTATGTTTTTTTTAAAACACACCTGCCCTTAAACACACACAGGCACACCTCTCCTTGTGCACCCACATAGCACACCTCATACCCTGTACTCACACAATCATATGGAGGCAGGGGAGATTTTTCTACACTAGACCTGTATTCTGCACCCTAACACTTAAGGAGCCAGGAACCCAAAGACAGAGTTTACAGGAAAGAGAACTGTACTCTCAGGGTGGGCCAGTATTCTCACTTTGAGTCAAATTCTAGCAAGGGACAACACAATCAAGACTATATGACAGAACAAACGGGTGAAAGACACTTATCTGGTTTAAAAAAAAAGAATAGTAGAAGAGTTTTTTCAAAAAAATTATTTTACCAGTGGCGGCTCCTCCGCTAAGGACCATCGCCCCACTGCTATTTCAGCAGTGCTAAAAATAAAAATAAAATGATAATGACAGGACGTTATTATAATTTTATTTTTCCATTCGGGACCCTGAGCGAGTTGAGCTCAGCACTGTGACACCAGAGTAGAGTGATGAGTTGTCTGCACTCTTCTAAGTGCACATGACAGTTTGGCCGGCCCTCTTATTCTGGGGCCTTCCTCTGGGATTACTGACTCTGATAACTGGCCAGTGCTAAATTTAGGAGGTATATAGTGATCAGGTGTAATTACAATTGGTATGTGTTAGAAATGGAGGTCCCTAGTTGGCAATGGTTTGCATCTTTGTCCAAGTAGGGACCCTTCTTCCTAATCAAGGTAAGGGGGATGTAACCCCTGGTACGAGTTGGTCGGGCAACCATTGCAGTTGCATTGTGAAGTGAAGTGGTGCAGCGTGCGGTGCCCTCATGGTGCGGTGCAGGCAGCGGCTCTGTGACGGTCGTCCAGCGGCATCGGTGAGATCAAGGCTACGGTGCGGAGTAAGGCGATGCTCGATGTGGTGCTATCAGGTCACGGTGCAGGCGACGGAGCCGGACGATGTCCGGGCGGTCAGCAACGGTGTCGGTGAGGTCTGGGCTGAGGGAAGCGAGGCAGTGCCACAGAACTCAGCGCAAGCAGCGGTGTCAGTCGCCCAGCAGTGCCGGTGAGACCAGGGATGTGGTGCGAAGTGTGGCGGTGCCTTCTGTAGTGCCTTCAGGAAACAGAACCAGCAACAAACTCTGGGGCAGGATACACACACAGTCCCTCTCATTGGTAGGAACAGCCGCAACAGGCCAACCCCAGACAGCACACAGCAAAGGGGAAGTACTTGTCCTCCAGCTTTTCCCAGCTCTTCTCCTTAGTGGAGGTTCCTCTTGAATTCCAGAAGTGAATTAATGTTCAGAGGTCTGGGACCCACTTTTTATAGCACAATTTCCTTTGTTCGCTGGTGGCAGAGAAGCTCTTTACCCAGCCAAAACCAGTTCTGTCCTCTCTGGTGCAGCTGCCTGGCAGGAGATGGAGATAGCATTGTCCCAAGCAGACCAGGCCCATTCAGGTGTGAAAGAAATCTCCTACTCCTACTCTAAATGCAGCCCAGATCTATTCAGCCCAGCCCTGACACATTCAGGAAAGGCAGGACACACATCACCCCCCCCCTCCGGGGGCTCTCTTAGAGAATACACACCCCCAGCCTCTGTCATTCCAAAGCCAGACAGTCAATCCACAAACCAGCAGAGGCACACAGGATAGCTAAGCAAGAAAATACCCACTTTCTAAAAGTGGAATTTTCAAACACAGAATGTAAAAGTCATCAAATCAAATCAAATCAAATCAAAATCAAATCATGGGTATTTATTTAGCGCAACATATCACCCTAAAGTCTCATGGCGCTTTGCGGAGGCTCAAAAGCTTGGTTTAGGCAGAGGCTAGTTATGAATCGAACAACCAGGTTTTTAGCTCCATATGGAAACAATTGTGATCTGAGATGATGCATAGGTGTAAGGGTAATTTGTTCCAGAGGGCAGGTGCGAGAAAGGAGAAAGATCTCCCCCCCATTCTCATGGCACAAATTTTAATGGGTGTTAAAAGGAATTTACTGCTGGATCTTAAACTCCTGCATGGGAGGTACCAGGTGATTTTCTTTCTCCAGTATCTGGGGCCTTTGCCATGTAAATTCTATGGTCTAAGCAAAGGATTTTAAAATGGGTCCGCTTCCTGACGGGAAGCCAATGAAGGAGCATCAAACTTGGAGGTGAAGGGGTTTTTGGAAGGAGATTCAGCACCAGTCTAGCAGTAGTCTTCTGCAGGACCTGAAGTCGGGTAAGAAGACCTTCATTTATTGAAGACAACAAAGCATTACCGTAATCCATACGGTTAATGATCAGGCCTTGGACTAGTGGCTTCCTGGCTTCCATCAGGAGCAATTAAAAACTTTGCGTAAATTTCGCATAATGCCAAAACAGGAGCCAATTAAGTGATTGACTTGATCTTTCATTAGCAGGTTCCGGACTTATTGTTTTGGCACTGGAGAGAGTCCCAGAGTTTGAGGCCACCAGTCATTTGACCAGTGGTCATGAGCTATGCCAAAAAGGACTATTTCAGATTTCCCTCCGTTTAATTGTAGATGGTTTAGATTCATTCATCTGTCAATGTGGATCATGCAGTTTTGGAAACATAACTTAGTGTCAACTGGATCTGGATCATCCTTACTAAAAGATGCATCTTCATATTCTTCAGTTCAGGCACACTAAACTTTACCTTCCCATCTTGTCCCCATGAAAAGTTATATAAATAAAATGTCATTAATAAACTCCCATTCTATCCTACAGGATAGATAGCCTTTCAATAGTGAAAATCTAAAGTGGCAGTATTTCACTATCAGGAGATGCCACACACATCAGGGCATTTCCTACCTTTCACATACACTGCACCTTGCCCACATCGGTACATTGGGGCTACTTTAGTGGTGATTCACATGTAAGAAAAGGGAAGGTATGGGCCTGGCAAGCGGGTACACTTGCCAGGTCAACATGGCAGTACCAACCTGCGCACAGACACTGCAGTGGCAGGCCTGAGACCCTTTTGCAAGGCTACTTGTGTGGGTGGCACAATCAGTGTTGCAAGTCCACTAGCAGCATTTGGTTTACAGGCCCTGGGCACACACAGTGCACTGTACTAGGGTCTTTACAGTAAACCAAATAAGCCAATTATGGAAACACTAATCCACAACAGTGGAAAAATGTCCAAAGCATCTAGACCAGCAAAAACAAAGCCCAACACACAGCAAAAAAAGGAGGCAAAGGCAAAAATACAAGGGAAACTCAGACCAAGGATGCCAGGTCTAGTTATATGACAACGTACCTGTAAGGGAATGTAGGTTTAGAGGCACAATATATTTAATGCACTTAAGAGTGCACTGCTGTGGTGTCAGCCCACATTTAAAAGTCAGGCTGCTTTTAAAATAAAACTATGTCCAAATTCGACTTTGGAATTTAAAAGTACTTCCAAAGTCGTAAACTACCTAATTTTTACATATTAGTCCCCACTAAGGTCTACCCTAGATGCCCCAAAGATAGGGTGCCATGTTAGAAGAGGTAGGACATGATAAAAGTTGTTTTATATGACATAGTGATGGAATAAACTTCCAATTTCGTTTTACCCATTGGAGCACATTAGCTCTACAAGCTAACATGGGAGTGCTTTATTTAACATGAATAAAGTCCATCTATTGACAGGAGTGAGCTAAAATATTAATTAAAAATGTCAAAATAATAGTTAGAATAAATCCAAAAACGTGTCAGGGCTGGATTTATTATACCTATGACAGAAAATAAGTTATAGAACTTGCTTTTCTGATGTGCCTGAATCCAGCTCTAAAGCAGCATCTCCTAATTGGCCAGCCTTTGACAGGCTGAGTCAAGCTGCTCTGATGAGGTGTGAAATGGCCTGCTAAGAAATAAAAAAACATCTGTATGGAGGAACTTGCATCTCCAGAGCAAAATGCAGGAAGAGGACTGGGTATCCAAGCTAGTCTTAAAATGGAGAAAGACAGTAAAGAAAGGAGCCAGTCCCACCCCCACTTACTGCATCCCAAGCCCCGACGGGAGCCCCTGTAATTGAATTAGCAGAAGAACTGGAAGTGGAGTGTTAGGGAGAGTTAGCCACACCCGTAGGTTGGGTTAGCCCAGCCTGAACCTCCAGGAAAGATTTTCTTCATTTTGGATTTTTCTGAACAGTGCATTTTGGGACAAGAAAATACCACAATTCAGGGGAAGTGGTTATCATAGAGAGTGGCACCCTGCACCCCATTGGTCAGTTGTACCCCCTTCTTGCCAGCGCAGAAACCTGTACAAATATGGGAGAAAAGCCCCGCAACTCAGATTCCTGCCTGGAAGAAACAAGTAGAAGGACTGCCCTGCTGAACCCCTGAGGACTGCACTCTTAAGGACAGTATTTGTTGTACACTTTGGGCTTCACCAAAACAAGGACTTTGCCTTGCTTCAAAAGTTTAAGAGTGGACTCTCTGAAAGCAACAGGTTAAGGGAGCTCCACCTGCATCATCTCCATCAAGGAGACCCAGCTGAGCAACTTCACCTGGACATTGAAGTATTCGGCCAGATGCATTCACCTGGACTTTGAAGTATTAGGCCAGGTGCATTGTGGGTCTTGTAGTACTAACTTTCAAGGAGCAACTCAGAGCTTCTGGAACCTTGGGTTAGTGTTGAGGACACTTTAAGCTCCAAAAAAGGACCTCCGGAAGAAGACCATTGAGACCATTTGGAGAATTTTCATCAAAAAGCTCCATAAGTTGACCGACCTGTCGTTGAGGGTCAAGCCAGAGACGTCAAACTGTGACTCAGCCTGAGATTCAGGTTTGCATCACTGAAGTTCTGGGGCTTTTTGATATTTCCGAGCCCTCCAGGAGTAAACCAAGGCTTTTTCCTGAAGCAAGCTGCCATCGTCAACTCTCAACTTGGCCTGCTGGAGAGCCTCGCTCAATGTTGAAAGAAAAAGCTCCATAAAAAGAGACTAAGTCTGAATGTAAAAACTTGACCAGGCCCTCGCTCTTATTGTATCTAACCCGTACCTCATCGTGGTCGAGCTTAAACTTTGACTTTGTCTCGGTCAAGCAGGGCCAGATGTCCCAAGTTGGCAATTTTGGCTTTTGGGCACTAGAAAGCATTCAATCTTTTAAAATTCATATCTCTTGTTACCTACATTGGATTTTTGTCATTTTGGTGTCACTTTAATCATAAAAATATTTCCTATTTTAATAAATTGGTGACGGATTTTTAATGTGTGTTGTGTCTTACTTCTTTACTGTATTGGTGTTTTAAAATACTTTACACACCTGTCTCCTAAGTTAAGCCTGACTGCTCATGAGCTAAGCTACCAAGGGTTGAGCAAGGATTAATTTATTGATATTTGACTGGACCTTATTTGTGATTGTGGTGTTATTACTAGCTGTAAGTACCTACCTGGAACTACAAATAAACCACTTTCCAACAACATTCCTTAAATAGCTCTTGGACTGCTCAGCTACCCTTAGAGAGTCATGCACTACAATTGGATGTTTGGTTCCCAGTGGAGGGCAAATGGGGACATATTACTTGTGAGGGTTACAGAGTTCATGGCCGGTTTCCTTACAAAAAACATGCAGGCATGCAGTTATAAAATTACAAATATGTTCAACATTACAGTTCGCTGAACAATACACAGCTCCTCCTAAGATGGCCCTACCAGGTTTATCACAAAGCAAACATTCTCTTTCCAGGATTTGCCTACTATGGTAATCTGTGGGATTCCATGTAACAACATGTTTATCAACATACTTTAATTCAATATAAACACAATCCAACTGGAAAGGCCAATTGTCTTTGGCATATCCTTTTCGCAATAAATAAATTAAGCCTACTGCCTTTGTCATAACGTTTCATACTAAAACTTTTGACCTATAACAGCTGGCATATCACATTATTGACTTGCCACCATAACAAACTCAGGGCTAAAGTTTTGAGCATGAGCTTTCCAACAAGTTATACAGTGTAATTCAAGGGATAAAGTACCCCCTGTCGTACATTATAAGGATATTCCAAGTCACTGAGGAGTTCCATAACCATATAGAGGAACAAGGCAGACGGCCGAGTTCCTTTATAAGATTATAGAACTCTGAGGTGACTTGTAATATCTTTATCATGAACACCAGGAGGTACAATAACCCATTCAATTGGGGAGAGGATGTAGCCTTACAGCTACAACGGTCGACTACGAAGCTGGAGAACCAGGTTTGAATCTTGGCAACGAAGCTCAACATCCGGTGATAATGGGCAAATCACTTAATTTCCCCGTGTCTAACAAAAATGAATGTGTCCATCTGTAAGGAAACTGGTGCCCATGTAAAGCTCTCTGATACTTGATGTCTTTGGGTCTAGTTCGCGCTATGTAAAACTCTAAAAACAAAAATAGTCACGCCAACCCCTTTACCAAAAAACACATAAAACCTAGGGGCGTAGCTCTTTCATATGAAAAAGAAATCCTGTTTCAAACTTGAACAATGAAAATAAAACCTCTAGTGCAAACTTGAATACACCAAAAAAACTGTTAGATATTTGTTGCAAACAGATATCATAAACAGTTCAATAAAAGTTAGTTTAAAAAAAGCTTCAGTAGCTCGGTATGTGTAGAAACAAGCAGAAAGAGTCCAGATTTTCTCTATCTAAGGAGTGCAAAAAATAAACATATTCTCTCTGTTTGTCATTGTGAGCTATTAAAACAGAGCAGGAAGAAGAAAAGCAATATTCCATTTTAATTGCTTTAAACAGCTGCTTCAATTATGCTCCATGACCTGACCTGCCTTTCTACTCGGCCGCTGGCTCTGGCAGCAGGCATTGTGACGTCAGAACATGACTATAATAACCTATAATAGTCGAGTTCTGACTGGGCGACCAGGTGCATCGCAAGTAGCTGATTATAAAGAAATTAGAAACTGCTGTCTATACAGGTATTGCAGAATCCCATGTGTTATATGAGCACTCTTTTTCAGCAAAAGCACACAAATTCAATCCAATCAGATAAAAAAGAAAATAGCATTAAAAAGGAACATTAACGTGTAGATGGGACAAACTCCCCTCTCTCTGTGGTGCTTCTTAAAACTCTGGGGCTTATTTATGAGCCGTTGCGTCCCTTTTGCGCCGCAGGTGCTTCACTTTTTGTGACGCACCAGCAGCGTAAAAATGCGCCATGTTGTGTCATATTTACAAAGTGCCGCATCTAGGTAGATGCGTCACTTTGTAAACCTCTGCGCCACATTATATCTGCGTCAGGTATAATTTATGCAAGGTGGGCGTTCTGACGAAAGTAAGCCTCGTAAAAGTGATGCAATGAAATCTATGAGATTTCACAGCGCCACTTCTAGGTCGCAAATGCGTCAAAATCTTACGTCCACCTCACAGCAGGCGTAAGACTGACACAGGCACATTTGAAATGGGACTTGCCCACGTGAAATGACCCATTGCTGGAGTTGCGTCACTTTTGGGACACACTCCAGCAATGCATCATTTTTGCATCTACAGATACGTCAGAAATACTGACGTATCTGTAACTCCTTGCGACATGATGCGTCATACTGTAAATATGACGCATCCAGCATGTCGCAAAGAGGGTGCAAAGAAAAGTGACGCATCGCTGTTTTCACGCAGCGATCTGTCACTTTTCATAAATGACGCCCTCTGTTTCTTATGTTCGCAGCAGGTCAGGTGAACCCTGTGCGATGAAGCCATACCTAAAAAGTACCAAGATGTCAGTAGTGGATGGATCTAACTCATCCAATCGAAAACAATAGCAAACAAGCAATGCTACAGGGCTAGATAAACTCAGGAATAGAGAGGAAAGAAACTGAATCAGCAGCAGAGAACTGGAATAGACTCGAAAGCAGTTCTTAATTTTCAAAAAGGTAAGTGCCAGGGGTTGAGGCACTTCACAGGCATGCACGCTAGCTGGTACCACTAAAAGCCCTGCCACTGCTGCCCAATGCCAGAACCAGCATAACCTATGTGCAAGATTTATTCGTTTTAAATAAAATCTGCACTGATAAATTTAGCAGAAGAAAAGACACACAGTGGCACCATGTTGTATAAACCCATGAGGGTTTCTATATTTAGAAATAAGTGCAGGTGCAGAGCACTGGAAAACACCGGTACAAATTAAGCACTACCATTATTAGCAAAGGGTTCATCCAAAGCCCATTATATGTATGGTACATCGTAAACTGTCTGTAGAGAGACTGCAGCAGTATATCTTAATGAAATGTGTGTAAATTCTTTGCAGGTGAAAAAAGGGGATTAATGCTGGACACGTGTTTAAAAAAATACAGAAAGTGGACCTAGATCACGGTAATGGGTTTCCTTGTTTCTTTCATCCAGCGATGCTACAGTCTATAGCTACGTGCCCACTATGGAGACCATTGGTATGATCTGTGAATGCAATTAATAATATTTTTTTTTATTTCCGAATAGTTTATTGGATTTAAGAAAATGGAATAGATATGTTGGGAAACCTCGAAAAATCAAACTATACGGACACTATTATTGCATTTGGTTATGCATTTCAATAACAGTATTAAAATTATCCCAGGACTGTTTATTAATAAATAATAGGCGCGTAGAGAGAGGAAGAGAAGAGTGAAGCCATGAAAAAGGCGCTCAGCACAGAATTCTGATTACGTTGTACATAGTCAGTCATTGTGCGACACGTCCATTAAACATATGGAATAATAGTTTACACAAGCAGAAACAAGGGCGTGCGTGTGAGACATGGGACCTCGTGGGGTGGAGGCGGGAGAAGGGTCGACCATCAGATAGCGTGGAGGGTCCGGGAGGTACCAAGGGGCATATCAACAAGGGCTTTATCTCTGCTTTTTTGGCTTTAAAAGCCAAAAAAGGAGAGATAAAACTAGCGCCCTATCAACAACAGGGTGCTAACATGCAAATTTGCATGTTAGCACCCTTTTACTCTACGCTTCACCTTGCATCTCTAATGAGATGCAAAGGGGGCGTTCCAGAGTAAAATAATAGGAGAAATGTCGCTAAGCGACATTTCTCCTATTATCAAGAATGTCGCTAACCCTGTTAGAGACAAAAAAAGCAGCGCTAACCGCGGTTAACGCTGCTTTTTTACGTCTGGTATTTTTCTGACTTAGCCATGATATCCTATGGAAGGAGGATATCATGGCTAAGTTTGCCTGTCCCTATCAACAAGGTAACGTGAGATTATCGCTGGGTTTCCAGCGATAATCTCACGTTAGCCTGTTAGCGTGAGGATTTTTATCGCTATTGAGATAAGCGTTGCTAATAGCACGCTATCTCAGCGATAAAAATTCACGCTAGCCGGCGATAATTATCCTAGCGCTAAGTGCGCTTAGAGATAATTATCGCCGGTTGTTGTTGATATGCCCCCAAGTATGACAGAAGGTGCGTTTAGTAAACCATATTGTTTAAGGTTCAGTGCAACAGCAGACATCGACAGCTGCAGGCATTGTGTAAAATAAACAAGCTATTTTTAAAGCAGAAAGATGTTCCCCTCTTTTCGACTTCTTACCGCTGGAATATTTAAGTCCATTAAGAAATATACTGATGTCTCACACTTTTGTGAATCTACACAATAAACAGATTGTTTTTTGTTTCAAGGCTTGCTTTGGAATCTCTGATATCAATAATTCTAGCATTAAAAAAGAAGCAATTAAAAATAGATGGCTAGCCAGCATAATATTCCGATATTCTGCTTCTCAGTCTGTGGAAAACCCAGCGTTTCAGAGAATTGTACGCCAAAGGGAATGCTGCCATCTAGCGGCTTTTGCATATATTGTATATATTGACAGACGGGTAAGAAATACGACTAGTGGTGATTAATCAATGCAAAAACAGTAGTATTAAAGAAGACTAAACAATGGATTTCATTAAAAAAAAAGTCTTGAACAAAAGCAGTGGAAAAGGATACTGTAGCATTAAGGGTAAAGTTAGAGCGTTATGGTAGTATATATGTACATGGAACCTACGTAAGCAAAAAAATCTAAAAACACTCCCACGTAACAAAAACATGGGCGCGCGATTATGCAAGAGCAGAGGGGTAACTGGTCCCTTCAATGAGGTATCAGAGGTCTCACTACCTCTTAATATCTTGTTTTGAATTACATTTGTATTGTATTTTAATTGCATTATATAGCGCATACTGGCCCTGACGAGGCGTCGAAGCGCTTAATGCAAAGATACACCTCAAAAACTATTTCTGGAAGTTAAGGACAGAGCAGCATCCATATACAAGCACGAGGCGGCCTGTTGTACAGAGAGACGCCTGCTTGGCTGTAATGTGCAGGGCCTTGATTCTCATAGGGTGTATTAAAATACCACTAGCCCGCTTTTGAAAAAACACATCTTTAGGTAGGTGTAGGTCCCTGGGAATATTGTTTGGGTGTTTACGTCCTATTGGTTAAATCTTTGCGATGCCTACTTTTCCGTAAGGGATATAAATCGAACAAGTTGTTATATGGGACGATTTCTTTCAATTTAGTTGACTCTCATTAGCAGACGCTTAATTACTTTCCCTACGCTCAAACGTGTATCAATTTTCCACCTTTTGCATGGAAAATTGAACGCAAATTAAAGTGATTTCGTCAGTGACGATTCACATACCTTACCCTCGGTGTCTGTGTCCTGATTTGGGGTAAAATCCCACACGACAAATGACTCTAGGTGACTGTGTGTGTCTTTTCCATTGTTTTCAAAATATTTTTCTTGTGCAGTAACTTTTATCCTTCACCATGTCGATGGGAGGGTCAAATGTGACTCGCGAAGAAATTCATGTTGCAAAAATGTTGTTTCAGTTAAGAAACTAGTTTCTTTTGCAACATGAACATATTGTAGATTCACATTGTGCAGCGATTACACAGCAGAGTTTTCCCCTCCTAGGGGATGAGTGGAGAGTGGGTGGTGCCTTATAAATGTTTTTAAACTGTGTGACCCACTTATACTTCTCTTTGAGATGAACGATCAAACAATAATGTGCAAGTGCAAGTTCACTGCTACTGAAACCACAGATTTTCCACAAAAAAAGTACGAGCTACAGAGCCTTCTTGGGTATCGCCCCAAAGATATGGAACTCTCTGCCACCAGATGTCCGCCGAATCTCATCTACCTCTTAATTAAAAAAAGAAGTGAAAACAATTCTAATGCACAAGTTTCTGCCCTAAGATACATTGGGGGATATTATCAAGGACTGGCGATAACTATCGCTAACGCAAGTTAGCAGCAGTTTTTTTTATCGCCATCTATCCCTGAAAGTTATCGCCTTGCTAGCGACGTATTACCAACACATCGCTAGCAGGCGATAGCTTCAGGGATCAGCAGCGAAGACTGCCGCTAACTTCAGCGCGATGGCAATAGGAAAACAGGCGATAGAGGGCGGAATGTAGCGACAAGCCATTAACGATAAAAAAACACGCACGCTAGGCACCAAGTGTGGACTTAGAAAAAATAGCCTCTCAGTCCACCTCCCATAGAAAAGACGCCCCCCAAAAAAGTTGAATGCAGATAGGAGCAGCCAGGGCCAAGAGCAGCAAACAACAACCCCCTAAAGCCACCCAACATCCAGGATGACCAGGATGAGAGCCTGGATGCCTCTCTGGACCGGCGTCTGGAGCCTGGATGCCTCACTGGACCTGCTTCTGGTGCCTGCATGCCTCGCTGGACCTGCGTCTGGAGCCTGGATGCCTCGCTTGACCTGCTTCTGGTGCCTGGATGCCACGCTGGACCTGCGTCTGGAACCTGGATGCCTCGCTGGACCTGCGTCTGGAGCCTGGAGTGGGATGTGGAGGAGCCGTGGAGTCGATGAGCCGTGGTGGTAGACATTGATGTGCGATGATTGCCCGTACCTGGTGGTGAAGTCTGGCAGGTCGCATGGAGACACGTGGTTGACCTGTGTGAGAAGTCTGCCTTGCGCACCTTGGAGCAGTTAATGGTAGAGACGCTCATGTGCACCAACGTAGTATACAATCCCCCACTACACCGGGGTGCACAGAGGGGATTACCAACTGTGGGTGCAGACTCCCTGCATCACAGGCCGGATGATATTTGGCTGGCCGTACGCTGTGGAGGGTGAGGCTCCTGTGCTACGCCAAACTTGTGTGGTCTGAGCACTGCAACTACACGCCTAAGGGAGCCCTGCTGCATCAACTGCATCAGGAGGTCCACCAGCGGACTAGGCGGCGACTGCTGTACACAGCCCAGTGAAATCACACCTTGCTGAGACTCCTGCTGGTCGAGTCACACATTTGGAGAGAGTGCAGTGGATTGCATCATGGTGTCAATGTCCAGGTAATGAGAAGGTGGGACGCTTAGCGCAAGAGGGCCGGGGGGTGAGTCACTCATGCCTATCACACATAGATGACGCACCCCCAGTAGCGGCGCTGCCTCTATGGTGGAAGAGCGTTGCCTCACCGCGTCAAGCACTGCAGAAGAGGAACAATTATCCCTTGATGACAACTCAATCAATCGGGGAATTGTAACCGCGCTACTCACCCGTGAGGGTCTCAAGGCACTGAGGGGGGGGGGGGGACTGCAGGGGCTCCAGGGGCAGCAGCGGCGGGAAGTGCAGGCTCAGAGCAGCCAAAAAACTGTTTAAAAAGGGGAAAACAAGGGGTAACTAACTGATGTAATCATGCTATGTATCCTCAGGTGGTGTGAGGGTGGGTAGGACTGCTCCAAACATGGAGCAGGGTATGGGCAGATTGGCATGCATACTCAAGTGCGCAATTACTGTTTGGTCGGCCCACTCCGATCGTCCACAGCAGTCATGCGCACTTCCCTGTTCGCAATGGAGGTTGCATTACAGCCTTTATGGAGAACATGCCCACCCCTCCGGCCCCTGGCTGCATGACTTGTCCCGTTGCCAATTACCAATCAGCCGCCGCATCGCAGCGTTGTGATTGACTCAGGGGAGGGAGCCTGGCTGGCTACTTCCTTTTCCTGGAAGCAGACGCAGGAGAGCAGGAGCTACGAAGACACTGGACCAGGCTTAGAGGTAAGACATCCCTCATAATTTTTTAACAACACCCGCTCACACACACATCCCCGCGTCCATACACCATCCATTGTTCTTTATGGCGTTTACCACCTCACAGCTGTGCAGACCCCCCACACTTCTCAATGTTGGCTGCTGTGCGCCAATGCACAGCTGGCGTACCACTCGTGTGCCAAAGGCACATACGTAGTTGCGACACATGCCATAAAATCGCAATCCATTCCAATACATACTAATACTAGGCACATTTCAACAGTAGAGTAGGTGTTGCATAGTGGAGACTTGAAGATCACTGTTCCCACTTCAGTGAGTGCAACCCAAAACTAACCTTTGCATAACAAACCCAAATGTGTGCCCTAGAATTCCTTTTTGAACCCCCAAAACTCACACAAAAATCACATTTGAGACAAATGCACACCCCAAATTTCATATTTGACCCCAAAACACCCCTCAAATGTCATATTTGACCCCACAACACCCCCCAAATTTTAGCCCAAAACACATCCCCAAATTTCATATTTAACCCCAAAACACACCCCAATTTTCATATTTTAGCCCAAAACACACCAATCCTAATTTTTACATCCAAAACCCATTCACACCTGAAAAAGTTTAAATTACACCATTACTGACCTCACAATGCGTTGTAATCAAATGCAATGTTAAGGCACCAACATTGTCGAAGTTGCGTTGTTAATGATGTACTGCCTGTGCTGTAATGGTCGTCTCCCGTGCCAAAGGCAACCCATAGACTACGCTGTTTGGGTCCATCTGCCCCTGGACCACGCTCAGCACCAAGGAGCATTCCTCATGGACACTCCACCGCTACGACGCCAGCACCCTCCTCGCCATCAACCCTGAACGTCACCTTGCCTGCCAGGACCAACCTCTGCTCCGTAACAGACATTGTGTAAAGATGGGTCTCAGACCGTTGTTGGATCAAGTTGTTTATTCATAAGTTGCATATAAATGAACGAACCAGTGCGGATAACAGAGACCCTCCAGCACCGGTCAGTACAGAACACGAAGTGACCCCCAGCATTCTTCCCAGTCACTAAGCAACCTAGAACACACCTACATCATGTTACTGACGTCAGGACATTCCATACAAACATCCTACTAATAAAAAGGACACTACACAACATGTCCCCCTTTTTTTTTTTTTTTAAACATATCCCTATGAAAACAAAAAACAAAACAAAAAACAAAAACAAATCATTTTAAAACAAAATCATCGATTTTTTTAGGTAATTTCACAATTCTTTTCACAGGAACCTCATAAGCAGCCCCCTCAGAAATCAACTCCTCAGAGGAAGAGATATTGTGAGCATCAGTATTAGAAACAGACACATCAGAACACAATTTGGAACTATTATCAGAAGAAGAACTAGCTACATGTGTACTTTCAATAGAGTGTCTAAGATTGGAATCACATGCACTTTTATCGTTAGAAGATCCTACATCCAAAAAAGACTCATCTGCTTCAATTGCATTAAACAACTTTTCTTGCCCAGGCTTAAGAAGAATTATAGAACTCTTATTCCACCATCCTCTTTCGTGTAAAAAAACAGCAGTATCAGAGACTTTAATAACTTGCACAGGAGCAGAAAATCTGGACAAACCTTTGCGTGGCAGCCCGGATTAATGATGCGTACCCAATCACCAACACAAATGTCTTTGTACTTGGTCCTGTGTATGTCATCATGATAGACCTTATTTTTAGATGCAGCTTCGTCTAAACTGTCTTTCACCTTATCAAGAGTTTTCTCAAAATCCTTATGAACTTCTAACTCAAATGATGGTGACACTAGTGTACAACACCCTCTTCCTCTCATCAAATAAAAGGGAGAGACTCCCGTCACTGAATGCGGCATGGTATGATATGCCCAAAGCTTCTCATTAAGAAAGTTAAAAACATTCTTCTTACTCTCCAAAGCACATTGAATACCATCCTTAACAAATCTATTAGCCCTCTCCACTTGACCATTGGCTTTTGGACAATATAAAGGAGCTCGCTCAGCTCTAATGCCACACTTTTTCAAGAAGGAAACCATTTTAGATGAAACAAACTGGACACCATTGTCTGACATAAGAATCCTAGGAAACCCTTCAACAATAAAAACTTTTTCTAAAAACATGATCACTTCATCAGTGTTGGGATGTTCCACAAAAGTGTGGTAAATCCATTTGGAAAAATTGTCAATTAACACAATAAGAAATCTGTGTTGCCTACCTAAGATGTCATAAGGACCTGAAAAGTCAATGGATACCTTCTGCCAAGGTCCCTTGGGAATTTCTTGTAAACCAATAGGCTCAGTGGAAACCTTGTAATGTTTATCAGAACGAACACAAATAGCACAAGCATCCACAAATCTCTCCACTGAAATATCCATACCAGGCCACCAGTAATGTTGTCTAAGAGATCTTTTAGTTCCGGATACACCATTATGACCAAGATGAGCTAATTCTATAAGCTTAGTCCTGAGACCCACAGGAGGAACTAACACACTATGTCTGACCAAAAATCCATTCTCAATACTAAGTTCACCTGAAATTTGTGCAAAACTGTGTAGTCCTGCTTCAAGATTCCTGAAGGAAGGCCAACCTCGGATCAAAAACTCTTTGACTTTGTTAATCAAAATGTCTTCACTGTAAAATTTGACCCAATCAGCTTCAGAAATGTTTCCTTCACAACTGTTTAGCACATCCACCAAAGCAACTACACACTCATGATTATCCACAAAGGAATCTTCAGTGACATCTTCAACGGGCAATCTAGACAAACAGTCTGCAGTGATGTTCTTCCCTCCAGAAATATGCTCAATTTTAAAATTAAATTCTTGTAACCTAGCAATAAGCCTAATGAGTCTAGAAGAAGCATTGCCAGAACGTACACCATCCATCATAAACACTAAAGGTTTATGATCCGTAATTAACTTGAAGGATTTTCACCTCAAAAAATTCTTGAACTTTTCTACAGCCCACACACAAGCAAGCGCCTCTCTTTCAATCGTACTGTAATGAAGTTCAGCACCTTTCAACGCTCTAGAAATAAATGAAATGGTTCTTTCCTTGCCATCTACAAATTGGGTGAACACAGCCCCTAAACCAATAGAACTGGCATCAACAGTTACCACTGATTCTCCACAGGGATCAAACGTTTTTAAAGCAGGAGCTCTAGAAATGAGCTCTTTAACCTTTACAAAAGCCTTGTCATGCTCTTCAGACCAAACAAAAGACACTCCTTTCCTAAGCAATTGTCTCAAAGGCTCAACAACTAAAGCATATCCCTGTACAAATCTTGCATAATACTCCCCAAGTCCTAAAAAAGACCTCAGAGAATCTTTATCATATGGCTTAATGGCGTTGTTGAGAGCACTGATCAAATCAACTTTAGGAGAAATACCCTCCCCTGAAATTTTGTGTCGTAAATAATCATTTTCTTTCACAAAAAATGTGCACTTTTCTTTGCTAACAGTCATCCCTCTTTCTTCTAATTTGGTCAGAACATTGCCTAATATAGAATTGTGTTCTTCGTGAGACTTAGCAAAGATAAGTATGTCATCCTGAAAGGCTTGTACCCCTACCAGATCTTGAAACAATACATCCACTAGTTTTTGAAAAACACTAGCAGCGGACGCTAGTCCGAATGGCATACGCAAAAATCTATAGACTCCAAAAGGGGTTACAAAGGCAGTTAAGTCTTTTGAATCCTCATCCAGCATTACTTGATGATACGCAGATTTGTGATCAATGATGGAAAAATATTTAGCATTATTGACAGCCATGAGTAATTCTTGAATCCTTGGAAGCGGATGACTGTCAATAATTATGTTCTTATTGAGTGACCTCAAATCAATACATAGCCTTAAATCACCATTTTTTTTAAGTGCGATCACAATAGCCGAAATCCACTCTGAACTATTAGTGGTTTCAATAATGCCTTCAGAACAAAGATTATCCAAATGCTCTTTGAGTTTTTGACGAACCCCTAAAGGTACCATGCGTACTTTGTGCTGTACAGGAATAGCACTCTTTTTCAATTTAATGTGATGCATGAAACCTTTCACCTGGCCAACTTTATCAGCAAAGACAGCATTATGTTTAGATAAAATGCTATCAGTGTTACAATCATGTGTAGTAATCTGATTCACAGCAATGTCACGTAATCTAATAGGAGTATCAGTACCTGGACATAGCATTATCCCTAATTTGCCCAGATCAAACCATCCAACAATATTCTTACCATTGACCGCAACATAAATTTTCGTAAAAATGCAGCGTCCCTGAAAATTAAGTTTTTCCTCAAAATAACCCAACATTTCAATATCAAAATTACCAAATGCTTTTGGGTTGACATCCGTGGCACAAAGTCGTATACCTGTCCATTTTTCTTCAAAAGTAGAATCAGATAGCACAGTAATGGGAGAGCCAGAATCAGCCATTACCTCGAGAATGACATCCCCGATAAGAACTTCTCCTAGAGGTGCTTTGAAACCAACATTAATCATATTAACATCAAAAAGAGGATCATACAAAGTGATAATCATATTTTCAATATCATTTGTCACCTCATTTACAGAATTTACTGTTAAACTGTTGTTACTGGTAGAGGAACCACTCCTTACATTATTGCAAACAGTTTGGAAGTGACCAACCTTATTGCATTTAGTGCATCTTCTTTTAATGGCTGGACATTCCAAACTATTAGCAAGATGAAACTTGGATCCACACCTATAACAACACGGTTTACTAGACTTTGACACCATGTTAGGCTTAAACACTTTTTTACCAACTTGAATGGCACACACAGGAGTATTGACTGGACTCTCTTCAGAAGATAGATCTTTCGATACCTTTGGCAATATCAATAACCTCACATAGTGTGGGATTACGACAAGCCAATAATCTCTCTTGTATCTTTTTCGATTCACAGTTAAAAACAAACTGATCTCTTATGCAAATATCAACACTTGCACCAAAATCACAATTTGCAGCCAGGACTCTTAAGGCCGCTACATACTGTTCCACTGTCTCATCAGCAAATTGCTTCCTCTTATTAAAAGCATGACGTTCAATTAAAATGCTAGGTTCTTCAATAAACTGTTTTTCCAACCTAGCAACAGCTTCTTTGAAAATGTCCCAAGAATCACCTGCTCCTGCAGGTGCTGCGATAGGAGTTAGATTTTCAAAAATCTCAATGGCAGCTGAACCCAAATAAGTAAACAGAAGCGCATGTTTTCTGTCAGCCGGAAACTTTTTTCCATCAATGGCAACAATATAATTTTCAAAAGTTTTATACCATTTCTTCCAAGTTAAAGTGGGATTTCCTGGAGCACTCAAAAATATTGATGGTTGATTACACATTTGAGAAGATGCCATAGTGGGAAGATTAAAGTTCCAAAGAGTGTATTCCAGTGAAAAGAACAAAAAAAAAACAAAAAAAAACAAACTCCAATAAATGAAGACGAAAATTCAAAAGTTCACATCAATGTTGAGCATGCACGCTAGCAGTAAATTATACATAAAATGTATAATAATAAAATGGAACTGTACCAGTACCTTTCAGAAAAATCTTGACAAAAGAAAAAAAAAAAAAAAAAATATTCAGTTGAAAAATGTACCTGAACAGGTTTCAAACTTGAGGAAATCCGGAGAATTAATGCCGATACGATAAACTGGCATTTAAAGTAGCCTCAAGTCTTTACAAGCTGCCACGAAATCGCTGCTTGAATGAAGCACTCGATAAAACTCCCCAACTCAAAATGGCCGCCACGAACGTCACCCTACGTCTGTGCTTTCATCAGGCGATGGGTCTTGTTTCCACCGCGTGAACAGCCGACGTAAGCAGGGAAGATGTGACGGACATCACACAGGGAGAATGGAGGCTCGAGCACAAACGGCTCCACTCATCAACCGCCACTCAGCTTCAAGGTAACCTTTACCTGTTTAAAATGTTTCAAAGATGAAGCGCTTTTCACTCAAAAGATTCAGCTACCTCTGAGCGGTTCAAATCAGCTTCCAATGCCTTCAGTGTTCCCTTTTTTTTTTTAAATAAAAAAAAAAAATCGTGCAGAGGAGATCTCAGTTTCTTCCTTCACAGTGGGTGAAATCCCAGTCATCGCCAATGTAAAGATGGGTCTCAGACCGTTGTTGGATCAAGTTGTTTATTCATAAGTTGCATATAAATGAACCCACCAGTGCGGATAACAGAGACCCTCCAGCACCGGTCAGTACAGAACACGAAGTGACCCCCAGCATTCTTCCCAGTCACTAAGCAACCTAGAACACACCTACATCATGTTACTGACATCAGGACATTCCATACAAACATCCTACTAATAAAAAGGACACTACACAACACATTGCCTTCACCATCACTGACGGCTGCAGTATCACCCGCAAGGAGCACGCCGACCATCAAGGTGGAGGCATTGCCATCACCAACAGAGGCACACTCCGACTGACCACGCACTCTAATGTGCCAAGGGTGACCATGGACCACGTCAACTCCCAGATCCGACCAAGCCCAAGAACATCCTCTGCTGCACCCTCATGTGCAGGCCCCCCGGCCCTTGGCCCCTCATTCAACGATACCATTGTTGACCTCATTGCACCCCAGGGTCTCCTATCCACTAGCGACATCCTACTTGGTTGTCTCAAGTTCCACCTGGAAAACCCCAGAGAGCAGAACACCATCGCCTTCTGGGGAAGGTCCCCAACATCAGACGCAAGCAGCAACTCACCTCAACAGGCCACATAGCAGGACACACGGTCAAGCACATCACCTCCGCCAGCGGGAGCTTAGACTTCAGCCACAGCACCGGACTCTCTTGGACCGACCATCATTGGATACATCACGTTGTCACCTTGCCCACCGGACACCACCGCCATCATTGCAACCCCTCGCAGCTGGATCAAGGCCACGAAGAACGTCTTTATCAATGCTCTCTGCGCCAACACTCTGCCAGTGCATCCAACCGATGACACAGCTGCGTGCAACTGCCACCGATGGTTTTCCAACAGCGTCAAAAATCGAGCACCCCTCATGAATGGCACTGGGTCAGTACCTTCCGCCTGCCTGATGGCAGGTGTGAGGGTGACGCAGTGCCGCAGGGATAGGCTGGCCCCAAGCATTGTTGGAGTTGCGTCATGGTTGTGACACAACTGCAGCAATGCATGACTTTAGCGCACACAGATATGTCAGGATTCCAGACGTATCTGTCATTACTTGCATCATGGAGCGCTGTCCGGTGAATACAGTGCATCCATGGTGTTTCAAGAAGGGGATAGGGAAAAGTGTTGCAACGCAGTCTTGTTGCAGCGCTGCAACACTTTTCATGAGTGAGGCCCAGGAATGCGCACTATCTATCGATGGTGCGCAGTCCTGCCCTGTAATTTTGTAGCAGGGCAGCGCAACAACATCGCTTGCAGCGCGGTTCAGCAAGAAAACATGCGGAAATAAGGCCCCAATGGTTATCTCCATTTTAAGACCAAATATTTTCTGGTCTTAAAAAACTGCCTTTAGTTTCAGTTAGAGCCACTTTTTTTGGTCCTCTGGAGTTAAGAAATCCCCTTGTGAATATGGAGATGTTGGGTTAACGCCAGAATTTGCACGGGAACGCCTCCCTTGCATGTAATTAGCGATAATTATCGCTAACAGAAATCGTGATCTTTAAAATGGTAGTTTGTGCCTAAAAGCTGTCGCTAACGGCTGTTAGCGACAGCTTAGGAATAGTGCAATAAAAATATTGCCACTTTATTGGCAGAAAAGTGCCACTAACACAGCGATATTGCCTTGTGAATATGCCCCATTATGTTTTATTGTTAATTTGCCTGCCTATTATTCTGATGCACTGAATGACCACTACATTGATGTCCAACCATAGACTCCAGCTTTACCATGCTACCCTATATGTAACTAGTGTTTATTCATACAAATGTATCCTACCTATTCTATAACGTAAAGGTCTCTGATACCCTCGCGCTATACAAAACTTTATAAATAAATAATGTTTAGTAGAGATGTGCATTCACAACCGTTTAGCCACTGCATAAATGTCATTGATTGAAACGTCACTAAAGTATGCTACTATTGCTCTTTTTTCTTGGTACATGATCTTTTGGCCTTACTTCTAATGATTATCCCATTGTGTGGCTGAACTGTACTGTTTTTATATTCCATCTTGCTTTATTACTTGTGAGGCTGCTACTTGTGGTGCAGGGGCAATAAAAAACGGTTCGGTTTCATGGATTGTTATGTGCAGTTCAGCTGTATGTATTGGTTTTGTGTCTATATGACTCTTGGCTCTTATGACATCCAATATATGAAACGCCCTTTCAGTAATAATTGTATGCCAGAAGAAAGAGGGTTGATGTATATTTTAATGGACATGTAAGTTTGATACTACCTACGGAATCATTCTTGGATCTGTTCTCATGACCACTTTGTCCTTATCCATTCCAAAGCTCTTGCACTGTTTATAGCTGCATTTCACCATCTCTATGTAGTGTTGTAATTGTGCTTTAGAAATGCAGGGAACTGTTTTAGATTTGATTTATGGACTTGTTCAGGGGGAATTTCTTTACCTTTACTTCCTTTAAGCTCCATGTTGCTCTGGGTATTATATGTAGAGCACACACCCTCTTCGCTCCTTCTCAAAATCACTTTAGGACAGCTACAGAAAGCATTATATTTGATATACTGACATTCCACTATGTTGTCTTCCTGTAAATTATTATCTTGACACCACTTTAGGCACGAGTTCACTTAGCATCACACATTGGTCTTGCTGGATTGCACGCCTCCTTTATAACACGCAGACATGCAGTGGGATATGAGGATGCTGGGACTATGTGACGTCGGGAGTCAGGCTTCCAGGTGTAAACTCCATGGATCCAGGCGATGAACCTTGCCCTGTTCCACTATGACTACTTGAGGAAACTCTCACAAGTTGAGTATTTTCTTTTTGGAAATGGTCATGAGGTGTGACCGTTAAAGCTGTTGTGCCCACTGTGGAGCAACGAGTATCATTGTCATGTGCCACACCGTGCATGTGCTTGTCACTAGAAGAATTAGTGGAGTGGGAAAAGTGCATGCCAATGTCCAATAACAGTGAAGTGACAGAGCCTGTCCTTGAAACTGTGTGAGTAGAAAACTAGAGACGAAAAATAGTCCTTTTGCTATCCTTCAGACACAAACAGATCCATGTCTGCAGTTCCGCTTGCTATAAAAAATTTTTTTTTTTTTTTTTTTACAGTTCTGTGATTCATATACCATTTGTGAGATGTCCCTGCATGGCTGCTTAAAGCATCTGCCTGTATACTTTGTACACCTTACCCAGTAAGTGGTGCCCCTATCGCCACATCTGTTCTATGGCACAGGGTCAAATGCCCTGTGACAGCCTTGATATGATGCTAGTCCTCTTTGCTTATTCATGTAAAAACATTGCTGTGCTGCTGTTTATGTGCATTTCTATCATTCAGACCTATATTTGACTTTGAAAGCATTTTACAGCTAAGAAGGCAATCCTTAAAGAGCTGGAGAAATTGTCATCTGTTGTTCAATGACGCCTGATTTGCAGTTGTCCCAGATGTCCTCACCACCATGTTATGTTATGGTATCTGTTCTTCCATAGCATGACAACTCACTCCAGAAGGAGTATCTCGGCGCTTGCTACTCCACGGGGGCAAAGAGGGATTAGAACAACCAGGTTTTCAGTAGTTTCTTAAACTTGTGGAAAAGTGAACAGGATCGAAAGTGCAGAGGGAGTATGTTCCAGTGAAATGGGGCAAGATGAGAGAAGGAGTGACCCCTGAATCTGGTAGTGCAAAGCCTGGGATCTTTAGGGAGGCTTAGTTAGCAGATCGTAGTACTCTGGGGGAAGGTAGTAATGGAGTCTGGAATGGAGACAGGTGGGTAGTGAGGGCTTTGTGAGTCAGACCGCAGCACTTAACAATTACACGTTTTCCTATAGGCAGTCAGTGTAATGCTTTTAAGATAGGAGGAGAGGAGGACCGTGAGGGGAAGTTACATATCAGTTATGCTGCTGTATTTTGTACCACCTGCTGCAGTTTGGACTTCAAAGTGTCCTTGGCTGCTACAAGTAGTGCATTACCATAGTCAAGGTGGCTAGTAATCAGTTCCGGTAACAGGGTCCTGCTGGAAGTTGAAGGGAGCCATGGGAAGACCCTCCTGAGAAGACACATGGTGGCGAAGCAAGTACCATAGATAAAATCAACATGGTGAGGGTTTGGCCGAGCTTCATACCCAGATTCTTTAAAACCTGATTAGGTATTGGGGCCAGGCCAAACTCCATGGGCCACCAGTCTGCCACTCTAAGCTCTTCTGCTTGACCAAATAGTACAATCTTGGATTTCTCGGTGTTCAATTGTAGGCAGTTTTTAGTCTTCCAGTCAGCGACTTCCCTCATGCAGCTCCCAAACCGAGATTTAACGACTTCCAGATCTTGCCCGCAGGAGATGAGAAGTTCAGTGTCGTCGGCATATGATATGGACTCAAACCTGCGTTATGTTATAATTTGCGTCAGGGGGCTACATAGACACTAAATAATGTCAGACTCAGAGAGCAACTCTGTGGGACTCCCTTATCAACTGACAGAGTGTGTGACCCAAAGGAGTCTAAAGAGACAGTTTAGGTTTGATTGTTAAGAAAGTCCCTGAGCCAAAGTACTGCCTTGCCGTATAATCCTGTGTCATACAGTCTGCGGATTAGGATTTATTGAGAGACCGTATCGAAGGTTGCAGACATATCGAGTAGTACCAGCATGACTGGTGTGCCTGCATCTAACAAAAGTCTGATGGGGTCAGTGACAAAGACATAATTTGTTATTTTGACTGTAGGGAATGGTTGCTTGAAAGATTCTTTGTTATTTAACTCTCTTTGCAGTTTGCTTGCCGCAGTCACTAGGTCCCCTCAGTTTTCCCTTGTCTGAGCTCACTGCTCAATTAACCACTACTGTACTTGTGGTATAAGCAGTTCTGCACAGGGAATACGATGTATGCACAACAATATCATTTCCATCACCTCATCACACTTTTCATTGACAGGGACTGACAGATCTGCTAAAATTGATCTTGCTCCTGACATTCCAGGACTTGTTTGGGTTGCCTACACTGCCATTGATGTCACAGTGCTGAGCTCTGCTCCCAACAGCAGCTTGCTTTCAAAAGAAGTGTGTGGTATTTTTCATGTTTACAGTTTGTCACAAATGATACGGAAGATCTGTTATCTGTTGTATACCTATCTTTCTTTGCTGGAACAAATTTAATTTCAAGACCAAAGGCTACCATTATGCATGCAACTTTAAATTGCTGCTCTTGCAGCACCTTTAAAAAACTTTACAAACAGTAAACTTCAATGTAGAAGCTGAACGCTATTAGGTGTCTCTAGTAGGCAGTGGTATGCACCCTGTCCAAGTAGGGACCCTTCCTTCTAGTCAGCGTATAGGAGTTACACACCCAGATAACCCCTGCATACCTCCCTTTGTAGCTTGGCATGAGTAGTCAGGATTATCTCAGAGGCAATGCGGAAAGTATTTTGTAATGATGAAGTCCAGTAGCCGAGATGTAATTTAAGTAGGTGGATTTAGGAATATATGACGATACAACGCGTTCCATTACAACTGGGCATGTTACATTGCAGTTTTTACTTCGCAAGTCATTACAACGACTTGTGCTGGGGGCGCTGGAGTTTGGAATAGTATGATTTACTATTCCAACTCCAGTCTGTGCGGATAGTAGGGAAGGTGTTGGAATGATATATCATACTATTCCTTAGTGTACAGCGCCATCCAGCGCAAGGCGTTGTAACGACTTGCATTGTGAAAACCGCAATGTAAAAGTATCACGTTGTAAAGGTTGCGTAGTAAAGGATGTCTCCTGTATTTAGTCTTAGATGCAGGTATGGAAAGTTCATATAGCGGAGCCACACCAGGAGCAGCCTGTCTGCTGCTCAGCCCATATTCTAACTGTCACATTTCACCTCATAGGCACCCAAACATTCCATTCATCATCATCACACCAACATTCCATGCAGCACATTCACACTGCATTTCTAGTATCTGAACAAGATTCCTAAATATGTTTAACTTACTTCAAATTATCTTGGTTCAGAAGAGCTTTCAAAGCTTTTCTCATTTAATACATTGCAGCTCTTGTTTCCTGAGCTTTTCTAACTACCGTCGCCAGGAGACCTTCAGGTAACAGTGTGTTTTAACAAATAAAACAAAACAAAACTAATGCCCAGTGCTTAATTTGTCAAATAAAAGTGCCAGGGCTCTGACCAGGAGGCCACTGCAGCTTGCACCACCCATTGCCCCTGTCATCGCTGCCAAAACAACTACGATCTCTCTCGCCTGCAAGTGTGACAGTTCAGATTATTCCAGGTCAGAGCTAAAGGAATGGCTGGGGAGGCTGGTATTAGTAATTTTTTTATGTGTATTGTATTCATAAACACCTGTTGTTATGCTCATCTCTAAATTAGTTGAGCAGCGCCACGATGTGGAAGGATGTCATAAGTGCAGTGTTGACAATTAATTGCGATGCCGAGCACCAGAAACCAATTCAGTGGGGGTGTGGAGCACCGGAAACCACTGGCTCAAATTAAGCACTGCTAACATTTAGTTAAATTATTGAGTGGAATGACCAAGAGAAAGTTGAGAGTATTTGTTTTTTACTCCTTTTGAAAAATGGTGATCAGGTGTTAGTGGGGTCATTGGGGGAACAATGTGCTGTTAATGGTCAGATTTTGCCAAGGTTACTGAATTGCTTCTCCATTAATACTTGAGAATAATAAGCATTGGCAAAGCCAATAGATCTCGACTGTGCAAGAGCTATTGGGTTTGACAATCTTTTTTTAGCCGTGTTGTACATCAGTGTGGCTGCTGTTCAGCATTGCTAAACGTTAGAGGCTTGGTGTGGGGTGGGGTAGATTGGAGTAGGGTAGATTGGGGTAAAGTGGAATGGGGTAGATTGGATTAGCGTGGGGAGGGGTAGACTGGGGTAGTGTGGAGTGGGATGGGTTGGTTTAGAATTGCATGAAGTGGGGTAGAATGGGGTAGAATGGAGTGGAGTACATTGGTTTACAACAGAGAGGGATAGATTGGGGTAGTGTGAAGTGGGGTATATTGGTTTAGAGTGATGTAGACTGGAGTAGGGACAGATTGGGGTAGATTGTAGTGGTGTAGAGTGAGTCAGATCGAGTGGAGAGGGGTGGATTGGAGTGGAAAGTGGTAGATTGGAGTGGGGTAGATTGGATTGGAATGGAGTGGGATGGATTGGAGGGGAGTGGGGAAGAATTGGGTGGATTGGGATCAATAGGAGTAGATTTGAGTGGGATGCAATAGATAGGAGTTTGGTAGATCTGTGTAGAGTGGAGTGAGGTATATTGGAGTAGATTGATATGGGTTAGATTGGGGAAGAATAGAGTGTAGTCGATTGAGGTAGATTGGAGTGGAGTGGGGTGGGATTGAGTGGGGCACAATGGAGTGGAGTGGGGCACTTGGAGCAGGGTAGATTGGGTGAATTAGAGTAGGATAGATTGGAATGGAGTGGGGTAAATTGGATTGGAGTGGGGTACTTAAAGTAGGGGTAAATTGGGTGAATTAGAGTAGGGTACATTGGAATGGAGTGGGACAGATTGAGATAGAGTGGAGAGGGGTAGATTGGAGTGAGATAGATTAAAGTGAGGTAGATTGGATTGGAGTAGGGTAGGTTGGAGTGGAGTAGGGTGGAGTACTGTGGAGCGCGGTACATTGAAGTGAAGTAGATTGTAGTGGAGTAGATTGGGTTAGACTGTAGAGGGTAAATTGGGGAGAAGTGGAGTAGATTGGAGTAGTTTGAAGTGGGATAGATTGAGAGGAGTGAAGTAGATTGGGGTACAGTGGAGCATGGTAGATTGGGGTAGATTGCAGTGGAGTAGAGTGGGGTAGATTGGGTGGATTGGTGTAGGGTAGGGTGGAGTAGACTTGGGTAGATTGGGTGGATTGGAGGCGGGTAGAGAGGAGTGGGGGATTTGGGTAGAGTGGAGTAGGGTAGATTGTAGTGGAGTAGAGTGGGGTAGATTGTAGTGGAGTAGAGCAGGGTAGATGGTATTGGAGAAAAGTGGGGCTAGATTAGGGTGGAGTGGGGTACATTGGATTGGAGTTAATTTGGTGGATTAGAGCAGGGCTTTAAGTGGGATGAAAAAACTGAGGGGGTCTCTCAAAGGGGCGTGGCCAATGTAGTTAAGGGCGTGTCTTAAAAACAAGTAAGCTAAAATTCTGTGCTTAGCATAGTGTGCCGCCCGACTTGTATTTTGCTGTTTCTGTCATTGCGCCCATATATATGTTACAACAAGTAACATCATACCTACAAACAGTCAAGACTATACGTAACTTCTCCACAAGTGAGCAGTGTGAGCACGCGCACATCCATGTGCCTGCTGTCACTGCAGTCCAGGAAAAAATGGACCGCCTGTGCCAGGGCCCAAAACAGAGCGCAATAGAGACCCATTTCGAGGCACCCTTTAAGAAACTGCAGGTGCTCAGCACCAGTGAGACCCGGCCCACTTAAAGCCCTGGATTAGAGTATTGTAGATTGGAATGGTAGATTGGAGTGGAGTCAATCAATCAATCAGGCATTTGTTAAGCGTGCCTACTCACCCGTAAGGGTCTCAAGGCGCTGGGGGTGCAGGTTCCAGTCCATCCAGGAGGCGGTCTCTCGAAGAGCCAGGTTTTGAGGTTTCTTGTGAAGATGGGGAGCGATGTAGTCTGTCTGAGGTGGAGTGGAAGGGCGTTCAAGGCTCTGGCCTCGATGAAGGGGAAGGAGCGGCCTCCCGATCTGGTCTTTCTGGTGCGGGGTACCACGGCGTAGGAGAGCTGGGCTGATTGTAGGGTCCTTTGGGGTGCATGGAATTTGAGTCGGCTGTTTAGGTATGCTGGTCCGGTGTCTTGGAGGGCCTTGTGTGCGTGGGTGAGCATCTTGAAGGTGACTCTAGCCTCGATGGGGAGCCAGGGACTGTGCGCAGGTGCTGGGAGATGTGGCAGTGTCTTGGCAGGTTGAGGACCAGTCTTGCGGTGGCGTTCTGGATGTTCTGTAGCATGCGGGTGAGGTTTTTGTTTATTCCGGCGTAGAGTGCATTGCCATAGTTGAGTCTGCTGGTGACCAGGGTGTGAGTGACGGTCTTGCTGTGTTTGAGGGGGATCCATTTGAAGGTCTTGCTCAGGAGGCGGAAGTTGTGGAAGCAGGAGGACGAGACGGAGTTGATCTGGTGGTCCATTTTGAGCTCGGAGTCTAGGATGATTCCCAGGTTGCGTGCGTGGTCAGTAGGGGCTTCCGAGGGCGCGGGGCCACCAGTTCTCGTTCCATGCATCGGTGTTCGGGCCCATGATGAGTACTTCTGTTTTGTTGGTATTTAGTTGTAGGCATAGATTGTAGTGAAGTGGAGTGGGTTATATTGGAGTGGAGTGGGGTAGTTTGGCTTGGGGTAGATTGGAGTGGAGTGGGATAGAATGGAGTGGTTTAGAACGAAGTGCAGGGCCACAGAGTTGAGGGGTATGGAGTGGAGTGGCGAGCTGTGTCATAGATTGTCTTACATTGGAGTATGGTGGATTGGCATGGTGTTGAATGGCATGGCACAGAGTGGAAGGGCATAGAGCAGATCAGAGGGATGTAGAGTGAAGGGGTGTAGAGTGTTATAGAGTCAAGTAGTGTAAAGTGGAGTGGTGTAATGGGAGTATGCATGGTGTTGCAGTGCACTGCCATTACAGACAACACATTTCCAACTGAAAATGGCCATTACATTTACACATACACAGTTTTACTGCACAGAACTGATAATGTGTGGAAATGCCATCACCAAGTGCATTGATTTGTTTTGATCGCATTCAAATATTTGTTTCCACAACATTTCAGAATTACAAAAAAAAGTGCTTAACTTCTAATGTTCTCATTCTGATGTATTCTGAAATATCAGCACAGTTTATTTTTGTATTGTGGTGGTAAAGATAACAACCACCAGCCTTTAACTACCATGTTTTGCATGAGAGCTAAAATGCTGTACAAGCAGCAATAACTTTAGTGAAGTCACTTCTGACCTTTAGCATTATTAAATGTCATCACTGTAACAATGGCATGTGAAATCCAGCTGATTGTGTGTCTTATGTTGTGTTTTAACATAAATGCCTAATAGCCGATCAGAATGGTGTACCCGCATGACATTGACCAGTGAGAGTCATTACCTTTGCAGGTGAGGTTTCATACAATTACATCAGGCAAAGTGATCAATCAATCAATCAATCTAGGTATTTTAAGCGCGCTACTCACCCGTGAGGGTCTCAAGACGCGGGGGGGAGGGGGGGGAGCAGCTCCGGTCATTCGAAGAGCCAGGTCTTGAGGGTCTTCCTGAAGATATGCAGGGTGGGGGCACATCTGATGTCGATCGGGAGCACGTTCCAGGTCTTGGCCGCGATGTAAGAGAAGGTTATTCCACCCGTTCTAGCTCTGCCTATGCGTGGGGGTTTGGCAAGGGCAAGGTCAGCGGATCAGAGGTTTCTCTTGGGTACGAGGAAGGAGATTCTATTGTTGAGATATTGGGGTCCTGTGTTGTGGAGGCATTTGTAGGCGTTGGTGAGTATCTAGCCAGTGGAGCTATTGCAGGTGTGGGGTGATGTGTTTGTGTGAAAGGATGCCGAGCACGAGTCTGGCTGAAGTGTTCTGTATGGTCTGGAGTTTGCAGAGCAGAGACTTGTTGATCCCGGTGTAGAGGGTGTTTCTGTAGTCCAGTCTGCTGGTAATGAGTGCGTGGGTGACGGTGTTCTTTGATTCAGTGGGGATCCATTTGAAGGTCTTCCGGAGTATGCGGAGGGTGTTGAAGCAGGTAGAGGCAACTGTGTTGACCTGTCGGATCATGGAGAGGGAGGAGTTGAGTAAGATGCTGAGGTTTTGGGCATGGCCCGTCGGGGTGGTGGGCTGCCGAGGATGGTGGGCAACCAGGTGTTGTCCCATGCAGAGGGGACGTCCGAGGACGAGGACCTCTGTCTTCTCCAAGTTGAGCTTCAAGCAGTTGCTGCTCATCCAGGATGCAACGTCCTTCATTCCTTCCTGGAAGTTGAGTCTGGTGGTGATGGGGTCCTTGGTGAGGGAGAAGATGAGCTGGGTGTCGTCAGTGTAGGAAACTATGCTGAGTTCGTGATGTCTGTCGATGGCGGCGAGACGGCCATGTAGATGTTGAAGACCATGGGACTGAGTGATTATCCTTGGGGTACTCCGCAGTTGATCTCTGTGGGCTCAGAGAGGAAGGGTGAAAGTCTGATTATTTGGGTTCTGCTGGTGAGAAAGGACCGGAGCCAGTCGAGTGCAGTTCCCTGTATGCCAGCTTCGTGGAGTCTGGCGGTGAGTGTGCGGTGGAAGACGGTGTTGAAGGCTGCAGAGAGGTCTAGTAGGATCAGGGCCGCAGGGTGTCCTTGGTCGAGGAGGGTGCGGATGTCATATGTAGCGGCAAGTAGAGTGGTCTCAGTGCTGTGGTTGCTGCGGAATCCGGATTGGGAGGGGTAGAGGATGGAGTTCTCTTCGATGAATTTCATTAGTTGGGCATTGACGGTCTTCTCTGTGACTTTGGCCGTGAAGGGGAAGAGGGAGATGGGTCGGTAGTTTTTGAGGTCCATAGGATCTGCTGAGGGCTTCTCGAGTAGGGGTCTGACTTCTGCCCGTTTCCAGCCATTGGGGAAAGTGCCGGTGTTGAAGGTGGCGTTGATGGTGCATCGTAGTTCCGGTGCGATGGCAGAGGAGGCTCTGTGGAAGATGTGCGGGGAGCAGGGATCCATGGGGACCACTGAGTGGATGCCTTTCATGGCTGATGCGGTGTCTTCGTTGGTGACTGAGGTCCAGGAGGAGATAGTTTGCTGGCTGGCATTGCAGGAGGAGGGAGTGGTTTTGGAGTCAGATGTCAGGTCGTTGAAGTTGTCGTAGAGGCCCTTGATTTTCAGATGTATATTATGTAAAAATATTTATGTTCTTCACCGTATTCCTACCTTCCCTCTCTCTCTCTCTCTCTCTCTTTTTCTCTCTCTCTCTCTAAATAGATATATATTTGAGTATATAGTCACTGAAAATGTAACTACACTTAACCTGTGTAGTTATAGTTAGTTCAGGGTTTCCATAGGGAGAGTGTTTTTTGTTTTGTTAATAACTTTGGCGAAGTTTTACGAATCTTCAAAACAATATCCCCCCAAAAAGTTCCTCCATCTCAGATCCTTTTTGGCAAGTTTTGGGGTGGTCTGTCAAGCAGAAGCTGAAAAAAAGCAGGGGGGTGACAAACTCCCATAGGAACTTTAGAAAGCATTTTAGAAAAAAAGAAAGAAAAAATACAATTGCTACTGTGTAGTTATAGTTTGGTAAGCGTGTCCATAAGTGAGTTTTTCATTTTGCAAATAACCTTGGTACCGTTTGATGAATCTGTGCAAATCTTTGTGAAAAAAAGTTTAACCATCTGCTCCTTTTCAGCGAACCGGTTTTGTGCCGATCGGTCGGGCAGGGGCCAAGAATGGGGTATCCAAAATGTTAAATACCCATAAGGGATGTCCCAAACGGTGAACATCCATCCCAAAATGTTGAATACCCATATTAATTACCAAAGGAAACTTTGCTCTCTGATACAGGAAAATCGACTGAATGGAATTTCACCAAATTTAGCAGAAAGTTAAACCATCCTTCAGAAAGCATGTTTTTCATTATTTGGTGTATGATTGCACCTGGCACTGAAAATCACTACAAACTGCATTTATCTAAAGAAACTCCGCCGCTGGCAGAGCTCCGTGAAGTGTGGCTGAGTTTTTTTTGCACTTCGATCTCCGCCCAGGCTTAGTAGGGACAGCCTGGCCCCCAGGAACTCGTGGGAGGAATTCAGGGTCACTCCCACAGGGCCAAAATGTAAAAAGAATGTTGGTGCCACTGGTTCCCGCAGTACTACTGCGGGACCCAGCCCTTCCGTAAAGGTACGGTGGTAAGCCCATGGTACTCAGTTCTCAATCTTCACCCCCATGGTACCCCGGTATCATGCAAACTTCCCAGAGGACGCTTGCACAGCACCGCGGCAGCCTGGGGTAGAAGACTGAACAGCAGGTACAACAGGAATGCCGCAGTGCCACAAAATAGGTTAAAAAAATTATGAACAAAATGTGGGTTTGTGATCTGCAGGGTAATGGGTGTTCACGGGTGTGGCTGGGAACAGGGTGGCCAACCCCCAACTGCGCAGGGTTGAAGGCTGTGCACAGTGGTATGTTGGCCACCTTAAGCAGGGGTTGAACACAGGGACTGGCCAAAGGCCATTCCAAACCCAAAATTAGGGGTGGGCGGAATTTGCGTAATCGCGTTACGCAAATCTCCGCGAAACTTTTCCTGTACACAGTTGCTGTTGCGTGCTCGGGGAGAAATATCTTGCGAACACGCATTTTGAGAACGCGAACAGGAAAAAATTTTGCGAAGCCGCGGAAAGCAGAATTTTGGGCAATTTCGCGTTCTCCGCGGAACGCGAAATTACCGAAATTCCGCAAATTCCGCGAGCGGAACGGAATTTAACGCCCAGGCCTACCCAAAATGAATTCACTCTTTTATTTGAAAGTATTGTGGGGATTCATTGATTGGTGCCAGTTTTACATTCTGTATATGTGCGTGTGTCTGTGTGCATGTGTGTGTATGTATGTGATTATATGTATATATTCACTGAAACAACAAAAGGTTTAAAGGGACATTATAGTTAGGTGAAAATGTCAGTTAAAACATAGTTTTAAATGAACAAATCCACTAAAACCAGTTATAGTTATGTGAAGTACCTATGACTCACACTAGAAGGTAAAATAACTAACTCGCTCCCCCGCTATGCACAGTGTTGCCATCAATGATGTAACTTCAGATGTTACAATCATGTTATCAGTGATGCCATAGAACGTGTGATCAGTGACTTTGATAATTAATCATACCCCCAATATAGTGACTTCTAATGTACACACAATAATAATAATGTGCAGCCAGAGCTATTATTCTTGTAAAAAATGTCTCTTTGTTCATGTGTAGGTGATGTAGGAGAGTAAGCATGAAAAACCAACTGAAAACTAAAATGTTCTTGCATTTTCTGGAACCTAAGCATGACCCCAGATATTGCAAGTAGAGTAGTGTGTTGTTTCGGTTGATCACCACCTTCACCATTACAGTTTGGTGTGAGGGGGTGCCACCAGTCTAGCTGACACTCCTAGAGTAAACTAAACAAGTAGAGCATTGTTACAAAGTGACCCATTTATGAGTGGTCAAATCCAGTTTTGGATTTTTTGTGGGGGATACACCTGGTGGTAATCTTGAACTCTAAAACTGGGACACTGCTATCCAGTGCTCGGTATTTGTGCTCTGACCAGTAGAACATGTTGAAAAGTGCTTAAAACCTGGGGCCGTATTACAGAAAGTGCCCTGGGGCGCAATAGGCATTTACGTCCGCTTTGTACTCCCCGGGCCACTTTGATATTACAGAAGGAGCCTCAGACGCTTGTGCGGCCCCTTCTGTAATACCAATAGTGCTGGCACACATAAAGCATCAGTGCTATCTTCAAGGCGGCGTTTCCTCATTTGAATGGGGGCATGCCCACATGCAAATGAGGGAATCCATTTGTCTCTGCGCCTACGCCGTATTACCGACACGAGCGCAGAGGCAAAGAAGCCCTCAGGAGGTGCACTGACAATGCACCATCTAAAAGTTGGCGCACTGTCAGTGTGCCTCCTGAGAGCAACCCTCTGCAGGAGGTAGAAGGGGTGCTATGGACCACCCAGACATCCCGTGGCAGGCGGGTGCAGTCACCTGCAAGGGGCTCTCTAATCCCCTTTAAAAGAGCAGGCAGGTTACCGCATGCAAAGTGAAACTCAGAGCGGCTGTAAAGCAGCTGCTTCGTATTTCACGTGAATGCGCAGCCCCAGGGCAGCACGAGTTCGCAGCTGCCCTGGGGCAGCGCAATCCCCACAATGTGGTGAATTTTCCTTCATTGGGGCTAGTGCACCTTTTAAAGGTGCGCCCGGCACAACAAAGAAGAATGTGCCCCATGTGTAATGCAGCCCCTGATTGGCATATTTGCATATCCTACAAATCCACAATGTATGGTGTAGAAATACGGCCATGGCATGGAAAGTTAAATGCCACCTGTGCACTACAGCCGCTATTGCGCTATTCACTACAGTGGCACTCAATCATGGATCCAGCCCTACCCTGTGTAGCTTGACTGCTGTAGGGTAAAGCCTTTTGTGCAACCTGTCACAATAACCAGGGCCGGACTGGCTGTAGAGGACACTGGGCATTTTTCCCGGTGGCCTGCCAGGGTGGGGGCCGGTTTTGTGCCCCTGAGGGCCGTTTTTGTTACCAGGGGCCGGCAATATCGGCCCCCGGTAACAAAATCAGCCGAAACCAGCTGTAGCAAACAGCTCAGCCATATCTTCCTGACCCCCAGGGGAGCCAGCCGAGCAGTTTGCCGATGCTGGTTTCTGTTCCCAGTCTGGCCCTGACAACTCTTTTTGAGAAACAAAAGACCTTCCATTTCAATATTAGTAAGTCACTCCTATTTAAGGCTTGCAGCCCAAAAAATTGGGACATGTAGAAAAGTAATGTTACAAAATATCACAGAAAGAACTAGCTGCCAAAAGATATGGGGGATATCACATCATTAGGGTTGATCAAAATAGGAAATCCTTCTTGTTTAAGGACGATGGCCCTCAGCCACCCAATGGGTGGCATGCTTCATCATCGGGCCTTTCCTGACAACTCTCCTAAGGAGTAGATGTAAGTTACTATCCATCAATATATCGAGGAGCTTAGGGGGAATAGTAGATAGGTATTTAGCTATGCCACTTTTATGGTCTATGTGGGTGTAAGGGTCTGCAGAGGGGAATGAAAGGATGGAAAAGAATTAAACTACCTACTAGGTCAACTGATAAATGTATTGTATCCCTAGTGGCAGAATAAAAGAAATGGAGGATAATTCTACCCACAGGAAGAGGTTGTCATTTTCTAACCATGTCAACCCTCTAAGCAGACTAAATCAGTTGGACAAAATGAACTTTACAGCCTCCCCACATTGAGTGGACATCATCCATGTGGATCATGTGTAATCTGCCGCCTCACTATGACAACCACATCTGTTGATTTCAGACTGAATAAAGTTATATACCTTATTACTTACCCATGTGCACTGTGTTACATAGGTAGGACCACCATGAAGGTGTGTGTGCACACTGGCAAACATAGAAGTGACACACGATGCAGATGCAGTACCACCAAGTTGATCAACCATTATTTAAGCATGAATCATACCGAAAATGTATTGCCATAAGTGGTTATTGACATAGCAGATGTTTAAGGAGAACTGATCAACCTTACTCAGTCACCCATACTTAGAAAACAAAGATGGGTTCAATGCTTGCACACTACCATAGCGGTACAAAAGGGGGTGGTGATGGACGGAGCATCAGAACCAATCAAACACTCACACCCAGTCAACAGATCTGGGTTTGATCCATCACCGTTCTTTAGCCCACTCTGCCATCCCAGTTCAGACATGGCCATATGCAAATCAGTCTGACCCTGTGCTTCATGGGAACAGTCCAGCCCGAACTGCCAAGCCATGCCTTCCCTGGACCGGAAACAAGCTTCCTAGGACCGGTTTCTGGCATTTCAGCTGTCTTCAGCCAGGCTTGCTTGAATCCAGTGGCAAAGTGTGCAAGGGACTCACGTCTGAGCATACCCTGCCAACTTGTGGCAAACAAAGCGGTACAAAAGGGGGTGGTGATGGACGGAGCATCAGAACCAATCAAACACTCACACCCAGTCAACAGATCTGGGTTTGATCCATCACCGTTCTTTAGCCCACTCTGCCACCCTAGTTCAGACATGGCCATATGCAAATCAGTCTGACCCTGTGCTTCATGGGAACAGTCCAGCCCGAACTGCCAAGCCATGCCTTCCCTGGACCGGAAACAAGCTTCCTAGGACCGGTTTCTGGCATTTCAGCCGTCTTCAGCCAGGCATGCTTGAATCCAGTGGCAAAGTGAGCAAGGGACTCACGTCTGAGCATACCCTGCCAACTTGTGGCAAACAAAGCGATACAAAACGGGGTGGTGATGGACGGAGCATCAGAACCAATCAAACACTCACACCCAGTCAACAGATCTGGGTTTGATCCATCACCGTTCTTTAGCCCACTCTGCCACCAAAGTTCAGACATGGCCATATGCAAATCAGTCTGACCCTGTGCTTCATGGGAACAGTTTAGCCCGAACTGCCAAGCCATGCCTTTCCTGGACCGGAAACAAGCTTCCTAGAACCGGTTTCTGGCATTTCAGCCGTCTTCAGCCAGGCTTGCTTGAATCCAGTGGCAAAGTGAGCAAGGGACTCACGTCTGAGAATACCCTGCCAACTTGTGGCAAACAAAGCAGTACAAAAGGGGGTGGTGATGGACGGAGCATCAGAACCAATCAAACACTCACACCCAGTCAACAGATCTGGGTTTGATCCATCACCGTTCTTTAGCCCACTCTGCCACCTCAGTTCAGACATGGCCATATGCAAATCAGTCTGACCCTGTGCTTCATGGGAACAGTCCAGCCCGAACTGCCAAGCCATGCCTTCCCTGGACCGGAAACAAGCTTCCTAGGACCGGTTTCTGGCATTTCAGCCATCTTCAGCCAGGATTGCTTGAATCCAGTGGCAAAGTGAGCAAGGGACTCACGTCTGAGCATACCCTGCCAACTTGTGGCAAACAAAGCGGTACAAAAGGGGGTGGTGATGGACGGAGCATCAGAACCAATCAAACACTCACACCCAGTCAACAGATCTGGGTTTGATCCATCACTGTTCTTTAGCCCACTCTGCCACCCCAGTTCAGACATGGCCATATGCAAATCAGTCTGACCCTGTGCTTCATGGGAACAGTCCAGCCCGAACTACCAAGCCATGCCTTCCCTGGACCGGAAACAAGCTTCCTAGGACCGGTTTCGGGCATTTCAGCCGTCTTCAGCCAGGCTTGCTTGAATCCAGTGGCAAAGTGAGCAAGGGACTCACGTCTGAGCATACCCTGCCAACTTGTGGCAAACAAAGCGGTACAAAAGGGGGTGGTGATGGACGGAGCATTTCAGCCGTCTTCAGCCAGGCTTGCTTGAATCCAGTGGCAAAGTGAGCAAGGGACTCACGTCTGAGCATACCATACTGGATTCAAGCAAGCCTGGTTTTATTTTGTTTTATGTGACTTTTTCTACTGTTAATGCACTGCTTGTATAATTTACACACTGCCTTTGAGTTAAGTCTGACTGCTCTGTGTCACATTTCCAGGGACATCTACCACAGGTTCATTTAATTTAATTTATGTGAGATCTAGCAGTTGCTGACCTGATCCTTTTAGGTGGACACTGGGTCACCCGAAAATCCACTTCACTACAAGTACCTTGAGTGATCTCTGGACATTCCATGCCTCCTCAACGTCACCTGATATGCTCCTTCTCCATCATCACTTCCACCCCCATTCATTCCCAGTCATCATTTCCCATTCAATGGTCATTTTGCCCCACCCCTCACTGTCATCTGGCCCCATCCACTCAGTCACAGCCTCCTTCTGCTTATTATTACCTGCCATCACTTCCTGCTCCACCTTCATATTACCCACCCCTCTTCATCATCTTTCCCAACCTCCTTGACATTATCAGTTCTCTCCTGTTCATCCTTCCCATTGCTTCCCACTCCATCATCATTGTGCCATGCCTTCTTGTCATCATCATTATCCTTGCCCTGCACCACCTGTTCATTCATTACCATCACTTTACACTGCCACTTCCCCTTCTATTCTCTCTTCGTATCTTGCTGCAGCCCCTCTCTCCTATCATTTTCTGTCCCCAGTATTGCTCTCCCAGTCAGTTTATGCCCTTATACTTCCTACAAACTGATGACTTTAGCGTTGTACAGTATAAAAGAAAGCTAAAAAGCTGTTTTTTACATAGCATGCAGACTTTGTGGTAATGCTCTCTCACTATTTTATGCTTTATATAACGTTACACTAATATACACTTTACATGAATTTATATATATATCACTTGTAATTTTTATGATACTGTTGACCATAGTTAATGCTGGCCTCAGTATAAATGATTCAGGCTAACACAAAGATGTTCCTTTAGCTGTTGTGCCACCTTAATTTAACTTTAATTTACTCTATTCTCTTGATTAATCTTTCTGTGTGAATGTTCATCTGTGCACTTTTCATATTCTCTACAACCGCACCGAGGACATGCTGACTTAATTATCATCCTGCTACAAGATATCACTTGAAGGGCTAGCAAAAAAGACTTCCATTGTGTGATGGCTAGGATTTCGTGAATTGTTCAATCCTGAATAATTATTCCCTCTATGGTAAGCGTAGAGAGGGTTGCATACTATTGTGAAATGTGGTTTAATTGTGCATTGCTGAGCTCGTTAGATTCAGATGCCCCTGATTGAGCGTCATAAGATTCTGAATTTTGTAGGGGTGCATCATATTCACCGTTAGTCAGCACCCGCATATTAATCAATGTATGTTTAGACGTGCCATAGAAATGTATTGCTGTAATCATTTAACATAGAGGTGATTAAAAATGTAATAATACTTCGTGAAGATTAACGTTGCTAGTTATCGTGAATGTATTCAATAAGATGAACAATCATTAGTTTCGTACGATGCAATGTATTAGGTTACACGTGTGTCATGTTAAAGTCATACGTGTAGGGCGCTTATTTACTTACATGAGAATAGCGAACTAATGCTTAGAGTGTGATTTAGTAGTGTGTTTAATTTTGTAAAGGCCTGATCGCATATACGTTAGGAGAGAAGGCCTGTTCATTTCTGTCACTCTCTTCCGGGGTAGTTCCCAAAGCTTGGAAGAGTGCCATGATCTTGCCACTTATAAAAAAACCTGCGCTCGACCCTGCAGTCTATGCAAATTACAGACCCATCTCCTTACTCCCTGCTCTGGCGAAAGTGACTGAAAGGTTTGCTCACAGATCTATTTCCAATTTTATTGAGGAAAGGGGTCTGTTGCATAATACTCAATCTGGTTTCCGTGCAAATTTCAGCACGGAGACCGCGCTCCTTGAAGTCACAGATGCCATCAGGGAGGAGTTGGATGTTGGTAAAAAAGTGGTACTGATTATGCTGGACCTGTCGGCGGCGTTTGACACCGTTCCCCACGCACTTCTTCTCTCCAGACTCTGGGACTTTGGTCTGCGGGGAACGGTGTGGAATTGGCTTAAATCCTTCTTAGCCGACCGCCGGCAGACAATCTGGGCGCCACCCTTCTCTGCTGAAATGTCACCACTTGAAGTGGGGGTCCCTCAAGGTTCCATCTTGAGCCCCCTCCTGTTCAACATCTTTATGGCCCCCCTGGCGGTGACAGCGGAGGCTTTTGGCGCCCGGATTGTCAGCTATGCTGACGACACCCAGCTCCTCTTTGTAAGTAACAGGGATGGTCAGTTTGATAGTGTCCAGGTCAACGGATGTTTGAGTGCTGTCTTTGAGTGGTTTGGACGCCATGGGCTGAAGTGCAACGCAGACAAGTCGGAGCTGCTCTTCTTTGGCTGTACATCTGAACCCGATTGGAAAACCTGGTGGCCGAAAGATATGTCTCCTCCCACTAGCTCGTCTGTGAAAGCCAAAAATTTGGGAGTGGTGATTGACAACAAGCTATCTTTCGGACCACATATTTCATCTCTTACTGGGAAATGTTTCGGCATCCTGCGGATGCTTCGCAAATTTCTCCCTCTAGTCTCTATCCAGCACAGAAAAATTATTGTCCAGGCACTGATCTGCTCCAGGCTGGATTATGCAAACATTCTGTTTCTGGGACTTCCCAAATATTTGGTCAGGCGTCTGCAAATCGCCCAGAATTCTGCAGCCCGAGCCATTTTTGGTCTTCCAAGGAAAGTCAGAGCCACGGATCTTCTTGCCACATTGCATTGGCTCCCAGTTGCAAAAAGGATTCTATTTAAAACTCTGACCACGACTTTCAAGGCCTTGCATGGCATAGGCCCCAAATATATCTCCAAACGACTGTCTTGGTATACCCCTCCCAGATCTCTTAGATCCTCGTCCTTATCAAAGATGAGTGTTCCCACTATCAAACGAGCAAGAGCAGGAGGACGATCTTTTCGTCACTTAGCCCCTCATGCCTGGAATGATCTTCCAATCTCTCTAAGACAGACTTCTAGTCTTCTGTCTTTCCGCAAGGCTCTTAAGACTTTGCTCTTCCCATAATCTTGATGCTGTTTCTGTGTTTGTATGCCCTTTTGGTGTTATGTTTTTCCCCATCTTCGGTTGGGAGTCTTCGTTAAAGCGCCGGGATACTCCAGTGGAGTGGCCGTGCGCTATAGAAGTGTACAAATAACATAACATAACATTTCTTATGTTAGCTAATGTTGTAGGCCGAATATGATTCCCTTGGTAAAGGCTTTGGGCTGCAGAGAAATGTAAAATCTTAAAGATGTGAAATGTTTCTTCTCGTTCCCATGTTTCTGTTGCAGGTGCAAGGACATTTAGCACGTTAGTGAGAATAGGTCTTTGTTTTAGGAATTAGGATGCTGTGGGAAGCCAACAGGGGAGTGCATTGGAATGTGAAGAAGTTACTTCTGGCGAGAAAAGTTGCCTGGGACCCAAGGTCAAGCTAACGGACTTTGGACGACAGACAATTTCTGATGGAAAACTACCGAGAGAAGACCTGGCCGAAGAGGTGTGCCGAAGGGCGTGTTCCATGATTTTGGGGTTTTGTATTAGGGACAGTGCCCCGTGGGTGGGGCAGATGAGGATTAGGTGGGAAGCTAGAAGGAGCATCTTAGATCGAGCTCTGGCTAAGTGAATGTACTTCTTAGGAAGTCTTCACTTCTGACACCTTTTTCTTTGATCCTCTTGCTTAGGATGGGATTGTTAAGTAGGGATGTCACCTTAGAGTTAGAGTAGGGATAGAATTGTTTTTCCTTTGACCAATGATTCCTAAAATAGACATTAGCCTGATGATTATATTCCTGATGCTTTTAGAATCTGTAATTTATTTTGTTTTAAGTCGAATGAGAATCTTGCGTAGACTTGCTTTTGTGTTAGTGCCTATTTACCTTTTGCACCTTGTATTGAGGTGTTTATATGTTCAGATGTTTTTGGTGGTAATAAAATCTTACAAATTTTAGATTCAGAGTCAGTGATCCTTTCCAAAAGAAGTCTAATTGTGGTAGATATATTTTGATAATTGTGTTCATCCCCTCTACGCTATTTGGCAGATAAAAAGATCCTGGCGACCTGTGAGGATTCTTGGAGACAACCAGGTAGGCAGGAATCCGCCCCTATCACCCCTTATCCACTCTCATTACAGGAGGCACTTCTTTACTCATGCTCAAAGAGTTAGACCCCTGAGAAAATCCATTCTCACCTACCTGACAAAATTTTCATTTGATTCTGCCTGTTAGAGACTTTACTTGCTGACACCTCTAGGCAGAGGAGGTGGACTAGCTATCATCCACAGGGACCACTTCGCCTGTCGATCCAACGAAATTCAGACCCAGGAGTCAGAGAGCTGCCTCTTCACGATCCAGTTATCCTCGACTAGCTCCCTGTCAGGCCTCCTGGTGTATCGGCCTCCCGGCCACCCCGGCCCCTTCCCGGCCACCCTTTTGGAAACCGTCTCTTCCTCGGCCCACCTAACATCTAACTTCCTAATAACAGGAGACCTGAACATGCACTTCGAGGACCCTTTAGACACAGGCGCATCGGAGCTAATTCGCGACCTAGCAGCCTATGGCCTTCTCCTGGCCAACACCGGGGCAACACATACGAAAGGACACCTACTTGATCCGGTGTTTTCTAACATCCCTTCTCTCCAATTCATTAATTCCCAACCACTCCCGTGGACGGACCATTTTCTGGTCACAACCCACTTACCAGGGGCTTTTAAGAAACCCCACACACCCACCACCCTCACCAGAGACAGATCATGGGCCAAACTCTCGGTGGAGGACTGGTCCAAAGCCCTGGACTCCTCGATCCCTAGTCTCTCGGAGGACCCCTCCACCGCTGATACCCAATTTAGAGAGTGGATCTCCTCCTCCCTCGACAGTATCATCCCCATAAAAAATCGTGAGTACAAAAACAAGACAAAGGGCCATGCCCCATGGTACAACTCTGAACTCAGAGCTCTTCGTAAAGAGTGCAAAAAGGCAGAGAGACTGTGGAGAAAGGATTGGCTCCATAACAATAAGGACAAGTACAACTGCTCGGTAAGACGTTACAAATCTGCCCTAAAGCTAGCCAAGGCCGCATTCTACGACAATAGAATAAAAAACGCCACCAACTCTTCCAAAGAATCTTACCTTATAGTCAAAGAACTTCTTAACATCCCTGTGGCACCCGCTGCCTGCCCCCCTCCCCCAGATAGAAGCAAGGACCTAGCCTCCTTTTTTGATGCCAAAATATCGCGTATACTGGAATCCCTCCCCACCATCAGCCCCCATAACCACACGGCTATGGAGACTTGCCCCAACAGCCCGCAGCTGCAGTCTTTCAGAGCAGTTTCGCTTACGGAGGTCACCTCCACGTTGGCCAAAATGAAGAGTGGCTCCCCCCTTGACCCAGCCCCGGTTAGATTCTTGAAAACCGTGTCACCCAGTATAGCCCCCTCTATTAGGGATCTAATCAACACCTCTTTTTCCCAAGGCACAGTGCCTCCCAATTGGAAGAACGCCGTTGTCAAGGCGTTCCTGAAAAAGCCCCAATTGAACCCGGACGACATGGCCAATTATAGACCCATATCACTCCTCCCTTGTATCAGCAAGATGGCTGAGAAACTAGTGAATGTGCAGTTATCCCATTTCCTTGAGACTAACAAACTCCTTCGGCAATCTCAAACAGGATTCCAGCCCGGCCATGGCACGGACACTGCCCTCCTCTCCGTCATCGAGGAGGCAAGGTGTATCCTGGACTCAGGAGGATCAGTGGCAGTGATCCTCCTGGATTTCAGTGCCGCCTTTGATACGGTGGATCACCGTGTCCTTCTCCACCGCCTGCATAGGGCTGGAATCACGGGAACTGCACACGCAGGTGTGGGACGGCAATTCACGATCAGACCCACTCCCACTCACGTGTGGTGTCCCTCAGGGGTCCTCGCTTAGTCCCACCCTGTTTAATGTCTACATGGCCCCCCTTGAAGACATCGTGACCCCTTATGGGATAAAAATAGTTAACTATGCCGACGACACACAACTTGTCGTCTCTTTGTCCCACCTGGATAAACACCCAGACAGCCTGCTGAACTGTCTCCAGGATATTCACACCTGGATGTGCGATTCTTCCTTGAAGCTGAACGGTGCAAAAACCGAAATCATGCTCTTGGGTAACAAATGGACCTCCATCCCACCATCAGTATGGCCGGATGCCTTTGGCGAAATCCCCACACCTAAAAAAGAAATTAAGACACTAGGGGTATGGCTTGAACCTGACCTCACCATGAAGACACAGGCAACCAAAACTGCTGGAACATGCTTTGGCCTCCTGCGGTCAATTCGCAAGATTCTCCCCCTCCTTCCTCCCCTATCCAGGAAACTTTTGGTTCAAGGGCTCATCTTAGCCCGGCTGGACTACAGTAACGCCGTTTACCTCGGCGCCCCCGAATTTACCCTGGCCAAACTCCAACGGACTCAAAACGCGGCGGCGCGGCTCATCATGAACCTTCCTCCCAGAGCCTCTGCCAAGCCTGCTCTTAAAGCTCTTCACTGGCTTCCTGTCCGCCAGCGTGTAGAGTTTAAAGCCCTGTGCACCACCCATAAACTCATCAATGGTGTCGGTCCAGCAGTCCTGAAAGACATGGTCACCCCCTACAAGGCTCCCAGACTCCTTCGCTCTGACTGCGAACATCTGGCCACAGTCCCTAGGTTTAAGAAGGCACGCACCGGTGGCCGACGTTTCTCTGTCAAAGCCTCTATAGGATGGAACTCTCTTCCTCGCAACTTGCGTCTGGAACCCTGTCACGTCCTTTTCCGAAAAAAATTAAAAACCTTCCTCTTTCCCAAATAGGTCCCTCTGTCTTCCTCTCTTGGTTCTCACAAAGTTACAGCGCGGGGATGCCTACGGGTCACCAGGCGCTTTATAAATCGCAAAAAAAAAAAAAAAAAAAAACACCTCAGGCATGTTTTTTCTCACAAGGTGTGTGCCTGTAGCTTGCCTTCAATGCGTTGGAAAATGATGCTAGGGTTGACCTGCTCGTGCATTCGCTATGCGGAGATGAAGGCAGAGTAATAAGATCCTGGGGTTCCAACTGATGCTTTTACTCCTCCGGGTTTCTACCCTTCCCAATTGATTCAATAGCAAGTTTTGCCTGTGAACATCTTGAGTCATGTTATTTGTCTTATTTGAAAATCGAGTCAGTGAGGACAGACAGCACCATTTGTTTTACAAGAAACAATTTTAAGGTTGTCTTTAAAAGTCCCATTCCTCCGCAAAATGGACACGGTGCTGCTCCCAAAAATAAAACATGCAGAAAAGTAGGACACATATCAGCACCTTTATGGTAGTGTGATTATTTGCACAAACGTTCAGCAACTAAGAAACAGTTGTTGGTAAGATTGCTATCTTCCAATTTATGTCGTTTTTCATGTTCATAGAAAGAACACTTTATGACACTTCATAGTATAAGAAAAGAGCACGGCTTGCTTGGAGTCTCTGTTGTGCAAGGATGCTCTAAGCTGTCTGTGTTGTTCTATATGTCTTTCCATTTTATATATTGGTCCTGAATTACAGACACATGTCCAGCTTTTTAAAAAAAATATATGTTTATACAGAGCCAAGAAAAGCAGGGGAGCCGTTGTTAGGGTGGAGGACAGTGAGGAGATGGTGGTGGGATCGAAGGATGAAATAATGTTGGAGGGAAGTATTGGACTTGGCCCTTTTTGCAGGGTTATCCCCAAACTTTTTGATTCTTCCTCCTATTTTTTCTTGACCTGTTGTTATTGGCTATAGGACTCTGGGCACTTTACCACTTCTAAACAGTGGTAAAGTGCATATGCTCTCTGTGTACATTGTTGTTACAATTGGTTCTCCCTGATTGGCATATTTGATTTACTGGTACTAGGTAAAGTGCACTGAAGTGTGCCAGGGCCTGTAAATCAAATGCAACCAGTGGGCCTGCAGCACCGATTGTGCCACCCACATGATAAGCTCTGAAAATGTAGCTCAGACCTGCCACTTGCGTGTCTGTGTGCAGTTGTTAACTGCCATGTCGACTTGGCAAGTGCACCTACTTGTCAGGCCCTAACCTTCCCTTTTCTTACATGTAAGGCACCCCTATGGTAGGCCCATGGTACCCCCTTGGGCAGGGTGCTGTGTATGTGAAAGGTAGGACATGTACTGGTGTGTGTGACATGTTATGATAGTGAAGTACAGCCAATTTCGTTTTTCACTTTTGAAAGGCTATCTTGCCCCATTGGATAGAACTGGAGTTTATTTACAATATCTTAGAAATATAACTTCCCATTCGGACAAGATAGAGAAATAAAGTTTAGGCTCTCTGAACTCAGAATTTAGTAACACATCTTTTAGTAAAGATGGTTTTTAAATTATGTGTTTGAAAATGACACTTACAGAAAGTAGGCGCTTTCTTGTTTAACCATTCAGTGTGCATCTGCCTGTTTGTGTATTGACTGTCTGGTTTTGGATTGACAGGGGCTGGTATGTGCATTCTCTCAGACAGCCTCCGGGGAGGGAGTTTAATGTGTGTCCTGCCTTTCCTGAATGAGTCAGGGCTGGGCTGAATAGACCGGGGCTGCATTCAGAGTAGAAGGAGGAGTTTTCACTAGCACCTGAATAGGCTGGTCTGCATTTAGAGTGGTGGGAAGAGATTTTCCTTTCAACTGAATAGGGCCTGTCTCCCTTGCACAATGCAGTCTCCACCTCTGTGGTAATACTGCACCAGTGAGGACAAAACTGGTTTCGACTGGGCTCAGAGACCCTTGCACAAAGAGAACATAGACATTATGGGGTATAAGTATTAGACCTAAAACCTCTGAACTTTAGACTACTTCTGGAATTAAGAGGAACCTTTGCCAAGGAGAAGAGCTGGAGAAACTGGAGGAGGATTACTGCCACTTTGCTGTGTGCTGTCTGGGGTTGGCCTGTAGTAGCTGCTTTTGCCAAGGAAAGGACTTTGCTGTGTGCTGGGTCCCCTCCTTGAGGAAGATTGCCAAGGGCTTGAGTAGAACTTGCCTCCTGTTCTGAAGTCTCGGAACACAAATACTTCACCCCCAGCTCCCCTGAACTTCCTTGCTGGGAGTTCTGACCTCCCAAGAGGTGCCTGTTACTGTATTGGGCCTCTGGAGGTTGTTCCTGCTGTTGAGAGCTGGAAAAGCACCGCAGCTACAACAAAATCGACGCATCGCTCTTCTTGCGGCTGTTTTTCCGAGGAAGCACCACTGTGCGAAAAGAATCTCCACATATCGCCTAACCGCTGCCGAAAGCAAAGCAGTGCCTGTCGCCGCTGTAAGAACCGGCGCATCCCGGATTTCCACGCAACATACCTGTGCGGCAAGTTTTCCTGTCGCATCACCCGCAGACCAGAACCATCTAGGAATTGACGCAATCACTTCCCCCTAAAGACAGGATTTACGCATTACTTCTCCTGCGTACAGCAGAACTGTCGCCTCCCCATGGTCTCAGGATCGGATGCATCTCTTTGTTTTCCGACCCTTCCCATCTCTGCGGCAGTTTGGCCTTCTTGATTTTGTCGCAGCTACAGGTACTTTGAGAGAAATCACACATCCATTGTTTTTTATGGCCCAAGTTGTTGAAACCTTTTTAAAATCATATTCCTATTACATGTACGTTGGATTTTTGTCGTTTTGGTCTTGTTGAGTTTAGATAAAGATATTTTATTTTTCTAAACTGATGTGGTGTCCATTTGTGGTGTTATCACTGTATTACTGAGTGTTTTGAGTGCATACACATTACACATTGCCTTTGGGATAACTCTGTCTGCTCGTGCCAAGCTACCCAGGGGGTGAGCAGAGGTTATCCAAAGTGTGTATCCACCTCACCCTGACTAGAAGCAAGTGTCCCCAATTGGACTAAGGTACCTGCCTCTGCCAACTTGAGACCCCCATTTCTAACAGGAAGTCATAGGAATGAGGAAAGGCACAGAAGTAAACAAAGGAACGGGAAGGAGCTACGGAATGGAAGTTGGGGAGGACTTAGGAGTCAGACGGAAAAGAGGGAAAAGAGTGAGGGAGGAGGTAGTTGTGAGGGGGATTAGTGAAAAGAAAAGAAAGGTTAGAGAGGAACAGAGACAGGAAAGAAAGAGAGGAACGAGTGGAAAAAAGAAAAGGGAATATAGAAGCAGAATGGGTAAACGGAGATGCAGCAGGGAAAAGTGAGCATGAAGGAACCAGATGTGGGGTGAAAGGTTAGGGAATAAGGGAAGGCAGGGAATGAGGGATGGATGCATGAAGGAATGCCAATTGTATACAACGAATTTCCACTGATAACATAAGGTATGCAACCAACATGCTAAGGATGGTTGTGTTAGAATACAGTGTCCTACATATTGTTTACAAAAATATTATTCCAATGAGCATACATTCTCTATTATTAACTCCAATCGGATGACTGCACACACCTCCTGTTAGTCACATGGTGGTGGGGGCTGCATTGTGAAAGGGCTTACATTCACTCCCATGTCACTGATCTGCCTAGAGCAATATTTAGCATGCTAACATGAGCTGTGGCAATGCACCTCCACCCACTACGACCCTGCGCCCTAGTGAGCCTGAGGAAGAGGCATGGTGTCTTACAGCAGCTGGCCCTGGGACTCTGAACCGCTAGCACCACATCAGCACGATGCACACAAAAAACAGGATGACTGGCCACCTTGTGCCATTATGCTTGGCTCAACCTATGCTCCAAAATGTTACCACGAAGGAGAATATAGCAAACAAACACTCTCAGACACTTTAAACATGCTTATTTCAAAGTGGAATACTCTTCTAAAACAGTTTCTATCCATTTAAGGCTTAAAGGGAATGATTACGAGTAAAATAAAGTGTGCAACGTTACAATTTTTGTGCCACATAATTTCCATTTTTATTCCGCAAAATTTGCAAATCTTTGCTGCAATATCCCAGGGGGTCTGGACATTGATGTATTGGTGATTAGTACATCTTACACCTCGGTCCATGACTAAAGGTCCATCCACTCGAGTGCAGCTTGAACTTGAATTTGACCAACGAACTGCTCAATGCAAAACCCGTTCCGCTGGAAAATTTGTACAAACAATTAACTTATATATTAAAGCAAAACCCTGGACATGATTTGCTGTTGTGAAAATAAAAGCACAATTGATGTGACTTTCCCTGTTTATATTCAGCAACATCACCTTGCTCTGCCTCCTCGCCACCCTCTCTCCTCTCATCATCCCCATATTATGATGCTACCTTTCCTGTTCATTTCCACCATCATTATCATGGCCAATCCCCCATTTGAATTCTCCTAAAACTAGCAGGTACAACCACTGTAAAAACAGCAAACACAGGATTTCAGCTGTAGGTTGTAAATTTCTACATACAAGTGTGCAGCAACACCAATGACGTATTAGGGTGACTTCTAACACCACGAGGAACACGAGCACGAGCATGGGAGAGTTACTTAGGCCATAATAAAATAATCATTAGAGTTGCAAAATTGAATATGCAAATATTTTGAAGCCACACCCTTTATATGATATGCTAGGCTGGAAATAAAAATACTGTTAAGATTTGTTGCCATTGTTCCATTCAACTTTCAAAATAAAACAAATATGTAAGGGCTTCTGATCTGTTCATAATAATTCGCTGGTATCCTGCGATTGTGGGGGGACGGTTTTGGAAGTTTGGAGTAATAACTTAAAGTACTGCATGGTGCTATAGCAGGCATTTGTGTTTGACTCAGAACTCTAATACCAGCCCAAGGAATACTGCAGCAAGCTACAAGGGCCCTCTAGTAGCAGTTTATGGTACTGCAGTTTGCTACAGCAAAGATTCTGGTGTCTGACTGGCGGGACCTCTAGTAATGACCCATGTAGGCAGCCAATATTGAGACAGTGCTGGCTGCCAATTTTCATGCACATGGTCATGTGTTGGCTTTTTCAAATCCTTATTGAAAGTGTAATGTGCTTCCATGAGGCATGGCCTGCTGAACTATGAACATTATTGCAATCTGCATGTCTAATGAGGAAGCAACCTTACAAGGGAGACAGGTTACTTCTGAAGAAGTTTGGTAAAAAAAATCTATAATGGATACTATCTGACTAAAGCAATGATAACGTGATTTCCACCACGAGCATGATTTTTCCTCAAGAGTCGCACTAGAGGAATTACCATCATTATCACCTTCTCTAAATCAGGCCCTATGATTCTAAACAGCCCAGGTTGAAAAAAGCATAATGAGGTTCGATTCAGAAAGTTCATTTTTCTATAATCTATGTATTGCTTGACATTATAATCAATGATTTGGTTTTAAAATGAACAAATGAGGAATTACTTTCATGTAGCATCCATACTCACCATTTTATGGTCGTTGACAATCATGAGCTCCAAATATTTCATCTCTTCAAAAACACTTTTGTTAGCCTGTTTAATTCAAAACAAAATATAACATTACTATAGAGAAAGCACCGGTTCAGATTCTGTGCTCTCCGGGCTAGGAGAATATTTGCACCCTGCACTGCTTCTTAGCAAAAATATTCGGAAACCCTTTCATCTCTGCAACACAAGAAACGTCTTGGAACCGTTTAGAATTTAAGCAGGAGGCCCGATTATCCTGTCCCTGATCTAGCAAATGCATTTAGCTTGCGGCATCAGATTCCCAACCTGTGTTTAATGTTTGGGAGCAGTGCATTACAATCACAGGCCTCAAGAGATTATTCCCTTTCCAACTTTCCCCTGCAGAAGAGCGAGCTGTTCTTTTACGCCACAACCCCATGGAGGCCTCTAGGAAGACCCAATGAATTTAAATAATCAATCACCAGATTCAGTGCAAATCACAGAAGTGCAAAGTGACCTATAGCAATTGAATTTTCAATGACCTGCTCGTTGATTTAAAATTCTAAGTTTAAAGCATCTACTCAATTTTCGATGTGCACTCATTCCTAGTTGGAGATACTGTGCACTTTTTGTTGGCAAACTAGATCCACTCTCCTTAACCTCCCACCTTCCTTACCTTCCAACATAAATGTTTCAGCCTCTCCCAGAGAACCCACTGGATCTATCTGGCCCTTAATCATAGATACACCACTGGACCTCCCAGCCCTGCACACAGCGCTGGATTAAGCCCTGTGGAGGCCCCTGGGCAGTCAAAATTTATGGAGCCCCCCTCGCAAATTATCTCGTATTACCCAATACCCCAGATTTATTTACAAACAGACAGATGCCAGAAGATGAGCTTTTCAGAGACAAACTGTTATGTGAAACTGATGATCCCTTCTCTGGGGAACACTCTTCCCTCTCACAATCCTTTTTTCCTTTCTTACTTCACCCTAAAAAAAGCTTTTTTTTAAATAGCGCTCTGTCTAGTGTGTTGGTCTGCCCTGGGCGTCTGCAGTGGCTTTATGAAGAATCATGCCACAGCATAGTGGGTGAGGGCAGTATTAAAAGATCTTTTGATTTTTTTTGTTATCTTGTTTTACCTTAGTTCTTTTTCTGGTCGTTCTCTTTTTTTGTTAGTTGAGATATTTGAAGGGGAGTTAGAGAAGGCTCATTCCCTAGTCTCTCTTTTGTGGTTTTGGATGTGAAACTGATGTCTCTGGATTATGTACATTAAGTTGTATTTTGATCTGTTGTAACAGGGTCCCTAAAAGGAGTATAGCCCATAGGCTGGTGCCTGCTTTGCCTATTTGGTAATCTGGAACTGTCCATACACATCCCAGTGGATATACCTGCCGCCTACTCTCCATCCTACATTTCTCTGTGGGCCAGCCTGCTCCCCACAGATACCTGAACAGGGCAGACCTGCCGCTGGATAGCTGCACCGGGCATATGGCAGTGTGCAAGTCTACATTTCACTCTCTGTACCTGCAGCCAGTGACATATAGAAATGGTTAAGATGGTTGTTAGTCCCCAGCTCGATGCCAATCCTGTGGCACTCGGCTTGTGATCTCTAGAGATACCTTTGTGGTGGGGAGTTTTTACTGAAACGGTTCCCTGTGCTACAGCAGAAGCTGTTTCAGAGAGAATAGTAAATCAGAACATGACGGGCTGATTGGCATTCTTTTCTTTTTTATGGAAAAACAAACAACTGTGTTTCTTATGCATAGGGAACTCTTCTCCCTGCGTGTTTTCAGACATAAGACTGACAAATGTTTCACATCAGTCTTGAACAGGACAAACATAGGTAGGGAGGCACACACTAAACGGGGCCCGTATCATGACAATACATCTTGCATGTAGGAAGGTGGAATCTGACTACATGGTTGCCCCCACTTTTTTCCTGGTGTTTTGATGGTGTTTGACTAGTCTGGCTGGGATCCTGCTATTCAGGACCCCAGCCTATCTGCTTACTCCCTTAAACGACATGGAGTGCATATTAGGTGCACTAGTGAATGGATACTGTGGTGCCTTATGAGTCCCTAGTATATGGTACCTTAGGTACCAAGGGCATAGGTACTTCACAGGCCTACCAGGGGCTGAAGCATGTATTATGCCACCCCTGGGAAGCAGACTAAATCTGACACCACAGGCCTGCTACTGCAGCCTGGGTGAGGTGGTGCTAGCACTCCCCACAGAGATAAAGGTTCACTATATCTCACCTACACACACATTCAGACCTATCAGTCACCCCTAAGGCAAGCCCTATCAATCCTGAGGGCAGGGTGCTTGGTTTCCATGTGAGGGGGTGCCTCTGCCTGAGCAGGTCCCCTCTGCAGCTCTCAGAGTCCATTCTCTGGGGCTGTTTGTGAATGCGGTCAAACCATATACTCTTAAGTGCATTATAACCTTGCAGTAAATGCTAACTTTGGGATGGCTGCATCAAAACATGTCGTGTTTGGTGTCAAACGCTTTGGAATCATACCCCCACACCAGTAACTGGTGTGGGAGTATGATCCCACCCTTCTAGAGAAATAGACATGTACCTACTGTGAAAACATGGTAGAATCCTGAAGAGCCCTGACATCACAAAATGGATGCCACCAGTCACAGACACTGGGCTGCCCTCCTGCTGATGACCGAAACTCGCAGTGGAGGAGGCCCAACAGTAGGTATCCTGTAACAGGAAGTGTGACCACCTCCCAGACAGGGTTTAGTGTATTGGGGCTAGGTGGGTGCGCTCCTAGAGAGTTTGAAGTCCTGCACTGGGGGAGCAGTAGGCTCCTCTGTGCATATACCAATTTCAACCGGCTCAGGGGCTACCTGCCCCTGCTCTGGCGTGAAAATGGACAAAGGGAAGTGGGTGTAGCCACCCACTCCCCTGACCCTCCCATAGGTGGGGTCATAGAGCTAGTCCCTCCCTTCCAGTATAAGATAGGGCACCCTTGCCATTGCAAACTAGATATCCCTGGACGACGTTCTGAAGAAGAATCCTGGACCTTCGAGGTTCCATTACCTATGGAAGATGGAAGAATCTCCCTTGGAGTCAAGGAGTGACTCCCCTGCTTGGCAGGCACCAAATCTTGCAATCAACGGTCGCAAACTTTCCCGTTCCCGCCGGAGTCCGAAGTCCCTGCAGCCCAGGAAAAAGATTTTTGGACTCCTCCAAGGCCATCGTGAGTCCCCAGCGACGCTGAGGCAAGAGGACCCCACGAGTGATGAGGAACCGCAATCCCTGGGTACCGGGCCCTATTTTCGAGTGCAACCCATTCACGACCATCTACGAACTTGTGCATTGGACAACGTGCGGTCCAAGCCTCCAGCAGGAATCCCTTTGAAGATCAGAGGCCTATCCCATCCCGAGTGACCATGGGCCCCTGTTGAGTGAATCCTCCCGAGGCGTCTTCATGATCCCTGTCCAGTTGGCTTGTGGGTCCCCAGAAGACTTTTCTACAGTTCCAAAGGGCTCCTCTGGTTGCTCCAGGCCTGCCCTGACTTACCCTTGCTGGCTGAGTCCCTCAGACCTTGCTGGTCAGCACCGCTGACTTTTTATCCTTTCCATGAGACTTGCTGTTACCACGGCTTGTTGGCTTCAATCTGGTCACCGACACCGCAGTAAGCTGCAGACTTTGTGGGACACACTGAATCCAGCTCCTGGTTGTCATCGATGCCTCCTGGATCTCGTGGCTGAAGAGTCAAGACACCCATGGATCACCTGAAGTCACCAGACGACTGTGGGCATCCATCTTCCTTGCCCCGGGTCACTGCCAAGTGACTTTGAACACTGTCCCCTCTGCTTTCAGGTCTTCCTTCTTCTGAATCCAGGCTTGGATTCCACCGGACACTTCTCCTGTCTTCACAAGCAGCAAGTCTTCTTTGGCTCCCATTGAAAACGACGCCGCGACCCGACACCAAAAGACACCTATGCACCCGGCTTCCCTGGGTGAGGTAACTCCAGCACTACAGTGCTCCTGTGGGTGTTGGCTCTAGAACTACTTACCCTGTAAGTGACTCGCTTGTAGACCCTCCCAAAGTATCCTAAAACTCTTAATTTCCAATCGCGACTTGCTCCATTGAAGTCAATAGGGATTCGCGGCTGTGTTCTCACACTGCATGCGTCTCCCGTGGGTCTTTTACTTACCTGCCTTGGGTGGTTTCGTGAGGCCCCCACGCTTCTGAAGGCACTAGGCCTTGTCCCCTTGCAAGTCGTTATTCTTAAGTCTCTTTTTTAGTATATGGTCTGGTACGCCCCTAGGGCCCCAGCCATATTTGTGCTTAACTTATTGTGAAATGTTGATTTATGCATATGTTCCTGACTTCTAATCTCATAAAGAGATTAGCAGAGAGTTGTTAGTAATAAATACATATATATTTGATATATATACCTGTGTGGTGTCCTTTCATTTAGTGATTCAAGAGATTATAAGGTAAAACAAGCTGCTTTACATTCCTCTAAAGACTTAGCCTGAAGGCTGCTCTCCACAGCTACCACTAGGATAGCTTTCTTGAAAGGTTGCCTGAAACCTATCTACCATAAGAGTCGAATTGTACTGGTGCAAGGTGTCGACTTTAACTAGTGAACAGCATATACCAGGCCAACTTCTCACATTGGTGGGCAGCATGTGGAAGTCCAGCTTGCCATTGTTTTACCAGAAAATCCCTATTTGAATTACAAACTGAAAACCACTATAGGTACTCAAGGTACATATAAAGTCAAGCTTAGTATCAATAAGTTCTACTTAACTTAGAGCTGTGTGCAAAGGGATAGCACACCCTTTCTACAGCTCAAGCTAGAATCAGTAGGCCACAAACTAGTGTAGGTAGTACAACACTGCACAACACTAGAATGTCCTTAAGGGTTGGAACCAGTGGGTCCACCCAGCCTCAGTATAAGGACATGACTTTCTTTGACTTGAAAGCCATGTGTGCTGCAAGGCACCTGAAGCTAGGAAAGAGTCCCTCCACACTACACCTGATAGATCTGCTGACAGCAGATGATCTTAGATTAGCTCTAGGAGCTAATGGGTCTGAATCAGGGGGTGGGTCAATTACAGTGTCTGGGTCAAATGATGAAAATCAGGATGACCAGGACTCTGTGGTTGAAGGGCCAGATCCACAAGGGTCTGAAAAGGACAGAGGAATTTTCCCTAAGAGAACTGACAGAGTGGAGGAAAGGCCTAGGTCCCTTTCTAGGGAGTCTGACCACTCCTATCACTCTGGCAGAGAATCTGTGCACCAGAGGAGCTCCTACTTTCCTAGAAGGGAGACCTCCTCTGAAAGAATGTACAAAGTGCAGCAGTATGAGGAAGCAAGATTTGCCCTCAAAACCAAGCAGTTGGCATTAGATAGGGAAGTCTTTGAGCTCCAGAGAGCTTATAGAAGAGAGGGGTTAGAACCCTCTGGTGGCAGCAACAGTGTCCCTAGAGGCAGAGAATATATTCCAGACCACAGGAACCTGAGCAAGGTTGTTCCTCCCTACCAGAGTGGGGATGATATCCACAAGTGGATAACTGCTATGGAAAGGACCTGTAGAGTACAACAGGTCACCCAAAAGCAGTGGGCAGCAATCTTGTGGCTCTCCTTTTCAGATAAAGGTAGAGACAAGCTCCTCACTGTTAGAGAAAAGGATGCTAATGACTATGAAGTCCTGAAGAGTGCACTGATAGATGGGTTTGGCTTAACCACTGAGCAGTACAGTTTGAAGTTCAGAGATACCCAGAAGGCACAGACACAGGACTGGGTGGACTTTGTAGATTGCGCTATCGAGGCTCTGGAGGGTTGGATAATTGGCAGTAGAGCAACTGACTTTAAAGGATTGTTTAATTTGATTATGCGTGAGCAGATACTTAACAATTGTCAAAACCAACTCTTACACCAGTACCTGGTGGACTCTGATCTGACCTCTCCCCAAGAATTGGGAAAGAAGGTAGACACAAGGGTCAGAACCAGGGTGAGGCCCAAGAACCAAGGTGGTGACCAAAAGAAAGATTAGACTAAGCCCAAAGAGAAAGGTGGGGATAATAAAAATACAGAAAAGTCCTCTGAAGGGCCCCAAAAGTCCAGTTCTGGGGTGGGTCCCAAACTCCTTCCTCTTCCAATAAGAAACCATATTGCCATGTGTGCAAACAACCTGGCCACTGGAAAACTGACTCCAGCTGTCCAAAGAATGGCAATAAAGAAAATGTTCCTCCCACTGCAGCTTCAACGCCTCCTGTTACTACCAGTAGTAATCCCCCAGGTGGTGGGAGTGCACCCAAAACCTTTTTGGGGGTTTTCTTGGGGAACTCAGTTGGACTCTGGCCTAACCAGGTCCCCTATACAAGCAACTCTAGTCTGTGATTGTTGCATGGGGTTTGTCAACTTTGCCATGAGTCCCAATACTTAGGGCAGGTACAGGCAAGAGCCCATGATCAATGGTCAGAAGGCTGTGGCCTACAGGGACACAGGGGCTAGTGTCACCATGGTGACAAAGAGACTAGTGCCCCTAGAACAGCTTTTACCTGAGTTTAGATACCAGGTGACCAATATTGATGGAATTAGGACAGATCATCCCATGGCAGTGGTAAATCTCAGCTGGGGAGGGGTCACTGGCCCAAAGTGAGTGGCAGTGTCACCAACCTTACCTGTAGATTGTCTACTGGGGAATGATCTGGAAATCTCAGCCTGGGCTGAGGTGAATCACAATGCCCATTTAAGAATGTTAGGTATCCCTGAGAGAGTGGATGAGACCCTGAGGGCCTCCCCTCCACCCCAGGAGAAATTAAGGGGAGTGAAGCCTGAAACAATGGATCACTCCACGCAAACAGAGAGCATTGGGGGTGAGGAACAGTCCTCCCCCTACCAGACGAAGGTAAGGGTCAGCTTTCTAAGGGAACTGATCCTGCCCCTTGTGAAGTAACTGTCCCAGAGGTGGTCAGGTCTGCCCTGGCCACATCTCTGATGGCAGAGGATTATTCCAAGGTGGTACCCAGTCTGGAGCAGGTATCCTGCCCCTCTCTACCCTGCCTCAGTCAGCCCAGGGCTGCAGAGGTCAGGGAGATCAGTGGACCCTTAGTGGGCCCCTGTCCAGAGGGACCCCCTATCAACAGATTAGGGACACCCAGCAGAGTAGTTCTAGCCAGGTGAACATTCCTCTACATACTGGGGGATCCCCCTTACCCCTAGGTACAGGTATCCCACAGATGGACTCTGTTGGGCACAGGGAGACCTGGGACATAGTTGCCCCAAATATTCCAATGCCCTCCACTATTCCAACCAGAGGGACCCAACCCCAGCTGTAGGCAGCCAGTGGTTGACCCTTAGGGTCAGATATGACACAGTCATGGACAGAAAGGCTTCCATGGTGACCAGTGTCCTGAGGAAGTTGAGACCACCCCAAATAGGGCCTCACTTCCAGACTCAAACACCCCACCAGCCTGCTTCTGTACAAAACCACAATAAAGGTAATTCCCCAAGACTTTGGAGAAACTCCAGAACCCCTTGGGGTAGGATTTCCCAAGTGGACCATGAGACAGGGAGCAACCATGCTAGTGCAGGTTCTTACTTATATGGCCACTCAGGAAATAAAGGCTTATCTGCACAAGGTTAGCCTTATCTCCTTTCTTTTGGGGGGGGAGGGGGGAGTTATGTAGGAAGGTGGAATCTGGCTACATGGTTTCCCCCACTTTTTTCCTGGTGTTTTGATGGTTTTTAACTAGTCTGGCTGGATCCTGCTATTCAGGACCCCAGCCTGTCTGCTTACTCCCTTAAACGACATGGAGTGCATATTAGGTGCACTAGTGATTGGATACTGTGGCCTTATGAGTCCCTAGTATATGCTACCTTAGGTACCAAGGGCATAGGTACTTCACAGGCCTACCAGGGGCTGAAGCATGTATTATGCCACCCCTGGGAAGCAGACTAAATCTGACACCACAGGCCTGCTACTGCAGCCTGGGTGAGGTGGTGCTAGCACTCCTCACAGAGATATAGGTTCACTATATCTCACTTACACACATTTAAACCTATCAGTCACCCCTAAGGCAGGCCAATCAATCCTGAGAGCAGGGTGCTTGGTTTCCATGTGAGGGGGTGCCTCTGCCTGAGCAGGGCCCCTCTGCAGCTCTCAGAGTCCATTCTCTGGGGCTGTTTGTGAATGCGGTCAAACCATATACTATTAAGTGCATTATAACCTCGCAGTAAATGCTAACTTTGGGATGGCTGCATCAAAACATGTTGTGTTTGGTGTCAAACGCTTTGGAATCATACCCCCACACCAGTAACCGGTGTGGGATTATGATCCCACCCTTCTAGAGGGATAGACATGCACCTACTGTGGAAACACGGTAGAATCCTGGAGAGCCCTGGCATCACAAAATGGATGCCACCAGTCACAGACACTGGGCTGCCCTCCTGCTGATGACCGAAACTCGCAGTGGAGGAGGCCGAACAATAGGTATCCTATCACAGGGAGGTGACCACCTACCAGACAGGGTTTAGTGTATTGGGGCTGGGTGGGTGCACTCCTAGAGTGCTTTGAAGTCCTGCACTGGGGGAGCAGTAGCCTCCTCTGTGCATACACCAGTTCAAACCGTCTCAGGGGCTACCTGCCTCTGCTCTGGGGAAAAACTGGACAAAGGGAAATGGGTGTAGCCACCCACTCCCCTGACCCTCCCATACGTGGGTTCATAGAGCTAGTCCCTCCCTTCCTTCCAGTATAAGTTAGGGAACCCTTGCCATTGCAAACTAGATATCCCTGGACGACGCACTGAAGAAGAATCCTGGACCTTCGACGTTCCATTACCTCTGGAAGACGGAAGAATCTCCCTTGGAGTCAAGGAGTGACTCCCCTGCTTGGCAGGCGCCAAATCTTGCAATCAACGGTAGCCAACTTTCCCGCTCCCGCCAGAGTCTGAAGTCCCTGCAGCCTGGTTGCTCCAGGCCTGCCCTGACTTACCCTTGCTGGGTGAGTCCTTGATGGTCTGCACCGCTGGCTTTTTATCCTTTCCACAAGACTTGCTGTTACCAAGGCTTGTTGGCTCCAATCTGGTCACCGACACCACAGTAAGCTGCAGACTTCATGGGACACGCTGAATCCAGCTCCTGGTCGTCGTGGACGTTGACGCCACCTGGACCACGTGCCTGAAGAGTCAAGACACCCGTGGATCACCTGAAGTCACCAGACGACTGTGGGCATCCATCATCCTTGCCCCAGGTCACTGCCAAGTGACTTTGAACACTGTCCCCTCTGCTTTCAGGTCTTCCTTCTTCTGAATCCAGGCTTGAATCCCACCGGACACTTCTCCTGTCTTCACAAGCAGCAAGTCTTCTTTGGCTCCCATTGAAAACGACGCCGCGACCCGACACCAAAAGACACCTATGCACCCGGCTTCCCTGGGTGAGGTAACTCCAGCACTATGGTCCTCCTGTGGGTGGTGGCTCTAGAACTACTTATCCTGTAAGTAACTTGCTTGTAGACTCTCCCGAGGTATCCTAAAACTCTTAATTTTCAATCACGACTTGCTCCATTGAAGTCAAAAGGGATTCGCGGCTGTGTTCTCACACTGCATGCGTCTCCCATGGGTCCTTTACTTACCTGCCTTGGGTGGTTTCGTGAGGCCCCAGCGCTTCTGAAGGCCCTAGGCCTTGTCCCCTTGCAAGTCGTTATTCTTAAGTCTCTTTTTTAGTATATGGTCTGGTACGGCCCTAGGGCCCCAGCCATATTTGTGCTTAACTTATTGTGAAATGTTGATTTATGTATATGTTCCTGACTTCTAATCTCATAAAGAGATTAGCAGAGAGTTGTTAGTAATAAATACATATATATTTGATATATATACCGGTGTGGTGTCCTTTCATTTAGTTATTAAAGAGATTATAAGGTAAAACAAGCTGCTTTACATTCCTCTAAAGACTTAGCCTGAAGGCTGCTCTCCACAGCTACCACTAGGATAGCTTTCTTGAAAGGTTGTTTGAAACCTATCTACCATAAGAGTCGAATTGTACTGGTGCAAGGTGTCCACTTTAACTAGTGAACAGGATATACCAGGCCAACTTCTCACACTGCAGCTATGTGGCCAACATGTTTCCAACACCAGAACCAGCTGAGGCGGCACCATCGCAATCAAGCAGGTCCCCCACCTTTAAATTAGGTTGGCTGACCATTGATGCGGCAGGGCATTCATGGGACATCTCAGAAACCTTTGTTTAGGTGATATATAGTGACATATTTTTAATGCAGATTTTAATAGCTGGATTTCACCTGTTTTTGAGTTGTCCCAATTTAGACAGATAAGGACACACAAGAATAAAAAGGGGTGGATTGGCTTGCGATCACATGATGTATCCAAGTGTGGGTGCTGGAATGCAACTCCGGTGTCATGGATCCAAGGCTTTTAGGCTACATATCCCACATAATTAACATACAAAGTCAAATCAAAGTTGAACAAATTGTAGAACAGTGCAGTCAGGAGATATATACACCATGATGACTAAAGCTCACAGGCAGAACCTGATGGCACCTGGCAAAGAGACAATGATGAAAGTGGCATCTATTTTGGCTAATACCGAGAAAACCTTTAGAGCATGTGTGGGCCTTTGGTCACATTTACGAGATAACATAGTTTTCCCATTCATTGTCTGCACACTATGTCTTGAAGGATGGTCTTGACAAGGGTATTTAATCAACATCATTCTAAAATGGTGGCACATAGAAGTTGTTCGATTCCAGTCACTAGAATAATTCATCTTGGAGTTATACCACAACACTTTCATAGTCTGTGATGGATGCTTCACAGTTACATACTTTATATTGGTTGGTTTGCCTAGTTGGGCACCTATAGGGTGGAGTCCTTGTACCTGCCCAAATTCACAGGGACTAGCTGAACGAATAGTTATGCAGTTTGTGTCCATTAATTTCGTTTTTCAGGAAGTTAGTCTTCCAGTTTTCATATGTTTATCCCATCAGTAGAAGCCAATGTCTGTATCTAGTTTATTGGACATTATGGGTAACCATCAATGGGTAACTTAATGAGAAAGGTACCTATTCAGAATAATATTGAACACAATTCTAGAATCTCAAAGGGGACAATATTGTCTAAAAACCAAACAAAAGAAAACTTCCCGCCTAGCAGTGGGAATGTTAAAGACCATCACTACTTATGTAATCATTGGAAGAATGTTTGCCCACATCACACAAAGCAAAACATACGCTACATTGTTATGGTCATACTTACTTTCACAGCTCTCCTCCTTCTCTTTCTCAACCACTGTTCCTCGGAGCGAAAAGGCCATGCACCACTGAGGTTTGCTTCTTCCTCTGTTTAAGAAAATGCAAAGAACACAACCGCCCAGTTAATATTTGCTTAAGAATCTTACAGTGCATAAGCGATGATGATGAGATGTATCCTAGAAATGGATGCACTTCCTACACAATTCATCTTTACTACACCTGCAATAGCTTTCCCATTCCCCGCTCATCTATCACCATCAGATATTTTATTCAACTCTCACCCTCCGTAACAAGCTATAGGGTCACATCCAAAGACTAGCGGCTGTATTGGTTCTAGACAAAATGTCCAATTAAACCCACTAAAAAACCATGAGTGGAGAGGGTTTGTTGGAAAAAGTTAATGAAGACCTTCAATGACGGCAAAACATGGCTGCATATGTCTTGCAGTGGAACCCAGTATAGGTAACACAGGATTGAAAACCCTTTTATTAATTGGTCTGATGTCAGATCAGTAAAAGATCAAGCTCTGAGGTCGGTGCTCTGTCAGAAGACAATCCGTTGCCCCCCTACATCTCTAGAGACCCGAAGGAAGTGGTGGAATGGCAGTTCTGTCTCAGGTCACCACAAATTCAGCGAATTGTGGTTGTTCCATGCTGCTAACAGCTCTCACCTTGTGATTATCTACATGACTTTGGAAGGAGAAAAAGCTAAGATAGTGGTGGGGAAAGGTGGTAGGGTGTCACGTATTCAATTTTCTAACTATTGCAAAGCGTTGTAGGTGGGAGTTACCAATGGTGTTAGAGGAAGATGCCAGATATTGTTTTTAAATATTGAAATGCCGTAGGGAGGGAGTTACAAAGGGCGTCTAAGGAGGGTAGTAGGAGGCAAGGTATTTCTTTGTGTATTTGGAGGAGGTGAGGCTACTGTTGAGTGTGGTGGGGGAGGTGTGGTAGGATAACATATATCTTTTTTCAAACATTTGATTGGAAGGATTATGGGCAGTGGGTGGTTGGAGTCAGGGGCAGGGCACCAGATATACATTAGTATTAAGGCACAGTTAGTGGTGGGGGTGAAGGGGTGGGACTCCATTTTGTGCATGGATCCTCAAGACTAATCAGCCTCTCCGCTGCTTATCCTCAGGATGAGCTGAGCAGAGGAAAACGATTCGTAATTTTAAGCACAGCCTACAATAATAGTTGAGCAGCTGTCAATCATGGAGAGATTTACACCTGGAAGTTCAAGTGGGATACAAGTCAAGCTTTACTCTCACTGTGTATTTCATGCTACTTGGAACCTGTCAGAGGGAAACAACCCATTCCTTTACATCTACACATGGTCACGGGTTCCACTCATAGAGCGGTCCACACTCTTGACCTTTCACACAGAGTGACTCCATGAGCCAGTAGTAGCACAAGTGTCGTGGTTAGACCATTCCTTGGTTAGGTTCACATTAGAAATGGGTTGCACACACCAAAACCCAACAATCAAAGGATACACAATCTGCCCCCTGTACATTCCAGATAAAGGCACAACCATCCAAATTCCTAGAGGCATTCAATGTGTCCCTCCATAGGAGGGTCACAAAGACTTTTAACATCGCGACCCCTCTTCAACTCAAAAAACCCAAACAGGCCAACAAATCCTCTAAAAAGTGGTTTAAAACTAATCTGTCTAGCCTAATAAGTGAAAGTCACAAGCTGTACATGACATGAAGGAAAACGAGACAGCCTGCAGCCGGAAAAATCTGAAAAGAGCACATGAGAAACTATGGCTCTCGATCCAAATTTACCAGCCAAATTGGTTAAATGGGATAATGACTATTGGACACATTGCCTCAGTACACTATTTAATGCCTGCTACTCCACAGGATTCATTCCATCATTTTGGTAGGACTGGCAGTGTTCACTTTTATTTCCCCGATACTAAAATGACGCTTGTACAAATCCAGCCAATGCCAGAACGGTCACCCTAATGCATGTGAAGGCAAAACAGTATACTAGCCTACTTATAAATGATCTTATAACCAGGGTGGAGTTAACAGAATGTATCCCATGGACTCAAACCCATTTCAGAGACACCTAAAGAACAGTAGACAATATTATATAATTCTTTCTATATTAACCTGAAAGCATTTAGCATCATCCACTGCGGATCTCTACTCGGCATTATTAACCTCCGGACTGCATTTGATACGGTACTTTGGCTCAAATTAAAAGGCTTGGGAATGAATAGAACGTTGGTAAGAGCTATTCAGGCCCTTACACGGACACATGGGTAATGGTAAATTATTGACCAAAAACGATCTCTACAACCAGAGGCCTCAAACAGGGCTATGAATTAGCCCCATTAATCTTTATATCTACACAGCAAAATGATCGACAGAACAGCAGACCCTGCCCCCCAAATATTTGAAGGAGGGCCACCCAGTTGCTTATGTGTACTGGTGATAGCTAGATTTTTTTATCAATCGGCCACTGGTCTTCAACACGCTTTGCATCATATAGCACTAAAAGCCAGCTAAAGGTAATCTGTGAGAAAACTTCCATCCTGAACTTCGCAAACTAGAGAATCAAAAGAGCAGATCGTATATAAATAACAAAATAATCAAGCAGGCCAACTCCTACAACACCTGGGTCTTCTGGGTCCAGAACAATGGATCCTTTGCCAAGCAAAATGAGGAAATTGAAACAAAAGGATTCAATCTGTCATTTGCCAGCACCTGAAACTAGCAAACAACTTAACAGGGCACCCATTAAAGCCATTATTGGGTGTGATCAACACCAAATTCATGCCATTGTTAAGCTATTGGTGCGAAGACTTTTCAGCTTTATTGAATAGGCTATTAGCGGCATCGCACTGCATTGTATTCAGGCACATTTTACTTTAACCGTATCCTCGTACCAAGCCAAAATCAACTTGGAACTTAATCTTATAAATGAGACAGTATACCAAGCAGGTTGCCCCATCCTTTGTTTCTGGCAGGGCAAATTGCGAATCGCTATTAGGGAATGTATTTATTGCCATGGCCCATAGGAATGAGTGGGAATACATTAGCAATTTACGATTACCAAATTGGTAATCACAATTTGCGAGTGCAAATCCAAGGGTGCCTGGGGGCCTAAGCCCCCCCCCCAAAAAAAGGTAAGTATGCACATGTGTAGCACACACATGGCCTAAGAGTATGTGTGCGCTACATAGCGCATTGAAAAATGCATTTTTGGTGCATTTTTCAATGCAAGCACAAATTACCATTAACTCGAAGTTGATGTTAATTAGCCTTTCCTAAAATCACAGTCGCATTTAGTAAATGCTACATGCATCTCAAGTAGGGAACGTATTCGCAATTTAGGTAATTGCAAAAATTTGCGATTACCTATATTGCGAATGCAAAAAGGTACATGCATCGGAAAAAGCATTTTTCCAGTCGCAAACGGGCCGATTCTGCAAATAGGCCTATTTGCGACTGATAGAATGCTTGATGCATGTGCCCCAAAGTCAGTTCTAGCACTATAAAGTGGCAACATGTCACCAGACAGTGTTTCACAAAGAGAAAGAAAGAAAGAAAGAAAGAAAGAAAGAAAGAAAGAAAGAAAGAAAGAAAGAAAGAAAGGAAGAAAGAAAGAAAGAAAGGAAGGAAGGAAGGAAGGAAGGAAGGAAGGAAGGAAGGAAGGAAGGAAGGAAGGAAGGAAGGAAGGAAGGAAGGAAGGAAGGAAGGAATGAGGAAATAATTGAAAGAGGTTAGGAAAGAAAGAAGGAATGTGAGAATGAAAGAAAGATAGAGAGAAAGAAAGAACGAGTCATGTATGGTGTCTATTGGAAACCATCAGGATGAATGACTAATCAAACTCTGGATAGCCATTGCTCTGATGTAGCAACAGTGGTACATAAATGTACTTTCCACCTGCTATGAAGTCACCAGGGAAATTGATTGCTTCCTCTGTGTTTTCCCCACCTCACCCACGTCTGTGGAAACCAAAGCAAGGTGATGGAATGGCTTTTGGCATTCTCGGCTACCTTTCTCCACTTCCCTCTGGACTCCATAGACCTGAGAGAGGTGGGAGAACCCAAAAGCACAGAGCCTTAGCCAACCACCACAATCCCTGCCAGTATGTTTGTCTATAGATCCTCATTGACATGAGACAAAAAGGAGAGTTTACCAGAAGCTCTCACGGAGCTCCTGTGTGTGTAACATCAGTTCTCTGTTCTCAATGTGTGAGGAGAAAGCAAGGCTTTGGGTAGGGAAAGGAGTTGGTGTGAGAGCACAAGGGGTGGTAGGAGAGTGTGTCAGAGGGCCTGATCCTTTTTTTCATTGTTGGGCAGGGATGGTGTATGATGATGGTAGGTGGGTGGGTGGAAGGCAGGGGGCCAGGTATGTTTTCAGTTTGTACAGGGGAGAGATCAATGTCTATGAAAAAGTGGTGAGTGGTAGTGGGTGAGGTGTGTTTTTAATATATTTGGGTGAGTGAGAGGGTCAGGTGGAGGGCTAAAGAGATGGTGATGTGGGTAAGTGGTAGGACCCCAAGTTGTTCAATTTAATTATTTATATTTTGAGGGTGGTGGGTGGCAGGAGGCCAGGTACTTTTGATTTATTTTTGGAAGGGGAGGCATAGATGTTGAAATCAGAGAAGAGGATCTGGGTGCCATACATAACATAATAATAAAGACGGTTCTGATTGGCAACAAAAACAAATCGATCTTCACTCTCCCTGCCTACTTTACGTCACATAGAACCCCTCAGTGAAAAACATTCCTAATATTTAAGACCTTATGGGGGTGGTGGAATAGTGGTTGTCAATTTGTTAAGTTGCCCATTTTCTCCCACCTCTCTCAGGTCTCCACAGACCTGAGCGAGGTAGCGGAAAGCAAATGGCATCTCCTGCCACCAACCTCTGCTCCATTGAGTCAATGTTCCATGCAGACCGGCAGTTGGCATGGGATTGTAGTCTTTATTGATATTCATTCTTAGAGAGCCACAGTCAGCATCGTTTCACCTCTTTGCTCACATTGAAAGCAGAATGTAGCTATAAGGCTAAGAGACTGGTAGGCAAGGATGGTAAATATTTCAAAAGCATAATCTCAATGTTCATTAGATATCACCATTTGGAAACTGGAATGCACAGATGTTACAGAGATTGGCCTTTCTTCAAGAGTTCAGTTCTCAAACCATGGAACACAATTTCTGAGACTGTTCACATCCTGGCTTAACGACACACAATTTGATCAATGTATGCTGGTGTGAAGTGGGTGTTCGAAGGAAGTTGCAGGAATTAAGAACAACAGCCTTCAGTACCTGGCCATCTGTGGTGCTAAAGACAATGATACAATAAATAGTACTTGCAGGTTTATAACCACTGGGACTAGGACTAAGCAGGCCCATAGAATGTGGACTCTTTGTTGGCCAGAGGAGAACGTACAATACCTTTCTGATTTTTGGAAGGGTCTACTTTAAGAGTGTTTTTGTATTTCACTGTTTATGGCCAATAATCAGTGTTAAAAATTATGCTGGATTCAACTGTGACCAGAGGCTTTATTTCAAAGATGTTCATTAAATAAAGGTGTGTTTATTCTGTATGGCTATAATAGAACACCAAAATTGGAAGAGACAGATACTGAAAAATGACAAGGGGCAGAGTTGACCACTAAGGAACTCTACACATGGAAAATGTTGACATAGAACAGTGCAGGTGAAGGGAAGAGACATCAGCTTCGTCCGAAAAGAAAAGAAGTATTTTCTCCATTTAGATATCACATCTTTAATTTCCACCTTTCTCTCTTTAAAACAACCTTTCTGATATACAGTGTCTACTCTTTCCACTGATGTATAATATAAAACCAAGGCACCTTCATTTCATAAAAGATCCCTATCACACGGAGAGACACCAGAGTTCCATACTGTCTCCTGTCATCTTCAACTTTTACATGGAGCCACTTGGTGCTCTTCTCACAGGTAACAGCATCATGATTCACCAATAAACTGATGATACACAATCATTCAATGCCTTAAACGCTTTATTTAGACCTGGATGTCTAGTGCCTACCTAAAGCTCAACCCAATCAAGACAGAATTCCAACTATTTGCCAAGAACAACAAAGATACAGTACAAACCTGGCTCAATGACATGAACCTTGAATGCTTCGAATTCCAACTCTCACTAAATGCAAAATGTCTTGGATTCAGCCTGGAACCCAACCTCTTCCTCAAAGAACACATTGCCAAAAATAAAGCCGTCCTGGTAGCAGCTCTCTCTTTCTAAAGAAAATTAAACCGTTTCTTCCACAAAGCAAATTCAGAATTGCTGTTCAAGCCTGTGTACTCTTGAATCTGGATGATGGTAATGGCCTAATCCATTGGCTCCCAGACTCCACACTGGGACCCCTAGCAGGCACCCTAGACACTGCAGCACATCTCATCCAGGGCCTGACAAAATCTGAAAACATCCCCCACACCTTGATAGAACTCCATTGGTTTCACTTTCCAGCACCATCTTCAAAACCCTCTGCATCATTTACAAAGCAATCACAAACAACACCCCTGCTTATCTTGCGGACAAGCACACCATTGCTGGTGGTTAACAGAACACCTGCAGCCGGGACACCATCAGACTACAGACTAAGAAGTGTAAAACAGATAAAACAAGACAGCAGACTTTTTCATTTATGTACTCAGGATCTGGGACAGCATCCCCATGTCCACGAAGACAGACCCAACACAGCTCCAATTCAGAAAACAGTTGACGGCTCACCTCTTTAAGGAACAATACATTAACCATGCACAAGTCAGCTTCCTCTCCAACTACTCACTGACTTTAACTTTGACTTTCACCATGTAAGACACTCTCCTGCCTTTTGGCTAGGTTCGCACTATAGAAATAATATATACATGCATACATACATCAGTGGCAGCCCATAAGGCGCATTAGTGCTGAGGCAGGTGCAAACATGTACATACTCTTCCAAAATAAAAATTAACACACATACTCACACTTATCCACATGCAACTTCGCACCCATCCATTCACAAGCACGCACACATACACCCATCATTCAAAAGCACATACATAGTTTACACATCCACACATTCATTCACAAATAGCAGGAACACACACATATGCATGCATTTATATATACACACATGCATCCAACATTCAACAAGGACTTACCGGCCACCATGGCAACATCGGGTGGCAGGAGGAAGAAACAGAATGGACTCTGTGGTTTATGGAGGCTCCGAGAAAGGAAGGGACTACCAAAAGATCCTGTCACCTCCTCTCATTGGCTCACCTTGTCAAAGGTCAGATAGAGAGGGGAGGATCTACCCAACCTCCTGGTAGAGTGGGATGGGGTCAGTGAGAAGGCTGGCCCTTCCCCACTCTGTGATAAAGCATCATGATAGAGAGTCAGTCCTGGACACTGCAGAGCTTAAACCTGAAACAGCCAGGTCTAAATCGATCAGTGATGCTTACGCTTGTGATGAGAGGGAGGCTCTCAAAAGACTTTGCCAGACTGATGAGGTGACTTCCTCAGGGCTGCAAAATCTTCAGCCAAGCAAAACTTGGCTCAAGCTGCCAGGTGCCTGCATATTTTGCGCATGTAAGGCAGCTAGCTACCTGACCCTGCTATGGTGATTGTCTGTCAGGCTGATCTTTGCTCATCCTGACAGACACTTATTATGCTTTGAAAAAGGCACTGGGGTGGGACCTCTCTGTCCTTAATGACAGGCTGTCACTGACGTACATTCACCAGGACCAGCTTTTTCTCACATGTGTTAAGAAGCATATAAGTGTTTTTGAAGATCATGGTTGTTTCTCAATATCATTTTATTAGTTGACAATGTCAACTTAAAGGACCTACTAAATGTATCAAATATAGCATTGTCTGCTATAGGTAATGGGCAATAGTTTGGATTTATCTGAAAATAATATTGTAAATAAAACTCTATAAATGTGTGCTGAAAAGAAGATTAATATTTTGTAATTTCATAACTCTTACATATAATATTTACATTTTAAAATAGCTATACAAAAAGCTGGAGTTATTTTTTTGTAGGTGTGAATTAAAATAAGAGATTATATATTTGGTTATTCATTCACATAGCTACACTGCGCAAGAGATATAGGGAAAGAAATAAACAATGATGTAAATACTGAAATTATGTGCTCAGAAAAAGAACAATAACAGACAAGATTTTCAGACAGCTTTCCTCTATGCCTTGTAGTGGTAAACTATTTAATGAAACCCCACGAACACGATTAAGATGTGAAAGGAAAGATTTTAGGTCTCGAAGCTCTGCCTTAAAGCAGTTGTTAACTAAAGTAAATGTGTATAATGTAGAGGGGGGAACTAGATATTTGCCTTTATAGCAGAGGGAATAAAAGGGAAACAATACGTAAAACTATTGAATTATGGAAAGAGATTTACCATTCCTAACCTATGATTTAAAAAATGAACTACCATGTTGGTGACCTAAGAAGTAATAATCCACTTAGGTCCAGTTGTCAGGAATGCACACCAGGGCCTGTATTATCAATAGGGTGCCCTTTCACAGTTTGCTCACGGTGCACCTTTAAACAGGTGAGCTGGGCGCAAACAAGGAATGTGCATGCTATTATGATGAATGTGCTTTCCTCAAGGCAGCAGCAAACTTCTGCTTTTCTTGGGGCAGCAAATTAACTTAAATACGGTGTGGCTGCTTCAAAGCTGCATCCCCTGTGGACCCTTTTTCAACTAAATCTTTGCAGCTGAGACCTGATTGCATTGCTAAAGCTCTATAGGATGTACTAAATCATGCTATTGTTTCAGGGATTTTACCTCAACCTTGGAATGAAGCTACTGTACTTCCTCTTTAAAAAAAAAGACCAAGATTGACCATTATGATATGAACAAACTTTCATCCTATCTCACTTCTGTGCACTCCTGCCAAAATCTGCCAAAATCTTGGAGAAATACTTTAATCAGTGTTAGACCTGGCTTTTCCAGCGGGTTTATCCTCAGACATTTAGCTTTTTGGCCTCCTATTTTGGACACGTTTTTGTTGGTTTTAGGACTCTAGGCCCTTTACCACTGCAGATCAGTGCTAAAGTGCATATGCTCTCCCTGTAAATTTTGTTTATGGATTGGTGAATCCATGATTGGCATATTTGATTTACTGGTAAGTCCTTGGTACAGTGTACAGTGTGTGCCCAGGGCCTGTAAATCAATGCTTCTAGTGGGCCTACAGCACTGATTGTGCCACTCACACGTCCGGCAGTCTGTAAATGTAACTCAAACCTGCCACTGCAGTGTCTGTGCGCAGTTTGATGCTGCCATGTCGATCTGGCAAGTGCACTCACTTGCTAGGCCCTAACCATCTCTATTCTTACATGTGAGTCATCCCTAAGGTAGGCCCAAGTTATCCCTGTGGGCAGGGTGCTTTGTATGGGAAAGGTAGGACACGCCCTAATGTGTGTGGCATGTCCTGATAGTGAAATACTGCCAATTTCGTTTTTCACTATTGAAAGGCTATCTGTCCCAAAGGGTAGAATGGGGAGTTTACTTATAACATCCTATAAGCATAACTGCCCATGGGAACAAGATAGAAAAATGGAGATTAGAATGCCTGAACTCAGAATCTAAAGATGCATCTTTTCGTAAGGATGATTATTACATTCTGGGTTTGAAAATAACACTTTTAGAAAGTAGGTATTTTCTTGCTTAGCCATCCAGTGTGCCTCTGCTAGGTTTGTGTATTGACTGTCTGGCTTTGGAGTGACAGGGGATGGGGATGTGCATTCTGTTCAGACAGCCACTTGGGAGGGTGAGGTGTGTCCTGCCTTTCCAGGGTGAGTCATGGCTGGGCTGAATAGACCTGGGCTGCATTCAGAGTAGAGGGAGATTTCTTTCACACCTGAATGGGCCTGGTTTGACTTGGACAATGCTGTCTCCACCTCCTACTGGGCAGCTGCACCAAAGAGGACAGAACTGGTCTTGGCCGGGCAAAGAGCTTCACTGCCACCCGAGAACGAAGGGTTTTGTACAATAAAAAGTGGGCCCAGAGCCCTGAACTTCAGATCACTCTTGGACTTCAAGAGGAACCTCTGCCAAGGCAAAGAACTGGAAGAAGCTGGAGGAAGAGTACTTCCCCTTTGCTCTATGCTGTCTGGGCTTGGCTGCAGTAGCTGTTCCTGCCAAGGAGAGGAATTCTGTCTATATCCTGCTTGACAAAGTATCTCCAAAGGCTTGAGGTAGAGCTTGCCCCCTGTTCAAGAAGTCTCAGGAACAGCAAAGACTTCAAAATCCTTCTGGGCACCATCTCTTGAACCGCTGGTTTCAGTCGCTGCAGAAGACAAGAGCAGTCGACTCTGTCAAAGAGTCAGTTGCTCAATCTGTGTTCTGAAGGCACCGCAGAAGGCACTGCCACACTTTGCACCGCATCTTTGGTCTCATCGACACCGCTGGGCCACCGTCACCGAGTCATTGCTTGCACCGCATCCTGTGGGCACCGTACTCCACACTGCCTCGCTTCACTATTTCCAGACGTCACTGAATCCGTCACTGCTTGACCCGAGCATCGACAGCCTCCTTCGCATTCACTGTGACTTGACATCACTGCATCGAGCACTGCCTCACTCCCCATCATAGTCACCGATGCCTATGAACAACCGTCACCGAGCCACTTCCTGCACCGCACCTTGAGGGCACCGCACGCTGCACCGCTTCACTTCACAATGCAACCACAAAGATTGCCCCGACCGACTCGTACCAACAGGATCGGCCGCAACGAGAAAGTTACTGTCTACGAGTCTGTCGGTGCTTTAGCTGGCCCATACTGACGCGGTCAGCTGGAACTGTTAGACCCTGTCATTTTTAGCATCACGGTAGCCTCGGATGGAGTTAAAGACTCTGAAGAACTGTGTTTTTGAGCTATTTTTGCAAAGTACCTATTATTTACAGTATTGTATGTTGGATTTGAGTCGTATTTGGTCTTGTTGGTTTAGATAAAGATTTGCTATTTTTCTAAACTGGTATGGTGTTCATTCATGGTGTTTTCACTGTGTTACTGTATGTATGCCGAAATGCTTTACACACTGCCTCTGAGATAAGGTTATCTGCTCTTGCCAAGTTACCAAGGGGGTGAGCAGGGGTGATTTTGGAAGTGTATCCCCCTTACCCTGACTAGGAAGAAGGGTCCCTACTTGGACAAAGGTGCAAACCATTGCCAACTAGAGACCCCCATTTCGAACATTGTTGGTCAGTGATGGAGATTCGGGCTTGCATTTGTGCCTTACATATAGTAATTGGTGTACACTACTAGTATAATGCACACCATTACGCAACCACATACTGTCTTTTTCTGTTTCCTGGTGTCCTCCTGGAAGTATTTTTGATACTGAGACTCTGGTTAGTTGTTGCACCTGTGAAGTCTTGACAAAATGGAACTTGACTTCTGGCACATGTTTATCTATACAATGAGGGACCTACGTGTGTTCTGAAAGGAAAGGGGACTGCCTGTGAAGAGAAGGTCCAAGGAGGATCCAGAGACAGCCCTATTTTGTTATGAGCTACCCCGCTGGAAGCTAACACTACCTGAGGAGGAGGACTTCTCTGAAAGTGAGGGAGAAACAGAGAAAGATGAATTGCTTCTGGCTTGTGAGTAAAGGCTGAGAGAGCTCGATGAGGAGATCAAGAGGGCCTTAGCCCAAGAAAAGTAAATGTGTGTTGCTCAAGAACTGAGCTTGGCTGAGCTGGAGGTGGAGTCCAGCTCCGATGGTGGCAGCAAAAATGTGTTATCTAGTGCTGAGGGAACAGTACACACACCCATAGATGTGGCACCTGATTTGATGGAAGGGGTTGACACACACCGGGGGTTAAGGTTTAAGTGGTAGCTCAAGTGGTGCACAGTGTCCCTGAAGTGGATTTGGGAACTGGCACAGGGGATCATGCTCCTAGTGGTGGGAGGGACACTCAACTGACTCTAGATGAGAGGTGCAAGGAGAGGGGTTCCCCCATGGTAAAGGTCCTAAGAGGTGAGTGTGGAGACCACCCAGTAGCGTGTGGGTTGAGTGACAGAGACAGTCAGACACTGTCTTGGCAATCTCAGGAGAGTGACGTGGGGTACTTGTGCGAGGCACTGGATGGTGAGGCAAAGGGTGGCTTGGTTAACACCTGTGTGGGGCTGTGTGATTCAATTGTTGAAGAGCATTTTTGAAGTCCCTGATTTCCAGAGCTATGTCAACACCTGGTGGAGTGTGAGTTCAATGACACCCAAGGAGCTTGCACCGGAGGCTAACCTTTTGGAGGGTTCCAGAGGGTCTGAACGGCATCTGGAGGGGTCCTGAAGGATGTGGCTCAGGTTGTCCCCAACCAAGTGAGGTAGGGGAAGGTTGTGGTGGCCCAGACAGGTCTCAGAGTAGTGGGAGGGGGTAGGATCCCACATCTTGTCTAAGAGGAGAAGGAGTGGGAGTGGGCTATGTCCCGAGGTACCCGAAACCCGATCTCAAGGCCTGATTGGTTCGATGAAGGAACACCAGGAAGGGGGCATGGTCCGTATCGGGAGGCCATCCACTGAGGGGGATCCCAAGGTGTCAGTTGAGCTAGGGAAGACTGCTGAAATCAACATTCCACCAGCTCTGGTGTCAGGCAGCACCCCTCAGTTGGGAGAGGGCATGAGTCCAGAGAGATGGATGAGGGGGGGGACAGAGTTCCCAGTGGAAGGACCAGTGGGTCAGGGGTTGCCAGCTCTGAGAAAAGAGCACCCCAGGCCTGATCCTGGTGAAGCCACTTCTGGCCTAGTAGGTCCTCATGTACTGTGAGGTGGTCAGGAGTGTGGAGAACTGCACCAGGCAGACTCTTGCACAACTCCAGATGATTGTGTTTCCCTTGGGTGGTGGGGGGTTGGTGTGCTCCCCCAGAAGTCCTGGGGTGCCAGGCACAGGTCCAGCCTAAATGTGCAGACCATGGGTTGGAGGGCCAGGTTCAGGGTGTCCCCTCTGACCCGGAAGAAGGGGAAACAGCTAACAGTACCCCTACCAGTTTGTCTTCTGAGGGCACCACTCCAGGCGGGAGGGGGCAGGGCCCCAGTAGAGGGGGGAGAGGGCAGCCCTTGACCCCTGCCCGGTCTAAGGGTACAGACCCTAGGCTGGGATCATAATTGCAGGATAGAACCCGTGAACTGTTAGGCGAATTGTGTGGGACACCTGCCACAGGTGCCTTGACGTTTCTGGAAGGGGATACGGCTCTAGGTGGGAATGTGCAGAGTCCCAAGGAGGAAGACTGGGTGTGGGAGTGCTCACCCCTGTCCCCTGTCCAGTCTCAGGGTTCAGACCCTGAGCTGGTGGGTCAGTGTCAGGATGTCATCCCTGACCTGACAGGAGGGAGAGTGGACAAAGGGTGCCAGGCACCTGGGGCTACTGCCGCCCACTCTCTGATGCCACAGAGGTTCGAGAACCCTAAGTGGCATAAGGCCTGGGTCTCATCACTGACAACTGTCAGTGGCCACTGTGGCTTGCTGTCCTAGGGGACAAAGTGGCCCCTGGGTGGGGGACAGGAGTCACACCCTGGGGGTGGACTGGGCCACACCACTGTGTTGGCCATATGGCTACTGTCTACCTGCTGGGACACACCTGTGAGCAAACTAAGGTTAGGTGCTGCTCAGATGGGGTCCACAGGTGAGAAGGAGGGCTCCCCATGGGTTAGCTTAGTGGGCCCTGAGAATAAGGACAGAGGGATCCACCGGGTTCAGTACAGCCCAGAACTTGAACGTGCCCCCACTGTTGTGGACTAGGTCTAGGTTCTATCCATCAAGAGATTTATTAGCCTACCCTGGCATTAGGCTGGAAGGGGGTTGTGTTAGACCTAGCTTTTCCAGCGGGTTTATCCCCAGACATTTTGCTTTTTTGCCTCCTGTTTTGGACTCTGTTTTTGTTGGCTTTATGACTCTGGGCACTTTACCACTGCGGATCAGTGCTAAAGTGCATATGCTCTCCCTGTAAATTGTGTTTATGGATTGGTGATTCCATGATTGGCATATTTGATTTACTGGTAAGTCCCTAGTACAGTAAACTGTGTGTGCCCAGGGCCTGTAAATCAAATGCTTCTAGTAGGCCTGCAGCACTAATTGTGCCACTCACACGGTAAGCCTGTAAATGAAACTCAGACATGCCCCTGCAGTGTCTGTGCGCAGTTTGATGCTGCCATGTTGACCTGGCAAGTGCACCTACTTGTTAGGCCCTAACTTCCCTTTTCTTACATGTGAGTCGTCCCTAAGGTAGGCCAATGCACCCCTGTGGGCAGGGTGCAGTGTATGTGAAAGGTAGGACATGCCCTGATGTGTGTGGCATGTCCTGATGATGAAATACTGCCAATTTGGTTTTTCACTATCGAAAGGCTATCTGAGCCAGAGGGGAGAATAGGGAGTTTTTAACATCTTATAAAAGTATAACTGCCCATGGGGACAAGATAGGAAAATGGAGTTTAGTGTGCCTGAACTCAGAATCTAAAGATGCATCTTTTCGTAAGCATGATTTTTACATTCTGGGTTTGAAAATAACACTTTTAGAAAGTAGGTATTTTCTTGTTTAGCTATCCAATGTGCCTCTGCTAGGTTTGTGTATTGACTGTCTGGCTTTGGAGTGACAGGGGAGGGGATGTGCATTCTGTTCAGACAGGCACTTGGGAGGAGTGAGGTGTGTCCTGCCTTTCCAGGGTGTATCAGGGCTGGACTGAATAGACCGGGCTGCATTCAGAGTAGGGGGGATTTCTTTCACACCTGAATGGGCCTGGTCTGCCTTGGACAATACTGTCTCCGCCTCCTGCAGGGCTGCTGCACAAAAGAGGACAGAACTGTTCTTGGTTGGGCAAAGAGCTTCCTGCTAGCAGAGAACAAAGGATAATGTACTATAAAAAGTGGGGCCCAGATCCCTGAACTTTAGATCACTTTTGAACTTCAAGAGGAACCTCTGACAAGGAGAAGAGCTGGAAGAAGCTGGAGGAGGAGTACTGCCCCTTTGCTGTGTGCTGTCTGGGGTTGGCTTCCAGTAGCTTTTTCTGCCAAAGAGAGGAACTGTGTTTGTATCCTGCTTGACAAAGTATCTCCAAGGGCTTGAGGTAGAGCTTGCCCCTGTTCAAGAAGTCCCAGGAACAGCAAAGACTTCACCATCCTTCTGGGCAACGTCTCTGAAACTGCTGGTTTCAGTCACCGCAGAAGAAAAGAAAAGCTGACTCTGACACCGAGTCTGTCCCTGGTTCCGTGTCCTGAAGGCACCGCACAAGGCACCGCCGCACTTCGCACCGTACCTTTGGCCTCTCTGACGTTGCTGGGTGACCGTCACCGCACTCCCCACCACTTAGCTTCACTCTGCCAGGAGGTCACTGACTCCGTTGCTGCCCGACCCAAACATCAACCGGCTCTGTCGCCTGCACCGTGACCTTCCAGCACTGCATCGAGCACCGCCTCACTCCGCATCGTACCCTTGGTCTCACCAACGTAGTTGGACGACTGTCACCGAGCAGCTGCCTGCACCGTGCCATGAGGGCACTGCACGCTACACCCTTCACTTCACAACACAACTGCAACGGTTGCCCCAACTGATTCGTATCAACGGGATCGGCCGCAACGCGAAAGGTACTGTATATGAGTCTGTTGACGCTTTAGTTGGCCTGTACCGACGCGGTCAGCTGGAACTGTAAGACTGTCGTTTTCAGCATCCTGGTAGCCCCAGACGGAGGAAGAACTGTGTTTTTGAGATATTTCTGCAATTTAAACGTTATCTTACAAAGTACCTATTTTATACAGTATTGTATGTTGGATTTCTTTTTGTATTTGGTCTTGTTGGTGTAGATAAAGATTTGCTATTTTTTTAAACTGGAGTGGTGTCCATTTTTAGTGTTTCAACTGTGTTACTGCATGCATGCCCAAATGAGTTACACACTGCCTCTGAGATAAGTCTGTCTGCTCGTGCCAAGCTACCAAGGGAGTGAGTAGGGGTTATTTTGGAAGTGTATCCCCTCTTACCCTGACTAGGAAGAAGTGTCCTTACTTGAACAAAGGTGCAAATCATTGCCAACTAGAGGCCCCCATTTCAAACCATCAGGAATTAGTGGAGCTAATCGATACATGTGACATTCTTGACCCCTTACAGAGCGGCTTCAGAAGTGGCAATATTACGGAAACAGCACTTGTGGCTTCCATGGATAGTATCAGGCACAGGTGGAAGAGGGTCACTGGCTGTCCTGGTGCTGCTGAATCTTTCTGCAGCATTTGACACTCTCTTACCCGTGTGCCTGGTGCAACATCTTCATCAGGCAGGTGTTAGTGGGAAAGTCTTTAATCTCTGCCATTTCTTCATCACCAACAGACTGCAGGTTTTCAACTGTGGTGGCTTTAAAGATAAGGCTTATAGTCTTCCCTGCAGGGTCCCTCAGGTGTCCTCATTGAGTCCCACTCTTTTTAATCTCTGTGTCGCCCATCTTGCAGCACTGATACACTCCTGTGGCTTTCAAGCACTTTCATATGCTGACGATGCTCAGATTATCATATCCATCACTGACAACTTGCCATCAGTAGCTAACAAGCTTAATTCTTGCATGACCAAGATTATGATCATCTGGATGATTTAGGTTTTTCTTAAACCACATATGGAAAAAAGCCAGGTGTTTGTGTTTGGTGCACAAGAATCCATTTGGTATTGCAGTTGGTGGCTGTAAGAATTTGGCTCTCTCTACACATTTCTGTTGAAGTGGCTAAAAATCTTGAGGTGATCTTTGATACCTCCTTGAATTTTGAGTTACAGGTCATTCATTCCACGGATACATGCTTCTACATAATTAAGACACTCAAGAAAATCTTTCCATTTATACCTATTTACCGGTATCATTCGGTGGTCATTGCTTTAGTCTCCTCCAGACTCAATTATTGCAATGCGATTTATTTGACTATTAAATGCCTATTCATTGAATAAGTTGCAAGTGGTGAAAAATGTGGCTGCCCGACTTATTCTTAACACCCCCAAAAGAACCTTATTCTTAACACCCCCAAACGAGTGTCTGTTAGAGATGGTATTGGAGTGCTGCATTAGCTACCTGTTAAGAAGCGCTTCGTCTTTAAGGCTATTTACTTCCTCTTCCTGGCACTCCATCACAAAGGGTCTAAACATCTCTCCACTCTCTTCAAATAGTACATTCCAGCCAGGTCACTCAGTTCCTCCTCAACTAGGAAAGTCACCATTCCCAGATTTTGGAATGTTAGATGAGGCGAGCGGTCTATTTCTGGGGCTTCTGCTAAATTATGGAATTCTCTGCCTGCCCATTGCTAGACGTGACTCCTTTGCCTTTAAGAAATCTTTCAAACCTGGCATTTGTAATCTTGGGCTCTCCGACTTTCGGTGCTTAATGAGCTCTGTTCTCTGGCGAAGCGCTTAGATACCCTAGGGTTTGCCGTACAGGTTTTGTGAATTCCCCAAAAATTCATTTTGGGAGCAACATAACAGAACATATTCATTTTCCTGAATTAAAAAATTCCGATCTACAGAAATGTTCATATTTATACTAGGTGGGCAAATGGCAAAACAGGTGAGTAGGAGTATTTGTCCGCAATTGCTGTCTGGCCAGATGTAATTCAGGAGTGAATAATCTCTGTCCATTTTGCTGATGCCTGAATACCATTTGTGCTCAGGATATTTCCACTGGCGGAGCCATGATCAGACCAGATGCTTATCTGAGTTTGATTTCCCAAAAGAATTCTGCCACTGTTGTTAATTAGCACTTATATACATCAGTTAGCAGTTTTTATTTTTAAGCAGAATTTCAAAGCATTACTTGCTTTAAAGTAAATTATTTTATGCAGTGGAAGGCAAGTCCACTGATTCCCATCTAGAGGATTTATTTTCCTTTAAAAGGACTATGTACCTGGGTGCATGCCTTTTTTGATGTAAACTTGAAGGTATATAGCTTGATTTGCTGTGTACAGCTTGCAAAATTCAATATGGTAGCAATAATGATAATAAATTCATGGATACTGAGAACCCATTTAAACCTAAATACATTAGTTTAACAAGCACTGGCAAAGCCCATAGCTCTGCACATAATGTTTTTTTGTGTGTTTTGTTTGCACGCAAATGAAATCAAAATTAAAAATGTAAAAGTTAAAAAATTAACATTCCTAGAGGTTGTGGGCATGCATTTGGAAGAAATGTAAACAATGAAGCAACAAAACAGTAACCTAAAAAAAGGAAAGAAGAGATTGGGCCACCAGCTATGGCACTGAGGTGCACTGCTTTCAAGACGGATGTGTACATGTGATCGGAAAATATGCAGTCACTCATAGTGCAGGAGAGGAAATGGCTGAAGAGGGCTGCCACATTGCTTCATGCTGCATGCTAAAAGGGCCAGAAGGAATATGTGAACGGCATTTGAAAAGACAAGTTATATATTGTTAGAAATTGAGGTTTCTGGTTAGCAGAGTATACACCTTGTCCAAGCAGGAGCCACAATCCTAGTCAGAGTAAGCCAGGTACAAAACCTAAATTAACCTGGGCTCTCCCTCTGGTAGATTGGCACATAGCAGTCAGGCTTAACTTAAGAGCAAATGTGTAAAGTGTTTGTACACACTTTAATTACAGTAACACAGTGAAAAAAACACCAAAAAACTCAATACTAAGTTAGGCAAATCGGGGCAGATTTACATGCCCCTTGAGCCTTCTTGCGCCTCCATTGTGTCACTTTTTTGGATGCACCGAAGGCGCAAACAATGCGGACAATTTACAACGTGACACAACTAGGGAGATGCGTCACGTAAAGCTCTGTGTCAAAGTATATCTGCGTCAGGTATAATGTATGCAGGGTAGGTGTTCATGTAACATGTACATTTACAACATTTCACTGTGTCAATCTACACCATCACTGCGTCAAAATCCCTCTGCCTTCTCCAACCAGGCGTAAGGAATGATGCAAGGCTTTTTAAATGGGACTCACCTATCTGTTGTGGCGCATTGCTGGAGTTGCGTCACTTTCATGAACAACTCCAGCAATGCATCACTTTTGGGTCAACAGATGCTTCAGAATTTCTGACGCATCTGTCAATTCTTGCACCATGCCATAAATACAGGGCAACCATGGTGGCACAAGGGTTTCGAATGGAGGCACAGGGAAACTGACGCATTTGTACAGATGCGTCAGTTTCTTGTACATCTGCCCCATAGAGTATATTTTACTTAACAAAATGAGACTAAAATGATAGAAATCTAATCAGTGGATCTCAAGATATGCCTTTTTAAAGTACATGGGTAAAACAGCTCTTAAATGTCACTAGTGATTTAAAGGTTATTGGCGGTCACGCTAGACCGGAGTAAAATTACAAAATCCCTTAGGGGATCTCCAAAGAGGCTTTCTCACATTATATTGATAAGAAAATGCCTCCAAAAGTCACTATCAACTCAAATGTTATGACAGGTCGCTTAGACTAGTATAGTCACATAGTTCCAGCTGCCCGTGAGGGAGCGCAGGCCGGGTACAGGCACCCCACAGCTCCCGCTGGCAACAGTACCTGATTGGAGGGGCCACCGACATTACAAACGCCCAACGGGTCGGTGCCGATGCGTGTAGACGGGCTGATGTGGGGTCGACGAGCCAATAGTAAACCCAGATCTAAAAATGTGCTTGTTACTTTGTTCTTGGCTGTGTGGGGGGACCAATGCAAAAGACAGGATCGCAGGGCTGCCTCTACTTCCCTATCAGTTACATCGGCCAATAATGCAGCTACCTCTCCCTCAAACTTCCCCAGCTGTGGGCATTCCCAGAACATTTGGCGAAAGTCTACACTCTCCCCATTGCAGCGCTGGCAGACTGCTGTTTGGATCTCAAAATATTTGTTGATCTTAGCCGGGGTGAGATATGCTCTGTGCAGGACATAATAATGTACGAGTTGAAATCTAGCGTTACTGGTGCTCTGCGATGCCATTTCCACTAACTCCCCCCAAATTTTGTCAGGAAGGACCGCTTCAAGGTCCGTCTCCCATTTTTGCCGTAGCTCAGTCAAAGGTACCATTATTTCCTGTGTCATTCGCCTATACAGGTATGTGACTGCTTTAAAGGTGCCCACTGCTGTCACCACATATTGGCATCGCATTGACGTCTGTGGCTCAGTAAGCGCCTTTCCCCAGTGCTTTCATATGGCTGCAGTGAGTGCAAAGTGCAATAAGAAATCTCCTCCGGGCAAGTTGTATCTCTACTGAAGATCATTGTATGAGATCATGGCACTTTCCTCATATAGGTCTCCCATTGTAGTTAACCCTCGCTTTCCCCAGGCCTCCAGCCCCCGCCTGTTTCCACCATGAAGTAAGGCCTCACAGATAAGTAATGGGATTTCAGGGGCGTAAGGGCGTTTAATCTGTGCTCTTTTCAGGCTCCTATTCCAGCACGTACATGCCATTCTTAGTTCCAAAGGGATAGTATGGGTTTGCATGGGGAGCCTCAGTACAATTTGGAATAGCAGTCTCAGGGTTGGGGAATCGTCTCGCAACTCCTCTGTCACCCTAAGCCGGCCCGCCACCCACCTCGTAAGTCATTACAATTGTACCGCCAAGTAGTAGGTCTCAAAATCAGGCACAGCCAGCCCTCCTTCCGATATTGGCCTCATGAGGACTCCAAGAGCTACTCTCCGTCTACCAGTTCCCCACAGAAAGCCCGAAATCATTCATTTCAGCTGGGCAAAAGAATTTCACTGGAATCCAGACCGGTAACGTCCCGAAATAATATAGAAGCCTCGGAGTGTGGCTCCATGGCCAAGGCGAACAAGAGGTGGGAGAGAGGGCACCCATGTCTCATCCCTCAGCCGACCTTGCAGGCATCAGAAATAAACCCCCCTGTTTTAACCCTGGCAGTGGAATCTGTGTATTGAAGAGCTGTCCATTTCATGAACTTAAACCCTAGCCCACATTTGCGCATCATACGGAACAAGTAAGGGGCATTCAAGGCTGTCGAATGCCTTTTCAATGTCCACTGTAAAGACAGACGCCTCTTCTTTCTGGTAGGAATCTGCCTCCGGGACCTGCAGAAGTTGCTGAACATTTAGAGCCATGTTTCTGGTGGGAATAAACCCAGCCTGGTCTTTGTGTATTAATGTTGTCAAATAGGGGAGGAGACGGGTGGCTAGAATACAGCTCAGAATCTTGAAGTCTAAATTAAGCATGGAAAGCAGCCAGTAAGGCCGGTTTCCCTGCTTTAAGCAGTGGGATGATAACCGCTTCCCGTGTCAACTCAAGCAGGTACCTCACTTGCTTCGCTTCATTATATAGCTTCATGAGCCTATGTGCTAACAGTTCAATATATGTTAAATAAAATTCTGATGGTAACCCATCCGTTCCCAGTGTTTTGTTTCTGGCCATGCTTTTAATAGCCCCTCTCACCTCGCCTATTGCTACTTCCCGGCCTAGGATGTCCGCTATCTCCTCATGCAAATCTGGCAATTCCACACCTCTTAGAGACATATCTAGAGCTGCTTCTTCTGGGTCTAATCTACTCCTATACAGGACTGTGTAATAATCAAAAAACAAATCATTGATACTGATAGAGCGTGATGGTGCTCTAAAATTTTAGGGGTGCGTCATAATCACAGTTAGCACACACCCGCATATATTCTTGCGTTGTATTAACTTCGGTTATTAGGATTGTGACGTAATTACAACTGTACAGGTGAAAGGATAGAGATGTATTTCGTGTTATGCCAAGAGAAACGACATGGCGTTTATGTTGAAATTTTAACCTTTAGTATAACGCAATTGCTTAACGAAAAAGCTTGTGTGTAGTGAAATGCATTTTGATTTAAATGTGCAGCATGATGAAGATTGCACGACGCAATAACGAGATATGTTTAACATGTAATGATGTTAGATGTTTGCAAGCCAAGAAGTATTAACGTGCGTAATTTAATGTGTAAAGGCCTAAATTAAAATGTTTAAGTTCTGCTATGAAAGGCCTATTTGTTTGTTCCTATGTTAGCTGAATTGTGTAGGCCGGGAAATGCAATTTCCCTGGTAAGATCTCATTTTAGAAGTAGTCAGCTAATTTCATGTGCATGCAGAAACGTTTGATTCTCACGTTTTAGTTGCAGGTGTAAGAAGCTGCCTTTGTTAGTTAGAACTAATGCATTTTGTTTTAGGAGTTAGGCGTGGAGGAGAAGTGAAACAATGTAAACATGCAATCGATAATTGGGAGTCAGTGTTCTTTCTCACTGAGGAGGTCTGGGAACCAAGGTCAACGGAATGCACATGGAAAAGATGGTGGATAACTACCTAGGAGAGGTGCCCGTTAGCATGAGGGGATCTGTGGGCGTGTTTTGCATTCCTGTGTTTTGTATTAGGGAAAGTGCCCTGAGGGAGGAGAAACAGAAGGAGTGTTAGAGAGGCAGAAGGTAACAGGATGAGTGAGGAGAAGGGATTAGAGGATTGATCTGGGAAGAGTATCTTAGAATGAACTCTGTAGCTTTGGTCATCTGATTTACATTGCGAATGTACTTCTTAGGAAGTCTTCACAAGCTGACACCTTTTGATTGATTTTGCCTGGAAAATGCTAAATAGGGATGTCACTTTAGAGATAGTGTAGGGATAGTTTAATGCTTTTTACTTTCTGGTAGCAAATGAAGTCTGACTTAAACGTTGGAGCAGTTCTTGCTTATGTCTTTTTCTTGGAGTTGTTTATTCTTTTCATGATCCACGGAGTCGATAGGTTTGGCTTTGTATTAGTTCCTATGTATTTCTACAACCTCGTCTTGAGGTGCTTGTATATACAGCTATTTTTGGCTTTGTAATAAATCCCCTAAACTGAAGTCGGAGTCTGTCATCTTTGAACCCTGGTTATTTCTAGAAATTCCGACAGTTTAGAATGAATTGTTTCTCCCCTTTACACTTCTCAGCAGGTAAAAAAGAGACATCGGCATGGGGTTCCTTGTTGAATTTTCTGTAGGGGAACCCAGCTTTATCAATATCCTGCTGATCATAGCAAACTTCTCCATGCTGTGCTCTGAGCTCCAGAATCACTGTCCCTCTCCTGGCCGGATTAGCCAGCCAAGCCAATAGGGCTCCAGACTTGTCTCTTTCAGAGTGAGCTCGAGTTTTATACTTTTTGTAATCAAAACAACAAAGGTGCTCTACGTGCTCTGACACTGCCTCACTGGCCTCCAACAGTTCCCCCTGTTTCTCTGCTCTCTCAGGTGCATTAATTTTATGGTGCCGCAACAATGAATGCATCCCTCGTATATTCCAAGATATGCATTTTAAATCTAGGGGGGAGCCATTGAATTGATTGATTTTTGCTTCCTCGGATGCCCCCTATTGTGGAACCCCTGACCCCAAATAACAGCCCTTTAACCAAGATAATCCCCCAACTCCCCCTCCCCAGGACAGGCACTCTAAAACTAGTTCCCATCCAAACTTAATCTGAACTCTCAGAGTCTTCTAGCAGTTGCGGGGTAAGTAGCTTGCCCTTCAGGACCTTAAGCCCCATCTATCCGCACCCTAGATAGCTGAGTTAGATAACCAGCCCGAAGCAATCTCCTACAGACATACACAACGGTGCAATCAACAGTTCCCAGAGTTCCCTATTTCAGAATGAGGCCTCATTTTGTCACGTCAACCTTCAGGAGAATGCTCAAAAGTGCACTCGTCTGACAATGTCGTCTGCCGTCTGAGGCGTGATTACCAGTAGTTCCGTTTCCGAGCAATCATTTTCACTGAGCACGAATGAACCTTCAGATCATTCCACTTCAATTCCACTTTTACTCGAAAGGGACTGGGTACATTTTGCTAATGTTCTGCAACAGCTTGTAGTACTCTGTGTGTCGTTCCAAACTGAGCTCCCTGGGGGATGGGCCCTGGACACAGTCTTGTTGTTGCTGGTACTCTGCTGGCATAACTCCAGCGAGGAGTTACGACGTTCCCGGGATCATCTAATGTCCAACAATTCCCAGTCCTCTTGCGGTGTGGTAAAAAATCTTGCCCCCGCCGGATCGGCCACTAGCAACCGCGCTGGGAACAGCATTGCGTATGGAGGTTACATTTGTCGAAGTTTCTTTTTAACAACCAGAAACAATGCTCTATTACGTTGAATTTCCCTAGTTAAGTCCAAAAAATCATTAATTTACTATTGTCAATCTGTGGAGTTTGTTTTTTGCAGGCTTGTTGTAGGATGTGGTCTCTGTCTTTAAAGTGCGATAGGCATGTCACTATCGGCCGAGGAGGCGCTCCAGGTCTGGGTGGACGAGCCGGCACTCTATGGGTTCTTTCCAGTGCATAGAAGGGTGACAATCCTCCATAAAGCTCACCATATTCACTTCCTCCGTCCTTTCTGGTACTCCAATGACTCGTATATTACTTCTGCGGGATCCCCTCTCACTATCTTCGGCCCAGACTTCCAGTATCTTGACCTTAGCCTCCAACTCCGTGAGTGATTTCTGTAGAGTGGTCACTGTGTTTGGAAGGTCATACAGCACTTTCTCAGTGGCTACGACCCGCTCCTTAAGCTTTTGATGGTCGACTTTCAACAGCCCTAGGTCTGTGCCTATGGCATCAATTTTCCCTTCTAGCACTTCTCTGGAGGCTGTGATAGCCTGCATAATATCTACCACCGTAGGCTTCAAGGGTGCTGAGTCCTTTCCCTTCTCCGTCAGCTCTTCATCTTCATCAGTCTGCTTTCCAGCACCCCCTACCTTGAGGACAGCATATACCTTTTTCCTCGGGACTTTCTCCATCTTCTTGTCCGTTTCCTCACTCACCGGAGCCCAGGCAGCCCACTTCGGACGGGGGCAGTTCTGCGGTGTTGTGTGTGCTTTCTGTGCTTTGCCTGCAGTAATAACTGTGTGGGGTATCACTGCTCACTGCAGTAATGTATCGGCAATCCCAGCTCAGCTAGCAGCAGTGCTTCTCCTCTGGCTACTTAGAAAGTCTAGCTCGTCGCCTCCGTTCACATAGAGTTTGTGGGACGTGCTCTACTGGTTATCCGGTATTTATTACTATTCCTGTGCAGGTCTCCCCCGTTGTGCTTTGGTTCTGGGGGTGGTCCTAGTCATTGATCCCAGGGTTCTTTGTCAGCGCAGCACTACTTATGTCCTCCTCTCTTCCTGTGACAGGATACTCCTCAGTACTCTGCCCCTTGTATCCTATTCACCACCACCACCCTAGGGTAAGGATGACTCATCAAGCACCAAAAGTTTGTTGAGAAGCCGTTATCTTCCTGGTCAGAACTCAGCAGGCTCCTTCCTCCATGACCGCCGTTCAGAGCCCGCAGCAAGGAGAGCACCCAGCTTCCTCCCCTTTCCTGGCTTGTCTCTGTGTCACGGAGCTGCTGGGTGACCGCCAGGCACGTCAGCAATTGCCAGGATTCAGGCCTTGATCACCTGTGCCCCGTCGTCTGTTCAGAAGAGACGTCCCCTGCTGATCGAGACTGTCGGCTCTTTCCAGGGGCACGCTCGTCTCACCGACTCCTTTTCAGCCGCCCCCCGGCCGCCCTCCAGCACGCAGCTGCACCCTGTTCCTCACAAGGGGTTTGCCTCCAGAGATTTTCACAGCGGGGCTATTCCAGACTCACCCAATGCCTCAGGTATGTCCCGGAAGTAGCTTTCTTGCAGCCTTTGGCGTCTTGTTGTGGCATCGCACACCCCATTACTCCATGGGCGCCATCTTGGCTTCGCTGCAACTTTGCCGCGCAGCAGTCACTTTTGGGCTTAAATCCCTTTGCACGGGCGGCAGGAGCTCGCCGCTCAGCTCACCATGGTTCTGGGACTCTGCAGTTGGCAGGCTTGCACAATTATCTGCGTCCGGGGCTCCGGATATTTGTATTTGGGGATACAGCTGACGGAGCTCCGCAGTCCACGTCCACTCACATCAGCTCCATGCCATGCCCCCCGTTAGCCTGCCCCTGTATGCCAAGTTTTTTAAAACACTTTCAGTATACAGAATACAGGGACCAAGTCCCTGAGTCCTGTAATAGCAGCTACAACATTTCTGTTCACGTTGAAGCCAGTCAACCAGAGCACTCACTGCAAAAAGCCCCCTCAGCCAATCAGGACTCTTAATTTAAGCCCAGTATTTAATATACTCATACATTTTGAATCTTTATGTCTCAAAAACTACTGAACATATTTAGACCTAATCACACAAAAAAAGTTTAGTTTCTGGGTAAAGATCTTGCTTTCTGCCAAATCTAGTGTAATTACGTTCAATCGGTTTAGCTGTGGTGCTGTCTAAACTTCTCTATGTAAATAGCATGTGGAAATTGAGTTTACGGTTTCCCCTCTTTTTCATTGCCTCTGCTTGATGAATCACCCAAAAACTTCCCAGTACGGAACTGAAGTGGATGACATATTTATTGGAAACATTTTATGGAGATTTGTCAAACGGCAACTAAGTTACTAGTAAAACAAACTACACTCTTCCTATGGAAAATCTGACCTAACTATAATGCACCACTGTGCAATATATATGTCTATGCGTATATATTTATATAAATGTAAATAAATACCATAAATAAATACAATTGTCTCTATATATATATTTGCATATAGAGAAAGTGAGAAACATTTTTATTTATGAGTTACTACATGAGCCTAGCGAGACAAATCTGTTTTTAGACCACACCTAATGAATATCTTATTTTGGTAGCTAACTAAATGTGGGCGGGACTGTCCCCTTTCATCTAACAACTGAAGCTGAAACACTTGATTTGTTCATGGAAGTAGAGATTCAAACGAAGCTATGATAAATAGAATACATGAAGTCCAATGTAGCTCCTGGTCACTCCTTGACTTACCGAGATCAGTGAGCTGATTGGAGCCGGAGGATTGTGTTCCTGTTGTTCTTTGTATGATATGTGGTCGACTTGTGCTTTTCTGCGAAAAAAAACAACAAACACAAAAAACAAATTACTCATCAGCAAGCTAAGATACCGCGAGGTGTCTATGGTTATTGTATTCAGATAGAATTTTATGGCATTGATATGGTTTCATATCCACTAGAGGGCGCAATATAAGAGGAACTGGCCGAACAAAGCATCACTTAGGAGAAGGTTTCTCTACACAACGGTTTGAGGACACTGTTCCCTGCAAGGATGATGAATTGTGATATCAGTGAATCCAGCATCGACCACCATTTTAAGTATTCTGACATGCATGAGGGTAACTGCGAAGTTGGCAAACACGCAGGGAAGGGTTAATGGCAGTGCTTTAAATAGGTTGGTACTGTCCGGTACAGAGTACCGGCACTTTTTAGGTCTCGCCTGACCCAGCGCATGCGCTGGTCATGCAAGACTTTTTGTGAGGGCTCAAAAAATGCTAACCTGGCCAGCCTAGAGCTACAGTGCATGTGCATGTGCGCAGGCGCGCGCTTAGGAGCAGAGGCTGGCAAACCTCGTCAGGCTCATTAAGCGATCACTTTCACTTTCGCCGGTGATCACTTTCGCGGTGCCCCTTTGATGTTCTCGTTCAAAGAACATCAAACATCAAAGAACATGTTATGTTAATGCTTTGCTGTGCCCGTTTGACTTACAATGTGCTTTCTCTTTCCACAAACTCTATGTTTGTGTTCCTTTATTTTGAGATGCTTTTAGTATTACTGTTTTGTGACTTAAAGAACATTAAGGAAATGCTACTGGGAAACTGGACAACGTTCACAGTGTTTATTTCTGATCGCAGCGGCTGCTTCATGTCCATTGCACCATTCAGGGAGTCCTTTCGTTGGCGCTTTCATGAGGACATGATGAGGAAGCTGGAAACTTTTGGCACATTCTCTTTAAAAGCACAGCATGTTGGCGACTGGTTAATCGATTAGACCTATGTAGCGCTTTAGATCTCAAAGCGCTATGGTGGGTGCAGCAGTTACAACTCATGAAATATGGGGTGCAACTCACAAGGAGGGGGCAGGTTTGAGTGCACATTGGCTGCAAACAAACTCTTAAGATGATGGGTTGTGTGTACCCATTATCAGCACTCACTCTTCGCTAAGTGATCTTGTTTGTTTTGTTGTTGTGTTAATGCTTTGCTGCGCCGGTTTGACTTACAACTTGCTCTCTCTTTCCACAAACTCGATGTTTGTGTTCCTTTATTTTGAGATGCTTTTAGTATTACTGTCACACACACAACCATAACCACACACACAACCACACACACACAACCACAACCACACACACAACCACAACCACACGCACAACCACACACACAACCACACAACCACACACACACACAGGCACACAACCACACACACACAACCACAACCACACACACAACCACAGATACAACCACACACACACACAACCACACACATACACACAACCACACACACACACACACAACCACACCCACAACCACACACACACAACAACCACAAAACCATACACACAACCACACACACACAACCACACACAACCCCACACACAACCACACACACAAACACACACACAACCACAACCATACACACAACCACACACACAATCACAACCACACACACAGCCACACAACCACACACACAACCACACACACACAACTGCACACACACAACCACACCCAACCACACAACCACACACACAACCACAACCACACACAACCACACACACAACCACACACACAGCCACACACAACCACACACAACCACACACACATGCACACAACCACACACATACACAGCCACACACACAACCACACACACAACCACACACACACAACCACACACACACAACCACAACCACACACAACCACACCCACAACCACACAACCACACAACCACAACCACACACACACAACCACACACACACAACCACAATGACACACACAACCACACACACACAACCACACACACACAACCACACACAGCCACACACAGCCACACACAACCACACACACAACCACACACACAACCACACACACAACCACACACACAACCACAACCACACACACAAACACAACCACACACACAACCACACACACAACCACACATACAACCATACATACAACCACACACAACCACACACAAACCACACACAACCACACACACAACCACACACACACAGACAACCACACACACACAACCACACACACAACCGCCCACACAACCACAAAACCACACACACAACCACACATACAACCACACACACCACACACACAACCACACACACATAACCACACACAACCACACACACACAACCACACACAACCATACACACAACCACACACACAACCACACATACAACAACAACCACACACACAACCACACACACACAGACAACCACACACACACAACCACACACAACCACCCACACAACCACCCACACAACCACAAAACCACACACACAACCACACAACCACACACACAACCACACACACCACACACAACCACACACACCACACACAACCACACACACACACAACCACACACACAACCACACACACACACAACCACACACACACACACACACCCACAACCACACACACACACAACCACAACCACACACACACAACCACACACACACAACCACAACCACACACAACCACACCCACAACCACACACCCACACAACCACAACCACACACACACAACCACACACACACAACCACAACCACACACACAACCACACACACACACACAACCACGCACACAACCACACACACACAACCACACACAGCCACACACAGCCACACACAACCACACACACAACCACACACACAACCACACACACAACCACAACCACACACACAACCACAACCACACACACAACCACACACACAACCACACACACAACCACACATACAACCATACATACAACCACACACAACCACACACAAACCACACACAACCACACACACAACCACACACACACAGACAACCACACACACACACAACCACACACACAACCACCCACACAACCACAAAACCACACACACAACCACACATACAACCACACACACCACACACACACACACAACCACACACACATAACCACACACAACCACACACACACAACCACACACAACCATACACACAACCACACACACAACCACAACCACACACAACCACACATACAACCACACACACAACCACACACACAACCACACACACACAGACAACCACACACACAACCACACACACACACAACCACCCACACAACCACAAAACCACACACACAACCACACAACCACACACACCACACACACCACACACACACAACCACACACACACACAACCACACACACAACCACACACACACAACCACACACAGACACACACACCCACAACCACACACACACACACAACCACAACCACACACACACACAACCACACACACAACCACACCCAGCCACACACACCCACAACTGCACCCGCACCCACAACTGCACCCACACCCACAACCACACCCACACACACAACCACACACACAACCACACACACACAACCACACACACACACACAACAACACACATACACAACCACACACATACACAACCACACACACACACAACCACACACACACAACCACATACACACACACAACCACACACACAAAACCATACACACACACAACCACACACAACCACACCAAGCATTGGCATAGCAAATGGGTCTCGCCTTTGGGACCTTATAAGTGTTTTGCCATGCAACAGTTGATGTGGTTGCACCAAAGATATTGTGCTGCATAACTAAATACTTAGAAGGTCCCAAAAGCGAGACCTATTGGCTATGCCAATGCTTGTTTATTTTGAGAGAGAGAGTACCTGCACTTCTCAAGAGCGACCTAATGTTTTTCATTGGCGAGGACCAGCACTTCTAAGAAACAAGCAGGTACTCTGATACAGGGTACCTGCATTTCTATTTTTTCATTTCAAGCACTGGTTAATGGAAAAAGTACGTGTACTCTGAGTCCTGTGCATCTTTCAAGCCTAGAGCGCACCATAATCAAATGCATTAGCGAAGTGATATCATAAAACAATTCACCCACATAGATAGGACTCTGGGCTTGATATGATGATCAAACGTTGCATTCACATTCAGAGGATGAAAGACTTTGGGCCATGAGTAGAAGTAACACAGCAATATGTTTTTGAAAAAGAGGGGGCCTCGCGCCGTCAGAACGTCACTTTTTGTGACGTTCCGTAGCACAGTAGCCTGCTACATATTTATAAGGCAGAATTAAGCCACTTTATCTGGCTTAATGCTGCCTCGTAAATATTGCCCCCTTTAACGCAGTTTTCTGTGTTAAAGGGGCATGCAATGGGTGTTGCTGGAGGTGTTCTCAGCAACATCCATGGGGGCAGATTTACAAGCCCCTTGCGTGACTTTTGCGCCGTCGTTGCATCACTTTTGTTACGCAGCTGCGGCGTAAATGTTGTGGCCCATTTACAACGTGACACATCTAGGGAGATGCGTCACGTTGTAAAGCCCTGCGTCACATTATACCTGCGTCAGGTATAATGTATGCAGGGTGGGCGTACCCATGCAAAAAGCCATGTAGAACTGACGCAGTGAAATCTACAAGATTTCACTGCATCACTCTACGCCTTCACTGCGTCAAAATCCCTACGCCTGCTCAGACCAGGTGTAAGGAATAGTGCAAGGCTTTTTTAATGGGATTCACCGATCCATTGTGGCACATTGCTGGAGTTGCATCACTTTCATGTGCAACTCCAGCAATGCGTTACTTTTGCGCCAACAGATGCGTCAGAATTTCTGATGCATCTGTTAATCCTTGCGTTATGGAGCACTGTATTGTAAATACAGCACATCCATAGTGGCACAAGGACATTCAGCGCTGACGCAAGGAAACTGATGCATTTATGCAGATGCGTCAGTTCCTTGTAAATCTGCCCCATGGTATTTTAACACTGCCCCAGATTTACGAGAAATCATAAATCTGAGGCAGCACCAAAAACCTTTGCCTCTCCGGGAAAGGCGTAAGGGAGGCACAACGAGGAGAAATATCTTTATTTCTCCTCGTTTTTCACTGCAGTCTGGAGCACACATAGAACAAGCATTTGCAATGCAATAGGTCTCGCATTTACGGGAGTTTGAGCTATTGGCATTGTAATTGACAATGCGTTTTATTTATGTTTTACAAACAAAAACTAGTGACACCACGACAATGTTACTGCTCCTGAGTTTCAAAAAGAGGCACAAGAATCCAGAGCAGACATGGCGAGTAAGTTGGCTGAAGAGGTGGGGGTGGCAAATGGTGTTCACGGGCGCTTTGATGTCCTCAGTGGCCGCGCGGCTCACTGAAAACATCAAAGCGCCCGCGAAATGTAAGTGATCGCAATCGCGATCACACTTCAAAGCGCGGCTGTGTGACAGGCGAAAGTGAAAGACAACGAGTGCTTTCAGGCTGCCAAATGGTGCGCGCGCCTGGCACACATGAGTGGTGAGCTGTTAAATTTTGTGGCACGATGTGGAAATATGCGGTGTGGATTGGGGATATGTAGTTTGTTGTGGAATTGTGTTGTGTATTCGATATATGTTGTTTCGTATGGAATTGTGCGGTATGTATTGGAAATGTGTGGAGTTGAATTGTGTGGCTTGGAACTGTGTGGCGTTGAGTGAAATTATGCTTATTGGAATTATGTGTCATGGTGTGGAGAGCATTTATGTGGATTGCTGGTATGTGGGATAAAGTACATTTATGTGGGGTGTGTTGTATTGAGTAGAGTGTTATTATGTGGAGTGTAATTATGCAGCGCTGAGTGGCATTGTGTGGAGTGTAATTATGTTGTGTGATGTAGAATTGTGTGGCATTAAATAGTGTGGTGTTGTGTGGGATTATGTGGCATGGTGTGGAGTAGCATTATATTGTCTGGAATTATGTGGCATGCTACAAAGTTGAATTTATTGTGTGCAATGGCCATAGGTCTCACTTTTGCGAGAGTTAGAGCTATTGGCGCTGTAAATGACAATGTGCTTTACCCATGTGTTATGGAGCGGAGTGCATGAATGTGGAGTGGAATTATGTGCGTTAGATTGAAATTGCTAATTGTGGAATTGTGTGATGCGTAAATGTGTGGTGTAGCGCAGATGTGTGTACTGGAATTACGTGCCATTGTGTGCAGTGGAATTATGTGGATAGTAATTATGTGGTTTTGAGTGTACTGGAATTATTTGTAGTGGGATTGTGCATTGGAAAGACTGGAAGGGCTGGGGCAGTATTAGTGAAATGGCAAACTCTGCTTTCACGTGCAACTCACTGCCACTGTAAAAGGTGAAAACAATGGCGCCTGTTAGTTAAAGTAAAAAAATCCATGTTACCACGTTGGATACACTGGAAGGGCTGGGGTCGTGTCAGTGGCACGCAAAGTCCTGCTTAAAGTGCAGCTCACTGCCACTGTAAAATACGAAAAATAAGGTGGCTTTTAAAGCTAGATATGCTATACATTTGTGTCTCCGCACAGACCGCACATATGGAGGGCCCATATTCTGTAATCAGTCGTTGCACATAATATATCTCTTAATGCAAATACTATATCTCTTACCACAGCTGTTTGCTGCATTCATGAACCACAAACTGTCCCGTGGCCAGTGACTCTCATAACGTGCATCGCTGAGGGCAAACCATCGGACTTTCATGTGCTAACTCTTGGAAGCTGCCTTTGCGCCTGACTAGATGTGTGTGTGTGCTATTTCCAAGTCACAAAATATAAACTTAGTCACTCATAAAAAATAATACATTCATATCAAGGCCTCCCTGGTTGACACAGGCGCTCTTACAACCTTTCATCCTTAATGAAAGACTCAAAGTTGCATTTATTCAATTTATTTATGCCCTACTTTTAGGAACACATCCATTTCGTCTGTGTGCACAAATTGAATGCAAGCACGATTTCACATTCAGAAATAAAGTGAATAGAACAGCCCTGGGCACAGCAGTTTGAAACGAAAATGTTTCTCTTCCGGGCAGAGCTGGGAGAATTCAAACTGGAAAATACCCATTAAAGTGAAGCATCACTTTAACATATGGCCACTTTGGGTGATCGACGGTGTTTAGGGCCCATTGATGGTGGAGACATTATAGCGCCGATAAGATCTCTGCAGACCACAGAGCCGGCCAGCCTGCTTTGTTTCCGGATTGTCACTTTCATGTGCACAACACATGCTGTGGGCTTTCAACCACACCATTTGCACTGTGCCCGCCCCCACTTCCCCCTCCCACTCCCTCCTCGTCAACTTCAGTGCGCGCTTGTTTTGTTAGATATTCTTTGAATTTTTGGCAGGGGAAGGGGGATAAAAACCTCACTGGAAGTGCCTTTACATGATTCTGGTATAAATCCATTCAGAGCTTTTGAGAATGATTGTTTAGAAAGTGTTTCATTCAGGGCATGAAGAGGTTCAAATTTAGGGTTATCTGGACCTTTAATCCACGGATCCTCTGCAGATTTGCGAATCCACGGATGTGTGCAAATCTAGTTCATTAAATAAAAGCACAGCAATGAACAAGGTAGCTTTTTCTCCTGTCCTTCCATTGGAAATTTTCAAATCCAGGTGCCGATTTGTGAGTTGCTACACTCTGATTGGCTGTCCAGCACAGAAATATTTCTGCTGCACATGCATTACCCACTGAACACCGTGTTGGGAGCAGTTAAAACAAAAAGAGCATAAGTGGGTAGGATATGCCTATCCTAATCCCCAGGCCTGTGTGAGGGAGATTTCAAAAGGACCTCCCTGCATTAAAATGGATAATTAAAAAAAAAGCTTTTTCATCATAGGATTCGCGAAATCTGTGCACGTGTGGCTATCCCCTGGCAGGAGCGAGCAAGGACACCATATGTTTGTAATTAACTTGCAAACATATGGTGCCCCTGCTCGTTCCCACAAGGGAAACATGCGCAGGCCCCCTCCTGTCTCCCCTCCCCCTGCTGCCTCCTTCTTTAGCGCGAATCGCGCGCAGCATGCATGTTTGAAGTGTTTTTTTTTTTTTTACTAGGGTTTCCTTTTCCAACTATTGCAGTTTTTCGTTCTGTCCATTTGTTTAAACTGACCATAATGAAGACTACCAGTACGCAATTTTTACATGAATAGCTTTAATAAATGTTTTTGCCCGCGTACGCGTGTTTTCTTTTCTTTCATGGCGGTGAAATAAAGCCAAAGTGCCTTAAGCTTTTTCACTTCTTTGCGCGCGTGTTTGTTTTATTTGTACCGGTGGCACACGTTGAAAAATACAACAATGAAACTATGTTAACATAAATTTAACATGATGTATTTGCCCTCACGCGTGTTTGTTTATTTTCTTTCATGGCGGTGAAATAAAGCTGAAGTGTGTGAAGCTTTTCTACTTTTTCATGCCTTACATCAGTCGGTATTGTTTCAAGACTACCTCCTGTGTCGCTTCTGTTTTAAAACATCCATATATGCGGTTTCACTGTTGAGGACGGTTCTGTAGCATCTCTTTGTCGCTTGCTTTGTTGTCCGAGATGTTTGGCCGTTTATTCCATTTATGTTGAAGATTGTTGAGTTTATACCCTTATTATAAGAGTTCCCCAGCATGTCCGTGGGTGGCAGAGGAGAGGACTGGTGGCACTGCTAGGAGAAACGTGTGGTACTGTCTTGAACTGACTTTTCAGCCCCCGCCTGCCTGCTGGGTATGCAGAATACTGAAGTACCAAAACATCCCGTGCCATCCATCCTAATCACGTGCGAGCCAAGCCTCCCCTGTCCGTGTTTTTAAATGCAGATGACGGCTTCGGTCTAGTCCCCTTGCACTCTGGGGAGTCAATTGCCTTAAAGCTGGCTTTTAAACAAAGTAATTAAAACAAATAGTCAGAGAAAAGGCAGCAATTTAAGAAAAATACAGACATTCCCATGGGTGATACGTTCGCCGATTAACCCTGCGAAGTAAAAGCTATTGTTATTTTCAAAACACACGGAAATGTAATTCACAATACGAGGTTGACAAGCTGTGACCAAAGTGACAACTCCGCACTTGTGTGGTCTAACAAGCGCGCACTGAAGCTGACGGAGTGGGAGGGGGAGTGGGGGCGGGCACGCAGGCTGCCAAATGGTGCGATGAATCACGGCTAAAGTGAAAGCAAACAAGTGGTTGCAGGACTCCAAATGGTGCGCGCGCCCGGACGGGTCACATGCACTGTAGTTGGAGGCCTGCAAAGCCACTGTTTGCACTTCCAAAACGCGCTTACTATAAGTCTCGCCAGAGCCAGCGCTAAAGCGCTGGTCAGGCGAGACCTAAAAAGGAAAAAATCCTCTTGTGATTGTTTTTTGTGCAGGAAGATTTCCCTTACTGCACAAAAACAATCATTCCCTCAATGCAGGCACCTTTGCACCATGGTGAAAAGGTGCCTGCATTGGCACACGGCAGCCTAATATGTGTCGGCGCGTGGGAAAAGGACAGGAATGCGCTGTATCTCATAGATACGGTGCATTCCTGCTCTTTTCTTTTGCCGTAGGGCAGCGCAGCAGTTAGTTCTGCTGCGCTGCCCTACGGCAAAAACACATAAATGAGGCCCAGAGACTGCCGCAGTCCGTGCAGGTTACAGCGGTGGAGCGGTGGAGCCGGGTAAGGGGGATTTCGAGGGACGATGTAGAGGGAAAATGTAATAAATAATTAATTTTCCCTCTGCATCATCACTCAAAATCCCCCCTTAACCGGCCCCACGGCCCCACCGCTGTTACCTGCACGGACTACGGCTGCCCAGAAAGTTTAACAAATGTGTCAAGCTGGGAGAGTCATTGTCTGGGCATAGAAGTTTAAAGGCATTACTAGCTTACAGCAAGGGAGGGGTTTCTCCTATCCAGTACTTAATTTGCAAATAAATTTAAAAAAATAAGTGCCAGGTCTCTCATCAGGAGGCCAATGCAGCCTGCACCACAAATTGTCCCTGCTATGCTGCCAATTATAGTAACAACACAACTATTAACCATCACACTCCTAGAAGTGTGCCAATTCGGACTATTTCAGGCCTCCAAAGATGTAAGAATGGCTTGGGCGGCAGGTAATAGTCCTTTTAAATGTATATTGAATTAATAATTAACTTTTGTTGTGGTCATCTCTAAATGACCCGGTCACCGCCACCTTGTGGCAGACTAACACAAGAGCTGGTGTTGACAATTAAGTGCTGTACAGAGCACCGGAAACCACGGTCTCACATTAAGCACTGCTACTATCTGAAAAGCAAAACAGATGTTCTAAATACATAGCGTCCGAAGATACACAAAGCATGACAACATTAATTACAAAAAATAAAATATGACATCTAAACCTGTCGTTAGTGTTTGTTCTCATTTTCCAGCACCTGCCAAAACAAAAATCAACCACCGAAAATTATAATTGTACAAGACACAGTCCCATATTTCGAAATTTCAACTAAGAAATATATATCAAAGTAGGCCAAATGGCCGATTTTGATTAATTTTCAGATGAACCAAAGAGAGTGCCAACAAGTCAGGAATGCTTGTGAATCTCTTTTTGTCAGGCTAAAAGCACTGCAACCCCGACGGCACCATTGCAAGAGGTTGTTGTTGCCTCATATAAAAGAAAACCACACGGAAATGCATGTGTTACAGGGAACAGTTTGTACATTGAATGTTTGGAGTCGAATGGGTGTCGATTTCAGTACTCATTGAACATTATCCTTTAAAAAGTATTGAACAAGATTTTGATCGCTCTCCTTCCCGCCTTCAGGAGTTCTCTTACTCGACCTGCTGATCCTGCAGGCCGTTGTGAAACTCATGACACAGCATTTACGGATCTGTGGGGGGTGGCGCTACATGTTTCTCGACGCGCAGCACTGAGCAGGGAGTCTGTCAGCGTGATTAATCACCACTGCCTGAACGCCACACCCCCAGGAGCCCAAACCTCAAGTCACTGTGGACAGTTTTGTTACGAGAAAGAAACATTCTGCTTATTTTGGAGCTTATTGGCATGTTTGCCTCCAAGCAAGACACACACTTTTGTCAGCAAAAAAGGGCAACTGCGCTCTTATAATTGGAGTTCTCTTAGTTACCTCGTAAGTGAAGTTGGCATTCTCTTTGGGGAGTTTGGCGCACTCTTAGGGGAGGCTGGTGTTTTCTCAGGTGAGGTTGGCATTCTTAGGTGAGTTTGGCGTCCTCTTAGGTGAGGTTGGTGTTCTCTTAGGTGAGGTTGGCATTCTCTTAGGTGAGGTTGGCATTCTCTTAGGTGAGTATGGCGTTCTCTTTGGGGAGTTTTGCTCACTCTTAGGGGAGGCTGGTGTTTTCTCAGGTGAGGTTGGCATTCTTAGGTGAGTTTGGCGTCCTCTTAGGTGAGGTTGGTGTTCTCTTAGGTGAGTATGGCGTTCTTAGGTGAAGATGGCACATTCATAGGTATTGATGTTTCTCCTAGGAGAACTTGGAGTATTTGTGCATATACTCATCACTTTTAATAGGCAATTTTTTCCTCACAAAAAGTTTAAAAAATAAAATAAAACATAAACAGCAAAGTATAAAATATTCAATCCGCATATGATGAAATCTCATCTGCAGCCTCTGAAGAAAAAAAACATATTACGATAAAGTTTCTGCTTATGCTTCGATTTTGGGGTGAAATACCTTGATAGTGGGAAAAGGGTCTGTGTGTATACACGGGCCAGGGCCATTAGCGGCAGCGCTGTACCGCATCACCCACCAGCGCCAGGAGGTGCATACTTAACTGGCTGCGGGCCCCCGCTGCACAGGACGTGCGGGTCTTGCGCTCGGGCAAAGCTCAGGCCAAGGGCGGACCCATCCTTGGCCGTCATTGCCCGGAAGAGGCTGGACTGGGCCACCCCTCTGACATTTGCCCCACAAGATTCTACTTTCAAGAGACTTTGGATTGGAACAGGCCTTACAAGGTACTGTGCATATTCTGTGCTTCTATCTGTTCTGATAAGCATAGGGGTCACCTAGTCAACGAGTTCTGATTTTGGCCTCAGTACTGGGGTTAGTGATACTGAGGACTGTATGGTTTTACCACTGCTCTGCCCTAATTAATAAAGTGATTATTCCTTAAACCAGTACCCGGACACAATGGGTAAACAGGCCTGCTATTCCAAGCAAGTATCCGTGCCACAGCAACTAGCCTCCTCAGTGCCCCCGACCTCAATCGATAGGATGCTCCAGAGGGCTATTGATGTGGTGTCAACTAAAACTGAACTCACAGAAATGCAGCTGTCTTTAACCCCTCACCTCTGCCTTTCTATGTCAAGTATGATCTCCCCTCAATCAACCCTTGCCCTAGGATCCAATTCTCATACACCACAGCCCATTGACAATGCCAAGGCGAGAGTGGTGCCAAAAGCCAACGTGCACAAAGAGCTCACTGACATTGGTCCTGCTAAAATTGGGAAATCCAGACAAGTGCATAGACCAGGGGCGAAGAGAAAGAAGCTTCATGATGGGACGTCTGACAATGGAGAGCTTTTGGATGAACCTACCCCTTGCATGGGCATCACGGATAGCGCCCTAGTGACTTGTCACTTCATAAGGTCCAGGCTAACGTCCTAGTATCTTCATTAGACCCCAACCCTTTAGTGGTCGTAGCTGACAGCAGTAAGGCACCCAACAATACCACAACAATTGAGCCAAGGGAGCTACAGAGCGAGTTTTGGCCAACTAACGCTACTCTTAGGCTACATATGCCTGTAGTTGCAAGCAGCAAGGTAACTAATTACTCCCTGGTGGCTAGGCCAAGAGGACCACAGGGAGAACCTATGTTATTTAACACAATTATTCAGCCACACACGTCAGGTAGCTGTACTGATCTTAAAAAGCTGAAGGTTTTATCTTGGAATGTTGCGGGCCTCAGGAAGAAACTAGAAAATCCTGACTGGGGGACCTTTGTGGACCAACATGATATCTGCATGTTCCAGGAAACCTGGGATAGGGAGCATCCATTTCAGTTGGGATTTGTGGCTTTTAGGATAGCCGCTACCACCAGGGATAAGGACAGGCCACCGGGTGGTCTCTGTATATGGGTTGGGTCCCATCTGGGCTGTTCAGCTAAACCACTGGAGCTCTTTACAATTGATGTCCAGTGTATTCTGCTGACATTTAGTTCTGTGGTCAGAATTGCTCTGGTCAATGTTTACTCTAGGCCTACAAGCAATAGCCGTGAATCACCAACCAATGATCAACTGGCTGCTTCCATTTCCAATATCCCTAATGGTTATTGGCTAATTATTGGAGGCAACTTTAGCTGCCAGTTTGAGCCCCTGAACGGTCACATTGGAGGAACCCCTAGTGAAGAAGACCTATATTGGTCAATCCCAGAGGCCAACATTGCACCAACTAGGGCTTGGACACTGTTGGTGCTCCAGATCAAATCCCTCACCTTAAATCATTTGCTGAGGGACTGTAATGGTCGAAATAAATCAGATACTCCGGGGAAATACACCTTTAACAGAATGGGGCACTCTTCTATTATAGATTATATCCTGATAGATGTCAGGATATGGCACCGGGTGGTGGATTTCGAGGTTTTGACACAATAGCGATCACAATGCTCTAGTTTTGGAGTTGGAACTACCATCTGATGAGGAAGCCTCTGGTTTAAATATTCATTCAGAAGATAGAATAATCCTAACAAATAATAGACGAAGAGTCCGGTGGACAACTATACAGCAAACCCGTGATAAGATGGCTTCTCTATATAACGCAGTGATCCCGTGCCTAGTAGCAGCGGAAGATTCAATTTCTAGCAATGGTTTGTTCACTTCACTTACACGAGTTGCTGAGAACCATGAGATGCTAGTTCTCCACCCTGGCTGATATTTTTTCACCAGTAACAAGTCCAAGAGGATGTAAAAAGCCCAAGCATCCCTGGTTTGAGCACAGCTGTCGAATGGCCAAGCTGGCACTGCTTGAGGCAATTAAAACCAAAGACAGACTCCTGATTAGGGAAAAGAGAGCGATATACAAAGCTAAAACCATTGAATCAAAAAAGCTATGAGAGCTGGACAAGTGGGATACCTTGAAACAGGCACTATCCACTCTTGATACGAAGGCTTTCAGATCTATAGTCAACACAGGTAGTAGTGAAGGGACGCCGGCCATAGAACCAAACATCACAGCTGATGTTTGGAAGCAGCATTTCAAGGCCATGTATTACATGTCGGAGGATGAGGGCATTAGCAAAGCCTAAGACCTATCTGTACCACAGGTTATCTGCTCTGAAGCCCCTCAGTTTACCCTCGTAGAGGTAACCAATGCTATTAGCAAAATTGCCCCCTCTAAAGCCCCAGGACTCAATAAGATCCCAGGCAATCGCTTTCGTACAGAGCCTGTTATTTGGGGCCCATATCTGTGGACTTTGTTTAATGCTTTATTGCAGGGAATGGCAATCCTAGCAATATGTGGGCTGGCGCAAACTTCCTGCGGGTTGACAAGAAGGGTTCACCACTCCACCCCTCCAACTTTAGGCCCATAAGTTTAATAGATGTCAGCCAGAAAATCTTTGCCCGGGTACTGTTGGATCATCTCCAGACCTGGATGGTTGAACATAAATTATTGAGCCCATTCCAAGCTGATTTTAGGAAACATACGTCCCCCATAGACCAAATATTCAGGCTTCAACTCCTGTACTGGAAAACGGTGCTCATAGAGGGTGGCAGCCTCTATCTGATCTTCGTGGATTTAAAATCTGCATTTGATCTGGTTCCCAAAGGCAAACTGTAGGCTGTTTTAAGTGACCTGGGGGTGCCGTCCTATCTTTGTGATATGCTTAGGTGCTTGCATGGAGGCAATTATACCCAAATCAGGTTCGGCAAACATGATGAACTGACCACTCCCATAGCTATAGATAGAGGGGTAAGGCAGGGATCTGTGCTAGCACCCACCCTTTTTTGTCTATTTGTAAATGCATTGGTAGATTCATTTGGCAACAAACCCTCCCTCTGGACGCCGGACTGGTGGCCGCCAGAACTGGACGCACTGCCCACACCTTCAACCAAGGTAAAGAGCCTGGGGATCATGATAGACAGTGAACTGAAATTCAAAGAGCAAGTCAATAAAATTACATCTGCATCCTTCTGTTTCATAAGGATGATAAATAAAAAATAACTGCCTCCTGAACTTCTAAAAACAGTGACCTTGGCAATGGTGCTAACACGGATTGACTACTGCAACAGTCTCTATCTCACTCTTGCATGAGGTCTTCTGAACAGGCTTCAGATCTTGCAACATGCGGCAGCTCATCTAATTTTTTAAATTCCAAAAAATGAATCAGCAAGAGAAGCCATCAGAAAACTACATTGGTTGCCAGTCAGACAATGATGTAAGTTCAAAGCCATCTTCCTGGCTTTTAAATCTTTGCACGGACTGGGGCCTGACCAGTTTAAGAGCAAACTCAAATGCTACATGCCAGCAAGAGCACTACGTTAGGGTTCTGCCAAGAACATGATGGTTTCCCCATTTAAAAAGGCAACATGGGGAGGTAGGAGTTTTTACCGGACAACGGCAACGCTCTTGAATAAATTGCCATATACTCTAAAAACAGCTCCTTCATTACTTAGTTTCAGAAAAGGCTTAAAAACCTGGCTTTTTACACAAGATGGATAAATCTTCTTAGCTCTCCGTCTACCCCAGCAGCTTCTTCTGCTACACCTGTCCAGAGGTCTGCAGCACCAAGACGCCCTCGGGCAATAGTTGAGCTTTATAAATCTTATTTACATTACATTACTTTGAATGCGGGGAAGGATATCGATGCACCCAAGATAGCAAACCACAAAGTACCTGCCATGATGTTTGCCGATGACACTCTCCTGCTTTCAAAGTCACCAATGGGTATACAGAGAGTCCTTGATAATTTCAAGACCTTCTGTGATAGCAGGGGTCTAAAGATTAACTGCCAAAAGGCCAAGTATATGGTCTTTAATCCAAAAAGTTCAACCCGCCCCAGCCCAAGTTTACAAGGCATCCCATTGGAGAGGGTCTCTGTATTTGAGTACTTGGGGTCATCTTAACGGAAAAAAAGGATTGGGAGAGGGGAAATGACCATTTCTGGCGTATGTCAGGAACTGATTTGTGGAGATGGGCTGAGCTAGTCTATAGCATAACCCCGAGGTAGCTTGTACTTCTACTTCTAGAAAAGAACTGATTTGGGGCTTTAGGGAAGGTAACCTTGCCCGTTTACAGGGGAACCCAGCAACAGGTTCACTGACAGTTGCGTTTCTGAACATAAAATATGAGTACATCCTAGAACCTGCCCTGGAAGAAATACAACCTGCGTTAGCGAGGAAATTGTATATTCAGTTCAGACATGGGGTCTTGCCGCTGCGTGCTTTTTCCAACAAATGGGCAAGTGCACTTGCTCAAGGCTGTCCAGCCTGTAATAATGTAGAGGAGTCAGAGCTGCATGTTTTTTTTCTTTGTCCTGGCTATAGTCATCCCAGACGGCGCTGGTTAATACAGATATGCAGAAATCTGGGGACCAAACTCTGTGCAGTGGCCTTCAGGCTGTTGAAATGTAATACTCTCCCTCCAATTATATTTGCGGTGTCACGGTTTCTATTCTCTATGTGGTGTGTGCGCAAGACGCTATTGAAAGCCAGTGTACAGGATTAAGCTGCTAAGATCCTTTATTTACTTTTTTAATGAGGCCCCTACCATCTATCTTTTTTAATGAAATTTCAAATGTGATTTTAAAGAGTTTTATTGCTATTCTATTATTCCGAGATGTTCCAGCCTCAAACGTATTGTCCCAATTGTATATTTTCCTACTGTGACCCCATGTACATGGTTGCACTTTGTGTATTTAGTGGGGCTTGGGTTGTCAGTCTGCATTAGGAATCCAGGTTTCTGGGGCTTGAGCCTGGGCCCTGGTGGATGCTTGTCTGTATTATTTTTAACTGTTTTATGCATTTGCACTTTTATGGTCTATAGACCGCAATAAAGTATTTGAACTGGTAAACTGATATTCAAAGTATTATTGCCATTTTTCTCGCTCACTCCTCCTAAAATGCTGTCTGCTGTGTGCATAACATTTGCTGCATAGTGGGCGTTGTATTTCATAGACAATGCACCAACACAGAAATGTTGGGTAGAAATGTAGTCCATCAGCAAACCCCATTTGAAATCCCCCATCTTATGTCTTTGTTATGTTATATGATGAATGGACATGCAGATGAGTGCAAGGCAAGTGAGCCTTGACCTGCATGTCTTTTTATATTGCTTTTTTTAATTAGTGGAAAATGCATCTCATTAATACAGATAAAATGAAAAAGAGGATGAATATTCAAGAATTTGTTGTATTATAATATGGCACACAGGATAAAAGCAAACAGTGCTAGGCGTGTCGCGGAGCTTCTCCAGGCTTATGGGCCTGATGATAACAGCCAGGAAATCAATCAGTAGAGGCAAAGAGTCCAAATCTGCATCTCAGTGAAAATGCAGCTTCTTTGTGTGCTGCTCCGGAGAATGAGATGTAACCCTAAGACCCACATCTCAAACCACGACCTCCACTTGTATTCTTTGGACCTCCAAGTTACTTTTGTCTTATTGATAAGAAGGTCCACTGCAAATAAATGATGCTACTCAACATCTGACCCGAGGTGATTCACCCCAGTTTTCAATGTGCCCTGTCCCACTTCAAGCACTGGGAGAAATCTATCTGTGTTGCTTGGCATGGGTATTGCAGATACAACTCTTGGGATTGGCGGCCATCTTGGGGCCTCTCCGGGTCAAGATTCCAAGTCTAAGTGGCTCCCTTTCTTCCTCTTCTGGACCGACACTATACAGAGGGAAAATATGAGATCACTGAAAACGAGGTTAATATATGCCTTGGCTTAAGCTGTTTGGTTGTATCTGTTTTATTTGTAAATGGAGAAAATGACAAGCGATTGCTCACATATGACAAAGAGCAGCTGCTAATCTTACCTGACTGTGAGTCATCTCCTGCGGCTCAATGAAGTAGGTGTAAGTGTTGTCGTCAAACATGCCACTGATCAGAGAAGAAAAGTAAATGCGAGTTAAAAGCGGTTCTAGATTTCACCAAAGAATTTCATTTCACATTTTTAGGTCACATACAGAAAAACAATCAACTATTTACAAAACAATATCACTCGCAGAAAAACATCTGTCTGCCCTGGATCATGTGATGTTTCCATTTTTCATCCCCAGTCTGTAGTCAGTGCTACCAACTTCGTGCAGCTGCGTTTACACAGAGCCCTCCTACAGGAGCACGTGGCGAGCGTCGTGGTAGGTGTCTGGCTTGTGAAATAGGAGGATCTGAAAGAAACTATGCAGTGAACTGAATACTTCAAAATATTTGCCTTATTGTGTTTTTCCTAGGTAAGACAATTTCAGGGTTCAATAATAAAATGTATTTCCCACTATTGTTTGAAGTTTTATTGTCCTACTGGTTGTCTTCTTGTGAGGCTACAGAAAAGGCTTTGGTAGAGTAGGAAGTGGGACCTTCCAAGAACTCAGCAGAGCTACAGGAAGGAAGGTCTGCAGGACGGAAGAAGGAAGGTCTTCAGGACGGAAGGTCTTCAGGCCGGAAGAAGGAAGGTCTGCTGGACGGAAGAAGGAAGGTCTGCAGGACGGAAGAAGGAAGGTCTGCAGTACAGAAGAAGAAGGAGGGTCTGCAGGACGGAAGAAGGAACGTCTGCAGGACGGAAGAAGGAAGGTCTACAGGACAGAAGAAGGAAGGTCTGCAGGACGGAGGAAGGAAGGTCTATAGGACGGAGGAAGGAAGGTCTGCAGGACAGAAGAAGGAAGGTCTGCAGGACGGAGGAAGGAAGGTCTATAGGACGGAGGAAGGAAGGTCTATAGGACGGAATAAGGAAGGTCTGCAGGACGGAAGAAGGAAAGTCGGCAGGACGGAAGAAGGAAGGTCTACAGGACGGAAGAAGGAAGGTCTGCAGGACGAAGGAAGGAGGGTCTTCAGGACGGAATAAGGAAGGTCTTCAGGACGGAAGAAGGAAGGTCTGCAGGACGGAAGAAGGAAGGTCTTCAGGACGGAGGAAGGAAGGTCTATAGGACGGAGCAAGGAAGGTCTGCAGGACGGAAGAAGGAACGTCTGCAGGACGGAAGAAGGAAGGTCTACAGGACAGAAGAAGGAAGGTCTGCAGGACGGAGGAAGGAAGGTCTATAGGACGGAGGAAGGAAGGTCTGCAGGACGGAAGAAGGAAGGTCTGCAGTACAGAAGAAGGAAGGTCTGCAGGACGGAGGAAGGAAGGTCTATAGGACGGAGGAAGGAAGGTCTGCAGGAGGGAAAAAGGAAGGTCTGCAGGACGGAAGAAGAAAGGTCTACAGGACGGAAGAAGGAAGGTCTTCAGGACGAAAGAAGGAAGGTCTTCAGGATGGAAAAAGGAAGGTCTGCAGGACGGAAGAAGGAAAGTCTACAGGACGGAAGAAGGAAAGTCTAAAGGACGGAAGAAGGAAGGTCTGCAGGACGGAAGAAGGAAGGTCTACAGGTCGGAAGAAGGAAGGTCTGCACGACGGAAGAAAGAAGGTCTGCAGGACGTAAGAAGGAAGGTCTGCAGGACGGAAAAAGGAAGGTCTGCAGGACGGAAAAAGGAAGGTCTGCAGGACGGAAGAAAGAAGGTCTGCAGGACGGAAGAAGGAAATTCTACAGGACGGAAAAATGAAGGTCTTCAGGACGGAAGAAGGAAGGTCTACAGGACGGAAGAAGGAAGGTATACAAGACGGAAGAAGGAAGGTATACAAGACGGAAGAAGGAGGTCCGTGCAAAAAATCAGACGAAGAGTTGGGGCTGAGATCTTTGTCTTTTACTGACATGATACACGCGAAGGTTCACTGGGCAAGTGCGCTCTGTGATCTGTAAAGCAGTGCAAACTTTCTCTAAGGAATTGTAATAGTAGTTGCTGCTAGCAAAAAAAGCTACTGCTGTGTAGGGAGCCACAGGCTGAACAGAGCACCATAGTTTGTGTTGCTCTGTACAAATAAACATTTTTGTCACTACGTACTGTACCTATCAGAAGCTTTGCACATCTTGGTGCAAGTGAGCAATACTCTGGAAGGAGTGACTGTAAACCACCTGCCCTGAGGTGGTGAGTTCCCTATAGATGGCGCCCTTCTTTGATTCTGTCATTCATTCATTCACTCCTAATCCACTCAAATGTAAAATAACTTTAAAACCATATTACAAAAACATGCCACTAACAAAATTTCAACATAATTCAGATGAACCAGTTACTCAAATCTGAAAAATATATAGTAAACATTCTTTGAGATTAAAAAGTAGACAACGCAGTTTATCAATCCAGCATTAAAAAGGATTTTAAAAACCAAAACTTTTTAAGGAATCAGTGAGGGAACATAAATGATGGTGAAGGCTCTGAGCTCCAAACCCCAGCATATTTAGAAACCTTAGAAGCCAGGGACATTTGTGTCATCAGCGCATCCGCCAGAGCAACAGATGCAAAGAAGACACAGATAAAGGCAGGACGGTGCCATGTTAGTTTGGCCTGTTCAGCAATCCTAAAGTCGGAGTGTGTTTAATAAAAAACGAACAATATCCCTGACTGACAGGTAGCTTTAACCCACTCGGTCATGGCCTTTCTTTGTTTACTTTGCTCGTGTCCACACGGTCTGCATTATAAATGCAACAATATCTCAGCAGGATATAATGTAATTACTTAAATCTGTATGTACACGACATTACAGTTTAGCGAACAAAAGAGAGGAGACTTCAAATAGTTCAATCCATGCGCCCGTAGGCGTCATATATTATACGAAGATCAGTAAATATACAGAACAGTTGTAACAGCACTGTAGGGTATAAATAGCCAGGCAACCCTAGTGATATGTGTACAAAGTGCTCGTGACAGTGAAGTAACGGCGCAAGTGACAACGTGAAAGGTACCACAGCAGAAGGCGCAAAAGAATATACAATATGTACAGATTAAAAGGTTCAAACATCAACTTATTCAATGGTACAGTTCGTGATTTCCGTTATGTTAATGAACCAGGGGTCAGAGTACGCCTAAGGAGTTCGAGCTGGTGGGCAGTGGTCGACGGCGTTTCGATCCTCTCAGATTAGGAGAAAACGAGGACGTGCGGTTTGTTCATCACTCGAGGTTTGCTGGAACCGGCCCAGTAGATGAGCCGGACACTGACCGTGACTAGTACAGTCGTGTACTAGTCGCGGTCAGTGTCCGGCACTGACTGCGACTAGTACACGACTGTGGCTTGTCCGATACTTTGGATTTATTCCTGACTCCTGAATTTACTTGATGCCCTTGGCTCATCTACTGGGCCGGTTCCAGCAAACCTCGAGTGACGAACAAACCGCACGTCCTCGTTTTCTCCCCGAATTCACAGCAAACCTCGAGTGACGAACAAACCGCACGACCTCGTTTTCTCCCCGAATTCCTTTCAACAGCGACTGCGCGATGGATTCCTTCCAATAATTGCTCTCCATTCCACCGCCTGCCTCTTCATCGGCGTTGCTTCATCTCCTACGCCAGCGCTTTATTCAATGCGCTTCAGAGCACTCCATAAATAGGCAACCCAGGTCCTGAAGATGATCCTAATCTGAGAGGATCGAAATGCCGTCGACCACTGCCCACCAGCTCGAACTCCTTAGGCGTACTCTGACCCCTGGTTCATTAACATAACGGAAATCACGAACTGTACCATTGAATAAGTTGATGTTTGAACCTTTTAATCTGTACATATTGTATATTCTTTTGCGCCTTCTGCTGTGGTACCTTTCACGTTGTCACTTGCGCCGTTACATCACTGTCACGAGCACTTTGTACACATATCACTAGGGTTGCCTGGCTATTTATACCCTACAGTGCTGTTACAACTGTTCTGTATATTTACTGATCTTCGTATAATATATGACGCCTACGGGCGCATGGATTGAACTATTTGAAGTCTCCTCTCTTTTGTTCGCTAAACTGTAATGTCGTGTACATACAGATTTAAGTAATTACATTATATCCTGCTGAGATATTGTTGCATTTATACTGTACTCACCCAGATCTCAGTTTGGTTTATGGGTAAAACTCCTGTGGTTTTTCCACACAGTCTGCATGGCAGACTCGGCCAGGGAACATCAGGGGCAGTCACTACACCAGAGGCGTAGCCTGGGGTTGGGGAGCCCTAGTGGAAGCAAGGAAAGTATGCCCCGCCCCAGACGGTATTAAAATACTGCTATAAATGAGGTGCAGCGCAGGCGAGGTGATGCATCGGTTCCTTACCGAAGAGGAGGTGCTACGTCGGTTTCTTACTACGTATGGAGGTGATGCGTCGTTTTTTTACTGTGTTCCCCAATGATGCGACAAACTTGGCGCCTCGATGCAATGCGACGATCAGGGATGATGCATGAACTCTTGCAGCTGCACAGCAGGCCTTGCATCGAAATCGGTGAGCTGATCTCGGACTTCAGAGATCGGTACACTCGATGCGGTGTGCAGCGATTTCTCGAGCCGCGGCAAGCGCTGCGATGATTCCTTTGGCGATGCGTTGGAAACAGGTGCAGATGCGTCTCGATTCTTCAAAGCTGTATTGCTTTCCCGGCTCCCAGCGGAAAACAGTCTCTAGAGGTCCAAAACAACAGCAGGCACCTCTTTGCAGGTCAGAACTCCCAGCAAGGCAGTTCAGGGGAGCTGGTGGTGAAGTCTTTGTGTGCCTGAGACTTCAGAACAGGAGGCAAGCTCAGTTTCAAGCCCTTGGAGATCTTATTTCAATCAGAGGACACAGCAAGCAGCTAAGTCCTTTTCTCCTTTTCTTGGCAGCAAGTAACCACTGCAGGCCAACCCCAGACAGCAAACAGCACAAGGGCAGTATTTCTCCTCAGCTTCTCCTTGGCAAAGGTTCCTCTTGATTCCCAAAAATGATCTAAAGTTCTGGGGTCTGGGCCTCGAAATTTATATCACAAAATCCTTTGTTTGTTCTCTGGTGGCAGTGAAGACCAGTGCTCAGTCCAAACCGGTTCTGTCCTCTCTGGTGCAGCTTCCTGGCAGGAGGTGGAAACAACATTGTCCTTGCAGACCAGGCCTATTCAAATGAAAGGAAACCTCATTCCCCTACTCTAAATGCAATCCAGGTCTATTCAGCCCAGCCCTGACTCATCAGGCTCTCTGGAGCCCCTGCTCCTCCCCAGCCCCTGTCATTGAAAAGCCAGACATGCAATACACAAACCTAGCAGAGGCACACTGGATGGCTAAGCAAGAAAATACCTACTTTATAAAAGTGGTATTTTCAAACACAGAATGTAAAAATCACCCTCACTAAAAGATGCAATTTAACATTCTGAGTTCAGGCATACTAACCTTTATTTTCCTAACTTGTTCCCAGGGGTAGTTATGTTTATAAGCTGTTATAAGCAAACTCCCCATTCTATCCTGTGGAAACAGGTAGTCTTGCAATAGTGAAAAACAAAATTGGCAGTAATTCACTATCAGGACATGCCACACACACCAAGGCATGTCCTAACTTTCCCATATACTACACCCTGCCCAGAGGGGTACCTTGAGCCTACCTTAAGGGTGATTAACATGTAAGAAAACGGAAGGTTAGGGCCTGGCAAGTGGGTGCACATGCCAGGTCGACATGGCAGTACAGGACTGCACACAGGCTCTGCAATTGCAGGCCAGAGTTCCATTTACAGGTTGCTTGTGTTGGTGGCATATATCAGTGATGCAGCCCACCAGCAGCATTTGATTTACAGGCCCTGGACACAGGGCACTGTACTAGGGACTGACTAGTAAATCAAATCAGCCAATCATGTAAACACCAATCTATAACAATATTTACAAAGAGAGCACTTGCACTTTGGCACTGAACAGCAGTGGCAAAGTGCCCTAAGCATCTAGACCAGCAAAACGGAGTCCAACACACAGCAAAAACACAGGAGGCTAAGGCAAAAAATGCAGGGCAAACCCAGGCCAATGGGGACAGGTCTAACAAATGGAAAAAGAGCTGATCCTGATGACAAACTACTCCTACATTTGCAACATAAGGAGACTAATTCCCTATTGTTTCTCATTCATCAAGTAATATATAAATCATTAGAACGTAAGTATCCGGCTGAAGGTCTGATGGGGCCCTCACACTCCAGGAAGAGGACATTTGTTCTCTATTTGGAGTCTGTATTGTGTCATGATGCATACAGTATTCAATACTTCTCTAGCATCTTTTCTACAAATACATGGTAGTGGTCTGTCTTATAATCTATGGCCTAGGACTCAGAGCCCGGATTGAGCTTAAAAAAGTAACGAGGATCTCTGAAAGACATTTTGTTACATCAACTACTGCTGAGGGAGTGAGCTCAAAACATTCATGAATCCAAGTGTCAAGGCTTAATAGCTGGATTGAGCCTGATACATGTATAAATGTATAGGTCCTTAAATCGGTACTAGAGATGCCTTTTCAGGCATGGCCCATGCAGGTAAGAGTGGTGGAGGGGTCGACATATGACGACAAGGAAAGCTTAAATTAAAAAAAAACACTTACCTTGCGCTAACTGCATCACTGACTTGGAGGTGTGGTAAGTGCAAGGTAAGTGATTTTCATTTTTTTAAATGTAAGGTTCCCACGTTGTCTGTCGACTCCCTCTCAACCCGCCCTACCGCTCCTACCTGCACAGGTTGCACCTGTCCCTCTGGAGTCAAATGCTAAATCTTCAAAATTCCTGAGCAGTGCTGCAGTTCCTAAAGGCCCTATTGAGTGAAATGCAAAAGCATTTATATTCTGTAATGAACTTGCAGTTCCACAAATCGCTACTAAGTCACATGCAAAAGTATTGAAACCCTTACATGAAGCTGCAGTTCCACTAGTTTTACTAGCTGTCCTTATTGATTCAGATACAAAATCATTGCAATTCTTACATGAAGCTGCAGTCCACTAGTGGTTACTAAGTGTCCCTCATAAATCAAATGCAAAACATTGAATTTCTTGAACAAATCTGCAGTTCCACTAGTTGTTACTAGGTGTCCCTCACAAGTTGAATGCAAAAGCAGTGAAATTCTTACACAGACTGCAGTTCCACTAGTTGCTACTAGGTGTACCTCACAAACCAAATGCAAAAGCATTAAAATTGCTACTTGAAGCTGCCATTCTACTGTTGGTTACTATGTGTCCGTCAAGTCAAATGCAAATTCATTGAAGTTCTCTCATCAAGGTGTAGTTCCACAAGTCGTTACTACGTGTCCCTCTCAAGTCAAATGCAAAGCACTGAAGTTTTTACATTGAGCTTGCTAGATGTCACTAAGTGTTCCTCAAAAGTCTAATACAAAATATTTGAAATTCCTTCATGAAGCTGCAGTTCCGCAAGTCGTTACTAGATGTCCCTTTTGAGTAAGATGCAAATACATTGAAATTCTTACATGAAGCTGCAGTTCCAATAGTCATTGCTAGGTGTTCTTCAAACCAAATGCAAATGCATTGATTATTTGTGTGTAGTTGCAGTTCCACAAGTCGTTGCTAGGTGTCCCTCACATGTCAAATGCAAAAGCATTGAAATTCTTTAATGAAGCTGCAGTTCCACAAGTGGTTAGTAGGTGTCACATTCTAGTCAAGTGAAAGAGCTTTGAAATTCTGACATGATGCGGCAGATCCACTAGTTGTTACTAGGTGTCAATCACAATTCAACTGCAAAAACATTTAAATATTTTCAGGAAGCTGCAGTTCTACTTGTTGGTAGAGGTCCAGCTCAAGTCAGAAGCAACTGCTTTGAATTACCAAGCTGCACCAAGCTGATGGGCAAGGCTTTAGTATATAACTTTGCATACACAGATTTGCTATTTTAATCATTGGTGCTTTTTTTTTACATAGGATTCATTATTTTCCAAAGCTGGTTCATATTAATGAGTCAAAATTACAAATTTCAAAACATTTCTTGATTATTTTTTTTAAGTTTGTCATCACACTTTATTAGTTATAGAAACCTTTATTCACTGATAAGTACAAGTACATTTAGATAGCCTATTTTCTGCTGCTTTTGTTTTGGTGGGTGTAGGCTTTGACTGAGGAGTGTTTTCTGCATACTGATAGTCCTGGTATAACACTTCAAAAGGGGTGATGTCTTAACTGGAGGGCTCTCTTCAGAGGTTGGAATGTCAATCACAAACTTGTTGGGGGGGTAGCTTCAATCTAAAAATCTGCATATACACTCTAGATATTCTAATGACTAATGCTCATTTTCAGGATAAATAAATGTACTAAAGCTGGCTATAGTGAGGTATGAACATTGTAATTGACAATTTACAATAAATGTCTTGAGAGTTGTGAAAATAATCAATGTTACTCTACTATACATAGGGACTATTAGTCATTGGAAATGCAAGTAGCTAAAAAATTCTATGTGGCCTGACCAGTTGATCTGCACCTTCTGCTGGGGTGGGAGGGAGTGTAATTTGAGTGAATTGTCAACGAACCAATGGCGAAAGAATGTTGATGGGGTGCTCCTATATGTGTATGCATTGTTGTATATTTTGTGGAAAACATGAGGCTGGCAAGACAGATCAAGTTGTCTTTAGGTCAGACCTAAATAGGGGGTTAGCTGGCTGGGAGTCAAAGTGCAGCAATGGGGAAAGGATGGTGTTGATAAAGACAGCTAAGAGTCGAAGCGTCAGACAAACAGGGTCAAAGTCGGAGTAAAGGGGCAGAATTTAGGGAGTAGGCTGGAAGGACAATGGGTAAGAAATGTTGGCCGTAAGTAGTTTTCTCTGGAAAATAAAATCATTGTAAGAGCAAAGAGTGTATGAGTCCCGATGTTTTAGAATAAATGGAATATTTCTGACTGCGGGACAAGTAATACTCATCTTTAAGGGATTACAAGCTCTCACAAAAGAGATCAGGCCGTACACATTCACCAATGGATTGATAGCCACCTTTATCCAGCACTGTGTGAACCTCACATATTCACAATTTATGAGTAGCAACCAAGTGTATGCTTGACATTTATTTGAATACTTACTGGAGTCCATTGCAAGTTGACAGGGCCACTTTTGAGCGTTTCATTCCCCTTACTGTCCCGTGATAGTAACAGTGCTCACCACCCTAAAACAGTAAGCAAAGAAGGCATGTGGTTAATTCAAGATTGTCCTTCCATTCTGGTGATGGACCAGTAAGGCATCATATTGTGGATGTTCTGGCTGTGGCCATTAAGTTAGATATTTTTTCAGAATGTACCAAAAGTGCTCTGCTAACATTTCATAGCAATGTGATTTGTGCTGCCAGTCATTTCCTTTAGCATGTACCCATCACATAAAACAACAATTTTTTCCCCTCATCGCACAGTGGTTTGGAGAGAGCATACCTATTGATATAAATAGAAAGGCTTTGTGTAGGGCTACATATCACAAAATCTCAGCATGAAGCAGGATCCAGTCATTTTGAAAATTCAAATGCTTTGAAAAGCAGCTGAAAAGCTGGGTTGAGAACATTCTCCATGTTGCTTCTCTTTCAATACTGCAGGAGACATAAGTTAGCACCAGAACGGACCGACAGTTCATGCACATGAAAACATAAACAGCAGACATAAGAATACTAATTCTAAACTTCATTAGTATCCCAGGGCATCTCATTTCTGTCACATGGGACTTACTAGTCAGATAAGTTTATTATAGATTCGGCCAATTCCGCCCACCCCTAATGTTAATGCAACCCATTACTGCTCCTCTCACAATGTGCTATCAAGAATTTATGACACAACAAGAAGATTGAATAGAGCAATGGGAAGAAAGTAGCTCAAATGGTCATGCACAAATATCACACGTGCCAACTTTAATAAATCACTGTAGACAGGGCAAGCAGTCACATCTATTGTTAATCAAATTTTACAACACAGCCATAATGTGTTTGATTCCTACATTACCCCTGCCATAATTTACAAAAGGCAATCTAGAATACAAACTAGTTGTCCATGATGTCAAGAGCTAGCAGCTGATCATATCCATATGATGTGAGAAACCAGGACCTGTTTGCAGTGCCCTCCTATTTTGTGCTTCCCTCATTTTGAACTCTAGATGCTGGTTTTCTGACTCTGATGGTGTCATGGGCTCTGCTAACCTGACCTAGGGCCTGTGCTCTGATTAACAGTACATGTTAATTAGGTATAATAATTACACGTCGTACTGACAACGTACCTGTTAGTCTCTAGAGGCATGTATGTTTAGAGGCCCAGTAGACTTATTGTACTTAAGTGTGCCCTACTGTGGTGCCTGCTGTCATTTTAAAAGCCAGCCCTGCCTTGCAGGCTTCTTTTAAAGTCAAATTATATGCAATTCGACTTTGGATTTAAAGTTACGTCCAAAGACTCAAACAACCTTATTTTTACATATGCGCCAATCCTAAGGTCTCCCCTAACTGCCCCAGGGGTAGGGTGCCTTGTAATTATAAGCAGGAACATTATAAAAGATGTTTTATATGCCCTGGTGAGAGGGAAAAACTGTCAATTTTGTTATTCCCCATTGTAATGCATTGGCTCCATACGCTAACATAGGAATATTTTATTTAAGAATAACTATTGATAGAAAGGACCTAAAAATATAATTCAGTGACTCAAATTGATAATTATGATATATCCAACAACTTTCCACTGTTGGATTTATAATATCTATTACAGAAAATAAGTTATAGAACTTTATTTTCTGTACGCCAAAATCAAGCCTTCCATCTGCCCTCTCCTGATTTCCTAGCCTCTGCCAGGCTGAGTCAAGCTGTCTTAGCCTGCTAGAGAGAAAAAGGATTTTCAATGGGAGGAGAACTGAAACTGTAGAAGCAGTAGGCAGGATGAGGGTAGGGTGGCCAATCTGGTTTTCAAAGGGAGAATGCCACTTTGGAACAGCACAGGCTATACCCTGAGCCACAGAGGAGCCCTTGTAATTAGATTAGGGGAAGGGCTGGGAGGGGAGTGTTAGGGAAATTTAGCCACACCAGTGGGATGGTTTAACTTGATCTAACCCTTCAAGGTACATTTTCTCTATCTTGGACTTTGGAAGAATAGTGCTTTCTGGGGCAAGACTATGTCGCCCTTAGGAGCAATTGGTCACAGGTTCCCCTTTGCTTGATGCCCAGGATGACTGAATAAATATGGCAGAGTTGCCAAGCAACTCAGATCTGCTGCCTGAAACTACAAGGAGAAAGAGGACTGCCCTGTTGGAAACCTGACCTGCACTCTGAAGAACTGTGCCTGCTGCACATTCTAGGACTACAGCCCTAAGGACTTTGCCTTGCTTAAAGAGGATTAAGGAGTGGACTCCCAGCAAGCTGTAGGTTAACAGAGCACACCTCCATCATCTCCCCCAAGAAGTCCCCATCCTGGATTGCGTCCAGTGGACTTTGAAGGATTTGGCCAGGTGCATTGTATGAATTGTAGACCCAACATCCTAAGGACCATCTCAGAGATTCTAGACCCCTGTATTTGTGGTTTGGACACTTTGAAACCTCAAGGAGACCTTCTGGAAGATAATCCAGAAGTTTGGTGAATTTTGGGAACTTTGTAGCAAAAAGCTCCATAGGTGACATGCTCGACGTTGTGAGTTAATCCATCGACCTCGTACCGTGACCCAGCCTGGATTTCAGGTTCATCCCGCTGAAAGCTCTGGAGCTCCAGACTTCTAGAATTTCACTGAGGCCACACAGAAACCAAGCTGACAATGTTGGCGCAAATCCGGCCTGAAGAGGAGCCTCGCTCAACGTTCAGACAAAAAGCTCCAGCAAAATGACTAAATGCAAAGGTAAAATGTTGACCTAGGCCTCCTGCTTAGTGAATCGGTCCAGGGCTCCATCGTGGCTGGCCTCAAACTTTGACTTTGTCCCCGTCAAGCATGACCACATGTCCCAAGTTGGCGCTACAGGTTTTAAAACACTAGAAAGTGTTTGTCCTTTAAAAATTCATATATTTGGGTCCCTACATGGATTTTTGTCGTTTGTCGAATATGACCTATTTTTATAGATTGGTGTTGGATTTATATTATGTGTTGTGTCTAACTTAATGAATGTATTATTGTTTTTAAATTCTTTACACACCTGTCTCCTAAGTTACGCCTGCCTGCCCGTTGCCAGCTACCAAAGGTTGAGCAAAAGAATAATTCATTGCGACCTTGACTGAACCTTTTATTGTGTTTGTAGCCTATTACTAGTGGTAATTCCCTACTTCTCACTACCAATAAACCAGTTTCCAACATTTGGTATTCAGTGGTGAGGATACGTACTTGTGTTTAATTTACTCCATAGAGTAAATTAATTTAAGATCTTTAAAAATCCTCTAAAGTGGCTTAGAACAAAACTTTTGATTTTTTAATTTTTTTAATTTGGACTGAACTGATTTTTAATCCATCTTTTTGATTTTACTAAATTTGTTCTATTTCTGTTTGTAAAGTTTTTGTGACCCAAAACTAGGGATACATGGAGCTAGATCTCGCTAGTCTGAACAAAATCACAGTGGCTGAGCTTAGGGTTCAGTGTAGGTCTAGGGGGCTACCTGCTGCTAATAGGATTAGAAAGGCAGAGATGGTTATGTCACTTAAGGCCTGGGCAGAGATAGATCTGGGAAATGAAGGGGAGGGGGAAAATGGCCCCTCCAACAAACTCCAGGAGGAGGATGATGACAACTTGTCTTTTGCTTCTAGCAGTGGGTACAGGCACTCAGCTAATGGGAGAAGGGTAGACTCCTCCGCAAGGGTGTCCCTTGGAGAAAGAGAGCTCGAGGTTTAACTCACTTTCTTGGCAATAGTGGGGAAGACATTAGACCTAGCTATGGAGAGATGGGCATCGAAGGAAGAGAGAAGAAATGGTGGCAGCAATGAAGAGGAAGATAATGAGATGTGCGGGGATGGTGGGTTGGCTCCCAGGCTTCCCAAGGGAATAGTTCCCATATATGTTGAGGGGGACAACAGTGATAAGTGGCTGCCTTCATTTGAAAGGGCCTTGACATGAGAAGGGTCCCCTGTAAATATTGGGGTTCACGCCTTCATTAATGGTAACCAGGTAAGTACCTATGAGGGGTTCAACAATTTGTTCATGCTCGTTGCCAGCTACTAGGGGCTGCACAAAACAACACGTACTGGCAAAGCCAATCATTCTGCCATTGGCCACTAGCCTTTTAGCTTTGTCAGAGTTTATTTTGTTATGTTATGGTTTTTGCAATACTTTATCATTAGAGAGGCTTCTGGGCCCTGATCAATCTGAAAAATAATTGGCTACAAACAAAAAATATTTTTGGGCCCTAGTAGTCACTGGCACTTAGGGGACCACTTAAAGAACAAATGCCTTCACTCAAACTGAAGTTAGCCAATGGCTGAAGTGGGCTCACCCACTGCCCAAAGCTGTATTCAGTAATTAGCAGAAGAAAAATGTGAATGATATAATAACAAACCAATGAACGGAGAGGGCGGGCTGAAAAGCCCTTTAGTAAATATATTATAAATATAATTTGAGTAAAATCGAAAAATCCTTGACTAAAGGCAAACCTAAAAACAAGCAATGGCTAAGTCAATTTGTCTGGCCTCGGCCACTAACCTTTTGACTTTGGCAATTCTTGTTTTGTTCTGTCATAGTTTTTGCAAAACAATATTGCTGGTGAAGCTGTCTAGGTCTCACCAAACAAAAAACAAACATTTGCCTAAAGCCAAAAATATTTTTGGTTCTCAAAAAAGCACAAATTACCATAGTGGCATTGAGGGGAACTGCACAGCATGCAGCAACTGACGGTGGTTTGGTAGCCGGGTCTGGATTCCGTAGTGGACTAACGTGGCCACTGTAAGGGCCTGTGTTTTACCTCATGGTCACAGTTTCAATCCTGGCGGGTCCACTCTGCCTTTCATCTTTCTGATGTTGATAAATTGAGTTGGGTAACAATAAAAGATCTGTTATTCAGCTCCAAGATACCCTAGGGTGAACGTGTGCCTTACAAATACATGTTATGTAAGCCAATGGATGCAGTGGGATGACCCATTGTCCCATGATGCATTCTGGAGCTAGTGGAAGAAAAATGTAAATGATACAACAACAAACTACGGGATGAAGTTTGTCTGAAAACCTCAATAGCTACTATTTTATACATACAATTTTTCATAAAATCAAAGGTGTTAGCTAAAACCAGACATAAAAAAGCAAATTGATCTGGCGTTGGCTGCCAGTCGCTTGCCTTTGCTAATTCTTTTTTAGATGTTTTTGTAAATCTTTATTACAAATAAAGTGAGTGAAAAGACATAAATATAGAGACTTGCAAAGACAGATACAAAGACTTGTATAGATAGACAGTGCTGCATAACTAGATGTAAGATAGATAGATAGATAGATAGATAGATAGATAGATAGATAGATAGATAGATAGATAGATAGATAGATAGATAGATAGATAGATAGATAGATAGATAGATAGATAGATAGAAAGATAGATAGATTATAAAACTGGAATAAATGGCAAAGCTTCAATTAGTAATGTAGTAGGTAAATGACTAACTAAGCACAGCATACAAGAGCACTGAAAGCAAACTAGAAAGCCATTTGAGCAGTACATGCAGACTGAACTGGTTTAAAAGTATAACTGAAGTTCCCAATTAAAATAGGTACCAGCATAACATAAAAGATAGTGGTTGTAAAAGCACTTGCTTGTGTATATCTTTATACCAAGCAGTTTCAAATGGAAACAATCTGGGCTGTATCACAGACACAACGCATTTTCCTTGTTTGCGCCCTATATACCTTTTCAAAGGTGCACCTGGCACAAACAAAGACAATGTGCTGTATTAGGATGAATGAGGTGGCCCCAGGGCATCCGCGAACTTGCGCAGCCCTGGGAACAGCACATTCATGTGAAAAATCAAAGTTAAATGTTCTAATATGACATTAGACACATTGAAGGTTACATACACCATTTTTTTTAATGATTTGTAAATCTTCATTTCCTTGTCCCGAATTTCTGCCGCAACCGTCTTTAAAGCTAAATCAACATCGTTGATAAAAAGAGTAAAAAGTAGGGGGGCAAGCACACACCCTTGTCTAATACCACGCCTGATCTTAAACTTTGGAGTGCGCTCCCCACCCGGACAATAGCGGACACTAGTGCTTAAACTGGCATAAAGTCGTGCCAAGAAATAGACAATGCCCTCGGGTGCCCCCATTTCTAATAGTTTAGCCCATAAAATATTGTGGTCCACCATATCGAAGGCGCTACTCAAATCTGCAAAGCAGAGATAGAGGGATCCTTTCTTGGCCTTCGTATATTTCCCAATTAATAATTCGAGATTGAGACATTGTTCGATTGTCCCTCTACCCTTCCTAAAGCCATATTGGCAATTAGCCAAAATGTTGTTAGATTCAGCCCATTCTTCCAGCCTAACCAAAAGCACCCTGCTCATAATTTTCACTGAGGAGTCCAGGAGGGAAATTGGGCGATAGTTCTTCACATCCCCCCTGTCTCCCTTCTTGTAAATGGGGATAATAATGGATTCCTCCCAGGTGGGTGGAACACCATTACATACAGCAGCATTAAAAACGTTAGTTAACAACGGGCCCCATATCTCTGGTTCAGCTTTATACACATCGATGGGCACCCCTTCGGGCCCCTGGGCCTTCCCACCCCTACTAGAGGAGATACTACCCTGCACTTCGGCGATGGAGATGTCCAGAGGGACGACAGGCCAACCATCTTCGTGTACTCCCCTAGATCTACCCGAATCAAAGATCAAAGAGAAATGGGTAACACAGTTCTCCACACTAACGTTGGCCGTCAGTTCAGGCATTTTATCATCCTTTAAAAACGGACAATTAACTGTCGCCCAAAATAAAGAGGAATCCGAAGTTAAGGCTGCCTGATCTAATTTATCCCAAGCCTCTTGCCTTAATTCTGTTTTCCTACATTTAACTGCTGCCTGGTAGGTTGCTCTAAGTTCCCTGATCACAATTTTATCCCTATTCTTGGCTGCTAATGCTGCTTTAAGCCCCTTGAGCGCAGTGGTGCATGCATGGTCAAACCACCCCCTTAGTTGGAGTTTCCTACCCTTTGAAAATTTGGTGAAATTGCTGTCTATAATAAGATTAATATTGATAAAATTACACACGATTTCATCCGTTACTTCCTCACTCTCTAAAATAGTAGTGATTTCAGTTAGACAATTTTTAACGATGGAGTTTGACATAATATCCGCTTTATCCCCTTTCCATCTAATTCTGATTCCATTCGGTCGATGTGGCTCAATATTGGCAATGGTACAAATTTTGGAACCCTGTTGCTCCTTCCAGAGTATAGCCTCGATAGTAATACAGTTGTGATCACTGAGTAAATTATCCACAACCACAGGGGCCATAAACAATGGACTGATGCTAGAAGACATGCAAATAAAATCGATCACTGTATTAGCATTCCTTCCTGTGAAAGTGGGGATAATTACTCCAGAGGTATTTTCCAAATTAACCAATATTTCCATATCGTAAGTTGTCAAAATTTTGTTCAATGAATCGCCATAGGAATTGTGGGGGAAGTGAGGGACGCCATCCCCAAAACAATTAGTAAAGCCACAGACCCTTTGAGCTGCAAGGGGACACGCAGCTGTGTTAACATTCCCCACCCAAATGAGATCAAAGTTGATATCAAACTTTGTTATAATGTCATCCAAAGCGGTCTCCAAAGCGAACGCTACCTGATGTCTAGAACTATCAAAAATATTATTATAAAAGTTAATTAAAAGGATATTTCTACCCTGCTCCTGATAAAGCCATAAAATCTGGGAATGGGCCCCAACCAATACATGTTTCTTGACAGTGATAGGTACTTCCACTGAAATGAAAACCAGGAGCCCACCCTTTTTCCCTGCCCGATGGTGAGGCCACAGCTGGTAGATGATAAGAAACAAAACCGTTGTAATTAATTGGGTCCGTACACCATGTTTCCTGAAAACAAATTATGTTAAAAGCATTGATGAACTCTAGCCATCCCAAACAGGCATCCTTTGATAAGAGTCCCGCGACATTCCAGCTGGCAATCGAACAGGTACTTTTGCTGGGAGTATTGGATAAAGGTATTGGACTAATATGGCCGTGAGATACATAATTAGAGGACGATTCCCCACCCTGGCCATCAACATAGACCTGCCTTACATTGTTGCGGCATCTGGACACATCGTTGGGGTTAGCTAAGGGGCTGCCGTTACCTCTAGGGTCTACAATGTCTGGTACCCTCGAAATTGCATCACCCCCCCCCCCCCTCCTCCCATGGAAACAACTGCATCCACTGGTTTTGTCAGAGCTGATTGCAGTCAATCATTGCAATCAAGCCCACTCAAAGACTGGAATCGATTAGACGTGGTGACGTTAAAGCCAGGGTACAGGTTCATATCTCTATCCCTTATCCCAACAAGTTCAGCATTAGGCCGGTTGTTTAAATGCCTATAAAAGTACCCTAGGGCACGAAGAGATATCCCTTGGTCCCGGGACCCGGGAAGAGAGTGAAGATGCTCTTATCAGAACGGTGGAGGCGAGATGTGGATTTCTGAAATTGACAACTATGCAATCGCCACCACAGTTCTTACGCGAGCTACCTATCCAATTGGTCCTTCTAGTGCTTAATATATCATCTGCTAAAGCTACTGGGAAACCGCACTCCCAGTGCAACCAATCCACAGTCTTATTCTTCAATGAGGCATGAGATTCTCTATGGCTATTATTACGTCCTGTCTCACTTACAGGGGGGACGTTGGTTAGGACTGCCACGAAAGGAGCACAGGCTGGAGGTAAATCGAGCCGAGGGATAATGTGGCTTTTGGCACTATGTCCTGCCTGAGTTCCTGGGGCTGGGTTACAAGAGGACTTGTTTTGCCCCAAGATCAGCGGGGTATTGGTGCAATAGTTATCTCCTCGCAAGGTCCCCCGGAGGATGACTTAGATAGATTAGTCGTGGACGTTGGTATAACCTCATTGGAAGTCTGCGGGGGGACTTTGCTACTTCCTAAATCCTTATCCTTTTCTTGGGGTCTTATACTAGCATTAATATGTGATTCCAACAGACCTGCCAGTCTAGCCACTTCATCAGTAATCATATCAAGTTTGATCAGTAAAGGTTTAACACGCAGATCAAACTTAGCATTTATAGTGCTGATTAAAAGGTCGAGTTGCTTACTGTCTAGAGTGACCGGGGTACTGACCGATACAACATTGGGGTCACGAACAATGCTAGTTAATAAGGGGTCTGCTCTCTTGTTAGGTCGACTCCCCCCCCGCTTTAGTTGAACATTCTTACTATTATTCCGGCAGGAACAAAGTAGTCTCTGTGATCTCGGGGCCGTCGGGCATGGAATCAGTGGATCTGGGGAGTCAGCCTGGCTAGATACTACATCAGTGGGGGCCCCAGATGTTAAATTAACGGAACTAGCTTGGTCTAAAGGTACCACCAAGATAGAACTGTCCATGTTGTTAGACTGATTACTAACGTCCTGATAGGGAATGGGCAAGGGGGTAGAAGAATTTGGTGTTAAGGAGATCAGATCAATGGGCCCCGGCCGCCCCAAGGACTTTCTTCGTTCTTGGTTAATCTTATCTACCATCTTAACTAGGTAATTGTCCATGGTCGCTATCACAGGGGTGGTTTTGGCTTTGGACATGGTGTAATAACCTTAATGGCTCTTGGTCAGGTTTATCAACACAAAGGCAATAGGTAGCCCCTGACGTACAACACGGACCCACTACCCTCCTTTGCAATTGAATTCCCACTGGATATCGCTACATAAACAACACGCTGGGAGGGAACAGTGAATAACACCTAATATGACAACCTAAGTATGAGAGCACCTTGAAGCGACACGTATTGTCCACAGCCCCCTCCAGCCCCCTCCTGTCCCGGACTGTCACAGACTGTCCGCCCTTTGTCCGGGCTTCGTCCGGGCGTCCCGCTCGCGTCCCGTGCAGCGGCAGACAAAGGGTAATATAGGGGTGTGAAACAATAGGCGGGTAGGCGGGCCGCAGCGCAGCTGATGCCACGCACGGACTCCTGGTCTCTGGAGTCCCGTGCACCGGCCTTTCCCCACCAGCAGCAGCACCAATTCACTCCCCACAGCTCCTCCAGGTCGGGCAGCACCTCTGATAGTTCAAAGGCCCCTGTAGACGAAGCGGGACCTGTGCCAGCGGGTTCCGCGAGCTTATTTAACGAGGTAGTGGGCGGGTGGGCGGGCTGCAGCGCAGCTGATGCCACGCACGGACTCCTGGTCTCTGGAGTCCCGTGCACCGGCCTTTCCCCACCCGCAGCAGCACCAATTCACTCCCCACAGCTCCTCCAGGTCGGGCAGCACCTCTGATAGTTCAAATGCCCCTGTAGACGAAGCGGGACCCGCGCCAGCCGGTTCCGCGAGCTTATTTAACGAGGTAGTGGGCGGGTGGCCGGGCCACAGCGCAGCTGATGCCACGCACGGACTCCTGGTCTCTGGAGTCCCGTGCACCGGCCTTTCCCCACCAGCAGCAGCACCAATTCACTCCCCACAGCTCCTCCAGATCGGGCAGCATCTCTGATAGTTCAAATGCCCCTGTAAACGAAGTGGGACCCGCGCCAGCGGGTTCCGCGAGCTTATTTAACGAGGTAGTGGGCGGCTGGGCGGGCCGCAGCGCAGCTGATGCCACGCACGGACTCCTGGTCTCTGGAGTCCCGTGCACCGGCCTTTCCCCACCAGCAGCAGCACCAATTCACTCCCCACAGCTCCTCCAGGTCGGGCAGCACCCCTGATAGTTCAAATGCCCCTGTAGACGAAGCGGGACCCGCGCCAGCGGGTTCCGCACGCTTATTAGTGGGCGGGTGGGCGGGCCACAGCGCAGCTGATGCCACGCACGGACTCCTGGTCTCTGGAGTCCCGTGCACCGGCCTTTCCCCACCAGCAGCAGCACCAATTCACTCCCCACAGCTCCTCCAGGTCGGGCAGCACCTCTGATAGTTTAAATGCCCCTGTAGACGAAGCAGGACCATTTTTTTTTAATGATTTGTAAATCTTCATTTCCTTGTCCCGAATTTCTGCAGATAATTATGTAGCACCTGTTGGTAGAATGTTGTACAATGATTTATGAATGACATTTGAAATTGTATAAGTAAAACATTTGTTTTGGTAAATTGTTTGAAATACCTGCTCCCCCTAATTTGTTTCATAGGTGGAAATGTATTGAAAGGGACATATTAACCGAGTAACATAAGAGCAGTCAGTACCTGCTCCGAAAATATTTTGTGCAAATGGCCCATCGATTGGTGCCATGCTCAACCTGGCAAATTAATCAGTGAAAATGTGCGGTCCCGCAAGATTCTTCGAGAGGGGGATGGCGAGGTAGGACAGGATAGGTGGGATGGGTGGGAGGTTGACAGGGGTGGGGTTTGGGGAAAGGAAGAGGTCATCCTTTACCTGGCTCACACCTCGTGCCACCAGGATTGGGAAGATTTGGGGGATTAGTTATTTCACTTTATCAGGCAAGGGTTTACTATAGGCCTGCGTTGCGTACCCACGGGATGGCCGGGGGAGCCGAACTCCTCATGCCTGGTGTTGGACCGGGCCGGGTGAACGGGGGGGGGGGCATGCTGGGTGGAGTTGCACGTTGCTTTCCCGCAAGGTAAGGCCAATGTCAGAGCGGGGATGCAGCACGTTGCCCGCAGCACCATACAGGAGGAAGCCTGCTGGAAGGCAGCAGTGCTGTGCTGCTTCTGCTTTGCGGGCCGCGCTGAGAAGCGGCTCGCTGGTTTTTAACGCGTGGTTGGGGGGACAGGGCCTATATCAGAGTGCAGAAGCGCACCAGAGATGACTGGGGCAGGTCTACACGAAGGCCACTGCTGGTGGCTGGGGACAAGGGCTAGTGAAAACCTGTCATTGACCGAAAACCCAAAGCAGATGAAGCACAGTTGGTTTGAGGTGGGGTGTAGGTGGAGGGGGTACAGTTCGGGAACCATTAAGGCAAGTGTAGCAGCAACTTCGGGAGAGGCAGCGCAGGGGCAGGGCTTATTGTTTTGAAAAAGCCAGGTCTGGTGGAGTGGTGTACTAATGTGTCCACTATAGGGGCCTGTGTTTTACCTCATGGCCACAGGTTCAAATCCCAGCGGGTCCACTCAGCCTTCCATCCTAAAGAATGATGTAAATAAAATGTTATTTAGCGCGAGAGGCCTATGGGTGAATGTGCACTTTATAAATACACGTTATGTTATGTTTTGGGGGCCACAGATGGGCAAGCTGGGATGGGGAGAGGTCAGGCGGCAATTGGCAGGGATGGAACCTTGCAGCACGGCCACATGAGCAGCGCTGAATGGTTGAGGACGCAGAGGATCAAAGTGAGAGGCTCTGTAAGGGGAGAGATGGGGGCGCTGAACTAGTAGGGTAGGTTACGAGGGCGATGGGATAGTTTGGCACACAGAAAGGCAGTGCAGTCATGATACATACCAGTAGGGTGGGTGATGGGTATGGGTGCCAGGAGAAGGTCAAGGGGGAGCAAGGTTTTCAGGGGTCAGTGCGGCTTGTGGACCTGGTACTTGAGGGACCTGCAGCGCTGGAGCAGCAAGGGTGGGATGTGGAGCGACAATGCAAGTGGGTGAGGCTGGCAGCCAGTTGGAGACACCAACGGGGCACACAACGGTCTCTAAACGTTAGTCTGAAGTACTACAGGGGTCTGCTGCAGCCTTCGCTACATCGCAGGATCGGACAGACGAGCCGCTGCCCGGCATGATGTGTGCAACTGCATCAAGGCGCAGGATGAATGAGGTTTATGTGCAGAGGGGATGCATGGGAATGGGATTATGAGAACCGTAGTGAGAAAGGTGCATTGCGTGATGACATGGAGGTGAGGTCTATGGTGGTGCATGGTGTGAAGTGAGGTGAAGCAATGGCCTTTTTGTTGGTGTTTTAAAGACATCAAGGGCGGACTCTGGTGACAATGCTGGGTGGCAGCAGGAGGCATGCAATGGAAGTTGCAAGGTGAGCTGGGAAACCAGGACGGTTGCCCTCAGGTAAGAGGGATTGGTAGTCAGCATGAAATAATAATAAGCTGGCTAGTGGGAGAGCACCATGGTGTAAGTCAGTCGGGGTGGGCGATGGGGTAAGTGAGGGTGCAGGGGTACAAAAGAAGGCAACAGACACAATGGATGGACGGATGCTGGATTGTCAAAGATCACAAGGGAATGAGGGGCCTACCAGGATACCATGAATGTGGCAAAAGAGGGAGCTCTGGTGACGAAGACAGGGGAGGCCATAGGCACCAACTACCAATATGGGCCTGGCGATGCCTCTGGGGTAGCATGTTTTCAGATAACTAGAACTGAATGCAGGAGGATGTTAAGGTACAACTTTTTGCATCGGGGCATTAAGGCCCAATTAGGGTCTAAGGAGGAAGAATGGGGATTAGCGCAACAGCCCTGGGTGCTCATTATTATGGAGCACTGGAAGTCAGCTTTCGTAATAACGGTGGCATTTACTGTCAGCAGTAGGTGATAGGGCAATTGCCTTATGTAAATACATGGATATAATACAGGACGCGCAGATGTACTGTGGGTGCTATGCCTGTCTTGGTTCCGATAAGGAATGTAGGGCCAGTGTAACTCTTAGAGGTATAGGTTTTATGAATTATGGAGCCAATGGATGTCTGTGACACAGTCTACCGTCTCGGCTCTCACGGGAGTGGCCTTCCTATTACTTATTTGACCTTTCAGCCCGCCCTGCCTCACACGGGATGAGTGGTACAGAAAAGGTCCCGAACACTAATGAGTGCGCAAGCTGGGACTACAACACAGTTTGTTCATGACACCCATGCAGCTTCACACATGAGGGTTCTAAATGCGGAGGTAGATACACGTTACAGTGTTTCACGCTGGCAAGCCCCTCTGCGAGATTGAGTGTGGCCTGGGGTAAGGACCCCCAGGTCATACTGGACACAATGGCTCCTATGTCAAGTAGGCTGGAAAACCAATTGTCATGGCAAGTGCTATTAGCCTGACAGGTGAGACGGCTTTGTGACTGAAGTGGGAATTGCAGGAAGGCATCCAAGTTGGTTATCAAGGGACCAAGTATAAGAGGTGGGCTGACAATTTGTGGTCAGCCTTAGTAGCACCTGGGGTAGTGTCTGCCAAACTGCGTGAAGAGATTGCAGATGGTGGGGAGTGTGGGTCCTTCCCATGACTAGCTGTTGACTGACGTCATCATATCGCCTTTCGGTGTGGTTCCCAAGAAGTAATTAGGGGAATTGCATTTGACCCACCATTTATCCTGGTTGGAAGGGAGTTCAGTGAATGACTTCATTGTGTCAGAGGATCCTGTAGTGACCTGGGGCAGGGCACTAGGACCCTGCAGTGGACCATGGGGACCCCAGGGTAACTGGACCTCACATCCGGTCAAGGGTGTGGGGAGGGGACACTAGACGGGACGAGGGAGCGTGGGCAGGGGTGATCACAAGCAGCTCTGAGCAGAAGTACAAAAAAGGAAAGAGATAACCCCTACCTGTGTCCTGCGTCTTTGCCTCACTGGAGCATGCCGGTTCTCGAAGCGGGATTTGTGCAAAGGATACCATCAGCTAGAACTAGATCACCAGTCCAGGTACATCAAAACATTCTCCACACATCTGGGCCTGTTCAGATATAAGCGACTAAGCTTCGGAATCTCGTTGGCAGCAGAGATATTCCAGGAAACAATACGGCAAGTGATAAGGCCAGTGCAGAACAGCTTCAATTACAGTGATGACATTTTGGTATTTGGAAAAACAGACAAAGAGCATGACGCAGCGTTGCGTCAAGTGTGCACACAACTGGAGCAAGCAGGCCTAACATTAAATGGAGAGAAATGTGAGCTGGGGAGAGGGGAACTAGTGTTCTTCGGGCACATTTTCTCCAAACAAGGGATGAGGCCAGATCCCAGCAAGGTTGAAACACTGAAGAACGCAAATCCTCCGACGGACGTTGCGGAAGTAAGATAATTCCTGGGCCTCGCTAGCTACTGTGCGCGGTACATACAGGACTTCGCCACAGTGAGCACACCACTAAGAGAACTGACTAAACAAGGGCAGAAGTTCGTCTGGTCACAGGAATGTCACAAGGCATTCGAAGAAATAAGACAAGCAGTGATGAAGGTGGAACATCTGGCCTACTTCAACCCGCTACTATGCACTGAACTGACTGTCGATGCCAGCCCATTAGGACTAGGAGCAATTCTAGCGCAGCATTTGCCAGGGAGAGACTCACAGAGGAAAATTGTTGCGTATGCAAGCAAAAGCTTAACAGACATTGAAAAAGCATACTCGCAACCAGAGAAGGAGAGCTTAGCAGTGGTATTCGCATGTGAACACTACCACATGTTTATTTACGGAAAATCATTCACAATAATAACTGATCATCAGGCGCTAGTGACGATCTACGGCAACTCATCAGCTAAAATGCCACCCCGGATTGAACGCTGGGGCATAAGACTGATGGACTATGATTTCACGATTGTGCACAAGCCAGGGAAAGAACACAATGCGGCAGACTACATGTCGAGACACCCATTACCGCAGGTCCATGAGACGACATCAGTGGCAGAAGAATACCTCAACTTCATACTGAAACAAAACACCCCAGCGCCAATAACACTACTAGAGCTAGCAAAGGAGAGCAAGGGTGATACCACGCTGCAAACAGCAGTGGACATAACGAGAAAGCAGAGATGGAAGCACGTCAACAACAATTGCATCTGGGGAACAGGAGTATGCAAAGAAGAAGTGCTAGCTCTCAAGAAGATCCATGAGGACCTGTCCGAAACAGACACAGGGATAATGATGAGAGGGACGAGAATCGTGATACCAAGCTCACTTCGGAGGCAACTGGTCAATATGGCTCATGAGTCACACGAGGCATGGTAGCCACCAAGAAACTACTAAGAGAGAAAGTATGGTTCCCTGGCCTGGATTGCATGGTAGAAGAAACTATAGCGACATGCCACCTCTGTCAAGTGATAGGACCACTGGCTAAGCATGAGCCACTACAAATGTCGGATCTTCCAAGAGAGGTATGGACAACATTAGCAGCTGATTTCTTTGTGCCCCTAGACACAGGCAACTACCTGCTTGTTGTCATCGGCGAATACTCACGGTTCCCGATAGTATGACAGGTCTCATCAACATCAGCCACAGCAACACTACCGATATTGGATGACATCTTTGCAGCATGGGGCTCACAAGAAACACTAAAAATAGACAATGGCCCTCCATTCTCAGGAGAAGAGTTCCGCAGATTCATGGTCTATCTAGGGATAAACCACAGGAAGATAACACCGCTATGGCTTCAAGCGAATGGAATGGTGGAGAGGTTCATGGGGAACATCAAAAAGGCAGTTCAAAGGGTAAAGATAGCACAGATATCACTTAGTCAAGCGCTTCTGCCAAGTACTACGTGATTACAGAAACACACCCCACAACTCCACAGGAAGGTGCCCAGCAGAGCTAGTACTGGGAAGAACGAGTCGGACGAGGCTACCGCAAATAGACCACAGCAGCATTGCAGATAGGGACAGGGAGGCGAAAGAAAAAATGAAAAGATATGCAGACGGCAAGCGACACGCCATCCCGTCAAACATAAAGGAAGGAGACACGGTAGTTGTGCATCAACGACAAAAAAGAAAATCTGACAGCATGTTCTCCAAAGACCCGCTAACACTAACAAGAGTGAAGGGCCCAATGATCACGGCAGAGTCAGAGCATCAGAGGATAACAAGAAACAGCTCACACTTCAAAGGATTACAGGAGAAGGGAAAGGAGAAGATGACACGGAAACATCAGAACAAGAAAAGCAGGAGCACAACAAGGAAGAAACAAGAAAGAGAGAGGGACTAGAGGAAGAGCAACAGACGGAGGCCGGCCCGTGAAGACCATGCAGACGCCCAAAGAGACTAATAGAAGAAATGTAGTGATGGGGAGCATACTGAACTATGCCATGATAGACCTGCATCTATCACCTACTCACACATCTGTGTATTGTCACTTTTCTCGTCATTCTTTGTGACACAAGGGGGAGATGTAGTGACCTGGGGCAGGGCACTATGACCCTGCAGTGGACCATGGGGACCCCAGGGTAACTGGACACCACATCCGGTCAATGGTGTGGGGAGGGGACACTAGAGAGGATGAGGGAGCGTGGACAGAGGTGATAACAAGCAGCTCTGAGCAGAAGTACAATAAAGGAAAGAGATAACCCCTATCTGTGTCCTGCGTCTTTGTGGGATCGTGGGGACACGACAGATACGAGAGTTATGTATGATTTTGTGGACAAGGTTATCCTGTGGTTGGATTGTGTGGAGAGGGGTGAGAACTGGTAAAGTGTGATTTACAGTTGTGTAGTGTAGTTCCTATATCCCTGATAAGCTCTGTGCATTGGAATAATATATACTATAGATTTGACATAGGACTGAGGTCAGTATGTCTGTATCGAGTACATTAAACTTAATTACTTGATTGTGCCAGCTAATTCAGAGGTCAATAGAAACTTCTCGAATATACAAGAAAGGATTCGTTTCTGAAAACCGCATAAACGTGACATCTTTGTTTCCCTTAGAGTCAGAACAATCTCAGAACCGTGGAAGCAATAGATAACAGTTTCACTCAGTCAATCGTGCATGCTTCGTTTCTACAGAGTTGCACAGAAATAGAGAGACGGACGTTTCAATAAAAAGGGTTTATTGAACAGTCTTATTTCTCATGCAAGAGATTTGAACTGCTACAATCATAAGACAGGCTGCGAAGTACAATATGTACAGAGTTAGCAGTAAGATAAAATAATACTGCAATAGCATGGTTTGTAGCTATGACATATATTAATTAAAATACATACATAAATAAAACAGGCTAAAATGTCAATACTCATCTGATGCTTCTAAATAGTTCTACCCCAGTGTACCTAACCTAAGTGTAGTATGAGGTAAGAAATAGGTGCTGTTTTCTAAAGTATAGCTAGCTCTAGTTTTAGTTTTGCCAAGAGTTGTCAAAAGTTTCTCTAAGTTCTAGTCTGCTCCATACCTTAGAAAGTGCGAGGTTGGAATCTCTTTCCGGGACTCGATATCTAACACCCCGCAAGGGGAGTCAGAAACACTGGAGTTGGATTCTCTGCGAGGAGGATGACAGCGTCTGGTCAGTGCGTCAGGCTGGAACTCGATTTCCTTCCGAACTTGCCGTAGAGAACCGCAAGTAGGCAGTCGAGCTGGATCGTACTTGAACCGTGGTTTGCCAGGGCAAGTGCAGGTATATTTATATCTTGAAGGTGTTTAGGAATGCCTGTATTGAGCATCGAAACGTCATGAATGAAACCCTAAGGAATAGATGTTCATGCATACTAAATGAGTTCCTGGAGAAATCAATATCCAAGCAAGGGAACTTCCTAAAAGCTTAAGAGCCAAGAACTCGTTGTGACGTGGATGGACGGATGTAGGAGACCATGCCTGTATTTGGTTAGCATGGACAATGCCTAAATAAGGGCTGGATTTTCTATGCCTAAATAAGCTCAATATGAATTGTACCTATATAAGGGCATAAATCAGGAAACCTATATACGGAATCTAAATCTACAAACAACAGTTGGTATTTCAGCTATTAACTATACACCCTGATGAATTTCCTTTATTGGGGATGCAACTTGATGGGAGAGAGTTAAGTTGTTAGGGCACTACCTATGTGTTGCGCCATTTTCTGTGCCCTGTTTGAGAAATGTAGTACCCTTTTGCGGTGTTTTTTGTGCGAGGATAAATGGGCACTGTGAGTGGTTGCACTAGTTGGATGCTTTCTCTTTGTTGGGAAGGCTGGTTCAGGGGAAGGCCATAGAGCTCTGAGGCATTTGAGGACCTGGTGGCGGATTTGGGTTTTTAGTAGGACCCGGGATAAATGGAAGGTACCAGCTCAGTTTTTTTTAGTATTTTGGACATCGAATTGGACAGAGCACATATAATAGTGTGAGTACCCTGAGTAAGGTAAAGGAGATTCACATTTTTCTCTGGGATGTAGTTGGGGGCAAGGAGATTGGAGCTCAGGGTTGTGCAGCCATTTTTGGGTTTCCTGATTTTGCATGTAGAGTTGTCAGGGGTAATCAGACTTTGTCTAGTAGACTGGGCTATGTCCAAGGTGGTGTTGCCACACTAAAGGATGCAGTGGATGTGAGTGCGGACCACCCAGTTTGGTAATTCTTTCTAAAGGGCTTTTATTGGCGTGTTCAGTTAACTTTCAGGACGAACGCACGGAGGGCAGGTGCAGATAGCCTTGGCTTAATAATTGCCGGGTATCACCATTTCTATAGCTGATCCATTGTCTCGTTCACAGTAGCACTGATTTAGCAGATTGGAGCCAGGAGCCGAGGGAAGCAGACACCTGTTCCTGTAGAGATTTGGGGCGGGGGGGAACCAGAAAGTATTTAGGCTGGTTGATAGGCTTTATCAGTGTACACAAAAAGGAGCTATTGGCAGGCATAGGGTGACTTTGAGACTTTTGAGGGCACACAGGGATGATTTTCATGAGGGTTAAGCTGAGCAGGAGGGAATGGTCATATGTTTTGTTATGTGTCTACTTGATAGAGGTAGTTGCCTGCAACAATAGTTGGTGAGCTGGAAGGTTTATCCATTATAAAAAATTACATTGGCGGCTGACCCTGCCTCAGGGTGATATATTATAGCACATTTGACAGGGTGGGGTAGAGACAAAATGGGGCGGGGGGGGGAAGTTGAGGGAAGCTATCTTTTTGGACTGACTGTTAGCCGTTCTGAGAGTTTTTGCCTGAGTGTTCTGATGATACGTTAGAGGTTGCTCCTTTTCGGTTATGCATGATATGGATGTTTATTGGAGCCTTTTGGGTGTCTGAGCTTTTGGGGTCCGGGTGGGAAGCAGGGATGTTGCATTGGGGAGGTACGTTTGAACAGGGATAGTCTGGTAATTTGATTGTGGAAATCCAAGACGGATCAGTTGGGGATAGGAAAATGGTTATGGTTGCATTAGGGAGGAAGTGTCGGGGCACACCTCATGACTAAATGGCACAGCTTTCATACTGGCCTAAGCATTGATAGGGGGTGCTCTTTTGTCACGAGAGGGGGGCCAAAGTAACAGCTTTTCAGAGGTTGTCTGTGCAAAACATGCCCTTGCAGGAGTTGGGTTGAAACCCTGCTAGTTGAGTCTCATTCTTTTTGGAATAGGACCACAACTGTGGCTGCATAGGTGGAGTGGAATTGGTCTCAGATACGAAAATTGGCAGCTGACGGTTCAGGTATTGTGAGAACTATGGCCACAAATGACAGGGGGAAGCCGGGTTGGGGAAGTGTTGGGAGATGTAGGCTGCATGCTAACTTTGTTTTGTTTTCACGCAGGGTGCTTGAGCAGCCCGAGAGTCATGAATGGCAAAATGGATGATTGGACATGCATTTATCCACTGTGCAGCAAAATACGCAGTATGCCAGATTTTGGAAGCAACCTAGGATTGCCCAGCAGTCGGCATCAGGTGCTCCGGTGGGGAAAGAGTTAGATGAGATGGGGGAACTTGGGGCAAATGTTTGCAATCATGGTCCCGAAATGGGCTTGTATGGATATGCTTGTTCTTCACCTGGGGACAAATTATTTGTTTTGGTTCTCGGGACTCATCCTACTGCAAAACATGCAACGGGTCTTAGTACTAATTCAGCAAAAGTTGGAAGACACCTGCTAGATATGGACAGAGTTTGTGCCATGTGGAAAATGGTTGGGTAAAGAGAAAATGTGGGTGAAGATATTTCAAGGTCCTAATAAATGGCCTTTTGTACTTTACTGGAGTTTAGTGTGTGATTACCTCACAATGGAGACTCCCTTGGGAAGGCGAGGTGCAGCCTAGCCTTCCCACAGGATTCTTCGTAAGGGGGATGATGAGGCAGGATAGGATAGGTGGGAGGTGGGCAGGGTGGGGTTTAGGGAAGGGTATTAGTAGGAGCCAAGAGAGGGGGGTCGTCCTCTCTCTGGCTCACACCTCGTGCTACCGGGGTTAGAAAGATTTGGTCACCCACCCACCTTGCAAGAGTTAAAAGACTGGATTGAGGCGCTGGTGAGTGTGAGTGAGTGTGAATGTGTTGGCAGAATAGGACAGGTTGCAAGGACAGAGGCACTAGTTGGCAGGGGTGAGTCATATGCGGGTGTATCACCCCTGAGGGAAGTAAGGGTATACGAAGGATGGCGGTGTGCGGGATGCCCGGGACAGGGTGAAGAGGCTTCATTGAAGGATGCTTGGATAAAAGAAGTGAGCCTGAGGCTCGGTATGCAATGAGCGCATGGAGTAAAAGGTGAAAAGAAGAGAGAAGGAAGATGGGCTGGGCAGAAAGTTTGGGGCAAAGAGAGAATGTGGATGAGGATATAATGGGACTATATTTAAGATGTTTCAAAGTAAGTAGAATTTGCAATCCTGTCCTAATAAATCGCCTTCCGCACTTTACTGGAGTGTTGTGTGTGATTACATCACGAAAATCTGTGTGAGTTTAAAATTGTGCCTTGTTTGCAATCCCATATGTACTATCATTAGCGCCCGAAATGGGATTAGTTGCCTCATTATAATGTGGGTCTAAGTGCTTCCGTGTCAAACTCCTCCATATTTTCCTCTGACAGCGTTCCATGTGGTTAGTGCACAAGTATGGTCAAGTGTAAAGCGACGCACACATTGCAGATTCATATTGGTGGCTTGGGACATGTCACTCTGGTCGGCCATGAGCGCTCTTTGACTCCTGTGACACAAAGCTGGGCAAATGGGCTCACATTGCAACAGTCCGCAAAACGCACATATTTTGCTGAGTGCAAAGGTTTCAATGTAACCTCCAAATGAGATTCATGATTCAGCAGCTGCATTGTCCGCTGTGCTGCAGCTGACGGCAGCTGAATATAGGACGTGTGCTAGAAGGAATTGTATTCAATTTCTGGCTGAATTTAGCATTCCAGCTTACCCCTTGAGTCCGCAGTATTGCGACTCCACACTCACTGATATTATCATGTAATGGTTTTTGCAGAAGCTGACATGGGACAGCGAGTAAATAACACTTCCAACAAATCAGGTTTCAACAAAAAGTGTTTGTCAAGTTGTCACTTGCTGATCCAATGCATTCTTTGTCCTACAATTAGCAAAGGAAGAGAAATCCCATCTTTGCGAAGAGCACTGGGTCCCCTCAGTGATCCTCTCTCCTTGTAAAACGTTCATGGATGTGTCTCCATGTTCAGCGCTCCATTGCTCTCCAGCAATGGTTGTGCTACACAATATTTATACACACACTTAACGAAAAAGCAGGAAAACGTCTTTCTTGCTATTTATAACACTATTTATGTGCCTGCATCTCAGTGCCTATTGGTTGAATAGAATAGGTTGTGCTAGAGGTAGAGTCCTGGCCTCTTATTCATTTCACAGGTGTTGTCCATTGAGCTCATTTCTAGAGAGGACTCTGCCCAGAAGACAGAGAGGACCCTGGAACAGCCAGACCACTGCTTGTCTCTATACTGGGGACAGTACAAAGCTAGTGGTGTGTGGTCAAAGGACTCCTTTCTAAATCAGTTGCCACCCCAATTGAAAGTCTGTGACTGTTCAGCGGTTTGCAATTGGAATTATGGTTGAAAACCATTCATACATTGGTGGAAGAGGTGTGGCGCCACAGCCAGGGCGACTGACTCCGGTATCTGGGGATCATGATTCGATCCCCGGTGCCAGCGGCAGATTAGCCCAACACCATGTGATTCTGGGCAATAGCTTGCTTAATCTTCCCGACGGCCTCCAGCGCCTAGAGACCCTTACGGGTGATTGTTCGAGCTTTACAAATGTGGATTATTATTATTATTATACATTGGAAACCACTTCAGTATTTGAAAGGCATGGCCACAATACAACCCTTCAAAACACCAAATTGATATCCAGTCACAATCCCATTTTAGGAGTCAATACAATCTTACTGACTCTTAAAATGGGATTAATACTGTGAGAAATTGGGGTGTTGGTTGAATGAGTTGCGAGCCCTGGTTAAGCAGTACCCACAATTCTTGTCAGGGTGAGGCACAAGCTAACTCAAATTAACCTGTACTCAACCCTTTGGTAGCTTGGCACAGAGCCGTCAGGCTTTACTTGGAGGCAATGTGTAAAGTATTTTTGCAACCCTTCAAACAGTAATAAAGTGAAAACACCACACAAAAAGGGTCCCACACCAAGCGCCCATAACCTCGGCAATAGTAACAACACCTCAGAACTCCACTGAGGACGAAATCACAGCACTGACCTCTACTGATGCCAGTTTGCCCCCGAATTACAGTGAAACTGGAATTACACAGACCACAATGGCTCCAAGTGCCCAGACCACGTCTCAGACCCTAACTAGCATGAGTCTTTGCTCTGTCTGCCCCTAAAGTCATGAACATGCCTGAAATCCAACCTTCCCTAAGCATTCCCCAAATGGCTGTAAAATCACAAGGTATTGGGGCCCCTAGAAGTCATGAAAGGGGACTCACAGACATCCCTGTTGCAGGAGGATCTGCTTCATCCATAGCACCCGGAACAACCCTGCAGTGCAATGGTGCACCCTCACAAAGGATAAACATTGCACAATTAAAAAGAGATTGTGAAGGGCAATGTAGGCATAGACTTTTTATGTTATTACAGTGGGCATGAATTAGCCTAAATAAGCAAGGAAGCTGCAAGAGTGGCGTGTGAAGTGTATGGAGAGACTGGTGGATGAATGTGGCTTTGATTTGACTCAGAGAAAGAAGCTGCAAAAGAATTTCAGGAAGACTATAGGGGCCATATGTATGAAGCTGTTTTGCGATCTCAAACACTGCAAATCGCAACAAAATGGTGTTTGCAATCGCAAAACAGAGAATCCCGATGTATAAGAGGCATCCTGAGCACAAAAGTTCTAATCGCAAATTTAGCGATTAGCAATCTTGCGAGGCATAGATTCTGCGAATATAATGCAAAATCGCAACCTGCGGTACGCCAATTGCAAAAATTGCAATTAAGGAGATCTCAAATTGCGAACTCGCCAAGTGAGATGCATGAAAAATCGCAATTAGCGATTATACGAAATTTGCAATTTTGCTAATCGCAAATACCACCAAGTATGAGCAGGTGGTAACCAGGTGCAATCTATTTAAAGAGGCCCACATTGCCACTGGGGTTTTCCACAATGGCTGGGCAGTATGTGATAGCCAGGAGGCTGTGAATCAGAGCTGCTGCACAGAGAAGGAGGCACCAGGAAAGGATCTTCAGACCGCGCATTACTTTGTTGCAGCGGACTGTGGAGGAGATCCATGTGAACTACAGGCTGGACGAGGACAGGATCCTGGACTTAATAGAGGAGCTCAAACCTATACTAGTGCACCCCACACACAGGACACACACCATCCCCACCCATGTACAGGTCTTGTGCTCACAGCACTTACTGGCATCAGGGAGTTTCCAGGGGGTGATAACCACAGCAGGAGGGGTCTCTCAGAGTGCACTGTCGTGCTTCTTCCACGCTTTCCTTGATGCAATGGTACAGAGGCTGTATCACCACATCCAATTCCCCAGCACACAACAGGCACTAGACCAGACCAAGCAGGAGTTCTACCAGATAGCACATTTCCCCCACGTAATTGGCTGCATAGATGGGACCCATGTCGCTATTTCCCCCTCACAGAATGAGTATGTGTTCAGGAATCACAAGTCCTACCATTCCCTGAACATACAGGTAGTGTGCAATGCCAAACATATCTTTACTGACATAGTTGCGAAATACCCAGGCAGCCCCCACAACTCATTCATCTTTTGCCACAGTGGTATTCACCGACGACTCACAAATGGGGAGTTTGGTGAGGGCTACCCACTCATTTACCTAGTACCTATTTGCATTGGTCACAAGGACACACCAGTAAAGCACAGCAGTAGCAGGACTGTGTCTAATCTGATTCTTCTCACCCTGCAGGTGACAGTGCGTATGCTGTCTGTGACTTCATCCTGACTCCGTACCTGAATCCAGCCACCGCTGGGGAGCAGAGGTACAACAGTGCCCACAGAGCCACCCGCTGTTCCATTGAGAGGACATTTGGAATTCTTAAGAGCCGTTTCCACTGCCTACATAAGAGTGGAGGAGCACTACAGTACAGCTCGAGACATGTTGCAAAATCGTGGTTGCGTGTGCCATGCTACACAACATCGCCACCAGGAAAGGCACCTCAGTGGAGGTTACAGATACAGACTCATCAGATGAGGAGGAGCCAGCTCCATGATACAGGCCAGCCGGTGGAGTTGGTGTGGCTGCCGGCCGCCAGAGGCGAGATGAGATCATACAGAACTATTTCTAGGTGAGTAATGATGACACAATGCTACAGATTGGTGCAGTGGCGTAACAAAACTTGAGGGGGCCCCCCTGCAAAGCACACTGAGGAGGGCCCCCCCAGCGGCCCGGCCCACCACCTACCACTTTGCCCCACCGACAAATATAAGCAGTCACCTAAAGCTGTATTTTTAGCACTTATCTGTGCATACTTCGACCAGCAAATATAAATAGAATACACTTTAATTGCGCACTAGGGCTGCCTGAATGATGAGATCCATGACTGATAATTAAAGGGAGCAAAGACAGAAAAGTCAAATTACAAATGAATACATACTTTTTTATTTATAACCCTATTTAGTGCCAAGACAAGTTCTTTCCAGGCTCTTTAAACACATGGCTGGCATTTTTCTTTTGACAATCCTACTTTATATTCTTTTTCATGAAATGCATTCTCACACTACAGCAGTAAATGTAAATTTCAATTGCAAGGAATAGATAGCGTGGGGGTCCAGGGGGTACTGGAACCAAAAAAAACGAAGCCTCGGTAACCAGTTTACAAAGGTACGTTGACTGTGCACCTCAGGTAGAGCATACAGCTGACTGTTGTGGTGCACTGTAGCACCCAACAACATTTTTCAATAATGTACATCACACGCCGACATGTAATAGCGCTCACTGGATAGAGCTTATATAGCACATAGCTCAGAAATACAATATAGATGAATGGCACGCAGCTCCCAAGAGCATTGTAAGTAGTTTAAAACACACGCAAGCATCAAACAAAACGCTCTGGACAGACCTTGCATACACCCCACACAACGCAGATATACTACACAGCTGGCTGCAATGTGGCCCCGAAGAGCACTTTTCAATACCATGGAACACAGACAAACTTCCAACACAACACATTAAATAGAACATTTTCCTTACATCCAACTAAGCACAGACATGGCATTTTGGCCATGGGCCATATTTTCCATAGAATGCATTATATAAACATAAATAATGCACCATAACATGTAATTGCTGCCCCTATAGTTGTGTAGCTCTATCTATAACTTGGTCATTAGAATGTGCTACAACAAATACGATGATGCTGGGCTGGTAAACCGGAGAAAGGGCCAACCCATCTTCGCTACTGAGAGGCTCAGAAGGGCATCATTTAATTTATGAGGCAGGCCGCCTGGCCACAGTACTGAAATGAGGCAACTGGTGCACCCATGCTGCAGCTACACGCTACAACTACTGTGCTGATGGCCCGAACTCTACGCCACTCTACTCTATGCCACTGCTCTTTCGGGTAGAGGTGCATTAGTGAGTGATGTGCCCCAGTACTGGGCTAGAAGTGTCAGCTGCAGATCAGAAATGATTGGGCACATATGCAACTCTGAGTGGATCTCTGTACTGGCATTGCAGAAGGGGGCTGTCCTACAGGCCAGAAACATGCCGGGAGAGTGGCCAACTAGACACTGAGCACAGGGGTCATCCCCAGAGTGCAAGTGTCACGGCCCAGGCACATGCACAACGTTTTGACTTTGACCCTCACAGTGCTGGATTGTGTGTGTGAGTTGACAATATATCAGTGGGCTTCAAGGACAGGTCCTCATACCAGTAAAAAACTGGTTTTAGTGTTGTTTTTTTTCCACAAATGTTTTAGTCCACAAATATTCACTTTGGTCCTATGTATGACATTCGAGACTTCCCAAGTGGACTAGCAGTCTGGAACAGAAAATACACAATTGATAGAAGCCATAGCATGAAAGAGAGGAGTTAGAGGCAAAGGAACCGAGAGTGGTGAAGGGAACCCCTGGGTGCAGAGGGAGTGAAGTGTGGAATCACTTGGATGCTGTAAAGCCGTGGGATCCCAGGCTTGTCAAAAGATATTGTGGGACCCGGGTTAAAAAAAGCAAAATATAGGGCCCTCTTTCCTTCATTCATGCCAATTGGCACAGGAATCAGATTCAAAGTATTGAAAAAAAGGTGGTTGACGGAAATAGAACAGGTATTGCTGGTTATTATACATGATCTGATGCCATCTATTGCCAATTCGATGTAAGCTGCCTCATCATTAATATTAAAAGAAATGTCAGGCTTGCTTTATAAATCTATAAATCGATTTAGAATCAGGAGAGTGTGGCCCTGCAAAAATGCAGGACCTGGGGCATAATGGGGCAGTGAAATGCGTGGCCCTCAAGAATATGGAAGTGTGGGGTCCCAGTGGGGAGGGAGACCATGAATGTTGCGATAGCTGCATGATGGGGCAGAATAGTGTAAAATCATAGAAGCATGGGGGTGCTGTGGAGTCTGGTCTCAGTGAAGGGGGCAGTACATTTAAAGAGCCTGGTGGGATAGATTGTACAGTTGAGCACTGGGTGCGGTTGGGGCGAAATCCTTGCGGCCAGTGGTGCATAGAATGCTAAATCTCCATGCATAGGGCTGCGAAGCATATAGGATTCAATAGGACGCGATAACTTGTCTACAGTCCTAAGCATTTATTGACTACATTAGTGGTTTCTGGGAATTGCAGTCATGAAGACAGTGAGTTTTTAAGGGAAAGCTCACACTGGAAAAGAGGTATTCTCGTGACATTGGGTCACATAACAGAACCTGGAGGATGAGCAGTGGCATTTGGGATCCCTGGGGTAGAGGAGCGGTCAGTGGAGTGGAGGCCACTGGAGTCGGGGGGAGCAACTGGTGAGTAGATTACAAAGTGAATGTATGATCTCCGCAGGGCGGATCCAGGGGGGATGGAAATGATTTCCATGGGTGGGTAGAGAGTGCGGGTGGAGAGTGTGGGATGCCACGGGTGGGATGACAGAAGAGCAGGTCAGTGTGGGACGCATGGAGTCTGAGAATCTATGGGGGTGGGGGCCTTGGAGTGAATGATGCTCTCTGTGAGGGCAGTGGATTTTTATGGAGTGCCCTGGGGTGCTGTGGGATGCAAAGAGTATACAAGGCAACGCCCTCACTCGCCATGAATGATTTGATTGGATCCCTTCCCACACTTAATTAACACAGGTCCATCCCCAGATCCTGAGACAAGTGGAACGCGCAGAGAGTCCATCACTCGGCGTCATTCATCCATCTTAATGTATTGCAATGGCACCTGGCCGGCGGAGGAGCAGAGGAACCGCGTTACATGTCTGACATGTCGAGAGCTATGCAGAGTTCAGTGGGTGGAGGGGAGAAGGAGCACAAAGGAGATGAAATGTGCTGGGCATGCACGCCGTAAATCACTTAGCTCACAGCACAAAAGAGGCGCCCTGCAACGAACGCTCCTTCACTTCCCTCTCACGACATTAACACTTCCTTTTCTCCCTGTCACACTCTTTCAATCTTTCTCTCTCCCTTCCATCCCTCCCTGCCTATAACCGCTCCTTCTGCAACTTGCTGCCTTCTTTCTTCTCAAACATTTACCCTCTATACCATCTATTTCCTCATCTTTACCTCCCCTCGTCCCTCCTTTCAATTCTTCCGCCTTCCTTCCTTCCCTCATTACTACCCTCCCTCTACTGTCCTTTCTATCACATCCGTGCTTCTCCACCCTTGCCTGTCTTACTATTTGGGGCCCATCTTTCGCCGTCGCTTCCTTCACGACCGGGTTCCCCCTTCCTAATCGTCACTTTACCCCAGCTCTCCTCCCCTCCACCCTTCTCATCCATCCCCCCTTCTTTCCGTATCTCTTCCCACCTTCAGTCCCAATGGCGACCACCTTTACATTTCACTCTCTCCTTTTACCTTCGCCTCAAGTGACGGTTTCTTCTTTTCTCACCAATTATTTCTCCTTCCTCATACCCTAGCCATCCCGCCGACCCCCCTCCCCATCGAGATTTACAACCCTCCTTATTGTCCTTGTCCACGTGCTACATTGCTTGCCTTTGCGTTTGCATCCTTGTGGACTTTCTCCAAGAATGTTACCGCTATTGCAGTCACAGCTGAGATGGCAATGTGTGTAGGTGCATGGACCAGCTCGGCAGAGATGTAGCACCAAGAAGAAATGCTGGGGATATGGGGTGATGACTCTGCTGTGGAGAGATTATGGGCTGTGTAGAAATTCTGGGCTGTGGAGAAAAGGTAGGGTCAGGAAGAGATGCTGGGGCTGTCCAGTGATTATGGGGTTGTGGTGAGATGCAGGGCTATGGAGAGAAGGGAGGGCCAGGAGGAAATGCTTGGATGTGGAGTGACGGTGGGGCGGTGGACAGATGTGGGGCTGAGGAGAGAATGTAGGGCCAAGAAGACATGCTGGGGCTGTGGAGAGATGCTGGACTGTTGAGAGAATGTAGGGTCAAGAAGACATGCTGGGGATGTGGGGTGATGATGGGGCTGTGGAGAGATGATAGGGCTGTGGAGAGAAGGGAGGGCCAGGAGGTGATGCTTGGGAGTGGGGAGATGCTGGACTGTGGGGAGATGCTGGACTGTGGAGAGAATGTAGGGTCAAAAAGACATGCTGGGGATGTGGGGTGATGATGGGGCTGTGGAGAGATGTTGGGGCTGTGGAGAGTTGCTCGACTGTGGAGAGAAGGTAGGGCCATGAAGAGATGCTTGGGATGTCCAGTGATTATGGGGCAGTGGCTTAATAAGACTTGTGGGTGGGGGCTGCAAAGTACATGGTCCCCATGCCCCAGACTCAGTCAGGAGCTCTAAGGCCAGTGGCCCGGCACCCGTGAACAGTGCTGGGGCAGGGGTTATGGTTACACCGCTTGCTGTGCAGAGACTGTAGGACCAGGAAGAGATGCTGGCGATGTGGGTGGATGATGGAACTGTGGAGAGATTCCAGGTTGTGGAGAGAAGTTAGAATCATGAAGATATGCTGGGGATGTAGGGGGATGGGGAGGCTGTGGAGAGATGCTGGGCTGTGGAGAAAATGTAGGATCAGGAAGAGATGCTGGGGATGCGAAGAGATGGGATCGTTAAGAAGAGATGATTTGGCCCTAGAAAGAAGGTCAGGGTATGAAGCAATACCTTGGATGTGGAGTGATGCTGAAGTTGTGGAGTGATGGTGGGGCTGTGGAGAGGAGGTAGGGCCAGGAAGAGATGTTGTGGAGGTGTAGTGATAGTAAGGTCAGAAGGAGATGCTTGGGATGTGGAGTATCGAGGAAGAGGTCCTGTGGCTGTGGTGTGGTGTGGTACCACAGCTGTGGGAGAAGGTGAGGCTAGGCAGGGGTCATGTGGTTTTGGGGTGATGCTGGGGCTGTGGAGAGAAGGTAGGGTTTGGAAGAGATCCGTGGAGAGGAGGTAGGGAGTGGTCCTTCCGCTGTGGAGAGATGCTGCTACTGTATAGGCAAATACACATAAGTAGGCGATGAAGAGCTGTAAGGCTGTGAAGAGCTGCCTGGGCGGCAGGGATTAGACAGGACTATAAACAAAAGCAAAGGCTGTGGAAAGAAGGATGGAGCAGAGACCGTGGAAACATAGGACAGTGGAGAAATGCGGCAGCTGTGGAAAGGTGTTAGAGTCAGTAAGATCCATCCGTGAAGTCTGTGCATTTAACATCCTCGTGAACGAATTGTTTAACTCCAAGTTAAAAGTTAATGTTTCTGCACTTTCAGATCTCAGTAGAAATAAGAGAAACAAGAAAGGACAAGGTGTTGCCTGAAAATAATCTATTAAGTTGTTGCTGAGGGCAGTTACAATAATATGCAGCCCCATCGGCTCTAAAACAATTTTTGTCACCTGACCTACCACACGCCCCCTCCCCCCACCCCCACGACCCCCAAGAGTGAACCCATCTTTGTCATACAAAGCTTCTAGAAGGGAGGGCCCACCCCCACACCTGGATTGACGCTATAAGGGTGGTCCCAGCTGAGAACATTTATATCATGGTCTGCAGCCTCCAGCCCCCAGGCTCCCCTGTATTGACCTCTCCTTGGCACACCCCCTCCCTCACGATGCCCGCGTGCCTGCACTGCACGGCCTTCCCAGGGCCGAACAACTGGGCCGAGGAGCGGGCCCATGTACAGGTCCCGCCCGGGGCCTCTCTGGGCCCAGAGAAGGGGGCGCAGGTGCCAGCAGGTAAGACGGCCTTTACTCCAGTACTGCACTTGAAAGAGTTTATTGTTCACGAGCTGAAAGGGGTGGCGTGACCGCGTCCCCCTTAAGGGATCGCAAACACAGCACAGAACAGCTTTAGTTAAAGGGTGCCGCTCAGCCTGCCTTTTAGAAAGGTCCAAACGTTCATATTTTCCTACCTTTTTTCAGGGTCATGCGTTTTGGGGCTCTGACGGGGTCCAAGAGTCAATATGGTTTTTTTAAATTCTTCAATGTGTCCTCTACGCGAAGCGGATACAGATGTCATCTACACACCGAGAAACGATGCTCTTTGCATGTTAAGTTTATTTTGTCCATAGTATGCTCCCCCCAAGGGTGAAGACTGCGCAGACGCGGACGCACACCATGTAATTTATGATGAGGCGGCGAGCTTGCACTACAGCGAACGTAACGTAAGTTACATAACTCCCAGCATCCGAGAAGGATTGGATGTTCGGAGTGCTGAGTGGTTGCTGGCTGCGCGGCCGCGGAGGGAGCCTCTGGAGCACTGGGGGACCCCGCACCGCGGGGGCTGCGGGGGCCAGTGTTACACCCCAGTATTGGTGCAAAACTGTGTTTTATTTCCTTCAGAGCAGGAAAGTTACCTTCACACAGCCTGACGTGCACACTATGTTAGTCCAAATAGATTGCACATTTTCACAACACATTTCAAGTCTTAATAACAAAGATGAGTAAACATGCAATGGGTTGCCTCACCCAGTGTCATGTGCCACGCATGGCTCTTCACCGTCGGCGTGCACGGCTTGTTGCTCTTCTCTCAGGGTTCCCACCACCCTCCCCTGAGGCATCGTATGATCTCCCCTGACGCGCACTACGATGTCTGTCCTGTGAGATGGGAGAGTGATGCTGCTCCTGCTGGATTGCCCATCTTCCTCCAGTGAGCTGAGGGGTCCTGTCCCGCCTATGGCTGCTGCCCGCAGCTGGTCCACAGCATGCGTGACTTGCACAAGGCTCCTAGCTACATCCTGGCAGCAGTGTGCCATTTCATGCTGCATGCTGACACAGCGACGTGCCAGCACTGATGTGGCAGTGGACATCCGGTTAACAGCCTTTGTGTACATGTCCTGGTGTCTGTGGTAGCGCTGTCTCTCTTTGTGCCTGGCTGCACGGTCTCGCCGCATCTCTGCGCACATTGCTTCCATAGCACCAGTCATGGCCATGACACCCTCCCTCATTTGGGTCATGTTGTTATTGTGCGCTGACAATTGGCGCTATATTGATTTTATTGCCTTGGCTTGCAGGCACTGTACCTTGAGCATGTTTCCCTCGAGCCCTGAAAATACTGTGCCTTCGCCTGCGTCAGCAGTGCTGGTGGATGGCTGTGCCCTGCGCCTGTACGACATTCCTGTGGTAGGATGAGCAGGGGACTGTGCTGTGTGAGTTGAGGCATGCTGGCCATGGACTTGCTGATCCTCACCAGTTGTGTCCAGTGTATCTACTTCCAGTGGTGGCAGTGGTGGTACAATGAGGGACCGACTGCGTGTCACCGGGATTACTGGTGAGCCTCCCTCCTGCCCTGACATGCCTCCTTCCCACCTGCCATGGGTTCCTGTGTTTCTGGTGGTGCTGTGGATGCAAATGCATACATTAATTTGCTGTCCTGCCTCGCATTTGTTTTGCAATAAATATTTCAGTTTGGAGTTACATGGGTCCTATCTGTCTGTTGTTTGCTTTTCTTGATACACACATTCTGATTGTACCTTGCTGGGTGTCACTGCTCCATTGCTTGGTGCATGTGACTCCATCTCCCATAATCCATTGCTGGGTGTGCTAGAATGCATGCATTGGAGTTGCATTCATGTTTGGTGCCTCTGTCTTTCCTGGGTGTGTGGGTGGTGTGGTGAAGTATCAGGTGAGTGTTAGCATGCTTCTTACCTTGTCTGGTGTCTTGGGGTCGGAGCTGTCCAGGTCAGCCACGCCACTCACACTCTCCGGCAGCAGGGTGCCCTCAACCAACTCCTCCAAAGGTGTGTAATCTGTAGCAGTGGACGTCCCATCACCGGTCTTCCTTGCCTCAGCCAGCCTGGTAGCCACCTTTTCTTTAGATCTCTTGCGCATGTCATACCACCGCTTCCTGAGGTCTTCAACGGTGCGGTGGGTCACGCCAATAGAATTTGCCTTCTCCTGGATGTCTGCCCAGATTTTCCTTTTGCGTGCCTCAGGCACACGCAGTGATTGTTTTCCAAACAGCAGTTCCTGGCTCCTCCTGCACCTCCTGCTTCCTTTCACTAAATTGTTGTTTTCTTTTTCTGGCATTCTCCTCCTGCTGCTGCTTCTCCTGTGAGTCCATGTCTCCTTCACTCAGAAGCAGTGCACAAGTGGCTCAGCTCTCCTCCCAGCCTCTCACTCATTAGGTGCAGCATGGGCAGTCACACTTCCTGGTTGTGATGTCATCAAGCTGCACCTGAATTGCCAATTAGCAGATTTGCGATTCCTTATTTGTGATTTTGCAATTAAGGAATCTCTATTTAGGTATTCGCATTTAATTTTTTAGAATTTTTTAGAATCGCTAAATATTAGCGAAGTTTTATTTACATCGGGTTTTGCGATTCTCAAATTGCGATTCACAAATAATCGCAATTTGAGAATTGCAAAATCGGATTTTGATACATATGGCCCTTGGTGATAAGGACTTGAACTCACTATCATTGAAAGGGTTAAAACCCATGTGAAGGAGCGGATTGAGTGCATCACAAATAGGAGCAACCCCATCACCAATAGTGAAAGCCAAGTATGGTGTAGTCATTGCCCATCTAAAAACATAGGTTCCACTGAGAAAGATAAATTGGTCCAAGATTTGTGGAACTGCACAAGAACCAAAAGAATCGGTGCATGGATACTTTGAGAGACTAATGCAAGTGTACAGGGAACATAGATGTATGAATGACCCACTTGGTGAAAACATGGGAGGTTTCCTCACATCCTTTGTGTATGGACTGCAACCTGAGATTAGCTCCCAGATACAACAGGGAGAAATCTGTTGGAAAACAAAGCCCTTTGATGAGATTTTGCAGTATGTAAAATATTGTAGTGACATGCTGGAAGCAAATTGAAAGGGACTGAAGGAAATGTTAATGATTGTACAAACAAAGTTAACACAGAGTGGTGGTGCAAGATACTTGGGTATCATGAATCCAGGGTTAGACCCTGTTAGTGTAGGAGCGGAAATGCTTGGAATTGCCATGCTCCACGGCGCAAGTGCACCAATGCAAGGTAGAGGAAAGTGAAATGTGAATGTCAGAAGCAATAATGCTTTGAAAAAGTCACATTTGCCACAAGGTCAACCACTGAAAGAGGGAATGGCGTTTAAATCCTGATAGAATGCAGTTTGAGGCTCATGTACCAAGCGACAGGCATCAGAAAGGGATCCCTCAGATGCCGAAGCCTTCTGGGATGAATCCAAAGGGTCCAAGGACAGGTTAAACGCAAGCCCTAACGGTACCTACCCAGCTTCAGAGTGAAAAATATTTTTCCAGCCCAGTGTAAAGGCTCACCAGAGCTCATTTGTGATGCATGTTCTTCAAGTTCCCATCATGTTTGAGAGTCCCGTTGGATTCAACCAGAACCAATGATGGTGACTGAGGTGAGAGGAGGATTGCATGCTTCGCACAGTTCTGAAAGTTAATCAGAGTGGTCCGTATGTGAAAGGTGAAGTCAATGGACATCCTTTGTCACTTCTGATTGTCAGCGGGCATTCACCCATCAGGACAAGTGACATCCTGACTAGCCCTTCTTGGGAAATAATTTCAGGTGGTAGGCATCACATATCAGCAGCACACCAACCATGTTTCAGCCCCAGGTCCATTGAAGATAGGCATCTTTCAAGACCATCACCAGCTTGTGATTTGCGATTCGAGTCCCGTAAATCTGTTGGGAAAGACTTGCTTTACAAACTCAAGTTTGTGATCTAATCCATACCTGATGGCTCATGCATGTACACAGCACCTGACCAATAGTTGCCTTTTGCATTTTGGTTGCAGAAAATATGTCCTGGAGGATATGCAATGCCCTCAATCCTGCTACCATTTTTTCACGCCGGATGACCCTTTTACCCACACCGAATGAAGATAGTGAAAATGAATTTCATAATTGCATTGAAGCAACTGAATTGTGTACAAAACCATGACTAGACATATTGGATGTGCCTCTTGTTGAATCTGACCATACATTGTTGATGGTTCTTTTTTAAAAGAAACGTTATTTATCTTTTTTATTAGGTGCGCACAATAAAGGAAATTTGCATTTTCATACACCATCACAATGATTACAACATTTGTTTGCAACGAGGGAGTCCATACAAAGTCCACACATAGGAGTACATAAAAAACAGTACTTCAACTTACATGTATTCATCCGCCTTCTGAGGCCTTCAAACATCAGTTACATTTTGGTCAAAATTCTAACAGGGTGGCCCGGCAAACACATTTCAGACATAGTACAGTGCAGGGGAACATGGAGGAGCAGCAACTGTAGAACATTTAGGCTATGCCAGTGGGGACAATACCATCAGGTTGCGTAGTCATAGGGAGTGAGTTAGTTTGCAGCAGGTAGTCCTTCAGAGGTTGCCAAATGTCTTTTGGCCTAGATGTAGGGGGCTGCAGGGACGCATACAATTCACTATTGGTGTTACAATACGTGAGACTCGACAACCAGGCAGCAGTCGTGGGGGTAAACCTACTGCCCCAATGAATAGCAATTTCCCTCTTTGCAAGGAGCAGAGCCAGTGCTGCAAACCTCCTCAATTTCTTGGGGAACCCTTGCACATAGCCCAACAGAGCAACCTCAGGAAGGGGCACAATGACCTGTCAGATCATTTGTGACAAAATTGTATATATGGCCCTCTAGTACTCTCCTCTTTTTACACAGTTCCATGTCATGTGCGCGAAATCAGCATGTGGGCCCCCACATTTCGGGTAGTTGTGAGGCCTATCCAAATCAATGGAGGTAATTTTTGCCAGTGACATGTAAGTTCTCCACAGGTATTTGAAATGTATCAACTTGTGTCTACTGTTGAGGGAAATCTCTTTTGTCTGAGAACAGCAATATTCCACTTTGAGTCTTGTATAGGGGTGCCCCAGATCTCTCTCCCAAGCCTCTCAAACTCTGGTATCTCTAGCAGGAACCAGAGCCAGTGATGCTCTGTATAGTTTAGAAATCAAGTGGTCCCCATCTTTGGTGGAGATCACCAACGTTAACAGAGTGAAGGACTCCGGTTCCAGCTGAAAGCTAGCAACTCTCTCTCTAAGCGTTCTATGCCCCCTACACATGACACATTTCTCCATAAAAGTGGCACTGTAGAAGCGCACATCTTCCATGGTCTGAAACACGTGACTCCCAGCGAAAAGGTCCCCAAACTTCTCTGAAGGCCCCAAGAGTCCGCTGCACCAATCTCTCCTCCGTAACGGGCAGCCACAGGTTTTTTTGATGGCTCTTGTTTGAGAGACAGACATGGCATTTTAAGAGCAGCTTATGCCGTCGGAACTCTGAGTGGAGTTATGGAAGCTTCACACCTGTGCCATGTAGCTGAGTTGATCGTCATTACCATAGCCTGTTGCACCTCTGGTGGATTGAGAGTCACCATTTACACTGGCAGCCAGTAAGGGTTAGGCAAGGTGCACTATTTGGGACAACTGTGATAGAGAGGGTTTCTGACTTTCTCTGGATCCCCTATCTGTAACAGGTTGTAAATCTCAAACTTGTTAAATGCACCCAATTGCCAAGGGAGATAGCCATGGTTAAGTGTGCTGCACACAAGAGTGCCAATGACTTTGTCACAAGAGGCAACCGATATGCGGATGAAGACGCTCAATATTGTGCCCTTCAGTCCAGCAGATTTCACTTGAATGAACAATGTAGTGTGGAGGGAGAAACAGTCTCAAATATGCTATTGACCACCGTGCAGACCTTTAATGAGCTGAGAGAACTGCAACATAAAGCCCCTGAAATTGAAAAAGCATAATGGGAAATGGCGGGTTGTGGGAAGGATGCCAGCGACATTTTGGTATCAAGGGAAGAAAAACTGGTTCTGGCTGATTTCATATTGCCTGCTTGGGTGATACATATGCATGGCCCGACCCATGTTCGTCAAGAAGGGATAAGCAAGACTTTTAAGTGGTATTGGTACAATCCTCATTTTCAAGTCTTGGCGGAAAATCTGTGACAACGGTGCATGATTTGCCGAAGGCAATATGTCAATAAAAGAGTTGTTGTAACAATGAGTCACATAGGAAAGTGCGATGGAACTTTTAACTACTTCCAAATTGATTTTCTGGAAATGCCCCTATGTAATCAACTGAGGTTTACATTAGTTATCGTGTGCTTGTTTTCCCACTGGGTTGAGGCCTATCTCACAAGCAGATGTGATAGTCTGACTGTTTCCAAACAACTCTAGTGGGAATTGATTTCACATTTTGTGATGCCAGTTCATCTTGAGTCAGATTAAGGGACTCACTTAAAAAATGAGGTGATACAGCTAACGTGTCCCACCTTAGGGATTGACCAGAATCTCTATTGCAGTTACAGGCCATAAGCCTTTGGCATTATATTAAAGATTAATAGGATGATCACGCTGATCCTTGCCAAGGCATATGCTTCTACATCTGTCAAATGGTCAGATGCCCTCCCATTGGTACTCATAAGCATTTAAAGCACTACATGCCGGAGAACAGGACTCTACCCACACAAAGTATTGATGGGAAGAGCAATGAGAATTCCCTCTGGTCCGGCATCTACGCTTGTGAATATACTAGATTACCTAGCTCTTGAGTATTGTAATGGTTTGGCTGATGTGGTGCGTTCTATCTCTCACCAGGTTGACATTGCAACACCAGCTGTGAGGACTGCTCCCTGCCACAACCTGAACTCTGGAGGTGAAAAAGGAAGAATGTGAGCCAACATCCACTGATTCCTCAAGTCCACCTCCATTTAAAATCTCTGAAGCGTAAGAACAAGAAGAAGAGGTCCAACTTGAGAATCCACAGCTCATACATCAGAGTCACTGTTAGATCAAGCAGCGTATGACAACCAAGTCCACAGGTTGAGACTCCAGATAAGTCAAGAGTCCAGAAACATCTGGAGAGTTGAACCAGAACAAGCTAAAGAGAGCTCTTCGGAAGTGGAGAATGCAAAAGGAGAGACCTCAAGAGAAGCCCCATCATTTGATGATGAACTAGTGTCTCATGAGCCAGGGATAACCAGTACCACCGAAGGAAGGGTGAATAACAGAAAAAAATGGTCAAAAACTGAAAGCAAAAGAAAAACGGTACTGTCCAAATCAGCTAGACCAGGGACCATAAATAAATAGCCTGAAAACAATGGGACCAGAGACTAAAGCGAAATCAGTGACAACAACTTAGATCAGACAGGGAACAAAAGACCAAAGAGGAAGAGTTTGCTAAACCAGAAATACAAAGGTCCTGATTGGACTTATTCTGTGAAAAACAATAACAAGTCTGCTAACTGCTTGACAGACAACGATGAACCACCATCCATTGAGTAAAAGGGTAAAGGAGGTATTCCAAACTCATTAGACATTCTGACAAAAGTTAAAGAGCGAATTAGCAGGTTTAGACCAGTTATCAGAGGACCTTAGAGCCCTTAAGCATCCAGCTAACGTAGCTGATTGCCTAGAAGAAAATAGGTTCCTTCTACCTAACGCAAGATTATTATGGAGCTTAAAAGATGCAAATTTGTCCTAGTAGATTTGGTGTTTGCCATAGCAGTTTGTATAGTGGATGTTAGATTTCTATCTCCTGGTGGGAAGTGCCTCACTAACCCTGAATAATGCAAACAGAATAATAATTGTTAACAAAGAAACCTATGTAGGTACAATTTCTCAGGTTTCTCAGTCTGGGAGTGTTTATGATTATATTATCTATTTCCAAATGCTTGCTGAATTTGTAAAGTTAATGAAGGTTGAGAACTCTTTTATCTGTTCATATCTTCCAACCTCAGCCGCAGAAGTTCTTCTTAGTTTTGTCTTCCCCTTTTTATATGCCTTTTCCTGCAGTGTGTTTCTGAATCTATTTCATCATCAATGCACAATTAAGCTTTTTTACTCAGAATATGTATGTCCCCTAGAGCAAGTACATGTGTCAACTAATTCGAACCTGTATTTATGGGCAACTAAACATGCTTATCAATTTTCAAAACCTTATAAGCGAATAGCCAGATGTGAGTATATGATGGACTTTTTCCACCACGCTTACTAATACAACTCTCACTAAAGTTGATCAGCATGAATTAACCTATGGGCTTAGTCAAAATGAGAGCGTCTTTGTAGATGAGCTAACCAAGATGATTAGGGAGAAAGAAGAAGTGAGTAAGAAAGTTCAACCCGAAATAAGGGAAGAAAAGGTGGACAGTCAAGGAAAGAATCTACATCTGAAGTTGAGTTTAGACCAGGCCAAGAAGTGAATTGTATGCATAGTGCAAAGGCAAAAAGAGAATGAGGCTATTGAAAATGTAGGTTGGAGTGAATGTGATCATAGTTATTTAGCAAGAGTAATTGTTGAACTTGAGGTTAATATTAAAGGCATATACTATGTATGTGACAAATCAGCTTAATTTCAGTTGCTGCACAATTGGGCAGGAACTTGCTACGCAGCTTTAGTTTTTATGAAAGTATACCACACCAATGATGTACACGGGAAGATTGACCTGCACTTGAAAAGGAGCAAGCAGAGCTTTGGACAGATACTAAGTGATATTTTCAGTGAAATCATTTCTTCAGCGGGAGCGGCACTAAATGATGTTAAAATTAGAAAGTTATCAACTTTGGTAGATAGATTAGGAACACATTCTATAGGTGTACTAACATTTATTAACAAGGATCTGCTTTCAGTGAGTTCCATGATAATCCAAAACAGGCTTGCTTTAGATATGGTCCTCACAAAGGAAGGCAGAGTTTGCACGGTAATACTTGCTAGAGAATGCTGTGCTTACATCCCCAAACTAGATACCGAGATTAGCAGCCATATTGCCAACATCAGTAATTTCATGCCAGAACATACTGAATTAGAAGAAACAGGCTCCTGGGAAGGAATGAAGTCTGTATTTAGTTCAATAGAGAGGGGAGTTGCCAAGATAGGTAAATTGTTAGGAAGTGTAGGTGAAGGAACATTAAAATTGCTTTTGACCTCTCTGTTGGTCATATTAATTGGTGCTGCATGCGTGCTTCTTTTCCTAAAATGTCACAGACACATTTAATTAACTAGAAAGTTGAATTTTGGGATAAAGAAGATGTCAGCAATAAGCAGATGGAAGAGAGAGAGAGCAGATATTAAACTAGAGGAGATGCAGAGTGACTTTTATGACCAAATGGAGGAATTGGAAAGATCCTAGCAAAAGAGTCCGAAGCTAATGTTGACTGTACGGTAATAACCTAGACGAGAAGTATGATGAATGAATGTGGGAATCATCATGAGAGGCCTGAGAATGCTATTTGTAGAAACCTACTGCAGATAACCTCAGAATTCATGCCTTATGTGAACCAGGATAACATAGCCCCTATTGTCCATCTTTAAAATGATGTTGTACTGCATCACATGATTAACTTTGCTGTTTCATTCTCTCTCAGTATAAAATAATTCTACGCTCCACGCAGTGAGATGTAAACTTTACTGAATGGTCCAAACAAAGTGTATTTTTCTCAAGGCTGAGTTTAGCTGCCTAAGGTCGAATAACATACTTTGTAACAAATGTGTCCCCATGTACCTGAAGTTGTGAGCACATAATCTCATGTAGTCTAATAGTGAGGAAATACTCTAATGTATTCTGTTGCAAATGTTTCTCCTTGCTTGATTTCTATTGGTTATAAGCCTAGAAAAATGTACTAATGACATGAATGTATGAACCTTTTGTATACAATCTTATAAAAGTGTGAATCTCTGTCAGTTTTATCTCTGAACTTTCCTGATTTCATGATTCTCCGCATTTTGGGCTTAGCACATTGACTGAATTACTAATTGCAATTTGTGCCTTTGTTCTTTGAATATTTTCAAAGTTAAACTTTAAACTTAACACTTCCTGGCAAGGCACTACTGAATTTCCACTGCAAGAGAGACAAGTCCAGTGGGAGCACTAAAGTCTGTATAGGGAATACACCGCACCCAGTTCTGGAAGATCAGCGTGCCCGAGGTAAAAATAATTTTGTGTTGGTTTGTGCCCCAACACCATATAGGGTGTGTAGTTGGAAGTTTTTTGTCTTTGTTTTGAGCCTACGTTGGAAGTGTTTCCGTGTTGCATGCTTTGACCACCAAGATGTTGTAATTGTGTTATAGGAAGCAATGCTTAGCAGTGTGAAGGATGAAGAAGTGTGAGACGGAGGTGTCCAGTTTATGTTTTTTAGTAAGGTGGCAGCTTTGAGCAGCTCTGCAGGTCCCTTTATGATATTTTCTATGATCATATTAGGTTACTTCACTAGTGTTAGACCTGTCAGCCTTAGGGTGCCTTACTCCTCCATTTTTGATGATATTGTTTATATTGGCTTTTGGGACTCTCTACACTTCACCACCTCTAATCAGTGTTAAAGTGCATGTGCTCTCTCCTTTAAACATGGTAAAATTGGCTTTCACAAAACTGGCACCATTATTTTGCTTGTAAGTTTCCAGTAAAGTGGTACTACAAGTACCCAGGGCATGTTAATTAAATATTACTAGTGGGCCCGCAGCACCGATTGTGCCACCCAATTACGTATCCCTTTTAAACATGTCTCAGGTCTGCCTCTGCAGTCTGTGTATGCAGTTCTAAACTGCCATTTTGACCTGACAAAATAAACCTTTCGCCAGTACGAAACCTTTGTTTTTTTAATACATATACATCATCCCTATGATAGTCCCTAAAGCACCTAGAGGGCAGGGTGCAGTGTATTTAGAAATTTGTCTATGAACCTAAGAGGGGCAGAGAGAAATTCTAGTCCAGCACATCCTTTCTTAGTAAACTATTTCAAGGCATACAGGTGTGCTGTTCCGTAACAAAAATGGGTTTCCAGCCCTATACCAATGATATGGACCTGTCTGGTCATCAGGGGCACCACCAGTTAGGAGCATAAGCCCTCACCCACCAATGGTGTCAAGCTTCATCATTGGGCTGGTGCTGCAATGCCCAATGGGCCCCACAAGGGCGAAGTGATCTAGGAATCTTAGTTGTTCCTGAGATCTGTTCATTGTTTTTAGTCTTTAACAGAGACCCCGAGAATAAAATGCATACAGAAGGGATTTTTAGTTAATTTTAACAGTTCTGTGAACCTCTACATGTAGAATGAATTTTCTATAAATTCTCTTTTTACCAAGCCTAGTATTTCTGGCCTAGAAACGATATAAAAAGACCTCCGGCAAAGTGCACCCTTGAGGTGGGCATTGGGCATTGTAGCCCCAGCGGGGTCCAAATCCATTGTGTGAGGCACCAATCCTGTTTACGTTACAGAACGTTACACCTTTTTGACTGGAAGTGTTTAAAATGTTTCACATGTCCTGGTAGTGGACAACTCTTAAATTCTTTTTTCACTACTGCAAGGCCAACCTCTCCCATAGGATAACATTGGGTTACCTTATTACATTTAATAAGTGATGACTTTTAATTGGGACCAGCTAGGAATATTGAGTTTGGTGTCTAAATAATTGTAACTTAAAACCCGCTATTAAGCCACAATTCTGAAAATGCAACTTTTAGAAAGTTGGCATTTTTTTGTTCCAACCATTTGATGTCTGAAGCCTGTATCCTGGGTCACATGACTAGGTGTAGCTGGCAGTTGGTTGTTGTGTATTACTTCCAGATAGTGAGAAAAAGGGGGAATAGGTGTTGGCAGGCTTAGCCATCTCTTCTCTTACTTCAAAGCTGGCACCAGGTATAAATATTGAACCCTCAAGCTCAATTCTTCAGTACACTCCTCAACCTGTGGATACTACAGAAGAAGGACACCCTGCATCACTGCTGCTTGAGGCCTTCCCTGCTTTCTGAGAAGGAATACTGGACCTGCGCCCTTCATACCAAGTTGAAGTGACTCTAAGGTTCAGCTGACTGACTTCCTGTTCTGAGCTATGGGGACATAACGAACTCCAAAGACCTTCCTGCGTCTGCCCAGCTGACCTGCCACCTGGACCTGCTACCTAGACCTGTAACTGCACCTGCCTGAGCCATGCTAGCCCCTGTTGGACGGTGTTCCTGATCCACAAGAGGTGAGCCTCAGGTCCTGGACCCTTGCTGTAGCATCAGGAGAGCTTGGCCTTCAAGAAAATAAGAACTCCTTAAGGTTTAGGCTCTTTGCGACTGGGTACGGGCCCATTGGCACCAAGATCTTGCTTCGGATGCCAACTGCCAATTTGAAGCTCTGGTAAACCCGACTTTGCGCTATGGAGACCACCAGAGACAGCTGGCAAAGTGAGATCTGTACTTTGCACTACAGCATTGACAGCCCACAGTGATTGCCAAAGTGAATCTCCAACTGCGATGCCTGACAGAATCTCCATGGCACAGTGACGACCATCTGCGACGCTGTCCTTGCTCCCCATGGCCGTCTCCATCACTAACGGAACTCTTTACCCAGGACTTTAGAAGGTAACTCTTTCAGCCAGACTAACCATCACTGTCAGCCTAAACCTGTGACTTTCAACTGGTCTCACATGATCAGATAACCGTGAGTGGCGCTTTGTGCTTTTAGGAACTATATTTACCTTAAATCTTTGGAACTGCATATCTCCAGTTCTACTGGTTGAATTTTTGTTCTTTTGGTCTCAAATAATTTATTACATTTTACTCTATTTGTTTAATTGGTGTGGGATTTTTCATGTGTTGTGTTTTTACTTTATTACTGTTTGAAGTGCTGCATAAATACTTTACACATTGCCTCTAATTAAGCCGGACTGCTTTTGTGCCAAGCTATGAAGGGTTGAGCACAGGTTCATTTGGGGAATGCTTGTGTTTCACCCTGACAAGAATTGTGGTTGTTGCTTAAGTAGGGTTTCTCCATCCTGAACCAATAACCCAATTTCCTAACCTTGGTTGACCATTCAAAAATATTTTGTTTTAAGTTCATGAATACCTTCTGACGGTCACCCTTAAAATTTGGCTCAGAGAATTAATTACAAAAGTGAATTGGGATTCATTTTGGATACCCCTGGTTGTGGCATGGCAGAAAGTGGAGGTGAGGAAAACTTCCCAGACAGTGGAAGTGCCTGCATTCCAGTGTCTGCAGGATGGAGACCCAAACAATGAAGTGAGGAAGATGTAGGGGTACTTTAGCAATTCCATTACCTTTTTTAAGAAAATGAATGCTTTCTGAGCACTGCTGTTTAGTAGATGGTTGGGGTGGGAGGGGGGACTGCAGTTTCTGTGGTTTAATGTGAAGTAAACTAAAAGTGATGACATGTGAGATGTTTTTGTTAGATACATTGGAACTAGGAAAATTATGAGACTAATGCCTCTGAAAATCTGACAACACATCTCAGAGAATGTCCAAGATTGTGTTATCACAGAAACTGGGAAATTTTAAAGGGCTCTCACAAAGGGCCTGATTTATAATTTGACAGGCAGATACTTGACACAAAAATGAACTGTATCCCTTCCACCTTTTTACAATTGCATTATATGCTTTGGCACCTATAATAAGGTGGATGGGAAATCTTCCACACTTGTTATGGAGCACATGTTCACTAATCTCTAAATCAGAAACTTCTCTTTTGTCCATCTTAAGAAACAACTGGAATGTTCTTTGTCTAATAAAGTACAATTAGAAGCAATGATCTGTTTTATTGGAATCCTCTAAACCAATCAAACAAAGAGAGGGTGGGTATGGAACACAAAAAGCTTTCTTTAAAGTTGCACAGGATAAACAATGTTGTAAAACACACACACAGCTAATGAGAAAATAGATGTATCTAGGGATAGATTGAGAAATATAAGGATTGTCTAAAAAGGACTCTGTGTTAGATATAGCCATTTAAAAATCGCCAGAGAAAGAAGGGTGGCTATGGCCGAGAAATGTGATTTGAAGTGACAAGAACTAGCTACAACAGGAAAGAGAGGAGCTTGGAAAGGGGCAGTGCAACCTTATGCCATGATTCTTGCAGCTTAGTTAACTCATCTGTTTCTTGTCACTGATCTTACACCATGAGGTAGGTCCATACTGTGGAGGCAGATAATCTAGTGTCTTCCTAAAAGGAAAAAAAGCTGAAACTCTCTGACTGCTGATAATGGATTACTGAGAATCCTTCAGCTTTCAGCATTGAGGTCACTGTCTCTGAGACACAATGCCCCTGTGCTTCCTGTCTCAGGTCATGGATCTCCTGCTTACCTTTTTGGGGCTTGTTTGTCCTTTTCTCCTTTGTTCTTTCTGCAGTTGCTTTGTTTGTTTCCGCTGCATGCTAATTCCTGCTTTTGGCAGCCCTTTTGGCTTCCAATTAATGTTGACAACCACTACAAGGCTGTAAGACTTGGGTGTCAACGTTCCTCTGTCTGCGCTCTGCTGAGCTTGGATGCCATGTATTTGTTCAGCAGTGGAGCCCCCGCCACTAGATGTCAGGTGAGTGTTCCCCAGCCACAACCGTAATTTGGGCTTGCCAGGTATACCCTGTCTTCCTGCTGAACATTCGGCTTGTGCTGAGGTTCTTCTAGTGTGCAGCGCATGTTGTAACCATCAATGGATGTGAAATGTATGTCTCTACCCATTATATTTTGCTTCCCGGGGTGGTCTGCTGAACTTCATCACATACTCCCTGCTCTTCTTGAGGCTGGAGTGTCCCTACTATATGTGACCACCTGTATCCAGGGCATGTACATTATATGCTGCTAGTGGACTGCTGCACTCACTGACATCCTCTAAAGTAGCACTGTAAACCACGTGTCCAGGCCTGCCTTTGCAGCCTGGGTTTGCAGTTTGAGACTTCAACTGGCCTGGCTGGCCCCACATTTTGCAAGGCATACACTTACTTTTTAATGCTTGTAAGCTACCCCTAAGGTGGGCCCCAAATACCCATAGGGCAAGGTCCCTGGTATTTGAAATGTTGGACACATGGGTCTAATGTTCTACATGTCCTGGCAGTGAAAACCCTCCAAAGCCGTTTTTCACTGTGGCAAGGCTGGCTCTCCCATAATCAAACACTGGTTTGCACTGCTCATTTGCTAAATTCACTTTGGGAATAGCTAGAAAATGGTTCAATGATTCATTTTAATAGTAATTTAAACTCTAACTTAATGGTAATACTACTTTTTAGCAAAAATACACTTTTAGAAAGTTGTCTTTTTCCCACCTAAAACCAAAAGGCGTTCTGCCAATGTCCAGCTGCCACTCGACTCCTGGTGGCTCCCCTGTAGTGAAATACTGAGCATAACTGGTTTATTGGGGTGGACAAAACCTTGACCTCCATCCACAGGCTAGCACTGAGCATCAAAGTGAACCCCAAAGACCTCTCATCAGAACACTCCTGGACCTGTGAAGACCAGAAGGACTGCCCTGTTGGTTGAAACCTGAAGCAAGCCTGGACCTACTTGCCTTGAACCCAGGACCCCAGAAGTGACTCCAATTGTCAGTTGGCTGGCGTTCAAGTTTGACCTACAGGAACACAACAAGCATCTAGAAGTCTTTCCCTGCAATTTCCCAACTGGCCAGTACCAACTGGACCTGCCCTCAACCCTGCTGCTGGCCTCTGTTGAAGTGAATCCTAACCCACGAGTGGTGCTCCCAGGTCCCAGCCCCGTGGCTGGTATTAGAGCGCACTTCTCCTGCCCCCAAACTGAAAGTAATAGGACTTAGAAACGTTTTGCCAACTTTCTGCCTCGAGAAAAGACAGAAATTAGGATCGCTATCGAATCCGCAGCCATTGACATTGAATCACCAATCAGCTTCAGTTTCCTGGGTTTCCCCACTAAAGGTCTGCCTTACTTTTAGAAAAATTATTAAGTTTGAACGCCTAGGGCTTCATCTGGACTAACTATGAGCAGCATCCCATCAACTCTGCCTGCTCAGAGCTTTCCCACCTTTATCGACAACCTCACCGGGAATCTACTCTTCAGCAGCCCCCTGTTGCGGAGCCCCACGTAAAATGCAGCTTGCCTCGCTGACAACTCGTTGACTACCACTGTTTCTCCACAAAACTTTTTTAGTCGGAGGTAGACTTTTCAATACAACAGACCTGGTCCCTATATCTAACCCACGCTTCTTCACGGTCATCCTTAACTTTTGACTTTGAACCGGTCAAGTGCAACCAGCACTATTTTTAATTCAAACTTTAAAAAAATTCATATCTCCGGATCTGCTTATTGAATTTTTCTCATTCGGTTATCATTATATTTTACACTTTTTTTTTAAATTGGTTTGAGATTTGTCTTGTGTTGTGTTTTCACTTTATTACTACTTCAATGCTGCATACATGCTTTACACATTGCCTCTAACTTAAGGCTGACTGCTTTGGGCTAAGCTACGTGAGGATTAAGCCCAGAAGTGGCGGCCACCACAACATGAATGTGGGGGAAGGCCGGGGATGGACGGATGGGCAAGTGTAGAGGGAGAGACAGGAAAGTAATAATTTTAATAAAATGTACCTTTCGCTGCTGCCTCGACACCGACGACCACCTTGGTGCTCTCCCAGCAGTCTTTGGGAAGGCAGAGGATGCCCAGCCAATCCAGAGGCTGCTTTCCATGAGAGCAGCACCAGGATTGGTCTGAGCAGCCTGCTCTGCCGCTCAGACACTGCCTTGTAGCCTGCGGCTTTTCTCCAACCTGGCTGGAAACACAGCTGGGTTGGAGAAATAAAAGTGTGTATGTCTGCTAGGACGGCCAGCCAAACTTGCATGCTCACTTCTAAGTACCCACCACCTACCTGTCATTGACCGGCCCCGCCCCACCCTACATGCATGCCACAACCAGTCACAAAATCATTTTTTTATATTGTTTCATTATCAATTTATTTTTCTGTGACTCACTCTGTGAAGTGGGGCTACGCTCCTCCGCCATTACGAAAGAACCACCCCTGAAGCACAGGTTTATTTGGTGACACTAGTGTTTCACCCTGACAAGGATTGTGATTATTATTTGAGGCCGGTTGTACTTCTCACCACCTCAACTGATAGTTCAGTTTCTTACAATGAACCTTTGAATTTTTGTAATGTCCCTTTTTGGTTGTCTATTGTAGATGGTGTTGCAATAATTCAAACACAAGGAGACAACCACAAGAGCAAAGACAAGTTTTTGAGAAAGTGTCAGCAGAAGGAGACTTTCACATAGTTGTAGTAGAAAAACGAATTGTCATTGTGTCCTATGAGCTACCCTTCACTGCTTTTGCAGTGTAGAAGGAGTTAGGCTCCCGGTGTCTTTTGTAATGTTCTTTCCCAGTCTGAAGTCACTGCTTGGTTTAAAAGAGGTAGGTGGCTTCCCTTGAGGATCAGTCATGTTCAATGGCATGCGCTGCTTGAGGTCCTCTATTGATGTCGCTGGAGTTCTGTTGTCTCAGCTCCCGGTATGGCATATAAAGTGGCCTAGGCATGCATACTCTGATTGCAGTGCTAAAATATTACTATCATGCTATATTTACTGTCTCTATAGCAAACCACAGAGACATGTAGACCCTATTTGGATCCCTATTGGACATACTATTTTTCTCTTCTGCCACTCACATAAAGACTAGCCAAGTGTGTGTTCAGTTTACCTCATGCCCCCTCTTCAAAATATATTTATTATCCTCCTAGAACATTTTATGTACAGGGCACTGTAAGAGAAAGCATCTCTATTTGGTTTAATAGTTTAAACTGAATTGGTTAATCCCCATTCCAAATATATGATCAATACGGCACTTCTGAAAACCACGGATGAGATCAGAAGGGCTGTGGATGCGGGAGGAAGGGCCGCCTTGATATTATTAGATCTATCCGCTGCTTTTGACACGGTCCACCATCAGCGTTTGATGGATCGGCTAAAGGCATGCGGACTTCAGGGCAAGGCCTGGAATCTCATAAAATCCTTCCTTGCTGATAGATCCCAGGTGGTCTCCATGGGTGATTTCTGTTCAAGGCCGTTCATCTTGCCTTGCGGGGTCCCTCAGGGTTCTTCCTTGAGCCCGACCCTGTTTAATGTTTATGTGTCCTCACTGGCCCCCATTATTAACCCCTTCCATGCGGGGCGGATTCCCCCGCTGTGCTGAGCGCTGCTTGCGCGGGCGTGGTCATGACGGAACGGTTCCGTCATGAGCACAGCTCAACCGACGCTCATGACGGAACCGTTCCGTCATGAGCACCGAAGGGGTTAAGACCTTGGGCTTCGATCTAACATCCTATGCAGATGATACCCAAATTGTGGTATCCTTGCAGCCAGGACAGGAGGGCGGCGTGGAAAACGGCTTTCACGATTGCATGATGGCAGTGAGTCACTGGATGGCGGAAAACTGCCTGAAGCTGAACTCTGATAAAACAGAGGTCATAATTTTTGGAAATGCTCCAAATTTTTGGAATGCAAATTGGTGGCCGGTTACTATGGGGAACCTCCCAGTCCCGGTTCAAAAAGTAAAAAATTTGGGAGTAATTGTGGATGACAAGCTGATTTTGGGGGCCCAAATTAAACTCAGTTTCTTCCTCTACGACGTTTGTTTTGCGGACTGTGAAAAAAATTCTGCCTTTCCTGCCGGCACGAAGTCAGAAAACAGTGGTCTCTGCCTTGGTGATGTCTAGGCTCGACTACTGCAACAGCCTTTATTTAAACATTCAGGAACGTTTACTGAACAAACTTCAAAGGCTACAAAACGCAGCAGCCAGATTGTTGACCGGGACCCCGAAATTTGCAACAATTTCCAAGGAAATTCAGAAGCTACACTGGCTTCCAGTCAGGAAGAGGATACTTTTTAAAACATTGAGTACTGTTTTTAAAGTTCTTCATGGGACCGGGCCTGACTATCTGCAGAAGCACTTAAAGTGGTATACACGTACTAGAAATCTGCGTTCATTAGGTGCTAAAATGGTAATTGTCCCCAAGATAAAAAAGGTCTCCTGGGGAGGCCGAAGATTTGTATTTGGGGCAGCTAAGGTGTGGAACGATCTCCCTGCTCAGCTCAGAAATCTGCCAGATCTGCTGTCCTTTAGAAGGGCATTAAACACCTGGTTGTTTATTCATTAAAACTGCTCAACCTATAGTCTGACTCCTTGGTAATTAGCTAGTAGGAATTGGTAACAGCGCCAGGACACCTCAGGGTAACCGTTGCGCTTTATAAATTAATTAACATAACATAACATAACATACGTGGGATTTGATTAGAACTTCTATAGAATGACAGTAATGAAAACAAAGTAGGACTGCTTGAGTAATAACACCAACAATAAGATTTGTGTTCTTCAAATCCTGTGCTTCACGAGCCCAACATAGGGGTAGCAAGACCTGTCTCAGGGTTGCAATACAATACAATACAGAATAATACTACGCTCTGAACCCCATTATCATCCAAAAAATGAATACGAAAGATCACTATAAAAGCAAAAATATGTTATTTTGAGTTGGGTAGCCAGCTGGTGATCTGGTTGTGCCTTTACGATTCCAGTGCTTATTGGCTTTTTTGGCACTGGAACATGGGGTGATATTCAACTTCTGGGTTTAGTCCACCACTTTTGAGCCAGGACTTTCCCTTTTCTGGATGGGTGCCCTACTGGGTGATTGATGCTGGTTACATTTGTTAGGTAGATCTTCATGATGTAAGGACTGGGACAAGGAAGAGATGAGTAAGTAATGCCTCGAGCATTCACTCATAGTCATATTGCTGTGATGCTCTTTTTCGGTCCTTTCCTTATGACTCCCGCACCCTCCCTACTGAGAACCTTTCTTTGGTCGCGGTCTCCTGGGTTGTTTTTTTGTAGTTGCCTCAGGAGGATTCTTGGTGAAAGTGATACTTTACAGACAGGTGTAAATTGCGAGGACTTTAAACATGTTTCTTATTTGGAGGTATGGGAGAGTCTGTCTCCCTCATGTGAATACAACTCATCATGTAAAGACTGGGACAAGATAGAATAATTAGAGTAATGAGGTCTCTGGTAAATGTCTTAAATGCTGAGCCATCTGCTTTGTTAGCATTCTATGAAAGGACTTCCCAACTGTAGGAGTAAAGTATGTGGTAAGCAGAAATAATCATGTGGTAGATCGCTTATGTTACGCTTCAAAATATTGCTCATTTTTTAGTACAAATGCTAACTGGACCATGGCCCTTCAGGAGGTTCTGCTTATCCCCGCTGTCACTCCCTGCAAGAGTTCGCTCCTATTCCTTTGGAGGAGTCGCTCACACCCTTAGAGCATGTAAATCTGGGTCACCTGATGACCAGCACCCCCTCACATTCTTGTCTCCAACAGCGCTGCAATCAACCCCTCCATAAATTGGCTTTTAAACCTGTCCATTGAGATGGCCACAGCCCCCAACAGTTGGAAACAGGCTAAATTACTTCCTCTCCTAAAATGCCATCAGCTGACAAATCCAATCTTTCTCATTTCAGGCCAATCTCTTTGCTGCCATCCTTTGCCAAGATATTAGAGAAGTTCATTTACAGGCAACTTTCTGATTTTTTAAAGCAGAACAAACTGTTACTCTTTTCGCAGTCGGCCTTTCGACCTGGCTTCAGGACCAAAATTACTCTGCTGGAGGTTGCACACACCATTAAGCTAGCGGTGGATCAGGGGAAGCAGGTGGCCCTGATTCTCCTCAATCTATTTGCAGCTTTTGAAACTGTTTCGCACCCTATACTTCTACAGCGCCTCGCTGACATAGGCATCTGTGGCCCTACGTTGGCCTGGTTCCGCTCCATCTTGATAGGTAGATATCAATCAGTATGTATGGCTCCATTTACCTCGAAACCTAAACCTCTGGACTTTGGGGTAAAATCTTGCGGTGTACAAATAGTTTCATAGACTGATGACACACAATTGCTCCTCACTCTAGATAAAAATGGCCCCAATGCGCTGAGCACTTTTAAGAAATGCATTTAAACAGTATTTCAATAGATGCGCATCAGCAACCTACAATGCAATGCCACCAAAACTGAAATGTTGCTCTTCGGGATACCACCTCCCAGCTGGGAAAATGACATCTGGCTAAATGGTGTCCCTCCTCCACCAGCCCCTGGCACTGTGGATCGCAATTTAGGGGTGAAATTTGATAACTTTGCCACCTTCGCTCCCCAGATGGCCAGTGTAGTGAGATCCTGTTTTGGACTCCCAAAGCTTCTAACTAAGCTGCTTTACCTTCTCCCTCTACCGCAGCAGAAAACAGTGTTTCAGACCCTGATCACCTCATGGCTAGACTACGCCAGTTCGCTATATTGGGGTTTACTGGCTTATCTCCAGAAGAGACTAAAGCTTGTTCAGAATGCTGCAGCATGGCTTATGTTGAAACTCTCTAGGAAAGTCCCCATCCAACCATACCTGAAAGAACTACACTGGAGTCCTATCAAGGAACGTGTGAGGTTTAAAGGATTAGTCCTGACATTTGGAGCTTTGGATCACTTGGGCCCTCAGTATCTGTCTAATAGAACCCCTCCTTACCAACCTACCAGATCACTCCGTTCCTCAATTTCTTTGTTGGTGGTGATTCTACAATTTAGAAGGAAAAATTGGGGTAACAGTTCCTAATCTTACCTGACTGCTAGGGATTGGAACGCTCTCCCGCAGCAGCTCTGTGCCACAGAGAATATCCAGGCTTTCAAGCATCTTCCTAACACTTAGTTCTTTGGATAGATAGATAGATAGACAGATAGATAGATAGATAGATAGATAGATAGATAGATAGATAGATAGATAGATAGATAGATAGATAGATAGATAGATAGATAGATAGATAGATAGATAGATAGATAGATAGATAGATAGATAGATAGATAGATAGATAGATAGATAGATAGATAGATAGATAGATAGATAGATAGATAGATAGATAGATGGGTAGATGGGTAGATAGATAGATAGATAGATAGATAGATAGATAGATAGATAGATAGATAGATAGATAGATAGATAGATAGATAGATAGATAGATAGATAGATAGATAGATAGATAGATAGATAGATAGATAGATAGATAGATAGATAGATAGATAGATAGATAGATAGATGGGTAGATAGATAGATAGATAGATAGATAGATAGATAGATAGATAGATAGATAGATAGATAGATAGATAGATAGATAGATAGATAGATAGATAGATAGATAGATAGATAGATAGATAGATAGATAGATAGATAGATAGATAGATAGATAGATAGATAGATAGATAGATAGATAGAGGCAGCAGCCTTGACTTTCTCCAAGGTTCCGAACTCTAGGTTCCCCTGTTCATGAGCCACCTCACAAGGAGGTAGAAACCACCAAGAACAAAGAGATGGAAATATTTTTTTAATTGATCCCAGTCACTGGCGATCGCTTCAGCCTCATTCCTGTTCATCATTTTAGACCTACTGTGCCACTCTAGACAGAGAGAACCCAATATGCACAGCGGTGTTGGCCCTCCTCCTATAGCAGCCCTCAGGCCCACCCTGCCAGGGAAGGTCACCTCTATACAGGAACAGAAGTAACTCCACAGCAGCTTCAGTCTTCTTGGGCCTCATCAGTGTAATGCAGCTGTAATCTATGTCACAGTGAGCCAGAGACAGAAGCAGGCACGGATCGCACCAACCTGATGGAAGAATTTCCCCTTTCGCCTGAGTCAGCTGATGACTGAGGTCATGCAGGCACTAGCAATTTAGTGCATCAGTATGTAGTACAAAGTAGACATGGAGGGAGTGAGGCTGAGGACTGGTTGTTGACCCACCAGCTCAGAGGTAGCATAAGCCTCCCTACTGCTTTTACCTGAGTCTCTGCGAACCCCGGGAGTTACCCCTGTGGATTTCTGAGGTCAGAGGAGTCTGACATGAGTGCTATGGGTGCAAACTCGAGGTAATAGATTTTTGGCCACTGAAACCACAACGTTAATGGGTAGAATTGCTATTTATTTGATTTGAATGATAAGTTTCCGCTAGTGTATGTTTTTAAGAGTCAAGCTGAAATATTCTCAACAACTGGCTCAGAAACAAAGACCAAATGACAAACACCCTCCCATATACATACATAGGGCGTGTCACACACACAGATACTCCATAGGGGCGGCTCCACCGCTAAGATGGAGGAGCGTTGCCCCACTGCTCTAAGAGCAGAGCAAAGTAAAAATAAAATAATAACAGATTGTTATTATCATTTTATTTTGAGTCTGCCTGCAAGCTCCATGTCAGGGCAGGAATGGGCTTGCGTCATGCCAGCAGAGGGAGAAGTGGTGGCTGCACCATAAGTGCACATGACGGTTTGGCCGGCTGTCTTGAGCTGGCCAAACCGTCATGCGCACTACGTATGTTCTCCACCAGCTGTATTGTACAGCCTGGGTGACGAACATGCATAGACTCCCAGTTTCTCTCTGAGTGCCGAACCATGGCGCTCAGACTAATCACAAGGCTGCTGTAATTGGGAGCCTGGGTGCTTCCGTTCTGAGAGAGGAGGACGGAGGAGTGGCAGCAGCGGAGTTGTTCACAGGTAAGTCTTTCTTTTTCTACTCCCCGCCAACTTCCCCTACCAGCTTCCACTGCACATTAACACCACAAGCACAGAGACATATTTTGCTTATTGTAAAATATATGAGGATTCCAATGAGCCCACTGTTGGCTTGCTGATGGATCATCTCATGCATGGCCGCATGCCTTGAGTGTGCACGTACCTTGATTAGGTGCTGTTTCCCATCTTCATAATGAATCTCAACGTAATCCGAGGCCAGCAGGTCACTGTCGGAAAGAGAGAGAAGACAGGGATAGACCATCAAATGTTTGTAACATTATTACAAGTTTTAAGCGGTCTCTGTCATTTCTATGGCACAGCCTGGTACAATGTCTTCTCACAAAGGGCAATTCCTACCAAAGTTAGTTCAGCGACAAGCATTCACTCCTGGCACATTTACATATATTTATTTTGTATTTATATGAATTTGTTCAAGGACACATTTGGAGTGTCCATAAATGCCCTGTTCGCGCCCAACACCACCAATGCGTAACCCACCAATGGCAACAGCTGCATCCAGCAAAACCAGACCCTGTTGTCTCAGCCTAGGAATAGGTTTTACTTACTTTTGCATTCCCTACGAGTATTTGCACTTTCCTGAATGTTGTGTTTTTTCAGTCCAACATATTACTCATGAGTAGTGTGCAGTGTTAAAAGAGTGACTCCTATGCAGCTGTGTGAGTTCAGGTTGTGGGTGGGCAATGATTCAGAGCTGTGCAGCTTCAGTGGGTCATAAAGGGTTTCGCAATGCATGCTCATCCAATCCTTGGCCTCTCTGCAGACCTCACAAAGCATCTGTCAGGTGTGCTGATTGTAATTGTAATTAAATGTGAATCTGTGTGAAGGAGGTGCACAGCTTTTAAAAAACTTACAGGGCGAAAGTTAAATAAAATGCAATGCATATAGGTGAGTGAGTGCATTGCACATGGGTGAACTGGTGAAGTGGAGGACATGGAAGGAAATACTTTCAGGAAAGATTGAACATAGGGTGCTGTAGATGAAAGAGATGAGTTGTGAGATGTGGAGATTGAGTCTTTCAGAAAGCTATGAAGAGAAAAATAGTGTGAACATCTAACAAAGAGACTCCAGTAGAGAGTGGCGTGAAGAGAACGGGAGGGATTCAGTCATTCTGAAGCTCTTGCCTTTAAGGTCTTGCCTGAGCCAGCGCATGCGCTGCTCTGCGAGACATTTAGTATGCGGCTTTTGAAGGTGCCACCACAGGCTTTTGGTGGCCTCAAGCTTGCGTGCACACGAGCGTGCACACGCGCAGCTGACATCTGTCTTTCCTCTGTCACACAACTCCCGCTTCTCCCCCTCCCCCACCACAGATCGCTTCTCGCGGCCGCTCGAGCGCACGGCCAATGCTTGCATCGCTCGCCGCGCTTGATCGCGATCACTTTCGCGGCCGCGCAGCCGTGTCACTGGCACGGCCAATGCTTGTTTTTTACAGAGTTTTATATAGTGCGAACTTGACCCGAATCGGGTATCAGAGCGCTTTACATAGCACCAGTTGTGTTACATGTGGCAATGTTCGCTGTACCTCGCATGCACAATAGTAAGTTTTAATCAACACCCCTCCATTGTATCTCAAAGTATATTCCCATATTATCTACATATAAATCTCAATTCAGATATGAATTTCAGCTATTCCACATCAAAACTGAAGCCTTCCTCAGCACATATTAATTTTGGGGGTGCTCAAAATTTACAGCCTTTTTCTCAATAGGGCGCATGTGGAGTATGTTTGTTATGTTCATAAATTCAAAGACTTCAATCTACGATAGTTCAGTTTTTCATTAAATAGGGTCACAATATTTTATGTCTCTTGGTTACTCTCGCCTTTTCCAGGGCTCGCGGTTGTGAGGTTTTGGGCACTTGTCAAGGTGCCAATCACATCGGCAAAGGGGAGCGTTCAATTGTCAATAAAAAACCTTTGTGTGCATGAAGGACCCGCTCTTACACGGCTTTGGGTGAAATCAAGGAATGATGCGAATGAGTTATGGATATTGAACCCTTTTTGCCCTGACGAAGTTCACACGCGGCGAACAAGATGTTTTGGCTGTTTGCTGTAACATTTGGAGTCTTGTTTTTTGTATCCACGAACAAACATAAGGAAGGTGTAGAACACATACAATTTGGAATAGGATTTCTTTAAATGAACTTTGGTTTATCGGCGCACCACCATTTATATATAATTTGACCAAAGGGCTGCACCTTTAGCAACAGGTGCCGAGGGGGGTGCATGCACCAACGATCACAATTGTGGAAAGCTAATAATTGTGACAAGGAGGAGGTGCGCTATTTCTGAAGGGCTTGCTGCTCTCTTCTGTGTTTTTACAATATTTTATGTCATGTCAATGATGTTTATCACTTTTATAGTGCTATCCTATTCTTTTCTCAATCAATATATTTATATCCACCCAGAGTATAGTGCTTTGCAGCCTAATTTATACCTCAGTGGTTTCTTGTCAAGAAAACTCTTCGATTCAAAGGCTCCTAGTGTTTTCCATTTTACTGCTACTCCACTTTTATATGCTCCTGTTGCCTCTGTCTGCCATAACTTGTACCCGTCTGGTGCATAGACAGGTACACCTTCCTTCCTTCCCTGCTGCTATGCAATTGCTAGCCGTATCCTACGTAGTCTGACCTTCACCTACTGTAGCGTCAGGTTCCATGGGACACACAGATAGAACAGTGCCAACAGTTCCACTCTACCCCTCACCTCACCCCTCCCCCTCCCCGTCCTGACAACCCGCCCAGTGGGACCTGGGAGTCTTTTCTTTTTCTTTCAGTCGTCTCACTTTTTTCTTGGACCAAATCCATTTTCTCTCAATTTGATTTTCTCATATTATGGAATTCGAGACATTTGATGTGGAATGATTGGAATTCTAATCAAAAGATGTATACGAGTCTCTGTGTACCAAATCTCACTAGGAGCAAAAGAATGACAAGCCTTCTTTGGGAATAATGACACTGACGCTCTTACAAATGCAACAGAGACCATTTTAAGATGGTGACAGAGTGTCTTAATGATGGTGTATTCATTCTGAAACTATGCAGTATTGCCAAAGGTATAATTAAGTCCTAACATAGCAGAAGGCCCATGACTCGTTGGTGCTGCTGCTAATAGGTAGTTAGGGAGAGGAGCTGCTGGGTAACACTTGCCACCAACTTTAGTTTAGTAGAACTGTAAATCCAGATGTTACTGTTATCCCCTGTAATGATACTGAATTAATCAAACTTGGAAAGAGGAAGTGATAACTTGGCTTCAACAAGATTCAAATTTACGGCTTATTACAAGACACAGTGTCAGCAGCAACAATTTAATTTACTGATAGAGATGGAATTGTTCTGTGTTCTGCCATAATGATTAGAACAATCTATCTTCCATTGCACTGTATTAAAATAATTTGATTTCCATGTATGAAAGGATTATAAGATACTCAATTTCATGGGTATAGTGAATGATTTTCTGAACTGTGTGATCAGTACGGAAAAAAGAAAAGGTTTCTTCTGGGATTCTGTAAATTGGGTACATCAGAAATGGGACAGAGTCAGGAGGGTGTAGCTAATGAAAACCTATGGATGACTAATGCTGACTAATGTTCTGTATAGACAGTTCTATCCTCTCTGCCATCAAAAATGAACACTTACTAAAGTCCCATAAACATTAGCAACGAGGAAAAATGTGACAGTAAAGCTGTTCTGGTTTACTTCATTGATCACAAACAGTCTACATTTTAAGATAGCCGGGCAGGTTAAGCATTAATTTAAGGGCTCCAAAAAGCAAAGCGGGAGTCTCTAAATGGGCTATGGCCATAAGAAGACTAACAAGAATTGACATAGCCAATAGGTCTCACCTTTGGGACCTTATAAGTGTTTAGTTATCCAGCACAATATCCTTGGTGCAACAACATTAAGTGTTGCATGGCTAAACACTTATAAGGTATATAGTGTATACAAGCTCCACCCACTCTCCACCAATCATTTTCATTGGTTGGTGTCTTAAATGGTGACTTCCAATTGGCTGTAGGCTTGTTAGTCCCTCCTTTGTGTCCTTCCACGGCTATTGGCCCCTTTACTGCACAGACTACTTCAATGCCTTCTCCCCCTCTACGATTACATTGCCAATGCTTGTTTTATTTGTTTCTCCCGTCCCCACTCTCATCTGCTTTGCCAATGCTTGTATTGCATTGCCAATGCTTGTTTTATTTTTTTCTCCCGTCCCCACTCTCATCTGATTTGCCAATGCCAATTCTTGTTTTATTTGTTTCTCCCCACAATGCTCATGCTCGTTTTATTTGTCTCTCGCAACTCTCATCTGAGATTTGTTTAATTATTTTTGATTAATACAGCCCACTCCACGGGACCTTTTTATTTATAATTAATACAGCCCAAGCCGAGGATCGAACTCTGCTCTTCAGCTCCAACGTCGGCAGCCTTATGTGATACGCCACCTCCCTGGCTTCAAGACAAGCCCCTTAAAGGGGTTTATCTATGTTTCCATTGCGTGCACTTTACAGTGCCCCTGGGGCACAAGCACGGACCTACTACAGTGCTTCTCTATCAGAATGCACTTTGCGCGGTCCCCCCCCGGGCACAAGCAGGCATCCACTTCAGGTCTAAGCAAGCGTGTGATGAGTGGAAGCGTGTGTGTGTGTGTGAGTGCGCACGCGAGGCTGCAGGAGTAGACGGATGTCGAATTTCACGATCGCAAGGGGGAAACACTCATTACAACGACTGTATTCACGCGCTGCCTTTGCAACTCGGCTTTTACATCGCGGGAGGCTTAACACCGCAGGTTTTTAGATCGCGTGAACATTTACTTCGGTAACATTTACAACGCAAGCAATTGTGTCGGATTAAACATTTTGCTCACCGATGAACATTATAAATCGGCGTGTTTTCACGCGTGCGCATGCCCATCAAACAGCATTCTGCACTTTCTCTACAATACTGTGTCAATTGGCTCGGATTAAACATTCTGTTTACCGATTAACATTATAAACTGGCGTGTTTTCACTCTGGGAAACAGTTGACTTGTATTCGTCTCTGTGGAGCAGGCTTCACATTTTCACAGAGATTTCGCCCGGAAAGCATTTTCAGACGTGAGGAGACACGGATTGTCAGGTATGCAAATCGGCGTGTTTTCACTCCAAGAAAACAGTTGACTTGTATTCGTCTCTGCGGAGCAGGCTTCACATTTTCACTGAGATTTCGCCCGGAAAGCATTTTCAGACGTGAGGAGACACGGATTGTCAGGTATGCAAATTGGCGTGTTTTCACTCCTGGAAACAGTTAACTGGTATCGTCTCTGCGGGGCAGGCTGTACATTTTCACAGATATTTTGCCCAGAAAGCATTTTCGGAAGTGAGGAGACACGGAGTGTCAAGTATGCAAATCGGTGTGTTTTCACTCCGGGAAATAGTTAACTGGTATCGTCTCTGCGGGGCAGGCTGCAGATTTGCACAGAGATTTTGCCCAGAAAGCATTTTCGGATGTGAGGAAACATGGAGTGTTAAGTATGCGTTAACATATATGTAATTTGGCATTTATTCATACTTCCCTTAATCTTTTACATTATACTGGCCTGCCCTCTCTGTGAACCTAATGTTGAGAAACTATTAGTAGGCGCCTGTGTTTTTATAGATTAGCAGAAGGTCATAGTTCTAATTCAGCCTTCAGCTGCTAAAACATGACAAGAAAATAAAGCTCTTGATAGGCAGCGATTTGCGCAGAAGAAGAAGGAGGAATGTGCTTTTTAAAGACAAACGTAAAGATTAACCCTTTGTGTTGTTGGATGAATGTGATCCATGCGACGGTTTGGTTTTAACTTGTCTCGTAAATGTTGCAGAAGGGTCTTGGTATTGGTACAAATCAAATATCGCCCTCAGAAATGTGCACAATATATAGAACTTGTCAGCGTTTTTTTTTAAATTACTGGCATCAAATTTGTTTCCATGAGTTATTAACACAAAATTCCTCGGGCAGTGAAAGTTGCCTAGGATGTTTACAGAAATGTACTGGAGGGGTGTAATATTACAATTAACGTTTGTACTACTTTAGAGACAAACAGATGTCACGTTATGTTTTCCTTTCTTGGCTGTTAATAACATTTTCTTAGCAGTTGTTCACTAATTTATGACGCATTCAAAATCAAATCCAAACTAGAGCTGTAGCCCTGGTCATTTATTCATAGAAATAATGCCAGTCCTTCTAGGAATGATGCTACCAGTTTACTCATTGAGTGGAGTACCTGTGTAACTGGCTGAGATTGTGGGAGGCAGGGGTTATTAGTGCCATTAGAAAGGGGAGAAGTTGTATTAAGCATGTGCCTGTTTGACCACAACAAACAATACCCTGATCGCTTCCCGGGAATCTTCATTTCTAACAGCAGCAGGTGAATACATTTATAGTAATACCACTGACAGTAACAGAACTAAATCAGTGATCTAAGTAAGATCATCTCATTTTGTATTGACAATCTGACCTAGAATGAAGATGACTTATTACAATTCATATGTATTCACATATATTTCAATTAAAATAAATGCAAGAATATTATATATGAGAGGAAGTACCTCCTGGGGGCGTGGCCAAGATGGTGGGGCAATACGACACACATTTCCAATCTCTGTCAGGCTGATTTAGCAATTTACGATCATGCTGCTGCCCAAGGATCCAAACAACATCAACAAGGTCCCACTGGAGCAACCCACATCCGGCGACAAATAGTGGGTGCTGCAATGCTGCATTCTGGCACAAATTGGAGGAGAACCTGCCCAGTGCAAGGCGATCAACCCAAAATGGCGGCTTGAGGCAGCGTCCCAAGCAATGGGAAAGTCAGTCTAGGACCCATGTGTTGAAGGCTGTCTTTTCCTCCAAGGGCATCTGACAGTGAGCTGAGGCATACAGTAACCAAACGGAAACAGCTCAAGAATGGAGGAGCCGGACCCAATACACCAGGGCTCTCACTTTACAGACCACAGCTCCTGGTGGGTGGTGACACAGGACTTTGATGACATAGCAGACAAGTGCTGCCAGAACGGGCTGCGCCACAAGAGACTCATACTGGCTGAGGTATGAGCTGTGGCCTCAGGTATGGGTTGGGACAAGGAGCTGCTGGTGAGGCTCCACATTACACTGGCACAGAAATCAGATACGCCCAAAGAACTCTAAACAGCAGCGCTCCTTGCAGATGCTTGTATGGCCTGTGGGATCCAGACTGAGAGGGCGAGCACTAAATCTAGTGCAGGCATATCTCACCCCAGCCAGGAACCAGTCATGATACCATAATGCCAATCAGGACCCACCAGTCATGCTAAGGGGAGCACCAACCCATTAACTCAGCGGTGCTGCTGACTCACCTAGATAAAGACTGTGGCCCAGGAGCATGGCAGACTGAATGGGCATAAGGTGGGGCTACGTGGTATCTAGTTACATGAATCAGGGGATCATTAAAAACAATTCACTCCGGATGACCCCCAGTAACCCATTAAGCTAGAATGGTGAACCAGTCCACAAATATAGGTAAAGTCAAAGCTCAAAGCACCACTGTCTGCTCCTAGCCAACAACTAGCCACAGTGCTTGATACTTGTTAGTGCTTGCTGGTGGAAGCACTACTGGCCCTCAGCTGTAGAAAATATGCTGGAGGCTAAATACTTATAAGGCCCCAAAGGCGAGACAGCATAGTTTACGAGCCAAAAAGATAAAACATTACGCGTTGTAATGGCGTGCGATATTTCTGTATACGTCCTAATGGATTGTGCTATAGGTTAAACAACATTAGCGTTGAAACGCCATGCGGTGGAAAATCGTGCGAAGTAAAAGTCTTTGCGATGTGGAAACTGCGTGCTAAAAGCACGCGTTGTAATGGTTTGCGATGTACTATCATACATCCTCGCAAGGCAACCCAGGATGTTTTACTTTTCTGCTGTCCGGGGGTCAGACACCAGTGCGGGGAGCCCTGAAGTCAGCCAGGAATGAGGGAGATAGGCAGGGAGGGGGCATTAAGTAGGGAACCCAGTTCGAGTCTCGCATCGGCTCAGCATCTTGAAATCCTGGGCCATTTATTTAATATCACGATGCCTAAAAATACACACAAATGAATTTGTTCTTGTGTGATGCAAGCAAGTAGTGCTCATATAAATTTCCAAACCTCCAGGTCGAGTTTGCGCTACATAGCCTAGCCCTTCCTTTATTTTTTACCAATTAAATTTCTTTTCCCAGAACGAGGCTTGGAACGCACTTCTCCTCCCTTGTAACGTGTCTGCCAGCTAGCTACAAGAGCATGCACTGCGGGTCTTTTCGGTTATGCGCAATTGTAGGGCCATTTGGAGCGTTACTATTGGACAACATCTAACATTATCTTCAAAACAAGAAAGTGCCGCTGGTGTACTTTGAACAGACTGTCCGAACATAATGCAAGCAGCTTATTGCAAACCCGGAGACTGTAAGTAATGTTTTTTTCCCACAGCTTCTGTAGGCTACAACAGATGTGGATTCAGTGTGCCTAACGGTGTTATTTTTCAGTCACGTTTTAATGTATTCATTAAAAAATATGGGACTGTTGTTTAGAAACAGAGCAGGTCAGGCACTCCCCAGATCTACACTTTAAAAGTTATATTGCTCGTAATTTGCTCTGCCAATCCATGCCTGCGTCTGATGTCGCAGTGTGGCTTTTATCATTTCCATTTTCTGTCTTTTTGTGCGACAACAAGGTGTGCCTTTTTCTGGCGTTTGAGAAGATTCGCACTCATGGGGCCGGTGCCAAGGAGTCGAACGGACCTAAGTACTTCAGAGATGGCATTGCTACAAATGGCCATGCTGGGATACTGAGCTGGACAGCTAGGGGCTATTTTTGGGAGCGTGGGCTTACCGGGGTGGGTGGTGCTGCATGGCAGTGGTATGAGGCACCTACGAAAAGGAAGGGGATTAAACCGAGTTAAAACTTCACAGGGGCTCCTGTTCGGTTGTTATCACATGTTATATGTATGCAAAGAATGCGTCACGTAGGGGAAAAAGGCAGACACTTTCCCAGAGGAATACACACTTGGGCTGGTGTGTGTCATTTGCTGCAGCCCTCTGACACCGGTGTCATTGCTGTTTGTGGTTTTATTATGTCTTGCTATACACTTAAACATGACGCCGGTGTGAGACCAGATTGGCGAAATTCTGAACCCATTGTAAAAACCTCTGAAGGAAGAATCCGAAAATTACTCGATAGCGTCTCAAAAGGGCCTGCGTGAGATTCTGCACTCCTGAGAATTTCCCTGGTACCCTTTTGGGAGTTCCAGTTAAAAGTGCATGTATTTTAAATACACTTAGGTTCGCACAGTGTAATATGCTAATAATTAACTAAAACCAGGATGCAAGCCCTTACATGTGCAGCTTGGTACAATCATAGCGAAGAGAACTCAGTAGTTTCCTTATATAAAGCAATTGTTACATGCAGTTTCTGAGGCAGTAAAGTGTTTTTCTGGCAAATTTCAGTGGTTTGAGCCAGACCATAGCTCTGTTTTAAAAAATAATTTCCAGTGAGAGCGAGAGAGAGGTTGGAAGCCGTTGGTTTAAATCCACTGAGCCATCTCAACCTCTCACCCCTTTGTGGCAGATGGAAAGTGTTCCACTCAGTTTGTTGCTCTGTAATTAAATGTTTAGGGGGGCATTCATATCGTGGTGTGCCGTAGCAACTGCAGGTTTTATGGTTGCACCTAGTTACAGGTTTGTAGAGAGTTGATTTGCACAGACCATAGAAACACGTAAAAGAGAAACCTGGGTTGGATACTTTGCCCACCTGTCGGGGCCGAGGTAGGGTGTTATGCAGGGCTTTAAGTAGGATAAAAAAAACTGGGGGGGGGGGGTCTCTCAAAGGGGCGTGGTCGATGTAATTAAGGACGTGGCTTAAAAACCGGTATGCTGAAAATCAATATTTAGCTTAGTGTGGCGCCTGACTGGTATTTTTCTGCTTCTGTCATTCTATCCAGATATATGATACAACAAGTGACATTACACCTCCAACAAGCCAGGGCTTTGGCTTTGCCAATGGTTGTTAGTTGCGTAAGATAAATAAGCAACAACTATGGCTTCATTGTATAGCATATTAAAAACGCTTCAGTTTTGAAATGGTGAGACTGTGAAAGAACTGTAACGAGTCTCTCTGGGTCTAAGTGTTCTCGTTTATTTGGAAACTTTTTATCTGTGCGAACTAAAATTAGTTTTTGTTGACATTTTCAAGTTAGTAAATGGAGGGTTATGTGTCAATGTGGTAAATCCATTATCCCTAATTATGCGGAAAATGCTGCATTTACAAAATTACATAATTCCAGTGGCGCTGGTTGTAACCTACTTGTTTTTGGCTTTTCTTGCCGCATAATTTAGTCAACCCTGATGCATGCTTTGTTGCTCCTAATGAAGGCAAAAGTAGGATGTCCCGCCTGGAGCAGCATTCGCCCTATGCAGCTCATTAACACTACATGCCAACCCAGCTACACAGTGGCACACCAACATCCCAACTGAGTTATTTACAGTGGCTTTGCATGGGTGTTCTCATGGCGCAAAGCGACAAAAAGCATTTAGTCGATTTACTGACCATTAAAAAGGCCTAAAAATGCAGCGTTCGGTGTGTATCAGCGCACAAGTGCTTGCGCAATCCTAGTAAATCTAGGCGCATGACCTAAGAAGCTTGACCGAGCAGAACAAGAAAGGCATGGGAGAGACAGGTGATTACACTGCACCTACTCACCTGTGAACGGACAGCTTTGCAATTAGGAATGCAAACCCGTTTGCTATATGGTAGTAAGACATCACAGCTTTAGTCTTCTAACGTGACTGATGACGGACTGTGTTCTTTCATAGCACCATTTTGTTTGTTTAAGGCTTTCAATGGTCTTAAGCACATAGCTACGTGTGAGGTTATGTCAGCACTGTGGACGTCAGTGTAATAACCTAATGTTGAATTTTCAGCAGTGGCATAGCAAGGGGTCAATGGGCCCTCCTGCAAACAGTGAAAATACTCCCTCCAACCAACCGCTCTGCACAGATTGTAGTAACACAGCCCTAGTTGGGGTTGATAGCCAACATTCCTGGTCTCCGGTGTCACTGCACCTGCTGCACTGTTCATAGATGCACCCCAGATTCTTAGCTCAATCAAGGTAAGAATGGTGGAAGGGAAGCTAAGCCAGACATTTCGAGCACAAAAATTGGATCAAATTAGTGAGTGAGTATTAAAACCCAGCCCTGTCACTATGCTGCATAGTTAAATACATATAAGATCCTAATGGCGAGACCGATTGGCATTGCCAATGCTTGTTTTCACAATGGTCACTTGACCTGTGAACCTACCCACTTTTTGCAATATTTTTTTGTTACAAATATGGTGGGTCCCTTTTTTCTTTCTTGCCCAATGCCATCTAATTTTACAATGGTCACTTGACCTGTGAACTCATTTTTGACAATATTGTATGTCAGGAATATGGTGGGGAAGTTCTCCCCTTTCAAGCGCATTCAGGGATCATGCCTGGTTGGAATTCACCTGCACTAGCAATTTCTCACCTGTGACGTTTTTTACCTGCTTCACCTAACATTTGTGTATGTATAATTACATACAGTTTTTTCTTTTTTTTTGGTTTGCAGGGTGATGCAGCTGCTATTCTATTTCATGACAAAAATGACATTCTTTTTAATTCTGTTTGTTTTAAAAATGTCTTGACTAACATAATCTTTTTTCACTATGACTGATGAGTTGACAGAAATATCTTTTGTGCCCTTTCTTTCTCCTATGTTGTTTTTTCTTTTCCCTCCACTGTGACTTACTGTATGCGTTAAATACTGTGCCACAATGTGTAGTTCCCAGCTTTGAAAAAGACCTCTCGGTCGAAACGCGTCAGCTGTTCAAATAAATTATTTTGGACCTACCTGGAGTGCAGGCTGTGTTCTTCTGATGCGGCGCGCGGCTGCATTAGCAAGGACTTCTTAAGCAAATATATATATATATATATATATATATATATATATATATATATATATATATATATATATATATATATATATATATATATATATATATATCTGCATACCTTGTCTCCTGTCAATCATCCACCCACCATACGAGCCTAGTGTGAGGCAAGGGGGCACAGGACCCCCGTATATATGAAAGAGAGCACCCACCTCCTGGCAGCGCAAGTAGAAGCCCGCACTCCAGATAGGTAAACCAATTATATTTTATTGGCTAACGTTTTTCAACCTGCTCGGTCTTTTTCAAAGCCATTGTGCGCCATTGTGTGTGAGCTGTCTTTTTAAAAAAAAAACATATATACATATATATACACACACACATATATATGTGTATATATATATGTATCCACTAAAAAAACAAAGTTTACAGGGTCGTTATAGTTAAGTTGCCGTTTTACCCACACAAAACTATAGAAATTCAGCAGTTATAATACTAGTTATACTTATGTTAAGATGTTAAGGATCTAAAACTTGTGGCATAATGTTGCTTAACGGTATGAGTTATAGTTTCTTGAGATAAGTATAACTATAACGCTGAATTTCTATAGCTTTGTGTAGATAAAAAATCAACCTAACTATAACGGCCCTGTAACGTGTTTTTTCAGTGAATTTATATGTGCTTTTTTTATAAAGTAATATATAATTACCGTAAGTTAGTACAACCAATGATGCAGCCAACTTCCCTCCCTCACATGCATTCCGCCCCAAGCCGCAAACGGCATTCAGCCGTGCACAGCAGGGGTTTGATGTGTGACTGGAATTTGTTTTTTTCTTAGTATTTTGGATCCACTGATACCTCGCGGATTGACATTGGGTGGTGGCACTGAGCCCGGAGGCAGATCTATGGATCCATGTTTGGGCCCAAAAATAAAAATTGGGCACTGTTTTTGTCCTAGACCCCTTCATGTCTCCTATGGGATCAGGATACCTATATCCTGACATCTTATGTTAGTTTTTACTTTTCTTCCCCCCCCAACCAGTCGGACCTAGAAAGAAAATGGTGGCTGCAACTTTTCTTTCAGGTTGTGGCCAGCAAATCAGAGCCTTGCTTTTCCCCCGGATCCGCTGATCCCTCGTGGGTAGATTCAAGAAGCATCCGTGTCCCGTAGATATCTATATTTTTTCCTGTCATATCTCCAAAAATATTGAACAGATTTACAGCAAATTACAAAAAGGGCTTTTTCTAGACCAACATCAAACTTCCTACCAAATTTGGTGTAATTCCGTTGAGTGGTACGCACTGTAGCCGTGTCTAAAAATGGCAAAATCCCCATAAACATTGCATGGTGAAAAATCACCTTTGGACTCCTCGTTTTTCTCGGCCCCCACTTAACGAATCACCCCGCAACTTTCCAGACAGCAGCTAAAGTAACTAGTGGACTACTTTTGAAAATTTCATGAAGATTCGTCAAATGGCATTAAAAGTTATTGGCAAACAAAACAATGCTTCATCTGTGGGAAAAGTTGGTCTTAACTATAACTACCTACTGGCTATCGCCAGTAGGATATATATATATATATATATATATGTGAGCAAGGTTGCATGTCTGGCGGCCGAAATGCATCATTTGGACCTCTGATGTGTGATTAAACAACACTCTCTATTGAACATTGCCTATGGAGTCTGTATCCAGTGTTGCGCCGTTCCTGTGGATAGTTTAAGCTCTTGGATTTCGTTGTGAATATATATATATATATATATTACCTACTGGCGGTCGCCAGTAGGTAGTTATAGTTAGGACCCCTTTTCCATAGGAAATCCGCAACATTCTATTTTGAATAACTTTGGCACCGGTCGATGAATCCTCGCGAATTTCTCAAAATAGGTGGGGCGCTACGCTCCGCTCCTACCCTGAAAGTCTCGGGGGGATTCGTCAAGCGGGGGCTGAGATAAAAGGGGGGTCCCAAAACGCGTTTTCCCATGCATTTTTCCATAGGACCTTTAGACAGAGCTACAGCCCGAACGGCTGAACAGAATTACTAGAAATTTGGCAGAGAGGTAGTCCCTATGTCAAGGAAGTGCCTTTTGTAGGTTTGGTGTAAATCTGTTCAGTAGATTCTGAGAAAATAGCCTTTAAATCAATATATATATCTGAGCCCGCTTACGGTACGCTTACCGTACGCTTACCGTACGCGTACGGTGGCGTGCGCGAGCGCGATTCTGATTGGCTCTTAGATCTTAGTAAACATTCGAATCGGCCGAAACCAGGAAGCGGCGTCCGCCATTTTGTCTCTCGCACTGAGTGTTATTTATCAAACATGATGCCCAAAAACATGTTACGGGGCTGTTTTGACAACTCCCTCCCACATAGTCATGTTGAGGGAGTCCCCAAACATCCCCCAAGAGCAAAAACGGTTTTATTTTTTTTTCGGCAATTTCGCCGAGTACGCTTACCGTACGCTTACCGTAAGCGTACGGTAAAAAATAGAAATAAAAAAAACACTATCCACACTTACCCCACCCCCTGTGCTTTTGGTGGCCGTACGCCACCAAATGTACAGGGCTTAGTACATCAGTAAAAAAACTATATTTTGGCAACATGAAATTATAAAATCGAAATAAAAAAAACACTATCCACATTGACCCCACCCCCTGTGCTTTTGGTGGCCGAAGGCCACCAAATGTACAGGGCTTATTAAAGTTGATAAAAACCGTGCACGGAACGCACTGCGTTAAGTGGGCGCGCACGCCTCGAATGGCGTAAAGTAACTTAGCATTTAAAAAACCGTACAAATTCACTGAAAAAACCATAGGTTTCACACACGTTATAGTTAGGAATTAGCATTTAAAAAACCTTGCAAATTCACTGAAAAAACCATAGGTTTCACACATGTTATAGTTAGCGGAAATTTTACTGATAAAAAACCAATGAAATTGCCCCGTTATAGTTAGTGCTGGCAACTATAACTCACGCGACCGCAATCTTCTGCTGATGACATATGTGTCTTTATAAAAAAAAATATTTGTAATATATGTATAGCTAAAAATGTATGGAAGAAGACATGGGCAAATAAGTGTCTAAATACAGTATTAGCATCAGCAGAGGATTGCGGTCGCGTGAGTTATAGTTGCCAGCACTAACTATAACGGGGCAATTTCATTGGTTTTTTATCAGTAAAATTTCCGCTAACTATAACATGTGTGAAACCTATGGTTTTTTCAGTGAATTATATATATATATATATATATATATATATATATATATATATATATATATATATATATATATATATATATATATGTATATACATTTATATATATATATAATTCACTGAAAGAAACTATGGTTACAAGGACATTATAGTTAGGCTCAGATTTCACTCGTACAAAACCAGTGACAGTGAAATTCGGCAGTTATAGTGACCTCAGCTAACTATAACTTACATGTCCGCAATGTACTGCTTATGACCTCACTGACCATGCGACTCCAGGGCGACTCCCGCTGAAAATACAAAAAAAAGGATTTTGGGGCCCTGGGGCTTCCTAAGGGTCCCTGTGGGACCCCTTCCACCAAAGAGGCCTAAGTGGTCAGGGTGTTTCTACCCTGCCCCCTTTTCTTTTTTTAATGTTTTTTTTCATGTGACTCTGTTTTACTGCGTCACAAGATGTCTGCCAACACTTCTAGGTTTGAAGTGTTCGCAGCTAATCAGATCTCACCACGAGATCGGGAGGGATTGCGGATCCTCCACATCCCCAGATATACAACTGGAAGTTTCTTTAAATATCTCCAAGACTACTGAACAGATTTACACCATTTAACAAAAAAGGCGCTTTCTGGACCAACAGCTACCTTCCTGCCAAATATGCCAATATATATATAAAACACACCTGGCACACTCAAGGTTTTTGAGCAGAGACATTTTAAGGCATGGGAAAAGGGGGCAATTGCCCAGTGACCCCACCTTCCTAGAAGCCCCTGGGAAAGTGAGCTTTCTCGTCATCACCTATCTATCTATTTCTCCATCTCAGCTTTTCACCTATTATTCAATATTGTTTTGGGATCATGGGTCTTGAAACCCAGGTTTATTAAAAAAATAGTCTTGAAAATGTCGGTTTATTAAAATGTGTAAAAATGGCATCTAGCTAATTATTTGCACTTGTTGAGATATTCTCTACATACTGTGTGGTTAGTTTTCCACAGTATTTGGTCACACAGTATTTGGGATGTTTCTGTAGGATATCCATCAATGCCCTCAAATTAAATACCCTAGAGAAGCTCGAGTTACTTATTGTGAGGACTATCTTTCCTTGCCAGTAGGTGATGGGCTGGGAAGCTTTAAATGCCTTTTGTGAGGGCTTCATATTTAACATCAAGTTGTATAAGCAAAGATTATATGCAGGTAGTATTAATCTCTGCGATTTACTGTTTCCTTACTTACAGCAATTATTTTACTGTCAAAATAAAACCTGTAGTTGATAAAAAGTTGAGGACTAAGGGTGATATAATTTCATTGCACCTTCTGTCATGTGACAAGTCCAATGATTCGGTAAATTTTTTTAGCCTTGTTTTAGGCCTCATGACGCCGTGAATTTATGTTTTTTTATTACGTGACCTAATTGATTGTTCAGATTAAAGTATTTCATTGCTTAATTTGTTATCACATCTGCAGTGATAATCAGTGATGAAGGTAATGACAATTTAAGTAGATCACAATATAAACTAATCTGACAGCTCTTTAACGTGTATTATGGTATCCCACCTCAACTGTAAGGTTATCGACATCACAAGCATGAAAGGCTGGGTTCGACATGACCTCACTAAAATCAAGGGACTCAGTTACACAAACAGAAATCTTCAGCAGAGTCTCACCCACTGAGCTACCTTGCCCTAGTGTTGGCTCGGAAATGACTATACCTACTACAACTGTGTGTCCTTTAAGCTACCTAAAATGCAATTGATCCCTTGGCTGCAGCACAACACAGAAAAGAAAGAGGCAGAACTAGGAGTTGGTGGGTTTAGTTATTGTGGGGCATATTATCAAGGACGGCGTTAAAATTATTGCCGGTTTAGCAGCAGAAAACTGCCGCTAAATCAGCGATAATGGGCTTGATAATATGCCATGGAGAACATGGACTCTATTGGAATTCTCCAGGGCATATTATCAAGCCCATTATCGCCGCTTTAGCAGCAGTTTTCTGTCGACCGGCGATAATTTTTAACGCCGTCCTTGATAATATGCCCCTGTATTTACTCCAGTGTTTGTTTCAAACGCTTTATCTGCTACCAAGTGATCCAGGCTGATGACTTTCCATTGCTCTGCTTAATACAACCGTAGGCATGTTACCCAGTTCCAAAGACGCCTTAGCATTACTAATACATAACAACGCAAGTGTTGATCACTGTGGGTTTCACACATAATGACTAGAAGTATTTTTTTTGCTTCTCATAATCGATTGCAAAACATAGACAACTGGTCTACGAATTGGACTTCTCGCAGGGATGTTTACACAACCTAATGAAGCCTCAGAGGAAATAAGGTGTCACCTGCGCCTCAGACATCACGGAGGTACACCGCAGCACAACAGCGCGGTGCTTGTTTTTCTCTTTAACAAACACAGCACCTCTTTATTATGTGCTGAAAATAAAGGGGCCGTTGAGGTACACAGGACAGATGCAACTAGCTATCAGGGAGAAGTTGTACTATGACTTTATTAGGTCCCAGATTGGACCCCTTCTCCCGACCACCATGCAGCTGAATGCAGGAAATAAGGGTTGGGCCAGTTGCATAAATGTTTCCACCACACATAGCTCGTGTATTCTTTGCAAGTACTATGGGTTTCATGTGTGCTACACATAGACGGGTTTCTGTGTGAAAATCATATGTGAGGTAAACCCCCACACGCAGAAAAAATCTCAGGAGATACCAGCTCGAAGGGATGCTGTCCATGATGTTTCTGTAAGTTCAGAGGTCAATACTGCTTGAACAGTGCATGCGGTCATCGCACACATCCGGTTTCACAGTTCAAGAGAGGGACATTTCTCCTCTGTCTGGAAAAGGCGCGGGCTGACTAGGACGCGCCGCCATTATGGCGGTCGCACCAGTCACCGGCCACCCAGAAGGGGGAGGGAGACCGCGTCAGCGAGTGACGTGGCACTCCCCCCCACCCCCGCAACAACCAATATGTAAAGTGGATGTTTGTGCGCCGGAAGCACTCCAGTGCTTCCGGCGCAGAAACGCCCAGCTTGCGTCCAGGCTGACCGGTTTCAGCCGGTCGGCCTGGGTGCCTTCTTTTAAAACGAGGTGGTGTGGAGCAGAACAGTCTCTTGTTCTTGCTCCCCACAGATAGGGTCACCGGGCCGGCTGCGGTCCCGTAACGTTTCTTTCTTTTGCCCACCCACCATCCCCTAAGGCAGGTATTGTTTGAAGGTTTTGTTTTCCGGTTTGTGTATTGTGACTGATTATTTTGTCCCCTTTTTTCCAAAGTATTGGCAGGGAACAAAGCAATGGTATGCACAGCGATTCTGTGGTAATAAATAAAAGCACAACTTCGAATTTCTCTTTCAACTAGATATTGTCGTATTTAGAGTGTCTCTGGTCAGGCGGTAAGGTCATGATTGGTAAGCATAGTCTTCGGTCCTCAACGGTCAGCACCATATAACTCCAGGGGGTAGTGACAGCTGGTAGGTAGGTTGTCGGGGTGTGGGGGCCGGGGGAGTCATCCTTCCCAGTGGGCCTGGGGCCACCCCCGCACACGCATGTGCATTAAGGCGCCACTATGCAGAAGTCTGCAGCCCCCACGTAATGGAGTGTAAGGCACAGGGCGTAGGGGGGGCCCGGGGGAAAGTATCCATCCGATAAGCTGTAACCCCCTGCGCAACCTTATCAGGACACGGGGACCGGGGGAGCTGCCAGTCATTGACTTTGCCGTAGGCTCTAGATGGGACACGCAGAAAGTAAATACATGCATTGGTAGATATACGTTAGGAGTGTCTTGTGTATTAGACTGTGTTAAGGTTAGCCGTGGAATATCTGACTATCAAAATGTATCTGTACTTTCTGCGTAAAGTTTCTGTATATAATGTTTTAATTTGTTTTGTTAAATGTTAATAAATACGGCCGGGGGGGGATTACTCCCCACTAATCCAAAAAAGTAAAACTATCTGTGTGGTCTCACAAGTGTTATACTGAAGGGGAGGGAAATGTCATCCATAACCACAGGGTTGGTAGTTAGAGTAGGGGACATGGGTAAGTACCAGACCATATAGTCCTCTCGTATGAGAAAGGTAAACAGTTATTTTCAGCGTAAGGAAAACAGGCTAAGTAAGCAAGCTGCGGGTACTACAAAAATTAGGATATATGCAAAATGCACTCGTGTGATATGAATTATGCATAGACCTAGCAGGAGCCCACAATCATCCATTTTACCAAATATGAACCAACTAGATGACGAAATTAGATTGTAACCAGCCCAAATCAATACAACAGTTTGTAACTCCTTAGCAAAATCCCAGTTACCCAAAAGTGTGCAAGAGAGTGCAACCGTTGTACACAAACCCACATAAATATTAAGGGATCAAGATTCCTTCATAAGCACACCCTTTAGTAGCAAGTTCTCACATAGTGCTCAATCCAAGACAAGGCCACCAAGGGCAGTGCCAATACATGATGTTCTGGAAGTATTCCAGGATGTACAAAGGATGAAAGGGTACGTTCGGCTTACTTTACTTTGGAATTTGCAACACAATGGTGCTCTATATGTGTGTGCAAAATGTGTGCAGTTTCCTTTGCCGTAATTATGCAATATTTCAAAACATTATGCAAAATTATGTGAAAGCTAGCGCTTTATACTATATTTTAGTCCTCGCATCCATTCTGGACACGAGGACGCACTCCACACCAGACAAATAGCGCACACAAAAAAAAGAAACAAGTGCTGATAAAAAGAGCCACTCAATTCTGTCTCATGGTTCCAATGTTCCCACAATAAGATTTATTTCCGAGTGACCCTCAAGTAAGCCAAGCTGTATAATGGTTTAATTTTGAGAAATTATGAGTGAAAAGCAAAAAACAAAATGGCATAAATTACACAAATTACACAAGCATCATTTACCTTTCTGTTATCACTGCGAGGACTCTGGGGAGGCAGACAAACTGCATAACAGGATTTTGAAAAATGATTGTCTGATCTTACTCCAGCCTCATATACAGTAGGGTTTGTGAGCAGTGATAATCTGACTCCCTCACAGGGCGCTCATTCAATTCTCTGACTTGATTTATGCTTTTGATTTCTTCTTCTTTATTGACATTTTCATTGCTCGATTTTGTGCACTATTTACAGATTATGCTTTATGGAAGCAATACCGTGAAAGCAACTTGTCTGCACCTCCGACGGAGGAAGGATTGACAACCATGGGGACATATTTCCTTTTTTACGTTCATAACATGAGGTATTGATAAGGCAGGTTGAAACACAACATAATGCGATACAACATATTGTTCGAAAATCCGAGAGTACACTTGGACATTCAACCATATAAGGACATAATATACAATAATTACTTCTAGATTGGTATTCTAAGTGACAAAATGTATTTTAACAATTACCAGTTAGTGCCCTTTACCACAATTTTAATAAAAACAATATTATGCACAAAAATATGAGTTCAGCTGAACCTGAATAGCATGAAATTAGGACTAACATAAGGATAGGCTGGAATTCTAGAGTAGTTTTGAATTCTGGGGCCTTTAACCAATATCATCAGATATTACAGCCGGAAACATGGGCAAGGCCCCCTCAATTTCACATGCCTCATTCTTTTTCTTTAACAGGATTCCACATATTTCTACACAAACACCTATCTCTAGTACATGCTTAAGGCACCTATAAAGAACTATTCAGTGCCACTCTGACATGGTTGACAAATCATTCAAATCTAAACCCGAAGGGAGTCACCAGGGGCCTGCACAATATGTAGGACGGCTTTTGCGATGCCACCATAACTTTACCTTCAATGACCAATGGCTAGTTCGATTCAAAAGATGCACTATGGATGGCATAGCTGGGCCCAGACCCACGTGTCTCACTAACAACTTCCTACCTCATTCAGCAGTTTGTTCCCGTAAGGAGTTAGTTCAGAAACTTGTTACATAATCATTTAATATGTATGTAATAATAATCCACATTTGTAAAGCGCGAACAATCACCCGTAAAGGTCTCTAGGCGCTGGGGGCCGTCGGGAAGATTAAGCAAGCTATTGCCCAGAGTCACAGGATGCTGGGCTAATCTGCCTCCAGCGCCGGGGATCGAACCGTGATGGCCAGATTCCAGAGTCAGTCGCCCTGGCCGCAGCACCACACCTCTTCCCTGATATATGTCCGAATTATGGGAAGCGATGATGCAGCACCGTGCATTCTAGTAGATGGAGAAAAAGTACTGACAGTCGCTTGAGCTTGGCCAGATCCATAATCAAATAGGGTTGCACTTAAGTAATTTTTGAAGCCACAACTAATCATAACAAATAGCTACAATACTTGTCTTAGATCGACGAACAAAATGGATTGATGAAACTGAACTATAGTCTGTTTAACAACAATGCAGATAAGTTCCCACTGTATACATATGCAGTAGCTGAGACAAGGCATGGAATTAAGAGTACTTGATACCCCTTGGAACCAACTTGCTGGCTGCTAATCAGACCTCCAACTCTACATAAGAAACATTTAATAAAAGTGGCCCACTTAAGATTAAAAGTGTAAATATGTGACAATAGTAACGAGTCGGCCTTTCACCTTGTTGAAGACGGGCAGAAAGATACACATTTGTATGAAAAGGGGATATGCATGGTCCTGAAATGTTCTCAATGAGCAACCAAACCAGTTCATATCAACAATAATTTAGTCTTGGCACTAACAGGCAAAACCTTCTAGGCCAGCTGCATATGAATTCTCAACATCACAGGTACTGCTTTAAATGAGAAGAAGCTTTCACCAGCAAATTCACTGGAGGGGAAGGGAGGATTATTTCCACAAAACATACACTTACATGGCTTGTCCTATACATATGCAGGCACATGCATCAAAAGAAAAAACGGTCGCAAACGGGCAGATTCTCAGAATCTGCCCCTTTGCGACCGGTATTTTTGCATTTGGGATGCATCATCCCAAATGCAAAAATCGCAATTTTAGTAATCTCTAACTTGCGATTACTTAAATTGCGATTGCATTCAAGGAATTGCAAATTGAGACTCCTTAAATGCAATGCATTAAAGTAATAAAATTAGCGATTTCGCTAATAGGGGACGCAAATTACCATGAAGTTGAACTTCATTGTAATTTGTAAAACCTTTGAAAAATGCACTTTTGTGCATTTTTCAAAGTTTCATGTTGCACACACACATGCCCTTAGGGCATGTGTGTGCGCAACATATGTTCACAGGTCAATTTCAAGGGTGCAACAGGGTGTCCTATTGACACCCTTGCACCCTGAAATTGCATGCGCACTTTGCGAGTACCTATTGGTACTCGCAAATTGTGCTTGCAATTTCCCATTTATTCCTATGGGCCTGTAGGCCCATGAGAATGAATGGGAAGCTAGTCCTTATTTGCGACTCGCAATTTGCGAGTCGCAAATAAGGAATGTGTAGGAATCGCTATTATTATAGCGATTCCTACATGCATAGGATTTTGTGAGTCCTTAATTACGAATCCTTAAGATTCGCAATTAAGGATTTGCAAAATCCTGGCTTGATGCATGTGCCAGATGGTTAACTAATTTAATTAGCTAATGTATCATACTGAATACTGCAGGAAGGTATTTTACCTGTGTCTACCATGACCTTTAGGAGACTTTATTTCAAGTAAATTATTTTGGTACTCTTACAACTTTTTCTCAAAGTCTGCTGTGGGTGCTTGTCTCCGCAAACCCAGACTGAGCATGTTTAGCGTTCCAATCTAACCACTGATCCACCCCAACTGCTAAGCCCCACAAACCCAGCCCATGGGATACAACATTCTTGGACACTACCTTGAAGAGATTTTTCAGTCAGGTGTAGGTGCAGTCTCTTACAACAGAGAGTAAGTTACCCCACCTCCTCCAAGTAAGACTCAATAGAGACCACGACATAGACTTGCAGCGTTAGAAACAGAGAAAACATATATCCTGCACTGCCACACAGCATCACAGATTGTGAACGATCACCTAAGTAAATTGCATTTGAATGTCTTTGATTAGACATTTGTGTGTTGCCATTATCGCACAAGACCAGTGATGCATGGTTGTTATAAGGATCCTCGTCTAAAAACAGTTTTCATGAGTGGTGCATGCCATCCAACCACACATTCTAAAATGTAAGCACAAATATCTAGATTATATTTCCCAAACACCCAACTGCATATATATGTGACAAGTGCTGGCCAAAACGTAATATATTTATTTTTGCGCATTACATATAATTTTGATAATGTTTCCCTTAGATAAAAAAGGGTTCTCTAATCATCTTTCGACCATATAAAGGATCTAGGGACTGATACTGTTTCACTACCAATTAACACCAAAATTCTACACACCTTTATTGTTTGACATCTGTACTATTCAGGTGTGGCCCGTGCAGGTCCAGAGCGGTGGGGTGAGGTGGGAGGGGATTCGATAGACAACGGCAAGGGAAAATTAATTATTTATTTAATTTTCCCTCTGCGTCGTCTGTCGAATACCCCACTCGGCCCTACCGTCCCATCGCTCTTACCTGCACGGGCGCTCCCGCTACTGATTACATATTAAGCATAAACAAGTCTTCCTACTATCAAACGAGGAGGGGGTGACTCAACCATATATTCTTTATGATATCCAGAATTCCAAACCATATAATTGTTGCTATGTTTGCCTACAACAATGAAGTGATATTGTATCCTAAAAGAAAGATGTGCTATGCAGGCTAGTTTGGAAACTCATACACACATACACATGCACATACACTTATGAACAATCCTTCTGGGATGATATATGTAACACTGTGAACATACCCCAATATTTGCTTATCCTCCTGGGTATATGTGATGTGTTTGTACCACACCCCACTGGATCGAATATTAGAGGTCTGTGGTATCTCTCTGAATATCCTTCTCACCAGCCACTGGTAAAAAATCAGATTGGAAGCTACTGTATCTGACCTCAACCCACCGTCCTGCAGAGTTCAGAATGGTTCAATGCTGTTATCTGCCAGCTTCAGCACTTACCAATTAGATGAACCAGAATGGTTAAAAGGGTTCGGTTTTACTATCTTCTAAGACATCAAAGGCACTTAGAACTAAATTTAAGACAATGGTACAGTGGACTGCTTCTTAAAACTGTCAGAATGGATGCACAGTTTTGATAGATTTGAGCTTGGTGGTAATGTTCTACTCTATGGCCCCATACACTCCACACTGGCAGCCCTAGTACATCTCACTGAGGATCTGAAGAAATATGATCATTACATCCCTGTTAGACTTGGCCCTTTTTGCAGGATCTCGTCCCTGAACTTTTTGCCTTTCTCCTGGTATTTGTATCTGACATGGTGTGGGTGGTTTTAGGACTCTGGGCACTTTATCACTGCTGTCCTGTGTAAAGTGCATGTGCTCTATGGTAAACATGGTAAGATTGGTCTACATATGTTTGGCGTATTTAATTTACCTGTCAGTCTCTAGTATAGTGGTATTTGATATACCCAGGGCCAGTAAATTAAATGCTACTGGTGGGCATGCAGCGCTGCTTGCGCCACCCACCAAAGTAGCCTTTCAAACCTGTCTCAGGCCTCTTCCATTGCACGGCCTGCGTGCGCAGTTCACTGCCTCTGTGACGTGGCACATAAAGTGGTTGCCACGTCTGTGACTCCCCTTTTACTACATATCAGTCACCTCTAAGGTAGGCCATACCTAGACCTATGGGCAGGGTGCACTGTAGGTAAAAGGTAGGACATGTGCCTTAACTGTGTGACATGTCCTAGTAGTGACAAACAGCCATTTTAGTTTCTCACTACTGTGAGGCTGCCCTTTCATAAGAATGCATTGGGGATTCCTGATATGTTTTTCAGTGGTAACTCCTGACATGAGAGGAGTAGAGTGGTCAAGTTTGGTATGTTTGGAATAGTGGTAATAAATGCTGCGTAATGGTGTTTGCAGAATTATTATCACTATTTTAGAAATGCCACTTTTAGAAGTGGGCATATATGTGTGCTATGTGCCTTTGTACCTGCCTGTTGTGTATTGCATGTCTGGCTCTGGAGTGACAGAGACTGGGGAGGTGCAGTGGCTACAGAGGGGCTGGGTGAGTCAGCACCAGGGAAGAACAAAGAAAACAAGAGGTATAAGCATTGGAGCTGTGACCCCATGTAAAGTGTACTGCTTGGTGCTTACTTGAGGCCCGCAGGCTGACGGACTGTCAGGAGGAACCGCCACCGGGGGACTGACCTGCTGCCCTGCCCTGGCAGCCGAAGGATCTGCTATTCTGTCCAGGGAAACCTGGTGTGCTGGCCTGCCTGTGCACTTCTGGGAGAGAAGTGCTGTGTGCTCCCTACTGGTGTCTGCAGAGGTGAGACCGGCTGGATGCTGCTGGGGTGACCGGTGGTGTGAGGAGCGCTGTGGCCAGATCTATTACTACTGTGAGCATGTGAGGGGGCATGTGGAGCCCTTCGATCATTTTCATTTTGCACTCACAAGCGCTGTGCCCTGCGGTACTCGGCCTGCAAAACCAGCAGTCAGGCTGAGCCTGATTGTGGGTGGAGAGCGGAATCAAGGTGAGGATTGAGCCTGGTGGAAACCGAGGAGAAGGGACGCCGTCGCACAAACCTTCAGGTGGGAGCTCTACCCACAATGCTGTGTCCCGTGGTGATCTGAGGAGGAAGGCGGGACCAAAGGGGACCTCCCCATTCCTGTGGCCAGAGTCAGGCAAGTTGGCGCCTGTCTGTGGGCGGGGCTCCCAGGAGGAAAGGGAGAGCCCCACGTGTTGCCTGGAGCCGCCGGGAGAGGAGAAGAGGAAGCCAGGCGACAGACGCCCGCTCCATGCCCGACTACCCGTGTGTCCATTTGCCGATTGTTCAGCGAAGAGGAGCCCTGTGAAGGGGGCTAACAAGACACACTGTTGGTGCCCGCTTGATCTGAGCGTCCTATGAGGAGGAGCCCCGGTGAGTTGGGTTCCCAAGACACACTGTTGGTGCCTGCTTGTTCCCAACTGCACGGCCAGATTGCGGACACCTGCAACATGGGGAGGCATTTTGATGTCCACAACGAGACACGGGTGAGTTGCACCCTTCCCCCCATTTGCGTACCAGCCCATTGGGGCCATTACTCTGCTGCATCGGCAGCCTGGTTGCTAATACAAGGCCACGTGCTGATAGAGCCCTGACTTTAGGACAGAGGGCATTACTCGAAAGCCCAAGACGGGCCCCTGAGGAAGGCCAGTTGGCTTGGACATCACCTTGTGTTCTGGTGGGGCGTAAGGCCCTAAGGTGATGTGTGCACCTCAGTGTTATTGTGGTGTTATTGTGGTGCCATGGTAATTTAGGATGTCATAGTCATAGTCAATTTTATTGTTTCCAGTTATTAAAAACTATTACAAAATACAATAAGATACATTCATTAAAATACTCTTATTTATACCGCTATAAAATCAAATTGTCCATAAATGTATTTATACATTTATCTATGTAGTGTTGGTTTAAAATCAACTTGTCCATAAGTTATTTGAACATTTATCTATATAATGTTAGTTTTGAATTTTTCGGGCTCTTTTATCCCCCTCTGTTCCACTTGTTGTAGGAGGGATTGTACATGTCTCATATATTTAACCCCCCTACAGGCCAACATGGGAGATGTTCCATCTAACCATTGAATAACAGCTTGCCTGCATGTGCGAATATTCAGTTTGTTAAAGAGGTTTTTTAAAAATTGTCTCCTTATGTCCAATAATGCTGGGCAAGCGCATAGCAAGTGGGGTAGTGTTTCATTTTTATAGCCGCATAAGCGACAACAGGAATCCATATAGCTGCCTTTATAAGTTAATAACAAATCTTTTGAAAAATGTAAGCCCAACCGATATTCAATGTATCTCTGTTTTAATGTCACATTAAAATGACTTCTTAGATAAGACTGAGGCTTTATCCCAGAATATGAGTTTATTACTGTCCACCCATGTCGTCGCTTCGCGATTAATGATTGATCTTCCAAAAACGACATCCGTTTGACAGCATTGTTTATTATTTTATTAAAAGTCGGTCTATCTGGATTAGAGTCCCATAATGGTTGAATTTCAAGGACCTTCAAAGATTGAGCCAAATAATTTCCCCAACTGCCTTGCGTATCTTTACTCAGCTGGTTTCTTATTTCCTTCCAGCATAGACTATCCAATGTTCCTTCTTCGGATAGGCGTATTTTGTGACAAAATTTTACAAAAGTGCCCCTGCTACAGAACTTCTGGTTCAGAAGACCAAATTCTAAACGAACCTGGGCCGGTGAGGCTGATTTTGGGAGATTTAAAACTGCTTTATATGCCCTCATTTGAAGGTTATTTAACAGCCCCGCCTCTTTACCGCACCAGGTTACCAAAGCATATGACAAGGTTGGCAAAATCTGTGATTTCATCACGTTTAACTGGTGGGTATAATTTGGGCAACTCAACTTTTTTTGTAGTATCCGGTGTGCATAAATCAAAGAGTGTGTTTTTGCCTTTAGGTCAATTTTGAGTTCTTTGTTCGATGAACCTCTTTCTATTTTTAGACCTAGATATTTATATGATGGTTCTTCCTTTATTTGTATTTTGTTTGCGAACCATTTAAATATCTGTTTTTTTGTATCAACTAAACGGACCACTTTAGTCTTTTCTTTATTTAATTCCAGACTTTCGTGCTCCAGATAGATTACCAAGTCATTAATCAGTCTTTGGAGTCCTATTGGGGTTTGGCTCAGAACAACAATGTCGTCCGCGTATTGCAGAAGGGGGATTGGGATGTTTGCCAACTTCGGCGGGTGGCCTTCTGCTATCTTCATATGCTGTGAAATGTCCGCCATATAAAGATTGAATAAACTTGGGGCGAGGACGCATCCTTGTTTTAGGCCCTGTTGCGTATAAATTTAGGATGTATGCCTAAAATGGTATGCATAATGTGTTTATGCTACATGCAATATTACCAGTAGTTACTGGATGTGATTTTTACTACTTGTGCGTTCTAATGGTAAAGACAGAGGCCTGATTGGCATTGCAATGCATATAATCCCCATATAAAATCATACCCAGTGCCATGTGGCAAAGTGTATATATGTGATTATGCTCTGATGTGTTTTATGGAAAATACAAAAGCTATTTTTATAAAATCTTGTGTGGAGTTTTTTCTGGTGTGCCAAGTGAGTCGCTGCTGTGTGTGTGTGTTGAGAAAACACTTTACACATTGCCTCTGGGATAAGCCTGCCGGCTCGTGCCAAGCTACTAACGGAGTGAGCTGGGGTTATCTTCAGCGTGTAACTCCCTTGCCCTGACTAGAGTGGTGGTTTCTGCCTGACTTAGGCGCAAGCCCTAGCCAACCATAAATCCCATTTCTAACAATCCCCATCCTGATGGAACTTTGTTGGCTCCCTTTGCCGAGCCCACATCATCTTCAAACCAGCTGCAAAGCTATCACAACGAGTTACCCCAGTTACCTTGCGGTCAAGCTCACCATTTCTGGTGGATCGCAACATATCTGTACCCAGGACATCATCTGTCTGAAGACTGAGAAGTGCAATATAGAAAAAACAAAACAGCATGCACCCAGGATCTGGAACAGCATCCCCATATCCATCAGGACTACCCCAGCACTGCACCAATTTAGGAAAAAGTTGAAGACTCACCTCTTTGAAGAACCTACATCACAATGCATTATCCGTGCACAATCCAGCTTACTCTCCTCTTACTTATTGACTCTATGCTTGTCTTTAACCATATATAATGTTTTTCTGCCTCTTGGCTAGGTTTGAGCTGCTGAAGTATCATATACATGCATACGCTTACACACACACACACATATATATACACACAATGAAGTAAGGCCATGGATCCACCTGACAACTTTCAACTACCGATGACATCCGAACCCTCCTCCACCAAGAAGGAATAGGAGCTTTGATCCTCGTTGACTTCTCTGCAGACTTCGACACTATATCCTACCACACAATGATCAAAAGACTCCACCACATCAGCACCCAAGGGAACATGCCCAGATTGATCACCTACTTTCTCACTAGAAGAATCCAGAGGATAGGAACCACCTCCTACCTTTCACCTCTGAACCCAAGGAGGTTACTTGTGGTGTCCCCCAGGGCTCATCCCTCAGCCCCACACTCCTCAATGCTTATAGGACCTCGCTGGCTGACATCGTCAGATCCCACTGTCTCAACATAATTTCCTATGCAGATGGCACCCAAATCATCCTCTCCGAAGATCCCCCCCACCAACAGAACCAACTTCCACAGATGCATGACAAACTTCGCCGACTGGCTGAAGAACAACTGCCTGCAGCTGAAGACAGACAAGATGAAAGTACGGATCTTTGGCAACAGCAGCAACACATGGAATGACTCCTGGTGGCCATCAGACCTAGGAGCCACACCCACTCCCTTCAACCATGCCAGAAACCTCGGAATCATCATTGACAACAAGCTCATCATGAAATCACAGATCAACACCAGCTCCTCTGCTAGTTTCCTCACTCTTCACATCCTACGAAAGATCTGAAGTAGCTACCCCTGTACACGAGACGCACTGTGACACAAGCCCTCATCACCAGTCGACTGGACTATGTCAATGCCGTCTACATAGGAATCACCGCACACCTTCTAAGGAGACTTCAGACCATACAGAACGCCACAGCCAGACTCATCCTCGGCCTTCCCTGACGAACCCACATCACACCACAAAAAGGAAACTCCACTGGCTCCTCATACAGAAGAGATGCCAATTCAAGCTGCTGACCCAAACACACAAGGATCCACACAGCCAAGGATCTGCCTACATTAACCACCACCTGAACTGCCACCAACCATCGAGAAGACTACGCGCCACCTTCCTTTCACTTGCCCATACTCCCTACATTTACCCAAGCAGAAGTGGAGGACGCTTCTTTTACCACTTTGCAGCAAAGACCTGAACAGCCTTCCCACACCCCTCCAGACCATCACCTCACATCTGGAATTCTGAATGGCCCTCAAGACCTGGCCATTCAAATAAGCTTCCGGGGCCTGCAAGCGCCTGGATACCCTATCGGGTGATTAGCCGTGCTTTATAAATCCTGATTGATGTCTGAGGGAGGCAGAATAGAATCTGCAATGCTTAAACAAAATATAACAAATCACAGATCTACTTTCAGTTGGGCCTCACTGTCAGTTAAGCTGGAGTACAGGGATCTGCCAGCAACTCACCTCAAAGTACACATAATGTGTAATGTATGGTTGCAATATTTTGCTTCTTACAGTCCCAGTGTTTTTCCAAGCACCAAATAAGGCAATTTGTGCACTCATTCATGCACCAAGGATCTGTAGCAGCACCTCAGTATCCATCATGACCACCCCGATGCTGCTCTAATTTAGGAAAGAGTTGAAGATTTGCCTTTTTTCTTTAAAGCATACTACTTCACAGTGCATTATTATCCCAATAACCAGCTACTTCTTCTATCATTCATTGACTATCTTTGCCTTTGACACTCTACAGAGGTCCGCTGCCTTTCCGCTAGGTTCGCACTATATACATAACATATACATACATGCATACATATACACACATGCATACATACATACAGTACCCTTGGGGCTCAAACTCCTATGTTAGCCTGTTGGACTTTGCACTTTTTGCAGGGTCATCCCAGAAATTTTTGCCTTTCTTCTGTATTTTTTCCAACCTGTTGTTGGTGGTTTTAGGACTCTGGGCACTTTAGCACTGCTGTCCAGTGTAAAGTGTGTGTGCTCTCTGTGTTACATATGGCAAGATTGGTCTACACCTGTTTGGCCAATTTAATTTACCTGTCAGTCCATTGTAAAGAGGTATCTCATATACCCAGGGCTGGTAAATGAAATGCTACTGGTGGGCTTGCAGCGCTGATTGAGACACCCACCAAAGTAGCCCTGCAAACCTATCTCAGGCCTCTGTCATTGCAGGGCCTGTACATGCAGTGTTACTGCTGCTGTGACGTGGCACCTAAAGTGGGTGCCATGTCTGTGACCCCCCTTTTACTACATGTCAGTCACCTCTAAGGTAGGCCCTAGCTAGCCCTATGGGCAGGGTGCATTGTAGGTAAAAGATAGGACATGTATCTTAAGTGTGTGACATGTCCTGGTAGTGACAAACAGCTATTTTGGCTTCTCACTACTGTGGGGCTGCCCTCCCATAGGAATGCATTAGGGATTCCCTGATAAGTGTTTCAGTGGTAATTCCTGATATGAGAGGTGCAGTGTGGTCAAGTTTGGTATATTTGGAATATTGATAATAAATGCTGCTCAATGGTGTACGCAGATTTATTATAACTATTTTAGAAATGCCACTTTTAGAAGTTGGCATTTCTGTGTGCTATGTGTCTGCCTGCCTGATGTGAATTGCATGTCTGGCTGTTGAGTGACAGGGGCTAGTGAGGTGTGTGTGGATCCAGGAGGGGCAGGGTGAGTCAGCGCTAGGCTGAATGGGACATCTACATTTGGAGTAGGGGGAGGAGTAGTCACCTGACCCTGAATAGGATTGTGCCTGCCCTGTACAATGCTGGCTCCGCCCCCTGTGGTGTGTCTGATCACCGAGCCCCCACCTGACAAAGGGGAAGAGGAGTCTGGTAAACAGAGTGCTCCAATTCCCCCCTGAACCAGTTTTTGCTGGTTCCCCCAAGCCCTGTGCCACTGCAGACAAAGGAATGTCTAATATAAATATAGGGGCTGTGACCCCATGATGTTGTGCTGTTTCTTGACTTGCTGTGGGCTTGCTGCTGCTGGGGTCCAGGACGAACCACCACGAGTGCTTGCCTCCCTGCTGGAGGGCCCTGTGTGCTGGCCTCCCTGGGCCCAGCTATGCCCCATGGACTTTTACAGGACTTTAGCACATCGTGAGCACTTTATTTTCTCTTCCAGGACGGGGGGAGTGCTGGGGCCCTGCAGCGCTGGGCTGCAACGTCTGGTGAGGGAATCCTGACATAGGGATTCCTCTGCATTGCTGTGGGAAGGAGCGGGTTCCCACCCCGCATTTTGTGCATCGGAATGGCGGGAGTCTACCCCACAGTTTGCCACGAGGAGCGGTTGCCCACCCCGCATTTGCGCTGTTTTAGGTGAGCGCGAGCCCAAGCCGCTTTATGCCTTTTATTTCAGGCGGTTGCCCACCCCGCATCGTGGTGCCTTTCGTGGGTGCCCACCCCGCACTGCTGAGTTATCTTGATGAGCTGGTGCCCACCCCGTGTTTGAGGTCTGTTGCGGGTGCCGAGAGAGGAGCTGCCAAGATCTGCCCAAAGATCCCCACCGCGGCCCGACCCGGAAGCCAGGCAGCCTTGCCTGATTGTGGGCGGGGTCTTGTGGTGGCCGGAAGCAGGAAGGAGCCGTCCAGAGGAAGCGGGAAGTCCGGAGCCTCGCGGGCTCCACATCCAAGCCCTGGGTCCCAGGAGAGGGCCCGGGTGAATTCGGGAGAGTCCTGGGGAGCGCAGCCGCTCGAGGCGCAGTATCGGTGCCTTTCTCCCTGCCTCAAGGAAACCGCAGCAGGCAGTGAAGGAGCCCGGTGAGTGGGGCTTTACTTGCGCAACGTTGGGGCCGAAGTATGGAGCCTTGTTGGTGCCCCTCGGGCACGGTGGGTGCCGGTATCCTCATTTGCTAAGGAAGCACAAGGAGGAGCCCCGTGAAACGGGGCTCCCCAGGCACAAAGAGTGCCAGTGCTCGTTTGGCCTGTCTTGTTTGGCGTCACAGCTGCGTCGCCGTTGCGGGCAGCTGCAACGTGGGGGCAGTTTTTGTTGCAGGAGTCCCAGAGTGGGAGCTCACAGGCCGAGTTGGTGCCAGGCATCATAATTACAGCTGCACCGCACCAGCGTGGGCAGCTGCCACGTTGGGTGCATTTGTAGTGAAGAGTCCGAGTGGGGGACCCAGGAGGCACAGTAGTGCCAGCACCATTCTTTTCCTTTGGGGGCATTTTTGAGATGACGGAGTAAGGTACACTCATGCCCTGCCCCAGCGCAAGTGCGCACTTTGGATATTGCTGCATTCGCAGCCCAAGCCCTGACAGTTTGGACATAGGGCATTTGAGCCCTAGAGAAGGCCAGTTGGCCTGGGGGCGCAAAACCCTAATGTGATGTATAATATGTTTTATGCCTAATGTCATGCTATGGTATGTTAGGATGGTGTCTCCTGCTAATGTGATAATGCTTATGTCATTATGGTACCAGTAGTTACTGGTTTTGTTTTAGATTTACTTACCTGATGTAATGGTTCTGACGGTGGCACGATTGGCCCTGTCCTGTATATAATCCCCTGTGACTATTGCCTAGGGCCAGTTGGCACAGTGTAAATTGTGTGATTACATTTCTAATGTGTTTATGATAATACAAAGGCTATTTTTTTATATAACCTTGTGTGGAGTTCCTTTTTGTGGTGTGCCCAGTGTGTTCCTGCTGTGTGAGTGTGTTGCGCAAACGCTTTACACATTGCCTCTGGGATAAGCCTGTCTGCTTGTGCCAAGCTACCAAGGGGGTGAGCAGAGGTTATCTTCAGCGTGTAACCCCCTTGCCCTGACTAGAGTGGTGGTTTCTGCCTGGCTTTGGCGCAAGCCTTAGCCAACCAGAAATCCCATTGCTAACTAAAACACAATATTTATGTCAGACAATATCTAGTCTAGGATATTCTGTTAACATACCGAACAAATGCCTGAGCACTGAATGGCTTAATTATTTTACCCTCTGAGCTTTGTTGGGTCACAAGTTCTATTCTCACAGAACCGTTACTAAATCTTGAAAGAAGTAGTAATTTTACTTTAGACGCCCCTGCCGGTTATTTGAGCACGAAACTCACATTCCTGCTCGCTCTGCTACCCCTGGGCTTGTGAAATCTTGCTTTGAGTGTGAAAAAGGGCTACACAACACAACCAGCTAAGCCATATAACAACATATTTCACCGCACAGCCATGACACGGACAGCTAATTTTCCGGCCTCCGCTTCGCCGCATCTGAAAATAAGCAAGCGCGCCGTCTTCAGAGCGACGACATGTTGTAGGAATTGGATTTCTCCAGAGAGCCATTCACTATTATTTTAAAGCGCGTCATATGCTCTGAACACTGGACGTGAAGGGTAACGTGACGGATGCGTCATTAAAAATGTTAACACCAGACTCCTCCACGAGGCAGTTCAGAAGACGAAGGCGCCCAGAAGGCCTCCTCCTTTGCAAATAGACGCCAGAAATTGTCATAAATTAGCACCAGCTGCCTCAAAAAAAATATGTTCCCGCCCTCAAGGGCAGGACAGTATGTTCACCGGCTACTGTGTAGTCCATCATTTGAAATGAGGGCAGTGCTGCAGCTCGGAGCTCCGTGGCCTGCTGTTGTGATTTTCTGTCATGGAGCGTGTATTTCCTGTTAATTGATTAAAGCCGGCAACATGCCACACGGAAACAATGCACAGAGCGAAAGATTCAATAAAAGGTAAAAGGCGTACAGCAGGGATCTGCACGTATAACCCGAAGATCACTGGTTTGAATTCACGTATAGACGACTCTTCTCCGATTCTGACGGATGCGCATTTCAGGAGCTATTCAAAATTGTTGAAACCTGACATTTTATCAATTTTGTCTGTGTGTGCATGCAATTGCAAACTGAAACCAATTTTGGAGGGACAGTGAATTTTGGTGTCCCTAAAAAAGCATGTAATCCTTTCATTGACGGAAGTAAACCTCCAACTGGTTTCAGAGTGGGAGTGAGACGTGAAAATGTTTGCGATTATCCGTAGCCTCCAAAGATTATGGGTGTGCACACGTTTTACACGCTCATTGGGTGAGAATGAGTCCCACTTAATTTTACATCATAGTGGTGTAATATAACATGGGTGTAAGTCGACTGAAGAGGGGAAATCACATTTTGTGAACACAAAATGTGAATTTGAAATCACAAGGCAAGCCATTTACACATGTGAGTTCAATTTACTCCATCAAATTGCATTGTGACCCAGGCCCTACTTCTGTAGCTTGCATTCTTTCTTCTAAGGCTGCCTATGGTGATAAACCAACCTTTAACGTTGATTATGTTTAATGGAAACACAAATGTCACGAATGTATTCACGCGACTGAGCTTTCAAGATCAATTTTAGTTGATTTGTCACATTTATTCTCTTGGGATTTTTTAGAAAGTAAAGGATCAGTAGCCCACATAGAGTAGAAATCTGTGGAACAAAAGGCGTGAGCAGAAATACTGGAAAGCAATGCAGCAAAGGAAGTAAATGCATCAAAACAGGAATCTCCAAGGAGTTGATATTGGACAAGCACACTGCTAGTACCTTTTTAAGACTAATAATCCGTGTACGCAATATGATGGAAAACCCTTGAAAGATTGCTGTCTTAGTTCCCTTTTAAAATTTTTAAAAATTATTGTATCTTGTATATTGTATCAATGAATTGTTTTTATGTCTGTACTTTTATGAATTTAAGCAATTCGAATAAAGGTCTTTGATTGATTGATTGATTGATTGACAAGCACACTGCTTTTTTACAAGCTAATGATGAGGCAGCTAATGTCAAACTCATGAAGGAGGAGGGGTGGAGAGGTGGGCTGTAAAATCAATAGAAAGTGCACACAGATGGAGGCGATAAAATGTATTCCCCACTTTGCTCTTCAGCAGTAGTGGGAAGTTCTCCCTGTGCATTATGGGACGGCTCAGCATTGATTCCAAACGCAGAGCTCGCATTGGCTCTTGCAGACCCAGAGCAGTTGCACAGGAACGATCTCTGGGAAACTTAAAACCAAGGCTTGCACAGAGGGAGAAAATCCATTGGATGAAGCAATATCAGAAACACAGGTATTGATTTTCCTTGCTCAGCTGGACACTCGATGCAGCATACAAAATTTATGAACATGTCTGTGCTGCCTGCACCTGTATTTATTCAATAAATACATTCAGAATTATTCGGTGGCCCCCTCGGTGCACCAAGATTTTATCCTTCTTGGAAATGAAGCAATTATCTTGACTAACTATTCGCAAGACAAACACACAACTATCAATGGTACTTACTCATACAGTGTGCAAGTCAAGGTGTATCCCAGACCCGTCACACTAGTATCCAGCTGTAAAGCGACGACCCATATGAAATATAAAATAAACATCAAGACATTCTCCAACCCCTAATGGGTGAGTGATGAATGGGTTTATTACTATTCATTTTTGTTTGTTCTCAGGCAACAGTCAGAGCTGACCATTGCCTCCACTCCTGCAAGCACTGGTAATCAAGCCTTCTGCAAGTGTTATATGCCAACTGTAAACAGGGCTAGAAACAAAGAAGAACTGCACGCTGCAGAGCAAAAGGCCGGATGGGGGTGGCGTGGCCGAACTAATCTTCAAAGAGGGAATGACAGTATAGGGCAGCACAGGCTCACTCCCAATGAAGGTTGGAGAATTTTTGTAAAAAATCTCCAGAAGGGAACCGACCTGTCGACGAGAGTCAAGCAGCTGCTGTTGAACCGCGATTCAGCCGGAATATCAGGTTTGTTCTGCTAAAAGCTCCGGAGCTCAAAACTTCCAGAATTTCACCAAGGGCTCATGCTGAACCAAACTGCCATGCCGCCATCGACGCGAATCCGACGCCGATCGACGTCGAGAGTAAAACCTCCAGAAAACCGACTAATTGCGAAGGTAACATTTTCACAGAGGTCTCCCACTTAGTGTATCAGACCAGAGCTCCATCCAAACCTTGACTTTGTCCCGACCAAGCATGACCAGATGTCCCAAAGAGGAGCTTTGGGCTTTTAAGCACTAGAAAGAGGATGTGATCTCATGGCTAGACTGCCGACCTTGGAGCTGGGAAACTTAGGTTCGAGCCTTGGGGTTGACTCCACATCCTGTGATCCTGGGTAAATCACTTAATCTCCCCGTGCCTACCAAAAAAATTAATGTGTACTTGTGTAAGGTAACTGGTGCTCATGTAAAGCGCTCCAATACCTTCGGGTCGAGTTCATGCTATATAAATCCGCAAAAAAAAGTGTTTATTTTTAAAATTTCATAGCTCCGGCTTCCTACATTGGATTTTTGTTGTTTTGGTGTCTATCTGTTCATAAAAATATGAGCCATTTTTATAAATTGGTATTGGATTTTGATTATGAATTGCGTCTTACTTATTTAAGGTATTGTTGTTTTTAAATGCTTTACGCACCTGTCTCCTAAGTTATGCCTGCCTGCTCATTGCCAGCTACCAAGGGTTGAGCAAGGGAATAATTTATTGAGACCTTGACTGAACCTTTTATTGTGTTTGAAGCTTTATTATTAGTGGCTGGTCCCTACATTTCACTACTAATAAACCACTTTCCAACACCAACGTCATTAGATCAGGAAAAGATACAGACATGCAGGGTTCCGAACACAGCAAACACGTGCAACAGGGTTGATGTGCATAATAAAACAGAGATTGTGTCACTAATGTCAATATGGGCCCACCGGAAATCAGGCGTATCTACTGTTAAATACCACATCTAAAATATAAAATACTTGGGGACATAGATACCCAGCGCCTTGATTCAAATACAAAAGTCTGACCTCGTGGGATGAATGTCTTATCACAGCACCAGGGACAGATCCACTTTCAATTGAGTTTAAGCCTTTTTTTCTGCACTTGTATTTACACATGTACGAACTCATTTGCAAGATGCCACCTGTTAGACCTGGCCTTTTGACATATCTACCCAAAACGTTTTGCCTTTTGCTTCCCATTTTTCTGACCCTGTTTTTGTTGGCTATAGGATTCTGGGCACTTTACCACCGCTGATCAGTGCTAAAGTGCATATGCTCTCTCTATAAATTGTAATATTAATGGTTATCCATGATTGGCATATGTGATTTACTGGAAAGTCTCTAGTAAAGAGTACGGTGTGTACCAGTGCCAGTAAATCAAATTATACTAGTGGGCTTGCAGCACTGGTTGTGCCACCCACATGTGTAGCCCTGTAAATGTGACTCAGACTTACCACTGTAGTGTCCGCACACACAGTTGTAAGCTGCCTTATTGCCCTGGCAAGTGAACTCACTTGCCAGCCCAAACCTTCCCTTTCCTTACATGTGAGGCACCACTAAGGTAGGCTCAATGTACCCCCATTGGCAGGTGCAGTGAATGTGAAAGGTAGGACATGTTCTGGTGTGTGAGACATGTCCTGATAGGAAAATAGTGTGTATTTAGTTTTTCACTATTGAAAGGCTATTTGTCCCATAGGCTAACATTGGAGTTGCTTTGTAACATTTTAAAAATATAACTTTCCATAGGGACACTAAAGAAAATTGGAGTTTAAGCTCTCTGAAGTCAGAATGTGTTAATGCACCTTTTGGTGAAGGTGGTTTTTACATTCTGTAATTGAAAATGGCACTTTTAGAATTTTCTAAGTGGGAATTTTCTTACTTTACCATTCTGTGTGCCTCTGGCTGTTTGTGTATTTTGTGTCTGGTGTTTGCGTGACAGCAGCTGGGTTGTGCATTCACCCTAGACAGTCACTAGGGGGGTTGAGGTGTGCCCTCCCTTGTCTGGGTGACTCCCCGCTAGGCTGAATAGACCTGGTCTGCATTTAGAGTGGTGGTAGGAGTTTTGCTTGCCCTTGTATAGGCGTGCCTCCTTTTTCACAATACTGTCTTCGCCCCTGGTGGACAGGACTGATTTGGACTGGGTCCAGAGACATTGCACAAAGAGAACAATGAGAACATGGGGTATAAGTATTGGACCTAAAACCCCAGGACTTTAGATTACTTCAAGGAATAAGAGTACCCTGCTAAGAAGAATAGCGTAAGGACTGTGTGAGGAGTGCTGCCTTTTCTGAGTGGGGGGTGGGTTGGCCTGCAGTTGCTGCTTATGTCTGTGGTGGAGGAAAAAGACTAACTCTTTTTGCCCTACTGTGGTATCCTACTTGTGGAGAACCTCCTAGGGCTTGTGTGTGCTGGCCTCCTGTTTTGGGAAGACTCAGGGATATCAACGTTTTCTTCCCTTGTGCTATCAAATTACTGGAAGTTCCTGGTGATTAATGGAACTTTCCTGGGCTTTTCAATTTATTGGGAATCCCTGGTACGTTGCCGGAATTTCCTGGTGTTTCACTTAGCTGTAAATTCACGTATTGCTGGACTCTGCCAGGAATGTCCTTGTTTTACCCTTTTTGCACTGCTGGTACCACCAGCCATGCCATATTGTGAGGTCCCTGAAGGAAGGAAGACCTCAGAGAAGGGAGTATGACCACTTGCCAGCTGAGAGAATGCTGAGCATCGCCTAGCAACCCGCCCTGGTGGGAGGTGTCCACTGTCCAGCAGTGCCTGGCAACACTCACAGAAGCCGCAGAGAACCCGCAGCTCCCGCCGCACCAGCCCGCCATACCTCTGTCATCCTCAGCGAAGTAGAGGGAACTCGTGAGGCCATGCTGGGCTATACAACCACATGAGAACGACCGAGGGACCTCTGCCCATGTCAGCAAGAAGTGGGGGCATACCTGCAAAGCGAAACGTTAATGCGCCAAGGAGGAGGCAGAGGAGCTCCACGTCTCGCTGTGGGTTGGGCTGGAGGTCCACTGGCAGGTCTGTGAGATGGGGAGTCCTAGAAGGACTCAGGGCAAAAGAATGCCCCCCCTGCACCCTGGGTGGCCCAAGATTGTTGCCAGCTGCGCCGCAGGCCGGCGGTCAGCTTCAAGGGGCTTAGTTGATGATGGAGGCCAGTCGAGTCTACTGCGTGGAAAGCCCGAACGCCCTCCCATTTGTTTGTGAATCAGGTAAGGGCCTTGGGCAGTGCAGGTGTGAGCGCCCTCACACCTGGTGGTTGCTTACCTTGAAGGGCATTTTTTTTTAACGGAGGAGAGCCCAGAGCGGGCCCAAAACGGAACAGGGCTGCATTAAAGGGAAACCTCCCAGACATTACCATATTGTCCCTGAAAAGAAGGCAGGTGTTATTGCACTCTGTGGTGCCTAAATTACTGTATAAAGCATAATAGGAGCACAGGGGTGCTGTGCCCTATGCTTTAAATCTAATATGTGGTGATTCATGTTTTTTGATCAATTACCTGTCACAGGATATGTGCTGAATTATTAATTTATGTTGTTTTGCTCGACAAGGACAAGATAATGTATCAATTTCAGGGGATTGTATAAAATGCACAGTAATGATATTCCTATGACTTGCGCAACATATAGATATTTACCTTATTTGCACTGCCTATGCTGTTATGACCATTGCCTAGTGGCAAATGATTTTATGATCTATATCATGTCATGACGATCGCCTGGTTGGTGAAGTGATTTATGTGATGACGGTGTAATGTGTTTGGTGTGCAATACAAAGGATATATTTTATATAACCTTGTGTGGAGTCTCTTTTTGTGGTGTACCTAGTGTGTCACTGGTGTGTGTGTGTTGCGCAAAAGCTTTACACCTTGCCTCTGGGATAAGCCTGACTGCTCTGCCAAGCAACCAAGGGGGTGAGCAGGGATTATCTTGATTGTGTAACTCCCTTACCCTGACTAGAGTGGCGGGTTCTGTCTGGCTTAGCTGCATACCCTAGCCAATCAGAAACCCCATTTCTAACACCACCCTATTAGGTTTTCTTGCACTTTCATAAGTGAGTAACTATCTGGACGCCCAGTTGACTCTTGTTAATGTCTTCATAAAAATTAGTTATACAGGAAATCAAAGCATTGTTGAACATAGTTGTGCTGATTTCTGTAGTATCTCTGTCCACCCCTGCAAAGGAAATTCATTAGAAAGTGAGATATATGCCAAGATTGTTGCCATAATATTCAGAGGAACCTGGGAACCGTGCGTGTTAGTGCTTACCCCATTGAAGCATACTTTGGACTTTCATATAACATGCAAGCAAAGGTGCTTTCTGCTTATGTTTTGGCGTATATGGACTACATTTGAAGTGAAATATTGTCAAATTTTGAGCCATTTGTTATGTTATGTATGCAGATTTGTAGAGCACACTATCACCCGTTGTCTTAGATGTTTTGCTCTGTTGCTCTTATGCTTAATCTGGTCATGGTTAACTTAGGCAGTGGAGAAGTGCATTAGGCTTGTTATGTGTAATGCTGAAATTCCACCATTACACAACGTCGTGTAATTTAACTTTCGTTTGGGTAACATTTTTATTGCAGCAGCACAGGAACAACACAAATATACTTAACACAAGCGACTGTTGCTTGTGACATGTGCGCTTGTAGGTTAATATTTAATGTAGAATGTATCCTTGCATCCAAAAATTAACATGAGGATGCATTTTGCATAAAAAAACAAAAAATGCTGGTTTGATGTTTTGCATAATTTCGCATAATTTGCAGGAATTTTTGATTAATTTCCACAAAGAAAATTATTCAGATTTCACACAGGCTTAGCAGGCAACAGCTACCTGGAAGGGCCTTTTTTATAGGCATTTTCTGTTTTTCCATTTCCACTGACAATCAAGATTTCTCTTTTTTAAATACCTTAATTCTATTGCAGGGTTGATGAATTGAAGCTTACTGATATGTAAGGTTACAGATGTATGCATGTTACCAGGGACACCATATGCTAGTGCCAGGCTTTTTGTCAACAACCTTAGCACATTCTAGGAGTTGTAGTCTTGGTTCATTTAATATTTCACAATTGGACTAACAGAGATGAAAACAAGGATTTCTAAAAGAAACGCCAAGGCCTAGAACATGTTGTCGCTAGGAACAAGGAATGATCTGGTAACTTTACTGGTATGCCTATAAGACTCATACTTCTACAGGGGCAGCAGGCAACTGTTTAGTCTTTTTGAATGAATTAAAAAATAAAGTCTTAAGGCACACTTCCTCATGCACCTTGTACACAATAAATAAAAATACATCGAGCAGTCTCAGCTATACTTCACTGGTAAAAGTCAATTACACCTCAACACAATGAACTTTGTAGGAAAAGGGTCTAGATTCCAAAAGCATTTCAAAGGCACATAAATAAATTAAATAAACCAAACAAATGTAAGTAACACAACGTAACAATTAGCACAGCAATAAAAAGAATTGATTTCATTTGCTGATTCCTAGTAGACAGAGTTTGCGGATAAGTTGCATAAATTACAAACACTAAATTACATAGTGTAATGATTTTCATTCTGCTAGGCAGTGGTGGCTGCTAGAGAACGGTGGTAGGGATGTTAGAAAATAAAGAAAAGATGACTTCCTGCCGATCTCCGGCCGAAGCCTCTCCTCTGTCCTCCATCGGTTCCTGGCTACCTGCGGCACACAGGCTCCTAGAGTTCCATAGCCAATCACAATGCTGCTGTCACCAGGATGCCAGCTGCGTTGTGATTGGTCACAGAGGCTTGTTCAGTGCTCAGACAGGAGTGGGAGCCTGTGCATGTTTTCCACCAAGGCTGTGCAATACAGCCAGGTGGCGAACATGCTAAGTGCGCATGACTGTTTGGGTGGCCCAGGACAGCTGACCCGTCATGCACACTTAAGTGCACCAACCACTCCTCCCCTTCCTGGCTGTGATGACAGCCCAGCCCACCCTGCCCCATAAAAATACCTCAGTATGGAACAATAAAATGAAAATTACATTGTGTTATTATCATTTTATTTTTCCTTTTGCACTGCTCAAAGAGCAGTGGGGCAGTGCTCCTCTGCCAGGGACCGCCGCAGGGTACTGAAAATTGAAACCTGGTGTGGCCATGTAAGGATTTGAAACTGCAACCTGCAGGCTAGGCCAGGCACATATTCAGCAGAAAGTGCTTTTGTTGTGGAACAAACTTACGAGTATATGCTCAGAAAAGCTGTAACAACAGCTGCTACTGATAATATAATGGTTAGAAATAAAAAAGTTAAAAAAAGTTACAAAAATCAGAGGCGCAAATAACCCTTGTAAAATCAATATACTGCTTGTGTACAGTTGCTCTGTATCGGGCTGTACTTCCTGATGGTAAACAATTGAAGGCCAATGCCATATCACGAGAATTAAATAGGTTGGAAACGGCTACGAGCAATGGGCGCGTAGGGAAGTACGGTAGATGTCACTGCCGATAAAAATATATAAATACATTAAAAATACATTAAAAGAAGCTTCCTTTTTCCTTAGTCGAAAATTTCTGCTTGCCATACACTTGTTTTATTAGGACTAGGGCTGCAAACACGCTCACACTCAAACAAACTAAGGGCCCGATTCACAAAGGTTAAGTTAGACCAAAAGTCTGACTTAGACCAGAAGTCTAAATTGACTCGTTTTCGGTAGTCACAAAGGTCAGTTACTACTAGTAACTTAATTACTAGTAAAAATATTAGTAGTAAAGTTATCAGTAGTAAAGCTACTACAAGAAAAATTACTAGTAGTAAAGTTACTAGTAGTAACTTACCTTAGTGAATACCGAAAAGTAATAAAGTTAGAATTTTGGTCTAAGTTATACTTTTGGTTTAACCCCTTGTGTGCTTATGACGAGCTCAGCTCTTCATGAGGCACAGTGGAGCTGTGCTCATGACGAGCTAGGCTCGTCATAACGGTCACGCACCGCCCATGCGTGATTGATTCCCCGCCTGTGTGGGAGAATCAATTAGTGGGCGGAGTCGTGATGAGCTCAGCTCGTCATGAGCACAGCTCCACTGTGCCTCATGACGAGCTGGGCTCGTCACGAGCACAGCGCCGCCGCCCCCTTTCCCCCCACGCTGCGGGGGAATTACCCCCGTGGCGAAGGGGTCAAACTTTACCTTAGTGAATGGGCCCTATAGCGTCCAGAATCAGGCAATAAGATGCCTTTCCCGGCTCTACTCACCATACTGACCCCTGGGTTCAAAGCCAAATCTTCCTAGCTCTTTTCCACAATATTATTTGCACTGATATAGCTATTAAGGGAGCCAACTTCTGGAATCCGTGACAAACTCCCACCCTGTTTGGAAAAGTCAGTGGGTGACTTCACCCTGTCTCTCTGTTCATCTTTTGTCGCTATTCTACTTGCTTTATCTCAGGTTTAAGCCAATAAAAAATATTAACAAACAGTACTCTGTGTCCTGTTTCAAAAATAGGCTGCTTCTTGTGCCCAGATAGGCTGCGCACAGCGTGAACAGAGGGCTGCAAGCGATTCACTATTTTCCCGGGTCCAGACTGCATGTGGCGATCCCATTGTGCTTGGTAATTCAGTTTTAGAGTGTGAATGTCTGTCCTTTCGCACAGAAATGTGAATAAATGCTCTTGGATGTCAACCTGTGTCTATCTCCTCTGTATGACGCCCTGGTCCCTGCCTCCTCCCGAGCACGACCCTCTATGTTACTCGGCCCAGTTTCCTACTGAGTGCCCCCAATGGCTTTGTCTCTTCTTCCACCACAAAGGATGGCCCTTCTCATTCACGCTCATACGGCATAGACTGCTGTGGTCACTCTGCCCAGCCTGAACGGTACTACCATGAATGAAATGGAGAGAGTTGGAAACGATGGACGTGAGTGAGTGACGAAACAGAAACAGCTGAGGGATGATATACATCGAAGTACTTCAGATTGTTAAAATGCACCTTTGAAATTGGTATGTCCCGAAGAGCCATGGGCTTTCCGGATAACACATTTGTGGGTAGTTGTTTGTTGCCGGGAGACCAGATAAATCTATTCAGAAGTATGATGCCACCCTGTTGCAGTGTCACCGTGCCCTTGCCTCCAAGTGTGTATCTTTCAGAGTCTGTGTCTCCCAAAGCAAGAAGTGAGAGCAATACATAGTAGACAGAAGATCTGCTGGGGAGTGGGAAAGAGTAAGAAAAAGACTAGCATTGGACCTTTCCCTTTCTGCAGGTTCACCCCCAACCTTTTTGCCTTCCCCCGCCCTTTTTTCTGACTTCATTTTTATTGGCTTTAGGACTCTGGCCATTTTACCACTGCTAACCAGTACTAAAGTGCATATACTCTGTATTATAAACATGGCAACATTGACTTATCCTCAATTGGCATACTTAACTTACATATAAGTCCCTAGTAAAGCATGCTACATGACCAGGGTCTAAATTAAACACTACTATTGAGCCTGCAGTACTGATTGTGCCACCCACTCAGTAGCCCTTTAAACATGGCTCAGGCCTGCCATTGCAGAGCCTGAGTGTGCATTTTTAAACTGCCATTTCAGCCTGGCAAAGTAACCTACTTGCCAGGCCTAAACCTTCCTTTTTATTGCATGTAAGCCACAGGCCGTAGGCAGCCCAATAGGCAGGGTGCGGTCGATTTAAAATATGAGATATGTACTTTTACGTTTTACATGTCCTGGTAGTGAAATACTCCTACATTTGTTTTTCACTACTTCAAGGTCTATCACTCCTATAGGTTAACATTGGGACTACCTTAAACAGCTTAAAGTGTAATTTACTATTGGGAACAGATAGAAATTTGGAGTTCGGTGTCTCTGCACTCACAATTTATAATCCCAATTTATGGTCAAGTTGCATTTTAAATTGTAAGTCTTAAAATGCCACTTTTAGAAAGTTGCAAAAAGAACAATTGATAACAAGAATGCTGAACAATGTCATACATTCACCGCAGTGCAGAGATCTGGGCCTATTTTTGCTCCCCATTCCATTCCAGTTTGAATCCAGCCATTTGCAAATCAGTCTTGAGCCTGCGCCCAATGGGAACAGTCCAGCCCGAACTGCCAGGCCAGGTCCTCCCTGAACTGGAAACAAGCATCCTAGGACTAGTTTTAGGGTTTTTCCCTCATCAGCCAGGATAGCCAGACTCCAGTGGCATGGAGAGCACAGGACCCACGTTTGGGCATACCCGTCCGACTCAGGGTGACACATGCAAAAAGAACAATTGATAGACAAAATGAAGAACAATGTCATACATTCACCACAGTACAGAGATCTGGGCCTAAATCCATAGTTGTTGTGCTCCCTGTGCCATTCCAGTTTGAACCCAGCCATTTGCAAATCAGGCTTGACCATGCGCCCAATGGCAACAGTCCAGCCCGAACTGCCAGGCCAGGTCCTCCCTGGACTGGAAACAAGTATCCTAGGACCAGTTCCGGGGTTCCACCCCACATCAGCCAGGATAGCTTGACTCCAGTCATATGGAGAGCACGGGACCCACATCTGGGCATACCCGTCCCAATCGGGGTGACAAACGCAAAAAAGAACAATTGATAGACAGAATGAAGAACAATGTCTTACATTCACCCCAGTACAGAGATCTGGGCCTAGACCCATCGTTTTTTTGCTCCCCATGCCAGTCCAGTTTGAACCCAGCCATTTTCAAATCAGTCTTGACTCTGTGCCCAATGGGAACAGTCCAGCCCGAACTGCCAGGTCAGGTTCTTCCATTCTCCCTGGCCTGGAAACAAGCATCCTAGGACCAGTTTCGGGGTTTCACCCCTCATCAGCCAGGATAGCTTGACTCCAGTTTTGAATTCTGTCATCAACTGTGTCTCTTTTGCTCTCTCGCCCTAAGTATGCTGGTTATGCACAGACATAGGTTCTAGGCTCACTGTGCCACTGGATTCAAGCACTTCTGGGAGGACCTGGCTTGGCAGTTCGGGCTGGACTGTTTCCATGAGGCACAGGATCAGGGCTGAATTGCATATGGGCGGGTCTAAACTGTGGTGGCATAGTGAGCAAAAGAATGATAGATTTAACCCAGAACTCTTGATTGGGGGTGAATGTTTTGATTTGTTCTGCATTCCGTCCATCGACTGTGTGTCTTTGGGTCTCTAGCCCTAACTGCTGCGGGTCTGCCAAGACGTGTGTCCCAGAGTCACTGTGCCACTGGATTCAGCTCTCCTGGCTGATGAGGGGTGAAACCCCGAAACTGGTCTTAGGATGCTTGTTTCTGGTCCAGGGAGGACCTGGCTTGGCAGTTCGGGCTGGACTGTTTCCATGAGGCACAGGGTCAAGGCAGACAGGCCCTATTCAGGTGCAAGGGAAATCTCCTCCCACCACCGTAAATGCAGACCGGACCTATTCAGGTGCTAGTGAGACCGCCTCCCCCTACTCTGAATGCAGCCTAGGTCTATGCAGCCCAGTCCTGACTCATTCAGGAAAGGCAGGACACACATCAACCCCCCGGTGGCTGTCTGAGAGAATACACCTCCCCAGCCCCTGTCACTCCAAAAAACAGAGTGCACTTCACTAGGGACTGACCAGTAAATCAAAATAGGCCAATCAGGGAGAACCAATCATTCTAACAATTTACACAGGGAGCAATTGCACTTTGACACTGATCAGGAGTGGCAAAGTGCCCAAATCATCTAACCAGCAAAAAAGAAATCCAGCACAGCATCAAAAGCACAGGTGGTAGAGGCAAAAAGTCAGGGGAAACCACGCTAAATATGTCAAGTCTAACACATACTTTGAAGACTAAAATGGATAAAAGTACTGGGCGTCTGAGATCATGTTTTGGGACCTGAGGAGACTCTGTCAGGAAGAGGAGCTGCATTGCAGGAGGGTCTACTACTTTGCTAGATGCTCTGCTGTGTTGGCCTGCTGATTGCTGTGCTGTAGGAGGAACTGCCACTTTTCTACTTGCTCTGTTGTGTTGGCCTGCTGCCTGCCTGAAAGTGAAAAGGACTGGACCTGCTCTTTTCAACCTCTAAATAACTCTTAAGTAACTCCAAGGGCTTGCTGAATTGCCTCCTGGTCAGGATGTCTCAGGACCATCAAAGACTTTGTTTCTACAACAACTGTTGGACTCTGCAACCCGGGAGTTCTCCTCTTGTCTGAGGTGCCATATCCAGTCTTGAAACTCTAAACAGGGCCATGCAGTTAAAGCCTACACTGATCAGTGCTTTGTGGCTGTGGGCTAATTGAGGTCGCCGTGTCTGCAGCTGTCTTTCTACAAAGGCACGTCTGTGCAGGGTGCCGACTGAGCTTGCCATGTCGGCAGCTGCTCTTCTACATACGCACAAGTCTGTGCTGGGTGCCGATGGAGCTTGCCCTGTTTACAGCTGTTTTCCCACATACGCCCATGTCAGTGCGGTGCGCCGACCAAGAATCACCGTTTCTGCATTTCTGAGCTGGAGCTCAGCTCTGATCAGGAGTAGCACAACGCACACAATCACCGCATTCCTTGTCCTCAGAGTTGCCTGACCAACACCCTTCACTGCTTCAACCCCAAGGGGAAACCACACCAATGCGGGGCTCTGACCAAGGGAGGAAACCGCAGCATCGTGAGCCCCGGCTGTGAGGCCGTCATCTTCACACCGTATTCCTCGAAAAAGGTGCTGTGAGTAATGAAACCTGTGAGGTCTCTGTAGCAAACCTGCGTGCACTTGCAAGCAGCGGAAACTACATACATTTGATGGTCTCGAGGCACATGTTGAAATCTTTTGTTTTTTTGACAGGTGAACACTGTTTTAGTTGGAAACTTTGAGAACACAAATCTACAGATCCCATGCTGGGATATTTGTCAGTTTACCCTGGTCTAGTTTGACCGCAGCTAGCCTACCAGAAGCAAGTGTTCTTTTAGCACTGTATTTACCTTCCTACTTTAAATACTCGTAAATTGAGAAATACATATTGGATGTTTGTTGTTTTGGTCTTGTTTTGAACAGTAAAATGTATTCTATTTTTTCTAATTCAGTGTGGAGTCTTTTGGGGGTTTTTCACTGTATTACTGTACTTTCAAAGTGTGCACAAATACTTTACACATTGCCTCTAATGTGAAGTCTGACTGCCCCAATTTCTAACAACTAAGATTAAAGAAGAAAGATTTAGAGGAAGGGGCAAGGGAGATTCTGGAAAAAAAGGGAATTAGAAGAAGGGAACTGGGAATAATTAATGAGATGGCAAGAAGAAAGTGGAGCAGAAGAAGCTAAACAAGGGAAGGCAAAATTGGAAGAAGGAAAGAGGACAGTTAGCAGTTGAGAAAGGGAGATGTTAAGGAGGAAGAGAATATATGATTGAGAATCTGTGTAAAGATAACAATGTATGTTTACTGGGGTAATACAGGATACAGTCATCATCATCATCATCAAAAAGCTTTATTTCGGTTATTTGCTAACCATAAAAGACACACATAAAATATACAATACATTATCACAAAAACACCAACCATTTCATCATAAGAAAGTGCATGAAGAGAGTGCTTAGAAAGTATGGACACAAACGTGGGACATGGTTTCACTGGTCCAGGCAGTTTCTCAGTCTAATACATAATTTTAAAAACTCCTTAATTTGGAGAATACTGTCACTGTGCAAAAGCTGCAAGTACAAAAGTGCCGGTCTGATTTGTTTAAAACCAAGTTTTTTTAAAAGAGTCACTAAATATAGTTTGCGTGGAAATTCATAAAATTTACATAAAAAGATAAAATGCAGCATATCCTGCGGAGACTTTCCGTCGCAGCCGCAGGGCGCTGCCAATTTATTAAAAATATCACACTTAGGTCGAATAAGCAGGTGATGGAACTGGTTGAACCTAAATCTGGTCAGTAAAAATTTCTCATGTGAGGACAAAGACCCTTCAAAATATGGTTCGATGGCCGCAGTAGTCTTAAGCATAACAAACTTTCTCACACTTGGTTTCTGAAGCTCCACTTCTTCTCTCATAATCCTCTTGTCCATCAGAAATTTTTGTTTGATGAGCTCCAGATCTCCCCTTGTAATTAATTGTGGGTTGGCAAAGAGTTCAGGGCGACCAAGATTATCGGAATTTGATTTTAGGTAGCTTAGCCAAGGAGAGCTCAGTGCTTTGTCCAGCGACAAGAAATCCTTTATGATTAAATGTGTTAGGGGTATGTTCTCATTTAGCCAAATTTTAAGCCAAAGCATCAAAGGGCGTAAGGAAAGCAGATCACATAAATATTGAGACCCCAACTCCTCGTGTACAGCGAGGTTAGCCGTACCAGGAGGGACACACAAAAGACGCTTCATAAATCGATTTTCAGCAATCTGTAATTGCTCTCCATTGACATACCCCCAAATTTCACTGCCATAGGATACAGTAGCCACGGACTTAGCATTGTACAATTTCAACATAGCACAAATTGGCTTTTTCCCCAGTTTAGTGGCAAAATTAAATATTGATGCGTTAACCCTCACCATTTCACCTTTTTTCTTTGCCAGATGAGGTTCCCAATTTAATTTTGTATCGAAAAGGACTCCTAAGTAAGAAAATGTTTTAGTTAGAGGGATTATTTCTTCACCAATCCTAAAAGGGAAGGGTTTTTTTGGTTGCTGACCAATTTGTAATACAAAAGATTTAGTGTTATTTACCAAGAGGTCTCTATCTCTCATAAATGTATTAAACGCTGTTAACAATGATTGAAGTCCCCTCTCTGTTCTAGATATAAGTACTGCATCATCTGCATAAAGAAGTATTGGAATTCCACGCCTGCCAACTCTTGGGCAGTCAGCACGAACATCCTGTAACACCCCATCTAGGTCATTAATATAAAAGTTAAAAAGAAAGGGGGCCAGGATACAACCCTGCCGGACACCCTTTCCAATACTAAAATTATTTGATACACTCAAATCCAGGGAATATCTCACATTGGCACTGGTATAACAGTGTAGGGCAACCAAAAAATCAACCAAACCGCTATCAACCCCTTTCAACCTCATGGACTGCCACAGCTTACCCCGGTTGACGCAGTCAAACGCGGAAGACAAGTCCATAAAGGCAAGATGAATGGTACCTTTCTGTATTATAGTATATTTGCTTAAGATCAGGAAGAGGTTAAGGCATTGAGTAATTGTCGATCGGCCTTTACAAAATCCGTACTGCGAGGGAGACATAATATTCTTTTCCTCCACCCATTCTAACAATCTTTGCAGTACAATTCTTCCTACAATCTTAACCATAGAATCTATTAAAGAAATCGGTCGATAGCAGTGTGGGCTACCCTTGTCACCCTTTTTAAAAACCGGGACAATTGTAGAAACACCCCATGATCGTGGGCATCCTTCTTTTGCAGCTGCATTAAAAACAGACTCTAGAATGGGTGCCCAAAAACTAGGATCAGATTTAAATAAATCAGGGGGAATCCCATCCGGGCCGGGAGCTTTTCCGCCTGTGATACCCTGTATGCCCTCCAAAACTTCACCTCTATTAAAAACAATCTGTACACCAGTATTGCTACAGACAGAAATTGTATCCATGTCCCCTGTGCAGCAGTACAACTTCTTAAAGTGCACTTCCCACTCCTCCTTAGATATATAGCTTTCAGTACCATTTCCCGGGTCCTGAGTCAGAAATGGTTTCCTCATCAAGGCCCAGAAAGCTGTGCTACTTCCAAGGGTGGCAGGATCTAAGATCTCTAACCACGCCTCTTCCCTGAGAGATTCCTTATGTCTTGTAATAGTTTTTTTGTAGATCTTTCTACACTGCTGAACATCAGCTTTTATCCTAGGCTTAGATGTCAATGCTACTCTTAAATTTCTGGCTGCTTTTGAACAATCCTGATTAAACCACCTAGGACCTTTTATGGAATCCGATTTTTTTATAGGTACTGATAGTAACTGAGATACCTTCACCGCTAAGCAGTTGAAGGCATTTAGGACAGTGTTTGGGAGTGCACCCTCTTGTGTGCATAACGTAATTTCGTCAGCACAAGTGGTTTTAATTTCGTTGTACAGGTGATCAGGGGTTACCATGGACCATCTCAGTCGACGTCTGCCATCTGTGGTATTCACCCTACCAATAAGGGGTTCCACTCTTTCTTTAGCTATCAGTGGACCCCTCATAAGAGCAGTGAGGGGATTGTGGTCACTAAATTCACTGACTTCAATAGAGAAGGATCCCACAAAGGACTGCATTACGGGAGTTAACAAAATAAAATCTATGAAAGTTGCCCTACCGTTCCCCTTAAATGTTGGGGTATCAAAGCACTTATTCGGGGCCATTAATGCCATCATAGGAGTTAATTCTAACTCATTAAGCATATCATTGAGGTGTTCCCCCTCAGTTGAGTGCTCAAAATGGAAATTCTCACAGTACGGGCAATTAAGTTCCGTAATCATTTTAAAAAGAGGGTCTCCACGGAGATGAACATTAAAATCCCCGACCACCATGAGGTTATGAATACAATCCTTCATGGAGTTACTAATAAAAGAATTCAGTGTAACTATCTGACTAGAGTTAGTACTACAATTAGTGGCATTGTAAAAATTTACCAGACCGGCCATACAGTTATCTCCAATTAAAACTAACCCAATAATGCCAGTGTGGTTTGTTATAATTCTCCGTACCTTACAACATAATACTATAGAGATAAACACAACCAAGCCCCCTTTAGGTCTGCCCCTAGTAGTTGCTACTGCCGGGACATAATAGGCCTTATACCCTTCCAGGAAGTAATTACAATCGATTGACCAAGTTTCCTGTAGACAGATGACTTGGTACTTTTTAATGTACTCAATCCAGTTGCAATCCTCCATTTTGGTACCTAGACCCGCAATATTCCAAGAAATTATATTATTAGAGTTTTTGACAGCCGAGATACATTCCGTGCATTCCAGATCCACTGAGCCCCGAATTGCCTGCCCAACGGATACCTCATGTCAGTCACAAAACTCTAATCCCGAGAGGGCATCAAATCTGTTGTGAGTTACAATGTTAAAACCATTACCTCTCTGTACTCCCACATTGTGTACATATTCCCCATTGGGAGGCAGTGACTGTGAGAGAATATGTGATCTAAAGGGGCCAGGGGTTGGTGGATTTCTAATCAAATGGGAGTAAAAAAACCCCAGTGGACGTATGCAAATACTATTAGGTATATTGGCCAATGCAGCAGCTCTAAGTAAAATTGTGGCAGCATGTTGAGGATGCCTAAAATTGATGATAATGCAGTCACCATTTGTAGCCTTACTAGATGATCCGATCCAGCTCACCCTTCTTGTTGTTAATATTTGATCAGCAAATTTAACAGGAAACCCACAATTCTTATTAAGCCAAAAGACCGTCCTATTCTTTAAAGAATCATGATTTTCTTCAGACACCTGATATGCTTGAGGCTGAATAGGTGGGACATTTGTAAGTACAGCCACATAAGGTGCACATTCAGGAGGAAGATTTACATGACGACTTTTCTTTACATGGCTATAGGGCAAATTTCCCTCAAAAGTTCCAGTATCAGTGGTATTCTGCATTGTTAATGTCGTGGGGTCCGATAGGACAGGGTCAGCAACAACCACTGTATTCTGCCTAATAATCTGCCTGTTTGATAGAATATTAGGTACATTTCCTTTATATGTTCCCGGATCATCCACAGTTAATTTATTATTTGCTGCATCTGATTTACCTGATGCTCCAGCCAGGTGCGATTTTATCAGGCCACCTAATCTTTCTACTTCTAAGGCCATAGTATCTAGTTTGGCTAGCAAAGGTTGCATCAACTCAGCAATCTTTGCCTCTATTTTTCCCTCCAATGAGTGAAATAGAAGTGTTAATGGTTCTGGGGCGATGTTAGAACTGGTTCCGCCCGTACCACTACCCTCTTCTAGATTCTTTTGCAATGCCCCACTATTAGAGACTCTATTACCCCTCCCTGTTTTACTCTTGCAATGCTTGCCCCCGCGCTTAGCTTGTACCTTCCTGCACAGTCTCACTGGTCTGTGCTGGGGCGATAAGAGTGATGGCTCTTCCTCTGTTAGTTCAGATGCTAATTCTAGGTCATCTACAATCTGATCAGCGTGTATTAGTGCTGCAGTAGTTACAGCAGCCCCACTTCCCCCATCCTCTCCATCTGTAGGAACTGTGAATACCAAAGGAGACGATAGTTCTGCACATATGTCAGGATCATTGCCTCGCCCTAGGGAAGCTCTACGGGTATTATTAATTTGGGTCACCTTTTGCACAAGATAGTTATCCATAGAACCTACCCCCATTGTGGGTTTGTTCTTCTTAACCTTAGACATATTAACAGCCCTAACAGTGAGCCTTAGGTCCGGGCACGTTTACCGGGGGCTATACCTAAACAGCTAACTTCAAGTAGCACCTACAGATAACCACGTTACACAACACCGTATAATAACTGCACGAGTTCTGCATTACATACGTACAAAGTCTGTGGCCCAGTCCTGTCTCTTCTGTCCTCTGAGGGCCTCAGAGGGCCCGCCCTTTGCCCGGGCTTAGCCCGGCGCCGCCCGCGTGCGTCCCGCGATGCGGAGGGCAGAGTCAGTTTTGTAGCGCCTTCTGGCGCGAAAAAGCGGCACTTCCGGGGTGGCAAGAATCTCGGGAAATGTAGTTCCACTACTCTCCCCCCACACGGCGGTCGCGTTTGTCCGGCGACGGCGGGAGGGAGACTCGCAATCCACAAAAGGCAGCTCCAAAAATCAAAGGCACCGCAGGTAAGAGCACACCGAGGCACCCTCTGGCTCGCAGCAACAGCCCCCGCTCAGCCGAGGGCAGAGTCAGTTTTGTAGCGCCTTCTGGCGCGAAAAAGCGGCACTTCCGGGGTGGCAAGGATCTCGGGAAATGTAGTTCCACTACTCTCCCCCCACACGGCGGTCGCGTTTGTCCGGCGACGGCGGGAGGGAGACTCGCAATCCACAAAAGGCAGCTCCAAAAATCAAAGGCACCGCAGGTAAGAGCACACCGAGGCACCCTCTGGCTCGCAGCAACAGCCCCCGCTCAGCCGAGGGCAGAGTCAGTTTTGTAGCGCCTTCTGGCGCGAAAAAGCGGCACTTCCGGGGTGGCAAGGATCTCGGGAAATGTAGTTCCACTACTCTCCCCCCACACGGCGGTCGCGTTTGTCCGGCGACGGCGGGAGGGAGACTCGCAATCCACAAAAGGCAGCTCCAAAAATCAAAGGCACCGCAGGTAAGAGCACACCGAGGCACCCTCTGGCTCGCAGCAACAGCCCCCGCTCAGCCGAGGGCAGAGTCAGTTTTGTAGCGCCTTCTGGCGCGAAAAAGCGGCACTTCCGGGGTGGCAAGGATCTCGGGAAATGTAGTTCCACTACTCTCCCCCCACACGGCGGTCGCGTTTGTCCGGCGACGGCGGGAGGGAGACTCGCAATCCACAAAAGGCAGCTCCAAAAATCAAAGGCACCGCAGGTAAGAGCACACCGAGGCACCCTCTGGCTCGCAGCAACAGCCCCTGAGGTGATTAGGATCCAGCCCTGTGCTAGCCTCTTTTCGTCTTATCCTGTGCCACGACTGACTAGGTCTCCAACCACCCTGTGCCTCGTCCTCCAGTCTTCTGTGCCTCCTCACCCTCTGCTGATATGGCTACATGCTTCACCGGCCACCGGATTGGCTGAACACCTCACATGTGACTCTTCAGTGACAAGCCCCGCCCTCGAATGCGTCATTCACCGTTTGAACAGCAGGGAAAGTCCTCCCCTTCGAGGAAACGCGTGCAACCGGCATCTATCTCCACGACAGTGAATAGTCAGTTTCTGACCATCTGCCGTTTAATATTTTAAAATATTCTATTTAGCCTTATTTGTCCAAAAGAAATTCATGCAAGAGATCCTACCCCACTCAAAAAAGTGATCTTTACATACCTTCATGATTTGGCCAATTTTACTGGTGCAATATACTTGAAAAGGCACGTTTTCTACAAATCGTCTCCAATTTCCTTTAGTTGTGATACAACCCTTTCTGAGAGTGGTTGCTACTTACTGTCATGTTTTGAGAAATGTTACTAATAAAATATGCTTTAAAATGTACCAACAACAGTTGATGGACAGAATGCAGAACAATGTCATACATTCACCCAAGTACAGAGATCTGGTCCTAAATCCATCGTTTTTTTGCTTACCATGCCATTCGAATTTGAACCCAGCCATATGCAAATCAGTCTTGACCCTGCGCCTCATTGGAACAGTCCAGCCTGAACTGCCAAGCCAGGTCCTCCCTGGACAGGAAACAAGCATCCTAGCTCCAGTATCGGGGTTTCACCCCTCTTCAGCCAGGATAGCATGATTCCAGAGGCATGGAGAGCACGGGACCCACGTCTGGGCATACCCGTCCCACTCAGGGTGACAAATGCAAAAACAACAGTTGATGGACAAAATGCAGAACAATGTCATACATTCACCCCAGTACAGAGATCTGGGCCTAAATCCATTGTTTTTATGCTCACCATGCCATTCCAATTTGAAATGCTTGTTTCCGGTCCAGGGAGGACCTGGCCTGGCAGTTCGGTCTGGACTTTTCCCATGGGGCACAGGGTCAAGACTGATTTGCATTTGGCTGGGTCCAAACTGGGGTGGCATAGTGGGCAAAAGAACGATTGATTTAACCCAGATCTTTTGACTGGGGGAGAATGTTTGCATTGTCAACATTCCGTTCATCATTTGTTTTCTGTAACACTTAAAATGTACCACTGGCACTAATCTTCCTATACATTCCTTTGAGAAGACCCAGGAATCTCCCAACAAGTTGATCTTTATATCATAACAGTTGTAAACAAATGTTCATGTCCCTATGTGAAAGACAATAAACTATTCCGTTCCCAGTTTTCTAAAATGGTCCTGAAGGGATAACCCAAATTTCTTTATAACATGGCCCTTAAATCCTATCTAATGTTCAACAGTCCTACAGGTTAAATGCACGCTCATAAAGACATATCGACCACTAATATGTATGCACAACTTCTATCATTCGGTGCATGAATATGGCCCTGTACAACTGCTCAGTTCAGTAAGCCTGTCAGTGATAGGGTGCGATTGTAGGGCAGGGAAGGTGCCAGTATTGTCTGTGCATGAACACTAGACCGTTTGTAAGACTTATCACATTTTCACAAAAATAGTTTGATTGGTGGTATTTCAAATACACATTTTGGAAAATAATAATGATAACCTATTACTCTCTGTGATGCAGTTTTCAGTGACCTTACTGTCTGATTTGGTGTTACACAAAATACATACATTATTAGCTGTCGCATTTTTCCAGTCATGACCAGCCTCACTAGAATAGATCGAACCTCAGTCTCGGTAATCCGTTTGTATAGTCTTTCTTGACATAAAAGATAGATTTGGATGGAGCCCTGGTTTCGCATATGAACTTCCATCCGAGCAGAACAGCTTGGAACCATTAAATATTAATAGATCATGATTGAAGGATTGGAGCTTTACTTCCCTTTTACAAATTATCTTAAAATGGCTATATGACAGACACTGACTTCAATTGGGCCCCATGCCTAAATTAACTTGGGCATTCTTCAATGATCAGCACCAACTAGATTGAATCACGTTTGGTCCCTTCAGATCTTCCCATAGAAATGATCTGAAAGAGCCTTGCAGGGCAAATTTATTACTATACCTTACCAACACCGAAACATAGCTGCTTCACTGACCTAGTGGACGTTTAGCAGGCAGAATTCTAATCTAATCTTTGCTTGAAGATGCAAGAAAAATGGGCACCTAAATAAATTACATTTGGTTAGATGATAAGTTGCCTTGGAAAGCCTCATTGGCATTGCGCAGAGCTAGTAAGAATTTAGGTTTCACAATTTCCTGAACTGGAGAGAGGAAGGGACAAGACATCTTACTAAATAAACAGGACAGTGAGGATGAGCGTAACACTGATTTTGGTTTTAAAGTGGTTAAGAGTGAGTGATGGCCACTTCTCTCAGGCAACCATATTTTAAGATATTTATATTCTGTGGCCCTAAAAATTGGCGATGCCGTAAATGTCAAGTGCCAAGCTTTTTGAGTCTTTTACCAGATTTAACAGTGTTTATTTTTTTAAATGTTTACTGAGAAAGTGTTATTATCACAATATATCTCGAGGCCAGTCATCTGGCATTGGCGACCAAGACCTGTCTTGCCTAGGAAGACAGTATCATCAGCACACTGTACGACTGACGCGCATCCTTCACCGCTTTGGAAGACAGGATCTGTCATTGCTAACAGTTGAGCCGAGGTCTGGAACATACAAATTAAAGAGTATTGTTGTTAATATATAACATTGCTTAAGGCCCCCGTTTGTTTTTATTGGATCAGTTATGTAATCACCCTTTACCAGTTTGACACAAACCCAGGTGTCATGACACAATCACTTCATGGCCCTAAGTAAAAGCATTGGAGATGCCCCATCTATGCAGCTTGCTCCATAGAAGATTTTTGTTGATACTATGGAAAGCAATCTGAAAATCTATGAAGATAGCCTAAAGTGGGGAGATACAGGGGGATATGCAATTTCACATCCACATGCCCTATCATTCTGGTAAAGTTACACCACTGTTCAAGTTTCAAGTTTATTAATAAAGTGCATAGTTAATTCAATCCATTGCACATAAAAGAAACACATTAAAGAAACAGTTGAGTTAAAAGGTTTACATTGTTAAATCAATAACGTATTCTAGTACCACAGGTCCGCGCGATAGAAGATGTGATTAAAAGTATTAAATGCTGCAGTTAGCAAATGCCTGAAGAAAATGATCAATTGCATTAAAGAAACTAAATCAGTGAATTAAAAACTTTGATTCTTCGCCCTCACTTGCTTTACTTGACCTTCTGGTAAATCAAGTCTGCAGTACACAAGTTATATGCAGATAGAAGTCATGAGATGCTTCTTTGGACATTGACCTGCCGGTGGACCTACATGAGAAAGTTCAATCAGGCTTAAAGGTGCAAAGACGGTACAAGCAGTGTTGCTACCGAATCAATGTCCCCCATTGCTCTCTACCAAAGTCTAAGAGAGTGTACCCTGGTGGGCGTTTGTCACGAGTAATATGGTGATCCCTGTGTGGGTGTTAGAGAGGGTACCGCTGTATGCATTGTTTTTAAGCTTACTTTCGACCTTAAAAACCTCTATTTTTGCCTCAAACAATTGTAAATTTAACTACCCATATGTTCAGTCTGGTGTGAACTGGGTTGAGGCCTTGGACAAGGGCTTGTTTGCAAGTTCCTATCCTGGTTTTGATAAAAAGGCCTCCTCGTTAGTTTTTTTCTTTCAGGGAGTAGTGCCAGAGAAGCACAGAGAGCAGGCACCATCGTCACCTATGTCATGCCACAGAGCCTGCACCCATCTGTTTCTGCTGTCTGGGACTAGGGGGCCCTGGTCCAAACTTGGTTGAACCCCAAGGCGCAGTCACATGAATGATGGTTTTATGTTGAGTGTGTATCCATGATCAAAGTAGGGCTTGGGTTTTACAAACTTATGAGAGTTAAAACCTTGCCTGCCATAAGCTCTCTTCAGCATGGATGCTTTATCATCTCGTGGAGAGACGATTTAGTCATCCAGTAAACATGTTTTTCTAATTCTTTGGATGAGACCTGTATATTCCATAGGTTTGTGGCATGAAGAGATGGTATTGCATCTTTAAATAAATAACTCAGTGTGGCCTTCGAATTCTGATTACTTATTTCCTGCAAGACCTGTGCTGATACGGCATTTTTTCCAGCTGGTCAGAAACCGTGGCGTATCTTAAGGAAGGCCTTTTATATGGCCCAGGCGAGTTTTCCAAGGCCTAACTCTAGGCGCATCTGGGCCAGTGAAGAGTAATTGGGCAGCCCGAATCCAGTCCAGTAGGTCTTGGCTGACAATAGATCTAGAAGTCTGGCCACTTGCCTGCTATAATTCGCAGCCATATGCAACTGTTGGTAACACTTTTGCCTCCATGAATGTTTGTAGGGGCCCCTGATGTTAGGGTGGCAGCTTTCGATTTCAGGACCTCCATATGAGGAATAAAGGAGCCTCTAGGGTCAAAACCCACTCCAGGGGATTTTACACTGTGAATCACCTGCAAGCTGAAGACTATCACTGGTCCAAGCACCAGGTGTTCTTAATCTCTTACTGAATTTGTCGCTTTGGTTTTGGTGAGGGTAATTTCAAATGTTTTCTGCTGTGTGTAAGTAAATAGTCCATTTATAAGGCTCTGTATCCCTACGGGAGTCTAACTCAGTAAGAGCAGGTTGTTAGCATAGGGGATGGGGATCAGCTGGACACCATGAGCTTTGGAGGGTGTGTATTTAAAGAATTTAAATCACTTGATAGGCCTGTAATATAGATGTGAAACATCAGCAGAGCGAGGACACATCCCTGCTTCAGTCCCCTTGACGTGTGTATCTTGTGGGAGAGCTTTGAACCATCTCCTAACTTTACACGGAGCCATGTATCGGCATACAGGTGTTCAATTGCTCTCAGTATAGTACTTGGTATCCTGGCATTTATTAGTTTATGCCAAAGTAGGTCTTGCGGGACCCTGTCAAATGCCGCCTTGAAGTCAACAAAACAGGCATAAAGCCTGATTTAGAAACAAAGGCGTTTCCCTTGCAGAGAAGGCAGCTAGGTTTGATAACGTGCCCTTCCCTGGACGGAAGCCTGATTGAGTCCATGTGATGAGATCCAAACAATTTTGCCCAGTGCTTAATTTGAGCCAGTGGTTTCTGGTGCTCGGCACTGGCACTTAATTGTCAACACAGGGACTATGACAGTTGCCACGTGAGGGCTCTGTCTGTCTAATTTAGAGATGAGCAGAACAACAGTTTAATATAATATTTACTAGAAAGGACAGCTGCCTCCAAAGCCATTCTTATAGCTTTGGGGGCCTTGAATAGTCTGAATTGTCACTGACAGCGTTGGAAGTGACAATGGGTGGAGCAAGCTGCAGTGGACTCCTGACGAGGGCCCTGGCACTTATGTTTTTTACAAATTAAGCACTGTTTTGCCCATGCTGTTAGGACTTGCAGGAGGAGACTTGCAAAGTATTTGAAATCCATGTCATCAAAGAGCAGTTTCCTGGACACATAAACACAGTGAGAAGAAAGAAACTCTTTTGGCCTGGCTTGTGGGTCCCAGCCCCATTTGAGAGGACACAACACAGCAGATGCAGGCTAAATAAAAAAACTAATGTATTTCACCTCAAAACAACATTGTGCTTGCCTCTGGGAGGGCTACACTATGCAGTACATGTGTTCTAGCAGGAGCCTCATGTACGGTAAGCATGGGGGTGGAGTACTGGGCGGGACACGCCAGGCTTAATAGGAAGCTCTGGCCAGTGCACACTCATGTGTTGGCTGCCAGAGACGGACCTCATCCTCCTGGGCTAACCCTCAAGCAGAAATAATAGAAGACACTACCAGTGCCCAGTGCTTAATTTGAACCGGTGCTTTCCGGTGCTGAGCACCGGCACTTAATCGGTTTCCAGTGCTCGGCACCGGCCCCTAATTGTCAACACCAAACTTAGGGCAGTCTGTCACAAGGTGGCGCTGCTCATGTAATTTAGAGATGAGCAGTATAGCAGTTGTTTAGGAAAAATATATACATTAAAAAATTGCTAATACCTACCTCCCCAGCCATTCCTATACTTTTGGGACCTGGAATAATCTGAACTGTCGCATTTACATGCGAGAGAGATGGTTAGTAGTTGTTTTGGCAGCAATGACAGCGGCGATGGGTGGTGCAAGCTTCAGTGGCCTCCTGGTCAGAGCCCTGGCAGTTAATATTTTGCAAATTAAGCACTGCCAGTGCCAGCCTGTGAGGTGACGACAATGAGGTGACGTTTGTCCTTTCTGCAGTGTTTGCACCCAGCCCTCATTACATCTCTTACTTGGTGCACTGCAGGTAGGTTCTGGAGCTGAGTTAACAGATTACAGGTAGGGCCATGGCAAGGTCATTGAACATCATTCAAGAAGCAAAACGAAAATACTGTCAGGGGACTGCACCAATATTTATATGAGTAGGGTATACGCGTGCAGGTATTCTGCATTAGTGTTTAAATGCTGAGGCCCCATACCTCAGCAGTGTTGAAATATTATATTCCCACCCATGGGACAAGAGCTGCATTAAGGGGTCGATTCTGATCTGGGTCGGAAAGCTCTCCAACTGAGCCGGATCTGGAGTGGTTTCCGACCGAGCCAGACCCCTGCAGTCCGACCGAGCGAGTACGATGCAGCCGCATGTTGCCAACTCGGTTCGGTCGGGTTCCCATAGAAGTCAATGGGAGCCGGTCGTACGACACGTACATGGGCTCCCATTGACTGAATGGGTACGTCTCGCACAAGGGCCCCCCCTACAGTGGGTATGCGTCGGTGCCATCCACACCGTACATGCCTGTGCTGGGGAGACCCTTGGGTCTCCCCCTGTGTCCGAGTCGTAAGGCTGCGTGTGATGGGGGTCCGACGCGGACCCCGAAAGGCAGCTTCCCGGATGTTTTGCAAGCCGGAAACTTTGGCTTGATCCAGCTGTCCGACGCCTTCATCGTACTCGCTCGGTCGTGAAACCTCTCCATTTCGCGGTGCGAATCGTTTCCGTACGAGTCAGTTGGAGCGGCTCGGATCCGGAAACGGTTCGGTCGGAACACACGCATACACTTGCATCGTTCTTGCTCGCTTGTACAGGTGTCCGAGTTGGTCATGAAACACGTGTCCGACTCATACCTTTTTCCCGCCGTATCACGTTCGGAGCCCTTCCGAGCGAGATCGGAATCGACCCCTAAGTGTTAACACAATGAGCTGCTGCATGCAAGCCAAGTCCATCATAAATGTTGAAATTCTGCGTGATATGCATTCACTGCATGTCCTTTTGTCGTAGCAACAGAAGCAGAGGCTCTGATCGCATGGGCACACATTGAACATCTGCCTCCAGTGCGCTTAGTAGAGAGAGAGAGTTCTAAAATGTTTTTAAATTATTCCCATATTGAGCGGTCTCTAAGTCATCCCTGCAGCCCAGGACCTGACCCTGCTTCATTCAGGTGTCTCTGCACCCAGTGGCCCCACTCAGCCATCCCTGAATGCCCCAGCCTCACCTCTCTTCCAGTGAGTACCAGCCAATACTACACACACAAACCACAACCCATTCCAAACAAACGGAAGCACAAATCACGTTCCCTAAGGGGTGCAAAAAGATGAGATATGCAAAAAATATACTTCAAATCATAGACTTCACTCGCATGCCGGGGCCAGGCCAGGCAGCAGTGAACACACAGGTCGTTTGCCCCATTGCAGACAACACCTGGGGGTAGCTGGGTGGAGGACACAAGATGCATGACACCCCTTTTACTTTGTTATGAACTTTTCTTTCAAAATGGGCAGGAGGCTGGTCAAAGCTTAACGCAGGAGGGAGCGTTTCAGTTCATTTATTGACCAAGTAGTAGGAGCATCAAGGGTTCCTACACAGGAGACAAGACACAAACATGATACACCTGAAGCGGGGCAACAAACCAATTTAGCACTGAACATTTATAGGCAGGCCACAATAGACAGAGTCAGTATTAGGCTCAAGAGCGTCAACACTTATAGATGGCCAAACCTGAGACATAAAACTTTCCAACATGGAATGTCAGATTACTAAGAAACACCACTAAACAGTATCACATACCTACTTATCTGGAAACGCAAAGGGTTCGCTTTAAAGTTCCCCAAACAAACTAAGTTAATCAAGCCAGTGGGCAAAAAAGACTTAGGTGGTAAGTCCAATTAATCCACACCTCATGGTCTGTATCCACCAGGGGCCACCTCATATGGGTACACCCTGCATCCCCTTTGAAGAGGAACAACAGAGGGGCATTGGTACAAGTAACCAGACGCTTGGATGGCATGGAGATACACATCTCAAAACAGGCCAGATAGGTATACTACAAGTAATCATGCTACTGATTACTTTAGCACAGGCGCTTTAAAAAAGCAGCGATATTAACGGGTCATGGGCATAAATGTGAACAGGTCACAATCACTCCTCCAAAATGCTCACTCAATCCCGAACTTACTGAGAAGTTACAAAACTAAGGAACAGCTGCAATCTAATGGAGGTGTGGAGAATTGCATAAACCATGCACCAAAAATGCTCCTATTACTCCACAATACATGCTCTGCACACCCAGACAGATATATTCGTTATTAACGCATACATGCCGGCATTGCCTACAGAGTGCAATATCTTGCATTACCCCACCGTAATCCCCTACTGATGACTTTGCAAAGGGGTGCTTCCTATAACAGAATCCCTGGCTAGCCACTGAAACCATCCTCCTTAGAGGAAATGATATACAGAACATGATAGCTGAGGAGATACCTCAGTGCTATAGAATAATGAGGTCTCCACCGGGGACACTTTATTGGAGTGGGAAGCCTTTAAAGTGTATATCAGAGATTTGCATCAAAAACACCACAGGAGAGTGGTCTATAATACAAGATCAACTGTAGAGAATGAAGAAACGCTACATGTGCTAGACAGGAAGTCAATGTGCTCCACAAATAAGAGGCCGGAATTAACGCACCAAAGGCGACTGCATGCCGAACTGTGCTAAAAATTAGAAATGTGTGATTACATGAAATACTTAGCTTTGAGACACTCAAAGGGCATTAAAGAATGACATTTTCTGACAAGACTAACCCAAATGGACGTGGGTTAATGGACAGAGCTGCCGACTTTGGAACTGGGGAACCAAGTTTGAGTCTTGGCGTCGGCTCAACATCCTGTAATTCTGGGCAAATCACTTAATCTCCCCGTGCCTACCAAAAAATAAATGTGCCCTTGTGTAACTTAATTGATGGTCATGCAAAGCACTCAAATACCTTCGGGTCAAGTTCACGCTATATAAAACTGAAACAAAAAAAAAGCCATTTAACTCCATAATGAACATGCGACATGCAAAGGGATGCTTATTACACATATAAGCACGACCAAGACCCTATGAGTTAGTCGTCATTTCAACCATTGTCAATGCACAATTTAGATTGCAATGTTTATGCAAGGTGATAGCAAATTGGATACAAAAGGTCTACAGCTACTTTACCATGATCAGAGTAAATTTAGCTGAGAAAGGAACACCTCGCCCTACATCCTCAAGGTTTCAAATAATAGACATCAGGACAGAAGAGAACAGAAATGCTGTTGTGGCCCCATAGCCATAGGAAAGCATTCAGAGTAAACTGGGGGTACCTTTCGAAGCTGCTTGAAGTCATTTGTTTTGGAGCAGACATTAGAGCCTGGATTAAGCTATTATACACTAATCCCATGGCTTAGATGAAGACCAGCAGTGTGGTGTTTGAGCCTTGGCAAGTACAGAGCGGTACGCGTCAGGACTGCCCTTTCTACCGGCTGTTATTTGAGGTCACTGGCTAACCACATAAGAAAGGAAGGAGACAGACAGGGACTGGACATCGCAGAACAGACAAATCTCATATCACTATATATGAATGATATTCTGATATCCCCACACGATACAAGAATGAGGCTTCCTCACACACTGGGAAAACTAGACGAAATTTAAAATGTGTCTGGCGTGACCGTTAATAGAACCTAATAATGCTTATATCCGCTAACGGATTAAGGTTTACAGACCAAAAGCCAGATGGATAGACAAGATCTCACCCTCCAACTTCTCGCATTCACCTCCCTGGGCATTAGAATATCCAACAGCAAACAGATGTGATGTGCTGACTGCCAACCTAAATGGGGATATGGCCTACACTAGATCATCACTAATTTAAGTGTTAAAGTAGCCGATTAGCCGATCAGCGCTTGTCAGTGTGGGGCTCTAAAAAATTATCATGTTACAGGACATGCTATTCTTGATTTCAAGTATACCAATTCTACTCCCTATACCCTTCTTTTGCAACTTAAAGATCATAGTAACAGAACTGCTACAGATCCCTGGCAGATGTAGGGTGGCACTGGGGAAGCTTTACAAACCTATCGAGGATGGGAGCGTAGGGGTGGCTGATCTTGAGACCTATTATTTGGCAGCGCAGTTTCATTAGGCTGTGGCATGGTTCAATCACACCAGAAGCACATGTCATGGATGTAAGGGAGATGAGACCTTCCTGATATGGAAGTGCCCAGTAATACAAAGATACTGCATAAAAATCTCTGACATGATAACTAATAGGACGAAGAAATGGAATGTTGGCAATCCCTAAACGCGCCTGTTGCGGCAAGTCTAGATATAAGGCAGATAAATCGATTTGCAAATGTATAGATCTAGTCATGCTCTTGGTCAAAAGTGCAATCAATAGTGCTTAGGTACAGGTCCCTAAAAGTTTTATATATTGCAGTATGGAAAATAGTACTATACGAAAGGACATGGGAAGTGTGAGCATGGCAATATCTCAGACACAAGAAAGGTGAAGAGACAGGAACACTTAATTGGGACTCTCTGCTGCTGTATCTCATCCTCAACCACCACAGATGCGTCAGGCTTTTTACTACTCCTGCTCCACTCACCAATCTAAGCATCGCCCACACCTTATCGAAAGGGGAATTGTAATAAATGTAATCAGAAATAAGGTACCGGCTGTTTTATTTCCTGTTCTGACATAGCAACTGAACGGCTTTATTTGCTGTAATAATTAAGCAAGATATTTAAATCCCCTTAGCTATATGTATTAATATGCAGAAAAAACAATGAAATATTTACAAACTAAAACACCTGAGAGTGCAAATGAGCTATCAGAACTTCAACAATTCCACAAGAAAATTCATTTTGGCTGATTCACTGTGTTTCAAATGTGCTGAAACGCCATGTCGAGAGAGGAAACGCCGAGCGGGCACTTTTTAGCTGCAGAATTTTGCATACGCTGCGTGTTGAACGGGACATAATTCTGTGGTTTGATGCCCCTACCTTTCTTCTCACATACGTTAGGGCTTATTTTTGCGAAGCAAGCTGGTCATCAGTTTGACTCCAGATATACTCAGTGTACAGAAATGTACATCTATGTTTGCAGACTTAGTTACGGAAATAAGCTTTCATACACACTTCCAAAAAAGAGAGAATAATCTCAGAGCAAAGGTGTCGTCTAGAATATAAATACAATGATGCATGCTTATCCCCTCATTCACTTGAGTTATTGCTCTTCAAATAACTGCCCTTTGAACTCACACAAGGGATGCAAATTAAAAGCAAAGGATAGTCCGATTGTGAATTGTTAAAATCAATCTATTCCAGTCACCTCGAGCTCTACTTATAAATCTTAGCCAGTTAGTAACATGTGCTTACTTACATCGTATGATTTATTTTATTCACACAAAAAGTTGTAAACAGCACCTACGGTCTCTCTTTGTGATTGACTTATCGCCAGTGGCTTAGTGCAGTAGGTTCCATCAGCACCATTATCTTTCAAGAAAATACAGTACTTATGTCAAAGAACCCACCTCGACCCCCCAAGGCACCAGTCCTTACACTTTATCGGAGTGGTGTGGCTCACTGGTTAGAGGCAGCAGACCCGGAAGCAGAGGACGGCCCGGGGCCAGGGTTCAATTCCCGACGCGGCAGGGTCGTGGACCAGGGCCAGCGGACTCGATAATTCTCGCTTCGGTGCCTACTCTAACCAGGGATCACACTCGGCAACTCTGGGCATTAGCTTGCCTCATCTCCACAACGGCCCCCCACATTTGCTGGGGATGCCTGGTTTCACCTTGGAGATACCCTGGAGGGACCATCTCACAGGGATAGCCAGGACGGGTTCCCCAGCGGTCTACAGCGCCATGACGCCTCAGGGCAGCAGTGCGCTTTACAAGACACATACATTTACATCGGTTCTCTAGGGGAACTTCCCCCTGTCCTCAAAGGGACACAGGGGTCAGAGTTCTACTCTTCTGGCGCCAAGACTTAGTCAATGTGTGAATATGAATTAGAAATGTAGTTGGACTGCAGCCCATACACATACCACCCACACAGACCAGCATACACTGTAGACTCCATTTGGCAGGCTGTCATGAGGACACATCAGCCCACCTCCTGGTAGGGGCAATGCCATTGGGCCAAGTGGTCCACGCAAGCTAGGGATCCACCCATAGGGATCACTGAGGCCACATTACCATCTGGACATGTCAATGTATAATAATCATCAACATTCAACCAGGGGTCAAAACATATATTTACACCACAGCCTTTCAAGAAGAGTCATTGTACATCACCCTTATCATCACTCCCAGGCAATGCTGGCTCCAATTGTATGGGGACAATGCTAGCAATGGGCTTGGTGATGTCAGCAAGCACCCCATAAAGTCAATCTCACAGTGATGGCAAGAAAAGGAGAGACATGGCCAGATGTTTGCACTTGTGATATCATAAGCTAAAAGAGACTTCTACTGACATCATTAGTATAAAGTTAGCGCAGCATGCTCTATATCAATACAATACAGTGTCTGGGTTGTATGCAAGTGGGTGGTGTATTCGAGAAGGTTTGTCAATTATATTTGAAATAGTAAGGGGAACTGAGATCGAACCCTTGAGTGTGTGAGAAAAGATGTGTACATTTTGTAATTCATTGTAGGTTAGAGATAGAACTTTAGAAGTCTGCCAGTACATAGTAGCGTAGGATTGTTTTCAGAAGCGGCATTAGGGTGTTGATTCCACGCTTGACCAAGAGCTTTGGGGATTCTGGGATATGCCTGACTGTGTTATATTGTGCTTAATGTGAAATCTTGGAAAAGTAACACAGATCAACAGATGATGTTGCATTTAATAAAATATAAGTTTTGATGAATGCATTAGGAACCTGTATGGATTAGAACACTGCAACATATTCTAAATGGAGTGAGTAACAGAGGTTCAGTCAGTGGGTATCGAAGGGTAAAGCCACCAAGAAGATGCCTAGGATAGGAAGAATCTGCCTAACTCAAGCAAATCTTTGCAGACTGATGGAAAGGTGATGCTTTCCAAGTGGCGCACATGAGGACCAGAAGGGCCAGAAGACCGACACGTGGGTGCACCGTAGCCAGGGTCAGCTTAAGAGAATCGTCCTTGGCATACCCGAATAACCTCCTTCTTCCTCCAATAGTGCCCCTTATCTCTCCCTAGCTTTCACATGCATTTCATTTGTTTTTATAATGCTAATAATACCAGTGTAGGATGCCGAACCACCTTACATCACACACACACAATATGGAGACAAAGAATTATACAAGTATAAATCAGTCTATAGAAAATGTTTCAGAAGACAATGAGGGTTGCAAGGCGTAGGAATCACATCATTCATACTAATATGCAGTATACTTTAAGAGTGTTTGGTCTGGAAGAGCATAAACTCATGAATAATAATGTGCCACAGAGGTTGTGGTTGGCTTTACAAATACAACATTATTTTTACCCCAACTAACCCTTTTTAGCAACTTTAAGATAATGAAAGATTGTGGGAAAAACATAACATTCTAACCTACACCATGCAGTTTGCATGCAGCTCTTTCATATAATTTCATAGGTCACTGTGCTATATTGGGATTGCAATTTATGAACTGCAAGTAATAATAGAATGGCTGTAACAAAAGCAGTAACCTGCCTTGCTATGCACATAAAATACAGTTCTGTGATCTGCATGATACACGCTCTGTGCAGCAGCCTTAATAACCGACTGTGCTACCTTATGATGATTCAAAACTGCCACCACACAATTCTCCAATCTCTAGCAGAAACAATAATCACCAGCGTTATCTTGAACTTTTTGCCTGAAAACCGCTGGACTCACAAGAAACTTTGGAGAAAATGTTTTTAAATGCATACATTATTCCCACACACAGCACCTCCCCTCCGGCCTCCCCCGAGGTAGCTCCAAGTGCAGCTGCAATGGTCACACCAGTGCTTAATTTGAGCCGGTGGTTTCCGCTGCTCGGCACTGGCACTTAATTGTCCGCACCAGCATTTTTAACTTGGTTATTATTTCAATATATGTTAAAAATGACTAATATGTGCCCCCAAAGCTATTCTTATAGCTTTTGGAGCATGGAATTCAGATTGTCGCACTTGTAAGAGTGTGATGGTTAGTAGTTATGCTGGTACTGTCAATGGCAGTGCTGGTACTGTCAATGGCAGTGCTGGCACAGGCAATGGGTGGTGCAAGCTGCAGTTGCCTTCTGATGAGGGCTTTGGCACTTACATTTTAACAAATTAATCACTAGATCGCACCACGTTAAGCCTGGCCCAGAGCTTCTCTGTGAAACCTATCCCAGTACCACATCACCACACACAAGCAGTGTTTGTGATTTCCGTGACGTGGCGGAGCAGGTTGTAGCCCATGTTTCTGTAACATCTATTAGTAAGGATTGTGTCCTTTCATTGGTCTCTGTACATTAAATAATCCTAGGAGCTGTACGTCCTGCAGGGGCTTGGAATATTAGCATTAATTTCATCATACTATTTGCTTTGAATTTATGTGTTGGGGCCAGACTGCCATTTCCGCGTTGTGTTTGTGAGATGGACCAAAGCAAGAACTCACCATTAAAATATTGCATTGTTATCCGCTGTTGGTACATGCTCAGGGGCGGTTCCCTTTAAGGAGCATTGACCCTCCCACAATGTGAGCTGTCTCACACTGCAGCATTAGTTTCAATGATCTGTACTTTCAGGACAGGCAGCAGTACTGTACGCGCAGTATTGTCAGGTGAGGAGGCGTGCCGTGTCACAGTGCACCATATGACATCATCCATCCTCCTGATGGTTGCCGTGAAGTGTGAATTTCCGATTGGATGTTAGCTTCATTGTGGCCAGTCTGCATGTTTGCACTCTGAATCTACGCTGTATGAGAGCGCTATGGGAACACAGACCCAGTTCACCTCTAGAGAGAGCTAGGTTGACCCGCCCAGCCAATCCCAATACTGCTGTCAAGCTTTGTGTTAAAATACAGAGCATGAAAGCAGCGTTGTGATTGACTATGTTTTGCCATGCAGCTCTTTGTCATTAGTTGGCAACACACAGAAGGAAGTGTGGTATCTCGGGCCCTAGGCCCACATCCTGATGGAAAAAACCACATGCACACAGTAGTAAGAGGGTGGAACTGGCGTGGAGCACGCGCACTCTGGCCCCTTTTATTGACAGGGTCACCTGACTGGTGACACCTGTAATGGGTGGGTGTTCAGTGTGAGTGGAACACTAGAATGTATCCAGCCGGATACTACATCCCTCCCACTTTTTAATGAAACAAAACAAACAAAAGCCGAACTTGCAAGAAAACAACTAAGCAAAAATCACCACCAAATGAGTCTCTTCAGGCGGTCTGCTGGGCAGTGTTCGAGTTCGGGACCGCATGGTCAGGATGCCTTCTTCGCCTAGGCGACGTTCGGTAGACCGGCCTGGTCTCGCAGTGGTGAAGTTCATATGTACAAATTATGTGTCGATGCATCTGGAGCTGTTGTGAAAATCCACTTTGGTGTCGGAGACGGTCTCTGTGAGGGAGGCCTTCCTGCGGGGTGTCGTGCTTGGTGACTCTCCTGTCCCTGACGGCTGAGCGACGTTCGACTGCATCTCTCGCCTGGACTCCTCTGCCACAGGAGTCTCTTGGAGGGCTTTTCTGTTGGCTGCCATGGGACCGTGTGGACCGAGCGGGGCTCCACTGGGGAACTGCCAACGAACTCACAGCCAAGTCACTCATGTAGCCTCCGAGGGTGGTGTCATAGTCTGGGCGTCCTCACCGTATGGACTTGGGTGTTGCGTCTTCCTCTGCCGATCTTGTGGGTGACCTGTCTTCAGCCTTCACCTTCGTGCTTCCTGCGCCTGACGTGGAGCGGCAGCCGACGCATCTCTCCTACTCGGACCCCATATGCACGGGACTCCGTTGAGGCCCTTGTCCCCTGGACTGCCACGTGACTGCGTGGGCTGTGTGGGACGTTGCGTAGGCCACGCTTGGGGTCACTGCGGAACTCCCAACAGGGCCACGGCCAAGTCTTGTGTAGTCCCCAAGGGTGGATCTTCCAATGGCCGGGTGTACTCGATTTCGGCAGGCTGTAGGTGGACTGGAGTGTACAGACTGTTCCTGGGTGGTTCGCCTCTTTGAGCTCCGATTGTTCTGGGCGTGTGGATTCACCCGGGTGGTGTGATGCTCCTTAGTGGTGATGCACCTGGACGGTGGTAACAAGATGGTAGTTTTCTTCAGTGGGCAGGCAGGCGGCGATCTTCTGCTGGGGTGACCTGAGGGAGTGAGAAGGACTTGAGGGACTTCGTGGCGCTGCTCCGTTGTCTGAAAGCAGGTGCACTGCGAGGTGTGATGTTATCGATACCAAGCAGCCGGTGTGTCCATTCTGTGGCTTGCGGTGGTGGTTGCTCGACAACCAGGGTGCGCTGGAGGCGCTTGGCATTTCGCCGTGTCGTTTTTTTTCCGGACACCTGGCAGGCAATCAGGCTTGCTTTGTAACATTGTCCCTGGGAGGGTGTTCTCTCCGGATTTTCTCTCTTCGGGGCACACCGCACTCTCAGCACCGTGGTTGGCTGACAATGCCTTGGTGCACGCTGGCATGCCTGGCTTGTAATGCTACACCCTGGAAGACAGTTGCAAGAAAGTCTGTTGATGTCCGTCTCGGCCTGGTGGCATCCTACTTTGTTGGGCCAGGACTCGCCTCTCTCTCTTCCAGGACAACTGGTGCCCTGCTATATCAGGGCTGTGTAATTTCAAACTGTGTGTTCCATTCGGTGTGGCGCTGTCAGTACATGGTGCTGTCCTTGCGTTCACTTTAGGCCACTGCAGCCTTGGCATTCTGCTTGATGGTCCCTGTCACCCATGTTCATTTTGTGTCTGTCTGCTTTCCTAAGCATCGTGCCTCTCATTGACCACTAGGTAGAGCTGCCAGACTTCTGTTCACCGGTCACCAGGCAGTCTTTCCTGAGACTGTGGGCCATGCAGCACTCTCTCAGAGAGGGGGGCTGGATTCACTGCTGCTGGTGTCCCGGGGTAAGTGGTGGGACTGCGGGCTATGTAGATATGTCAGTCTGCATGTCTCTTTGAAACTTTCGCGTGCAGGGGCTGCTTAATGTTATACATTTAACTGGTGCAGTTCAATGGGCTGCCGGTGCTTCTCTGACCAGGAAGTGCGCACCATCAGTCGGGAGCTGCTTGGCTTTGATGCTACAGTGGGGCCTGTCGGGGCTGCCTTGCCGTTTGCTTGTGGGGACGTGTTGCCATCCGTTAACCACTAGGTGGCACTGTCGCGTTACACTCAGGTCACAGCAGCATTCCTGATGCCCCGGGCCTCGTGCTGTGGGCACTGAATTTGCTGGACCCTCTCCTTATAAGTTCCGGCGGCTGCCCAGACGCCGTGGGTTGTCCCGCCCCCATCGGCCTCACGGGAACAGATGCAGGGGGAAAAAGAAGGCTCGGCAGACGGGGCTTTCCGCTCACTGCCCGCTACAGGGTAAGTGTCATTGTTTACAAGGATGGCAGCCGAGGCATGCATTCATGGTTGGGGTGGCCTCTCCTAATCTTACATCCAGATCCCGAGCTTACCGCATGCTGGGCTGCTGAAGGCGGTCTCCTCTTCCCCCGGCGGCAATCTCTTACTCCGTACAGGTCGCGTGGGGCATGGGGACGCGAGTCACTGACTCTGGCGGTCGTGGTTCGCCGCAGGCAGGTAAGAGCGGCTCATGGCTGGTAGTGGGTGGCGAGTAGGCCCATCTGTGTCATGCAATGTAGCGTTTGGGTGACACCTATTTCTCGCTGTGCTCCACTAACTGGCGGGGGCAGTCCACTCTAGTTGGTCCCACGCCTCGCTGAGGGGTGGCAGGGCAGCTTTGTGCCGGCTGGATGCTGAACTGTGCCTGACCTTAAGAGGGTTGTGGGACGCTTCCCTTTGTGCGGAACCGGCGTCTTCTTTTCCTCCGTGCCTCTCGATCCCTCAGCAGGCGGACGGCAGCAGGGGCATCGGGGTATGAACGATGAACATGCTCTTCCCCCTCTCCAACACGGCAAGGAAATGGTGCCCCCTATTTCTGACGAGCCAACATGCGCACAGCAGGTGTGGGTAGCCTTATGTTCTGGGAGTGTCCCTCCCCCGCGAGAAAGCACCAAAGGCGGACAGTGCACGCGCGGGAGTGGACCCGCTCGTCGCCATTGTGGTATCTCGGGCCCTATGCCCACATCCTGATGGAAATGACCACATGCACACAGTGGTAAGAGGGTGGAACTGGCGTGAAGCACGTGTACTCCGGTCCCTTTTATTGACAGGGTCACCTGACTGGTGACGCCTGTGATGGGTGGGTGTTCAGTGTGAGTGGAACGCTAGAATGTATCCAGCCGGATACTACAGGAGGCACAAACTGTACTCGAGTACGCAGAGGAAAGGGAGATCGGCGTTTTCAAACTCCCCCTCGAATTACAATTGTCAAGCGGCAGGAAAAGTATGTTAATTGTGTAGGCTTATTGCACACCACTTTCATATTTTACCAGCCACCGCTGTTACATGTTGAGTCTATGACTGGCAATCGCCCACTTATCACAGAATGAAACAGAAGCATTCACCAGTTTGGGAGGGATTGCGTGTGCCAGCAATGTAGATCTCATATGAAAGAGGGATGCAGTAGTCCGAGGCCAGATCTGCAAAGCAACTCTCTGAAAACATTATTCACTCGGTACAGAGTTCCCTTTGAACATCTGAGAGCAGTGACATTAATTATGTGGACAACATAATACAGTAATGAAGGCACGCTCTTGAAATTGAAAGAATTAGAAGCTGCACATTATGCAGACATTGTTTGCCACTGCTGATTAAAGGAATAATAATAGATTATCTTGCTTTTGCTTAGCAATAATAGGATAGTGAAATTTACCATTCTCAATCCTGTTATTATCTTGTAACGCCAGTGTTCTGTTACATGCTCCCAATAATAGCACTGCTGAATTCTAAAACTAGCTTCTTGTTACAATCCTACTGCCCTCCACAAATGATCCTAAAGCGATCTGAGTAGAATAAATACGGAAAGCAGTTGCCTTACACCTAGAATGTCATTGGACTCAGTGGGGATTCGTATTTTCCTGACAGGCAGACTGGGAGCTGTACTGTGCTGGATAGGGCTTTAAGTACACATTTCCATTGCCATGAAGGGTAAATGTGTCTGAAAAGGGACCATTTGTGGGTGTCCAATACGTACATTTCTAACGTTCAAGGCAACAATCAATGACGCATGTCCAATAGCATCTTTGTTAGAGATGCTTTCATCGCAAAGCTCAGATTAGCTATATTCCTTTTTGGATATGCACAAAGAGAAGTTTTAATTTTAGATCAAGCACAAAAAATAAAAATGTAAATGTGTCATTTCATTCATCGTCGGAGAGACAAACAAGGGCATTATCTCTTCAAATCAAGTAAATAGACAATTCAGGAAAATTGCTTTAACAAAAAAAGTTCAGAAATATCTGAAATTTAATATTGCACAAGAAAACATGCAAGTGGCCTTCTTGTACGACAATATAAAACTGTATATGCGAGTACATGATGTAATTTGGGATGTCTTCTGTAACGCCATCTCTGAGATCAGCGTCTGTGAAATATGGGATGTTCATAGCTACCCACAAACGGAGAATTTCAGTTGTTTTATGGGTTTTTAATTTTCATTGCAAAGTCTGGGATCCCATGAGGATTTTTCCCTGTTGACTATCAGTAATTGCAATAAAGAAGATCTTCTGGTCAGTGCCTAACGACCTCCGACCTCTCAGCAACCAATGACTTTCTCCCCCCCACCCCTGATCTCCCCTCAGGGGAGAGAAAACCCCACTGGGCACCATGGATTATTTTACTCCCTTATGGCACTTCAGATAAGGGACTGGATCTTAGGCACCCCTAGCGTGGAGAAGGGTGTGGGAGGCTCTATTGGTAAGGGGCTCTTTGATGTAGTATCTCTTTCTTTCTAAGGAAAGCTATGAATTTTACAGTACTTAGGGCCAGATGTACCACCCTTCCATTTAGTGCCACGCAATTTGCGACTCATTGCGAGTCTCAATTTGCGAGGCGCTAAATGAAATGTACAACAGTGTTATTACACTGTTTTGCGATTCCCAATGTTGTCGTAAATTGCGAGGCTCATTAAGATTAATGAGCCTCGCAATTTGTGCGCCCATTGGGAATGCCAGCACTCCCAGGAATGGTAGTCTGCTGAGCTCAGCAGACCACCATGTCTGGGACTGCTTTTTAATAAAGCAGCTTTTAAAAAAAAAAAATTCTTCCAGTTTTCCTTAAAGGAAAACGGGATATACTTAAAAAAAAAATGAAACGTTTTCGTTTCATTTTCAAAGGGTAGATAGTGGTCCCTGGGACCACTGCCTGCCCTTAAAAAATATTTTTAGATGCAGTCACAAAGTGGACGGGGTCCTCTTGGGACTCCTTCCCAATTGCGACTGCATTACCACCCTCATGGAGAGGGTGGTAATTTGCGAGTGTTTTGCTACCGCAATTGCGGTCACAAAACATTCACACATAGCAAGACGTGGTCTGTTAGTAGGTTCAGACTAGGTAGATTAGTCCAGATTATGTTAACTTTCTTTTCACCGGACTGAATTAGTTTGCACTGTTGTAGCTCCTCCCGGCTTCTATTTATAAATATATAAGAATAAGCCTGGCTCCACATTTAACGTAATACTGTAAATAAATCACAATATGACGGCATTAGATTCGTGAATACGGGATACGTTTTACCGCTTGAAAATCTCCTGTGTGTAAACTCATAGAACAAACCCATAGATACCCGCACGATAGAAGTAGGAAATTCTATGGTGCCTATATCAGCAGATGGGGTGTGATTTAGTAACTAGATTATGCACCGTTGGGGTGGTACTGAAGCACATACAATAGTGGAATATATCAGCATATAGTAATATAGGAAAAACTATGAGGGGTCAAACCCAAAATACAATATCAAGAGGTTGGCAAAGGCTTAAATTAGTATTACAGCAATAGCGATCAACAAACTTCGTTTGTTTGTTTCCATGTAGGAATAATGTATATCTCTCACAGCAAATGTAAGCTATAAAAGGGGAAGACAGTAGAGTAATACTGACCATGATAGGATGCTGTTCTACCAGACAACTATGTAGAATCTACCAACTAAGCAATCGGGCCTGATAACCTTAATCCATGTTAGTGATGCAAAGCTCAGAAACATACAAAGAACTGCAATTTTTAGAGGCTCTCTGTATCAGTAAAACACATCTTATGGTATTTCAGATGAATGCAGCCTGAATGATTGAATCAAGAGCTAGCGTCAAAGATTCAACTTACAACGTACTGGAAAACACCCTCCTTAAAGATTTCACTTTCTAAATAAAGATCTGGAATTTCGAAAGACACAGGTACACCACCATAGGGGGCTCTAATCTATCACATTAGAATTATTTTTAACACATATCTCTTATTTCGCCATTTTTTTAAATAATGGTCCTAAAAAAAGGAAAAAAAGCATGATAATAAATAACAAGAATTATTCTCCTGTATTGCAGTGAGGAGACACAAGGAACAACTATGCCATCCTCAAGATGTAATCGCTTATGCAGTAAGAAGCTCCTAAACTAGGACACAATTTATAATTGTCAAGAAAACAGCGAATTACAGCAAAGGATAATTTCCTGATCACTTAATCAGGGTCAGTTTATGATTCCATGCTAACAAGTAATAATGACTAACAAAATAATTTAGACTACTATTGGTCTCAGACAGCGACTCTAGCCTGCATAACACACATATCAATCATTTTAATTTTATTTATTGTTTTTTCCCTTCACTTGTTCATTGCACATTTCTGGAGTGGTGAAGGTTATTCATACTCACCGTCACAATACCAAACTATTGAATAAATAACAACGCTTACTCTTCTTCTTACTGAGTAATAACTCACACAATTTCTGTTTGTCTTCATCTAAGTATGACTAACACAGTATAAATAGAGAAATGGCAACACACGAGATTTTTTCCGTAGGTTATAAAACTAAGATTTACAAATCAGAATTTTTTGATCTGGGCTTCCCAATACTAAACAAAAGTTGTCTTGACACCCCTTTGACTTGCAGATTTTTTTCTCATCGCACCTCTACTAGTGAGATTACGAACACAAAGTGGATGGCCCTGAGGAAGTTGGACATTAATTAAACAGAATCCACGAAACGTACGTTGACTATAAGCACGCCTGGCTGACGGCCACACCATGGATGGATAAATAATACCTCTACCATGCAGTGTAGTAGCACGCTTTTCCAAGCAGGGTGTCGAAAGACAGGTTGATAGTGTGTATACTTGATGGGTTTGAGTGATGGTAGAATGGAGTGAGAGGTGCGTTATGACTTGTTTTTTTTCATAATGTCTTTGTCTTATGATGGGGAAAAGATAAAATTATCATAATATTGAAAGTACACCATCCGAAGCGCTGTTTACATGTCTGTTATGTTTTAATTGTATATATGTAAAAACACTGTTGTTTCACTTTATATATAAAATGATGTAGTATCATGTTTTACATTTAAAAAATGCACAACAATAACAACAATATCAATGTGATTTAAAAAAAAGAATTATATGGTTTGAACTAAATACTTAAATGAAAAAAGAACATGTTTTGAATAAAATCAATAACAAGAAATTATGTAGCAGGTTTTGATTTGTATAATACAGGAAGCCCTTTGAGAGCTTGTAGAGCCACAATGAAATTACTATAGGTTGCGTGGGAGTTTTTTGCTTTATTAGTATATCTACATAGCCCTTAACAAGAACACTGGTCATGTCAAGCACTAAGCAAATTATTTAGAATCGAAAAAGCTTTGTGGCATGGTCAAAATCAGTTTCTAAGTCCTTGGCTCGGTTTGAGTGAACTATTTAAACTTCATAAATTGGAGACATTCTAGTCCACAAAGCACTACATGGATGTTTGGATTCATATACTTGTCAAAGAAGAGCAATTATTTTTTACTTAGGGTAAAAAAGACTATGCAGTTCTTTTCCAATGGATATTTGACTAACAGTTTGTTTAGGCCATGCTCCCTCCAGCTTAACAAATGCTTATTCAACAGGCTTAATAACAACATTCTTCCATTGACTCAAGTATGTGACTATTCATACAAACTTTTCTATTTTTAATCCAGTGGTTTTAGAAAACACAATTCTGTTCCATTTAGCAGTGTTAATCAACAATTTATTAGATGCCGGATGACGGATTGTGTTCTACCTTCACTAACTTCCTTTGAAAATTACCAAGTGCTAATTCCGAGCCAACAAACTGCCATACCTCTCTGTCTGCAACTGTGTGATCATGTAGGGTTTTTCATAGAACAAGTAGGTCTAAAGCGAGAATGTTCTACTCATATTAATTTATCTGTCTAAGCCCATTTCGTTCTCTGCTTCAAAAGATGGTTGGCGTATAGTTTACCTGACATATCCGACAGACCAATCATTCCATAAATGCCTGATTTTAGGTCTCTCCTAGCGTTGCAGCGCGCATGCAGTGCGCGCTTTGCGAGGCTTGCAGTATACACTATAGTGGGGAAGCTTTGTTTAAGATCCGCCCACTCTCCGCCCATCTTTTTGATTGGCTTACATCCTAAATGCTGCATTCTGATTGGTTTTTGGCTTGTTAGTCCCTCCTCCTGATGGCCATGTCGTCATTTGTGTCCTTCCATGCTATTGGCCTCTTTACTTCAAAAAGCATTTTGTTCCCCTGCCTCCCCCTTTTGCTTCCCGCAGTCCGTGACTTTTCGGCGCACCACCACCCTCTCCCCTCCACTTCCATTTGTACTTTTTTGGACGCCCGCACTTCCGTTTCGAATGCAATAGGTCTCGCGTACATACGAGTCCGATTGCATTTTAAATGATTGTTTGTCCTGTGATTTGCTGGCTGGATTCGCACTCCTTTTTACGTCTCGCCTAGCGTTGCAGCGCATGCACCGCTCACTTTGTTTGTCTTGTGCGCTAAGCCGGAGAGCAGGAGGAATCGCTGGCAGAGCCAGCCGTGGCGCAGGGGGCCATGGAACACAGCTTGCCCGCCCTCCCCCCTGTATTTGTTTGCTCTCGCCCTCCCCCTTCGACCTCCCCATGTGCCCTGGTTCTTTTCGAGTCTGAGATCTTTAATTTTCATCACCAGTGCGTGATTCATAACTCGCGACGCTCTCACACTCACTCACTCTCGTATGATTGTATCTCGTGAGTCTGTGCCTGCCTTTTCCTTGCCAGCCAATGCATTCCGCGAGGAACCGTAACCAGGGCAACGCAGCGTGTCAGACTCTAATATTGAATTAGCATTTCTTATTTGGCGAAGTCCTTCTTCCGGGCTTGTGCAGCCCGTGTTCGGATGTCTGTGGCGGGAGCAGCCCTCAGCTTTCCCCACACATACACCCATGGAGTTTTCCTCCACATCTTCTGTGTTTTCATAACTTAATTGGAATAATATCCCCTAAAGTAATCTCTGAAATACTGCCCCTAATCTGAACTTCTAATCATGCCCCCACCAGGTGCCCAACGCCCATTGGGCTCAAAGGGCTTCAGCCCCCCCCGTCGTGTGTCAGCTGAGACAGCTTCCCGGGCACACACACAGCCGCACCCGAGTACTTCACAGGTCTTTAAAAGACCATTTACTTGCTAACGAGGCTCAGTTGTGTTTTCACCCCTTCTTAGAGCCCCTGCATCTCCACTCTGCATATTGTTAGAAGAATCAGCCCGCCCCGAAAATATTTAGTAGCACCCCCACCTCCCTAAATTTGGCTCTAGTTGTGCCTCTGGCCCCCAACGTGTTCTGCTTCTTGGGGTAGTGTTTGCCACAATGAGAATCGCAGCGGCAGGTGGGGTAGTACAGGGGGGTATGGGTAGAAGTTCCGATTAGAGGGGTGGTATATGTCAGAGGGCTCCTAGCGCTTCCAAGGAGTGGGCTTCCTTCCAGCCCCGGGGGCTGGGGTGCACCTGGCACATGGTGCCCCGAGGATGCTTCTGGGGTTCTTTGGGCAGCCCCTCTCAACAGATCGGATGCCTGTTCATACACACCCGTTCAGCCGGCTGTGGTGTTCAGAAGTCTAACTTGCTGGCTAGGCTAATACAGGGTGCTCTTTCAGGGTCCCCGCATGTACCTTAGAATTATAGGGTGTGAGCAGGTATATGACACCACTCCATGTAGCGGAGCAGACCCCCCCCCATGGCCTCTGGTGGTATGTTGACCTCATCTTTGATGAAGGCTGCCCCATGGGATCTGTGCTCCATCCCCCTCGGAGATGGAGGTCAAAGATATCATGTTGATCCCCAACACATCCCTCTTCGCACACACCCTAGCAGGCGCTCCGTTTCCGAGTCTGACAGCCACATGGCTTCCCATCATGCACCTAGTCCATCTCCCTGGCTCATATCAATGCCCTCCATGAATAGAGGATTATCCGAATTAAAGCTTGGGAATTTAGGGGAGGCTCTGGCCTGGGGACATCTTGTTTTGTGTAGCGTAGTGTTCGGGCTCTCAAGCCGTATACATCCTAAATTGATCCGGCTGCCTCCAGCCTTACACGCTGAACTGGCACATTAAAAATAAACACTCGAGAGACATAAAAGGTACGCCACAGCCTCTGCAGTGGGAATAATTAGTCCCAAACAGAGGTATGAGCAGAAATGGACAGCAGAGCTACCGCTCAAGCTTCAGACCTCACAGAGTACTTATTTAACCTCAGCTTCTCCCTCTAATTATAAATCACTATCAATCGAAACATAAATCTTGAACATAGTCCCTGGGTGGAATGTAAGGGGTGCAACAACACCTCCACGCTTAATTTGCGCTGTTGTTAAAGTAAATGTGATTCGTGCTTGAAAAAACAAATACATTCACTAGATATTCCCTCAGAGTCATCAATAAAATGTCAACACGGCTCTGAAGAAGCATAACAAGTATGTGTTCGCAAGGCGACTGTTGCTGCGGACTAGTTTGGGGGCGCGTGGAGGCTGGTCTCGAGCGCAGCGTGTTGTAAGCATGGAGGGGGTAGGATGTTTTCAGGCTCTTGCAATCCCCGGTCAGAGGTGCTGGCAAATGTCCTTTTGCAAATATTTGGCAGGTATTCTCACTTCATTGCAGAAGGAAATAGAACTGAGAGAACCTCAGTTTGCAGGAATACACATGTGGGTGTTGTGTATTTATGGTGGCAGGGCGGGCAGGGTAGAGAGTACCAAGGACCAGCCTCGCATCCAGGCAGCAGAGCTCTGGGCTTGCGCACTGCTGGGCAGGGTACCTTGAGTGGGTAGTTTTGTCTGCACGGGGAGTGTATGCTCCTCCCAGGAGGCCTCTGGAGCTACAAGTATTCTGCACCCTAAAGTTCCTCCACATACGTGCCAGCTTCTTAGTCTGAAAGCGATTGTGCCCGTAACACCACTTATAGATGAGACGAGAACTTATGCGCTTCCGATCTTTGGTCACTCTGCTGAAATTGATAACCTGTGTTTATGTTTACTTAGTACAAAATCAAAAAACTCACCCTATATTGCAATAATATGCAATAATGTTCTGCATCGCTAAATACTTACAAGGTCCCAAAGGCGAGACCGATTGCATTGCAAATGCTTGTTTTTATTGTATCCCTTTTAAAGACTGGCAGTAATAGACTCCCCTTCCATTACTGTGTATTGATCAATACAAAGATATAAAAATTGCATGTCATTGTTTTTCCAATTTCACTTGCAACAAATATCAACCAGTTTAAATCCGACAATCTGGTGTTTGGAATTTCAAGTATGATAATTATCACCCATCATGACTTTTGACCTAAAAAAAGGACATAATATGCAGATTTTGGTACTTTCTGGATATCCAAAATCCAGTATTTACCAGACATTTTCTCCTGGTAAATATTGGACTACTGTGTTTGCCGCAAAACTCTAAATTCCTGAATGTGTGGTAACAAGTGAATCCATGATTTTTTCCTATAATAATTACAAAGGTGTAGTTTTAGGAGGAACTGCTTGTTGTGTTTTGTTTATAACTGTCATGGACATTTCCTGAAGAGCTTGTTCCCCTGAGATATTAGCTTGCCTAGAATATTTTACTAATTTCAAGATTGATGGGTGAGGACCCTTGTCGGTTGGATGTTTAGAAATATTTTACCAATAAGTGTTATTACATCATTTTAATATTATACATATAATTGAGGGATGTAAACAGAGCCTTTACCAGTGGTGTGAGGAATGTAGATTTTGCATGAGTCATTTTCCTGCTAGCTTGCTATTATGAACCAGCAATCTTTGTAATCACATTCATGCAATTCCAGTCTAGAGCTTGCACAGACAGACCTTTGCTTCGTTCTTGTGTTTCGTATTGCGTGTAAGAGATGCATACTATTGACTGGCAATGCTTACTTTTGTTTCCAATAGTGATTAGCTTTTATCCATGCATCTCAGATCACGTTTCATCACACCGCAGAGTTGAAATTCCCCTCCTCGGCACTGAGGTAAATTAAAAATATGAGTGGGTGGAAACAATATTTTAGAGTTCAACTTATTTTTTATTTTCTAGTACCATAGTATATTGATATGTGGCAGCTCAATTATAGTCCTCTTTAGTAATACATCCAAGCCCTAGAGAACTACTCACTATTAAATTCTGTGGCAGACATGTTCGTGCTACAAGCCATGGTGAGAATATTTTCACAGTTACAGTTTGATAAACATTTACATTATAACAGAAACGTGGGATGAATTGACAAAACCGACTAGACAGTTGACCTGCACAGAGATGTACACCAAACTCACTATTGGTAAGCAGACTATTCTCGCGTGTTTGGAAACATTGAGGGGCTTATTTATGAGGGGTTTTGCGACACCCTTGCGCCGTGCAAGGGGTGCAAGGTGAGAGGCAAAACCTAGAAGGTGAGTTTCCAAGCCACGCAAGGCCACCTTGGCTTGGCCCTGCGTGGCTTGGTAAATCTGGAGCAATGCAAGACAGCACGAGTTGCTATCTTGCGTTACTCTGCCCAAGGGAGGCGCTCCATGGGTGAAGCATGAGTGTTCCCATGCATACACCCATATATTCTGAAGCATTCCCAGATTTACCGGTACTGGTAGACGTGGGAATGTGACAAAATGCTACACCCTCCCAGGGGAGGCAAAACGGGGAGAAATATCTTTATTTCTCTTTTTTTTTTTTTTTTACCTCTTTCTACGTGTGTTGCATTTTGCATCACGTGTAGAAAGAGGAAAACGCCTCAGAGGATTGCTTGTGTGAAGGATAGTGTCCCTTCCTGCACAGAAACAATCCTGCCTGTAATGCAGACACCCTTGCACCAGAGGGCAAGGGTGCCTGCGTTGCTGCTGGGCAGCAGTTTGCGTGCCAGCACAGGCAGAGAGTAGGTATGCACCAAAGCTTGATAGATATGGAGCATTTTTGCCCTCTCTCTTTCACTCAGCTTTGCGCAGCAAGGTGTCTTGCTGCGTTGCGTAAAATAATGATACATATGGCACACAGTGTATATGATGTCTATCACCAAACAACTATGGGAAACATCAACCCTCACTGGGGTGGAGGACCTAGAAAGTGTGAACGATCATCGCTTTCCTGACTGTGCTGCTGCAACAGCCAAGAATGGGCTGCCAGACAGAAGATAATGAGTCTTCTTCAAATAAAGAAGCACTAGAGTTTTTATGACTATGCAGTGTGCAGAGTGTGCCCATCTATTCCATGCCTCTGCCAACCCACTTGTTTCCCTTTGCAACACACGAAGAAGCTTTTTTCATAGTTCGACTGCATTCGATCAATATACACCATTGTTTGTGTCCTAATCATTCAGCGGGTGATTGTAGACTCCAGTATGCCATCTCAAAGATATTTTCATCATAAGTTCAATTTCCTTACATTTTGCCAAAATGTGACTTTTTTAACCAGAATTATTTCCTGTTTTCTCCTGGCTCACATATGCATTAAACGTTCCAGACAGACGATGCTGCTTTTTTTGTGGTTGTTGACTTTCTGCTTTATTTTACCTAATTTTCTTACGAACATGTTTATTTTACATTGCAATTTCTAGGATGCATCCTTTATTTACTCCATCATTACTAGTGACCTATTAGAGTGATATGGATCTTTTCATGGGGTATAGAATAGCCAGCCTCCTTCATTTGAATACAAATATTGTATATTTACTACAGTGTCTGTGTCTGAGAAATGATTAAAAGAAGTCCATCTGACAAACCCATCCATCTTCCTCCCAGCTTGTTTTGAATAGATTCACATGGTCACATGATTGCCCAAAAGGCAAACACGCCATTACGTCACCAGTCATGCATAGTGTGCAAATCAAGGGCAAAACATAGGTAAAACCGTCTGAAAATGTGTGGGTCAGAAAAGGAACAATGGTTTGACTCTCTGGCAATTTGATTAGCCAGGTGTCCTACTCAGGAACTACTCCTAGAAACAGCAGAACCCTTGAGTAACACTGAACAACAATGTGAGCGCTACTCAACCTGCAACACATCTTAAGTATTGAATAGCTGGGGTGTCATTGCTGCAGGCTGAGATTAAAGGAGAGCCCTTCTACGCCTCTTACCTGGGGACCGGTGTGAGCTGAACAGGGGCTGCTGCACGCTCGCGGAAAGTGGACGCTCCTTCTTGCGTTGCTGTTGTTGGTCGCGCTTGCTGCTCGGTGCAGCGGGGGACAGAACTACCACTCCCAGCATTCCCAGCAGCGTCACCGCCCCCACCCACGACGACTTCCGCGCCTGGAGGCGCTAAATTCGAACGGCTCCCTCGGTGGAGCGGGTGTCATTGCTGCTGGCTGAGATTAAAGGAGAGCCCTTATACGCCTCTTACCTGGGGAATGGTGTGAGCTGAACAGGGGCTGCAGCACGCTCGCGGAAGGTGGACGCACCTTCTTGCGTTGCTGTTGCTGGTCGCGCTTGCTGCTCGGTGCAGCGGGGGACGGAACTACCACTCCCAGCATTCCCGGCAGCATCACCGCCCCCACCCACGACGACTTCCACGCCTGGAGGCGCTAAATTCGAACGGCTCCCTCGGTGGAGCGGGTGTCATTGCTGCAGGCTGAGATTAAAGGAGAGCCCTTCTACGCCTCTTACCTGGGGACCGGTGTGAGCTGAACAGGGGCTGCTGCACGCTCGCGGAAGGTGGATGCTCCTTCTTGCGTTGCTGTTGCTGGTCGCGCTTGCTGCTCGGTGCAGCGGGGGACAGAACTACCACTCCCAGCATTCACGGCAGCGTCACCGCCCCCACCCACGACGACTTCCGCGCCTGGAGGCGCTAATTTCGAACGGCTCCCTCGGTGGAGCGGGTGTCATTGCTGCAGGCTGAGATTAAAGGAGAGCCCTTCTACGCCTCTTACCTGGGGACCGGTGTGAGCTGAACAGGGGCTGCTGCACGCTCGTGGAAGGTTGACGCTCCTTCTTGCGTTGCTGTTGCTGGTCGCGCTTGCTGCTCGGTGCAGCGGGGGACAGAACTACCACTCCCAGCATTCCCGGCAGCGTCACCGCCCCCACCCACGACGACTTCCGCGCCTGGAGGCGCTAAATTCGAACGTCTCCCTCCGCGTCGCGGGACGCGCGCGGGCAGCGCCGGGCTGAGCCCGGGCAGAGGGCGGGCCGTCTGTGGCCGTCCGGGGCAGGGAGAGGCAGGGCTGAGCCACCCCCCTTTCCGCTAGGTAAGGTGGGGGATTCTCCTTGAGTATCAATAGCACCCTTGCTGCCCACTGTCCGTGTTGAACATTCGTTGCAAGGACCAAACCAATTACTATTGACTGAGACCCCTTGTTTGTGCTGCGACTTGTGTCGCTTAGGTGGCCAGCTCCTGAGGGGTATTGATGACGGTTTATTTATTTGTGGCTCCTATTCACTATCGTGCCATAGAGTGATTAGCCGCCCTAAAATATTGTGGGCTTGCTTACTTTTTCCTCTTTTTGTTTTGAAAGCTTTAGGTGGTACCTTGTGGGTTGAGTCGAGCTGATTATTCCATGCCAGGTAAAAGGACAGGGGCGGGGCTGTTTGTCGCCTGTTTTTTTGATACGGCTACGCCCGAACTGTTGCGTCTCTTAATTGCGCTTGGTCGCAGCAATAAGATTTCTTTGTGTTTTGAGTATAACGTTTGGGTGATTATTTGCAAAGCTTGATTTCTGCTGGTTGTATTTATTAGAAGTGTTTTAGCCTAGAGTTAAAACGTGTAATATAAGTACACCAATGGCTAAAAACAAATCAACTATGGATAACTACCTAGTAAAGGTAGTGAGTAAAATTAATAATGACAGAAGAAAATCATTGGGCCGTGATAGTAGTACGGAGTTAACATCTCCGACCATTGATGCTAGCACCACCCCAAATGTTATTGCACCTATTGTTATTGACTGCTTAATAGTGGAGTCTCCTGCACTAATGGTTGTGGACCAGGATGTATTAGACCCGAATCTAGTGGATGAGCCCAGGGTCACTCCAATAGTTCGCTCTCCTGTAAAGAGAGCGGTAAGGAAGTTTAGGAAAACACAATTCAAGCGGGGGGGGTGCACAGCACAAGTTACTACCCGATCAAGCTCAGAGAAGTTCTATTGGCCATAAGGAAACCATGACCAACAATTGTGGCATTAATATAGATATGAGCTCAGAAATTTTGGCCCATATAGATAAGGTATTAGAAGACAAATTGGAAGCTGTTGTTAAACCACTTGTTGAAAAAATAGATTTACTATCAGCAGAAGTGACTAGATTGGGTGGTCTTCTACCTAAAATAATTGATGTCCAGAGTAATTTACAGAGTGGGATAGTGGAACAACATGGAATAACTGTACAGCTACCGTTGACTGAGAGCGCTTCCTCACCTAACCCCAGGGCAAAGAAGCCGAATGGCCAATAAAACCACTCCGTCTAAAAAGGCTTCAACTAGCCCAGCATGGACTTCAGCCCCAGTAAGAAGAATACGCTCCATTAATCTACCTCCAGAGTGTGAGCCATATGTTGTTGTTCTTTCAAACGTTCCACCCCTAGACTCCTCACAGCCTAGTGCACGAAATGAATCACATGACTCTCTTAAACGGAAAACAGTGTCCTGGTTGAACAAAAACTGTGGGTTCCCCGTAAACTATTCGGACCAGATACTATCGACTAGACGGGTTTCCTGGATTGGTAATGCCAAGAAAACCTGCAGAGGCGATTGTATAATTAAAAATTTTAAATATCCCCAACATGTTGCGACTGTGTTACTCAGAGCAGCATCGTTGGTACTGGGAGAGAATAGTGTGGGTGTGCATCCCTTGGGATACTTCTATAGTCATCTAGCCAGGGCTCCCCAGGATAACACTCTAAGTAGGTCTCAAAATTCCAATAAATGTCCAACCCTCCAGATCACTACAAATAACAGATACCTGGCATTAAGTACCCTGGATCAGAATGATTGACTTTTGCCGGTCGGTGATTTTGATGTAGAGGCTGCTGTAGTCCCTCAGGCTAGAGACATGAATTTGAGTATTGTAGAGCCTACTGTAGAGCCTCAACAAATAAAGATGGAGGCTCCCATATTGTCTTATGATGCCTCGACTCTTAAAGCTGTGGTAATTGATGAGCTTCCAAACAATATAGGAGCTATTGATGCTAGTTTGGGTGAGGCTGGACAGTGTTGCATTAGGAGTATTGAGATAGAGGGGATTAATACTGCAAAACTCCCAGATGATGGAACTAACACCTCAAGCAGCCCTGTGGATGGTGTACCAAGACACTCACCTGTTAGATTAACATCATGGAATATAGCAGGGTTAGCCAGGAACCTACGGGATGCAGCCTGGTGTTCCTATATTGAGGAGTATGATATCATTCTCCTTCAGGAGACTTGGGCTATAGAAATGCCGCATAGACTAGGGTATAAAACATTCTGTTGTGGGGCAATTCCGTCATTAAGAGGAAGAGCGTCTGGGGGTCTGGTGATTTGGGTAAGGGTTACTCTGGAATTAGATATCACCCAATTGATGATTTCTTCCCCCGATCTAATGGGATTAAAAATGGTGACCCGGGGAAAAGAAACTATATATTTGGTAAATATTTATGATAGACCACACCCTCTTAATAAGGAATCGAAGGTGGTAGAACTCTTGGATTCTTTTTTAGATACACTAAGACCAAATGAACAGGTAATTGTTGGAGGAGATTTTCATTGTAAATATGAACCAGTGTTGGGCTTGGACATTCTATTTGACGAACAGGATATTGCAAACAATGTCCTGCCTTTGGATTCCACTGGTTCAGTTAAAAACTCCATAGCTGCTATGCAGATTTTACAAATGTCAGTGACCCACGAATTAAGGGCATGTAATGGCCGTTTTCAGTCCGATAGACCATCGGCTCCAACATTTTGCAAAGGCAACTGTAGGTCACATATAGATTTTATATTAGTTTCCATGAGCCTATGGTATTTAATCATTGATTTTAAAATAGATCATAGGATAGAGAGTGATCATTTTCCTCTTTAATTATGGTTACACTCAGAGCCTTTTATATCTAACATAGCTGTAGAAGTTATGTTAAGCAGCCCCATTGGGGAACTCCAGGTAACAAACAATAGACGTGCTATAAAATGGCCCTACATCCTGGCTAAGGAAGAGACAATGCTAAATATTTACAATACCTTTGCTGATACCATTAAAGCATGCCAGATGCCCTTATTGGGCACTCAGGGTGTTTTAGACCTGCATTATAAATTAGTAGATGCGCTAACTCCTCATTTAAGTAAAATTTATAAAAAGGATAAGAATCAGAAAGACAATCATTCAGAGGTAGTTAATCAATGGTATAATAAGGATTGTCGTGTAGCCAAGTCCAATCTGATCCAGGCTGTTAGATTAAAGAACCCTCAGGGTATAAAAGATAGCAGATTGGTATATAATAAAACACTGACCCAAGCAAAAAAAGCGTGGGATGATGCCCTATGGGATGACCTTCTAAATGCGGCTAAACTGAGAGATCAGGGCGCATTTTGGAACTTAATCTCAAAAGGAAATAAAAAGGGTAGATCACCTAGGGATATCTATCTAGACGAAAAAACATGGTGTGACCATTTTTCTAAATTATATTTTAATGTTAATGAGGGGGACCATGTGACTAATCTAACATCGGATAATTCTCCCCTGTGTTTTGGTCTAGAAGAGACCATTGAGGCATTACATGCCGTTAAAATGGGTAAAGCCCCTGGTCCTGACAAAATCCCTGGTGATCTACTAAAGCATGATGTGGAAGTTTGGGGGCCCTATATTAATTTCCTATGTAAGTCTACAGTGGCCGGAACGCCAATTCCCGAAACCAGGAAAGGGGCTGAAATTGTAACGATTTTTAAGAAAGGCGATCGTTATGATCCGGCCAACTACCGTCCTATAAGTTTAATAGATCTTTTACACAAGGTTTTTGCCAGACATAATTTAAATAGACTTTAAATATGGATAGAGGGGACTCAGATATTAACTAAATACCAGGCAGGGTTTAGGGTAAAAACCAGCACGGTATTCAGGTTCACGTGCATCTGCTGGAAATACATTAACAGTATTTGTACGTGGCATTTATTGACTTGAGGGCCGCCTTTGACCTCGTACCACGCAAATTGTTATGGTCTACCCTTGAGAATATGGCGGTCCCTAGTGAGTTACTTAAAGAACTCATTAGACTACACATAGGGAATTATGCTAAAGTTAGATGGGGGAAGGGAGGAGAAACCTCAAAAGCTATTCCAGTAGGACGGGGTGTACGCCAAGGCTGTGTGCTGGCGCCTACACTCTTTTCATTATACGTTAATGATATACCTACTCACCTAAGAGACTGTAAACATGACTCCCCGAAATTAGGAGATGAGGCGATCACGGCATTACTTTTTGCTGATGATACAATTCTCATCTCACAGACTCCAAAGGGTCTGCCAAACCTAGTGAATTCCTTTAATAATTACTGTGTGGGGAAGGGGTTAGAAATAAATTTATCTAAAACAAAATATATGTCCATGAATCCCCAGAAGTCCTTCAGGAAGACCCTGGCCTTAAACAACCAAAAATTGGAGTATGTGGAGAGTTTTAATTATCTAGGAATCACGCTGGATAGTACGCCTTCTTGAAAGGGGCAGTTGGAAAAAAGTAAACCAATTCTAAAACAAAATTCAATGCCTATTCTAAAGGTGCACGGCAGTAGTCTCTCTAAAGCTATTACGCCGGCACTCAAATTATTTAAAGCGAAGGCTCAATCAGCGGCACTTTATGGCGCTGAAGTATGGGGGCATTCTTGTAAAAGCAACTTCGAGAAGGAAGAAAATTATTTTATACGTAGGTTGCTTAAAATACCAATTAGAACCTCCATAGTTCCAGTGTTTATGGATATTAATCTCAAAAGGACAGACTACCAAGCCATACTAGGGCCATTACTGTACTGGGTTAGGTTATGGACAACTCCGGAGTTGAGTGACTATAAGAGTGGACTGATAGAAATAATCCGGATTGATGGGTTTAAGAAGATTGCGTGGTTGAAGCACATTTCCCAGTGGTTTACCAGGCTAGGGTTCTCCCACTTTTGGGAAGAACCTCAGAACATGACACCGCCCTTTAAAAAACTTGTGAAGTCTACTTTCTGGACATATATCAATGGCGAACCACTTTCTAGTTCAACATTAGGCACATTGACCCAGAAATTTTTGACCATAAAGGATATTCCTGAATTTGAACAATTCATGGACGAGATAAGACCACCTTTAGCAAAAACATTATATTTGCAATTTAGGTATGGGGTCTTACAGACTTCTGCAAATACGTGCAGGTGGGGGGGTAAGGATGCTAGTGGGCTGTGTACCCTTTGTTCTCAAAAAGCAAAAGAAGATGATGCCCATTTATTGCTTTTCTGCCCAGCCTATAAAAAACCAAGGGACCGTTGGATCAAACCCTTATGCAAAAACATGGGGATTAGGTCCTATAAAGAGGCGGAACGTATACTCAAGTCAAATACCTCGCAGCTAGTAGTGTTTTGTATAAGTAGGTTCCTATTTAATGTGTACCTTATAAGGAAACAGACAGGTTGCAAGTTGTAATGCACAGATGCGGGTTGTACCCTTCCCCGGCCTGGTTAGTTACTATGAATTGCACTGATTCCTCCTTTTTAACATGTTCTAGAAAAAGTTTTAAAACAAAATCTGGCTTTTTAAATTAAATTATAATGTATGTCTTTGTTTTTAAAGCTGTAAATAGCATAACCGAGATGTGATTAATTGTGGTTTGTCCTCCGTATGTATTATCTTGAAGATTTGATCTGTGTATCTGTATCTGCATGTTGGAAATGTTTTATGTATTCTTGCTTTTATGGCTATATAAGCCGAAATAAAGCTTAAAGGAAGAAAGAAAGAATAGCTACCGGCAATCAGGTGTCTCTGTTACTCTGTTTGTGACTCCATCTTGTTTAAATTCACATTTCATGCTAAGGGTTCACTCTGCAGCTGGCTACTGAATACTAGGGGCTTGATACACAAAGGTACCCTACACTTTTGAGTAACTTTACTACTTTTGGCTAGTGACAAAAGACCTGACTCATAAAGATGACGTACACATTTGAATATTTTACACTTTTGAGTAAGTTTACTATTGTTTGCTTATTCACAAAGTCTGAGTGCTTGTTAATACCAAAACAAACATACTAAGCCCAGCACAACACATGGTCAATGACAGGTACTGCAACACACTCCAATAGAAAATATTGGCAGTAGAGAATAAAAATGTAAGTAATAATGTTGGAATAAATTAAATTATGTAAAATAGTTAAACATATAAATAAATATACCTTAATGTTAAATGTAAAATACATATATATATCTACATTACATATTTATTATAAAAATACAACACCCTATTTTGACTATTAAAAAAGTAGCAATATGTTTTATTAAAACATAACTAAAATAATTTGAATATGTATTCTATACATCATTTTCATTAATTATCAATGCATGTTAAAATAATAATTGTTTAAGTTGGATTTATTCTAATTTAAACTTTTGAAAAATATTTTTAATCCAGTTTAATATATTTATATATTTATATTAAATAAAGATTTATTTGGAAAATATATTAATAGTGCTGTTACATTTGTAATTTTGTTCTGCACTTAAAATTGATATATCCAATTACTTTACAATAATATTTAATATAACAAATGATTATTTAATATTGAGGTGATGATTTTTTTAAATGATCACTATACTTGACCATATGATACCATATGGTTGCCCATATGTAGTGCTGGATATACTACTCTTCTATTTCTCTTTATTTGCAGCAATTTGCACTCAAAGTTTATGAATAAACAAAAAATGTAAACAAGTTCAAAAATGTAAATTACTCCAAAGTGTAAACTACCTTTTTGAAACAGGCCATAGGTATTCAGGAGCACATAAATCTGAAATGGAATGAATGAACAGGCATTTATAAAGTACATGGCTACTCAGCAGAGTATCCTGGCGCTAATAGGCAGCTCTCCACTTTACAGTTTTTTTGTTGTTTCCTGAAAGCAGCCAGATCAGTCGTGGCTCTGAGAGCATCTGGAAGATGGTTCCAGGTTTGGTCTCCCAGAAACATAAAGCATCTCCTTCCTGTTCTTAATTTGTGACTGACATTTAGATATATTGGTCCTTATGGATATTTGATTTCAAGAGCATTATACGTCTATAAAATGATCTAGCATCACAGTTTACAAGTGTTTTCCAAAAAGCTTTGAGACAAAAGGAGACTTGTGTTTTATTTTTTGTCCTTTCTTTTCTTGCTGTTCTTTTTCTTTTGTGCTTTGGTATATCTTTAACTTGCAGTCACTGTAATTTTTTCTGGTCTAGTCTTGGGATTTTATTATATTGCAGTATCACTTGTGATGTATCTAAGTCCTTTTATTGTGAGTTTAGCTATTGTTTTCCTGGTAGGCATCATTTATTGCAACCCCTTTAGTTGGTCTCATGTTCTCTGCTGATTAATATTTTACCAATTCCTCTTTCAAGAATCAATGACCTTCTTGCTACTTCTATACATGGTTGTGGTAATAGTTTCCTAGCAGACCACAGAATCTTCTAAGATCATTCTGTGAACACTTGTGCCAATGGTAGCAGTATGGTATATACGTGTCTGCTGTGTTTTCTCTACGTTGATGTCTGTGTGTTTTCAGTTCATCTTGTTTTGGGGTTCCTATCCAATCCCCACTTGGTCTAACCTATTACAGCCCACTCTCATATGCACTTTGAATCACTGTTTTCTGTAAGAAATGCTTTTTGATCCTCTTCACCTAAATGGAATTAGGACTCTGCACACTTTACCACTGCTAACCTGGGGTAATGTGGATTATACCCAATTGGCATATTTAATTTATTTGTAAGTCCCTAGTTGAGTGGCACTATCTGTGCCCAAGGCCTATAAATTAAATTCTACTAGTGGCCTGCAGCACTGATTGTGCCACCTACTTAAGTGGTTTCAGGACTGCCATTGCAGTCTGTGTGTGCAGTTTTAAACTGCCATTTTGACATGGCAAAATAAACCTTTTGCCAGGCCCAACCCTTCCTTTTTTATACATATAAGTCACCCCCATTGATTAGGCCCTGGACAGCCCAGAGGACAGAGGGCTGTGATTTCAAAAAGTTGGACATGATCTTTCAAGTTTCACATGTCTTGGTAGTGAAAAAACTCTTACATTTGTTTTTCACTACTGCAAGGCCTACCTTTCCCAGAGGATAACATTGGAGTTACCTTATTACCTTTAGTAAGCTGTACCTTCCAAATGGCAACTGGAAACCAGTACATGTTTGGTGTCTTTGGAACTGTAATGCAAAATCCTCTCTTATGTTAAAGTCAGATTTTAAATTACAATTTTCAAAAAGTTACTTTTAGAAAGTTGCCATTTATCTGCCTTAGCCATTTAGGGTCTTCTGCCTATCTCTGGGTCACATCACTGAGTTGAACTGACAGTTGTGCTTTGTGTATTCCTTGTAAACAGCCACACACAATATAGAGCTTAGGTGTGCCTGGATGGGCCATCACTGGCAGGATGGGAAGGCAGAGCTGGGTTCAGCCCTACGTATACTTGAATAGGCTGGGTCCTTCCTCTACACAAAGGGCTGAGTACCTCCTGTAGTTAGTCTGGAGCTATGGCCAGAGAGGCAGGAAACCTTTGTACTTCAGAGAAAAACATCTAGACGCTTCTCCCACTAAAAGCAGGAGAGGCACCTGGTATAAATATTGAAACTCAGACCCCAACTCTACAGTACACTTCTGGACCTGTGGAGACTCTTCCAGGAAGAAGGACTGCTGTGCTGCTGAAAGGACTGCCACTTTGCTGTGGGACTGCTGCCTTGCTTGATTGCTGCACTGCTGCCCTGCAGCCCTTTTACCTGAGTCAGAGGCATTGGACCGGTACCTGTACCTGAACCCAGGACTCCTAGAGCGATTCCAAAGGTTAATCTACAGACCTCTTGTTTGGAGCCAAAGGGACATAACAGGCTCCTAAACACCTGAAGACGTACCCAGACCCAGCTGGAGTAAACCTCTGATGCCCAAGTGGTGCCCTTCCGATCCTGGACTCTTGTTGTGGTCTCAGTGGAGCTGAAGGTAAGTTTTTTGGGCATGTCACGACCGCAAACAGGCCCATTGGTGGCAAAACCTTTTTGCTCGCACTGCCCGTCAATGTGAAGTTCCGTCAACCTGTCCCTTCGCGCTACAGCCTCCACTCCAGCTGATCATTCGCAACAACAACAGGGTCTTCACGCTACAGTGATGACCGTCTCCGCGATACCAGGCCTGCTCTTCTTGTTACATCGACACTTTCCTGCTCCTCGCGGCCACCTCCACCACAAACAGAACTCTTTGTGCTGGACTAAGAAGATAACTTTTCAGGAGGACTGAACTGGTCCCTGTATTCAACAGTGCTTCATCGAGCTTGTGACTGTCTCCCGGGCTTGCACAACCAGATAGCTAGGAGTGACGCTTTGGGTATTTTGGTGCTAATGTCACCTAAATCTTTAAAATGTATTTTCTCTGGTTACTGATTGGAATTTTGTTTTTATGGTTTTGATATAATTATTACATTTTGCTTTATTCTTCTAAATTGGTGTGGGTTTTTCTTGTATTGGGTTTTAACTATATTACTGTTTGAAGTGCCTCTAAGTTAAGCCTTACAGCTTTGCACCAAGCGGGAAGAGGTGTGGCGCCGTGGCCAGGGAAACTGACTCCGGAATCTGAGGATCACGGTTCGATTCCCGGCGCCAGTGGCAGATTAGCCCAGCACCATGTGACTCTGGGCAATAGCTTGCTTAAGCTTCCCGAAGGGCCCCCAGCGCCTAGAGACCCTTACGGGTGATTGTTTGCGCTTTACAAATGTGGATTAATAATAATATTACAAATGTGGATTAATAATACCAGAAGGTTGGGCACAGGTTAATTTGAGGTTTGCTTGTGCCTCACCCTGACACAGATTCTGGCTGCTGCTTGAGTAGGGGTTCACCCCCTCAACCACTAACCCAATTTCTCACACGAAGCATCATTTGAAAATAATTTTGATGGACCAAAACTTGGTCATGTCAAATGCATTGGAGTGAACCTCTTTAAAAGAATTTGCCAAGTGGCATGTGGTTGTGTTTTTTTGGCCTGTTTCTCTCTCATATGATATCCGAGTCACGCACCAGGGATAGTTTTTTAATTGGGAGTGTTCTAATGCACAGTATAAGAACACTTTATTTTAGTAGCAAATGTTGATGTTTTATGTCATGTAATTGTAAGGGAAATTAGTTTTTAGGTAATGGTCGATATTATGGATGAGAAAATGTAGTTAGACTCATTAAAGTCACACTTCCCTGAATTGCCGTGTTCTTCTAATTTCCAAAACATTGTGGGGATGGCAGCTTTCACTAGATGCATATGATTGCTGTTAAGGTAACAGACAACTATTCAACTTGTAACCTGACTATATTTAAGGAGAAAGATCAATGTCACAAGCCTTCAATGAATACATAGATAACAACATAAACACTAGGTTTACCACCCCTTTTTCATCCGTTGGATAACACTTACCCTGTATGGCTTTATTGGAGCGAAATACTCCAGCTCGCACAAAGCTTTTGGGACCAGTACTGCACCTGTAATGGAATCTCAGAAGGACTCTTTTTTCCTCTGAGGGTCCTAAGGCAGATGTGGTTGCAAAATTAGGCTGACCTTATAGCAAGAAGGCGCAGGAGATAAATGTCTTCTCAGGTGTTTGGCCTGTTTCTGTGATGATCTTCTCCTTGGGAAGATAGCCTGAATTTAAAGGAGTAGGAGTTTGGACACAACTAGACCTATGACCATCCAATCAGAAATGTAGTAAGGTTTGGAATTACAAGAAAACAACCTACCACCACAGAGGCAAAACCCTGGGAGATGGCATAGTACACTAAAGAATAATAAAGGGGGGAAAGAGACGGAAGTCCTTGCACTGTTTTGGCCCCCAAAGATGATCCTATATTGGTGGCTACCTTGTCTACCAGTCAGGCAAGTGCTAGTGATATGCAAATGGGATGTGAGGGATACGTAATGCCATTCCTAGGACTAATCAGAATGGGTAATGCTGTTTCCTCTAGATGTCCTTCATTGATGAAGTTCTTCTGTACTTTCCAGGATGCTTTTCAACAAGAGAGCTTGCATGACTACTAAAAATACCCTCTGTAGACAGAGAGAAACTCTGATGGAACTAATCCAAAAGACTCACATGAAAGATATAAAATCAATATGTGTAACTAAATTGGGTATGGATTAATACCTCCACTGGGTACACTAAAAGAGTTAAGCTCTTACCACCTGCCTTTGGCCTATTAATACCTAATGCGTACAATCATTCCACAAAAAAGCAGGTATCCTATATGAATATTTCTGCAATAAAGGTCCTTCCAAAATATTTGTGTAACGGATGCAGTTGTAGTTCACTCCTCTCCAGTATGATATGCATATTGGCAAATGTTAAGTACCATTTCAAATGGGAGATGTGTAGGAATGGGGTATGTTTGAACACTCACCATGAAAGCAACTGTGGTTTGCTCGTATGAGGGATCTACCATTTTTATCAAAAGCTTGGCTTTTGCATGGCATTTTGGATAAAGAAAGGATGGTGTGTTCTAAGTACGACACACTTCTCAGGACGTCTTAGGGTGTCTAGTTTTCAGAAAAATCTTTCATTAGTAGGATTACCTGGGTGACAGGAAGGTCTGGACAAAATAGCAGACAGACAAAAAATATCAGCCAATTAGATCACAATTTGTAACTGTAAGAGCATTTGTCTATCTGCGATTTTGGGGCTTTTTTCACAGAGGTAGCAATATGTTTATAAACTTAAATTACAGAAAACTGCTGATCTGATCAGCACCACCAGAATCATAAAGCACATGTAGGCAGCTATGTACGCAGAAACATTGAATGAAAAGACACTTATATTTGGCTACATTAGGTTTTAAACATCCATTAAGAAATGTTTTTCTCTCCAGTAAATGTATACATACATACACAAATACACACATGCACTGAAACATGAACACACACATATATACAGAGAATATGTAACGAGTAATTGTGTGATATGGTCTAATATTAACACTGAGGGGGTTTTTGTGACATCATAAAACAGTAGGCAAAAGGGCGAGTGGTTTGTAAGTGTCACCACAACCTAGAGATGGTAGCACAGGACCATATTATGCGATTCCATGACTGATGTTTTTACCACAAAGTTATGGATTTGATGCATTTGACACACAATTTTCATATGTGACAAAAACGTTATCTAGCTCAAATGGATGAAAATAATACTGCTAGAGAAAGTGTGGTACAGTTTGCATTTTTGGCGTATAACTCATGAGGGGATGGAGGACCAATTTCTGCAGCCTGGAACCAGCATGCAGAGATTGGTCCTCCATCCCCTTGAAAGAAAATTTTCATTATTAAATGTTTTGCCTGCATAATGATATTAACATGCAACACGCACATGTATCTACTGTGCATTTTTCACATTTTATTGACTTTAGTAAAGATAGGCCATATATTGAATAGTAAAATGTTAGTCTGGTATGCTTCCTTCTTGTCGTGTATTTTCAGTTTTTCCATTCTAGGAGAAAAGCTATATCAGCAACTTGAACGAATGTTAAACTTCATGCAATCCTCGAAGCATGCAGCAATGAGCACCTGCGAAAGAACATCTTGGTATGAATGTATTTGGAGATAACTGAAGTTTGAAGGAGGCTGAGAGAGGTTCTATTGGGGTTTAGTTTGTGAAAATAATAAATCTGCCTTATCAGCATGGGCTTTGACCTGATTGGTCCCCTTCATGTGAGCCATATGTAGGTGTAGCAAAGCGAAAAAATGTGTGTTTTAATCTTGTGCAATGTAGACGTAGATTCAGATGCCTTCCTCATTTGCTAGAAGAAGCTTTACTTGATTTATAGCTATTACCTTTCAGAGGCTTTCTATGCTGACACCTTCTTACTGACTTCTCCCCAACCTTTCCTAGTTAAGTTGAGTAGGGTGCTCCCTTAATGGGAAATTGAGTCTGCTTTGATTACATTTGGGAAGACTTTATAACAGTTTGTCTTTGCATTTAGGACTTTGAATCACTTTGAATATAAATAAATATAAATGTGTGTGTGTGTGCATGCGTGTGTGTGTGTGTGTGTGTATATATATACACACACATACACACAACACAATATGTAACCTAGCTGATCTCATAAATAAACCTTCATGGTTTAAAAATCTAATACTGGATGTCTTCCTTGTGAAACCTAATGTGATTCAAGTTATTGAACTGTACTTATTGTGAGATCAGTCTCAATCAGAACTAAAGATCCATCAGAGAGAGCACAGTCTGAACCTGAATATGTTCCAAAATTTGCAAGGTGCAAAATGCCCCATCACCCTTTTTAGGTCTCGGCTGACCCAGCGCTTGCGCTGGTCTGCCAAGACTTTATGTGAGGGCTTCAAAAAATGCTACCCCCGGCCTAGAGCTACAGTGCATGTGCGCGGGCGCGCGCTTGAGCAGAGGCGCCATATGGCGTGATTACTGCTCCGCGCGCACCACTCGCGCACATGCATTGCAAGCTGTGGCCGGCGGTACCATTTTTCCCCGGTTAACTTCCTTGTGGGTCTGCCAAGACTTTATGTGAGGGCTTCAAAAAATGCTACCCCCGGCCTAGAGCTACAGTGCATGTGCGCGGGCGCGCGCTTGAGCAGAGGCGCCATATGGCGTGATTACTGCTCCGCGCGCACCACTCGCGCACATGCATTGCAAGCTGTGGCCGGCGGTACCATTTTTCCCCGGTTAACTTCCTTGTTGTACACATGTTTAGTTGTTATTTTTCCTATTCCTCATTATGGGGCCGCGCCACCGGGGACCTGCTTATTTACAAAGACAGGCTCAGACACGGCCGCAGGGAGCAGCGCAGGTCCAGCTTTGGAATCCGGGTTTCGCACGCAGTCCACCCGCCTTCCTGCGCTGCATGCTGTCTTTCCTGTTGTTACCTCGTCACTTTAAAAAGACGTGATCGAGGCCAACCATTTGAATTCTGGAAGCGGAGCAAGGACGCCTTTTATTTTTGCATCTTCTATATATCGCGAACTCGGCCCGAAGGTATTGGAGCGCTTTATATACCACCGTGTTTACATTACACATTCAGGCACGGGGAGATTAAGTGATTTGCACAGAATCATAGGATGTGGACGCGACCTCGAGGCTCGAACCCTGGTTTCCTGCACCAAAGTCGGCAGTCTAAACCGATTGACCACATTCTCTCCCCAATCAAGCCTTCATCAAGCGTTCCAGGTATCTGACTCGGCTTGAAACCACCTGCTTTTTTGTATCATTTGCATTTGTGTTCTGGTAAGGGTTTCCATTTTGCTTCCCAAGCAGCAGTCAAATGCAAGATACCTACAAATATAAACACACTCTTCTACAGCTCACAGAGTTCCAGTGTAACATACTGCCATCCACAGCAACGTGGCTGAGGCTCCTAAAAGACTCGTACCACTGTCTACAGAGAAACGTCTGTGCACCTCTGGCACAGGGATGGATTCATGTTTTATGCATTCTCACGAGTCCCTGGCAGGGACAACGCATGTGTGTGCCTCAGGCCACAATGAGTATTAACCACTGAACCATCTTCCGGTGATCTGTGGTATCCAATTCCCTATTGACCAGGGTAAGATTCAATACTGTTTAACCATTTTCTTCTCCAGACACAAACGGAGGGGGGTGGGTATTTCGAAGCATCTGAAACTTCTGCACGCTGCAGTGCTTTCTTGTAGGAATCTATCTGCTCCATTTTTACGCATTGAAAAATGTTGCTCGAATACGGGCTCCCATTTTACCCACACTTGCGCCTCCACTTCCTTGGTGCCGTAATTCTGAGCAATATGCTCCCCTATGGTATGAGTGAGTGGAAGCAGTCTATTCTGTGTGAGCTACAGCGGCACTACAATAAATTGCTGATATGTACTACTGCAGTACAAATGGTCACTCTGACATAAACAGTGCCTCTTAATAGCATATTCTATCAGAACAACAACCATGCTTTCAATTCTGTTCTGAAGCCCCCTGCACACTAAGAATCAGATCCACTAAAATATCAATGTTGTTTTCTAAAACGTGCCAATGTATCGCCGTTTATAAAATAGGACATATGTTACAAATTTATCCAAAATTCCTTTAAGAATGACCTTATTCTCTATAAAGGTTGTTTATAAGTGTCAATGCTAATAAAAGTAATTAGACCGCCTTAGGTAGCGAAAGGACAATGTTGAATGGGGCACAAGAGACAGGCGAAGAACATAGGGGCAGATTTATGTTCCCTGGCGCATCCCTGCAAATCAGCATGGATGCGCCAGGGAAGATGCGTCACGCAAGTTTGCCCTTGCGCCACCGCAGATGCGCCGCATTTACGATGCGGTGCATCGTGGCACAAGGACAAGCAGAGGCGTGACGTATCTGCCGGCGTAACGTTGGCGCAGTGCTGAAGTTGTGTCGCAAGCGCGACGCAACTCCAGCACTGTTCCAACCTACCCTATCCCTAACATGGTGCGTCAAGCCTTACGCCTGCTTCAAGCAGGCGCAGGGTTTTGACGCATCAGCGTTGGGAAAGTGACTCAGTGAAATCTTATAGATTTATAGTCACTTTTCAGGGGCGTTCCTGCGACGGAACGCCCCCCCCTGTGTCGAAACGCCCACATGAAACCTGACGCAGGTTTCATGTGGCGCAGGGCTTTACACCGTGACGCATCTCCATAGATGCGTCATGATGTAAATAGGGCGCAACATGGCGCAGGGTTTACGCCGCCGCTGCGTCACAAAAGTGACGCAACGGCGGCGTAAAAGTGGCGCAACTGCAACATAGATCTGCCCCTTAGTTTCCAGTTTGTCAGGTTTCCTGTTTGTCCCTGTAACATTGGTACAAGTATCACATACAGAAGTGTTTTCATAGCGCACTGCTTTTCCATTGGAAACCTGTTCTACCAATATCAAAAGTTATACTGCTTTTGATGGACACAGGCTTAGTTGGACTGTGGAATAAGATTTCAAAAGCATTTTGTTACCAAACTACAGTAGTTGGAAGAGTCAGGAGACGGCAATGCAATAGCTACACAAGGGAGTGCTGGTGTATTTATTGCCTTTTCATAGATACCATCCAGAAGAAAAAGCACACAAAGCTTTCATTCGATTCTACATTTCTTACAATGCACTGTTAGTTACTGTTCACAGAGGTAAGCCTCTGGGTAGACATAAATTATACATTCAGCCCTGCTATTTCTCAGTCTACGCATAGGTCAGGCATCACACAGCTTATGCGCTTTCAGCGCAGTGGGCATTGCGCGCCGGTCTGGGTGCATCCTGCACTCACAGTTATAATCTCAACGTGATAAATCCAGCCCTTCATCCTTCTGGGCTTTCCATAGTGAACTGTGTTAAGCAATAACAAAGCATGATGTTTACAGAGCCCTAGACATCAAAATATGCCATAGTAAGGGTTAGAAAACAGCACATAAAGAGGTATTGGTCCATTGTCGGTGAGATAAATTAGATCACTCACTCTCCATTTAAAAAAAACAAAAAAACTTTAGTGCGTTTTTCATGATGTAGATCGTGTAATTGCACCCTCATATAGAATACGAGTTGAGATTTTAGCATTGCTGCCAAAGCAGGCCTTCAGAAAAACTCTGCTCTTCATCTGTTTTACTATTCTCTCCACATGCTGACAAACACCGCATAGTACTGAGGCTCTCATCACCCCTGCAAACCAGCCGAGCTGAAGGGCCTCGGCAGAGAAACGAGAGTATGGGGACTGCCTACAAAATTATACAGCACGCAGTGAAGCTGGGAGAAAACTGCAGAAGGCTCATCCAACTCATATTTTTCTTCTCACATGCTTTTGATTTTTACGGCAACATAAAAAACAAGCATTGGCATAGCCAATAGGTCTCGCCTTTGGGACCTTGTAAGTATTTAGCCATGCAACAGTTAATGTTGTTGCACCAAGGATATTCTGCTGCATAACGAAATACTTATAAGGTCCCAAAGGCGAGACCTATTGGCTATGCCAATGCTTGTTAATCCTAGTAGATCTGACAAATCAAAAGCTCTGCAGAGTGGTTTGAGTGCTGTCATGATGATGAAATCAATATTTCACAGGGCACGGTGAAAATTGTTTCAAATGTCCATATATATCTATTCCTTCTGAAATATGGGTTATTATGCCACTGCATTTACTGCAGTTTGTGTGTGTGTGTGTGTATTTTACATACACACATACAGTGGGTCCTGTTTTAGATTAAGTGGTTAAAGCATCTTGAATGAAAACACAAAGCCACAGGCACTTGTATTGATTACACCTTGCATGACTGCAGCCTAACAATTGTCAAGGCAGTTTACTGTAGGAGGAATTTTCAGAAGTGCAGGTACAATCCAATGATAAACGCAGAAAACCATGCCCAAAGCAATCAGTTGCAGTTTTATAAGTGGAGCTACAAGATTCTATTTTCTTTAATTCCCTGCCTCGGGTTAAGGCAAGCCAATAAAAACCGATCCACATGCTTCATCCTAAAATAAAACAGTGCCATTCAATAGGGCATTACACAACAGAGATGGAAAAAATGGAAATGTGAAAAATGTGACTTACTTAAAAAGAGTCAGCGAAGTATGTTATTCAAACGGCTGTATTCACATACGTGCAAGCATCGTTTTACGGTTCTGTTGGAGATTTCATTGCTGAACAATCATATTGTTCCTTTAGTAGACCCTCTTCTGTATTATTAAAATTATCATTATTAGCACCATTTGCATAAGCGTTGCCTTTGCCGTCATCAGCATCAGGAGTTAAAGCATTCTTATTATCCCTTTCAATAGAATTCGAGCAATCTTGATTCTTGCAATGAAATAAAGAAAATATGAAATGTTTGCCTTTTTAATAATGGTGACCATTATTAATTGGAGGAACAGATTTCTGATGAAAGTTCTGGGGATGGGATATCAGTCTCTGTACGTGCTAAACTTCCTAACTAAACTGCCTTCAATAATAGAGTACCGTGCATTGTAAAACAATGAGTAGATTACTTATCAGAAATCCGTTCAATCTGATCTTTCCTTCTTCGTTATTGTCCTTAATTATGAGGAGTACCTGCCTCCTGGACAGACATTCGGCAGCGCTTCAACAAACATTTTTATACAAATAAATCTCCAACCTGGAGGCACCATAAATGGGATCCCCACCCTATCACCTTCCAGGTAAACACATTTGAGATTAATTTTGAAGATGTCTTAACCTGTGAGGCCTGGGACAAGGAAAAGCAAATCAGTGTGAGAGGTTTTTATAGGTAAGTAGTCTAGGCATTAACTTCTCAGTTTCATTCCTCATCCCCACATCCCAGCAGGCACAGGCAACTTAGGAACTTGGCCTCACAAATAAGGCAGCAACAATTAATGAGGGATGCACATTTTTAATCAAGTTAATCAGATTGTCGCAGAGTTCGATATAGACAACAATCCATCAAATCTAAAAGACAAGTAGTCCAGACCACCTGCATCCAATCGGTAGTGAAGCGCAAATGTTGAAGGAGCAGACCATGTAGTTACATGACAAATATATTACAAAGGGAATACCTGAGCCACCACCCAGGAAGTAGCCATGCACCTTGTAGATTGACCCTGACCCACCAGCCACCTCATATACAAAGAAAACTGTGGACTTTGTCAAACTCCCAAAGGCACCTGAAAACCTAGATGAGATGATCCAAAGGCAACTAAAACCTGCTTTACATCCATCCAAGGAATATAATGCACAGTCTTCCTCAAAGGAAGAAATATGGTGCAAAATACGAAAAACTATTTCACCCTCAAAATGAAATTTTGACTCCACCTTAAGTACAAAACCTGCATCTAATTTCAGAACCATCCTGTCTGGAAACAGATTGAAATAAGTGGATTTAATTTCCAGAGACCCGGACTCTTAGCAGAGAAATAGACTCCAAAACAAAGATCTTTATAGATAAAAGCCAGAAGAAAAGAAAACATCAAAGATAAATCCCAAGGAGGAGCAACACTTCTAACTACTGGACTGGCAAATGTAAACCCCTTGCAAAGCTGATAAACAAAAGCTATACTAGACTGTAACCCTCCCCAATGTTCCCAGAATGCCCCAGTGGCCATCCACTGAACTTTCAGAGTGGCTGAGAACAACCATAAAGCAAAATCATCCCATAAAAGTTGAAGAATCAAAACAGGATCACAAGCCCAAGGAACTACAATCTTCTCTACACCACTTCTGAAAGGAAGACCAATTGTGGCTATAGGTCTCTGTACTGCTGTGCCCACACATTTTTAAGGATAGCCCATGAGTTATGACAGCTATGTGCAATACTTCCTGCATACTCAGATTCCACTTCTGCCATCCATATGTAGGTTCAAGAACATTTCTAAAAATACCCAGGAAATGAACAGATATGGCATGATATGCCTCAAACTCATCGCATTGTAACCTAAGCAGGTTGAGATGTGCACAAAGGCAAGAGAACCTTTCATATCCTTAGATGGGTTAATCATGGCTGATATAAAAACTGCATCAGTCACAATCAGTGTTTGAGGGGAGTTATCAGGTGGACTGCCATGACTCTATTCCAACATTTTAGGGTGAATTTAGGAGACAATAGAAGGAGTCCTTGGAGATTGTTAGTTTTTGGGGTGTTAATAAGACATGTTTTAGCACCACTTTGTGCACTTTCTGCTCTAGTTTATACCAGGTCTATCATAGGCAGGGCATGACCAGGACAGAGCATGTGCAAGCTGGGCAGTGGAGATGTACCTATCAATTTCAGGGACTCCCAATCTTCCTTCACAGGTGTGTTACAAAGTATTGATTTGGCCACCCTTGGAGATTTAGTATTACACATGAATCTCCCTAGAATTTTTTGTATGGTTTTTACTGTTTTTGTCGGGAACATGAGTGGTAGGAGCCTTACTGTGCAGTGCACACAAGGCATGGCATTCATATTTACACGATTAACTCTTTCTATCCAAAAGATCTCTGATCTACCCCACATGTACTATTCCTCAAAAAAACTTCAAGCATAGGGGGGATATTGCTATCAAATGTCTGGGATGTGACAGTGGAAAACCACTCCATCATATTCTATGTCTGAACAGGTCCAGGTGAAGTCATAGCTACATAAAACAGTTTTGAAATCACAATTTAGCAATGCTGTTGGTCAAAAGGAACTGCACATTTTTGGACTTGCTTCACCTTCAGCAGCATGCTGAGTGTAACCATTCATGTGTCATAGAAAGATTTGAACACTCGAGTCGTCTGAGATGTGAGAAACCAGGGCTTTTTGCGATGTCCCCCCACTTTTTGTCCCATTTTTACTAATAGATGCTGGTTTTCTGATTCTGCCTGTGCACTGAGCTCTGCCCACCAGACCCAAGGCCTGTGCTATGATTAAAAATACATGGTAATTAGGTGTATTACAATTGGTATATATAATCTACCTGTAAGTCCCTAGTATTTAGTAGACATGTAGGTTTAGAGGCCCAGTAAATTTAATGCACTTAAGCCTTCACTGCTGTGTTGTCTGCTGTCCTTTTAAAGGCATCCCTGCTTTGCACTCTGCTTTTAAAATTAAATTATATGCAAATTCAACTTTGGAATTAGAGCTACTTCTCAAGTCTTAAACTACCTTATTTTTACATATACGTCACCCATATGGTCTCCCCTAAGTGCTACAGGGGGTAGGGTGCCTTGTAACTATAAGCAGGATCATTTAAAAAGATGTTTTATATGCCCTGGTGAGGGTAAAACTGCCAATTACAGTTTTCTCCATTGTAGCACATTGGTTCCTTAGGTTAACATGGGAATACTTTAAATAAGTATAACTATTAACAACTTGCCATTGTTAGATTTATTGTAACTATTACAGAAAATAAGTTATAAAAGCTGCATTTCTGAGGAACCAAAATCCAGCCGTCCAGCAGCCTCTCCTGATTGGCCAACCTTTGACAGGTTGAGCCAAACTACTCTGATGAGGTGTGAAGTGGCCTGCATTGAAACAAAGGATATCTGGTGGTGGGAGATCTGCAGCTACAGAGAAAAAGGCAGGATGGGGATGGAGTAGCCAAACTAGCCTTCAAAGAGGGACTGATAGTTAGTACAGGACACAAGCTCACCCTCATATACTGCATCCTCAGCCAGAAAGGAGTCCTAGTAATTGAATTAGCTGAGGGACTGGAAGAGGAATGTTAGGGAAACTTAGCCACACCAGTGCGTTGGCTTAGCCAGATTTTGACCTCTAGGAGAGATTTTCTCCATTTTGGATTTTAAAGGAATAGTGCATCCTGGGACAAGACTAGGCATACTTTGGAGGACGCTGTCATTCCTGAGGGTGGCACATTGCGCTTCTTCTCACCCGAGAACACTGGATTATGGGAGATCTGTCCAGCAACTCAGATTGCCTCCTTGAAACTACAAGAAGGAGAAGGACTGCAATGCTGGACCCTTTGACTGCACAGGAGAGGACTGCACTCATAAGGACTGCTGTCACAGCCCACTTTAGTCCTCAGCTCAAAAAGAACGTTGCCGTGCTCTGAAAGTTGAAGGAGTTGACTCCCTGAAAGCAACAGGCTAAAAGAGCTCCACCTACATCCTCTCCACCACGAAGAACCCAGTTTACCACCTACAACTGGGCTTTTAAAGATTTGGCTAGGTGCATTGCGGAAACTGTAGTCCCAACATCCCAATGAGCAAATCTGAGGTTCTGGAACCTTGGATTGGTGTTGTGGACAATTTGGATCCCCAAAAGGATCTTCTGGACAAAGATACAGAAGTTTGGAGAATTTGCATTAAAAAGGTTGTAAGGTGACTGAGCCATAAACGAGAGAAACCATCGAACCACGACTCGGCGTGAGTTTCAGGTTTGCCCCGCTGAAGCTCCGGAGCTTTTTGTCATTGACGAGACTTTTAAGAGTTGACCGAAGCATCATGCTGAGCCAAGCTGCTGCTGTCGAGCCCGAATCCAACCTGAAAAAACACTAAGGGGATTATTTACAAGGCCTCTGCTCCTCCGGTGCATCACTTTTTGTGATGCTCTGGTGGCACAGATTATAAAATCATATCTATGAGGCCACACAAAGCCACTATGCATGGCTTTGGTAAGCCTTATAGATCTCTAAATATTTGGAAACAAACAAATATTGGACATGTAGCAGTGAGGCTTTGGAACAGGCACACAGCTCAGAGATGGCACTTACGGCAGTAACTGACTCTGTTGGGATCATATTGGACCAAAGCTGCCTGATGATTCTGGTATTATCAGATCTGTTGGCTGCCTTTGAAAACAGTCTCCTATCCCACCCTCATTCAGAAACTGTATGATATAGGTGTGCATGCAGAAGCCCTAGTGCTGTACAGGGATTTCCTGGAAGAGATAACCTATGTGGTTGTGATTCATCTTTTTAAATATCGGACAGTCACAAATAGCTGGGGGGCACATCAAGGGTCTTCCCTTAGCCCCACCCTTTTCAATATGTATGTGGCCTACTTCCGAAGATTGTGAAATCCTTCATATTTGAAATAATATCTTACGTGGATGACACCCAACTGGGGATTTTAATACCCAGGAACCTCCAAAGCCAGATGTATTGACTGTATCAGGAAGGTGGCTGATTGGATGAATTTCAGCTGCTTACAACTTAATGGAGGGAAGACTGAAATCCTCCTGTTTGGTAAGGTGCAGAAATTGTGTGCAGAGGACTGGTGGCCAAAAGATCTTGGTACTGTCCCTTGTCCAAAGAGAGTGGTAAATAAATTGGGTTTTTTGGTTGAAAATAAGCTCATGATGACAGAATAGGTAACTTCCACCTGCAATACCTGCCTTAGCATCTTATGACTCCTCAGGCGAGCTTTCCCCTGACTCTCAATTAGTTTCATGAAAATTGTGGTCCAGGCACTCATAGAAAGGTGCATGGACTACGACAATTCACTTCTTGTAGCGGCAAACATGACCCTCCTGTCCAAACTACAGGTGGTACAAAATACAGTAGCCCACTTGACCTGTAAACTCCATCCTGGCTCTTGTTTTGAACCAATTTTAAGAGCTCAACATTGGCTACTCGTAAGGAAGCATAGGTACAACCCAAAATAGTGGATGTTCATTTTCATATTTAGTCCCCTTTCATTGGTACAGGCTACCTCTTCAAATTTGCAGCTGCCTGAATTTTGAAAGGTTTAAAAAACTACTGAGAACCTGCCTACTTTAAGTAACATCTGCTGTCTTTCTCTGAGTCTGCTGTATCAGCACCGGGATACTCCTCTGGGAGTGATAAGTGTGCTCTACAAGTATAGATAACAAAACACACCATAACATAACAAATGTGTATCCTTCCTCACAGTAGCAGGTTAAGATAAACCTATTTAGTTCAGTTTTCAAAAACATGGGGTGTCAGGTTTGGTCTGTTCTATGTCAGTATCATCATTACTAGGACGTGATCAGAAAGAATTTGTGTCACTTGAGCCACTATTACAATCGACTCCATCATGGACACTGAAATCAGAATCTAGTCAATGCATGAGTGGGCTCTGTGAACATTAGAAAAGGAAGTCTAATCCTTGTTCGCTCAGAATGGCTTAAGCACTATATTTCTGAAATCTGCAGGCCAGCTAATCAGGTGACAGCAGGGTCTTTTGGCATAAACATTAGAGGAGGATCTACCCAAGAATAGGTACAACACAGCATTGACTTTCCCATTCTTGTTACATCATCTTCTTCGAATCTCACAACCATATGAAAAATAAAATGACTCTTTGCACTGGAGAAATATAACCTCTACTATTCTCCCTTTCATGTCATTGAATGTTGAACACTGTATGAAACTACTGCCAGCTCTGATCAATATTGGAACTCTTTCATTTTGTATGGTCATATGGAATGGCATTATAGACAATACAGATAAGCTGTCAGCCACAGGGCATCAGGAGGTAGCCAATGTATCGCTTGAAATAGCCCTACTTCATCCCTATTGAGGTACAACCATTTCAAGAAGCCTTCCCTCTTGATGGCAGAATGTAAACCAGGAACGTTTAGTGTCAAGATGTTAGCCTTGGCAACATAATCATTGGTCTGGGCTTTGATGAAGTTACCATGTCATATATTCTCCTTCCTGACCTTATACACCATACCCATCATAAATGTGGAAACCCTTCCCCTTGCTTATGCTTTATCCTATTCAGACTCAGTAACCTTACTATCACCCTGCACCCATGACCGTATGGCATTCCATCTCTGATTCTCCTGGTTTGGATAAAATATCAGTGAAAAACACCCATAGAAAATCAATGATCTACTTCACCAAAAAATTAAGTAAAATAAAAAGATATATTTTTCCAAGCATGGCTAAACATTATTCTATTAGGAATGAAGCGAATAAAGGAGACAAATATTCATCTAGGATCCCCCGAATGGTAGTTCGCCATAGTTGTACGCTATGGTGAAACGTTTGTTACAAATGAAGTAAGGACCATCATATCTGCAGCGAATATGTCTGCCATGGAGGACACGATGGAGACCCCATGTTGGAGGCTTCAGGAGACAATCAGAGAATACAGGGGCACACCATGGGCTCTCAAAGTCTGATGCGACCCAGGACCCACATTGGAATAGTTCCTTCTGATGCTAACTCATCAGTTCTTGCTCTTTGACCCATCTCTCCACATCTTGTAAGGAAACATACACATACTTATGATGCCAATTGTCCCCTGCTCATGTGGTTTCAGTTATTCTCTTTATTGGGTTCAATATCTAAAACTTTGCTGTATCATCCCTTATTGCTCGCCGTCTTCTTGGGCCTTTTTGAGCATTGCTACTGCCACGTCTCCTCAACTGAATTGCTTTCTCTGTACTGATATGGTTCTAGATCCAGCAGGTTGACTGATTCTTCTCTGGAGGACACTGATTGTTGTTTACCACTGAGGGAGAAGAGAAGGCAGAATAGGTGTTCCCACTTTCACTGGTTTTATTACGATATATGGGAGTCCATAGCAATTTTGAAGGAATTGAATATGATGAGAGTTGCAGCTGAAACATTTTGAAACAGTAGAATTGGAGCCTCTCTATATATAATGCGTTCAACTTTCTGTGGCTCCTTCAGAATCTCTGCTTTGACCTTAAACAGGTGGGCACGTGAGTATGTTCAAGGTCAAATTGTTCTTTACTTGATAGGGTGTGAAAGGCCTATGAGTACAGTACACTTCTATAGTTGAATCATCGAGGCACTGTAGCTTCATCAAAGATATAGCTCTTCAATTCAGAAGTTTGGACATCAGCATGTATGCCAATACTGAATAGATTGTTACTGCTCGATCCAATTCCCACATTGGCCAATTCATTTAGACGATATTGATGCCTCTTTTTGATTTCTTCTATTCTGATTTCCATGGTCAATTATTCATCCCTTTTACCCTCTGTCAAAGTCTTCAATTGATCCACCCTGGCTTCAGTTACCTTTATTTTGTGGTCTAGCTCAGGGGTGGTTTCTGTAAATCCCTGACGCAGGACCCGGTGCGACCAGTGCCACCGCACAGGGTGCTGACTTCGGGTGGGGACGCCCTGTGCACAAATATATTATGGTTCTAAAAGCACCTGCTCCCAAGTTCCTTGCCTCCAGCAATTTACAGGCAACAATAAAAATGGCAAGATAACTCTGGAGATAAATGTTCTTCCTAGAGAGAGATCAGACTTTTGTCTAGTGGACGTTTTGACTCATCTTAAGGAAGCACAGTGGGCTAAAATGCCTCCTGCAAAGAACACGTACCATTCAAATAACAAAGAGCATGCAATATAAATAGGTCAGTCAGTTACTGCTTTTGTCTGTCTGAGAGATCATTTTGTTACTTGCAGTTTATACATTCAAATCCCAACATAGAGCAGTGAAATATTAATTGACAACAAAGAGCTGCATGCAAACTGCCAGGTATAGATTAAGAGCGTTATGATTTTTTCATCGTCTTTCATTATCCTAATTTTGCAAAAAGGGTTTATTTGGGTAGAAATCAATTATTATTGAAGAGAACCTCCAACAACTGTGTCATGTTTTAAAGTCTGAGTTTGTGCTTCTCCAGACCAGGCACTCCTAAACTGTACTGCCTACCAGTATGGAAGACATGTGACCTTGTAGTCCTCTGTCTTATATAACATTTCCTTTACGGTGATTTACACATGTATGATTGGTTGTCTCTGTGTAATGTGTGTGTGATGTAAAGTGCTCTGACACCCTACACTGGTATGAGTGGCACCATAAAACAAATTAAACACCTCTGAATGAGAGTGGTTACGAAGACTTGAGCGGCACTGTTAAAGGGTGGTAGTGAGGGAATCCGTGGCGGAAGTGGTTATGGGGGTGCCAACAAACATTGTCACACTGGGCGCCACTAGTGCGAAAGTCGGCCCTGCTCTGATGTAGTGCTTCCATTTCTTTCCAGAACTCTAGGAGCTGGATATCTGCATGTACTGATGGTGTGTGCAGATTCTCGCTACTAGACACCTCTAGGGGGATTACGGCTGTTGATGTCAATAATGCTTTAGTCCGTTTCAGGTAGAATTTGAAAGCAAAAAGTATGTCCTTGATATTGAGACCTTTGCCTTTAGCTGAAAACAAGGTTGATCAGTGTCACTAAAGTTCTTTAGTCTATCAGTGTTGCTAAAGTCAATCGGAGTCTATCTTCAGACGGTCCTCATGTTTCCTTTATGGCATTACCACTGCCTTCCACCAATGTTCATTTATCCAGGGTAACCCACCCTACTCATGAGGCTTGCCAAGAATGCCTGTTAGTGCATTACCTTAGCCACACCGGCGCAAAACATTCTAAGGGGCAACCACATTTCCTCGAATGTATCTAAAACGTCCTCTCCAAATAGTTGATCATGTTTTCATAATCCGAAATTGTTTAACTTCAAAATATTATTGATTTGAATTAGCTACAAAATAATACAGAGGTTTTTTTTATATACGTGCCTTATCTATCAAATCTGAAAGGGGACTGGAGTCTGTCAATGAAGTATAATGTAACCTTTTAGTAATATTTATACTTTATTCCAAATCTGTCCTGACCATATTAAAAATTAGCACGATTTATACGACGTTCTAAGGATCGACTATAAAATATCTTAGAAAGCCTGCATTGCAACAGAATGTTATTTTTATCAATTGCTGGCTATTTGGCTTTGAGCTCAGACACAGTGTATTTGTGCACTACTTCTATACATGGATTCGATTTCAAAGTGACAATTTTGACCTTGTCTTGCACTTTCATGGAGAGTGCAGGGAAAAGGGACATTCCAGTGTCCTGCAAAATTAAAGCAGGTAAAAAATAAATCAAATGGACGTATTCGTTAAGGACATTGCTGGGTTTAGTGTCCGAGTGACTTGATAGCAATACCAGCGGAAGAAGAAGTTCTTCTTCTGAATATTGTCTGGATGGATCGGGAGTTCTAGTTCAGTAAGAAGGGTCGGTGGCTCATAGTCTGCTGTTGTGCCTGAGTTATTAAATAAACTAACTTTAGAAGAGTAAAGCGCCATATTTAAACTAAAATCATGACTATGGAATGAAGCCTGGGTCACTCTCCGATTGCGATACCTCAAAGCTATGGTTTAGGCATGTCATAAGAGCTCTTCATAACGGCCCAAATATGGGTTACAATCCGGCACGGATGCGAATATTAGGAAAAGAAGCAATAAAAGGCTGGGGGCGAAAAGTGGCCACAAATTGAACACAGACGTTTTGTGACCAATCTTTCATTTTGTGTGCAACCCATCTACTAATAGGTCACATCACATCATTTCCAGTGGCAGGCGGACACAGAAAGACCTGACTAATGAATATTAATTAGGTAGGTTGCTACTGAACGGTTGTGATTGGTTACAGACATAGGGATGGTGGCTCGTAAGCCACAGCATACCACCGTGATACTCGGGGGTCCTGGAATGAAAAATCCTAAAGGATGAATGAAATAATAGTAGATGAAATTTGAAGTAGCGGTCTTGGATGGCACTTTGACTGCAGGAATAGTAGTCCTTTCAGTTGATTAAGTAAATATGGTTTAATTGCATACTTTTGTCATGTGGCACATTATGTGAATATTGGTGCTCATTAAAAACATCCAGAACACCTGAATTGGATGTTGATAACTGTTGTTGCCTGATAGGTGGGTTTCCTTAATCTGCTTTATGACCATGGCAGCCTTAACACAGGGCCTTATTCCACAATTTTGGCAGGATAGTGTAGCTTAATTGCAGGAATTGGTTCATAATGGCCTGTCCTTGTATGGAAACCTCTTTACCCAACAGTCACCTGAAATATTTGCCACAATATTGCTCTCTGTTCTGGCACAGTAAACTGCTTCTAGGAGAGCAGGCAGGCGTTCGTGCCAGATATTGAACATGTGGCTTTTTGTAGTGCGTTGCACTGGTGCAATTAGCCTTTTAGGCCACGAAGCTGTCTGCATTGCTGCTTCATGGCCTTCAAGGCTGTCCTTGTCAAGGATGATAGATGATTGTGGCACAAGCCCTAAAGTTGTGGTCGTCATACTATTAGGAATAACCATGTAATTACACTTTGACTATTGTGCCAATAAAAAATAACAGGGATGGCACTCTATTGGGAAAAATGTGTATTGGCAATAACCTGGGGCACAATTAGACCTGAACCTGAAGAAGGGCTGACACTTCAAGCATGTGGGAGGGCCTAAACTTCTAGCAAAGGGTACAGCTAAAGCTTCAAGCAATGGGGCAGAGCCACCTCTGACACAATGTGTCAAGACAGAGTAAACATAGTGGACAAACCAGATAAGATTACAACAGTGGAACCGACACTTCACAGGGTACTGCTAGTGATCGCTTAAATGGGACAGAGTGCATTGAAGACTAAAACGCACCTTTCACTAATTTCAATATGAAGCATATTAAAACGTGTTTTGCAAAGATATTTCAAAATAACACTTTTTGACAATTCTCCCACAATTCCTTCTGGGGCAGGACAAAGTTCTTGTGAAATATTTGTCATTGCTGGTCCAGGAAGCACTCCTGTCTGATTGTTGAAGGCATGCTTTCAGTCTATCCTTAAGGACTTTCAGCATTCTTATGTTTGGCACTGCACACATTGGTGCATGTCTCCAAATAGCGATCCTACTGAGTTACCACACCTGATGTAGGGGAGGGGCGTGTGTCTAGCAAATCACCTATTTGATTTTTAACACGCCTTTCCTTTCCTTCCCCCTGAGCTTGAGTGAGTGTCAATTAGTTGTCTATATTACTGCTTGTTAATTACTCTGTCACAGATCTGTGCTATACTAAATAAAAACATAATAGTTGTCATTTAGCGCTTCACGATAAGCAAATCTCACATACCTGAGATACTGATTCTAAAAACATCTGTCTCCACCTTTAAATAAGCAACATCAAGGTTTTCCTAGTTGTTCCGAACTGGAAGAAAAACCTCCCTCTCTGGAAAAATAATGACTTTCCTGACTAAGCTAGAAATGGCTCCCCCAGGCCAATTGCAGTTCAACTACAGCATTTCATCATCAGCTTTACTTCAGATGCTTAAGTTCGAAAGGTAATGTGCAACATATATCAAATCAAGTTCTCCTGTATTCCTAGTGATTTATGGCCCTTATGTGCTCTATGACCATGTTCTCATTCTAAGATACTTGCCACACTTCAAGCTGTACTTTTCATTTTACTAAAGCATCCAATAGTTCATGTACCCAGAAAAGAACCAGGGACCACAGTATACTGTATAATCTTTCTGGCTCCATAGTCAACAGAGGGATTCCAGATGATCATGGGTTCAAGAGAGTCAATCTATGGGTACAGAAGATCTGTTTCAAAGTGAAGACCATGCAGAGAACAATTCGACTAGTTCTGAAGGGAGTAATTATGTTAATGATCAATCTATTGGCTGCTTATCTTTATATTCCACAGCTGTATTTCACCAAAAGTACTGGGTCTTGCCATTTGGGCTTTGCTCTGTTTTAAGAGTCTTTACCAAGAAGATGTTACGCACTGTTGTTCGTGCATAATCAGAGTTGGAATGTGTTCTTTTATCTGGGTGACTGGCTTCTAAATGCTCCTTCACCAGAAGAGACTCTGAAAGGAATAGAAGGTATTTGCTCTTGAATCTACCAAAATGTCAGCCAGAGCCATTTTGAAACAGAGCTTTCATTGGACCCCATTTCTGCCCAGATATGATTTATCTGCCTTCTGTCAGATGAGAAAGCCTGGAGACTACACTAAAATCTCCCAGTCAAGCTCCTGCCAGACTGTTCTTGAAAGTTCATGGACATATAGCCTCATGCATATTTACAGTACCATGGGTACATCTGCATTTTCACTCTCCTCTGCTTAATATTCTACATCATTAGAATTTGAAGCCTCAGGACTTTGACCCGTTGATTCCAGGGGCAGCTGGTGGATTTTGAAAGTGGTGAGGCGAAAAGTGTTGTGCTAAGGCATGTACTGAGCCCCCCCAAAATCCCCAGAAACGTGCTGAAACCATTGCCACTTATAGCGCCATAACACATCATACCAGTACTGATGGGTGACCATTCAAACCAGCTCGGTGGGAACTCGTTCAACACAATGACAAAAAATTAAAGAAAAAATGCTAACCCAGATGACATGACAATGATACCCAAGTGAAGTGACATGCAAATAATTCCCCCATTCACGCCTTATTGCTAATATTAGAAATGCGTGACTCCGAGGTGAGCACAGCTTAGCGTACTTACTGAACCGACTTCACCAGCAATGTGAACCGAATGCTGAAACGAACCCAAAAAGCGTTACACTGAAACCCTACTAGATCAACCAATCAGCTACAGGTTACTTGCCAGATGCTATGCAGGAAAGCAGCACTAAACCTTGGAATGAGGGCTTGCCTTTCCTGTGTGGCCGTGCGACATTCGCACGCGTACCCACCTGTGAAACATTGCACTACCTTCTCCGCATTAAATGCAGAAGTACTTTTTTGGCTTTTGTGTATTATAGACCTGTTGTTTGGTCGTGCTTCTCAGGGGCACTTCTGATGGTATCAGCATTAAGCTCCGACAGCCTGTAACATAACGGGCCTCGTTTAACAATATTTATACCCACCCATGTAACACTGGGTGGGCTTTCACTGAGCCTTCTGTTGCCACATTAGTCAAGCGCTCTGATAGGGAGGGGGGGAGGAGGGTGGTCTCGACCTGTACTGCAGATAGATATCGGACGCCATTAATCAGAGCGCTTATAATCTCAGTAAAATACATCTCAATCTCCGAGAATTTGCGTTCTCATCTGAAGGCACAGCGCGGTACCTGCGCATGCGAGGGCATAAACTGTATCCCTGCAGATTGCATTGCTTGTTAATACCCGCAGGCTATTAATAATTCTCCGATATGTTGCGCAGGTGCCCACAGATAGATTGCAGCTTGTTCTGCAGGTGCGACTGTGGCTAGCAAACAGTAAGTGAAATGCTAACAAGGCACTGCGGTAATTTAAACTGATGCACATGCCCAACAAACTCCTACCGCTTTTCTAAATAGTCTTCAGTGTGAGAAAAACCTATTGGACTGGCTTCTGATAGCCAGCAATAAACATGCCCCATTTAGAAAGTACATCGAGCACGTCGCCATGAAGCCCAGAGATGGTTTTCCTCTGACTTAAAGAAATTAAAACTTGCTCTGCGTCAAGCTGAAAGGAAGTGGAGAAGTAAATACTTGCTTGATGACAAAAGCACCTATCTAGCAGCACTTAGAACTTACAAAAAAACTATACTGGCTACAAAGGCCGAATATTTTTCATCTAAAATCATCACTTCCACAAATCGATCAAAAGACATCTTCTCAATAATTAACAGACTATCCAACCCTTAGTGATATTAAAATCCACACCTTCACAATCCCTATGCGACTCCTTAAACAACTTCTTCATTGACAAAATCAAAACCATTAAAGCAAGTATCCCCATATGCTCGAGTTCTGCATGTCCAACAATACCCAAGAACTCATACAGGTTAGAACAGATTCCAGTGATAAACCAATAAATATTTACAGACCTACTGACAAAAGTAAAATCTGTCTCTCCTAGGGATTGCTGTCCACCTTGGATCCAAAGGGAAGCCTTTACCGCCTGCCTGAGCCCAGCCATGACCCTTTTAAATGAGTCATTGTCCCAGGGTTATGTACCTGATACCTTTAAGGAGGCTTCTGTTATCCCCCTCCTAAAGAAGCCAGGAGCAGACCCGAAAAAACTAAGCAACTACCTACTGATCTCATTGCTTCCTTACTTGGCCAAACTACTCGAAGCCCATGTAACCAATAGCCTATTTGCCTTTCTGGAGCAGTCCGATTATCTGAGCAAGCAGGTTTCCGCCCAGCTCACTCTACAGAGTCAGTGATACTCTCAGTATTAGATACACTGCAAGAGAAGGCAGATAGAGGCTCCCGCAAGCCCTGGTGCTGCTGGATCTCTCCGCTGCATTTGACACGGTCAACCATAACATCCTGGTCGACCGTGCCAAGGATGCGGGAATCCAAGGAACAGTCCTCGAATGGATCAGCTACTTCTTAACAAACCGATCTCAGGTGGTCCGTCTTGGCCATTTCACGACCCCCAAGATTAAAGCTACATGTCGTGTCTCCCAGGGATCCTCACTTTCCCCTGATCTATTCAATCTATAGCTTCTCCCTCTGATCCACGCCCTGAAAGAAATGAAAGTTCAAACTTTCAACTACGCAGACGATTTCCAACTAGTGTTCCCTATCAATAACTTCCCTACCACCATCCACCAATTCCATATGACGATGCTGTTCATCCGTGACTGGATGAACAGCAACCATCTGAAGTTAAACCCAGACAAAACTGAAGTGATTCTTACGGGAGGCTCACGGAACCCCTGGAGCTCCCGTTTCTGGCCTAAAGAGCTGGGACAGCCTCCCACTTCTTCCACATCTGCCAAAACCCTGGGAGTCATAATTAATAATGATCTTACCATGAAAACTCACATAGGATCCGTAATTTCAACATGCTTTTTTCAACTAAGAAAAATTCAAAAAAATCAGCAGGTTCCTTACACAGGAAGCAAAAATACAGGCAGTACTTGCTATGGTGATATCCCACATCGATTAAGCCAACTCACTATACTTCGGCATGCCGGCTTATCTCATCCATCGTCTCCAACTGGTACAAAACCAGGCGGCCAGATTGATTCTTCAGGATAACAGGCGCCAACATGTCTTTCCTCTTCTAAAGAAACTACACTGGCTCCCTATAACCCAGAGATGCGCCTTCAAGGTAGGATGCATTATCTTTAAATCTCTGAATGACAGAAACCCTAAATTCATCAACGGCTTGATCGACAGGTACACTCCGACCCACAACCTGCGATCTGCCCATATGCACCTCCTGACTACCTCCCTTTAAACTGAAACGCTTCTGTGGAACAAGGTTCTCCACACTAGGTCCCAGATATTGGAACTCCCTACCTCTGGAGATCAGATCCTGCACAGACCTCATGACTTTTCATAAACACCTAAAAACATGGTTATTTAGACAGGCATACGAGTAACATCTCAGTCCAACACCGTCAGAGTAGTGCCAAGAAACCAACCTGGTGTACGTGCGCTCTATAAATTGAGTATAACATAACATAACATAACTGATAAGGAGAACTTTAAACAAGTTCTCTCCATCTAGTAGCCCTACAGTTAGAGGCTTGGGCAGAATCACATCTTCTCTCCTTAGGGGCTTCGCACATCGGGGGTCAGACAGATGAACAGATTGAGCAGAAGCTTTACATCTTCCCAAGACCTATTCATATGTCCATTCATCATCAGGAGTTTATGCCAAAAGTTCAGGGGGCATTTTGTAGACCTGCTTGCCTCCCCAGAAAATGCCAAACTATTCAGGATCTGCTCCCACTATCCCACTCCAGTGGCTTGGTAGGTGGATGCTTTTAGTTTTCCCTTGGCCTCATCATCTACTGTATGCATTCACTCCTTTACTGCTGTTCCCTCAGATATTTCTTTGGAATCGAGATAAAACGGCAGATGTTGCCTATTAGTTCAATTCTGGTTACACGGGTGCCAGTTGCCTTTTTTGTCCATGTCCATTTATTTCAATTTGGACATCTCTGTTTCCCTTTTTTGTCTGCTCTCAGGTGTGTTTTCCAGTAGGGTGTTTGTCTTTCGCTCTCTCAGAGGTTGAAAGGGTTGGTTTGCAGAACAACAGACTCACAAAACATCATGACAGTCCCATTGCAATCAGAAATCTGAATGCCCCTTCACCTTAAAATCCTATTGTAGGCACTGGAAACCTTTCCAATATGGTGTACTACTCACACTCTCTGTCTCCTTTAAAATGCTTTTTATATCACTGTTTCACTTGGAAGGTTTTCTAGAGAATCTTGCTATCCTCACCTTAAGAACACACTGGGCAGCAATTAGAGTATTTGATATTCTGGGTTCAGCTTGGGTGAAGAGGAGATTTTGGTTTCCCACTTCCTGAAAGTTTCTTTCTTGTCTCCTTCTATTTTTATACATTCTCTCCTCCTTCAGTCCTGCCTCTGGTCTTCGAATCACTTTGGGTCTCCCCTTTCGAACCTTTATCCTATTTTGATCTTCAGTTTCTAACAATGTAGTTTGTTTTTAATGAATTTCACTCTCTTCAGCTCGTCAGTTGGTGAACTGATTTGTTTCTATTGTGCAGACCTCCCTTCCTGAAAATCCTTGAGGATGGTTTTTATTTTGTCCAGATCTTGAAGTTCTTTCGGCATTTAGCAATGTCCATCATTTTCCCTTCCCCATCTTCTGTGAATGGGTACCCACTATATTCAATGGATGTAAAAAGAGCATTTTTGATGTATTTGGAATGTTCCAAAAGTGTTTGTCTGATCATCTTTTTGTAACTTTTATAGAAACTTGAAAAGGATAATAGGATTATTTATTAGCCATTAGTCCTTGGATTTTTTCCACAATAGCATTTTCCACAATAGCTTTCGCTTCCTCCTAGGCTTTTACTCCCTTTCCATGAGCATCTCCAGGATAGATACACAAGGCATGTGGCTAACTCCTGGGTGGAACTCCAGGGGTTTCCTTAATTTGAGATTTGAAGGGCTGCTACTTTGGTCCCTTCCCACACTTTTGTACAGTAGTACAGACTACAAAATCTATTATCTGAGGGTTGCTGTTTCGGACTGGGTGTACTTAGTTCTATCATGAATTACATTTTTTGTGTCACCAATAAATTATTCACTGGGTGTTGCATTAGTAAGTGACATATTGTGTGCATATTTTCTGGTGGTTTTTAGCACTGGTTAACCTTCTGTAATGACGAGTATGAGGGAAAGTAGAGTTAATGTTTTGATTACTTACCAGTACTCTTCATTACTACTAATCCTAATCCTACATCATCCTTATTACAGACATTACAAAAAGGCCATCATTCCTTGACTTCTTCTTTCGAGTTGGTTAGGATAAGCCAGGGCGCATGGTGGAAAGCCATCCCCTTTCTAGCACCCAGTTGAGCTGGTGTCTTTTCAACGTGCTCCTAAGTTCTTCCTGTCTGGAGAAAGGTTTATTTCTCAATTGATGACTTTGACGAGGACTAGTAAGATTAGGAGGAATGAAGAATACTGGGAGGTAATCAGATCATCAGTGATTCTGTCATACCAGTGCAGCTCAGATCAGTCAGATTCAACATTTCTGTTAGAGTTCTGGAGATTGGGATGTTATGCAGCCTGTCATTCTGTGGTCTTCCTATTTCTTATCAATGTTAAATCGTCTTCAAGTCAGAGATGTGCATAATTATTTGGCTGCCATAGTGTAATGGGTGGCAACTTCTTATCACTGCGAGATGTACATGTCTGTTCCCAGCATTTGAATAGTATAGTTGCACCATTTGTATGGTCTCATAGTGCTTTCAAAATCTGATGTGTGTGTACATAGAAGTTTGGGAATTCCTCACTGCAAAATGTCGGATTCTGAATACGACCACTGGTTTTCTCCTGCTGACCTCTGTTTAATGGCCCTGAACTATATCCACCTTACCTTGCTCACTAAAATCCTTCCTTTGCTGTTCATCAGATAAGTTATAGGTGAGAGGGCAGGTTAGGAATGGCCAGTGTGCTGAAATTCATTAAAGGACTAGTGTGCGGAAAAAAACATGTGCTGTAGACAGGCCTACAGGTCACATAATACATACTACATGGGCAGGTCCATTTACTGGGGTTCAATGGAGAAGTCGAGATGGTAGTGCAAGTTCTGCGCACGTAACAAGCTGTGTATCCTTGTGAGGCTGATCTATAGATGGCACACCACAGGAAGAGACGATGTGGTACAGAAAAGATGGGGTGGGCAGATGCATTAAAACCTAGCAATACAGCTACTAGGCCAGAGAGTTCACCCAATCTGGGTTACAGAACCCAGGTTCTGTAAAAGTAAAAACAGTATGTATGGCAGAGTGCAACAGGAACAACATCATCCAAAATACATATTCCTTAAGCCAGCAATTACATAGGATGAAGGGAGCAATCAGGTAGAGGAGACAGCTGCATTTATTGGAATCATCAATGGAACCTAAGGGCACATTTACTATCAAAAATGCTATGCTGGGTTGTGACAGCTACAAAGAGATGGTGCTGCTGCTCTCTTTTCAAGCGTTGGTGCACAATCAGGATGTTTGTGCACATATACACCTTTGCACCTTTGCACCATAGTGCAAATGTGTATGTGTAAGTCCAGCATAGGTTTTGCACTGAAAGGATACCCTTCTGGTGCAAAACACTACAGCCCAGATTTACTAAACGTTCACGCAATGCAGCAAGGAAACATTTTGTGCTATGTTGTGTGAAAGAGAGAGAGCAGAAATGCACCGAAGTTACCAACATATGGTGCACTTCTGCTCTGTCCTTGCGCTGGTGCACTTTTGGCAGCCTAGTGCCAATGCAGGCACCTTTGCTCTACGATGCAAGGGTGCGAGCGTTTTGGTCAAAATGCTGTTTGTGCAGGAAGAGATACCCTATTGCACAAAATCTATTCTTAGGTGCTTAATTCTTTTGTATGTTTGCAGCAGAATGCACCACACATGCAAAGAGAAACTAACAAGGAGCAATACAGATATTTTACCTCGTTTCAAAGCCTAATCTAGGCATACCATTTTCGTGCAAACATAGGCTTACAGACTTTAGAAAATCAGCAATTGTGTCAAACTGGAAAACCCATGCTCCACTCATGTAACATCTTTCCAACACAAAATATATGCCCTGCCTTGTATTTTATATTTTTTTCACACAGCCACACAGTTTGGGCTTTGGGACAAAAAAGTGGTGCACCACGATACAAAATGTTAGTAAATCTGGGCCTAGGTTTACACTAACTTTAAAACTTTTATCACTTTCTGTGTGTGCTGTACAGTGCAGAACAAATGCAAAGTTTGAAGAAATAAAAACAATTCTCCTACTTTGTGCTAGCCTTGAGGAGCTGTAATTATTTTTGGAGCAAGGCCCTATCTAGTGTTGGTAGTAGAGAGGGCTTTGGATCAACAAGCATTGGTTAGAGTGGGAGATGACCGCTTGATGTAAATTGATGCACAGCAGCACAAAGCACTACTTTGCTCTACCTTTAGGAATCTTTCAGCGAGGCAATCAAATTAGGCTATGGCCCTGCTGTTCTCTTCCAAAGCGCTGGCACTCATTCAGGCTGCCTGCTGCATAGGGCTTTTTGTAAAAGTCATTTGTGGTAGCATGAGAAATGCCTGCAGACCACTGATGGAACACTTCCTTGATGCAAATTAGTGCATAGCTCTATTTGTGGTACTTTTTAAATAGCTTTCCAGCGCAAAAATAGTTTGGACCGGAAAGAATTTCATTTATTAACACTTCGCGTCTGGCGCAAGGTATTGATAAATCTGGCCCCTATTGTAAGACTACAAGTTTTGTTTAAATAGTGCCTCTCATCGCGATAGGCTTCAAACCACTCAATGTAAAACCACTTTTAATCACTATTAGGTTCTAAATTCATACACACATTTGAAGGCACATCTTTCTCATGTTTATTTTGTCCCTATTGTGATTACATTCTGATATTTTGCATTGTCTGCCTCTTACTGTAGAATGTGGCATGGGACCCCTAGTAGGTATCTGTGGATTGAGTGGGAAGAGCTAACAGGGGCTATAACCCCTGCTGTTCTTTCCCCAGACACTTCAAGTAGCCGTGATACTTACCCTGCAAGGAAACTGAATAGGCACTGAGAAAAGAGACTGCAGGGAGCCCGTTCGGCAAAAGAAAAACAAGACAAAGCAGCATAGGCCAGTAAATGTCTGGCAAAGCACTTTGAATGAGGTTGACCTGGAGCAGCCCACGGCAGCAGGAGAATACGGTGCTATTCCCAGTGGCGGCTGGCATCTACAGGGAGAGGGGGCGGTAGCACGCACAAATAATATTTAAAGAAAAACACTTACCTGAAGACGAACACGACGTCCTCGGCACCGGATGTATTCTTTCTTCCACTGCAACCCAGCCACCAGGAAACTCCCTTGACCAATCTTGGCGCTGCTCTCATGCATCATGAGAGCACCGCCCTGATTGAGGGAGCGTCCTCACTCAACACTCCACGGCTCTCTGTATGCTTGCACTTGCTCTAACCCAACTGTCTTAGGACAGCTCAGTTAGAGATGTTTAAAGTTCTCATGTGTGGCTGGCGGTCGCAGAATGGTTGCCCAAAAAGACACACGTACTTTAAACATTGCATTGATAGACCCCCTCCTCCCTGCTGCTGTCACTCAGCAGGCCCCATCCTGCTCTGATGCTCTGTTCAGGATGGAGGAGGAAAAATAAAATGGGAATGAGTTACAATTGTATTTTTCATCTCTGGGGCTTTGAGGGTAATTTAAGTGGGGTGGTGCTCCTCTGGTCTACCGGAGGAGCCTCCCCTGGTCATTCCATGCTGCAGCAGACCGTGATCAAGGCGGGGGAGTGGAGTGAAGCCCTTTTAGCCCAATGGGCGTTTTGCGCCTGGCAATAATCTACTCTGAGGTTACATGGCCATTGCTTTAGTTTCAGATTATATCTTGCTGACCTCTGGGATATGGGTCTGCTTTTCCTGGCATATCTTTTTTGTGCTAACAACATGCTCTTTTGTTAGCTTATCCAACTGACCTTTAGAGTTTGATATCTGAACTTGATGAGCATGCTAAAACTAAGCAAACTGCAAATAATTACTGGAACATCATGAGTAGGGTCTTTGAGTGCAGGAACACAAGGAGACTTCCTATGTTTTAAATGATTTAGCCTTATGAGAGTCTCAGATATTATTACTTGACTTTTAGAGGAGGAAGTTAAATCAAAAGCACATATGAGGGAGCAAATGTATAAAAATGAAAATTTTACAGCTAAGGGCGGCTTGTTTTCTTCGCTGGTCTACCACCCAAAAAATCCAACTCACCTCATGGACAATCAGTGAAATTATTTTGTATATCTTTAGGAAAGAAGCGAATAAGGAAGATTATATCCATCTAGGGTCCCCCTGAACGGAGGGTCACCTTAGTTGCACGCTCTGATTAAACGTTTGTTACAAGTGCAGACAGGACAATCATATGAGCTGTGAACATTGCTGCCATGGAAGACACGGGGGAGATCCATGTTGGAGGCTTCAGGAAACAGTAAGATAGTAGAGGGGCACACAGGGGGCTCCCAAAGTCTGATGCTACGCAGGACCCACATTTGACAGCTCATTCCGACGCAAACTCGCCAGATCTTGCTCTGGGATCAATCGCTCCACATTTTGCAGAAAAACATACACATGTGGGTGCTGATTAGTGTATCCTTCTTATGTGGCTTTCAGCTATTATCTGGACTGGGTTCAATATCTAAAATGTTGCTGTAGTTTACCTTTCCTCCTCTTTTCTCTTTTTTGAGCATTGCGACTGCCACTGCGGCCACGACTCCTCAGCTGATTTGTTTTCTCCCCGCTGATCTGACTCTAGATCCAGCAGGTTGACTGATTCTTCTCAGGAGGACACTGATTGTTGTTTGCCATTCAGGGAGAAGAGAATGCAGAATAGGTGTTCCCGCCTACGCTGCTTTTATTAAGACTTATGGTAGTCCATAGCAATTTTGAAGGAATGACATTTGATGAGAGTTGCAGCTGAGACAAATAGAAGCAGTAGCATTGGAGCCTCTCTGTACATAATGCGTTGAACTCTCTGTGCCTTCTTCAGAATCTCCTCTTGGACCTTAAAAAGGTGGACACATCAGTACATTCGAGGTCGGATTGTTCAATATTTGATAGGATGTGAAAGCCCTATGAGTACATTACACTTCTGTGGTTGAATCATTTGAGCACTGTAGCAGAGTGAGGAAGAGGCCCAGGATATAACTCTTCAATTCTGAAGTTTGAACATCAGTGGTTATGTCACTAACGAGTAGGTTGTTACTATTCGATCTGTTTACCTCATCCCACAACTTATTTGAAAGATATGTGTGCCTCTTTTTGAATTCTTCTACTCTGATTTCCATTTTCTCTCATCGGTCTCTTTCGCCGTCATTGTCTCCAGTTGGTCCACCCTGGTTTCAATTGCCTGTACTTTGTGGTCTATTTCAGCTATTCTTTTTGCAAACACCTGGCACAGTGCTCCCATTTCTTTAAAGAATCCTAGAATCGGGAGATGTAGATCGACATGTGTGGATGGTGTAGGCAGATTCTCGCTGTTAGACATCTTTGGGGGGCAGAGGTCAGCTGTTGACCTCAGTGGTGCTTCAGGCAGTCTCTGGTAAAAGCATTCAACTCACCTCATGGACAATAAGTGAAACTCTTGTTTGGTTTTGTCTCTCAGAGGGTAGTTGGGCCACAATGATGTACCCCTATACCGCAGTACCGGATCAGGATAAACTAAGATGCATTCAACATGTCACTGAAAAACATGAGAAAAGATGAACTGAAGGCTGAGAGCATATTGACTTTCCCAGTCTTGGCGTCTGTATATAAGCTATGTGACAGATACACACTGAGAATGCACTGACACAGGGTAGGAAGGCATATATGAAGTTTGAATGCAAAGATACAACATTCCCATGTACAGATATGTGTTTAAAATATTACTCTCCCCATAACCTATTGCAACTAAACTGGCTCCTCCTATGGGCCCGCACCTTCTTCAAAACCAGCTGCATCATCTACAAAGTCATCCTGCCTACCAGGCTGAGAAGCTCATCCTCCCCAGTGGCTCTGAGCGCAACCACAGCCAGGACACCATCAGACTGGAGGTAAAGAACTGCAAAAAGAAAGAGCAAGGAAACAGACCTTCTCTGTGCACTCATGATCTGGAGCAACACACCTGTATCCACCAGGACTGCCCTAGTTCCAATTTGGGAAAGTGTTGAACACGCACCTCTTTAAAGAACACCACAGCATGATGCAGAAACAGTCCACTTCTGTCCCTACAGCCAAAGAACCTCTCTAGTCGCTCTTTTAGCGCTGTACAGTGTCTTTACCCTTGACACTGCACAACACTCTGCTGTCTTTTGCCTGGGTTTGCATCCCTTTTTATGACATACTTAACCTGATTGAGCAAGGGCCACTCAGATGCCACACAGGGCCATGAGGGTTGGGGTCATTGTCTGCATCTAGACCTTTGGAAAAACAACTCGTCATCCCCACAGCCACTGGTTTATGACTGCCTTGGGGCAAGTCTAACCATTCTTCCTTAATACCTTCACTAAAGGTGAAAAACCAACATTTAAAGTAGGTGAAGGGCAAACAGCAAACCTCACGCTTTTCCATTCTGTTACGGGTTATTCAAAAGTGTTTTGTGATTGATCAGAATAGAATTTCATTCATTCAACGTGTGTGGCTGCAAAGAGTTCACGATCATCTATATATATATTAACGAGTTTAACACCAGCCGCTCATTGCGAGATCAATGCAAATATTTCCACAGCTGCTTTGGCTCTTCCTTGCTGCATCAAGGGGGTATTGGGGGATTCTGACAATCATGAACCAGTGAAGGACAAACTGCATAAGTTTAACTCCTGTGGCATAATGAAAGACGCGACTATACACATCACCTCACATCAGCGATGGCCCCGCTACAATAAAAATGTTGTGTCTGGAATGATGTGTCTGGAAAATGTATTTTCCAGACACTGTGAAAACCGAGCCTCTGTCATATTTTTGCTGCACCAAATTGTATATACAGGGTGTAAAATACGGATTTTCAGAATTTAGGCAAAATACTGGAAAATGACCATAAACACAGAAATCAGGAAAACTAAATTAAGTAAAAAGTTGCTCAAGGACAAATGCCCTGGCTCCTTTTTTTGCACGGATGACCCGCACTTACCTTCCTCTGTTCATCTGGTCTACCCTTCATATTTATAACATAGCATTAGCAATGCGGGGATAAAACTGTGTGGATTAAAAAACAAAACCCAATGCCACGTACTTACTTATTTAACGTGAGATCAAGGACGAATCTGGAGCCGAATGCTTCAACCTGGAAACTTGCCTGGGCAAGATGCACCGCCTGTCAATGAGAAAAGGTAAGTGAGTGAGCGCCTGCAGTGAGAAGCAGAAACACGTATAGCACACGGATCCTACCCATCCTTTGTTGCTGGACATTGCTACGAGAACATCAGATGATTCCCTGCCTAGACTGAAAAGGTAATTTGGGCAGACGCAGAGGAAGGGACACGTCATGGCTCCTCTGGCATCTCATTGGCTGTGCCTCTGTTCTGGTCTTTGAGAGGTGCTGGTATGCCAGCTAGTCTTCCAGCTTGCCTGCAGATAAGTCTGCTTTTGCCCTTGGGTGTCCACAGAATATTAACAGGAAACAAGATATAGGACTCAAGTTACTGTCCCTATCTGAATTACAAGTTCTGTGGGAGCATCGTGGTCTGGTGTTTTTTACTCGGACACTTCAGCTGTTTAAGCACTAGATGAAATAAAGATCAAAAATACAGGAATCGATGTGGAAACACCGATTCCAATGTGTTATTTCCCAAACAAACTGGGCCAGTTCATTGTCTCAAGACCAAAGTCACAAGGGTATTTGTGCATGTAAGTTCACATTAAATGTTTAAATGACTTGATTAACCATGCAAAGAGAAGGTAAGTAGGTGTGTGCATTAATAGATTATTTCCAGTTGCCAGCCCTTTGACCAGAACAAAGATGACTTCAGACTTAAACACAGCATTTGCCCATTTGGATCAAGATTTCGCTTTGATATTGATGTGCTCAGATGAGGACATCCCAAACCTGAAGTGCGCGCGTAAAGCACAGACAAACTACAATCTTACGTCATTGACCTCTTGCATGATGTGCACTATCGGCCCTGCAGGGCGAAGACTATTGTTTTAATCTATTTATTTTAGAATAATGACAGGCATTCATCAGTAAAAGTGGTGATGTGCTCTCTCACAGACAACTTTTCTGCAGAAAACCAAATGGCAAACTTGTTGGACTTTCTTGCTATTGCTCCAGGATGGGCGAAGACCTGTGGGTTTCTCTTTTCTAAAGTTGAAATTAGGTTGTTTAGTTTCAAGTACTGGCCGAAGAAATGTGTCCACTTTCACAAAATCTTTCCTTGACCCAGCAACCCTACTCCAACCTAGCTTGAATTCATTCTAACCGCTGCAGCTACAAAACGTCTGATACTAGACCGTGTTTCTGATGGCACTGAGTCTAGTCTTATGATCGGTCCTGCATGCACAAACCAATCTCATAGTGAAGAGCAACATAGGTATGGGAGTCAAGGTTAACAGTGAATGGTATGATAGACATGGCAAAGCTTGTTGAAACTTCAACCTGGAAGAGATCATTTTAGGACAGTGATAACCCTTTATTAAGTTGTCTCCTGAGGCGTGAACATTAGGGATGTTATTGTGTAGTACAATGACCCAAAATGTAATCACCGCTGGTGATTATTAGTCTTGTTGCCCTCTTAAAATTTGAAAAGACAGCCTGAAAGCAAACACTTTCCTCTACAACACTCTATGCACAGTCTAAGCTATCTAAATATAATTTTAAGGATACCTTCTCACAAGCTGATCTTTTCCTGTCTCCCAAGAGAAGAAGGTATTTAGCTCTGCCTGCAACAAGAGAGGGTGGCTTATGAGAAATAGACAGAAGTTGTCTTTCTTCTACTTTTTGTGAAAGTCTAGGGATATTTCTTGAACAATTTCCAAGATATATAAAATTACCTGTCTTTTAGGACTCAGCATCAGTTACTTTGAGATCAACGGGAAGCGGGTTCAATTGATGCTCTAGAATGTAATGTAGAAAGCACTTTTAAAGCAGCAAGGAAAACAGGGGGTCAGAAGGCATGTTCTGAGAACTATCGCAGGAACAGCGTTTGTAGGATTTCCATGACTGCAGCTGCTTGTCAAAGTGGTACTTCTAGAGAGATTGCGGTGAGGACCTGTGTTGAGTTTCATCCCTCTGCAAAACTAATGACTTTGAGTGATGGCCGTATTATTACCACTACTTGTTCTGAAATTTTTTAGAGCTATTGTTGTTCCTTGGATTAATTCAGTGAACATGCAGCTATTGCTCCTTTTGATATTGTATTAATTTAATTCCAAGATATTATGATGCCAATGAGAACCACTGATTTTTAAGAATATGATATGCCCTATTTGCCAAGGATTAAGGGTCCCCCTTGTTCTTGCAAGATGTTGCAAAGTCGTCCTGTGCCCTGGAGCACTCCCATTTTCTTCTGACTGGTACCTGTGGTAACTGACTCTGACTGACCCTGAGCTCTGCCTAACCAGGCCCAGGGCCAGTGCTATGGTGAAAACACTGAATAAAAACACAGTAAAAACACTTACATTAGGGTTCACTACGGGTTAGGGTACCCCTATGATTGGCATGACCTACCCTATAAGTCCCTAGTACATAATAAGGCAGGGGGATTAAAACTACCTTTTAGTCCCTAGTATATAATAGGGCATGGCTGTTTAGAGACCAGCAGCCCTTTCTGAACTTGCATGTGTGCAATGCTGAGAGCCTGAGGTCATTTTAAAAGCAGCCCTGTGTTGCAAGACTGCTTTTAAATGTAAATTGATCCCAAACTCGACTTGGGTTTGAGGGGCACTTACAAATTGATAAACTACAATATTTTGACATATTATGTACCCCCAAGTTCTCCCCAGGTGCCTAAGGGGTGAAGAGCCAGGTACTAATAAAGGAGGTTTTATATGCCCTCCATTGTAGTAAAGTGCTTCTCAAAATCCGCTTTTGTGCTCGGACCACTGTGGAGGGAGTATCTACATTTCTTTGTATATTAAGGACTCCTAAAGTCTCCCCTAGGTGTCCCAGGGGTGGCAGGTCATGTAGCTATAACCAGTGTCCTCATAAAAGATGTTTTATAGGCCCTGGTATTGGTGAAATTGGACATTTCATTTTCCCATTGTAGATTCCCAGCCACATAGGTTAACATAGCAATAGTTTATGAACTCATAACTATCGCTAGGATTTCATGACAAATACAATTTAAGGGTTTAGGAGAATGATATGGATAAATCCAACAATATGCTATTGCTCTGGAGAGTCTCCAGCGCAGGTCATTGTCATCCAGGAGACACATCTTCTTGAGGAGGAGACCAAGGAAATCTTTGAAAACCAAAAATGGGTAGATTTCGTCATATGTACTAACCAGACGGCTAATATGAGTGGGGTTCTGATTCTTTTTAAAAAACAAGCCAATGTTCAGATTTTACAGCATATGGTAGACCCATGTGGCAGATGAGTGATACTGAAGGTGACCTTAAAGGGCATCCTCCTTACCCTGATTAGCTATGACGGTCCAAATCAAGACGACCCTTCATTTCTTAAAACAATTTTTTTGCACCTCCTAGATTTCCCAGAACCGGTTATTATGGCTGGAGATTACAATATTGTTCTCAACCATAGGCTTGATTAATCGGCTGGAAGTAGAGCGGCTGCCCCCTCAAGATCTAGAGTGTATCTTCAGACCATGATGGTGCAAACTGGCTTATGTGACGTATAGAGAGAAAGAGCGGGACAGCAGCTGGGAGTCTCATATCAAAATTCTAAGTACAGACACAAATCTAGAATAGAATACATCCTTGTCAGTTACAGCTTAAGGGGCAAGGTGAAAGATATAACCTACCTGCCGCCCCATCTGTTAGGTCATTCGAGAATTTTATTAAATCTTGAGGGGCTACAAGACCAGCAGTTCAGAGTTTGGTCTTTTGATCGAACATTATTCCTGGAAGAGGAAGAGATGTCCTTCCTATCTCGGGAAACTGAATTCTTTTTGAAGACTAACATGGACACACAACTATCACCATGGTCTGGGACTCCCTGAAAGCTTTTTTAAGGGGCATCATTACCAGCAGGTTGAGCTTTAGGAACTACAAGTATAGAAGGGAGATCGCATCATTAGAGGCAGAAATGAAGGGTGTGGAGGCAAAATTGAACAGTCAGGATGTCTTGGGTAGGCAGCAAGAAGATCTGAGCAAACGTAGTAAATTAAGGGAGCAGTTGGAGAGTATCCTTCAAATAAGACTTATGCGCAGATGGTAGGCAAGTAAGATCACCCATTTTGAGTATGGGGAAGGGGCAAGAAAACTCCTGACGTGGAAAGCAAAAGCAAATAGGCTACGCAACCAGATTAAGGAGATCACTGCCGGTGACGGGGCAGCTGCTTTATCTTCAGATGATGAAATTGGTGAGGCCTTTTTTAAGTACTTCCAAGACGTATATCAAGAAGAATTGGAAGAGGATAGGCCTAAAGTCAAAGATTGGCTGGATAGGACCACATTGACACAGATGAGTCCTAAACAACAGGAAGATTTAGAACAGGACATCTCCCAAGAGAAAGTGAGGAAGGCTATAGCTGCCTGTAAGAGAGGTAAAGCTGCGGGGCCTGATGGGCTGCCAGCAGAGTTATACAGGTCTTTGGGTGAGGTGATAATCCTGACTCTGACACAACTTTTTTAAAAGATACTAGCAGAGGGTCTTAAGCCCCCCTGGTCGTGGAATGACGCTACAATCATCTTGATCTTGAAACCTGGCAAAAATCCAGCGAGCTGTGTGTCATATAGGCCCATTTTGCTCTTAAATGCGGATTATAAAATCTTTGCTTTGATCTTGGCAGCCAGGTTGGGGTCTATTGCCGGAGATATCCTTCACTCGGAACAGAAGGGGTTTGTAAAAGGTAGACATCTAGCAGATCTCACATATGACCTCATTGGAGCAATAGATATTGCCTCTACCTACTCTCTCCCTCTTGCAGCCTTGACTCTCGATGTCAGCAAGGCTTTCGACAGGGTCATTTGGATCTACCTGTCAGAAGTCATGGGGAAATTCAACTTGGGTAAAACATTCTGCCACACTATCCAGATGATATATCAAGCCCCGTCAGCTAGGATGCTCGTCAACGGTAACCTGACGCAACCATTTTGGATCACCAGGGGTACCAGGCAGGGCTGCCCCCTTTCCCCTCTCCTGTTCGATATGTATATCGAGCCTTTCGCGCAGAGGCTCAGAGAAGATCTTAGCATTGTGCCTTTTAGATATGGAGAGTGGGAGAGGAAGGTGGCCCTGTATGCAGATGACATCTTGGTCCTTTCGGCAGACTTGGAAACAACCTTACCGGCAGTGATCAGACTGGCACAGGAATTCAGTCAGGTCTCAGGGTATTAGGTGAATGCCGGGAAGACTGAGATCATGACGTGGAACCTTGAGAGTAGTCAGCATCAGGCTAGCCCCAGAATGAGATACCTGGGGGTTAGAATTTTCCAGGACATAGACAACATTGCAGGTGACAATCTAGCCCAGGTGTCAAAGGAGTGTCAAAAACAGATGAGATCTTGGGCCCATCTCCCTTTAACCATTCTTGGGAGGGTGAACCTAGTCAAGATGGTGGTGCTACCCAAGATAACCCTTCTATTTAATTCAATTCCCCTACATTTTGATAAACCAACAATTGACAAGCTCCAGCAGGCTGTAAATTCCTTTATTTGGGCATACAGAACCACTAGAATAGCCTGGAAGAAGCTCAGGCGTAGGAGAGAGAACGGTGGTCTTTTGCTACCTGACCTACAATATTATGCCTGGGCCTTTCAGTTTTCACACTCTCGGATGCTGTTAAAAATGCCTGTAAACACCGGGGCAGGAGGCATGTTCTTGACTATGTTAAGAGGGCCCAATCTACCTGATGAGGCCTTTTTGTTTAAATTTGGGGTACCAAAGTTCTTTAAAAAGGTTAAACTTAAAGTTCTCCTGGCAATGGTTAGAGCATGGGCTAGACTAAAGCGTCTTGTTGGCCTTAATTATTTTTATAGCCTAGCGCCACTCTGGGATTCACCTGGCGTGCCGGAATGTCTTCAGGATAGGCTTACTTTACCACTTAGAGAAGCAGGTATGAACGTATGGGGAGATCTGGTCTATGAGGGTACTCTCATTCCATGGGAACAATTAAGAGAAAAAGTGGGAGTGGGCCTTTCACAGTTCAAGTACATCCAGCTGGGTCCAATCACAGCAAAGCCAGAAAAAATCGCAGTGTTCATTTGGAAGATGTTCACTCCATACTTCATGGAGGAGGCCATGGATGGTGAATTTAAACTCGCAGATGAAGTATGGAGCGAACATCTTCCAAATGAACACTGCGAGTAACTGTGGCAGAATTCATTTAAGACTCTCTTCAGCATAGTAAAACCAGCTTGGCTGAAGAGAAACCACCTATGCACAGTACATAGGGCCTATCTTTCCTCTCTAAAGCTGTCTAAATGTTCAAATGGGACCCAAGTTAGCTGAAGGAAGTGCGGTCTGGTTGAAGCCTCAGACATACATATGTTGAAAGTCTGTCCTGCCATTGCACTTTTTTGGGACGAAGTTCAGAAATCTCTTGAGGGTATTTTGGGATCCCCAATTCAAATAGACTTGGTCCTGATAATTTTTGGCATCACAAATGAAGTCACTGGAAAAACTAAATCTTTATTATTTTATGCCATTTTGCTAGCTAGGATGCAAATATGCAAGCAATGGAACAAACCCTCCCCTCCTATGCAATTTGACTGGCTGGCGTCGATGTATGAGACATCTAAGATGGTCCTGTCCAGAGCCTGCAGTTCTAAAAAGAAAGCATTTTGGGACTTGTTGCTAAAGTGGGTCAGGATATGAAAGACAGGGAGGTATATTTTTGTACTAACTGAGTATTTAACATCTGGTCCTATGATTATGCCTCCTTGGTACTCTTCGCACCACGTTGGGCACCCCCGCTCGTCTGCCAACGAAGGTGTCCATCAGGCTCTTGTGGGCCTAGTTGAAGAGTAACCCTCTCCCCCAGTTTTTGGGAGTAGTAACATTCTTGTCTGACAATGTACCCATAGGATGAAGGCTCCGTGAGATTCCAATTTATTGCCTATCCTCCTTAGGCCACCAAGTAATAGTAGAGAAAGACTGTTTGTTCAATGGGGTTTGAAGCGAATGAAGACAAAAAAAAAACACAAAAAAAATAATATGCTATTGCTGAATTCATCATAAAGAATATAGAAAAGAAGTTGTAAGACTTTCTTGTCTGTAAGCCAAAATGCAGCTTTTCAGTGGTATGCCGTGATTGGGCAGAGTTAACAGGATTAGCCAGGCTGCTTTGATAAAATGATAAGTGGCTCACCCCAGAGAGGGGAATCTAATGAAAAGACCCCTGCTGAAGAAGAATACCAGAGCAGGGGGGAGGGGTATGAAACTATAGGGCTTCAAAGAAAAGAAAGGACAAGCAGGAATAGCCAGGCCCATCTAACCCCACCTTCTTTGACCCAGCCAGATGGCAGACTTAAGGAAGGAATTTTTCAGATGTCAGTTGGTTTATCTAGCTCTTGCTCCTCTGTTGAGACTTCAGGCATAGTGAACTTTGGGGAAACAGTGCTTTCTAGGAGACCATTATGCCACACTTTGGAGGAATTGATCATGCTCTGGGGTGTTGCCCTGAACCTCATTGACCCTCCAGCTTGACCACAGAGAACATCGAATACGTATCTGAGAGGGGCAGAGCCTCTCAGATTTGCTGCTTGAAACTAAGAAAAGAAGAGGGGTCCATGCTGGAAGTTTGATTTGCACCAACCAGGCCCTGCACTCTGACTGACTGCGCCTGCTGCACAATCTGGAACTACAGCCCGTGGACCTAACTTGTTTCAAGAAGACTAAAGAGTGGACTCCCTGCAAGCTACAGGTTAACAGAGCTCACCTGGATCATCACCATCAAGAATACCCAGCCTGGAGTGCGTCCAGAAGATTTGTAGGAGTTTTGTCCAAGTAGATTGTGGGAACTGAAGTACCAAACTTTCAAGGACCATCTTGGAGATTCCAGACTCTTGGGTTGTATTTTGGACACTTTGGGACCCCCAGAGGAACTTCTGAAGGAAGTTCCAGAAGTTTGGAGAACTTTGGAGCAACTTTGAAAAAAATCTCCATTAGTGGACCGACTCAACCTGGCAAGCCAAGCCGGCGAACCTCAACCGTGAGCCCTCCTGCCCTGCTGGTTTGTCCTGCTGAAAAGCTCCAGAGGTCAAACATCCAGAGTTTGACTGGGAGTTCCGTGGAAAGCAAGCCAGCAAACCCTCAACAAACCCAGCCTGGTGAAGACCATTTAGGGACCCCGGTGGAAAAAGCTAGAGAAAAGTTTCCCACAAGAGTTAAGCCGCCCACTTTCAACCATGAGCCGGCCTGGGTCTCTGGTTCGTCCTCCTGAAAAGCTTCCATCTAACTCGCACTGGTGGAGAGCATTGAGGGACTCCAGCAGAAAAAGCTCTAGGAAAGTTTGTAAGTCAGAAGGTAAAAACTTCCTGCAGCCTGAAACTCAACATGGACAAGACGGAAGTGCTGATCTTTGGAAACAACAACTCTCTGTGGAACGACACCTGGTGGCCCTCCGAGCTCAGGCCCACACCCACACTGACAGACATCCACAATCTTGCCATCATCCTGGACAGCAAACTCAACATGAAACACCAGATCAACATAGTTAGCTCTGCTTGCTTCCAAATCCTTCACTTTCTCCGAAAGATCTGCAGATGGCTCCCCGTGACACCAGGAAAACTGTCACCCAAGCCCAAGTGACTAGCTGACTCACTAAGGCAGCGCCCTCAATGCAGGAATCGCCACCCAACTACTGAAGAGACACCAGACGATGCAGAACTCGGCTGCCAGACTCATTCTCAACCTCCACAAATTGACCCACCTCACCCACCTCAGGAATCTCCACTGGCTCCCTGTCCAGAAAATATGCCAATTCAAGATACTGGCACATGCCTACAAGGCCCTCGAAGACCAAGGACCAGCATGCATCAAACACTGCCTGAATTACCACCAACCCTCCAGACACCTGTGCTCCCCTTCCTCATACTCGCTCACACTCCCCGCATCTATTGAAGTCACAGCGGAGGATGTTCCTTCTACTACCTTGTTGCAAAATCCTAGAACGATCTTCCCCTCCACCTCCGAACAGCATCCTCTCTCCTGGAATTCAGAAAAGGGCACAAGACCTGGCTCTTCGACTTAGCTCAGCAGGATTCTAGCACCTGGAAACCCTCAAGGGTGATTAGCCGCACTCTACAAATCCTGATTGATTGATTGAATAAACATATGATACAATTCAGAATCTCCTGGGAAACATGGTGGCCACTGATCTTGCTAAATCATTCTTATTACCCACCAACTCTGCAGGGAAGTTATTGGAACAGTTTTTTCAATCCATTTTGCTCACTTGATGCCTATACCACTACCTTCAACTGACCACCTCCCAATCACCTTCACAATAAGTTGTGCCTGCATGGCCAATTATACAATAAACCTTTGACTGGTTAAGGTCATCGTTGAATATAATTTGAGAAATGCCCTATACATCCCTCATTAAGCCTGCAAAATGCTTTTAGAAAAAATAGCCAAGTTCCTCTGCAGTAACATAAGGAGAATCTCATCACAGCAAATATGATTCTTTCTTCTTCCATGCCATGTATTACACTGACATCTGCTTTTACTGAGCCGATTAAATAAGAGTTCCAGCTTCCTGTGATTACGACCTCAGTGAAAAGCTTGTAAAGAGGCATTGATTCGGTACTCCAAAAGACCCCTTTTAACCCAAGCACTTAAAGGATCCCATTCTATTTTCTACAGCAGCATGATCTGACCTCTACAAACTGATATGATTCTCTGGCAACTGGCACAGTTCCTACAGATTTGCGGTTGTCGCACTGCATTGCTCTTTAAAACACTAGTAAACCTACTGATTCTGCCAATTACAGGCTAATTTCTCCTCTACCATTTCCAGGCACTTAGCTGGAGGAAACACGTCAGGCTTTTGATGAGTCTACAGTAATGTTCTATTCTTGCTAGACATACTTTTACTCAGGAGGTACAAGCTCATCAGCTGCAACTGACAGCACCAACTATTGCATCACATTCCACTTCTTTAAGAATATGGAGTGACTGGCCCACTTCTGAATCAGATACAATTTTTCTCTTCTCCATTGTCTACTCTTCTGACCTTCGAGCCAATGATGAAGAAAGTGCATTACATACCGAATTCTGATTTCTTTATTGCTTTTATGCAATCATTATCTTGAACAGTGGTCCCTCTTCTACATACAATTAAAATATAGCTTTTTATCTATGCCAATGCTCCACATGGGTCTCCAATCCTCCACTACATGGCAATGCATTACCTGATAATAACTTTAAAAAATATATAAACCATCCACTCTTTTTTTTTTATAACAATTTTTATTGAAAACAAAAATCACAACAGTTCAGCAATTATGACACTTAATTAGCCCCACCACTGGCGGAGTATACCTTCTGGCATTGGAGACTACAGACAATATATTCAGGGCAGTAGGCAGTAAATCAAACCAATTAGTGAAGCAGCATAAAGGTGGTTCCATGCTCACACAAGGGTCGGGGAACCCCCCACCCACAGCGTATGTCCGGTGGCCCGAAGGTTTCAGGTCACTGCGCTTGCCCCAGCCTTATCCAGTGCAGCCAGTCTCTCCCTCCTTAGTCCCACAGTAGGAGAAATACAGAGGTCCCCCCGATACTTGTTCCAACGTCCCCACTTGTGATCCCATTTCCCCGGGCATCCTCGACTTTTGTATACAGTTTTCTCCGCCACCATGGCCTGATCCATATCAGTGGCCCAAACACGCAGCTGTGGTATGGCATCTACCCCCCACTTCTGGGCAATATTCCTCTTTGCAATGGCCCACCCCATGGCTGACCATGCCTGCTCCGCCTGGGTAAGGTCTGTAGCTTCCCAAATGTTAAGGAGGCAGAGCTGGGGAGAGGGGGATAAGGGCTTATCTATGGACCTCGCCATCTGTAGGGTGACGTCTATCCAGTACTGCTGAATGTGGGGGCATGCCCATAGAATATGTAGAAATGTACCTATCTGGTGACAGTGTCGCAGGCAGAGCGTATCCAGTCGCCTTCCCAATTTATACAACAGTTTCGCATCAAAATATACAGGATGCAGAATTTTGAGCTGAACAAGGCGAAGTCGCATCGGCATTGCTACCTCTTGAGGGGAAGCTAACGCTTCCGTCCAGTCCTCGTCAGCCATTTCCCCCAAGTCCGTCTCCCAGCGAGCCCTTATTTTCCGCATTGGGTCGGTTCGGTTGTTAATTAGCTTCTTATACGTCAAGGAAATAGCCTTGCGGTCCATTGGGTCCAGCAGCAGCCTATCCTCCAAAGGAGAGTAGTCTGGGAGGGGGGCACCAGCAGGAAGGGCGCCATCAATAGCATGACTAATTTGAAGATATCGAAAATACTCTGACGGTGCGAGCTGGTATTTAAGCTGGAGCTCCATGAATGTCGCCTTTTTACCTTTGATCCATATATCCCCCACCGTAGAGATACCGATCAGGTCCCATTTGTCGAACCCTGCACAGGTACTCAGCCTCCCCAGGCAAGCAGGCTCCCAGAGTGGGGTGGCCTTAGTCAGCCGCCCATATCAACCCATGCACCGCTGGAGCCTGTGCTAGATCTCCACCGTCCGGGCAGTCGGGCCAGTGAGACTGAGGTTTTTATAGTTTGAGTATAGTGCTCTATTATAACCTCCCCTTCCCAGGAGCCAGCGATCAGTAGGGAAATTGGGATCATCATGGGACCTGAACACCCATCGGTTAATTGCTATCAATTGCGATGCCTGGTAGTAAAGGCGTAAATCCGGCAATCCAATTCCACCATCATTCCACCCCATGGTAAGTTTCTGCATAGCGATTCGGGGCGGTCCGTTATCCCATAACAAGTCTCTAATTGCAGCCTCGATCTGCAAAAAGTAAGATTCGGGAATCGGATAGGGCGTATTTTGCAGAGCATAGAGAAAGCCTGGGAGGGCAAGCATCTTAAATAGGGATGCACGACCCAATAGTGTGAGGGGCAATGTCTTCCAATGAACCACGTCTGCTTTGAACCTCTGCAATGGGCCCAATAGATTTCGATCATAAAATAGGGTGGAATCTAATGTTACAAAGATACCGAGGTATTGGAAACCCTGTGGCGCCACCGGTATGGTGTAGCCTTTGGGACTATGTGGTGGGTCACCCCAGAGTGGGTACATCTGGGATTTGGACCAGTTAATCTGGTAACCGGAATGGGCCCCAAAGATATGAAAAACATGAAGTACACGACGGACCGAGCGCGCCGGGGAAGCTAGATATAACAAAATATCGTCCGCATATAAGGAGATACGGTCTTCATGATCTGATGTCCATTTAAAGCCTCTGATTTCAGGGAAAACCATCCACTCTTGAGTGTCAACCATTTTTTTATTAAATCTAGCAAAAATCCTAGATTTTTCTTACAAACCCAAATAGACTTCTATAGGATGCAAAGATCTGGCATTCCAATAGGAACTTGAGACACATATCTTCTTAGGTTGCTACTGGACAGACACTTAATCAACAGATAACGGCTTGCCCTTGTACCTGCATTTTAACCTTAGTGGTGTATGTTGTACACTTCACTACTTTTCCTTTGTTCATCAAGCCAGTGAATTGAAACTCATATTTACAAAGTTTTTGCATCTGGTCTGTGTCGCTTTTTTGACACAGCCCCCAGCAAAAATGTCTTTGGTATTTATAAACCATGCACATGTTGGTTTGCCTGGCTTTGTAAGAAAAACTAATGCAAGAAAGTGCATTGTGATACCTTGCAATACTAGGAATTCCATAAGTGGCTCATGAGTGTTCCTGTGCATCCACCCATGGATTGTGACATGCTTACAAGAAGATGTAGACATGGGCTTGCACCAAAAGGGTGCACCTGCCCGAGGTTGGCATAAAGAGAAGAAATGTTTTGATTTCTGCTTACTTTTTCCGCTTTGCAAGTGTGCAGCATTGTGCAGCACACATACAAAAAGAAATATCCCTAAAGTAAAGTCTTTGTGCAAGACGGAACACCTTCCTGCACAAACACTATCCTGACCAAAACGCAGACATGCTTACACCATGGTGCAAGGGTACCTGTGTTGATGCCTAGCAGCTCAAAGAGAGCGAGCAGAATTGCACCATTTCCTTTTTTCAGGTGATGCAACACAGCGAAGTAACTTTGCTTGCTGCATTCTGTTGCAAGACTTCTTTGTCTGCATCTGAATGTTTTCATAACCCACCCCAGCCGGGTGTGGTTCTCTTCCAGTACCCCAACTGTTTATTCTAGTCTTCCTCTTTCTGCAAAGATGCTCACAGACCTTTTGGCATGTAAATGGTCACAGTTTATTACATCTTAAAACATGCTGGGTCATACATTATCATTTTATATTGCCATTGGTATGAACCATGTATTATACATCGCATACACATCTCATCATTAAATCATTATGGTCATAAGTCTTTTGTTTATGATTCGCTCCTTGCTTTATCATCAACAAGTTAGCCATCCTCCAGCTGACAGCATTTTATTTGAGGGGCCATTACTGTCAAGTGCTTCGGCTTCTAGACTCCTCTTTCTACCTATGTCAGGCATTCTCGGCCCTTTGGCCGTGCCTGTTCTGAAAGTGATGTGTCCACCTAGTGCTGACCTTTGACTGGCCCTTAGCTCCTGCTGCTGAGAGTCCCTGCCATTAGGCATTCCAAGGATCCTGTTTGAGCAGCTTTTCTTTCTGGGCTGCTATGGTATTATTGGCATTCACTGATAATGTTTCTGCTATGCTGGCGGTGGTTTCACGTCCGCAGGGAGTGCCCCTCTTATCTTCTGTCTACCTTTGCCCTAGGAAAACCCTCACCTCTCCAGAGCAGCAACTATATTCAACAGGAACATATCCATCCCTACTCCAGATAAATGGGCCCTATCCTCTGTGTCGCTGCCAGGTAGCTTATGGTTAACAAGGATGTGCTTTACATATTCCCAGCCCATGCCATTGCAGATATTGCTCATTGATGTTTAGTTTTCGCCAAGAGCTCCCTACTACTGCATGGTCACAAGCCCCCTCCATTTGAAGCGAGCTATGACTACATCGGTGGGGCGTACCATCCTGGCAACTGCAATAGATTTTGTCTTCATGGCCTCCAACAAGCTCAGATGTCCTAGCCCTGCTAGGTCATTCCTTCCCAAGTGTGTCAGCACTGCATCCGGCATGCCTCACACCTGTAGGGCTATGCAAACCATCGGCAACAGCTGAGCCCATTTAACACATGACATTCTCATCCAAACCATATGGGTGTTTACTTATTTATTTATATATAGTATTATATAGCAGAGACATGACCCAGGTGGGTATCAAAGTGCTTTACAGATGATCAAGGACAAAAAGGGTTAGGCAAGTGGTTAAGTTACAACATCAGTGATAAGTAAGATACTGGTGTAAAAAGAGGAACAATGTATTGTGACATGGCAACCTAGGCCTCACCCAAATTATCACTGACCCCACGCACATAGTTGGACACACTCTGGACCCGATCTTCACAGCCAAAAACGTAATAACATACAGCCACACCTCGGAGATCACCTGGTCCAGCCACTCCATTGTCTACTTCTCCATCTCCACCACTCCGAACACCGCCTTCGACCAATCCCACACCGCCCATAGGAGCTGGAGCAAGGTAACAGATAATCTATTGACCAACACCTATCCCCGCACAACACTGCTGACCTCAAGGTGGCCGTCCAAAATGTCAACACCTGGCTCACCAAATGCGCAGACATATTCACACCCCTCAAAACAAGGCATACCCTCCAAACAATCCAGCTGGTTTACTCCCGAACTAAAAGCTTCCAAACGCAATTGCAAACAACTAGAAATAATCTGACGCACCAACAAAACACCTAGCAACTGAGCCAACTTCAAAGTGGCTCTCAATAAATATAACATAAGCCTGAAAAATGACAAAAAGGGATCCCTAGCCACCTGCCTTGAAGCCAGCTCCAACCATAGCAAGGAACTCTTCAGCATCATCAAAGAGTTCAACAACCCCTCAGCAACAGCTAACACTGTAACCCCCTCGCAGGAGCACTGCTACACCCCCGCAGACTTCTTCTACAACAAAATCAGCACCATCTATGAAAACTTCAACCCACAACCAACCAGCAACAACTTCGATGAACAGCAGCAACTCCACCTCAAACACCATGATCACTATGTGGGATCAACTAAGCACGCAAACTACCACTACCATCATAAGCACCATCAACTCAGGAGTACACAGAGAACCCTGCCCCCACCACATGTTCAACCTAGGGAGCATCACCATCAGTAAGGAACTGACCACCATCCTCAACTTATCCATCACCTCTTACTCCTTCCGAGAAGGATGGAAACACGCAGAAGTAAAACCTCTGCTAAAAAGAACTTACTGCTGACCCGGAAGAACTCAAGAACTACCGGTGCATCTCTCTGCTCCTGTTTCCAGCTGAAGTCCTGGAGCAAGCAATAAACAGCCAATTCTTCAGCCACCTAGAGATCAACAACCTCCTGGATCCATCCCAATTGGGATTCCACGCAATTCACAGCACAGAAACTACCCTAATCACAGCCACATATGACATCCGATCTCTCCAAGACCAGGGAGAGACTGCAGCCCTTATCCTCCTTGACCTCTCCGCAGCCTTCGACACCATGTCACACTACACCCTCCTTTACAGACTCCATCAATGTGGATCCAAGGAAATGCCCATAAATGGATTGCTTCCTTCCTAACTGCAAGAACCTAGAGCGTCTGCTTCCTGCCTTACACCTCAGGCCCAAAGAACATCATCTGCCGCATTCCCTAAGAGTCCTCTCTGAGTCCAACCCTGTTCAACACGTACTTGCCCCTACTGGTCAAGCTGGTCAAATCCTATGGTATTAACATCATATAATTCGCAGATGACACTCAGCTCATCCTCTCCATATCCTCAAATCCCACTAACACCAAAACCAATTTTCAGCGGTGCATGACTGACCAGCATAGCCAGCTGGATACAAAACAAATGCCTCAAACTCAACACCGACAAAACAGAGGTACACCTCTTCGGGAGCAACACCTCCACATGGGACGATTTCTGGTGGCCAGCAGAACTGGGCCACTCTCCCACTCCCACAGACCACGCCAGAAACCTCAGCATCATACTTGACAACAAGCTCAACATGAAGAAGCAGATAAATGCTGTTTTCTCAGCCTGCTTCCTCACACTCCACATGCTCCGGAACATATTCAAATGGCTTCCCATCCACATCAGATGCAGTCACCAAAGCCCTCATCACCAATCACCTTGACTAGGGAATCTCCCTCTACCTGGGCATCACCTCACAACTACTGAGCAGACTGCAAACCATTCAAAATACTACAGCCAGGCTCATCATCGACCTCCAGAGAAGAGCCACATCTTCCCCACCTCAGAGCATTTTGGCTCCCTGTCCAAAAAAAGGTGCCAGTTCAAACTAATGAAACACGCCTAAAAGGCCCTGCACAACATAGGACCAACCTATCGCAACCACAGACTGAACTTCCACCAACCTGGCAGACAACTAAGTTCCACCTCCCTCTCCCTCGCCCACACACACCCACTTCCACAAAAGCAGAAGAGGAGGCCGCACCTTCTCCTTCCTGGCCACCAAGAACTGGAATGGCCTCTCACTCCAACTACAGACTACACCTACCCTACAGAAGTTCAAAGATGGCCTACAAACCTGGATGTTCAACTGGCAACTCCCAGCAGAAGCCCACCCCCAGCACCTAGATACCCTAACGTGTGATAAATACTGCTCTACAAATCATTGATTGATTGATGGACAGAGAGCAAAAGATGAAACATGCCTTCTCACCCGTTTGCCTACTTTCTGAAATAAATGTAAATGTGTCCAGTTGGTTAATCATGAAATGCAAAGACTGCTTGGGAGTCCCTGAAGGTGTTAATGGATGGAGTCACTTAAGCTTTATGGTGACAATATTTATTATTTTTGTGAGGTTAAGTAGGGGTTTCTTGAAAACATACTTTCAATGGGCACTTATACAAATGTTTTCAACAGGTACAGTTTGATTCCCGACTGCACCCATCAAAATTCCATACTCTGACTCAATGATCACACACATACAGACATCTGACGAGATTGCATTAACCATTTGAGGTTTCAAAACGTAAAAGAGTGCATTTGCCACTGATTAGATTCATTTGCACTTATTTTCATTTAAGATTTGGACGTTTTTTTTATTCAGTTACCTGAAGGTGAAAAAACAAGGTATTTTGGGGCATATTATCAAGAACGGCGTTAAAATTATCGCCGCTTTAGCAGCTGGAAACAGCCGCTAAAGCGGCGATAATGGGCTTGATAATATGCCTTTGAGAATTCCAATAGAAGCCCAGGTTTTGGTGTGAACCTGGGCTTCAATTGGAATTCTCAAAGGCATATTATCAAGCCCATTATCAGCACTTTAGCGGCAGTTTCCAACCGCTAAAGCAGCGATAATTTTAACGCCGTTCTTGATAATATGCCCCTTAGTTCTTTATTTAGCCATGTATTTGCCCCTGCCACCACAACACTCAGAAACAAGCACTTCATCCATTGTATGCAAATGGAGAGAGCCTTGAAAAGGGACAAATAAACAAAGGCGTGCTTCCAGGCCATCTTTATTTACAAGTACTTGTTGAGGCATTTGTGCCCCCCTTTGGGAATGCAGCCATGGGCCTCCCGGGCGGCACACCCCCACAGTTTGAAAAACTCTGTTTAAAGGTTCTTGCTTGAACCATAATAATGTCCTATACTCATTATCTTTACCCATATCCTTTTTTTTATACTTGCATGATTTGTGTAATCTTGACCGAGCAGTTCCCTTCGAAGGCCAGTTTGGGATTACAATACACACTACACAGTAGACAAAGAAATGCTCACCAATGGCGCCCTTGGTCTCTGTTTTCGTGTTTACATCAGACAGTTTCCGATTGTCAAACAGTGCATTTCGAGCCTAACGTACCCTCCAGCACAAGGACTATTCCATACTCATTTATCAACCTCTAATATTTGCCTACAAGGCAAACACACATTTAGTCAGCGGTATTTATTGAGCATACAACTATTATGCAGTTGATAACGTATGGGCTCTTCAGCCAGAGGACATGGATTCATACAAACTCTAATATCACTGTTCGTGATTTGTTACACAATACAGCATCCATTTCTACCTTTCCATTGTGCAATCAATGTCTGCAAATCACGCATCCGGTGCATGCATTCAGACCCTCTTACCGCCTGTCAATATCCTGTCTGAAAACATACAGGCCTATTTGCACTGCCATTACCAACCTCCATATTGTTTTTTTCCTTTCAAAGACCATCTGGCCCCCTGGTCAGTCTGGCTGCTACGAAAGAGGATACCTGTCCGATTTGTCACTCCTTTCTTGTCGACTGCCCTTAATCCACTTCATGACTAGAGTGTTAACCTGTCTCGAAAGGATGTCATACTTTAGCCACCATTTAAACTCAGATTCAGTTCTGTAGCAACTCGAAATGAACTTTATTCGTGCTATGCGTTATTGTGTTTTCTGATTCCCCAGAGTTATTTCTTTGATTCAAATCAAATACTCGGTTTAATTTATACCCCTTGGTGATAGGCTTTCCTGTTGACTTATCTTGCATTTCTTATGCTGGTTCAATGTTTGTTTTATGTCGCCTCCTCGTGGTAAGGTAACAATGCAACTTGGTATATTATTTGAAACATGATTTGGATACAATTTCTTACTTGTCGTCAAAATGTCTTTCCAAAAGGGATTTTTATATGTTTGAGTTATATATTTGATTTATGATCAAGGGTGTCCATCATAAAGAAAACCACATAGGAACGTCATGATGTAGATTCCGCTCGTGCTATTGCATGTGTAAAATCCTTTTATATTAATTGCCTCATCAGTATGAGAATGGTTTATGATGCCTCCTTTTATTAAATTGTTACAATCATGGTAGACCGGGGTAGGTGACTGTCTGTTTCTTACCAATTGAGTGCTGCATTTAACTTTTATTTTATTTTATCAGTCTTAATTAATGTATCTCCCCACTTTTACGGAGTATATAACAATATGGGTTTTGCAAGAAACATGATGATGGGTGTCCTATGAAAATTTATTAATTCCCAATGATTTAATGTAATCTCTATAGTTTCTGCCAAATGTGTCAAGAACACAGCTACTCCTTTCTCATTAGGTTTAGCTTTTTCTTCTTCAAACATATTTTTCTAGTAACTTGTTTGGCTTTAATTTTGTGCTTCGCTGAGGATTGTCTCGCAACAACCTCTTGTTTTGAATGTCCCTAGAAGTTGTTCGTCCTCTGGTGCAAGTACCTGGGGGTATTTCATTATTCTCTACTCCATGCATTAGGCTAGGTGAGTCGACATTTGATGGCCTTCAAAATACATTATTTCCATTGTTGTCTCCTTATTATTTTCATCTCTACGTCCCAGAATGTAGCCTCTGGTGCGCGACTATTAAATGTCAATTTTATGGATGGATTTCTCATTTAATATCTTATTGAAACTGTTTTAATCCTTCTTCAGTCCCTTTCCAGGTTCTGACCATACCATTGATGTAGCGTCGACATCAGTAGCTGATCTTTCCTTGTCAGCATCAATTCTTAAGAGTGACTTTTTCAAGCTAGTGCAAATGGTGTTCATGAAGGTAGGGGTTGCTTCCAACCCACAGTTCTTAGAGTCACTAGTAGATAAAATATGCATCAACTCTGATGTAATAGAGCACTAAAAGGAGAATTGTGATAGGGATAATTTCTTAGCTCGTACCTCTTCCTGTTGCAGAAGTTACCATTCAACTTCTCAATTCCTCTTTTTAAAGTGGAATATATCGTTTTACCACATCCACTGCCAAAATGATTACTGCTTCTCTCTTAGGTGAAACCCGGTTTAATTTCTGCAAGTAGTCACAAGTATCTCCCAGATAAGTGGAAAATTGTTTCACTGATGCACTGAAGAGTAGGAAATACGGATGATGTGCTTTACCAGTCCATCTGAGCGTCTATGGGACCAAAAAGCAAAAACTGCAGTTATAGTCATTTTACACTGAGTCGCTTAGGGTCAAGGTGCCAAACATCACTAAATGAAGTACAGTCTACGGCATTTGTTTCACTTTGAGCTTGTGATGGTGAGGTTTGTGCTATTAAAGTAACACAGAAACAATGTAATCAGCCTAGTGGATGCCTTCTTAGCTGAATACCAGCCTTGCCCACTGGAAAACAGTAATTCCAACTCAAAAATACTTCTAGGTCTGAAAGTAATGTTGTTGATAGGGGCAAGCCACCCTTGTTGTCATACACTACGCCAGCCCCTGTTAGCAACAGAGGGTGCCTCGATTTTGGGCTTCTACACTTCATAGACTAATAATGAGTTTTGACATCCCAATGTTTTCTAAAGCATAACTTGTGCCTTGGTTTGGAAACTGTAAGTTATTTCTTCTGTGTATTTTTGGGTGTAATTGTACATGTCCAACATTCACATCTCTGTGGAAAGCCTTGCTTCTACTAACAGTGAGCCAAGCTGCCAAGGATGAGCCAGGTATTCTTCACAGTGACTAGTCCATCCTCCAGGCATCAAATTATATTGGTTTTGTGGGAATCCAGTTAAAGCTCACATCCAGGCTGCAACCTCTATCTCTCATAGCTTAACAAATCAGTTTCCAACATACCAAACGCAAACGTGTTGCAGATCCTCAGTACTTACACATTTGTGGTGCTGCACAAAATAAATGTATAAACGCCTAAGAGTGCCGAAGCGCCCCAAAAGAGGATAACATCATTGGATGCTCTTCTTCCATTTAATCCTTGTCGGGGTGCACTTCTCCCTAAATAGCATACAGTTATGATTGTTAGTCAAAGTCTCAGGTTTGACCTCTGGCATGGACACATAGCCTGTCATCTTGAAAATGCAAGAAAATACATTTTTCTTCAGGAAACAAAGCCTATATTTTCAGTCTTTGCATAACCTGGTGAGTGTATGCTCTGCATAAAAATACAATTGTTATGTTTCTACATTTTGCTGGATACTCTTTCGTAATCATAGTTGGAGAGCGACCGAAAATGTGCTGCCCTGCCTCTAGCATCACATCAGTGCACAGAAGGGCTCTGTGTAAAAGAAACAATATTAAAACTGCCCAAATACTTCAAAGACTGTTCTGCTTTCCGCACGAGTTTCTGCAGAGGGCTAGTCACCATTACCTCAAAATTCTAGCTCACCCTCTCAAACATCTTTTGCAGCAAGATCACAATCATATACAGCAAAAATACCCCTTTATTCTCTCCAGAATTTTCCCAGTGGCGAACAAAGACAACACAATCACCACATGGGACACCAGCAGCACCGAGGAAACAACAGCAATCATGAAGACTACACACTTCAGGGTCCTGGCGGATCCCTGCCCTGTGAAAGGACACAAGAGCAATCCCTATCAGTGAGTCCCTTACCCCCAGCCTCAACACCTTCATCTGTGTACAGCCACTTTCCGAAACCATAGAAATACACAGTCATCAATGCCGGCCTAAAAAAACCCTTAAAACAACCCCACTATACTCACTAATTACCGACTGATATCCCTCCTTCCCTACCCAGACAAGGTATTGGAAAAAGCCATCAAGAGCCTAATCACAAGCATGTGGACTCCACACAATTAGAATTTAACCCTAACCACAATATGGAAACCTCCCACATAGCTGCAATGGATGGCATATGAATAACCCTTGACAGGCGTGGAAACCACAACCCTCATCGTCATAGACCTATCAGCAGCCTTCAACACCATCTCTCATCCCAGTCTAATCTGAAAACTTCATGTAGTAGGCATCCAGGGACATGCCTCAAATGGTTCTACTTCCTTCCTTATTGTAAATACCCAAACCATCCACATGCCCCTTATTATCAGGCACTCTTGTTTAGAAATAGTAGAAATAGGACCAAAAATATCCACACCCAATTTCTGCCATGGCCCTTCTGGCAATTCCACAGGTATTGAATCTGTCACCATAGCTTTGGCTGACATCACAATTGGTACAGGGAACACAAGATCTTTTCCATTTGTCTACCATTAGATCAATTCTTGGGCACCAATAGTGTTCTCACAATCTCTGTCTGGTATTGGATATTCCACAATGTCCTTCAAGGAGCAAATCGTTTCAATTTCGCTCTTATGCTAGAAGGATTTATAATTTTATCCCCTCTCAAAATTAGGCCATCCTGTTCACCTACTTCTTTGTGTACTTTATGAAAACCTTTGATTTCTCCTTTAACATCTTTCTCTCCTGGCTACCCATCAAGTATATATTATCGAACTTTCAATATTACTTCATAATTTTTGGTTTCATTAGTCCATTCCTCCTCTGATATAACACACAGACCAACATAATTTTTGCACAAATCCCTAACATTAGCAAAAGTATATGCCACTTCACACTCAGTTTCTTTCTCAAAATCCGCAAACTTCTCTACTACGCATAATCTAGACATGCAATCAGCATGTACATTGTTACATCCTGGAACATACTCCATCTTATATTGAAAAGATTGCAGTCGCTGTCATCGATTTGCCCTCACCTGGTAAAAACATATTAATGATGACTTATGATCCACCCTTATAACAAACTTGGTTCCTCACAGAAACAACATTCCCTAATGTTCAGCTTCCCACACACAAGCCAATAGCTCTTTTGCGATAACAGAATAATGCCTCTCTGACTCCCTCAATGTTCCTGAACCATATGACACAATCCATTCTCTTTTTCCATCACATCGCATCAACACCACTCCTAATCCACAATTGCTGGCATGTACTCCTATACATATACATACTCCTATGCATTGTTTTCCAACTTCAAAAGGTTGCAAACATGAAGCACAATTTCTTTTGTCAATGATTCAAATGCTTCATCCTGTAAATTTCCCCCAAAGAATTGTGCGGGGTTTTCTTTAGTACTACTCTCAGGGATTCCACCATAATTGTATAATTCTGTATGAATTTAGCATAGAATTTAGTCGGTCCTAGGAAAGCCAACAACTGTTATTTAGAAAGAGGTTTCAGAGCATTCATAATGGCTGACACTTTTTTGGTTATATTCCACAATCTGCGATAGTATGACCTGGGTATTCAACTTCTTGCTTCCGAATCTTACATTTTGACAGCTTCAGAGTCAAACCTTTCTCTTAAAGAGCTTGTAACACATTCCTCAAATTATTATCATGTTCTACCACATTTTTCCCAAAGACTAATATGTTGTCTTGAACTGCAACAGCTCCCAGAATGCCTTCCAACATATCTCTCATTAGTCTTTGAAATACTGAAGCCGCACTGGCCAAACTAAAAGGCATTTTGCAGTAGCAAAACGTTCCCTCTAGCATAAAGAAAGTTGTCAGGTATTTGGAATTGTTAGACCTGGCACATTTTGCTGGCGTTAGTTGCTCAGGGCACTGTGCCACTGCTGTCCAGTGCCACAGTGCAAGTGCTCCCTATTGTAAATTACTGTATGATTTGTGATTCCATGATTGGTTGGTTTAGTTTACTTGTCAGACACTGGTACAGTGTGCCAGGAGTGCCCAGGGCTTGTCCAAATGCTGCTGGTGGGCTTGCAGCACTGGTTGTGCCACCCACAGAAGCAGCCTGTAAAAATGTGCCTAAGGTCTGCCATTGTAGAGCCTGCAGGCAGTCTGGTACTGTCATGCTGACTGGGCAAGTGCACCCACTTGCCAGTCCCTAAACCTTCCCTTTTCTTCATATCCGACACCCCTATGGTAGGCCTAAGGGCAGGGTGCATTGTAAGGTTAAGGTAGGACATACCCTGGTGTGTGTGGCATGTTCTAATAGTGAATTACAGCCATTTTCGTTTTTCACTATTGAAAGGCTACCTGTTCTCCATAGGCCAGAATGGGCAGTTTGGTTATTACATTTTATAATCCTAACTGACTCAGGGAACATGGTAGAAATTCGAATTTAGTATGCCTGAACTCAGAATGATAAAATACATCTTTTAGTGAAGTTGGTTTTAACATTCTGTGTTTGAAAATGCCACTTTTAGAAAGTAGGCAGTTTCTTGTCTGACCATTCAAACCTGCCTCTGCTAGGCTGTGTATTCCCTGTCTGGAGTTTTGAGTGACAGGGCTGGGGAATTCCAGGAGACAGGGCTAGGTGGCCCAGTGGTGAATAGAGAGATCTGCATCTAGATGGGTGGGAGGAGATGCACCTGGAACCTGAATTGGGCTGTGCCTTCCCTCCACAATGCTGGCTCCACCTCTTGTGGTGCGTCTGATGTCTCTGCCCTGCACTCTGAAAGGAAAGAAGGAGTCAGGTAAACAAAGTGCTCCAGAATTGACCAGAACTGGTTTGAACAAGGCAAATGGCCCTATGCCCTCAGAGGACAAAGGATTTTGGGGTATAAGTATTGGGACCCTGATCCCAAGAATTTAAATCACTTTGGGAAACAAGAAGAAACTCTGCTGAGGAGAGGAACCAAGAAGAAACTGAGGAGAGACTATCCCTGAAACTGGGGGATTGGCCTGCAGGGGTTGCCTAGTGCCAAAGAGAGGAGAAAGGAACTTTGTGTGTACTTTTGATCAACTTGTGAAGGATCTCCAAGGGCCTGGAAGTCTCAGGAACAACAGACTTCACCCCCCAGCTCCCCAGAGTTCTTTGGAAGTACCTGCTGCTGTGTTGGGCCTTCTGAGCGACTGTGTGTCGCAAGGAGCTGGAAGCGCGACTGAAGAAGGAGAAGCGTGCCGCCGTCGGAGCTGTTGTCGCATCGCGTTAAGGGTGTCGCCGCTGCAGCTGTCGCATCAAGCGGAAGTGTCTCGGATCATCCAGGAAGTGTCTTACAACGCCGAAGAAGCGTGTCGCCATTGCAGCCATCGTAGCTGACGCATTGCACCGCATCAAGAGAAGAGTCTTGCATCGAGGAGGAAGCGTGTCGCCATCGTAGTTGTCGCATTGCACCGCATCAAGAAAAGCGCCTCGCATCCACGGAGAAGCGTGCCACCGTCGGAGCTGTGGTCAATGCATCGCGTAAAGGGGTGTCGCCGCTGCAGCATCGCATCGAGCGGAAGCGTCTCGCAACGTCGGAGAAGAGTGCCGCTGCCAAGGCCGCTGTCGTTGCATCGTGTAAAGCGTGTAGCCGCTGCAGCTGAAGCATCGACTCGAGTCTTCTCGCAACATCGGAGAAGCGTACCGCATCTGGAAGATCTTCATGTCTTTATTTCTTTGCACCAAAATCTTCAACGCATCAACATCGTTGCAACACTTTCGTTGCCCTGCGTGTCGCATCTAAAAGGTACATTGACTTAAAGTGTTGCATTTAAGAACTAAAGATAACTTAGCCAAATTCTACCATCTAAAGTAACAGTATTGTGTATTTTTGTCGTTTAATGGTCTTGTGGTAAATCTATATAAAGAATACTTATTTTTTATATAAAGCCTGTGTGGTGTCCATCTGTAGTGTTGTCACTTGGTTACTGTATGTGTTCACAAATGTTTTACACACTGCCTTTGAGATAAGACTGACTGCTCGTGCCAAGCTACCAAGAGGGTGAGCAGGGCTTATTTTAGGAGTGTACGCTCCTTACCTTGATTAGAGGCGAGGGTCCCTATTTGTCACAAGTGCATACCGGTGCCAACTAGAAACCCCAAAGCCTAACAGGAATGATATGATAATAATACAAATTTTTATTTTACAGAGTTTTATATAGTGCAAACTTGACCCGAATCGGGTATCAGAGCACTTTACATAGCACCAGTTGCATTACATGAGGACACATTAATTTTTGTTAGGCACGGGGAGATTAAGTGATTTGCCCAGAAACACAGGATGTTCGCGTCATTGCCGAGACTCGAACCCAGTTCCCCAGATTCGAGGTCGACCGCCCTAGCCATTAGGCCAGCTCCTCTCCCTTAATAATAATAATGATGCCAGGTTTGTAAATCATCTAACACAACCTGATGATATGTATTTGTTAAGTCTAAAGTGGAGAAGGCCATTGCACCCACCAACGTTGATATCATCTCATGAAGACTGGGTAATGGTTGGCAATCCAACCCAAATCTCCTCATTCACACTTAGCAGATCAGTACATAGTCTGAATTCACCTGAAGGTTTAATGGATATAACTATAGGTAATACTCAAGAAGAAGATTCCACTGGTTCTATTATCTTCTCCTTGCACAAATCACTCAACAGTTCTTTAAGTTTGTTTCTATATGTGAGTGGAACATTCCTCACATGATGCTTAACTGGGACAGCATTTTCTTTCAAGATTATCCAATGTTTAAATCCCTTATACTCACCAAGCTTATTACTAAACACTTTAATGAAAGTTAATTTCAATTCTTTCACAAACTCCTCAGTATAAATATCAGAAGAATTACTATCTTTACTTTCAACCACGGTATCCCGAGTTATCAACCTGTTAATAGCTGTACAGAATGGTACTTTGTTGATACTGTATTTGGGTTACCTAAGATCAGGGCAAACCCTTCCTGAGGCCATGTTGCTGCTAAACAAATATGTTATATAGCGCAAATGACTGCAAAGAAGGAACACAGTACTGGAAGAAAAAGCCACAGGCATAAAACACCTACATTAGCTTAGAAGAATATCCTCTGGGCAGGAGATGGAGCAATTTCCAAGGCTGAAGTAAGAGCTCAAGACAAAATAAGTACACTAAATGCATAACAGCGCTACATGATAACCATAGAACGAATGAATGCTAAATAAGGACAAACATTTAGACGTGATGGGCAGTGAACTGATGAAAAACTGCAGATGCATTATGATACAGCAATAGATGGACAGTGTAAATTCTGCAGATGCATTATGATGCAGTAATAGATGGACAGAGTCTGTTTTTTTATGAAGAAACAGGAAGTATCAGCATTTCACATGATTACAGAAGTCATTTTGAATACAGATTTTATCCTTTGTAATTATGTATTGGTGGCCATTTAGGGTTTAGATCAATTGTAAAGCGGAAGTTCTGGCACAGAACCTGGTAGTCTGTAAAAATAATGAGGCATGGATCATAGATTTTTTTATTGCCTCTAACAAGATCCTACACAACCTCATAGTAGGAACGTAGGATCTGCTTCTTATAATTACCCCCACGTTTTGCTTGATGTCTCACTGTTTTTAACTAGTCTGACTGGGATCCTGCTATTCTGGACCCCGTCTATCTGCTTTCTCCTTTAAATTGTCATGCATGTACCTTTGTACACTCCAGATTTGATACTGGGGTACCTTTATAAGTCCCTAGTTTATGGTACACATGTCTCCAGGGCATAGGTACCCCAGAGGCCTCACCTGGGATGAAGCATGTATTATGCCACCCACATGAGAGGCCATGCAAAATGGAACTCTAGGTCTGCTACTGCTGCCTGTGTAAGATGGTGCTTGCACCACTTACTTTAGATATAGATTCACTATATCTATTAGTCACTACACTCACAACTTATAAGTCACCCCTATAGCAGGCCTTAACAATCCTGAAGGCAGGGTGCTGGGTTTTATGTGAGAGGGTGCCCCTTCATGAGCAGATCCCCTCTGCAGCCTTTGGAGACCTTTCGCCCGGGTTGTCTGTGACTCTGCCGGACATATAGGTAGAGGTGCATTATAACCTCGCGGTAAATGCTATCTCGGAAACGGCTGCATAGAAACATATTGTGTTTGGTATCAAACACCTTGGAATCATACCTCCCACACCAGTCACTGGTGTGGGAGGATACTTCCCACACCAGTAACTAGTGTGGGAGGTATGATTCCATCCTTCTGAAGCGAGCTTCCTGGGGTCACTTACTGGTCTAACTGATGCCAGCCTTCTCAACCCGGACAGCACAAAATGGATGTTGCCGACCAGAGACACATTTCTGCCCCCTTGCTGCTGAGCCAAGCTCAAGCAGAGGAATACAGCACAATAGGCATCCTGTCACAAAAAGGTGTGACCATATACCAGACAGGATTTAGTGTATTGGGGCTGGGTGGGTGCACTCTGAGAGTGCCTGAAATTCTGCACTTGGGCCACATTTGGTGTCCCTGTGCATAGCCAGCTCAAACCAGTTCTGGGAGCCATTGGCTCCTGCTCTGGCACGAAACTGGACAAAGGACATGGGTGTAGCCACCCCTCTGTCCTGCCCCTCCCCTAAGAGGGTCCTCTGAATCTGTCCAACCCTCACCCGTGGGTACAAAAGGACTTACCTGGCTGTAAGACTTTAGATGTTACGTGGACAAGATTCTACAAGAAGAAACCACTGACCTTCGACCGTCTGGCCACTCTGGACTTTGCTGGACCTCGACTGGGCTTGACTTCTTCCCCCTTTCCTTCCGAAGCTTAGTTTGTGCCTTTGCTCCATACAGGCTCCGTGCAGGACCTGCGGTGCACCTAAGACAACTGAAGAATCTCCCTTGGAGTGAAGGAGTCATTCCCTTGCAACTGCAGGCACCGTAGCGCAACTGACCGGTCTGCTGCTCCTGAGCTCCTGCGGACTCTGAAGATTTCAGCAACAGAGGAGTTGGGTTTCTGATGATCCCTGAGGTTGATCTGCCCTCTCACTGAGTTTGAGGCCAGTATCCCTTGTGGGGACTACATAACCCGAACCCCTGTGCACCACATTCATTTGCAAGTGCATATGTTTGTTGGCAATTCCTGAGCTTGTGCATTGGACTTTGTGTAGTCCTGACTCTGAGCAGTATTTGCACCAAAGAACTCTGGCCTCCTCGCACCGCGTGCTCCGTTGGCTGGTACTTTGCAATCTTGCTTGAGGTCCCTTCGCGACTCCCAGTCCTTTGGCCTGTGGGTCCCCCTGAGGGTCATCTTGATTTCTTTGGGCTTCCCTGGTTGCTCCAGATGTGCCCTGACTCCCCACTGCTTGGTGAGTCTCCTGGACCTTGCTGGTCGACTCCGTAACCCGCTTGACTTTCGTGTGTGGGTTGCTTTTGCCAAGGCTTGTTGGTACTCCCGCCGGACACCAACCCCTCAGCCCTCGACATCCTTTGTGGAACAGCTCAACTCCAGATTCTGGTCATCCTCGACATCTCATGGTGCTTGTGGCTGCTGAATCAAGCATCCCTGCTTCACACCTGAAGCACCCGACATCGGTGGACATTCATCTCCCGAGCTCCTGGTCACTCTGAAGTGACCCAGACTCTGTCCCCTCTGCTTTCAGGCTCCTTCCTTCCAGAATCCAGGCTTGGATTTCATCGGACCCTTTTCACCTTCTCGGTAGCAATACTTCTTCACAGCCTTCAATTGAGAACGATGAGAGTTTCCGACGTCTCTTCAGACCTATGTACCCGTCTTCCCTGGGATAGGTAACTCTGGTACTACGGCATCCACGGGTGAGGTGGCCCTTCAAACTCTTAAATTCTAAAGGGTTTGCTCAAAGTCCTCCTAGAAGGGTCCTTAAACTTTATAACTGCAACCCCGACTTTCCCATAGAATTGTACAGAGCCCGTGTTCTTGTTCCCACACTGCACCCGTCCTCCGTGGGGTCCCTATTTACTCACCTTGGATGGTTTCTTGGAGTCCCAGCGATTCTACGTGTTCTAGACTGTGTCTTGATCCAAGTCGTGATTGTTATACCACTACTTTAGTATATGGTTTGGTCTCCCCCCTGGAGCCCACTGTGTATTGTGCTACATACAACTGTTCTATTGATTACATAATGTGTGCTTTGTGTCTAACCTCGCATAGAGGGTAGTAGAGAGTGTTATATTAATAAATACATATTTTTATATAACTACTGTGTGGTTCTCCTTCATTTAGTCATTCAGGAGGTGATATTCTGGCATAACAAGTTGCTTTACATTACTTCAAGTTTAAGCCTGAAGACTGCCCTACACAGCTAACACTAGGATGGCTTTGTAAAGGTTATCTTTGACCTTATAGATCATAAGGGTCGTGTGGACGGGTACAAGGTGCCCACTTTAATTAGTGGACAGCACATACCAGGCCACCTTCTCACACTCATAATTTGATCTGCTGGTTATCCCCATATCTCTACAAATACAGAGGCGCATTCCTATGCCGCTCCTCCTTGGCCGAGGACTGTGAAACACATAAAATAACAGACTGTGATGATGGAGCAAGAAAACACTACCAGGCCCAAGCAGTTGATAAAAACAAACTGAAAACAGCCTTTGGCTAACCCAGGCAGGTAAGATTCATGAGACTAGGCAAATATCCCTGCTAAAAGGTTGGTCAGCATGGTCTTGGTAGGTGTCAGACACATTGGTCTCTAACTGGATATGCAAGCAGGTGTGACAATAATGTCTGTCAATATTGTAGAGTTGATAGAAGTGTAGGTCGATTTTAAAAACTTCAGTACTGTGGTACATTAAAGATTGCGTTATTTTGTACCTGGATCAACATTCACACCATGTCTTGTAGCATATGTGCCCTAAGTTGATCTACTCCTGTATGTCATTTTTTGAAATGTTTTCTACTTTAGAGATATTGGAGAAAAAGTATTTTGCACATTCCTTTAGGGAAGTGATCGACTTTAAGCAAGAGTAAAAAAATCACTTTTAAATGAGGTAGGTATGACCCCTTCATTTAGTAACTTATTAATAATGGACATGATGGCAAAGATGGCATTAGAGACCACAGTCATTATCACAATGGCCAGAGATAAGCGCTCAAACAAACATAAAAAATTTAAACAGTTTTTTCTTAAATGCAGACCCGTTTCCATTAAGGAAAATGGCCAACATTTTAAAAAATTACTTTATTTAAATGCAATCACAGGCATGGTGATCTGCTAACTCCAGTATGTCACCATCCATTTGATGGCATCCAATCGGAGGGAGTTGCAATTGGTGCCCTACCTCATGAACACTGATGATGTAGGTTGAATTGCATCCCACTCCAAATGGTGATTTTGAGAACCTAAAAGCCACAGGACCATTCCGAAAATCTGAATCAATTCACAGAAAGTTGCTGTGCAATTTGCAACCATGTTTTGCAAATAAATCATTTCTTAGTAAATGTGGCCCTAGATTCCGTTGTTATGCCCTTTTCTCTTCCCACTAGCCTCAACTGCCAATCTGTGTAAGTCCTGAGCCACTGTTCTACTGAGACCAGTGAAATGAAAAAAGAGTTTATTAGGACTTGTCCTACATAAGGACAGACTCAACAGCCCATAAACAACAAAGGGCCACATGCATCAACGAGAAAACTGGTCGCAAACGGGCAGATTAGCAGAATCTGCCCCTTTGCGACCGGTATTTTTGCATTTGGGATGCATCATCCCAAATGCAAAAATCGCAATTTAAGGAATCTCTAAATTGCGATTCCTTAAATTGTGATTGCATTTAAGGAATCCCAAATTGAGATTCCTTAAATGCAATGCATTAAAGTTAAAAAATTAGCGATTTCGCTAATAGGGGGAGCAAATTACCATGAAGTTGAACTTAATGGTAATTTGCAAAAACTTTGAAAAATGCACTTTTGTGCATTTTTCAAAGTTTCATGTTGCGCACACACATATGTGCACAGATCAATTTCAGGGGTGCAATAGGGTGTCATTTTGACACCCTTGCACCCTTGAAATTGCATGAGCAATTTGCGATTACATACTGGTACTCGCAATTTGCTCATGCAATCTCCAATTCATTCTTATGGGCCTGGAGGCCCATAGGAATGAATGGGACGGCATTCCTTAATTGCGACTCGCAATTTGCGAGTCGCAATTAAGGAATTTGTAGGAATCGCTATTTTTATAGTGATTCCTACATGCATAGGCTTTTGCAATTCCTTAATTGCAATTCCTTAAAAATCGTAATTAAGGAATCGCAAAAGTCTTTGTTGATGCATGTTCCAGAAAGTATTTTAGCTAATACCTTGTGTGTTCCTTTATCTTGTTGGATCCAGGCTCCAGCCCAGCTACTGGTCCATACAGCAGCGTCAATGTCTCGTATTTTCCCAGCAGTGACTAATCAGTTGGCGATGGACATGAAGGGCAATGATCAGTCCGAATAAGTACAGTCAGTCCGAGCTTGGTGCATTGCACACATGCATTGTTCCTCAAATCTCACTTGTAATGCCCCAAGCCATTTCACGCCGAGTGCTCCAGACTGCTGCAAATGTGATTATTCTCTACAGTGTAGCATGTCCTAATAATTATCTTTTGTGATAAAAATGCTGCATCAGCAGTCAGCAGGCGAGCAGTCATTTATCAATGGCAGCAGCAAGCAAGGCTGGCCATTGTTGAACTGCCTCGTGCCTGTCTGCTTGCGTGGCCACTTACTCCATACCGCATGCTTTGCAACATGGAGACAGACTCAGTCTGCAGCAAATGGATGCTATGTTTAGACCCTGCCAAGGAGTCTCTTCATGAATCAAGGTGCGTCCTATTTGGGAAATAAAATCAGTGAATTTAGGGGTTTTTGCTAGATGTCTCACATGGTAGGAAGAGCATTTTATATTTAAATACAATTAATATGGATGTATTGGTAGTTTCTATGGCTCTAATCATTTATACTTAGCTCTCATTACCAACTAGTATACCAAGTAGAGCTTTTAGAAAACAGTATGGCCCTGATTACACGTGGATCAGAATGGGGTGAAGCATTTTCCAGGGGGCTGTTCGCAAAAAAAAAAAAAAAACAGCTCGGCATCTGAAAGTCTGAGGGAATTGCATCGGTTGCCCGTACGCCAAAGAGCTAAGTTTAAGCTTCTATGCCACGCACACAGAGCACTACATGAAAGTGGTCCTCGCATCTTGCAAAATAAAGTAGAATTCTATACTCCGCGGCGTAACCTGAGATCATGTCATCAGGCCTTGGCGAAAATTAAACGGACCAGGCGATAAAATTATCGCCGCTTTAGCGGCAGAAAACTTCCGCTAAAACGGCGATAATGGGCTTGATAATATGCTCTATGGAATTCCAATTGAAGCCCATGTTAGACGCCCTTCACATTTAACACGAGCTTCAATTGGAATTCCATAGAGCATATTATCAAGCCCATTATCGCCGTTTTAGCGGCAGTTTTCTGCCGCTAAAGCAGCAATAATTTTATCACCTGGCTTGATAATATGCCCCCAAGAGGGCCAGGGCAGGAGACTTCTTTTTCCAAACTGGTGGCCGTTCACTGGAATGAACTCCCCCTGGATCTTCCTCAAATGGACGAATATCTGCCATTTAGAAAGAAACTAAAAACATTGGTGCTCCCTAGAATTGCAACGGTTTATTACTAGCTGTCTTAAGCCACTTTTTTTCACACTGTTTGCAATTGCCGTTTCAGGTTTTCTCATTCCTAGAGCCGTGATGTCCCTCAGGGTGAATGTCGCGCTTAATAAATATAAATACAAATACAAAATACCAATACACCTGGTCATGGTATTTACTGGTGCAGTAAATACCGCTGATTTAGAATTTTCCTAAGGACCATGCGGTATTACATATAGAATTAGTGCTTTTACATTGAATTCCAGATGTTTTAATATTTGCTAGGCATTTTTCCCCAGTACTTTTTGACAGGTTTGACTTGCCATAATTTATCAGGAGAAAATTGCGGAGGATGGGGTGATTACCACACATCTCATAATTTTAATTCATTGAAAAACAGTGGCTGGAGGAAGGATTTCACAGGCCCACTAGTAAGCAGGGCACGTACCATTGAATGGGAGTACTTCAAAGCAGGAAATCTTAAAGCATAGCCCTCTAAAACGTGGTATTTTCTACTTCTCCTTTCAGTCCCCTGGTTGTTTAGAAAATATGTGCAGATCTCTCAGAAAAGTGATTTCAAATCAGGTGCTAGAGGCTCAGTCACATAATTATGACAAGTTAAGGATCCATTTAGAGTACCCAATATTTAATTATAACAGCTGTCACCTGTAGAACAATGCCCCGGTGAAGAGGGTGGATAGGAAAAATAAATGATTGCTTTTTTAAGCAAATATCTTCAGAAGAATTAAAAAATTCCTTTTTATAGAGGTGTCACGTGTGAAACACTGCAATTTTGGGATTATCTGTCTGAAAACATGAAGTCAATACTTATTTCAAACGGTCTGTTTTGAAAATACTTTTCAATGAGATTAGACCAATAGCAGTGGCGGCTGGGAACTTGGTAGGGTGGAGAGGCTGGCAAATGGGTCATGGGTGGGGGCATGCATGCAAGGCGAGGGGTGTCTATAAATAAAAAGAAATAGCCACTTACCTTGTTTGCTGCACAACGTCCTATGTCCTCCTCATTCCGGTCCGTCCTCTGCTTCTGTCTTTTTCAGGCTTCGAGGCCTCCAGCCAATTCCCCCAACCAATCCTGTTGCTGCTCTCGTGCTAGTAGCGCAGGATTGGAGGGAGCGGCCTCTCAGCGCTCTCAAAAGCACTGGAGGACTGCACTTTTCCTAACCCAGCTGTCTCAGACAGCTAGGTTTGAGAGGTTTAAAATGTGCATGTCTGGCTGGCCATCATAAGACAACCAGCCAAAGAGACATGCGCACTTTAACCCTAAGTTCACAGCCAGCCTACCAGTTTCTCTCTGGTGCAGCAATGTTCCTGCCCCGTCCTCACACTCAGTTCAGGACAAGATGATGAAAAATGTAATGGTAATAAATAAACTTTATTACCATTTTATTTTTAATCTCTGAGGATTTTCTGTGAGGCATTTTTGTGAGGGGGGCGATGCTCCTCTGCTCTAATGGAGGACCCGCTCCTAATCAATAGTCCCTATTTTCACCCTAGCATATTGTTTCAGATCGAAAGGGGCTTTTGCATGAAATCTCGCATGTGTAACCAGGGGCGGCCAGCACACGTAAAAGCGGTGAGGAAGTCGACAGACGACTGAATTAAATATAATAATTTATAATTAAATATTTCAATAATACCTATTCCGTCGTCTGTCAGCTTACACCCTGCTGCGCCACGTCCCGCCTCACCACGCTTACCTGTGACGGCCGTCGCTGTGTATAACGTGAGGAAAGCTTAGGCCATTTGATGCCACTGAGACTTGTTTAAATATTTGACTTACTGTTTTTGATGGCATGGGACGGCTAGAGATGAACCACAACGATGGCTAGAGATGAACCACATCTATGAGTGGAGCTTTGAATATTTGATGAACTCTGATTGAACACAGTCCTTCATGGATGTAGCTAGTGTACAGTACTAGATGTACAATCTGAAATGATTAAGATTTTTCACCAAAGCACATCTTTCTTCTCGTTTGCATTTTATTTATTTTTCACACACTAGGCTGTCAGTGGCCGTAGACATACAGACAGCAGCAAGGAAGTATGCAACAACACATTCAGCAAAATACTTTTGCACATAAATTGCAAAATCATGATTTGAGGTGCAAGGCTAACTGATTGGAGAGTGTTTAATAATATGGACGCTTACTTCAAATGGACATGACAGACAGAAAGACTAAAAATTAATGGAAATTTAGACCTCACCTTAAATAAATGATTGAGCTACACCAAATGCAAGAGCAGATTTAGTATGATTTTGAGTCTGGGTTATGTCAGTTTTGTGGAGCAGCCCCAACTAAAATAATTTTGGGGATTTACTAAGCCATGCAAAGTCACTTGCTTTATTTTGATGCTGGGAAATAGTTCCAGGGGTGAAGCATGGGCGTTCCCACGCATGCACACATCCACACAAATTTTGGAACACAGGTTTTACTAAAGCTAGCAAACCTGGGGATACATCAAAATGCTATACCTGCCCAAGTAAGGCATTCTGAACCACCACATAGAAAGAGGAATACGCCTCTTGGAATTCTTTTTCTGCAGGAAGGTATCCTGCCTGTAATGCAGTCACCCTTGCACAATGTTGGCACTAGACAGCCTCAAGTGTGTCAGCGCAGGGAGAAAGCTGAAGAGCTCCATATTCTCATAGTTAGCCGATGCTTGATTAAGCACATACTTAGAACATGCTCATGATACAGGCCCTTGGAAACTGCTCTCATCCACTCAACCCTTTAAAGACTCATACTCATTGTACTTGTGTCCATATTTACCAAGTATAACACCAAGCGGAACACCATGGGTGAAGACCACAATTACCCGAAAGCTCAAATTTACCCAACTTTTGATAAAACACCATTTCAACTCTAACTTTATAAATAACACAGAGTTGCAAGACCTCACTTACTCGGCACACTGTGTGACCTGACATGTCACAGCTGACCAGTAATATCAAGGAGATAGCTATAAACCATGGATGTTATTTGGAGGTAATCAGGGGTCGCAGCTCTGACCTCCAGCTTGATTCGACCTACTCTGGGCACTTCCTTTGCGACCCCTGACCTCGGAAGGAGCAAAACATGTGCCTCCTTTGAGGCCAGGAACTGCAAAGGAAGTGTCACGAGTAGCAGGGAACAGGCTAAAGGTCACAGCTGCGACCCCTGACAACCACCAAATGACGTCCATGCTATAAACATGTTTATAACTGATACTGACACCCTCATTGTGGACTCAGAAAATTAAGTGCATTAAAGAATACTGTTGATTGCATTTTTGAAAAATTGCAGTCAATTGGTCATATGACTCTACATTACAATTATTGCAACAAATTGGTAATGCTCTTTATTTGCAAGTTTGAAGACACATATAGGGGGTGAAATGCAAAGAAATGCAACATCATGAAAAACATAATTTATGCTACTCCTCACTCACTTTTTATTACCCATTTTCTTTCTTCATTCTCCTTGCCTTATGAACTATTTCTAAAAGTCTGTGTTGGCGCAGTCTTACTGTCCTTACCATGTTCCAAAGACCCAGATGATTCAGTGCCAGATGTAAGTAAGGAAAAACCGAGCAGCCTACTCAATTTATTTCTTACAACACATATTACTTCTCCTTCTGAAGTACAACACAAACTACAGGAGCCCTTACTTTTCTATTTTTTTGTCTCCACTCTGGTGGTCAGTGGATAGAGGATAGAGGTGATAATGTGGGATCTCACTGTCAGAGCAGAAGATTCCAGCTAGAGGGGAGGGATTTACTGACAATAAGGCACACTTATGCACTATATGAGGTATTGGGCTCAAGTGAAACTTAAAAAGCTCTAACTCCATATTATTGAAACCTTCCAAATTCAATAAGAAAAGAACTTACAATCATGCTTTCTCTGGTATTGCTCCAAGAATATGGAACGCTCTTTCCCCTGATATCAGAACCCACCCATCTACTGCCTCTTTAAAAAAACACAAATGGCTACTCCTGAATTACCTTCAACATAATTAACCCAGATATTATTACTATCTACTTCTGTCTCCATTCTGGATACTTTTTTTTTAACATGTTTTTGTTTTGTTTCTTCTCCACTGAAACCTTACAGGTCCCACTGGATTGGCTGACTCCCCCTGGCCCTCTTTGAACTTGTTTGCCCCCCATGACCTTTTGCTTGTTAAGTTATCTCTTTTAATCCATTTTGTTGTTGTACTCATACCTACGTCACTTTATATAGCACTCTGAGGCCCTTTTGGGTATTGTTCACGCTCTATATAACTTTTCAAATAAATAGCATTATTCAAAGACTGTGCAGTTGGCAGTATTTTTCACACTCGAAAGGTAGTTTTAAATGTAATTTTATCAGGAAGCAGAAAAGAGCTAGACTTTTTGGAACTTGTCAAGCCAAGGGACTGCAGCTCCCCCAAAATAACTATGCTGGAATTCAGCAGGTGTATGAGCAATAAAGATGAATTTAAATGTTGTTTCTATCTGGTAACATTTGCTGTGCCTCTAATACAGAGGTCGAATGTCAGACAATCACTTCTGGCAAATGGCTCTTACTCTTTAAACTTGGAAATTAGCGTTGTCTTTGTCTAACCCCAAAGCGAGATGGTTTTGTAAAGTGAGCTATGTGGCAATCTCACAGGTGTACATTTGAAGGTATTTTTCTAACATAATAAAATTTAAATACATGTGATTTAAATGTATTAATGTATCAGCAGTTCGGTAAGCACAAATGAAGCACATTTTATTTGTAATTCTAAAGTGTGATGGAAACAAAGATTTTAATAGGATCAAAATAAATCGATCAGATTTTTACAAATGGTGCACTTTAAAAAAAAATGTATTCCCCTTTTTTGCAATAAGATAAAATATACATCTATGCAAATTGGAAAATTTAGGGTGAATCCTGGGTCAGAACATTAACAAACCAAGTAATGTTTGCAGCACAATAGTGATATCCCGCCTCCTTAGGAGGCAGATAGTTGTCTAGCAGGGGTGCACAAGTTCCTACGGAAAAGGAGAGGAGGTATAGGAGGAGAATGGGTGGGGCGGAGGAGAGTGGGGTAGTGGGGGGTGTGGAGGAATAGGGAAGAGACATCCAGGCATACTTTGCGAACTCTTAGCTAGTCCATGTCTGATCAGTCAGCGGAGCATTGATGAAGAATTGTTGGTGGAAGAGATGGGGAGGGGCACCCAGTAATGCTGGATGGTTGTACCCTACATTCACTGTTTGACCAAAATATTCCTGCTTTTTCCCCCAAGCACACACTGCACTCACCGAGTTATCGCAAAACCTTCCACCCACACTTACAGAGCGGGGAACTGACTGCAGCCTTGTTCGAACGACTTATCAATTATTTGCCGCGGTATCCACGGACTAAGGAGCAGGCAGAAGCACCCTCCATTGCCTTATTGTTCTGTCCCAGCATGTCTATCAGTCCACTCCAGATCTCTAGCTCCCTTTCTGCATTCTCATCTAGACTGACCCTCCTGAGCCAACTTTTGCTTGTGTGCTTTTTTTCAGTAAAACGCTATGTGTGAGCAAACTTACTGGCCATTTCATTTGAAAATATGCTGTCTGTAAATGACAGTGCGCTACCAGACCATGCTTTAGTAATATATTAGCGAAAGTGTTCTCCAAAAAGCACCACCACATGCATACTACACCCTTATGACTGTCCTGTTAAACATTCTTTCTACACTAGTTCTTTGGGTGTGACGCTTGAAATTTTCACAATCCCTATGACTTCAGTGATGTAACATTGATGGCTAGCACCCCCACTGTTCCAGCACCACTGATGACTTCCCACAGCGTAATGTTCTTATTGTAGTAGAGAGCACACTTATCAGAGCTCTTGTGGCAATATTTGACTCAGATTTGGAGGGGTTTGCTGTCAGTGTTTAATGTTTTTGGGCTGACGAGCCAGTCTCTGAAAGAATTGAAACTGTAGATTAATTTTCTGGAATCATTAAAGTCATAATAATTAGATGGAAAGGTAAAGTCCCAAACTTGCTAGATAGGTTTATTGTTCAATCATGTAGATATTTTGCAAAGCTCTTAATGTGATTGTCTGTGCTCTCCCTTGATCTTAAATCTAGCCCTGAAACGATGAATCTGTCCAATGAGTAATAGCAAGAACAAATTAGCAATTACAATGTTCTATATAGATTATGAACCAATAGTCTCTGTTGATGATCTCTTAATAATTCTTTCCAATATTAGTTCCTCCATTTATCATGTCTGTAGCTTGGGACAATATTCTGCTGCCATTTAGAAGTGAGCTTATGATGTTCCCTGGTCTGTTGAAACTTGGCATGTCACTGATACCGCCTGTGGAGAGTGCCCTCACTTTAACAGCTTTTGTCAGACTCACATGACACTACGAGGCGTCATCGTAGTGCTATTTAAATGACTAACATCAGCGGCAACACTTGGAGTGCTAATCAGCAAATGCATCAAAAGAACAAGGTGCTGGGGTGTGGCTTGGCGGTTTAACATGGAGGACGTGCCTGCATTTATCCTGACAAATCCCTACCCATTGACCAAGCCCCGTGCTAGATGAGACTCTGCAGAGCATGATCGACACTCGTCGCTGGCTCCAGCGTGGCGATCGAGGTCCGTGGCGGGCCGTGCAAGAGACGTGCGGCCTACATGAGCGGGGTTGGCGGCTCCCCGAGTCAGATGGCTGGTGAGCAGTGGTTCAAGCGATATCCACATGAGATGGCCAGTGCTGAGACCGGAACAGCAATCCAAAAGGTAGGACAGCGGGAGGCAGCAACTGTGAGCCCTGGGATTGGTGACCCTGATTTCCGCTACTCTGAAAGCCTCGGCAGCTAGTTCGGGCCGCGGCGGACCTGAGACCGCGGACCCCAGGCGCCCCCTGGGTCCTTGACTTTGCACCTGATTACGCCGTCCTGGCCCCCTCACCTTCTCCCCCAGGACTAACCTACACGGTAGACCCGTAGCGGAGTTCTGGGCAGGATGCGACGTTCTGCCTCGGCCACGCGTCGGCTGACTCTGTGTTTCTGCGACCTGGTCGGGCCACAGTGGACAGCCTGGTGGCCTTGCTTGCTGTGTTGCCGGCCAAGATTCGCAGGACGACGTGCGACACTGGGGCAGCCCTCGGATGCTAATTAAGCATTTGGACCTGAGCCGCACTGTGCAGAGGACACTGCCGCTGTGGGCTGCAGGCGGCCCAACCCATGTTCTTGGAGGCTGTAGACAGGGCGTTGAGCTCAACCCTGCGCAGTGGCCTGCTGGGGAGACAATAAAACGGGGGGATACCTCTCTGGATCACCTGGACATAATGCTGAACCCCCCTCCTGCAGGAGATCTTGGTGGGGGTGAGACAGCAAGCCATATCATAACTCTTGCAGGGGCAGGCCATAGACTGGAGGATTAGACCTGCTGTTCTTTTGTGCTCGTGAGTCGGGGTGCTGTTTGGGGACGGTTGTTGGGCCACTGCTGCCCCAGGAGGGGCGCCACATGAGAACTGGTCACACTCAGCCGTCCCCCCGAGCTCTTGGGCAACTATCTGGTGGATGAAGGTGAGCCTGGGGGAGCGGGGTGGCACCCGCTAGGGAAGGGGGGGGCATCCGGCTCACTGAAGCGGCTGGATTAGTTTCAGTGCGGCTTGTGGACGTGGTAGCCCCCCCTGGCTGCTTCCCTCAAGTTGAGGAGTAGCGAAGTGCCTGTGGCCCGCGCTGGACTATACCTTGGAGAAATTCACCGGACTTGGGCGCAGGTGTACCATGACCCACATATCCCCACAGCATGACCAAGCACAAACCAACTGGAATGGTGTCCAAACAGAGTACAATAGACAAGTTCACCGGGGCGGTATCACAGGGGCCAGGCCAAGGGGACAATGACACAGCTATGCCCAATAATGCTGCACAACTAGCGGCAATTACACAGTCCTGGGAGACTCTCAAGGCCAAGATCGAGGCCATTAGCTCCGATGTCATGCTCCTTCGACAGGATCTTAGGAACGCCGTACAACGAATTACAGAGAGGGAGTCCCGAATCTCCACCGTAGAAGTGACCAGCCTTCAAAAGAAAGTTCACACCCTCGAGTCACTAACGAAAGGCCTGGTGACAAGAGTGGAGGACTCGGAGGGGCGTGCTCGCCGCAATAATCTCCGTTTTGTTGGGTTCCCCAAGGGCTGCGAGGGCAGCAGTGTTGAAGCCTTTCTGACCAAATGGCTGCTTGACTGGCTCCCCCAGACACGGCCTCTCCCTGCTTTATAATCGAGCATGCACATCGGGTGCTAATACAGAAGCTACCACCTTGGGCATGTCCCTAGCTGATAATCATACGAATTCTGAACTATAAAGACCGAGACACCATACTGCGTCAGGCTCACCTAAAAAGAGACTCTAGTATTCACCTCTCAGCACATCATGATCTTTCCGGATTAGACCAGACTGGTACAGTAGCGCAGGCGGTCGTTCACTGAGGCCAAGGCACGTCTCAGAGGCCTTAAGATCCAGTACTCACTGCTCTTTCCTGCCTGCCTTAGAGTGATCTACCAGTAAAGAAAACACTTTTTTGAAAAACCTGAAGAGGTCGCATACGCCCCCTAGACTTGATTCTGACTCTTCCTCCAGGGGTTGTGGGCGAGATTCCTTGGGGGCAAATGAAAAGCAGCGTCGCCGCTCACACTCCAAGAAGAGCTCCATGACCCGTAGCCAGTCTCACCGACGCCTGGCAGAGGACCAATCGAAATCAGCTGCATCCTGACTGCTGTCTTAGTCTGCTATGTTCACGAACTGAACTCATCTTGCGATGAAACTACCAATGGGGCTACTATGTACATGTTCAACTCTGCTCTAAGACACTAATATGTGCAGGGGATTGTTTTAGGGGATCCATTGGCTGCATGTTGCTACCACCCCCCGTTTGGGGTCGGCAGTACTGCATTCCTTGATAGATACTTCTATGTTTATGAGATAATGGAGTTCGGGAGGAGGGGTGGGTGGTTTATTTGGGAGTTTATGTTGCGATCATTTTGGGTTAGTGCCTTTTTAATCCACATGTACACGGTCTTAGACAGGTCAATCACATTTATGGCCCACACCTCCCTATGGGACTCCCATGCCAGGTACGTCACGTACTCAGGGGATGCCCGAGGGCCGGGAACTCAGAATCATTCGTTGGAATATTCCAGGTCTCTTATACAAAATTAATTGGGGCGGTGCTGCGACAAGCAAAACATTACAGAGCGGATGTCCTGCTCCTGCAGGAGACCCCCCTATTGGGCACTAAGACACCGTGCTTGGAGCGCTTTGGATTTGTACAGACATTTCATTCTGGGTTTACCAGGGACTCCCGATTTGTAGCGATCCTTGTTCATCACAGCATTCCCTTTGTTTACAGTAAGTCATGGTCTGATCCCCAGGGGCAATACATAGTGGCCTCCGTAACGCTGTATGGGGGACCTTTTGTCCTTGGTAGCGTGTATGCCCCCACCCATTGGCATGGAACTTGATAGAGAGATTGACAGCACCATGGACCGAGATCTCGTCATGATTCACGGTAGTGGGAGGTGATTGGAATGATGTGTTGTGTCCAGCATGAGACAGATGGCGTAGTGGAGGGAGGCCACCGTCGGTTCGGGAATCTAAATTGCTGCCCATTGTTCAGGGTATGGGCTGGACTCCTGGCGGGCTCTACACCCAACTGCACATGAATACACATATTTCTCTGGCATACACGATTCATTCTCTCGCATTGGCTATCTATTCAAATCAGAAACTCATGCCCATAGATTAAAATCCGCCGAGATATTGCTGTGGGGTCTCTCATATCACTCACCGCTGTCTGTACAGCTGACCTTGAGCCCGAGGCATTCTTTGTTCTGTTGGCGGCTCTCCCCTGGGCTCCTCCAAGAGAAGCAGAACCGGTTGCAAATCCACACATCTTTTACCGACTACCTTTCATTTAACGCCGGGACAGTTTAATCACCTATGACACTATGGGAAGCTATGAAGCCTACGCATAGAGGGATAGGATATCCCCTCCTGTGCAACGAGATATAGACAATGTCAGGAGACACTAATACAGGCGAGGCCAGACTGATGGATCTGGAAGGTAGCAGTTGGGGGAGCGCTGCGGGTAGCCAGCTGCTTAGTGCTCAACAAACATATGCTAGTGAGCTCCTGGACAAGGCTCGGCTTTACTGGTACACGACGCGCAGCCGGATCTACCAGCGGGGTGACTAGTCAAGTGCCATGTTACATCGCCTGTGTCAGCAGTCGATGTGGCCCCAGGTCATACCAACAATACAGGACCCTGAGGGAGTGACTCTTACAGATCCACAGCAGATAGCAACTACCTTTGCCTCTTATTCCGCCACCCAATATGCTTCCTGGGAGACGTTGTCTGCTGACATTATATATAAATTCATTGATGATCTTCCCCCACGGTCTCTTTCCGACACGGCGTGGAACATCTTAGATGCCCCACCGTCGATAAATGAGATACAAACAACCTTAATTGGCATGAACTCGGGTAAGGCGCTCGGTCCCAATGGCTTCCGCTGCGAATTTCTCAAATATAACCAATCCCAACTAATGACATCGTACCTTGCGGCCCTTAATGCAGCAGCTGAAGACGGTTGCCTCCTGCAGGACTGGAGACACAGTGAAATAGTAGTCTTCCTCAAACAGGTCGCCCACCGGAACTCCATTCCTCCTATCATCTGATATCACTCCTCAACGTGGAGGCTAAGCTCTTGGCTAAGGTAATCATGAAACGCCTTGTCCCGTACATCTCAGATCTTTTACATCCTGATCAAGCGGGATTTATGCCCGGCCAGGCTGCACGCCATAATATTCGTAGAGCACATAATGCCATTGCGGCGGTGGACTATTGGGGGAGCCTGCAGCACTACTTCTTGCCGATATGGACTAAGCCTTCGACTCGCTAAGTTGGGTTTATCTCTTCGCCTTGCTCAGTCGCCTAAACATTGGCCCCCGCCTGCCGACACTCATACGGCTTTTATACACAGACATATCGGCGTATGTTAAGATCACGGATTTCACATGGGGCTGCTTTTTGTTATCGTGCGGGGCACTTGCCAAGACTGCCCCCTCTCTCCCTACTTGTTCACCTTGGCCATGGAGCCATTGGTGGCGTGGGTGAGGATCGATGCCCAGATGAGTGGTCGCAAAAAATTTCCAACTGCATTGCGCTATACGTGAATGATGTCTTGCTCTTTCTTACCCGACCAGATGTGACCAGCCTGCGCCTTCTCGGGTCATGCAGATATTCGAGGAGACCTCTGGCCTTTATATGAAAAGAAGTAAATCGTATTTATGGCCTCTGCGTAGGGGAGATCAGCTGGGCACATGGTCTCATGGGGGTCTTTTTATCCACATCCCAATCCATTTTGTGGGACAGGAATTTGGCCCCCGAATGACATCTTAAACAACAAAATAAAATGACATAATAGGCATATTTTGGGATCGTTGGGTTCACTGGAAAAACCTATAAAGAGACACAATAAACCAAGTAGAACTCTGTTTGCTAGAAAATACAGCAAAGATCAAGTTCCCCCAAAATGGAAACGCTTGTAAAACCTTATTTTGGTTGTGAATCAAATACCTGATTGTATCCGTATATTGATCAAGATCTGAAACTGGTGAAGTGGAGCATGGAAATTCTGGCTAATCAAGATTCCACGAAGCTATAATCTTTCATCAAGCATGACGGGTAAATATAGAACAGTATTCTATTAATATGCGGAATGCCTCTGTAACCCAGCAACCCACAAAACTAAGCATAAAAAGGTTACATAGGCAAGTATTATAAATACAAGGCATACTTTCAGACAGATAATGAGTTGACAGATGATACCAATTTATTGAAACCTCAATTATTCATATGGGATTGCTTATTGGTCGATTTAGGTTGCAAGCCTATGTATTCAAACCACTGGTTGACTATGATTCAATTGAGGAACCTCACACGGATTGAAAAATCACAAAAGTATCCCCTACTAAAGAGTGATGTAGTATATTAAATTCTGAAATCTCAAATTATAGGAAAGTTAGACAAGCTATACATGGCCTTTATATATAATTAACAAGACACAATTTAAGAAATGCAATATTAAAGCTATTATGGGAGTGATGTTGTGGTCAGACTCAACATGTGGAAAACTCAGCATGCTTTAAGAATAGAGGGGTGGACAACAATCCTATAACATGTTGCCTATTTAAACGAGTCCCATCTGAAAATAAACTGTAATGAAGAATTGAAATACAACTGATACGTATTCCTGGATTTATATGATTACATTTGAATTTCCGTCTTCACAATCAACTGAATAGCATTCATAGCATATAATACCTATGGGCCCAGATTCAGAGCTGAGCAAAGACAACTCCTTCACCAATTTCTGAACCCTGCCTGCACAGTGCCACTATCCCACGACATCCACTGGTGGCTTTCTTCTCATTCATAAGGGCAATCAGGCCATATTGGAGAATGGAGTGATGGTGACAGAAATCAGCAGAGGCTGTAGAGATCCCCCTGCTCATGTCCCTGCTCTACCTGGCAACTGCAACGCTACCTGAATGAATCTGTTGCTGGCTGTTACAACATTAGGGTCACCTGAATACCCATCACAGAGAATTCTGGGGATTCCCATGGGTCTTGGGCAATAATTATTCTTTGAAAAGAGAGAGCAAGATAGTGGTGGATACACAGTCGCACCTCAAAGCCTCACAGAAAAATGGGCTGGTATGTACACATTTATCTTTATAGCACAGTGTACATTTGGTGCCCCTTAGGGTCAAATACCCCACTACCCAAGGTATCAGAAATACAAGAAACAAGAGTGACTTGTATAGCGTAAATAACAAAAGAAAAACCCCGGCACTCCTAAAGTTTCACATAAACTCCAATATGGTACATTACCACCAAACAGTAGGATGACGAGAGATTCTTCCTAATTCTGGAAACCATGGACGATATTTAATGTCATTCATGTATAAATTTATTTGTGATAACATAGAGGCAAAAAACAAACAACAAACAAGGAACTGACGTATTTATATTGCACAATACATTCATACAAAACATTTTTTTGCGTAAAATGCATAACAGTTCAGTCCTTGTAGTGTAGAAAACTGATCACAGCCAACGCGCGTTTTGTCACCACCGTGACTTTCTCAAGGCTTCTTGGTTAGTCAGATAGATGCTGGAAATGTCAGTGGCTCGGTAGTCACAAACAGGAATCTTCTTGGAGAGGCATTCAATATTTAAAAGACGAAATTTCGTTTCTTCCTTCCTATTCAATCCAAAGATGAAAAAAATGTTTTGTTGCCGGACGGGTTCTAAAGACTTGTGTACTTAAAACATAATCGTTCATTCCTTCCTTTCCTATTCCATTTTCAGTCAAGGAATTCGTCCTCCAAGATAAGGATTAGTAACTTCACTGATCCCTTGTGACGTGGTCAGACAGGGTCCAGATGACAAGGGCGCTGTGATAAGACCCTCAAAGTGTCTTATTTTTTTTTTGTCAAACCGTTTTTATTGCAGGACCAAGTATAAAGTACAGCAACCAGGGCGCATATCAGCAGCGCGGGTTCTCCGTCCCCCCCATAAGCATTATTTGTGCCTCGTACACAACCGTACTGCCCACATCCCGGAGGCCGGGCGGCAACACTCATTCGTAAGGTACATGGAGGTAGCACTGATAAGGACGAACTCCCTGTGGGGAAACCCGCTGCCCACTTTTAATCGTTGGCCCCTTGTTCCCCTAGGTTCGTACTAAGCTTACTGTCTACTTCTATAAAGCCTTAACCCCACTATCCCACCCCTCAAAGTGTCTTATGTATGCTCCGTAACCTGCTCCTCCGGTCAGAACGAATTATTCTTTACCTGCTGTTGCCCAGCAAAAGGGAAAAAACAGGATTCCATCAGTGTCACCACAAGTATCAGTGAGGGAATGACCAAGATTCCTCTTTAGCTGGCGTGATAGTCTAAAAACATTAATTTATTCATGTCCATGCTCAAAAACGTTATTGATCATGGCCTTGAATATTTTTGGAAAGGGTCAGAACGCCAGTTCTAGCTTGTAAAAACGGTTATGCTAGATCTCGAATGACAGCAATCAGGCAGTGGCTGCTGCTACTTAACGGGGGTGGTGGGGCGGGACGGGGGAAGGAGAGTGGTGGGGTAAATGAATAAAAAAACAATCAAAATGCAATAATCTGCAGGCCGGTTGCCACCTCTTTGTCCTCTACAGCTCCTCTGTTGACAGCAGGAATCAGGAACCACACAGGCGCCCAGGCTCCCCTAGCCATTCATGACAACAGCATTGTGATTGGTCTGAGCACCATGGTTCGGTGCTCAGTGAGGGACTGGTACGCTGTGCATGTTCTCCACTAAGCCTGGGCAAAGCACTACGCTACGCTCGCGTAGTTTGCAAAGTTTGCGCTACTTAGCACTACGCGAATTGCACGTAGCACAGTGCAAACACGCGTAGCGTAGTGCAGCGGTAATTTTTTGCTTGCTCACGGTCCTCAAGTGGAAGTTGGCGACTGCGAGCAAGCAAAATGACATCCCAGCGAGACTTTTTCCTCGTTCGCGATCAGCAACATCAAGTTGCTGATCGCGATCGTGGAAAATAAACCTCCCGGTGAGATTCTCAACGCGGGGAGGTCAGGTTTCAAATTGCGAGTGGTCGCGTATGCTCGCGACCGCTCGCGATGAGAAACTACCAGTCCGCGTTGAGAAAGCTACCGCTCGAGTAATAATCTACTCAAGCGGCAGAAAACTACCGCTCACACTGTGCAAGATGCCGTTTTCTATGATTGCACAGTGCTGGATGCTTGTCCGCACTGTGCAATCATTGAAAACAGCATCTTGCACAGTGCGAACAGGGTACTACGCAGTTCGTGAAGTGCTACGCGTAGCTCGCATAGTGCGAAGTGCACTATGCGTAGCTTCGTATAGCGCTACTTCGCGAACTACGCCCAGGGTTATTCTCCACCCAGGCTGTGCAATACAGCCGGTGGAGAATGTGCAAAGCGTGCATGACGGTTTGGCCAGCTGAAGATGGTCAGCCAAACCGTCATGTGCACTCAGAGTGTGCTCCCCACTCCTCCCCCTGCTCTGCCCAACCCAGTCCCACCCCGCACCTAAGCAGGAGCAGAAAACTAAAATGATAATAACATTAGTTATCATTTCAGTTTTCCTTTTTAAACTGCTCGCTCGCTCGCTTCGCCTTAGGGTAAGAGCAGCTGATGCAATCAGGAGAAACCAACCAGGATTATTTTCAGTGTTCTACAGTAAATTCTTTACGCGGGACCAGAGGACTGGTTGTTGACGCAGAGGTAAAATAGTCAGAAAGTTGCATGACATAGACCCACGCCAATGCTTCTGGGACTACAGGAACTTGGGTACTAACATAAGGTTTCTTGAATGTGCTGAGTATATCTTCCACCACATACCATTCATGTGGGGTCAGTCCAGCATACATTACCTAGGCATGGCAACCAATAAGACGTCTTAGTTGCTTATAAAATCCAATAAAACCCCACAATTAAATAATAATAATATGAAAAGCAAATGTTGCCAAGCAGCCGAGTAAAAATGCCAAGTTCACCATTGCTTCAAAATTGGCGTGATGTGCTCAAAAACACAGTTTCAAAGAAAAGTGTTACATTTGCGTGTCTTGCGGAAGCTGATCTCATATCCCATTAGTTGATGTCTTTAGTTGCCACTGAAAAAATGTCAACTTTTTTCCGTCTAACCGAGGAGAATAAGAAACCTACGGTTTAAATTTTTAATGAACAAAAAAAGCTTTTCGTTAACAGTAATGACTTAAAATATGACCACAATCGGCTTTATACAACGCTTCATTAATTGATGCAATGATGACCTATTTATTAAGTTGAGAGTTCTACACTCAAACAGTAAAAGATTAATTAAAACTTTAGTCGCTGTTTCGAGCCAAATCAAAATGGTTACTCACTCGTCATTCTGGAACAAACAAAAAATGTGGTTTTAACATGAAGCTTCTTATTAAGTGCAGTGCTTAATTTGTACCGGTGGTTGCGGGCGGGGCCGACCAGCACTATATTTGGGACCGGCACTTATTTTTCTCATGAGGCTTTGACCCAGACCAACAGAGAGAAAAACACAAAAAGGAAGAGAACGACGGAAAACGGTTATACGAATGAGAGTAACACTGAAAAAGAATCTGAAGGCGAGACATAAAGGGACAGGGAGTATCTGGCTGTGGATGACAGAGAAATGAGTTGGAATTAAGACTACAGCTGCCTTGGCATTCAGCGCCTCTAGCAATCAATAGTGATGGCCGCGTGCTCCTGAGCTAAACTTTGGGAACTGCAATTATTCCCTTCCAAATTAAGCACTGATTAAGTGACAGGGATGGACTGAAATTTTCCATGCATACACCATAGGTGAAATTCAAAAAATTATTTTTATTTTAATTTCTGAAGTAAAATCCCAATTTTGCATAACTCCAGCAGCATGGAAGAGCTGGAATTCCATTTGCTGGGCTATTGTGTGACATTCTAATACACTGTGGTTATTGTAGTCTTGGTATATTGGACTGACCTAATCCTATGAACACACCTGATATGAGAGGAGAGTAAAGGCAGATTGAAAGAGGGCAGGGGAGTGAGAGGAAGAGGAAGATTGAGAGGGATAGGCAGAGCGACAAGCAGAGGAGACAGAAAGAGGGTGAAAGAAGGAATTGTAGGACCGGGAGATATGAAATCAATAAAAGAAGTGAAAAATAATGTAACATTTGAAACTTAGGGGATAGTGTTACGTTTTTAGAAATCTGCTGAGTGTTTTTGATTCCTGCTGAAAAACTTCAAAGAAGGTTGGATTTACAGCTTTGAAGGAACAAAGACAGACACAGACAACCATCTACTGACAAAAGCTAAACACACATTTTTTCTGGATTTACTACAGAGAAACTGTCTAAATCACAGTTAGAGAGACTGCTAACAGCTACATTTCAATAGTAGCTGCTTCCCTTAAGTTCACTCTAAAATTACTGCTCATTCGTGCTCTTTCATCTTTACACATTGGATACTTGCTAGACCTGAGAAACTTAAAAGCAGCAATAAATCCAATCCTGAAACATCATTGTGTCATACATGGATGTCATGTTAGCAGGATTCACTAGGAAGTTATCAGACATGCAAAGACCATGCACTCATTAATTACATGTGCCCTCTCTACTACATTTGCTCTACAGCTGGGGAAGAAATCTCCATCCATGTTTTCCCTAGGATGTCCCTGGCTGGAATTTCATTTTCTTGCCCCTCACTACCTTCTTCTACCATCAGGACGTTTTATCCATTGTCTAGCTAGCATCCCTGGCATCCACATGCTCCTTGTGTCCACCTAACAATGGTTTACCATTTTTCCTTCATATATTTCAAGACTTCGAAAAACATGCAGTTGCAGTAATTTGCAATAATACCTACCTGAGTGTTTACCTCCCTGTTGCTAAATGACACTTTTAAATAAGAAGTATGGTACCAAAATAAATTAGCGAAGAAAAACAAGTAGTATCCAGCCTACTGTTGGTGGACACGATGCTTCTGATTTTGTGGCGTGATCTATGACATTGGTCAATGTTTGAATTACAATATTCTGATTTTTAAACTCCAAAGACAAATTCTACAACCTATAAAAACTTGAGAGGTGACATAATATGGTCGGTACAAATGGAAGTTGAAGAAGAGCTCATCTAGGATTGAAAAACTCGAGGATTACAAAGTGGTGCAATGCTGCTGTCCTAGCCAAAATAATGGAAGCAAAGCTAGTCTACTTTCACCACATTGTCTCCTTTTTTACCCTGAAATGTCATTCACTACTAATAATGAAAGTGGAAGTAGCTCTGGGAGGAAATTCTAGAAGGCCAGTAGGATGCCTCACTATATAAACTAGAAAGAACAAGGGTCTCTGTAATCCAAGAAAAGAAATGGGTGCGCATGGAGGGGTGAGGACAGCAGGGCAGCAAACTACCAATTGCTTCGTCTCTCACCTTAATTGTGCAGGGTGCTCGTATAGCTGTGATGTGAGCTACGCCCTGAATAGGGCTTGCCTTACTATTGCTCCTCCGCCTTTAAGAGCCTGAGAGGAGATTGGGGAATGAAACCCTGCATAAACCCCTGCTCATCTCCTGCTCAAACATTTGCCTTCCTTCGGCCTATAAATGGTATGTGGAATCTGGGCCTTTTTAAAGTTTGTGTAGTTTCTTGTCAGGGTGCCTGCCTTGATTGCACATCCTATCTCCTTTACGGGATGTATTTGCTCAGCAATAGACAATGTCCCTGCCTTTAATAACTAAATAAATAAATAACTAATTAAATAACTAAATAAATACAAGAAAATATAATTGTGCCTATCTACTGCTTATGTCACTAATTTCCTTTATTGTCCTTTTGGCATCCTTTTACTCGTGCCACAGCATTCCTGCCTAGCGTATGTCACGGCCTAGATTATTGGGTCTCCTCTGCTAACCCCCTTATTTGGTGTAGAGGCACAGAGCATCAGACTACTTTGTGTGGTTGGGCTGGTTAGTCCTTTTTATATTTGTAATTTGTGCATCTGTCTGTTACATTCCCTCACCCATTATCTCATCAGGAGCTGCATCCTATAACACTCTAATGGCACCTTGGTGGCCATCATATACAACATGACACCCCTTCTCATATAGGTTCGGGAAAAAAAGAACACACTCCAAACCAAACGCCCTACATATGTAGCTTGCTATTCATGTGAGTAAAGACTTCTGCACCCCACATAGGCGTATTGAGCACTGTACAACTGCTACAAGACAAAACAATATTATCTACAGACAGGGCATTTTTTTGCTTGTACTGATGCCTTCAAATATAAACTTCAAAAATATAAAATATAAAAATAAAGACTCTGTTGGACTTGGCCCTTTTCACAGGGTCATCCCTGAACATTTTGCTTTCCTCCTGTATTTTTTCTGACCTGTTGTTGTTGGTTTTCTGAGTCTGGGCACTTTACCACTGCTGATCAGTGCTAATGTGCACATGCTCTCTTTTGTAAATTGTTGTAATGGATTAGTGATTCCATGATTGGCTGATTTGATTTACTTGTCAGACCCTAGCACAGTGCACCATGTGTGCCCAGGGCCTGTAAATCAAATGCTGCTGGTGGGCTTGCAGCACTGATTGTGCCACCCACAGAAGCAGCTTGTAAAATGTGACTCAGGCCTACCATTGCAGAGCCTGTGTGCAGTCTGGGACTGCCATGTCGACTTGGCAAGTGCACACACTTCCCAGTCCCCGAACCTTCAGCCACATTGCTCAGGCACAAAAAGTGAACTGAAGCTAGAGATGGGCTATCCAACAACTATCCAAGGAGAGCTCTGCTAGGCAGGGCTCAGTATTGGCTCTGGGAGCCTGTACACCAGTCGAGCTATGAAAATGTTTGGTATGTAAGTCGTGCAACAAATATAACGTAAAAATATGATAACATTCCAAAAAAGTGTATTTCTTTAACAAGCAGAAGTGTTTCACCTAAGTGCATATAAATAGACAACTTCATTGAGAGAAATTTATATTTAAAGCTTGAACATGAACATCATGAACTTCGAAACTTTGATGGTTTTAAGTTGGGCAATTCAGACACTAGGTGGGTACCTCTTTCTATCTCCTGTTTTACATCAAAGGTTAATATTTGTCTTTAATGACCATTAGCTTACAGTGTGGGTGGTAGGCAGGACTCACATGAAAGCTCAGTTTACTTTGGGTTTGAGGGTCCAAGAGAACCTCGAAGTTTAGCCACAGCCAGGGCCCTGGCTCGAGCCTTCATTCGACCTCTCTCCCCCATCCCCTCCTCATCCCCAAGAATAACCTTTGGCATTTTTACTTTTTGTTCCTTACCCCAAGAAGACCTTACAAAAAAGGCATATTATTTTTCTCCTTTTCTAGCAGACAAAATCTTGTCCGGGGAAAATGGGCCTGTCATAGAAAATTAACAACAACAAAAAATCACATTATTTAAGAAGTAGTTTCTGTATGGCTATGGAAAAAAGCATCGACAGAACCATTAAGTCTGCCTGTAAACTGCCAAACTATGCAAACACCAGCATTTACAAATGTTATATGCATGTACGGAATCTATAAATGATGTATACCACTTTAAAGCCTGTCCTATTGGCTTTACTAATGCTAGGAAAAAGTATCAAAACTATATAGCTTTTTGTATAGAATGCATATAAGTGCCCAAAAAATAAATGACAAAGAGCATTATGATTGAGTGTACTTTTGATAATTAAAATATTCCAGCGTGCATTTTAAGGGTAGCATTTGCTGGAATGTGGAATTGTGTACCAAATAGCCAATAGCATGAGGTGACAGAGTGATGCTGCTTTGGGTGGAGCCAAAGCCCTATTTATGTATATTTGAAGCGTTTATAACAATACAGGGTCTGTTGTCAAGCCACACCCAAAAATAGATTGTGAACCATTGAACATAGCTGAAACACAGAAAATATAGCGTCATCCGCTCACTAACACTCTGATTTAGATGTACCCTCATTGTCTCACACTGTTAGTAGGACAGATAGGCTGTACTTCTCTGGGCTCATGGTGATGTTATATTTTCAGCACTGCAGCTCTGCTCCAGTTTTCGCCACAGACTCAACCATAAATAATTTACATCTACAATAGCTTAACAAGAGAGCAAGACATCATTTATTTATGCTTTTTCAAAAAGCTTTTGCCATATTCACAGGATGGAAAAAAAGGAAAAGCAGATAAAAGTAATAAAAGTTCACTGAGATGAGCTTTATGTCAGTTCAGTTAACATCATATCAGCATTAAATGTTAGTTCCATGTCCGGCTTTCAGAAGCCTGTTTTTTTCTCCCCAACCAACGCTTAAAATAGAAAACTCACGATTAGAGTTGCTCCTTTCATTTTGGGGAAGATGAACAAGAAGTACCAGATGTGCAATGCAGGAGTGCGTGAGAAGCTCCCTTTAAGGATAATCCCTTTTCGCTTGAGAAGGGTGCAGATCAGTGCTTAATTTGAGCCAATGGTTTCCAGTGCTCGGAACCGACACATAATTGTCAACACAGGTCTGTCACATGGTGGCGCTGCCTGGCATCTTTAGAGATGATGACAACAACAGGTAATTACTAATTCAATATACATTAGAAATGACTATTACTTGCCGCCCACGCCATTCTTATAGCTTTGGGGGTCTGAAATCGTCTGAATTGTTACACTCATAGGATTGTGATGGCTAGTAGTTGGGTGGTTACTACCATTGGCAATGTGTGGTGCAAGCTGCAGTGGTCTCCTGACAAGATTCCTGGCACCTATTCTTTTACAAATTAAGTACTGATGGAGTTGGGCGTCTACATTTGGCAGTGCCCCAATAGACACACAACACACCCAGCTGCATGCAGTTCAGGAGCAGGTGCTCTCTGAAGAGACAGATCAACTTGAGGTAAACTGAGCCTCATTGAAAGACCAGAAACCATGTGTACAACAAACCAGAATAAAGAAAACTCAGATATTGAATTCACTAGGTGGCAACCCCTTAATGAAAATATCCATTTATGGCAATGTTATGACTGCACAGATATCAATATTGACGGTATTATGATTACCAAAAAAAGAGGGAAGTGGCCAAAGAATGAGACAAACTGAAAGAAGTACAAGGCCCAAAAATTGTTTTAGCGAGGGCACCAAATGGGGCAGTGGGTGGCATCGGACATGGTAGTGTACTTTACCCACACACAGGTTATATTTCCCACCTTCCAGTTTTTACCGGTAGTCTATCTAGCTGGTTGTGAACGACCTGCTATATGTGAATTGGTCTTAGTGGCTCCTAAAGAAGTGATTATTGTGTGCCGCTAATGACCAACCAACACACTGCCCAGTTGGTGGTATTTTTGATCCTCTGCCCTCTTACCCTGATTCCTGGCTACAACTCATTGAACATGTGCAAGTGAAGCTTGGTTCTGAAATTCGATCATGTCAAAAAAACTTATTTTCATTTTCATGCAATTCAAATATACACAGTAAAGGAAATACGTTGGCACCAGTGTTAAATTTGAGCCAATGTCTGCCACTAGGGGCCACAAGCACTCATTTTTGGTGACCCATACTTATATTTCTCCATCCCGCATCCAAAAAAGGAAAAACATGGATGAGGAGAAACACAGAAAAAACGTCACAAAGGGAGAAAGCAAGATCCTCCAAGAGTGAGATAAAGGGTCAAGGAGTGGTAGTGGGTTAAAGAGGTATCAGGTGACGGTAAGGCTGCCCACTCTTGGTATTCGGTGCTCTGACATTTAATTGCACAAGCCACAGGCTTCTAAGCAGAACTTTGGGCCCCCTATGTGCAGGGCACAGTGTATGTAAAAGGTAGGACATGTACTTTTGAGTTTTACATGTCCTTGTAGTGAAATAAACTGCTATATTCGTTTTTCACTAATGCTAGGCCTATCTCTCCCATAGGTTAAGATTGTGTTTGCCTTAAAACATCTTTTAAGTGTAATTTTCAATTGGGAAAAGATAAAAAAGTGGAGTTTGGTGTTTTTGGGCTCACAATATAAAATCACAACTAATGGTGAAGTCAAATTTTAAATTGCAAGTCTGAAAATGCCCCTTTTAGAAAGTTAAAACGTATATATGAGAGCTTGCACTCCTTCCCTTTGAGTTACTCCAATCTTCAAAACTTATTTGTAAATGCGTGTGCCCAGTGTCCGTGGGTCGCCCAACCACAGTCAATACAGATGTATTAAAGAAAGAGCACTCCTCTTGCACTCCCACTGCCGCACCGGTACTCCAATGTGAACTCATAAGCATAATTATTTTGTTGACCAATATTGAATCCATATTCTCTTATCCGTTCATCACATAGTTCAAAATGTGATTAATGTGGACGTACATTAGTATAAAGCTTGGATTGGCGTACTACTGGTATTTGAAAATGTTAATAAAGACCACAGATATGATCACACTGTCTCCGTACTGATGAAACGGATAAGAGAATATGGATTCAATATTGGTCAACACAATAATTATGCTTATAATGAGTTCACATTGGAGTACTGGGATGAATGGAACACATAGGTGGGATCAATTCCCGCTCTTTGCAGTGCGGCAGTGGGAGCACAAGAGGAGTGCTCTTTCTTTAATACCTTTTAGAAAGTTGCCATTTTCTTAGTTTCCCCATTCTGTGCCTTGGTCTGTCTCTGTATACATATCTGAGTTGGGTGACAGGTGGGCTTTGAGCATTCCCTCTAGACAGTCACATACAAAGAGAGCTGGTGTGTGACATTTGCATTCTGATGGTCCATCACCAGGTTGATGGGCCTTCCTGAGGTAGATTGGGAGGGAGGAGCTGACACCTTTGAATAGGGCTGTGCCTGTCCCACACAAAGAGCTGCATACCACTCCATAGTAAGGCAGGGACCTTGTGATCTTCAAAGGCCTTTTTGAAGTCTCCTCTAGTTCAAAAGCATAAGTGGGTATAAGAACGGAACCCCTGACACCAAATCAGAACTTTGATAGAACTAAGAAAGTTTTGCCTGGAAGAAGAGCTGCTGGGCTGCAGGAGGAACTGCCACTTTGCTACCTGATTTGCTGTGTTGGCCTGCAGCTTTCTGATTGCTGTGCTTGTGGAAATTTAGCGTGCAAACTGAACATTATCTGCGCCATCTTGCCTCTCCCCAGCGCCACGCACAGCGAATGCACGGCCGCCATTTTAGGCACCCCACTCTCTCCCCGCTCACTCTCGACCGCCAGCGCTTTCCCCTGGCGCTGCAAAGCATCCCCCGCGCGCTGGCCACCCCCGCTCTCTCATACAGGCCATAAACCCTCTCCTTCTGCGCGACCCTGCTACGGAACCACTTCCGACCGACAACCCATACATGGTCATGCCTCTCCTTTGATAACCCCCTTCCTCTGCGCCCCATTGTCTGAACTAGTCCCAGGCCATCACCTAGCCCTGCGGATGCAGTTTATTGCCCCTACTGTAAGGGAAACACCCCACATCAAAGGGATTACAGTAGATCAAAGCCCCTACCCTCTGAGACCCGGCCGGCTGCACACACCCCCGGGAATTAGCGGAATTCCCTGCTGCGCGATAGCCATCTCCCACTGCGGGTAGGGTGGGAACTTCTACTGTATCTATGTGTGGGATCGGATCTGAGCCGGGGCTTCAGGGGATGTTCTTTCAGGCATCAAGGGAATCTCAAGAATATACTATGTGTAATAAAGCAATAAACCAGTGTATAAGAGACCAGGTCTCAGAGATGCAGTTAGAGCACCTCGTGACGATACCTTGCTGTCTGATCTGATGTGTTCTGCTCCGACGGAATAAAACTTTGTTTCCTGCCTTCCAGTCTCCGGCGCCTGCCTCTTTTATTGGTAAATTATCGAGTGGTATGAGAGGCGATTACCGCCGGGCAAATACTTGAAAGATTATCGACTGAAACTGCCGCTACCATTTAACATGCTGTAGGAGGGACTGTCACTTTGCTACATGATTTGCTGCGTTTGGCCTGCTGCCTGCTGCTTCTTGTCTGGGAGTGAGAAGGACTGAACCTGTTCTCTACATCCTTCAACCCAGGTTTCTCCAAGGGCTTGCTGGTTTGTCCCCTGTTTTTAAAGTCTCAGGGCCATAACATACTTCCTTCAACTCTGCTTCAGTTGCATGACTATGCCGTCTATGAGTCCTCCCTTGCTTGAGGTGCCCCTCCAGTCCTAGGACTCAGAAGTGGGTTCTGCAGCTGTCGTGCTCCAAAATCGACTCATTGTAATCTCTGAGCCAATCGTAACTGATGCAGTGTCCTTCAACACTGACACACAACTGATGCAAAGACATCATTGTGTGGCTCGATGATGACACAGGGCCTGACTGCGAGCTTCAACAACAATGCTGTGCCTATCTGAGTTCCCGACAGTGAGGCTCGACAATGACGCAGCACCGATCCAAAGACATCTCTATGAGGCTAGATGACGCAACGCCTGCATTGTTAGGGGTTCAATGACAATGCGGGTCATGACTGCAAGACTTGACTTCAACACATCGACCCAACTGCATGAATTGGAACCAATGCATTGAGTCTTCGATGCCAAGGCTTGCTCCATCCTAGGTACTTGTTCGGTGGGCCCTGCTTGGGTCCGGTAGCGGCCTGCCCTCCCTCGCGGTCAGGCTGAAGTTTGGATTTACCCCAGTCTAGCTCTTCTGACTTCTAAGCAGTGCTTCGGGATTCATCTTTTGAAAAACATATCTTGAGTTCTACTTTTTGGATTGTTGTTGTTTTGTTCTTGTTCTATTCAGATCAATATTCTCTAATTTTCTATACTGGTGTGGAGTTTCTTTGTGGTGTTTTCACTATGTTGGAATTTAAGTGTTGCACAAATACTCTACACATTGCCTCTTAAGTTAAGCTTGACTGCTCCATGTCAAGCTATCAGAGGGTGAGCACAGGTTAATTTAGGTTGTGTATCTGACTTACCCTGAATAAGGGTGTGTCTTTACTTGGACAGGGTTTAATCCGCTGCCAACTAGAGAGCCAATTTCTAACAAGACCCATATACTACCTTGTAAACTTAAGAAGTAATTTAGTGAGCTGGAAATCTTCTGGTCACGTGCAAGCTAGGTCTGGGCGGTAAATTTCATTCCGTTCGCGGAAAGTGCGATATTTTGACATTTTCGCATTCCGCGGAGTGCACGAAAATGTCAAAACTTTCACAACCTGCCACGAAACTGAAGTATTTTTGTTGCTCGCGCTTTAGAAATGCATTCTCGCGCGCCCGGTCGCGACTTACCGGGTCCCTGCGTTCGCCAACGAGTTTTCCTATCCGTTGGCGCGCGCCACAAGATGTTGGATTGTTGGTAGCCGGTCGCGCTATCCCGCGAGAGTTTGCGATCGCGAACACGTCATTGCGATCGCGAACAGGAACTAAGCATCGTCGAGCAAGATGGCCGTGCCCATTAGCGACCGCATGGGCAAGTTGGAGATATATTTCCCCACGAGCACGCAAAAACACATCGCGAACGGGTGGGAAAAGCAATCTCTGCATCTTTGCGAAAGTTTCGCATGCTCACGGAGATTTTGTGCAATTTCGCGATAATTTGCGAAAGTCAATTTCGCAAATTCTGCCCACCCTTAGTGCAAGCCCATGTTTTCTTGGCCATCCCCAGAAGCCAATGCTTTGCAGCTTCCACACAAACACTCCAGAAACTTTCATGCCAAACGTACCTGTATTATGACTGGTAGGTGTGCCATTCTCTACTAATTCATTGGTTTAACTTTTCTCTTCTATTCTCATCATTTACTAAAACTCTTCCCACCACACTACCTGCTCACATGAGTAGAGTTCTCATCATAACAGTCCACTGTCATTTTCCCAATCTGCCTATAGACCTCACAGATCCCTGACTCCTCCCTGTTAATCATGTGACTGGCGTGCCTTTCTACTTCCTCGCTCACCCTACCATTTATCAGTTTTTAATTCCCACTACATACATCATGCAAAATTACAACTCTATTATGGGGTTTGTTTGTAAAATGTTCACACCCATACAAAGCACTGTTTGCACAAATGTCGGAATTATGAGAATGTTGGAAAAAAAAGTTGTGGTGGGTCAAATTTTCCAGAATTTAATGTGTGCAAAAGACCTGTTAGATAGCACGATTTGTCAATCTTGATGAAATAAGCACCATCCTCCATAGTGTGCTTAATTCTGAGGGCAAGACTCATATTTACTGTTATGTATCGCAACAATAAATATCGAATTCCAGGCTATTGTTATTTATCAGATGTAATTAAAAAAATACAGAGTGAAAAATTCGTAATCGAGACCTTATTCATCCCCCACCTCAGGCAAACCGCATTTGTTGTCAGGGAGTCACCCAATTCTTTCGCCCTTAATCCTTCCCCAAATCTGTGTGACTCTGGTTGATCAGCGTACAATCACCCTTTCCCAACACCTCACCACCCTTCCTCTAATCAATATATATCACTACTTACTCTCATTTGACCGGTAGCCCTTCCCCTTAAAAACACTCGGTTTGCCCCAAAATACTTTAAAAAAATATTGTTAAAGTACATTTTGAACATTTGAATCATAGCTCTAATACACAGCAATCTTTGTATTGGAGGCACTTGTGTTAGAAGAGCACATTTCAATAAAATGAAAACAAAGTATTGTAGCATACTTTGGTTCGGGATCAATTAGAGGAACAAACATGTAGTAGTGCCAATCATCCTGTAAAATTCTACAAACAGCTGTATCATTAGGACCTTTGGTTTCAAGACTTTCAGAAAATAAATCCTCAATATATTTACCCAGGTGGTGGTCCATATATCGTCAATATCATTCAAAAGTAAGGAGGGCCACCATATACTTTGTCAAGGATTTCATAGGTATTGAATATTATAAAACCTGGTGTGGCAGCCCACTTGAGCCTATTGTTGTTATGAGATAGATACAGTATATAGACATTCTAAGCTAGGATTACTTGGTGTTAGAATCCGGGGTCTCTGGTTGGCGCAGGTATGCACTTGCGACAAGCAGGGACCCTTTCCTCTAAGTCAGGGCGTAGGATTACCTCTTTAAAAATAACCCCTGCTCACCCTCTAGGTAACGTGGCGCGAGCAGTCAGGCTAGATTTCCAGAGGGCATTAGGTTAAGCGTTCAAGATATCTCACACAATAATCACCACCCCACCACACAAAGACACAAGGCTGTTCTTTATATAAAAGATGTCTTCAAGCAGGATGTCAAAATACAGTTCTTTCACTTAAATAAGGTTCCAGTTACTTTAAATGCTTTTAGGCAGTCTTCGGTACGCTTCGTACTAGGTTTTGGACGTCTCTTGCCATTTCTCACGCTTCTCGCGTGAGCACGCGTACTCGGGACGTGAACCGTACGGACCGTACCCTCGTAGGTACGTGTCGTACACGTTCGGTACGCCTCTTCCCAAACCTCACGCTTCTCGCGTGAGCAACGTACTATACTTTCAATGGGGTACGGCTCGTACTCTTCCGGATCGCTTCGTACGGCCGCTACGGGGGTTGCCGAAGCTCACGCTTCACGTGTGAACAGCGTAGCGGGTCTAAAGCGCCAGTACAGTCCGAACAAAGCCACAGACGGGTCGTACAGAAGCGCGCTGCAAACAGTACCTGAAATTCCTTGAAGGGCAAAGGTCCTGGCGGCTCCAGAAGTCGGTGAGGGGTGTCCCACGTCGCGTTGCTGGCCCTGGAGATCAGAGGATGGCGGGGCTTCGTGGGGCATGTCTAGGCTTCCGGACACGCACCAGAGGTCAGAAGCAGTAGGGGCAGCTCGGGGGCAATTTCTTCAGCGTGTCGCGCTGGCTGCTTCATGGGGAGGACACACAGTGCGTTGTAGGTCCTTGCAGGGGCTTCCACGGCCAGGGGGGTCGCAGAGGCTCGGCGCTCAGAGCCTAACCAGTCTCTTCTTTGCGGTGCGAGCTACGGCTCGGGGGCAGATGCTTGCGGTGCTTGGACCAAGTAGACAGGTCTTTGCGGTGCGAGCAGTAGCCCCGGTGGCAGATGTCGCGGTGCTCAGATGAGGGGCACACAGGTCCTCAGGGGTCAGCGTCACAGGATCGCCTCCAGCAGCTTCTCCTCTTCTTGGGGGAAGGTAGCGCCCACTGTTCCTGGGGCGCAAATCAGGGGGCAAGTTCACCAGCAAGCCCTTGGAGATTGTTCAAAGCACATGTTGATTAAAAAGTCTTTTCTTCTCAAGTCTTTTCCTCCTCTCCTTCTTGCAGCAAGGCACCCACCACAGGCCAGTCTCACAGGTCAGAGACAGTAGTCCTCCATGCAGCTTTCCCAGGTCCTTCTCTTCAGGCAGAGTTTCTTCTTGGCGCAAACAGGATCTGATTTCTTAGGAGCAGGGCTCCTTCTTTTATAGCACAATTCTTTTGTTCTTTGTCGCCAGGGGGCCTGGGCCTGGCTCAGTCCAGTTTTGGAGCACTTTGTTTTGGTGACTCTGCTCTTTCCTTTCAGCAGCAGGGCAGAGACATCAGCCGCTTCACAGGGGGCGGAGCCGGCATTGTGGCGGCAGAGCACAGGTCTATTCAGAGTCAAAGGTTTACTCCTCCCACCCATCCTGGTGTAATCTCTCTATCCACCACCTGGCAGCCAGCCTGTCTCCTGGAATTTCCCAGCCCTGCTCCTTTACTGTTACTAGGCAGAACACACACACAGCGGAGGCGGACTGAAATGGCCAGGTCAGTAAATACTAACTTTCTAAAAGTAGTATTTACAAACACAGGATATTAAAATAAACTTTACTAAAAGAAGTATTTTATTATTCTGAGTTCAGGCATACTAAACTTGACTTTCTACCATGTTCTCTGAGTCCACTGGGATTACAGCGTGTAGTAATTCCAGCAGCCCATTCTGGCCTATGGAGAGCAGGTAGCCTTCAATAGTGAAAAACGAAAATGGCTGTAATTCACTATTAGGACATGCCACACACATCAGGGCATGTCCTACCTTATACCTACAATGCACCCTGCCCTTGGGCCTACCAGAGGTGTGACTAATATGTAGTTAAGGGAAGGTTTGGGGACTGGCAAGTAGGTGCACTTGCGCAGTCAGCGCGACAGTACCAGACTGCACGCAGGTTCTGCAGTGGCAGACCTTAGACACATTTTGCTAGGCCGCTTCTGTGGGTGGCACAACCAGTGCTGCAAGCCCACCAGCAGCATTTGTATTTACAAGCCCTGGCACTCCTGGTGCACTTTACTAGGGGCTGATAGTAAACCAAATAAGCCAAACATGGAAACCAATCAATGTCAACATTTTACCATAGGGAGAGCATATGCACCTTAGCACTGGTCAGCAGTGGTAAGGTGCCCAGAGTCATAAAAAAGCCAACAACAGGTCAGAAAAAATACAGGAGGAAGGCAAAAAGTTTAGGGATGACCCTGCAAAAAGGGCCAAGTCCAACACTTGGGGTCTGCCTGTTGTCGAGAGGTGCATTTTAAGTGCACTGCTTTAAGCCTCGCCTCACAAAGTCACATCACTTGTCCTGCTCCCAAAACGTGGTGCAGTCATACAATTGTAGGTCTTCACCCCTCAATTTGTGGCAAGAACAAATGCCAAATCAACAAATTGACATTCCACTTGTTCTTTCTTAGGTCTCCGCTTGAAGACCAGTAAGCAACATTCAACCATATAATTAGCAATACCAATTATGAAAGTCAGCTTTTGAATTACTTTACCTAAAAATGTTCTAATACCAGGCAGGACTAGATTAAATGATGGAATTTAGCAACATCAGCCTTACATCACAAACAAACGAGGTTAAAAGTTTTGAAGCCTAAAATAGGTTATTAGACACTTGATGTGTATACTAGCCTGGCATCATCAGTAACAACTGCAATAAAGGCACTAACTTGACTATTAGCTAACCATCTCTCTAGGAAGCAGCGGGGTTTATCACAGTGCAAAAGGCTGCTTTTATTGGAAAGCAAGTGGAGCAAAACTACTTCCTTCAGCTGAGCTACACATACTGATATGACCTAATAGACTTTTTAACAATTTGTTAGGAACCTATCTCCCTACCCCTAAACAAAACCCTCGCTAACGTTTTCCCCTCCAATTCCCCTAAACAATGAAGAGAACGCCAAAGATATGTCTTAATATATTTATATATTTTCCAATGATGACAACCCCAAAGTTATGTCTTAAGATATTCATGCATTCTCCTTTCTGTCTATACATTTTTTTGTTTGTGTTTGTGTTGCCTACTCGTCTAGGGACTAGGTCTACCTTATTGATTCCACTTTCCACCCTTCCCTGATCCTTTGTTCCCCCTTCACCCATTTAACCATCTTTCTGTCCTGTCCCCTGATCTAGCCACAACAAAAACCCTTCTGTGAGGTGTTATTTCTGCTCCCCCCATAAATATATCCAATCCAATGAATCTACTCCTCAGCCTTTGCTCTAAGCTCGGTCCCCTTGACCTTGCAAAATCATGAAATTTCCAAGTTGACCTCCTTCAACACCATGTTAATTCCTGCCAGCTTCTGGGCTCCTCTCCACACCCTCATGGGCAGTAATGTGAATAACACAAATGTGTCCTAGATATCCTTTTCCTAAGGTTTTGCATATGTTTCTTCTTAATCTTAGTCAATCCCAGCCCCGCAGACTGATCCAGGTAATTTTCTTCACAGTGTAACACCACTGCATCAGGTCCCATCCATTTCCCTCTGAATTCCCATAGTGAGGGCATCAGCTGCCCTCATATCATCCCACCGAAGCCATACCACTGCAGCTTCCTTTCATCATTGTCCAAACTCAGCTGGGGAGCAAAGAATTATTTTCTGGCTTATCCCCCAGCCAAATGCTCAAATATACATACTTCCTCCTTTCTACCTTTCTCCACCTCCTCACCTATGGAATAAAAAAACAAACCGTTAGGCCAACCTTAAAACCTGATGTATCCCTGCCTCACTTATCTCCACTTACAGTCGCTCTTCTATCTACCCAGGCCTTTCAGCCTGTTAACACTCGTCCTCAGCAGGCAACCTTTTGTTGACGCATCTATACGGAAAGAATGCCAAAATCCAGCTCTTTACACCATGTCTGCCTCAAGTATCATCTCTTTACCATTTTCTGTCCTGCAAGAGTGGCACAGTGTTCGCATTGCAGGTAAGTTGAGGCTGACATTGCAAACGTTGCATGGGATGGTTGGGTCAAAAAATCATTCTGGCAGGAGATAGTGGAGGGGCTCAACAAGGCCATCAGGTGGGCAATACAACTAGATATTGGCAAAGTGAAGTTTGGGCTTCTGCCAATGCCAAAGGTAAAGAAACTTAGTTGAAAATGTATGTCCCTAGAGTTGGTGCTGACTAAACACTGCATTGCAATACGATGGATGGCTCCAGAGCCTCTGGGAAATAAGGAGTGATTACGAGACATCTCAGAGTGGGCAATAGCTGAGGAGGTCCACATGAGACTGACTAGACGCAGATGATCTGCGTGCATGGGCAGCCATGTTGATAGCATTGGCAGATCCACCGGATGCTAGGTCGCCTTGAGTGTACTGACAAGGGAGGTACTTGGTTTGACTCTGGTTTGACTGTGGAGGGGGGGGCGGTTGCAAAGTATAGCTGTAAAAATGTGAGATTGGTTGCCCATCCTTGACATAGCTGGCAGGGGACCTGTAGATGGGAAGACAGCCGGAGCACCTGGACACGGTCGAGGGTAACTAGAGGATAGCAGCGAATTTGAACTTGTTGAAAGGATAGAGTGAGGAAGGAAAAGAAGTGGGGGTAGATGTTTCAACCTTCATAGGTCAATGTTTGTTGGTTGTCAAGAACTTTTATATGTTGCAAGTACAACGCAGCATTTGAAATGTATGTTTAGGAAAATCAACAAAGACTATATATTTTTTTAATGTATCATCTCATCACCTTCCACACTTATCCTCCCAAAACTATTTCCCCACTCTCATGTCTGACTACTGGACCATCCCCCTAGCTGTGCATGCACAAAACCCAACAAAGTCAGTAAAACAGGCAAACAACATGTTGCCTGAACTCCTTTCCCACATTACACTCCCTTTGCTTTTCTGACACATCTTACTCTTCCTTAAATTGAGACACAACCCCTGTGCGTAACCAAGTTATTTCTCCCATCTCTAAGCAGTTCCAGTCACTTCTTGTCCCTGGCAGTTCCAATACTTGAAATAGCCCAAAAAATAATATCGTGAATAATGCCCCAAATAACACACTTTCCCAGGTGTGTGTGTGTGTGAATCTCACCAAGTCAGACTACTCAACACCTTTATCCACACTGGGTTCATCAACTACAGTGTCTCACTTTTTTATCTAGCCCTTCCTGCCAAAATCCTCCTTACTAATTAGCCCCAACAATGGTTACAACCTCAAAGAAGATTCACGTAGAAAGCAATACACCAATGCCTGATGCATCAGAAAAGATCTCAACATCAAAGGGTCGTCTTGGAGCCACAGTAAATGGTCTCACCATTATAATGTTCCAGAAACTTAATCTACATCCTTAGGTCCTGTTTAGCTCTCTCTGTCATCCATATTCTGTGGTGTGGTGTTCTTGCCCCTATAATGGAAAATGCCAATTGCCTACTAGATGCCCTGTCCGGGGCCACCACGTTACAAGCAAAGTTTAAGTGCCCTAGACAGTGGGAAATAACTCAGCAAAGCTTTCTAGCATCAGTCTGTGACATTCGCTTGTTACCCCACCATGCTAACCAACAGAAAAATCATAGAAGTAGTGCTAGACCATCTACAATCTCCCCACCTGCAACACCACCCACTCTACAAATGTACTGAACTTCTCAAATATGGCACATGCTGCTGAATTGTTCCCCCCATAGTAGGCTTGAGGATTCTGTCCCCCCTGAGGTTTCAGGCCTCCCCTTCCTTCCGGTCTAGGGTCGCAATAGACTAGTAACAAACCCTATGTGAGAGTGATCAGGCAGAGCCTTGTGATGTGCAAGCGTGGTAGATGACAGCTCCTCCCCTCAACAAATCAGAGAGGACCGTCCTGCCAACACTTATCTTCACTTTGTCTCATTGGCTAGGAGCAATATACAAAGACCTACTGCCAGATTCACCTTGTCATGTGACCCAGACTGCATGCATCAAATGGTTAGGACAAGAAAATGACAACTTTCTAAAAGTGTCATTTTTGAAGTTGTTATTAAAAATGCGACTTTACCATTAACGGGAACCTGTCTACCTGCTCCCAATTGGAAGTTAGAGCTTATTAAATGTAAAAAGAGAAATCTCATATTCTCCTACAGAAGAGGTAAGGCTTTGTGGTAGTGAAAATAAATGTAGAAATTTTCACTACTGGGACATGTAAAACTTCCTAAAATTACATGTCCTACTTTTAAAATACACTGCACCCTGCCCTCTGGCTGTTCAGACACTACCTTAAGGGCGATTAATATGTGTTACAAAGGAAGGTCCACACCTGGCAAAAGGTTTATTTTGCTAGGTCAAAATGGCAGTGTTAAAACTGCACATACAGACTGAAATGGAAGGCCTGAGACATATTTGAAGGGCTACTCAAGTGGATTGCACAATCAATGCTGCGGGCCCAATAGTAGCATTAAAGTGAAAGGCCCTGTGTACATGTAGTACCACTACACTTGGGACTTACAAGATTGATTGGCAGCTGTAAAGTGCACAGTCCTAAAGCCAGCAAAACCGAAGTCAGTAACACAGGAGGGTTGAAGGCAAAATGTTTGGGGAGCACCACACTAAGCATGTGAGGTCTAACACCCCCTTACACCACGTTGTAATACTTTGAGGATGTCAACATATTCATTTACCAATATTCTTTTCTTAATGCTCTCAACAGGTGCCTGCCGAGCGTGTCTGCCACCCCCCTGGTTGGTAGCTTTGCTGGCTGTTCTAGTCCTTCCGCTTTTGTTCCTGTGAAGTCCACCACGCCCTTCCATGTCTCCTATCAATATCTCAGCCTCCGTGACCCTGTCCCCCCCGGTACCAGCCCTCAAGCTTTCTGTTTCTGTGCTATCAAAATTAGGTAATTAGGCATTACATCCTTGTACTAGGAACCCAGCCTATGATTCAATCCACAATTTCCGCATATTTTCAAATTCTCTCTCCCCTCTGCATACCACATACTCTTGGCACTTCCCTATACAGTCCTTTTTAGCTACCCCTCCTCTCCATTTCCCCATGAATTTGCCCAGCCCTCACACCTATTGACGCCAAAACATGACCCTGCAGCATCCTGACTCTCTGTTCTCCTTTGCTGCCTCTCTCTCTGCCCTTCGATCTTCAGCCTTATCCCTCCGACCAGCCCCTTTTCTCAGGTGGTACTCCTCTCTCATTTCGAACCTGGGCTACTCCTTTTGCCGAAATCACTGCCCTGAACTGGCTCCCTTCCATAGCCCCTCTTTCCTCTGCTTTGCTGCACCCCCTCAGCAACTGCCCCCTTTTTCATTATCGCCATACTCACTACCTCCCTTTTGGACTTGCTCCTTTTTGCAGGGTTATCCCCAAACCTTTTGCTTCTTCCTCCTATTTTTTCCTGACCTGCTGTTGTTGGTTTGAGGAGCTATTTACCAGTGCGAATATTCACCGGTAATTAGCTCTTGATTTTCTATATCCAACTCCAGACATAAGTACCTACAGATACCTTCAAGGTATGAACATCTGAAGTTAGGAATATAAAATCTATACTTCTCTATGTGCACTTACCTTTCAATATTGTGTCCTCAACATTCCGGGGGTCGATATTCAGTAGTATAATCCAAATTAAGCACCGACTATTATAAGCATTTATGGTGTTGTTTATTTTTCACGTTTTACCACCAGAGAGAGGAGCCACTATTACAACATAAGCCTGTAATACTAGCAGCCGAACACCTTTTAATACACTTCTAAAGGAAACGTGATATGAATCACTGGCCTTATCCAAGAGCCGACTTTTCCTAAAGCAGAAGCACTCCCGGGAAATACGTCCTTGTCATCGATGGGGAGAGACCGCAGAAATGTGTTGGGGCTTATTTATGAGCCCTTGCGTCACTTCTGAGCCGCCTGTGCGTCACTTTTTGTGATGCACCAGCAGCGTAAAAAAATTTGGCTTGCACCATATTTACAAAGTGACGCATCTAGATAGATGCGTCACTTTGTAAACCCCTGTGCCACATTATACCTGCGCCAGGTATAATGTATGCAGGGGGGGGGGCGTTCTGATGCAAGAAAGGGTCGTAGAAGTGACGCAGTGAAATCTATAAGATTTCACTGCGCCACTTCTAGGACGCAAATGCGTCAATATCTTACGCCTGCATCATGGCAGGCATAAGACTGACGCAGATACATTTCACATGGGACTTGCCCATGTGTAATGATCCATTGCTGGAGTTGTGTCACTTTTGTGACACACTCCAGCAATGCACCATTTTTGCACCTACAGATAAGTCAGAAATACTGACGTATCTTTAACTCCTTGCGACATGATGCGTCATACTGTAAATATGAACCATCATTTGTGTCGCAAGGGGGCTCAGTGAAAAGTGACGCATCGCTGTTTTCGCGCAACGATGCGTCACTTTTCATAAATGAGGCCCCTTGATTCTCTTTTCCTGCTCCGTTGTTGGCATGTCAGAAGCACTTTACATTTCTAAAAACTGACTCTACCAAGCTGCTCCCACTATTATAAGACGAATGAATCAGTAGGTATGCACCGCTGAGTCACAGGGGAGGTTTGCGGCCACATAAAAAAAATATGCATATTTTATTACAAGTACTTAAACTTTCAGACATATGGAATCATGTGAGTTCTGAGTAAGGAAAAGTGGGAAATAGCTAAGAAAAAAGCTAATTTTAGTACGGGCGTGTTCAATAAAGTAGAGTCCAATGCTGGTCGAGGGATGGTGTCACTAGCAGAAGCAGCAGAACCCTTGTTGTTTCATCACACTTCAGTAAGACACAGACAAGGTGGCAATCCTATGCCCAACACCAGCTGCAGACGTTTTTTTTTTTAAAGTGGGCATGTTCCTACTTTCTTTGTATGTGCCAATGCCTGACTGTGGCCCAGCTCTGTTTACTTTTGGGAGGGGTGAGGAGGTAAGGAAAGAAAAGTAGTGAGCCATGCCCCAGACAGACAGCAGACTGGACATAGAGACTCTGTCTTAGATTTGCTAAAATTTTGCACCAGATTTGCGTTACTGTGTGCAAAATGTTGCGGTGGCGTTTTCTTTCAAAGACAGATCAGGGCTTCTGTTACAAAGTTGGCCAAAGTAAAGGATAGTAGTGCTGCGTGCTTTGAACTATTTTGTATCACATGGCGTTCTAAGTGTAGTAGATGGGTGCGCCCATGGAATCAGCTAGGGGGTTTTGACACAAATTCCCATCTACTAGCAATTGTAGACAGGGATTTGCAACAAAACCTTACACCTCCTCGAGGCAGGCGTAATGGAGGAGACATTTCCCAATTTCTCCATACTTTTCAAACTTTGCAAGTGTGCTGCAATGTGGGAAAAGTATTAAAGCATAGTGTTATTACCGGAAGGCCCCCTTTCCAGTACAAAACATATGTTTCACAGATGCACACACCCTTGCACTGTGGTGAGTTTGTCACTTAGCAGCCTAAAGGGCTCTAACGCTGGGGAAGAGAAAAACAGCAGCATATCTAAATATAGATGCTGCGGTTTTTCACTCTTCCTTTGGAGAAATGCAGTGCAGCAACTTTGCTTACTGTGTTTTTTGCGTCATATTTTAGTAAATTTCCCCTCTGTCCTCCACACATGGTTGGCCTCCTGATTATCATGGGCTAAGCGGCTTTATAATAGGATGATTGCATCGTCAGATGTCCATTTAAAGGAAGTGCATCTCTAGCAAGAGTGAAAGCTCAGTGCAAAGAGGGTGAGGTAGAGCATTGACTGCTGGCAGGCTGGACTACAGAGATTGCTTGTGGCCGGTCAGTGTGGGCACCTCGGGGCACAAGTGAGTGGCATGAACAGAACTTTAAATGGAAGTAGCCCTACCAGTGTTCAGCACCGACAAGCAGAAATTAAAACCGGACTTTGATCTGGGTCCTCAACGGGCCCTAGTTTCATGTCCCTACCTCCGCAGGCGAATGATTTTCCCGAAAAGGACTGTAAAAACAACGAAGGAGGTAATCTGTGCCCGTGATACAATCCCTGTTTAATGTCACGTGTATCATAAACTCAATTTACATTCCTTAAGATTTGGTATTATTTCCCGTTGTTGGTTTCGGCTGTTTCATTTTCCATCCATCACTCGCCCTTGTAGAGTGCCCACTGATAGCCAGGTGCCCTTAAGAGTCTGGGTGGATTCAGTTGGTGAATGGGTGTCCATGATGGGGCACAATTAGGAGCTCTGGCGTTGAGCCTGAGAGCAGTGAGAGTTTATCACAGTGACGGTCGTAAGGTGTTCAGAACAAGCTCATCCTATCTTTGGCCTCTCTGCAGAGTGCGCAAAGTGACGGACCTGTATGTGGCAATTGCAACCAGTATTCTATAGAAAAGTAAAAGAGGAATGCACAGCTACTGAAACATTGAAGGTGAGCGAAGAAAATAAAATCGCGTGTGTGCCAAGGGGCATAGCAACCAGGGTCCCGCTGGTGCAGTGGAATTGGGGCCAAGAGGTGGGAGGGGGGCCTGCGTGCTCTGCTCCAGCTTCATTTTATTTACCTAACACCTCCATCTTTATGTTTTTTACTAATACCTGTCTAGGGTCTTGAGCTGTGATTTCTCTCCCCGGAGTTAGTTTTATGACGAGCAAGACACAGAGGGGTTTCTGCGGCCGTTTATGAACACCGACGCCGCCCACAGTGGTAACTTCATTTTACAATCCCTCCAATAGGCGGGGGTCGCATGTTCCTTGCTTGCACCGGGCTCGTGGTGACCCTACTCCGCCATTGCTTTGCTCTTAGGTGGCTTCCCATCGAAACGTGCTGCTCGTTCCAAAACAGCTTGCCGCGCTAACCAGCAACGTCACTAAATAGCTTGCGCAACAATTCAAGATCTCTGGAATGTCCCGGGCGCTCAGGAGTAGCAGTCTGCATCACTCGGCACCATATGTGCATTCCTGTTGTTTTTCAGAACAATCGTATCTGTTTTCATTGGCCACAGGGACCCATATGTAGACCCCTGCCTCTATGCTGAAAAGTTGAAACCTTGATATACTAAGCACTGACATGTCCATGCCTCTCCATATGGAGCTGTATTCCTCTAACTCATGTTCCCTCTCTTGTGAGGGTGCCAATCAGAGTGTGCTATTGTTATGTTATGGTAATGTGCGGTGGGTCTGATTTCTCATGTCCTTCATCAAAGACATCCCACTGGTATCCCTTTATGACAACGCTGAAAGCTGCCTCATCCTTTGCATTGAAAACAAGTGTTTTATAATCTTTTGTACTCACCTCTGCAGTCCACACAGGTCTAGCACACTTAAAAAAAAGCAAAAATAAATAAACAAACCAACAAAAAAAAATGGTGAATGAGAGGGAGAACTTATGGCACTAGACTGCAGGATGGAGCTCGGCCGGTACCAGAAGGGAAGAGCAGCCGAACAGCCGGAAGTGAAACTGGAAGCAGCACATTAAGAGAAGGGAGGCAGGACGTAGCTTCCGTGTCAGTATGAGTGATGGGGCATGTGTATATTGTGTGGAACGGAAGGAACAGCACTCCCAGGGCGGAGGGTGTCACGTGATGCTACCGGAACTAGGGAGTAGACAAGGGTCCACACTAGTATGTAGACAGAGGGAAGCAATGACCCAACTGTTTTAGGAATATGAGCATTAATCATGCCACTCAGGCTCTCTCGGCTTATTCTTTATTCATTGAATTGATTGAAAGATTCATGAAGGCCAAAATCAATGCATCAAAAGGAATGCGAACGTCTCCATTGTATAGTTAGTTGTGTGTGCAATAAAAAATGTATAAGAACAAAAACTCAACTGCTTCCTTCTCTAGAGAACCTCTGAATGTGCACTCTCTCGTTCTCTCCCTCTCTCTGTCTCTCTGTCTCTCTCTGTCTCTGTCCGTCTCTCTCTCTCTTTCTCTCTCTCTCTCTGTTCTTTCACATGGTTTTGCAAGGCATCTACATCAGGTACACACAGAAACCAGTGGACTTGCTGTCATCTGCAATCCAGTGTTACAATCACTACACATCAATTCTCCCACATAACCCGCAGTGCAGAAATCTGATCCCCCTTCCCACACCCTCAAAACCATCTGACTCCATCACTCCCAAACTCCTTCGATGAGCTCAAAGGAACCTGCAGCACTGCAGTTAATCAGAGCAGGATCCTGGGGTCGCCAAACCCTGATAGGGCGCTCCCTGTAGGAAAGTGTGCGAATTACAGTCAGTGCCTGACCTGCCCTCCTATCCTCTACTGTCCGCCCCTTCATTGGCTAGACCTGGTCCAAAAGGGAGGCCCCAGTTGTGAATTCTCCTTTCTATACCAGGGGTATCTGCCATTGGTCCCTGAGGTCCGGAGTCACGCTAGATGGTCGTGATAATCGCAAAGTAAATGATTCACGTGTACATGCATCGCATGTTCATTTATCTCTTTAGTTTATACTGATATTGTGACATGAGACAGGTGCACGAGGGCCTCCTTTGAACATCCCTGACATAAACTGATCCCCCTAGGAAACGTTTACTTTCATGGCCATCAAGCAAATATTTTCTGTCCATAAGCAAATCTGTACAATGCTAATGTGCTCAGAGCGCTCTCTTAAAACCGGTTTAGACACTTCCAGGTTGTTCAGTCCGGTGAAGCCACCACTTCGTTGCACAACAAAATTCTTACCCAGAGCGCCAATGTCAAAAATCTCTTAGAAAAATGATTCTAGTCATTTTTATAAAGTTACTAAAAGGAATTAGAATAGCAACATTGATCAAGCTAAGAGAGTTTTGAGCTACTAAATTCCATGAAAGGCATAACATATTCTTCACCAGTTGTCTCTGAAAGTACAGCTTCCCAAGGACTTCCAAGGTCGTTGCAGGCATGACAGATCAATTTATTCAGAAATAATCCCTAAATTAAAACAAGCAATCTTCGTGACTGCCAAGCCTCTTGCAAGTATGAAATGTGTCATCCCCTCAATTGTAGATGATGTTTTCTAGCTTGTACACTAAGCAGTAGACCCCGTATCACGCCCAATTCTTTACATAGAAACTGGCAGCGCCCCAGAGCTCTGAGTCTGACAATGTAGGGCAGAGGTCCTAATTGCCTTATAGGAGTGTCAGCAAGGCCTGGCACCCCGTAAGATGTGCGCCTTGTTGGCAAGCCTCAGCATCCACTTCTGTGTGCAACAACCCTATCCTGCACCCTACATATATTGATGGGAGCAATGCGCGCAGTGTGACGGTCCATCTGCTCTTGCTGGGATTAAAAAGGCTGCACGAGGGCAGTGCAGTTCTTGAACATATAAAATGGCCAGAGTGTGATCTTTTGAAGTGGTACCACAGGCAGGAGACCTAATGGCTGCAGTATGTCTTTATGCCAGGCTACCAATCACCTGACTTATGTAGAGGGAAGTGGATAAATCAAGAGTCTTTAGGTTCACCAGTCTTCTTGCAGGGATACTTTCCTGCTTCAGTGAGCGAGAACTGTCCCTGATCCATCTGCACTCTTAGAGATCCCAATTCTGCCCCCCACCCACCCCTCCACGCCCCAGGTTAGAAGAGAGGTCTTTTCTCGCATTACCATTAGGGCGTGGTCCACTAGTACAGCATTTTGAAGTTGTACTTGCACCTCATTCTATTTCCTCCTAGAGTCCTTGGGTCTAGTAAGTGCCCTAGTCAGGAACACACTAAACATTGGGGTGAGAAGCACCCTGGACTTGTGTTCCTTACAATGGAGTACACTACACACTGGTCTGAGCAGCACCCTTGACTTGTTTGCTCTGCCATGGAACACACGGTGCACTGGTCTGAGAAGCACCCTTGACTTGTGTGCTCTGCCATGGAACACACGGTGCACTGGTCTGAGAAGCACCCTTGACTTGTGTGCTCTGCCATGGAACACACGGTGCACTGGTTTTAGGAGCATCCCTGACTCGTGTGTCCACCCTCTGAAACACATGACTGTGCTCTCTGGGTGGAATTTCGAGGGAGTAATTAACACCTAGTATGTAGGGTGCTCTAAGGTCGGGCACACAAGCCCTACCTTAGAGCACACTACACACTGGTTTTAGAAGCATCCCTGACTTGTGTGTCCACGCTCTGAAACGCATACTAGTTTGAGAAGCATTCATGACTGTGCTCTCTGGGTGGTATTTCGAGGGAGTAATTAACAAAGACATACGATTGGCTGTGACAATGGCAGCTACATTGAACCGTGTTTTGTTGTATTATCAAGCGCATACCATTTCAAAGTCGTGAATGTTCACCTGGCTGCGACGGGGCAGGCTGCTCCATGCAAGAATGCGCAGTCAGAATCTCTATGCAATGCTCTGCCAATGAAGAGAGAGAGGCGGGCTTGGGCTACATGGAAGCGGCGCGGTAATTTCTGTCAGTCACGAGCCACTTACCTTGTTATGCTTCTGCTGGTCACGCGCCCGCGTGTCCAAGTCATGGTAGGGGCTCTCGCCGTCCATGTTGATGAAGTAGACGAGTCGTGACGGCAGAGTGGTCTCCTTTTGTACGGCATCCTGAGGGCCGCCGTCTGTGCTGCGTGTGCTGCTGTTGTAGTGTAACGTGTGTCCTTCTTCCGTCGGCGCGCTGGGCACTCCCTCGGCAGAGTCATTCCACGGAAGAGCTGTAGAGAGGGAAAACAGAGCCGCAGCATTAAACCTAAGTCTGTAACTCCTCTGATGCCACCCTGGGCCAAACTCTCGGTCTCTTTAAACATTTGCTAACGTGCAACCTTCACATAAGTCTTAGACATTTAAGGGCCCGTTAGAACAGTGTCTACATGAAATATAGGTCGGCCCTGAAGCCTGTCACATTCTGGAGGGTAAACAACAGTTTCACGATTCCAAGGCAGCAGCAAATAGTGTCACACATCTGTAGAAGTTCTAGCAAGAGCAGAAGGCAGCCTGCTCCCTTCCTGTGTGCAGAGTAAAAGTAAGAACAAATTACCAACATATGAACAAGGCTTCCAGGGGGGGAGTGCTTTACCCATGTGTGTAGAATTTAGTTTAATGACATGAGAATATTTGTTAGAGAATCACAGGAAGGGCCTCGTTTTGATAAAATGCCACATCCGGTAATTACCATAGTCTGTAGCATCGGTAATTATGGTGTGGTATTAGTAATGCGTTTCAATCAGGATCCATGTTATACACACCTTGGTGGGGCGGGGCTTATGGTTCCATCTGTTAAAGTGAAGGGCAAGGAACAGCATGATTGACGGTGTGTTTCACCTATGTAATTCAAGCTCAGTCTCACTCCACTCTCCTCTTGCTTCTCTAGAACCTGAACAGAAAGCTGCAAGAGTGACTAGAAGCCACGCAGGGCAAACGGCATAGTCTGGGTCCTTTTGGATAGGTATGAAGTTGCATTGATGGATTTCACCTACCCTAGGTTTTGTTTTAACTTTTGCCAGCTTCTTGGCAGCCATGAAGTTTAAAAAAAATTAAAGCTAAATTAAATGCTAGTGGAAAATCTGGCAACATTTATTTTTTGCCGAGAAAAACTCAGGGCAGGCAAAATTATTTTCATGTGAAATGTCTCAGATTCAAAACAAACTTTTTGTGAAAGAAAGATCTGCAGCAATACGATTTTTAAATGTGAAATTTCACTTGTAGTTCAAGGTATGTGAAGCTGTCAGGATTTTCAATTTTACAAAGATGTGATTATTTTAACTTTGCCAGCAGAATTTTAATTTAATAAACTCTGATTCCTTACCATTGAACGTTTCCATAATATATTTGAAAATAACTGGGCATGGTTATTATCATGTGTTTTCTCGTTACTGTATTATGGGCTTACTTATATTGGCAACTAGTGATATCAAAAATGAGGTTATCTATTGTACATCAACCAGGCAGTAACTCACACAGAATGTGTGCATGTCGGCGAGGAAACACTCAAGAAATTAGGAGTTACTTTTTAGGCCTCATCTACAGACAAGTGTAGCTGTCTGTTGTCGAAGATCTATTGTGAAGTATATTGTATATAATGTGGGTTTTATGTCAGCCTTTTGCTCATTATATGATCGCATTCTTGTCTATCTGACTGCCCTGCTCCTGGTTCGATGGCTTTCCTCCCAGTTCTTGTATCTGTCCCTCCAGAGGAGCATTTTGGTCTCTCCGTGTTTTGATTTGATCATGGCATATATCCTTCCACTGCTGATGTTAGGCGTTGAATGGCATTACATATGAGGAAATATTTTCTCTCTTCGTGACCCTAACTCCTCCTTCTCACTCGCTGTGTTTATTAAAAAAACAACCACTTTATCCATAATAATAGCACCATTTACTTAATATGCTAATGGAGGCTTGTTAGAAATGGGATTTCTGGTTGGCTAGGGCTTGCGCCTAAGTCAGGCAGAAACCACCACTCTAGTCAGGTCAAGGGGGTTACATGCTGAAAATAACCCCTGCTCACCCCCTTGGTAGCTTGGCACGAGCAGTCAGGCTTACCCCAGAGGCAATGTGTAAAGCGTTTGCGCAACACACACACACAGCAGCGACACGCTAGGCACACCACAAAAGAAACTCCACATAAGGTTATATAAATGAAATAGCCTTTGTATTCCTCATAAACACATTAGAACATAATTACAAATGTACACTGTGACACCTGGCACTGGGTTATACTTTACAGGGGATTATATACAGGACAGGGCCAATCGGGCCACTGTCATCACCATTAGAACAGGTAAGTAATAAAACCACCAGTATCTACTGGTACAGACACTTTGCATAAATCACATTAGGCATAAGCATTAGGCATGAGCACTGGGCATAAAAACATTATGCGCAATCACATTAGGGCCTTGCGCCCTACCAGAACATCAGGTGCTCACAGGCAAACTGGCCTTCCTCAGGGGCCTGTCTGGGACTTCCCCACCATGCTTTATGTCCAAATAGTCAGGGCTCTAAGCTCCCATGGCAGCAGGATACAGGCCCAACAGGCCGGTACCAAAAATAGGCTGGTACAATGCTGGATCCGGCCCCCATTGGTGTGTCTGGGGCCAGAGCCTAACCTGACAAAGGAGGGTGTGAGCACTGTATTATGGGCTCACTTATATTGACAACTAGTGATATCAAAAATGGGGTTATCTGCTGTACATCAACCAGGCAGTAACTCACACAAAATGTGTGCATGTCGGTAACTCACCCTGGTCTCTCTTGAAACCCAAAATGCCCCCAACGTTACAGCTGCCCACAACCTGGCGGTGCAGCTTTGTGAAAAACTCTAGGCACCAACAGTGCCTTGGGAGCCCCTCCTTCCCGGGGCTCCTCTCCCAGGATGACTCGGCACCAACAGTTCCTCTCTAGCCCCCCTCACCTGGACTTCTTTTGTGGGCCAAAAAGGAAAGCCCCTTTCGTTACAGCTACCCACGGTCTGGCGGTGTAGCTGTAAGTAAGGCTCTGCACCCACAGTGCTCCTGACAGGCCCCACTCACTGGGGTCTTTCTTCTCCTCCGGCAAGGCGCAGGACTTCAGCCGGGAGCCCGCGATGCTATGGTACTCTTTTCCTGGGGTCCGGTGAGCCCGCGGGGCTCCGCCTCTAAATGCAGGCACACGGGGGTTCCTTCTTCTTTCCGGGCGGCATTCGGGGCTCTCACCAGCACATGGGGCCCCTCCCACCTCCAGGGTTAACCATGCCTGACTTCCAGCGGCTACGTCCACCCTGCTTGGTCCGCCATACATGGCTCGGCCCCGCCCACAACCAGGCAGCTTGCCTGTCTTCCTGGACGCCGTTCGTGGTGCGGCGGCTCTCGGTGCAACAAAAATGCGGGGTGGGCTCCTGCTCCACTTCCTGGCAGCACGGGGGAATCCCCATGCAAGGATTCCTTGGAACACTTTGCGGCACAGCGCTGTCAAGCACCCAGACCCCTGGGGCACTCCTCTCGCCCCGGGGTGGTGTGTGCCCCTTTCTGGGGCTCCGGTCACTTTAGGGAGGTAAGCGCGGCCCACGCTTTGGGCTCAGGCAATAAAGATGTAGCGCTCACGAGGCGCTAAGTCCCAAGGTCCCTAGGGCAAAGCTAGGGACAGGCAGACCAGCACATAGGGACCCACAGGGGATAGCAGCTGGGTCCCACAGCGGTTCCTCCTTACGTCCAGCAGTCCTTCGGCTCCAAAAACAGGTACAAGTAAGCACACAGACATGGGGTCACAGCTCCAATATTTATATTCCCTGTGTCCTTTGTTCTGCCCTGGCACAGGGCTTGGGAATCCAGTCCCGACTGGTTCAGGGGGGCACTGAAGCATTCTCTATACAGTGCTCACACCCTCCTTTGTCAGGTTAGCTCTGGCCCCAGACACACTAATGGGGGCCGGATCCAGCATTGTACCAGCCAGGCACAGACCTATTCAGGGTCAGGGCTTACTCATCCCACTACTCTGAATGCAGATCAGGTCCATTCAGCCTAGCGCTGACTCACCCAGCCCCTCTGGAGCCACGGCACATCCCCAGTCCCTGTCACTCCAGAGCCAGACATGCAATACACATCAGGCAGGCACAAAGACTAGCGGAATTTGCATAGCCGCCCTACGCAAACCTCCGCGAAACGGTAACAAATCTCCACGAGCATGCAGAAATTCCGCGAACACGCGGAATTGCTTGTTCGCATGGGCGTCCGCAGAAATTTTTCCAGGGGGGGGCGAACCTGGCAAATGAAGGGGCGTGGCTAATGTTAATGGGGGCGGGGCTAAAATGGCAGACAATCCGGATCGGGTAATGTTCAGGCCAACCTGAGAAAAACAAGCATTGGCATAGCCAATAGGTCTCGCCTTTGGGACCTTATGACTGACTCACAGACTGAAGAACTTATATAGCGCACTTCTGCCAAGGCGTCTTGGCGCTGGGTAAGTATGATGCCGGCAGTATAAGTATTTAGTTCTGCAGCAGGTCCCAAACGCGAGACCAATTGGCTATGCCAATGCTTGTTGTTATATCTGGGCATGTTGAGAGGCTAGGGGACTGGGTCTCGATGTCAGGTTGGGAGCACAGCAATGACCTGCTCAATTTGAATGCGTAGATAATACAACCGGAGGGGTGAAATGAAAGGTTCACTACCAGGAATAACAGGAAAGTAGAAAGTTAGGCTGGTTAGAAAGGTAAGGAGGGGTAGAGGCAGGCATGGTGGTGAGGGGAAAAACAGATGCATGCTAGGAGAGCGCTGTGAGGGAGTGAGGCGAAATGGGAAGAGGCACTGAAGGTGGGTCGGGTAAAGACCGTAGTGAGGCAAACAGAAGGGTAGCGAGGGGTGAAGGGTAGACAAAGAAGTGAGGTGTAGAAGTAAAAGATTCAGGAGCAGAGACAGGTAAATCAAAGCTGTAGAGGGAAGAATAACGCAGTCGTAGAACCAGAGAGGGCCAGGTAGAGAGAGGGAGAGGTGTGTCAGAGACAGGTAGAGACAGCTGAGGAACAGGGAATAATAACGACTGAGGTAGACAGGCGAGGTAGAGGGGTGCGTTGATATAAAGGAAGTGCAGAGATGTGTCACAGATGTTACTGAAGAGGAAAAGAAGTAGAGATATTGAGAAAGAAGTAAGGCACAAAAATAAGTAAGGGGTGAACAGAGGTAGAACGAGTGGAAGGGGAGAGAACACGTAGCAGATGAATGGCAGGGTAAAATGAGCGATCAGGCAGTGAGTGTGAGGAGTGGGATACAGAGGCATATGTGGCAGTGAGCGCGAAGTGCGGGGTACAGAGGGATATGTTGTGGCAGTTAGCGCAAGGTGTGGGGTACAGAGGGATATGTCGTGGCAGTTAGCGCGAGGTGTGGGGTACAGAGGGATATAAGGCAGTGAGCGTGGGCAGGGCCGACTTTAGCGCTCGTGGGGCCCAGTGCGATAATGCTTTTTGGCACCCCCAATGACCACCTCCACTTCAGGTTCTTCATAACCATCCTTTAACAGCGCCCCTCAAGCCTCCGTAACCATTCAGTCTCAGGTGCATTTAATTCATTTTATAGCGCCGCTCCTATCAGTGTAAGGTGTCACAACACTTTACATCACACAGATTACATAGAGACAATCAATCATAGGTGTGTAAATCAGTGCATAGGAAATGTTACATAAGAGAGAGGACAAGAAGGTGTAGGAGTCACATGTCATCCATACAGGTAGGCAGGATAGTTTAAGAGTGCTTGGTCAGGAGAATCAGAAACCTAGAATTTAAAACCTAGCACCATGGATGGGGGGGTTCTCTTTATTAATAAGAATTGATTTCTACCCAAATTAACCCATTTTGCCACATTAGGATAATGAAAAACTGGGGGGAAATCATAACGCTCTAGCCCAGTTTGCATGCATCTTTGCTAACAGTTACTTGCTCACTGTTCCACATTAGGATTTTAACTCATAAAGAGTTATCAACAATATGGTCTCTCTGACAAAAGTGTGACCCACTGACCTATTTACATTACATTATACGCACTTTGTGAGCTGCACGTTCTTTGCAGCAAGCATAGTAACCCTCTGCGCTCCCTTAGGATGAGTAGAAACTTCCACTACACAAAACTTTGATCTCTCCCTCTCTCTAAGGAAGTGCATTAATCACTGCAGTCATTTAGACATTTTTATAGGTGGCTGAAAGTTTCTAGGAGTCCAGGAAAGAAGCAGGTGCTTTTAAAATCATCATATTAGGGCCCCCTACACGAAGTCAGCAGCCGGTGCGGTGGCACCGGTCGCACCGCCCTAGAGCCGGCCCTGAGCACGGGGAGTGGGATACAGGGGGATATGAGGCAGTGAGCGTGGGGAGTGGGGTGCAGGGGGATATGAGGTAGTGAAACATAGGGTCGGGACGTCCTGCCAGACATGATAGGGTGCATACTGGCAGATGGATATGTTATTGACACAAGTCTGTGTACGTTTTAGTGGGATCTGAAATCCGGGCTATGCTGCAACCTCAGTTTTTGACTTGGGAGAATAATGCATCGACACCCCCCCCCCCCCACCCCCCCCCACCCTGAACTTCATTCAGAAGACCCCTTGCTCTCAGGCTACAGAGTGTTCAGGGCTGGCTTTAGCGCTGGTGGCGCCCAGTGCGACAAAGTTTGTTGGCGCCCCCCACGGGCGCTCCCCACAGACTCCCACACTACTACCCTTTAACAGTACAGTACCCCCTCAAGTCTCCATAACCACTCTCTCTCAGATGTATTTAATAGTGCCACCTGTACCAGTTTAGGGTGTCAGAGCACTTTACATCGCAAACACTACTCAGATGCAATCAATCATAGGTGTGTAAATCAGTGTATAGGAAATGTTACATAATACAGAGGACTACAAGGTGTAGGAGTTGCATGTCATCCATACTGGTAGGCAGTTTAGTTTAAGAGTGCTTGGTCTGGAGAAGCACAGACTCAGAAAGTAAATCAGAACCCGATGGTTGGAGGTTACATTTCATAATGATGATTTTTTTTTTACCGAAAGGATCTCTCTGACAAAAGCACTGACCTATTTAAACTATATGCATTTTGTGATCTGCATGGTACACATTCTTTGCAGCACACACATCAACCCTCTGTGATACATAAAATGAGTTAAAACTTCCGCTTGACAAAACTCCTTTTCTCTCCAGGAAGAACATTAATCACCAAGTTATCTTGACATTTTTATTTTTGTATGACAATTTCGGAGGCCGGCAATGCAGCAGGTGCTTTTAAAACCATAAAATACTTCCAAATAGGCGCCCCCTCGAAGAGTCAGCACCCAGTGCGGTGGCACTGGTTGCACCGCCCTAAAGCCGGCCCTGAGAGTGTTAAAAGGAGGTCTTTGTGTCCAGACCTAACCACTCGTGCTTGTGGCGCGCAGCTCAAACCGGCCATTGTCATTCTGTTTGTGGCAATCAGCCGCAGACAGAATGACAATGGGCGGGAGGGGCAGCGAGGAGGAGTGCGAGGAGCCCCGTCAGGGACTTGAGGCCTCTGGCAGGGAACAGCTCTGCTCCCTGCAGGGCCCGTAATCCCGGACAAAAGGCATCCGTAAAAGCATAAGTGGCCACAGGGGGGGCAAGGAGGAGCAGTCCAGGGGGGGGCAAGCGCCCCTCCTTGCCCCCCCCTGCGGACGCCCATGCTTGTTCGCGATGCTTTTTTCCTGTTCGCGAATGCTGTTTGCGTGCTCGGGGAAAAATATCTTGCGAACACGCATTTTGAGAACGCGAACAAGCAAAAAATTACACAAAGTCGTGGATTGCAGAATTATGGGCAATTTCGCATTCTCCGCGGAACGCGAAATTACCCAAATTCTGCAAATTCCGTGAGCGGAGCGGAATTTACCGCCCAGGCCTAACAAAGACGAATAGCACACAGAAATACTAACTTCTAAAAGTGGCATTTCTAAAATAGGAAAAAAAATCTGCGCACACCATTATGCAGCATTTATTATTACTAATACTATTCCAAACATACCAAACTTGACCACGCTGCTCCTCTCATATTAGAAATTACCACTGAAACACTTATCAGGGAATCCCCAATGCACCTATGAGAGGGCAGCCTCACAGCAGTGAGAAACCAAAATGGCTGTTTGTCACTACCAGGACATGTCACACAATTAAGGTACATGCCCTACCTTTTACCTACAATGCACCCTGTCCATAGGGCTAGCTAAGGCCTACCTTAGGGGTGATTGACATGTAGCAAAAGGGGGGTCACAGACGTGGCACCCACTTTATGTGCCACGGCACAGCGGCAGTAAAGTGCGCGCGCGGGCACTGCAATGGCAGAGGCCTGAGACAGGTTTGAAAGGCTACTTTGGTGGGTTGCGCAATCAGCACTGCAAGCCCACCAGTAGCATTTAATTTACTGGCCTCGGGTATCTGAGAAACCACTTTACAAGGGACTGACAGGTAAATTAAAATACGCCAAACAGGTGTAGACCATTCTTATCATGTTTACCTCAGAGAACACACGCACTTTACACTGGACAGCAGTGTTAAAGTGCCCAGAGTCCTAAAACCACCAACTCCAGGTCAGAAAAAAGACTAGGAGGAAGGCAAAAAGTTCAAGGATGACCCTACAAAAAGGGCCAAGTCCAACACAACCACATTCTAGCCAAAAGCCAGGGTAGACCAATCATAACCTTGATGGGCTTCCCTGCTTGGGGCGATAGAACACAGATGCAGGCCCGCAACTGCAGGGGCACACTCCAGTTCTACGCCAATCTGAACCCATGTGGTTCCCTCTGTCTAAGCTCCCAGGACCAACTACACTACCACACTGGTACTCCCTAGCTGTTGGTGGCCAGGACCAGGACCGAGGCCATCCAGATGTCTCTGGTCCTTGCCATCTCCCAGAGTGGGGGGCAGTAACCCCTGGCACATAGTAACCATTCTCCACTCTTCCTCTCATCAGTGTAGTTCCAAACTGCCATTGATCCTCCAAACTAGGGTCCGCACCCTCAGGCTGACCAGAGCTCACTGGCGAGGCTCTCCTTCCCCTACCTTTCCTTCCGGGGTCCTGTACTTTCCTCCTGGGAGAGGCACCCTCAGAACCAAAAACTGTCAGGACACTGGAATCAGGCCTCCCAAACAATTCTCCCAGCAGTTCAGGACCTTGACCCTGCAACTGGTCTCCCAACCTAGGGTGTAAACCCCTCAGGTTTACCAGGGTCAGAGGCGATGACTCCCTCCCTCTGCACCCCCTTCCAGAGTTCTACACCCTCCCACCTGGAGTGGTACCCCCAGAAGACAAAACGGTAGGGACACTTGTTATAGATGTCCTTCCCTCAAGGTCAGGCAGAACCTGAACCTGGCCTCCCAACCCAGGGACTAAACCCTGCGGTTGAACCGCGGTCAGAGGCGAGGATTCCCTCCTTCTGTACCCCCTTCCAGAGTTCTGCACCCTCCCACCTGGAGTGGTACCCCCAGAAGACAAACCGGTCAGGACACTGCTTACAGATGTCCTTCCCTCCAGGTCAGGCAGAACGTGAACCTGGCCTCCCAACCCAGGGACTAAACCCTGCGGCTGAGCACCCGCCTGGCACACCAGGACTTCCCGGGGAACACGCATGCCCCACCAAGGATAACACATACCTCATGTGTTGCATGACAGTCTGCCTGGAGGTGATCCCCCGACCCCTGTCCATCCGACAGTGTGCGAAGACCCCCCAAAACAGAAGTGGTGTCACCATGGTCACTCCTAGGAGGCTCAACCCTTATGGCTTGCCCCTGACCCACTGGTTCTTCACAGGGGACTCTCTCCTTCTCTCACCCCATCTGGACTTCTGCACCCTCCACTTAGGTGTGGCAACAGCAGACACCAGAACTGATGGAGGTCTGCTTACAGACACTCCAAGTTCTCCTGACACTAAGAGATCCCCCTCAACGGATGTCCTACAAGTACAGTGTAGGCTCCCCACCTGGTGTTCCCTTAAGGAACCCTCCAGGCCCTGAGACTGAGTTTTGGGCACCTTGGTTTGCATCCCATTCTCACTCAGTCTCTGCAGAGACAGAACGTGAGTCCCTACACCCCTCTTACTACACCGGGACCTATTTGGGCTACTGCAAACCTTTCTCACCACTCTGGGCTGGGAAATACCTGAGCCACTCCTCTTAGGGTCACTACCCAGTGCCTCCTCAGACCCTCTGGCACTCACTCAGAGGTCTGCCTCCCGTGCAAGCTCCCTGAGATCAGAGAACTCACACTCCAACAGGTGTTGGCGTAACCCCAGAAAACAATAACTGAACATTTGCTCTCAGACAATCAGATTGAACAGCCCTTCAAAATTGTTTGCTGTGCTACCCATCACCCATCCTTCTAGTGCATCACAACACATATCCACAAACTCCCCCCTAGACTGGTAAGACAGTTTCCTACCTCAATCTGTACCCCTCAGGTGTGACACCCTCTTCCTGGAAACTAGGTACCATTCTCTGGGCTCTGAGAGTGGACGCTCCCACACTGGACTCCATATTGCTGCCGCCACTGAACCCCACCCTCACTGGTGAATCTAGACCACTGAAACTACACTCAGGGGACAACCTTTCCTCAAGAGCTAGTTTCCCCCTCGCGAAGGCCCTCTCTGCCTCTGCCATCCTCTCCTGCACTAAGACCCTCTCAGTCACTAGCTTTTTCTCCTTCACACCCAGCTGCGCTAGCTCCAACCTGGGCCTTTCCATTACCAGCTGATGCTCCCTTTCTTCCCTCCTATCCACCCACTCCTCTGGGGACAGGGAAAGGGATGGGGCACTGCCCCCGGCACTGGACCCAGCAAGGGACTCCCTATCTATGGGGTCCTCACTACCTACTGGCGTCATTTTCTCCCTCCTGCTCAAACTCTCCAGGGCCACTGCCCTCTAGGGGTGCTGGTCGGGGACCCTGTCTCTCAGAGACCTCACTGATCTCGGGGTCCTCCCCCCAGACTCCTCCCTCACCCAGTTTTGGGATTTCAAACAGGCCAACACGGCCTCCGGCAGTTCCTTCTTTCTGGTGGACCTATGCATTTGACACCCAAGATCCTGACAGAACCTCTTTAAATCCTTCTCAGTATATTTACGCAACATCCTTACATTAGATGCACTTTCTGTCACAATAACTGCTGGATCACATAGGTGAGACATGACTAACACTTTTAGGGGGGTCACTAACATTTTTAGAAGAGCAGAAAAACACAATTCAAAAATGACACTTTCAGGAGAAAAAAGAATCAGGAGAACAATTCCCCAAACATGTGATTAGTCTAAAATTGTAGAGTTTGTAGAGTATGTAATTCAATCTGTGGTACTGCGCAAACGCAAGTCCTATCCTTACCACTGCCAACCAATGTTATAAATGGGATTTCTGGTTGGCTAGGGCTTGCCCCTAAGTCAGGCCTAAGTCAGGCAGAAACCGCCACTCTAGTCAGAGCAAAGGAGTTACACGCTGAAGATAAACCCTGCTCACTCCCTTGGTAGCTTGGCTCGAGCAGTCAGGCTTATCCCAGAGGCAATGTGTAAAGCGTTTGCGCAACACTCACTCACAGCAGCAACACGCTAGGCACACCACAAAAGAAACTCCACACAACATTATATAAATAAAATAGCCTTTGTATTCCTCATAAACACATTAGAACAAAAACACAAATGTACACTGTGCCACCTGGCACTGGGTTACACTTTACAGGGGATTATATACAGGACAGGACTAATCGGGCCACGGTCATCACCATTAGAACAGGTAAGTAATAAAACCACCAGTAACTACTGGTACAGACACTTTGCTTAAATCACATTAGGCATAAGCATTAGGCCTAAACACATAATGCACGATCACATTAGGGCCTTGTGCCCTACCAGCACATCAGGTGATCACAGGCCAACTGGCCTTCCTCTGGGGCCTGTCTGGGACTTCCCCGCCATACCCTGTGTCCAAATATGTCCAAATAGTCAGGGCTCTAAGCTGCCACGGCCCAACAGGCCGGTACCAAAAATAAGGGTGCGAGGGTGTAACTCACCCTGGTCTCTCTTGTGACCAAAAATACCCCCAATGTTGCATCTGACCGGGACCTGGCGGTGCAGCTGTGTGCAAAACTCTAGGCACCAACAGTGCCTTGGGAGCACCTCCTTCCCTGGGCTCCTCTTTAAGGATGACTCGGCACCAACAGTGCTTCTCAAGCCCCCCTCACCGGGACTTCTATTGTGGGCCAAAAATGAAGGTCCCTTTCGTTGCAGCTACCCGTGGTCTGGCGGCATAGCTGTAAGTGTGGGCCTGCACCCACAGTGCTTAGGACAGGCCCCGCTCACCGGGCCTTTCTTCTCCTCTGACAATGCGCAGGACTTCAGCTGGGAGCCCGCGAGACTCCGGTACTCATTTCCCAGGGTTCGGTGAGCCCACAGGGCTCCGCCTCTAAATGCAGGCACATGGGGGTCCCTCAGCATGGAGCGGAGTCTCCGTCGATCCCCTTCTTCTTTCCAGGTGGCATGCGGGGCTCCCACAAGCACACGGGGCCCCTCCCACCTCCAGGCTTAATCGTGCCTGGCTTCCGGCAGGTACGTGCACCCTGATTGGTCAGCCGTACGTGGTGCAGCCCCACCCACAACCAGGCAGCTAGCCTGGCTTCCTGGATGCCATTCGTGGTGCGGCAGCTCTCTGTGCAACAAAAATGCGGGGTGGGCTCCCGCTCCACCTCCAGGCAGCACCAGGGAATCCCCACTCTGGGATTCATCGGATCACTTTGCGGCACAGCGCTGTCGCGCACCTAGACCCCTGGGGCACTCCTCATGCCCAGGGGCAGTGTGGGCCCCCCTCTGGGGCTCCAGTCACTTTAGGGAGGTAAGGGCGGCCCACACAGCACAAGCGCTCCTACCGTCCTTGGCACTAGGCAGAGTTGGAGCCCCACTCTTTGGGCTCAGGTAATAAAGATGTAGCGCTCATGAGGCGCTAAGTCCCAAGTTTCCTAGGGCAAAGCTAGGCACAGGCAGGCCAGCACGTAGGGATCCCCAGGGGAAAGCAGCTGGGTCCCACGGCGGTTCCTCCTCACGCCCAGCAGTCCTTCGGCTCCAAAACAGGTACAAGTAAGCACACAGACATGGGGTCACAGCTCCAATAATTATATTCCTTGTGATCTTTGTTTTGCCCTGGCACAAGGCTTTTAAATCCAGTCCCGACTGGTTCAGGGGGGTACTGAAGCATTTTCTATACAGTGCACACACCCTCCGTTGTCAGGTTAGGCTATGGCCCCAGACACACCAATGGGGGAGCGGAGCTAGCATTGTACCAGCCAGGCACAGACCTATTCAGGGTAAGGGGCTACTCCTCCCACTACTCTGAGTGCATATCAGGTCCATTCAGCCAAGCGCTGACTCACCCAGCCCCTCTGGAACCATGGCCCCTCCGCAGTCTCTGTCACTCCAGAGCCAGACATGCCATACACATCAGACAGGCATAAGATCAGATCAGTTGACTGGGGGTGAGTGCTTGCAATGTTCAACACTCCGTCCATCATTTCCTTTGGTTTCTGCTTTGTTCGCCATAAGTTGGCAGGGTATGCTCAGACGTGAGTCCCTTGCTCACTTTGCCACTGGATTCAAGCAAGCCTGGCTAAAGACGGCTGAAATGCCAGAAACCGGTCCTAGGAAGCTTGTTTCCGGTCCAGGGAAGACATGGCTTGGCAGTTTGGGCTGGACTGTTCCCATGAGGCACAGGGTCAGACTGATTTGCATATGGCCATGTCTGAACTGGGGTGGCAGAGTGGGCTAAAGAACGGTGATGGATTAAACCCAGATCAGTTGACTGGGGGTGAGTGCTTGCAATGTTCAACACTCCGTCCAACATTTCCTTTGGTTTCTGCTTTTTTCGCCATAAGTTGGCAGGGTATGCTCAGACGTGAGTCCCTTGCTCACTTTGCCACTGGATTCAAGCAAGCCTGGCTGAAGACGGCTGAAATGCCAGAAACCGGTCCTAGGAAGCTTGTTTTGGGTCCAGGGAAGACATGGCTTGGCAGTTCGGGCTAGACTGTTCCCATGAGGCACAGGGTCAGACTGATTTGCATATGGCCATGTCTGAACTGGGGTGGCAGAGTGAGCTAAAGAACGGTGATGGATTAAACCCAGATCAGTTGACTGGGGGTGAGTGCCTGCAATGTTCAACACTCCGTCCATCATTTCCTTTGGTTTCTGCTTTGTTCGCCATAAGTTGGCAGGGTATGCTCAGACGTGAGTCCCTTGCTCACTTTGCCACTGTATTCGAGCAAGCCTGTCTGAAGACGGCTGAAATGCCAGAAACCGGTCCTAGGAAGCTTGTTTCCAGTCCAGGGAAGACATGGCTTGGCGGTTCGGGCTGGACTGTTCCCATGAGGCACAGGGTCAGACTGATTTGCATATGGCCATGTCTAAACTGGGGTGGCAGAGTGGGCTAAAGAACGGTGATGGATTAAACCCAGATCAGTTGACTGGGGGTGAGTGCTTGCAATGTTCAACACTCCGTCCATCATTTCCTTTGGTTTCTGCTTTACACATCAGACAGGCACAAAGACACATAGCACACAGAAATGCCAACTTCTAAAAGTGGCATTTCTGAAATAGTGATAAATAAATCTAAGCGACATTACGCAACATTTATTATTACTATTCCAAACATACCAAACTTGACCACGCTGCTCCTCACATATTAGAAATTACCACTGAACCACTTATCAGGGAATCCCCAATGCATTTCTATGAGAGGGCAGCCTCACAGCAGTGAGAAACCAAAATAGCTGTTTGTCACTTCCAGGACATGTCATGCAATTAAGGTACATGCCCTACCTTTTACCTACAATGCACCCTGCCTATAGGGCTAGCTAGGGCCTACCTTAGAGGTGACTGACATGTAGCAAAAGACGGGTCACAGACGTGGCACCCACTTTATGTGCCAAGTCACGGTGGCAGTAAAATGTGCGCGCAGGCCCTGCAATGGCAGAGGCCTGAGACAGGTTTGAAAGGCTACTTTGGTGGGTGGCGCAATCAGCGCTGCAAGCAGCATTTAATTTACTTGCCCTGGGTATCTGAGATACCACTTTACAAGGGACTGACAGGTAAATTAAATACGCCAAACATGTGTAGACCAATCTTACCATGTTTACCACAGAGAGCACACACACTTAAACATAGGACAGCGGTGCTAAAGTGTCTAGAGTCTTAATACCACCAACACCAGGTCAGAAAAAGGACTAGGAGAAAGGCAAAAAGTTCAGGGATGATCCTGCAAAAAGGGTCAAGTCAAACAAGGCTCGAGAGAAGGGACAACTGCCGGATGATCAGCAGGCGGCCACCAACGTGGTTATACACAGGCGGGTAGGCCTCCAGACCAGTATGGCTCATATCGGCCAATCTCCTTGCTCAATGTGGAGGCAAATGTGTTGGCAAAGGCCTTAGACAATAGATTGACATCTGTCATCACTGCTGTGGTCCACGTGGACTAGTCTTGCTTTATGCCTAACCCGAGCACTCGCCACAACTTGAGGAGATTATATGGGATGCTTCACCTGACGAGTGATCCCTCAACCCAGCATACGGCATTGACGGCTCTGGACGCATCGATGGCCTTTGACAGTATAGAGTGGCCTTATTTGTTTGTGATAGTCAACCGGCTAGGCTTCAGCCCTAACCTTTGTAGCTGGGTGAGACTGTTCTACCAGGACCCACAGGTCGGAGTAAGAGTCAATGGGGCGCTGTTGAGGCCCTTCCAGCTGCGAAGTGACACCAGACAGGGCTGCCCCCTGTCGCCACTGTTGTTTGCCATGGCACTGGAGCCATTGGCACACTGGATTAGGATAGACCTGATGATCTGGGGCATAGAGGCACCAGGGTGATGGGAGGAGCCAATTTCGCTTCTCATGGACGACATACTTTTATATCTTGCGAGACCGTACTACTCTAAGGCAAGGGAACTGTTTGGGAGCTGCTCTGGATATACCATTAATTGGTCTAAGTCGGTAATCTTCCGGCTATCTGGCCCCTCACCGAGACTGCCGGCGAGGTGTGTAGCTCTAGTTGCGATGGAGGGGTTTAAGTATTTAGGCATTAATGTCACCCATGACCACCAGATGTTCCTGAAGGGAAATCTCACACCCCACTTGGACCGACTCAGCGCGGATGCACTCCATTGGTGCACCCTGCCACTGTCCCTCATGGGCAGGGCCACCCTGTTTAAAATGATAGCCTTGCAGCATCTATCGTACATCCTGCAGAATACCCCATGTCCAGTCCCCCCAACAGTCTTTAAGCGCGTGGCACAAGATGTCCCGACGCTGTTGTGGCAGGGAGGTTCCCCCAGAATAGCACTCCACAAACTACAAAAAGGAGTGTACGATGGCGGCCTGGCGGTTCCCGATATTAAACTATATTATTGGGCCTCACAGCTTCTAGTCATAAATGATTGGGTCTATGCGGGCAGCAATGAGCCAGCCAATAGGGTGGACAGAGCCTCCATGCCGAGAGGCGACTATTAGCCGCTCCTGTACTCCAGAAAGGCATTCCCAGAGTGTCCTACGCATATTGCGGCGGTGGTGGCGTGCTGGTGTGAGGCAAATAGATTTCTGGGATGGCAGTGGAAACTAACCAGTCAGACACCTCTGTGGGTTGGGGACCCACTGAGAGAGGTAGCCTCATTAAAAGGCTTCAGAGGTTTTGCAGACGATAGGCATTGAAAACCTGGGAGATGTGCGGAGAAGCGCCCCCCCACTTTGAAGACTTACAACAGGAATATAGCTTGATCTCGAAGCAAAGATATCATTATCTGAGGCTGACGCATGCCTTACAGGGACAGGGACACATCCATCAGGGAACACCCATCCCCGACCACTCCCCTTTGGAAGATAGACTGTTAATTGATCCCATCCCTGAAAAGGCGACCTCCATGATATTCAGCACATTAATAAATAATATACCAGACCCCCTGACGGCCCTACGAGCTGCATGGGTCGATGACCTTGGGAATATCAGAGATGAGGAGTGGCTGGAGGCAATACAGAGCCCTAGAAAAATCGCAATCCGAACAAGATTCAGGCTGGATCAGCTCAAGATACTCAATTGCTCCTACTATCCCCGCACACTCCTACACAAATAGGGTAGGGCACAACCAGCACTTCGGGAGAAGATATAGGCACCATGGCGCAAATACAGAATGACTGTGGGGGGTGCCGGACCTATGCATTAGCTTGACTCAATAGGGAAAGTAAGTTGGGTCGCTAATATATTTTTCAATGTGGCTCCGGATGAGCTGTCCTGTGTTGATTCTGTTCCCTTTGGATCCCGGGAGGTGGTACAATTCAAACCCCTCCTAAGAGACATTAAATTAAAAAATGTAAAAAAAATTATGCCCCCCAGGGCCCGCCGCGTGCCCCTTTTGCGGCGGGCCCAGAAATCATGCAGCCCCTGGGCCCGCCGCACACTGGGCACGCAGCAGGCCCAACATTTGCTTTTTTTTAAAAAAGTACGCCCCCCAAGGCCCGCCGCGTGCCCTGTGTGCGGCGGGCCCACAGCAACAACAAGGCAGCAGCACAGGAGACCTACCAGGGTAGAGCCCAACGATGCTCAGAAGCAGAAGAGACCAGTCCCCTCAGCGCAGGAAATCCAGAATGCAAGGCAGGTGAGGGGTGTAAATAAACACTCCACCTCGCCTGCCTGCTGTGAGGACCCTGAGGACCCTCTTTCTATTGGCTCCATGGCGAGAGCCACGGGGCCAATAGAAGGGGTCGGAATTTGCGGGCAGTTTTGTAAAAATCGCAGCATTTTTACAAAACTGCCAATTTCGCGATTGTTTTGTAAATCACGATATCCTGGAGTGTCTGATTAATGTGATGAAACAACCTAATGATGAACATGCATATGTGATTTTTTAATTGTATGGTCTTATGAGCAAAGTTAATAAAAAGAGTTTAAAAAAACAAAACAATCACTCCTCTCCCCAGCATTCATTTGCCCCACATCCCATTTGTGCCACCTGTGGCTGTATTGAAATTTCTTAAAGCATAAGAAAATGTATTCAAAGATGGCTGCCATGGAAGTGTACACATCCTCAGTGGGCATCTAAGAATAAATAGCAAGCTGTGGGAAAGTCAATGGGTTTCACGGGTAAGGCCTATTACTTTGCCAGTGCTTGTTTTTTAAATAGAATTTTTATGTGGTAGTGGAGGCTCTATAGTAAAATAAATGCTACAATCCACGGTAAAATAGTTTGTGTGATGTACCCCTACCGTGCTCAGGGTCCATTACCCACCTAGTTTTGTTTCCCAGGACAGCCACATGCAATGCATACAATCTGAGACCTTCCTTGTACTACTAGGACAGTTTAAGAGTCTGCATGTGTGCCATGCATGTTAATTGGGCTTCTCTGCATAATGGGCACATTTTATAGGCCTTTCACTTTGAGAATCTCGGACACGTATCTCCGTGGCGCAGTTTCTCTCCTAGACAGGCCCTCACTCTGGAGCCTTGCGGAGGTTTTCTTCTGTATCCGGTTTCTTTCCCTTCCTATCGATGAGTAATGTCGATTTGTGAAAATCCACGGCGAGAGTAGTGTCTCCAGACAATCCACAACCATGATGCAAGTCTCTATCAATTTCTGAAAGCCCATTAATACTGGACCACAAACCCCCATCCACAAAAATCATGCATCAGAAAAATCCCTTACCTCACCGCCCCTATACGGGTATTTTTATTGATAGCACCAAATACACAAGATTCACATGGAAGAACCTCCAATCCCTTACTCTCCTTCCCACGCCCCTCCCCCCTGTGCCCCCGTCCTCCCACACACACATTCCCCACTCCAACCCTGCCACAGAGAACATTATTTTCCATCTTGGCAGCAGAGGTTTTGATGCAGGCAATTATGCACATGCGGTGGGAGCATTAAGGCATTTAAATGCATCAATGTCATTTAATGGAACTGTGGGCGCTGCACTAGAGGTTAAATGCACTCTGTGGGTAGTGTACAGGAGATAAAAGCACAGGGCAATGCATAGGGAGGATGCTAGAGACAGGCACACATAAAGATGGGGAAGAGGGATATATATGTCGATAGATAGCTAGGTAGGTAGACAGACAGATAGATAGATAGATCAGGTTGTGTGCTAATTATTACAATTTTTGAGTTTGGTCAGGGTGCTCAGGTCAGAGGTCTAAACAAAAGTATTTGTTTTTAGAACCAGACCACAAGATGCAGTAGAAATTGAACAATCTATCATGTACTCTACTAATAACATCCAATGTGAGATTTACACAGTGGTAAAAAATCAGTGAATCTGCATTTATATTTATACATGTCCCAATTAACATGTTTCTTTGGGCCACCTTTATTTTTAATCGTATAAAATAGCTATCCTCCAGGAATTATGCAGCATAATTCTTATACATGTGTGGAATGCGATAGTGCTTATGGTATAGTAGAAATTATAAGCATTCATTAAATAGTTCACCTATATAAACAGTATTGGTAATCTACATATAAATCATGGTATGGTCCTAGCTCACATTTGAACATGTTTTTTTTTATTCCTCTTACCTAGGTCTGTTATTGCACACCTATTTTCTGTTTTCAGCATATTATATTTTTCCTATTTATATCCGGTTTACTGTAGCTCATGTTTGTATGTTTTATGGTGCTGGTGTTATCAGTGCATGCGTGGCATTACAGATTACTTGTGGATCGTTTTGACTCACTGCATGATACAGCTCCTATGTATAATTTTAAGGTGCAGATGATGTCTATGCATGGTATGGTACCATTGTTATCGATGTATGTTAAGGCACACTTTCAACTATATCAGCCTCAACTTTTACTCGGTCTTGCAGGACCAGATAACTGTGAGAGACGCTTTGAAATTGCATATCTCTGGTTCTACTGATTGGATTTTTGTTGTTTTGATATCTAATAACTCAATAAATTTTACTAAATTATTTCTAAATTAGTGTGGGATTTTTCTTGTGGTGTGTTTTCACATTATTGCTGTTTGTGTGGTGCAGATATACTTTACACAGTGCCTTTAAGTTAAACCTGACAGCTTGTGTGCCAAGCTCCCAGAGGGTTAAGAACAGGTTCATTTTGTGATGTTTTGGGGCTCACCCTGACAGGGAACTTGGTGGCTGCTTGAGGAGTGATACCACCCCCTCAACCAAAAACCCAGTTTCCTACACCCTCATAACTTAAGTCACTTTTGACTTTGGCAGTGCTCTGCTTAAGTTTGTGTTGTGAATTCAGCACCTCTATAGATGCTTGTCTTTGTTTTGCAGTGTCTTAGAAAAAAAACATTCCCCATTATAAATACACACATTCATCACTAAGCATGTACAACCAAGTTCTTTTCTCGGAGGTATAGCCACACTTAATTTTCAGTGAATGCAAGGAAAAGCTCTGATGGATATTACATAAATGCTGTGTCACCTTTATTGTAACTGTCAGCCAAAAGTGGTTTAAGAAAATAAAGTATCTTTATCTAAACTGAACAAGACCAAAACAACAAAAATCCAACATACAAGTATTAAGAAAAATGACTTTCAGAAGGTTTTAGATAGTGAGTCCATTGAAAACTATGGATGCGTGATTTCTTACAAAGTACCTGTTGTTGCGACAAAATTCACCAAGCCAAACAGCCGCAGCGATAAGAAGTGTCAAAAACAAAGAGATGCATAGTTCCTGAGACCTTCGTGGATGCGATCCGACAGTTCTGCTTTACACAGGGGAGCGATGTGTCTGGTCCAGTCTGTAGGGGGAAGCGATGCGTCGATTCTGAGACAACTCCGATCTGCGGGTGATGCGTCGGGGAAAACTTGCCACACAGGAACGATGCGTGGAAATCCGGGATGTGTCAGCGAACGATGCAGAGGCGGCGAGTGGTGCTGTGTCCCGACCGTTTCAGCCACGATCCCTCGATGTGCTGATTCTTGAAGGGGCGACTGGCGCTGCATCGGTTTCAGCAGCGGCGCGGCAGGGAGATTCTTCTCGCACCACGGTGTGACGTCGGAAACACTGTCGCCAGAAGAGCAATGCGTTAATTTCCTTGTAAAACAGCACACTGGCAGAGGGGCAATCAAAACTCCTGCAGCTTCCTTGTTTCTTCTCTTTGGCAAAGGTGTGTCTTGTTTTCCCACAAGTGATCTAAAGTGCTGGGGTCTTGGCCCCAATATGTATACCAGTAAATCCTTTGTCCTCTGAAGGCAGAGGGTCCTGTACCTAGTCCAAACCAGTTCTGGGTGCATTCTGCCAGTGTACACCTTCTTCCTTTGTCAGCATGGGGCAGGGTCCTCAGACGCACCACAGGAGGTGGAGCCAGCATTGTGGAATGCTGGCACAGCCTTATTCAGGCCCAGTTGCTATTCTTCCCACCACTCTACATGCAGATAGGTCTATTCAGCCTTGTGCTGACTCACCCTGTCTCCTGGAGCCACCCCAGCCCCTGTCACTCACAAACCAGACACGCAATACACAACCTAGCAGAGGCAGGCTGGATGGTTAGGTAAGAAAATACCTACTTTCTAAAAGTGGTATTTTCAAACACAGAATGTTAAAACCAACTTCACTAAAATATGTATTTTATCATTCTGAGTTCAAGCATACTAAACTCAAATTTCTACCATGCTCCCTGGGTCAGTTAGGATTATAAGATGTTATAATCAAACCGCCCATTCTGGCCAATAGGGACAGGTAGCCTTGCAATAGTGAAAAAGGAAATAGGCTGTAATTCACTATCAGGTCATGCCACACACATCAGGGCATGCCCTACCTTTCACATACAATGCACCCTGCCCTAGGGCCTACCTTAGGGGTGGCTAACATGTAGAAAAGGGAAGGTTTAGGGACAGGTAAGTGGGTGCACTTACCAAGTTGACATGTCAGTACTAGACTGCACACAGGTTCTGCAATGGCAGGCCTGAGACACATTTTGCAAGCTGCTTCTGTGGGTGGCACAATCAGTGCTGCAAGCCCCCTAACAGCATTTGATATACAGGCCCTGGGCACACATGGTGCACTGTACTAGGGTCTGACAGGTAAATCAAATAAGCCAATCATGGAGTCACTAATCCATTACATCAATTTAACATAGGGAGCACTTGCACTGTGGCACTGAATAGCAGTGGCACAGTGCCCAAAGTGTCTAACCAGCAAAAACATATAAAAAACAGAGGAGACAACAGCAAAAAATGGAAGGGAGACTCACGCCAATGGTACCAGGTCTAACAAGGTGTAAGTGAGGCTGGGCCCAGCTCCTCCCTCCTATCCTTTCAGTGTTGGCCCATCTAGTCACACCTAAGCTCCCATCATGTGTGGCTGTCTAGGTGGAATACACAAAGCCCAACTGCCAACTGCACCCAGTCATGTGACTAGTGACAGGCTGCAGGAACCAAATGGCTAAAGCAAGAATATGCCAACTTTCTAAAAGTGGCATTTTAGAATTGCAATTTTAAATCCGACCTCACAATAAGTTAGAATTTTAAATTATGATTCCAGAGACTCTAAACATGAAATGGTTACCTGGTCCCATTTGGAAATTGCAATTATAAATTGTAAAAAGGTAACTCCAATGTTATCCTAAAGGAAAGGTAGGCATTGCAGTAGCAAAAAGTCAAGTGTAAGGTTTTTTTTACTACCAGAACATGTAAAACTTAAAAATGTATGTCCTCATTTTTAAATATATTGTATCCTGACCTCTAGACTATCTAGGGCCTCCCCTAGGGGTGACTTATGAGTAATAAAAAGGATGGTTTGGACCTGGCAAATGGTTTATTTTGCAAAATGGCAGTTTAAAACTGTACACAAAGACCCTTCAATGGCAGGCCTGAGACAGATTTAAAGAGCCACTTAAGTGAGTGACACAATCCGTGCTGCAGGCCCACTAGTAGCATTTCATTTACAGGCCCTGGGCACATGTAGTGCCTCTTTTCTAGGGACTTACAAATAAACTAAATGTGCCAATTGGGTATAAGCCAATGTTACCATGTTCAGAAGAGAGAGCACAAGCACTTTAGCACTGGTCAGCAGTGGTAAAGTGCACAGTGTCCTAAGGCCAACAAAAACCAATTCAGCAGAAATAGGAGGAATGGAGGCAAAAGGTCTGGGGATGACCCTGCAGAAAGGGCCATGTCCAATAGGAGCGAAGCATGGTTCCTTTCATGCAAATGAATGCACCTGAATGTTCGAGAAGGATCTCACTGCCCCTGCAGGATCCCACCTTACAACCCAATAAAGGAAGGTTGATCCCTTCACTGACTATCCATCAGTGCACATAATTAGGGGTGGGCAGTGTACACAGAGTTGTGCTCCATGGAATACCGCATAGTAGGTAAAAAACTCTGTGAAATTCTGTGGAGTTCTGCTCCACTCACCCGTACTGGTTACGATAAAGCGTTCCTTACAAATCCACTTTTCAATCACAGTAGCGCGCTGGGGATGTATGTGAGCATCGGTTGCAAGAGAGATGAGAGCTCTTCGGTGGCAGGGGAGGTACTTGTGTGACTGGAGGTGAAGGGAAAGAATTGAGACGGTCCAGGAGTGAAGGGAAGGAGAAAGATAGAATATGTGAGGAACGATGAGCAGCAGCGGGAAAGGTGCGAGAAACCTAGAGGGGTGTAAGGGGTTGGGAAAAGTTTGGGACTGCAAGGGGAGTAGCCCACGTACTGAAAAGGCTCCAGCACCAGTTCTCAGTACGAACAAAAAAATGCCTAGGTCCCAGGAGACACCATGTGGCAGAATATGGAAGGGCGGAGTGTGCAAGCGTGCGAGCAGGAGGGGCGAGAGGAGAGAATACCTCCCCTGTTCATCCCTTGCCAGCAACCTGCCTCAGTACCCGGGCCCAGACTCCTGTGAGAACAGAACGGAAGGGGATGATACTGGACCAAGACCCAGCCTGCCTAGCACGAGCAAGCAGGGACAGCGACAATGAATGCAGCACTCAGGACACTGAAAGGCATGACAGCAACTTTCCACTCAGGTCCAAGTGCAATGTTTATTCCAGTCAGTTGAGACCTGCATCCATACCATCAACAGGCACAGGCTGCTGCATTTACCCCCAAGTGACACCGTCAGAGGAAGAGAGGAAAGGGATAGTGAATTGTGACATTGGAAGGGAGATGGCAGAGTGCCTGCATCCCTACAGCCCTCTGCACTCTCCAGTGACTGTCACGCTGAAATCCGCATCCCCAGCTCTACCCCTGCTGGTTAGCTTTGGGCAGCAGTCAGCGGCTTGTGCAGCCCCTTCGCTTGCCCCCTCAAATGACAGACATTATTTACATATTGTAACAGCAGTGCTAAGAGATCTGGCGTGGCATATAAAGTGCCTCTTACAAGCAACAACACAGTGCATTCTATTGCATTCTAAAGATTTAAGAACACCGAAATAATTAACCTCTACATACTGCAGTCAATTTAATTAAAAGCACTCACTTTGCCATCCAAGTTCACAGCATATGCCCGAGCTGAACCTGCAGCCGTAGTCCGAACAACACCTGAAGAGGACGGGGTGGGAAGCAGTGTGGGGAGAGGGTGTAGCATAACGGCTTTTGCGGCCGCCAAGTTTTGGTTTTACCCACTCTGCTTCCTGGGATATGCAGTTTAATTCATTGCCCCATATGTTTTAAAGGGTAGTAAGTTTCATTTTTCAGCTGGGGCTTGGGTTTCTCAGTTGTTTAAAATGGGTTATCCTGATCACTGCAGCCATATCAGTGGGGTGAGTTTTTTTTACCAAACTTCGCACTCCAAGCTGAGCACAGAGTTACAAAACTCCGCCGGTGGAGCAGAGTTCATTGCACACCCTTACACATGATATCTACGGCCTGGGATGTCCACCTACAAACTAGAAGCATTCCTAAAGCCAAGTGGTAAACAGATATGTTGATATTAAGGTCATGGTGTTACAGGGCTCCACACTGCAGCCCGTGACCTAGCAAATATAGACCTGCACTTAGCAGGGAATAAACATGTAATAAATGGCAGCAAACCACCTGCTGTAAGTGACAGCAAGAGTGGTCAAGATCCGAAGGCTAGCTATGTTATTTTAAAAGATTAATGAGAATGTGAACACCAACTAAGTGTCCTGGCGCTATTACCTGCTTCATATGGGTTCTTATTTATACAGATGTGTTTTTAGTAAATTCCCAAAAGCCAGATGATTATTGCTGAGAGAGATCATGCCATATCAAAGACGGCGGATAAGAGAAAGGGCATCTTCCTTGTCGTACCCTTTTAATCAAGGGGAGTGCCCATTCTGAAGTGGGGTATGAATGTGCACCATGTCTTTAACAAATTTAGAACAAAGACCACAAATGGCTTTGTGGCAGATTGTTGGAACTTCCAACTTAATTCTGTCCTTTCAATTGGGAGCCAGTGTAATCGGTTAAGATGACCCTTGATGTCCTCGTGCGAAGGTTCAGCACAACTCTTGCAGTCATTTGTTGCACACTGGGCAGTTTACATATTGCATACTTTGCAAGAGCTAGCTACAAAGAGCTGTATTAGTACGCTTGCGATGACATGGAGGCCTGTATGACTGAAAATCTATGCTCAGGCAGTAGTAAGGCAGTGACTTTTCTAATTTGGCTCAAAGGAAGAGAACAAGAGGTTGTCAGTTTTATCATCTTCTAAAGAATTCTGTTTGTTATCAAATATAAATCAGTGGTTATGGATAGAATTTACAGGTGGTGGGCCCTTCCCTAAAGATACTGGCCACCACTGGGTAGCCCTGACTGAGGTACAGTCTCCTACAATCAAGACCATCATCCTCTCAGAATTTAGCTTTAAACAGTCCTCATTCATCTAAGCGGCAACTGAGATAAACTCGGATTATAATAGCTGTGCATCACCCTCAAATCTGATAATCATCGGGGTATCATGTAAATACTTCATTATATATAGATTATAAAATCTGACAAGATGGACCAAGGGAGCAATGTATACGTTAAATAAATCGAGGCTCAGGGAAGATCCATGTGGAACCCCACACTCTAGTTCAACCTCGTTTAACATACAAGGAGGTAAAGAGACTGCCTGACTATGGTTAGATAGAAAATACTTCAGCCATTTTAATGATTGGCCTTTTATGCCACATTTATGTAATCCTGTGATGACAGTGGAATGGCACACAGTGTCAAAAGATGAGGGGAGATCTAGTGGGATTCATTCTGCAATTCCCCATTTATCCTGGAGCATCCAAAGCTCATTCATCACAGCTGGAAGAGCTACATCTGTTCCACGGTGAGCTTCAAAGCCTGCCTGATGGTCATCAAGTGACAGGTACAGTAGGGTGGAAAAAAAGAGTGCACATGGGCGCCCCTTTGAATTAGTGTAGAAGCTTGTCAAACTGGGGGAATTCGGAAGCTGAGATACTAAAGAACGACCCAGATCAGCCCTCCCTGGATGTTTACACCCTGCGGCAGAAGATGGAATCTAAAACATTCTCCACCCCCCAGGCCCACCCGGCCCCGATTCTCAAACCATTTTGGGCACCCAAAATAAACTTAGGTGTACAAAATGACCCTTTGTAAACATACCTTTCCAATCCTTATGCAAGGAATCGGGACTGGCACAAATAGATATGCAAAGTGCATTTGAAAATCTTAGAATTCCAACAGTACAGCGGACTTCTGCATTGACATTTAGGGCCTCATGTAGGTAGCCAAATACCGGTCGGTAACGGCCGATTTTCGGTAATTATACCGTTACCGACCGGTATTTTGGCTTTTGAGATGTAGGGGGAGAATTTCTGTATTCGGAATTTACCGAATCGGTAAAATTACCGATTCGGTAAAATTACCGAATCGGTAATTTTACCGATTCGGTAAATTCCGAATACAGAAATGAGATGTAGGGGGACTGTGTGGTGTGTGTGGGGATTCGTTATTTACCACCAACTAATAGTTGGTGGTAAATGACGAATATGTGTGTAAATGCAATATTTTGCCCGTAGATGTGTGCAATGTGGCAGACACACATGCCCTCAGGGCATGTATGTGTGCCACATGTGCACACATGGCCGAATCAGGGGTGCAACAGGGTGTCAATGTGACACCCTGCCACCCTTGCATGTGCTCCCCCATTACCGAATCGGTATTTACCAATTCGGTAATGAGGCATACCTTCCCATCAATGGGAAGGTATGCCTCATTACCGAATCGGTAAATACCGATTCGGTAATTACCGAATGTTTCCGATTCGGTAATATTTACCGACCAATTACCTACATAGCATTTACCACTTCATAAATACCGAATCGGTATGATTCGGTATTTATGAAGTGGTAAATGCCAGCCCACCTACATAAGGCCCATAGAGTGTTAGGGAGGGGTGTGTGAACGTTTTTGTGTGGGCCCAAGCGCAAACGTAGGTACATACTGACAAACGTGTACGTTTGTGTCTATTATGTTATGTTATGTTAAAGGCATCTGATATGGCGCTGAACGAATCACACCATAAGGTGTATCTCGGCCCTAGCAACCATAGGCGACAAATGCATAATGCCCATTAAAATAACCATGTTTTCAGAAGTTTATTGAAGGTAGAATGATCTTGAATCATACAAATTTGCAAACAAAGCTAGTTCCAGTGGAACGGGGCAAGGTGAGAGAAAGATCTGCCACCAAATTTAGCAGAGTGAATGCGATGAGTTTTTAAAAGAACTTGGTTCGCTGATCTGAGCAAACCCATTGGCTGGTATAAGCTGAGTTTGATATACAGGTATGAGGGAAGCCGGGTAGTTAATGTTTTGTGTGTTAGATAGCACAGTTTGAAAATAGCCTCTTTTCTAATGGGGAGCCAACCATTTGTCCTCAAAATGGGAAGTGGGACAGGGTGGGCTGCAGATTTATCGAGCTGCAGTATTTTGCACCACCTGGAGTTTGATCAGCAGTGACTCGTTTGCTGCTACTAGCAGAGCATTCCTATAGTCAAGGCAAGTGGTGATCAGTGCCTAGACTCGGGTTTTTTTATGACACAGGGAGACATGGGAAGGTTTTATTGAGCAGTCGCAGAGTGGAAAAGCAGGTGCCACATATGGTGCTGATTTGGTTCTTCATAGAAACTGCCTGGCCTAGCTAGACACTAAGATTTTGTCCTACCACTTTGGGGTAACTGGCATTGCCTAATTTGCCAGGCCACCAATCTGCTGACCAATACTCCTGAGCCTTGCCAAAAAGCATTATAGCTGTTTTTTTGCCATTTAGTTGGAGACAGTTGTTAGTCATTCTATCGGTATTTTTCCTCATGCAGTCTGCAAACGTGCATACCCAAGAGAGATGATTAGTTGGGCATCATCTACATAAGGCATGATGTCAAAGCAACAGGGCCTGACTGCATGAGCAAGCGGGGCCATGTAGACATTAAATAATGTTGGGCTCAGGAAAGAACCCAATGCAACTCCTTTGTTAACCTGTAAAGAGCAAGAACATAAGGAGTCTAACCAGTGGCGTCACTAGGGTTGGTGTCACCCGGTGCGGGTAACTCATGGCATCACCCCCTCACGACTTACCGCATGGACCTCCTCCGCTCTGAGTCCGCCAGTGGACACAGTTGGCAAATAACGGGACCATACAGAATCCTTAGTAACGTTTGTAAATGTAGGTCGTATATTTACAAAATGTGCCTGTTAACAACAGTGTGATAACGACTCATTAATCAGGTTGTACAGTGGGCTACCTGCTAGTCAACAGTTTATTGGAATTTATAATATCGTAGGTATGGTACTTTGTACTGGTGTGGTGTTCCCACTATCCAGCAACATGATATATCAGTGGTCGAAGTGGGGGGAAAAAAGTAGGGGAACTGTGGGCGGAGAATCAGAGGGCGGGAATAACCCAAGGATTGGATCAGTGGGCGGAGCCAGAGGTGTGGCCAGAATGCGCAACATTTTTTGTATTTGTTTGGTTTCACTGCCCAGTTTTATCAACCAATGGATACACATGATTATTTAAGGTTATAATGAGTTATTGACAGTAAAATGTATTCACAAAGTGGGATATACTTCTAATCACAGAATGTCCCCAAATACGATAAAAAGCACAAGCCATTTGTCTCCGAGCCATGGAGTTTCTGTCATCAGCACTTCTCCCTTTTCCACAACAGCAGTTCAAACATGAATGGCTAAAAATCTTAGTTTGCAAATGTTTTCTAAATAATAATGGCTCTGCCATATTTGCCTCATAATGCAAGATCTGCAGCATGATCTGACCATTTAAACTAATAAATTGTTTGTAGCTCAAACGTATCAAAAGTTAATAAAAAATGTGACTTGTGTTGCTGCGGAGTAGATGGCAGTTAATAGCTCACTGTTCTATGTTAGGATTTTAACTTATAAACTGCAAGTAACAAAGGATCTCTCTGACAAAAGCAGCAGCCCACTGGCCTATTTACATTATGTGCACTTTGTGATCTGCATGGTACATTTTCTTTGCAGCAGGTACATTAACCCTCTGAGCTACCTTTCCATGAGTCAAATCTTCCATTAGACAAAATTCTGATCTGTCTCTAGGAAGAACATTAATCACCAGAGTCATCATGACATTTTTATTGTTACCGAAAATTGCTGGAGGCAGGAAAGAGGCAGCAAGCGCTTTTAAAACCATAATAGACTTGCAAAAATGATGCCTCCACCTAAAGTCAGCACCTGGTGTGGTCACACCGGTTGCACCGCCCTAGAGCTGGCCCTTCTCAAGGGTCCTGTGACCTCAGTGACAGGATCACTGTTGTTTCAGGGTGTGCTGCTTCATAGGCCTGCCCGCAAGACTGGAGGTGAACTTCAGTATGGACTGTGGTGGACAAGCCTTGAAGGTTAACCTACACTTGTCTTGCTAGGGTCCACCTGCTGGTGCTAAGACACCAGGGCTTCTAAGGTCTTGCGAAGCCTTCTTAGGTCTAGCATGGGATTGTGCTCTCTCAGGAGAGTGGTCTGGTGGACTGGTTATTAAGGCTGAACCTGGTTCCCCTGTTCCAAATTCAGCAGCTCTGGCCATAGTGCCACATCCTCTCCCCCACTGAACACCATACTGCCCCACTGACAAAAACACAGACTGCCTTCAACTACAACCCAATTGTTGCCAGCTATAAACACCTGGATAAGGCTCAATTTAAATTACGCACTGGGCAAGAGCAATATGTGGCCTACAAGTAAAAAGTGACAGCATCCTGGAAAAAGAAAACAATCATAGGGAATGCAAAATTTTGCAAACCATGTGAAATGTAAGCAGGAACAACATGCTTAACTTAACGCTTTTACACTCACTGTTCAGAAATCAGTGAGTGCTTTTGCCTGAAAAGTTAAGGACATGACAACAGGGCCCTGAATGGACCCATTTCAATGACCATTGCTTATATCCTTACAAAACTTAAGCAGTATGGTAAAAAAAGACAACATCCCTAGATGCAGAGCAGCAGTACAAATTTTGTTTTTCAATCCTCACATTGCAGTACCTCCAGGCATGGTGCACTAGTTCCAAGCCCTGGTAAAAAAAACACAAGAAAACAAAAATAGCGCTTCACTGGCAAACTCTGTAAAAGTGGCGCTAATGTGTTTGGGTGTGAATAAAATCAATCTGGCCAGTTTGCTACCGCTCTGTCTTACTTTATTTAGTTATTTATTTTGCATATTTTTAAACTTTTATTCCCGATGCTGCACTTTGGAATTAAATGTCAGAAAAATACGACATTGATTTTCCAGCAAAAGGGATTTTCTTTTTTGGATCCATTTCACAGGGGAGCAAATAAAAGAAAGGAGAGGAAAGAGAGTGAGAACCCCGTCTTGCAGCCACTGTTTTCAGTAAGAGAAGAACTGCCGGGCTAGCAGGCGAGAGGCCTCAGCTTGTACACAGAGCTGATGTGCCTGAAAGTCGTCTTCGCAGGCGTCCCGACAGCTCAAAAGATGGGCCCACAACTCGGTGATCAGAGGCAGGCAACCTCGCTCCGCACTGCCTTCGCCCTCCCCCTGCGCCCTGCTGGGTGTCACCCCATGTGAGGGTGTCACCCAGTGCGGACCGCACCCACCGCACCCCCATAGTGACGCCGCTGAGTCTAACAATGGTTTGGGTACGATTGCTAAGGAAGTCCCTGAGCCAATGTAGTGCTCTGCCACTTGTACCCGCATCATGCAGCCTCCAGATTAGAATAGAAAGCGAGACTGTGTTGAACGCTGCCAGCAGATCTAGCAGAACCAACATTGCCGGAATACTTGCATCCAATGAGAGTCTAATGGTGTCTGTGACTGCCACTAGTGTGGTTTCCATTCTGTGCATTACTCTAAAGCCTGATTGTGAGGAGTCTAAGATGTTATGCAACTCCAGATATGCAGCTAGTTGTTTGTTTATGTGGGACTCAATACCCTTACCTAGCAGAGGAAGTAGAGAGATGGGACAAAAATTGGAAAGAATGTCAGGGTTGGCATTAGATTTTTGTAAAATGAGAGTTATTTGCACTGACTTCCCTCATCAGGAAGAGAGGCCGGATCTACAGAGAGATTGAAAAGATCAGTGACTGCGGGCGCAAGACAGAGGCCTAAAGAGGAGGTTACTTTAGGAGAATAAACGTCACTGGGAAGCCAGATTTGACACCAGCAAGCATCGATTGAACCTGCTCCAATGAGCACGGCGCAACATTTTCTAACATGGCGGTGCTGCTGAGAGAAGCCACATTGAAGTCTATAGCCATATCTAGTTGGCTATGAGCAACAGGGAAGTTAGCATAGGTGGCCGCAATCTTATCTTCAAAGAAGTCTGAGAAAGAGTTACACACTTACCTCCTGCAGTTAGTTTCACACCCTGGGAAGACAAACGTGTAATTCGGTCTAAGGTAGGCAGAAGTGTGATTTCAAGGTGACAATGGGGAGTGAAAACCTCAGATTTGTAGTGGGTGCAGGGTAAGGGGTGTTGCACCGATGAGAAATATATTAATGAAAATACCTACATAGCAGTTAAATATGCAACTGCATATCTGAGTGAGATCTTGTATTCATTGTGCGACTCAAGGAAAGCAACAAATAAGTGACATTATTTTGATTACTCCTGGAATCCATGCAATTCTCATAAAGTCAGAAATCTAATACACAGTGACGAAGTTCAAACAATGCAATAAAGCAATTAGTGATAAAACAAGATGAATGAAAATGATTTGAAAAGACTTGTCCATTCAACATCACAAGGAGAATCTGGGAGGCTCAGGGCTCACGGCCATGTCTACCCTAGGCCAGGTATCAAATCTCCCTCAAGGGTGACAGCCATGATGACAAGTGAGCTATCTCTCATCTTCCTTAGTCCAACTCCATGCATAATTACAGCTACAAATTGACGCCAGCAAGTTACGAGGAGTATCACACACATCGCCAAAACACTTCTCCCACTTGCAGTCACCACACCATCCAACCAATCACAAGTAAACCCCTTAAACCTAGGCGTTATGTATCTTGCTCCTCTTCACTCCACTGCACAGGCAGGTGCCGCGACATATAACACAGTAAGAGCACAACTGTGCTCACTATGAACTACATTGACACCCTTCTCACAGAGGCCAGACGTCAGACTCGCACTATGCCTAACATGCACTACGCTCGGAGTAGCGAGCTACCCTTCTGCAAAGTGCACTCGTGTTTTGTCAAGGGTACAAAGCGCTGTGTAAATGAAATAATGACAATCAATGAAGAAACAAAAGGGCGACATGAGAATTCTCAAACCAAGGCAACTTGATTGAGGGTGGATGGACTTAGGTACATAATTTGATATATACTATATACAAAAATCGGGCTGTTCAAGTGAACTTGAAAAGTTCTGCCGAAAATGTACGGATGCAATTTAGAATACAACTGCTGGAGGCAATGTGAAGGCACTGAACAAAAGGAGAAGGGAGGGAGAGCGAAAAATATGTACAGATGTTATGAAGTGCAGGAGAAGGTGTACAATGAAGAAAAGAGGAAAGCGAAGTGTCTAGTGGCAGAAAGAATAAGTTCCAAATAATAAATCAAAGAAATGCTGGAAAGATGGGAGCACTTGCAATAGGACACGTGCACTGACTTTTCATAACTTCAGAATAACAGTATGTTTATGTTTTCTATTTGAATTGTGTATTGTTAGACTTCATACAAAAAGATCAATTACATGAAGATAATTAAACTATATATAAATTGAGGTGCAAAACTGAAAATATCATGTGCTTTGGATGAGCCACCCACGCATCAAGAAACATATTGTATGTAGTTTTAAAGTACAGAGTATATCTATATGTGGTATGGCAAAGCTGTTGTCTATGCACTGTCTACCATACATTTAATCTGTGCTTTGCGTGTGGTATCCTGTGACATACACACATTAGGGAGTATTATTTCTGAGTCAAATGGGACAGCTGCTGTATATTCAAGGCATGAATACTTCTTATGATATTATTATTATTATTATTATTAGCGGATTTGTACAGCGCATAGCTGCCACAGCGACGGGGCGTCCCAGCGCTACACAAAACACCAGTAATTAGTGGCAACACAGGACAAGGAGAGAAAGTTGCGCCGGGAAGAGCCAGGTCTTTATGGCTTTCCGCTAAAACTTTAAAAGAACGGCCACCAGCTCTGGCTATTAGGACTCTGGGGTTACATGCCAACCCTTGGTCAGCTGACCGCAAGAGACGGCTAGGAACATACGGTGTTAGCAAGTCTGCTAGGACCGGAGTAGCTTGTTGAGTCAAGATTTTGTGAGCAACACATAGTGTCTTGAACTGGATTCTTTTTTCTACTGGTAGCCAGTGTAGCTTAGGTAAAAACTTAGACACTGAACATGATTTTGGAAGCGCCAGCAGAGTACGGGCTGCTGCGTTTTGTATTCTCTGACGGCGCTGAAGACAGGATATGTTAGCACCCAGATATAGGGAGTTGCCATAATCCACTCTGGATAAAATCGTAGCCTGTAGAATAGTCTGCAGGATTTTGGGCTCAAAGAAGCCAAGCAGAGGTTTTAGCCCTCTCAGGAGCCCAAAGCAGGTCCCTGCGACTAATTTAGATTGAGCGTCAAAAGAAAGATCTCTATCGATCCAAAAGCCCAGGTTCTTGACTGCCTCCTTGGGCAGGGGTGCTGGTTTTAATTGGTCTGGCCACCATTGCTCTGACCACATATTGCTGTCTCTCCCGAACAGCAGAATTTCCGACTTACTGGCATTTAGCTGTAGGCAGTTTGTTGTCATCCAATTAGCGATTGCCAACATATCCTCCTTAAATTTGATAAGATTATTTTTACAATTCTTGGAAAAGGTGATGACTAATTGGGTGTCGCCAGCGTAGGACACCAAAGAGAGCCCTCTACTTTTTGCCACCACTGCCAAGGGTTGTACATAGATGTTAAAGAGCACAGGGCTCAGTATTGATCCTTGCGCAACCCCATGTCTGATCGCCCACTCCTGGGAGTGGGAAGGTGGCACTGTGACCTAGAAAATTCTACCCTCCAGGAAAAAGCAAAACAAGGCCAAGGCCAAACCCCCAATCCCTATTGCCTGTAACCTGCACAGTAATATTTCATGAGAGACAGTGTCAAAAGCGGCACTTAAATCCAAAAGAATTAAGGCCGCGGAATTTCCATCATCTAAGCTACTACGAATTTCCTCAATCACTGCTAACAGAGCCAACTAGGTACTGTGACGGGCTCTGAAGCCATTTTGCGAAGTGTCCAGGGTTGCATTTTTCTCTATAAACTCTGTCAGGATAGTATTGACATGGGATTCAGTAGCCTTGGCTAGAAAAGGGAGATGAGAAATGGGGCGATAATTACCCGGTTCGGATGGATCTAACAATACTTTCTTCAAAAGAGGTATCACTTTAGCGTGCTTTCAGGCTGATGGTAAAAGCGCTGAGGTCAGAGATAGATTAATCAGTTCCCTGGCCACTAGTAAAATGGGGTTGCGAAATTGACAGAATTGAGCTGGTCTCAAAGAATCAGCTGGAGAGTCCGATTTGATTTTCGAACAGAGAGACTCAGTCTCAATAAGGGATAGTTGGGGGAAGGAACACAGTGTTTTATCCGTGATGGGTCCCCTGTCCTTATGCCCTTCCCTTTGGTCAATATTGGTAGTGACCGGGGGAAAGCTTTTATACATTTTATCCACCTTGTGTACAAAGTATCCAGCCAATTCGTGGCACTGATTGTTAGAAGTGACAGGTGAGTCAACTTTCAAGTTTACACCTTTCATAACTTTAAGAAGGGAGAAAATCGTTTTGGGGGGGGTTGTCACTCTCCGACATTTTACCAGCGATATACTCCGCTCTGGCTCTCTGGACCAGCTTATGGTATGCTTTAATAGATTTACGGTATTTATTTTTTGCTTCTGTACCAAACGCACGCCTCCAGGCCCGCTCAAGTTGTTTACATTTTTCTTTGCTTTAATCAGGGATTCGTTGAACCAAGGGTTCGACTGGCCTGTTTTTTGTTTAACGCTAAGTTTGGCAGGAATATAGCTGTCCAAAGCTTGAGTCAGCCAATCCTGAAAGCGTGTATTAGCTAACTCTATATTTAATGGCAGCTGTGGAGTATGGTTTGACAGTAAATCAGAGAATTTATTAACCTCTAATTTGTGCCAAGGCCGTTTAGACACCGATAGCGGACGGTTTGGCGCTGGCTTGCCTTGCCAGTAAAGAGATAAAGGGACAAGAAAGTGGTCCATCCAGGCCATAGGGATCGGAGGCTCCGTTTTTAAAAAGCCTAGGTTGGAGAATATGGGGTCCAGCAAGTGACCAGCTGTATGTGTAGTATTAGAAACCCATTGTGTTAACTGACATGCCTCTAGATCTGCTAAAAGATTGTCAATGCCCGTCTTGCCGCTATCTTCTAGATGTAAGTTAAGGTCTCCTAAGATGGTAACATTTGCTGCCTTACTAGCGAGCAGAATAACTTTATTCACTAATTCTTCCCTAAAGACTTTAGATGGTCCTGGTGGTTGGTAAATAAGCAGTCCCGAAACTGTAAGGTTATAGTTAAGGGTGATTTTAAAGAGTGCGCTTTCGCAGTCCGGGATGTTCTCCTTCATGAAGCTGCAAGAATACAGCTCCTTGTAGATTAATGCAATTCCTCCACCTCTATTTCCGGTTCTGTTAAGTTGTTTCATAATATAGCCTTGGAGGAGTGCTAGCCAAGATTCTGTAACAGAATCCTGTGTCAGGTTTCTGTTAGGAATAATACGTCCGGAGACTCTTTGGTTAATAGATCAAAAATCTCGGCATGATGTTTCGTCAGAGACCGACAGTTCAGGTTGAAAAACCTGAACTCTATGGAGTTGGGTGGAGATATGGCCGTCCTATATGTCTCCCTTTTGCACTCATAAGAGGTGTAATCATGATTTGACAGGCTTTCTTGTTGGGTTAATCCTTTGTTTAATTGTACGTTTCAATCCATTAATTATTCATGGTTAAATCGTTGAAGAAAACTTTCATTATTTTCCAAAAAACGTATAACTTGATGCATTTTTGTACTGCCCAATGCCTTTCGGGCTTATGAGCCCTTCATCAGGGGCTGTTCAAGCTGAAAATGAGGAAACAGGAAATCAGGAAGTCTGTGTTATGTTCATGATCACAGAGTTATCGATTGTTTTTAAGGGTGAATGAAGGTGGGTAATCTCCGTGGTAAAAGGCATGCTAGTATGTAGAGGTGGATAGGTGTGGGATGAGATAACGCCTAAAAGAAACCACCGGGTGGAAAACGTGTAAAAGCGTACACCCAAGGAATTGAGGAAACTGTGAAAACTAATCTAGGTTGTGTCCCAACACACGTGTATTTAAAGAAAAAAAGGAATAGCCAACAAGAAAGCCTGTCGAATCATTATTACACCTCCTATGAGTGCAAAAGGGAGACACTCCTCACTTGTAAGGATTGCAGTCAATACTTCATTACATCCTCACGCACAGGAGGATTCACCCAATTGCACCACTGACCTATTCACCAGTGGGATCCTCTCTCACCTAGGAGTGCGATAATCTGTCTTATTTACCATGTCCTATATGTCTGACACCTATGCAGCGCCTATAGTGCTACACATATATATGGTTTAGTGTAACTGTAATCTATGCATGGTGTAGCATTCATATTTTCTGCACAAGTTCAAATATAATATGTCTTATCATATAGCAGGATCTAGGTGATGTATATGTTTAATATGATACAGCTGTTACCTATACTAGGGGCAATATAGATGTTTATCTGCATGGGGTGGATTTACTTGTATCTGATCATGCAATGGATGTTGGATATATATGGGTTGCTCCAAAACAATGAGCGAATAATCTAGTAGACGTAGCATCCTCCAGAATCGATCCAGGCAGGAGAGATTGTCCAAGAACATTCATCTCCATCTTGCCACAGTTCATTGTGAGAGCATGGGAATCTGTCCAGTTGGCCACAGGAGAAGGGAGGCCTTAGAAGATGGCCGTCTGATAGAAGTGTCACCATTCAACTGACTTATAACCTGGATGCCATCAGCAAATGTGGCTCCAAAAGAATGTAGAGGCTAAGCCAAAAGGGTCACCTGTACATTAAACAATGTGGATCTAAGTGCTGAGCCCTGTGACACTGCACGGTCAGTGCTTTACACTCTGACTTGAAAAGGGGAAAAGAAACAACTTGAAAGGGCTTGGCCAAGAATAAACCTAGTTAAAAGCCTGATCCCTCATTTCAGCCTCCCAAAAGCATTTATGGTAAATGGCGAGAGAGCTCATATCGATATCATAAACGTATAGGCAACTATAGATGGTATGTATAAGCCATGCTGTCACCCTGTGGTTAGAGTGTGGCCAGTGTTAAATAGCAATACATAAAATAAATAAAAAACATGCATGGTTTTATAAAGTTTTATATAGTATCCTATAAGGGCCTGTTAAATTTTCAATATGTAAATCGCTATACCTTCTAAATGGGTTTGCTATTTCTATACTGTCTACATCCACATAATAAAAACACATGCTGATTTGAGGTCTGGCATTCGCCAAGGCCTTTTGAATCTACTAAAATTAGTATAACAAACTTACATATAGGGGCTTTCACCCACCTCTCTTCATCCATTGGACTGTTGTTGTGTCATTCATATTTTGCTTCTACTCACTACAGCATGCAGCATTGGGAAGTGAAACAGCCTACTTAATCCACTGGTTAATTTCACTTTGAGTGACTGCATTTTACTCTCTCATACGGAGCACATCCGCACACACGCTAGCCCCCTGCATGGCCAGTCATTTTTTTTGCTTCATAATTACTTTAGTGTGATGTTTGTGTTTAGAGCCTGATGTGATAGCAGGACGTTTCTGATGCACTTTTCGACTTTATCAGATCACATCTCCTGCCAATGCTGTTGGAAATTTCTTTTGAATTTTTGTGCTTTTCTTGCTGCTGCTATTACTGAACATAGCTGATTTGGTCCATTTGAAACTGTTCTGTATTAAGTTATATTCTTTTTTGGGTGTTTCTGTTCTCTTTCCTTCTTTATTTAGTTCTTTCCTTTTTCTCTTTTCCTCTTTCTTGCCTTCTTTCAATTTTGCCTTGCTTCATTCTTTTTCTATTTCTCTTTTCTTCTCTTTTGTCTTTCTAATTCTTTATATTTCCTTCTTTCTCTCTTGCTTTTTCTTTCTTTATTTTTCTTACCTACTTTCATTTTTTGCCTTCTTTCATTATTACTTTTTTCATTCCTTTTTTCTTTCTGTCTTTCTTTTTTCTTTTTCTTTCTCCTTTTCTTTCTTTCCATCCTTCTTTCTTTTGACTTTCTTTCTTTTTTCTTTCTGTCTTCTCTTATCTTTATTACCTTCTCGCCTTCTTTTTTCTTTCCTTCTCTTTTTTCCTTGTCTTTTCGCCTCTCTATCTTTTTTCTCACTTACTCTCCTTCTTCTTTCTTTTTCTTTCCTTCGCTTTCTTTCTTCTTTGCTTCCTTTTTTCTTTTCTTCTCTTCTTTGTCTTTTTCTTTTCTTTTATTTCCTTTTCTCTTTCTTTTTCTCTTTACATCCTTACTTCTTTCCTTCCCCCTTTCCTTCTTTATTCATTTCTTTCTTTCTCAAAGACAAGGGGCTTGCAGCCAATACCAGACTGATAGGATTTTGAGGTCTGTATTAGCCAAGGCATTTTGGTTTCAGTAAAATTATATGTATAATATAGGGGTTTCCACCAGACTTAATGCATTAGTCTGTAGATGATGAAGAATAAAATATGCAACTTGTGCATTTGTCTGTTAGGTGAATTTTACCTTCTATGTCTGAACTTAAGTATCCCATAGTTACATCTATATTGTGTATTCACTGAAAAAACCATAGGTTTCAGGAACGTTATAGTTAGTTGGACATTTCACTCAAACAAAACCACAGAAATTCCACTGTTATAGTTAGTTCAGCTTACTATAACTCGCGCCCCCGCAATGCACTGCTGATGATGTCACATATTACATCATTCATGACATGGTCAGTGACATCACTGATGAAATCAACTGATGACATCTCAAATGACATCACTGATGACATCACTGATAACATCATCCAGTGACTGTGTGTTTCTGTAAAGTTTAAATATGTTTTATATATATGCCATGGTGTATTGAAGAATGAGTGGGTGTATAAGTGTCTGGATGAAGGATTTAGTAGGTGCGTGACTGACTGTATAAGTGAGTGATTAAATGTGTCTTACTGAATGCATGGGTTAGTGACTAAACTGTCTGAATGTGTGCATCAGTATGTCTGTTGTGTACGCTGCTGCATGTGTTGGTCAGTAGCTACATGAGTGTCTATATGGGTTATTGATTGGTTGCCTGAGTATTTGTATGGGAGACTGAGTGTGTGTGTGGGTGGGTGGGAGGTGTGTGACTCTGTGCATAGATATGTGAGTGGTTGATTCACTGGGTGTATGGGTTCACGAGTGCATGTGTAAACTTCTGTATGGGCAGGTGAGTGTGTGTATGGGTGTGCTGGTGAGAGATTGGATGTCTCAGTGTACATGTCCAAGTAACTACATATGTAAAAGGTAATGTATGTCAGAGTTGGAGTATATAAATGACTATACATGAGAGTCAATGATTGTGAGAGTGGCTGTATGGATGAGTGTGTACTTGTATCAGTGATTGTATAAGAGAGTAAGTATGTGTTAGTATATGTTTGAATAAGTGAGGTGGTGTGTGTATATAACAGTATAGGTGAGGAAATGGGAGTGTGATTGATTCTTTGCATGACTGACTAGGTGTGTGAGTAACTCCATGGATAAGTGGCGGTGTGTGAGTGTCTGTATAGGTGTTTGAGTGCATATGATAGTGTTGTATTGATGGGTGACTGTATGTATGAGTGATTGTATGGGTGAATGAGTGGATGTGTGTGTAGACCTAGGAATCAGTGAGTGTGTATGTTGTAACTGGTATTTGTGTGTCGATGGTTTCGAGAATGGTAGTCTGTATTTTACAGTGGGTTTATCAAAGGTTATATTAGAGTGTGAGGAAGTGCATCAGATTTTGACATGGATGATGTCATCAGTGATGTCACTGACCATGTCATGAATGATGTAATATGTGACGCCATCAGCAGTGCATTGCGGGGGCGCGAGTTATAGTTAGCTGAACTACCTATAATAGGGGAATTTCTATGGTTTTGTACGAGTGAAATGTCCAACTAATTATAACGTCCCTGAAACCTATGGTTTTTTCCGTGAATTTCTAAGGTTTTTTTAAATGCTAATTTCTAACTTTAACGTGCCTGAAACCTATGGTTTTTTCAGTGAATTTCAATGTTTTTTAAATGCGAATTTCTAACTATAACGTGCCTGAAACCTATGGTTTTCTCAGTGAATTTCAAAGTTTTTTTAAATGCTAATTTCTAACTATGCCTACAAAGTTAGGACATGTGAAGAAAGAGGAAGAAAAGCGCAGAAATAAGCAAGACAAATGCAGAAAGAGGCAACAGAAGTCCTGAAAGACGAAGAAAAGTGCAGGAAGAAGTAAGAGATGTGCAGAAAGAACCAACAGAGGAGCAGAAAGTCCTCCTTTGCCCCCAACTTTTTACTGACGGGTACTGGTGGTAATTGACTCTGAATAACCAGGACCGGAGCCAGTGCTATGCTAAAAGACTCTTAGAATACAGTGAAAACACCTACACTAAGGGAACAATATGCGTTGGGGTACCCCTGTAATTAGCATGACCTCCTCTATATTTGCCATGAGTTAGTGCCTGGGTCATTGCATGAGTACATGAGTAGTGACTGGATGATTAGAGTACTGCAAGGACAGTGCATGGTGAATTTAGAAGTGCCTGGGTTTTGGCGGAGTGATTGGATAAGTACATGGTGCACGCTGGGTGATTGGAGGAGTGCATGGGTAGTGACAGAGCGATGGCTGGACTGTATGGGTACTGCTCAGGGTATTGTAGCAGTGCATGAGCTAGTGCATGGGTCATTGCATGAGTGCATGGGTAGTGACTGGATGATTAGAGTGCTGCAAGGAGAGTGCATGGTGAATTTATAAGTGCTTGGGTTTTTAGCGGAGAGATTGCATAAGTACACACATGTCACCCGCCCCCTCCCATCACCACTGTGCAAATGCGCCCCTTGGCGGGTTTTAAGTTAGGGGATTAATTCCCATTGAATCCTGAGGGTCCCTGGGGGCCAACTAGCCCACCAGGTACCTCCAGTAAGCACCACAGAGCTGCGTTGCAGAGAGGTGGTCAGAGGCCACGCCCCTTTTTACACCTTTCTGCAACGCAACTCTGTGGCGCTTACTGGACGTACCTGGTGGGCTAGTTGGTCCCCAGGGGCCCTCAGGATTGAAGGGGAATTATTTCCCCAACTTAAAACGCGCCATAGAGTGTGTTTGCACACGTCACCTCAGGCCCCGTCCCCTCCCTTCCCCACTGTGTAAACACGCCCTGTGGCCGTTTTTTCAGTTGGGAGATTAAGTCCCCTTGAATCCTGAGGGTCCCTAGGGGCAAAATAGCCCACTAGGTACATCCAGTAAGCGCCATTGCAGAGAGGTGTAAAAGGGGCACGGCCTGCACCACCTCTCTGCAACGCAGAGCAGTGGCGCTTACTGGAAGCACCTGGTGGGCTAGTTGGCCCCCAGGGTCCCTCAGGATTGAAAGGGAATTATTTCCACAACTTAAAAGGCACCACAGGGCGTGTTTGCACACGTCACCTCAGGCCCCGTCCCCTCCCTTCACCACTGTGTAAACGTGCCCTATGGCCGTTCTAAGTTGAGAGATTAAGTCCCCTTGAATCCTAAGGGTCCCTAGGGTCAAACTAACCCACTAGGTACCTCCAGTAAGCGCCACAGAGCTGCATTGAAGAGAGGTGTAAAAAGGGGCGTGGTCTCTGAACACCTCTCTGCAACGCAGCTCCCTGGCGCATGCTATAGGTGCCTGGTGGGCTAGTTTGCCCCCAGGGACCATCAGGATTGAAGGGGAATCCCCAAATTTACAATGTGCCAGGGGGTGCGTTTGCACACTTGCTATGTCTGGCCATGCCCCCTCCCTGCACCACTGTGCAAACGCGCCCCCTGGTGAGTTGTAAATTGTGGGATTAATTCCCCTTGAACCCTGAGGGTCCCTGAGGGCCAACTAGCCCACCAGGTACCTCCAGTAAGCGCCACAGAGCTGCATTGCAGAGAGGTGTAAAAAGGGGCATGGACTCTGAACATCTCTCTGCAACTCAGCTCCCTGGCGCATACTGGAGGTTCCTGGTGGTCTAGTTGGCCCCCAGGGACCCTTAGTATTCAAGCGAAATTAGTTCCCCAAGTTACAACGCACCAGAGGGCGCGTTTGCTGAGTGCTGCAAGGAGGGGACGGGGCCTAGCCGCGATGCCAGCTTTTAAAAATAAAAATTAAGAAGGGGGGGCTGTGTGGCCCCCCTTCTCTTGCCTTTTTTTGGACCCTGGGGACACCATCCTCTGGGGCCTAGCCATCCATTTTTTGGGGGGAGGGGGGCCATGTGGCCCCCTCCTCAGGCCAAATAAGGTGCCGGGGACCCCATCCCCCGGGGCATGGCCTCTGTTTTTTTTAAATTATTATACACAGGGAGGGGGGCTGTGTGGCCCTCCTCCTGGGCCACTTCTGGCCCCGGGGACCTCATCCCCTGGGACCTGGCCTCTTCGTTGGGGACCATGGGGGTAGCCCCAATTCCCCCACAGTCCCGCCAGCTCCCCGCCTCCTGCGGGAGCCGGCATTGCTTTTCCACACGGGGAGCAGCTGACATTCAACTCCCCTTGTGGAAAAGCAATGTGGTTTGAATTTTGTAAGCAAGAGCAGGAAATCTGCTCACGCTTATGAAATCCAAACCACAGTTTGCTATGACAGGGCGGGAGCCGCACAGCTCCTGCCATGCCATAGCAAACAGCAGTGTCCCGGGGTGGACACCCCGGGACACTGCAGGAGCCGACCCTGGACAGTGGCGGTCCCCAGGGCCATGGAGGGCTCCAGGTAGAGGGACGCATGGTCCCCCTCCCAACGTTTGCAAAGTCCCAGGGAATGGTGGTCCCCGATGCTCGGGGGTCTGTAACGGACCCCCACATTTGCATCATAGTGCCATGGGGAGATGGCAGTCCCCGGGGCATGTGGGGGGGCTTGAGCCCCCCACACAGGTTTAATTATTTATTTAAAAAGCCCCGGGGTGGTGGTCCCTGGGGCTGCGGGGGGCACTGCGTGCCCCCCGCAACACTTAAATCAAACCCCGGGGAGGTGGCGGTCCCCGGGCAGTGTGGGGGGGATTGGTGCCCCCACACATTTTTTCAGTGCCCCCAGGACCTAGCCCACCCGGGGGCTTTAATACAGCGTGCCCACGCTTCCTTTTTTTAAATGCTTTTTGTGCCCTGGGGGTCCTTGTGGGACCCCCTGAGCAGGCCTAGGTGGCCAGGATGTTTCTACCCTGCCCCCTTTTCTTGTTTTTCACGTTTGTTTTTCTCTTTTCTTGTGACAGTTCTACCGAGTCAAAAGATGGCTGCCAATACTTCCTGGTTTGGAGTGTTGACAGCCAATTAGAATAAAGCTTGTGGTAAGGAAGGTGCGTGGATCCACTGCGCCTCTAGATTTCAATATTTTTTTTATTTATTTCTCAGCAACTACTGAACAGATTTACACCATTTAAAAAAAGGTCGCTTTCTGAACCAATCTCTACCTTTTTGCCAAATTTGGGGTAATTCTGTTCAGCAGTTCGGGCTGTACCCTGTCTCAAAATTAACTATGGAAATTAACATGGGGAAAATGCGTTTTGGGACCCCCCTTTTTTCTCAGCCCCCGCTTGACGAATCACTCCCAAACTTTCGGGATAGGAGCTGACCTGGATAGACCTTTTTTGGGGAGAATTTCGCAAAGATTCGTCAAACGACGCCAAAGTTATCAGCAAAACAAAAAATGCTTTTCCTAAGGAAACTAGGTTCTAACTATAACTACCTACTGGCGACCGCCAGTAGGTAATATATTATGTATTGTTAGACAGTTGTGATCATCTGATTTTTACTTTTCCCTTATAAAGCGGACATGTGTTATAATGTACTCTTATTGTTTCTATGTGGTTACCTTCACTGAAAACCTCACACTTGAATTTAGTAAATGTATATATGTGTGTGTGTGTGTGTGTGTGTGACCAAGACCCTGTGAAGGGTCGAAACACATCTTTCTTTGACAAATAAACCAACCAGTTCCCTTCATTGCCAGGGAGTACGATGCTAATGTGTGTTTTTTAAGTCCAAAGTACATTTTTTTTGCCTGTAGCAAAAAATAAATTGTAATGGCTCGGCATATTCCCAAACAATAACGTTTTTCAAAAACCATGACAAAACATATCATTAATTGCCAGAAGGCTAGCGACCAACGCCAGACCTAGTGGCTTTGCCAATGCTTGTTAAAATGTGGATGCACTGAAACCCCTTACTTATGTATGCAGATTTATAGGCAAAAGTCCGTATTTGTCCATCTTTCAATTTATATATAGACATGATATACGGAATTTAGTACCCCGCCGTACATTATGAGGCTATTGGAAGCCACCGAGCAGTTGTGAGACCATATAGAGTTAATGTGTAGGTGAATTGTAATATCATTTTAAAGTACAGTACATGGTATTTTAACTGTTATAATACACGGTCATACATTCACCCTTCCCACAAAATGTTGAAATTATTGGTGTCTTGCACTTTTTTATAAAAGGGATAGTATGGTTACAGACATGAAAAATAAAAGTGAAATCTGTTGTGCAAACCTAACAGAAAAAAACCACAGTTAATAATTTGTTGCAAAAATATATTACAATAAGCTTAATGTAAGTCAATTATAGAAAATTATGTATTATAAAAAGTGTAGAAACATGCAGCTAGAGTCTCTTTTCCCTATAATTTCTCATAGCATGCAAAACCTTTCTGATGATGACTACCCTTTTTAAAAAAAAAAAAGCAGGACAGCGAAAAACCAGCTCTCATCACAACTCAGCTGTAATAAGTTATTACAGGTGGGCAGCTACGTAATTCCGTTGTTACAGGTGCTTAGAGATGTCACATCTCAACTGTCATATTGCAATTAGGGACCTTTTTTACAGTGATTACTGCCTCCTATATATTGTACTCCATTATGCACATGAAACATTGACTGACCTTGTATGCTGTATGTTATATATGTGCACAATGTACATGTTGGAGACACAGGCTATATCCTATGCACGTTCATGCTGTTCCTCGCATTGCACATTCCATACCTCTTCATGCCTATACAATGTCTCCTATGCTTTAGTGCTAGAGGTCAGACTTGTCAATGTCATATTTTCTATATGCTCTTGCTATATCACTTCCTTTAGCCAAAAACCAGCGGTCATGTATGTTCAAGCTATATCCCCCATATACGCATGATATTACTCCTATATGCTAATGTCATTGTGCCCATATTGTGCTACTACCTATCCTACTTGCACATGCTAGGGTCCAAATATGCTATAGTTCCTGTATCTGTATTCTTACCACCAAAATATAGTGAATGACTCAGGAGACCAGAAGACGTGAGAGATGTATTCAAGAATAATCCTACAATTGTGCTTCTCTGCCAGGAAGTCCCACTCCGACTAACATGAACTTTGGGGCCAATGCCTGCGCGCTAAGCGGAACAGGAAACACATAGGTATGAGTGGTAGACAAGCTAGGTGAGTAAAACAAGACTTTATGTAGGTAAGCGAAGTACTACACACACCTCCTACCTGAACAGTGCATGACTTCTATATGTTCCAGGTATATTGCATGAATCGCCTGTGCATTAATGCTAAATCGTCTACAAGTTCATATTCTATATGTAATAAGCTCAAACTATAGCCACTATATACCTAGGCTAGGGCCCCTACATGGTCATGCTACATCTCCCAACAAGGCCCCAAGTGAGAGACTGCTCCTTGTAGCTGAGACCTCCAAAAGAGAGACTGTTCATTGTAGCTGAGGCCCCAAGTGAGAGACTGCTCCTTGTAGCTGAGGCCCCAAGAGAGAGACTGCTCCTTGTAGCTGAGGCCCCAAGCGAGAGACTGCTCCTTGTAGCTGAGACCCCCAAACGAGAGACTTCTCCTTGTAGCTGAGACCCCCAAGCGAGAGACTGCTCCTTGTAGCTGAGGCGCCAATCGAGAGACCACTCCACGAGTCTGAGACCCCAAGCGATGGACTGCTCTACGAGTCTGAGACCCCAAGCTATGGACTTCTCCACGAGTCTGAGACCCCAAGCGATGGACTTCTCCACGAGTCTGAGACCCCAAGCGATGGACTTCTCCACGAGTCTGAGACCCCAAGCGACGGACTTCACGAGTCTGAGACCCCAAGCGATGGACTGCTCCTCGCAGCTGACACAGTTGACCTACTCATCCACAAAGACAACTCTGCACGGGCTTGGAGGGCAGGCCGTAGGACCCACCTGCTTACGAAACTCAACACCCACATCTACTGCACACTACCCACTCTCACCTGGGCCAAGGCTGTGTCTAAGGAAACCAACCTTGGAAGACCCTTGAAAGAAAACCTGCAATCCCAGACAGGTGCTGCATTGAAGAGCCCTTCGAGGTCAAGTAACAGGTGACTGTACGCTATATCATGACCACATAATACAACATACACAGCTCCCATATTTGACATTCTGCATATAAATAGCATTCCGTTCATGTATACATATGCTGCATCACCTATGCGCACATGGCCTATTTCTATTTGAATATTCTATCGTTGCAGTATGATGTGTTTGTTATAGACGTGATTGCTTAGCCATATCTGTTATGTTGACATTCTGTGAACCCTATATGGTCATGTTGAAGTTCCCACATACACTTTCTGTGGGTACTGTTTGATCCAGCAGAGGCTCTTCAACGTACATGTTGTGGATTCTTCGTGGCCATGTTTTTTCAAACATATTCCTAATGTAAAGTATACATGTACCTGTTTAAGGCCACGATGTGATCACACGTTATCTCATATATAGTCATTTCTTGTATTGTATCTATGCATGTAACTCACATATACTCATATTAGATCTCCAAAGACCACATACTCCTATAGCAGCATTCTGTAGCTTCCATAAGACTCCACCACAGATTTTATTTTCTAATGATGTCTGCCCAGCTACTCAGTTATTTGTTGAGGTTGTTATTCCTTAGGTCCTAGAATGCCAAACTATTGCTCCTATGTACACATGGTATATGTCCTGGATGTTCATGTTACATCCCCCATATGATACTGATGTCATTGTGCGTGAGCTTGCCAAGAACCTATATTTGTATGCTACGTTTGTGTGATAAGATTCTATTTAGGGTCAATATGGCTTTCGTGTGATTGTGCTGAAGCTCTCTTATGTCATGATATAGATCATATTTGCACATCATATACCAATGCCATACTTTAGAGTGTACGCTATAAAAAATGTAACTCATCATGTAATGTTCATACTGTGATTCAATTTACACATGCTACGCCTTATATATGCTAATATTAGCTTCCATGTGTAAACATCATACGATTTTATATACATCTCTCTGAGATAGCTAGCTAGACAGACAGACAGACAGATAGTTGCAGATTCCATATGGTCGTCTGTTTTATATGCACCTACTGCACTAGCTGCATGGTCTTTCCTCGGCCCCTAGATGTTGGCACTGCAACTCCCATACGCTCATGCTATGATTCTGCATGCACACGCTATACACACCATGCACGCGATGCTTGATAGACGCAGCGGACAGAAATTGGTACCCACCGGTGTTTGCTGCAGAGGCCCCCCAGGCCCGGGGTACGAAGGACAGGAGCAGGCTGCAAAGCAAGAGAGGATACGGAAGGGGGCCCGGAGGTGGGCTAGGCGGCCGCCGGGGGTTGCTGGCTGCCGGCCTCATGGCTCATCGCTCCCGGGCGGGGGGCGCTGTCTATGCGGCAGGGTGCGGGGTAGGTGGGCCGGTGTGGGTGCGGCTGCTGCTGTAGTCACAGTTCTCGAGCCGTCCGCGGCATGGTGCTCCTCTGCCCGCCTGCCGCAGGGGCTATCTAGGTGCCATCACCGGGGCCCGTTCGCAAACCGCACCGCCTTCTGCAGTCCCGCCACCGCCTGCTGCATCCTCCGCCTTCTCAGGAGGTGATGCTGGTATGCTGCTCCTGCTACACTGGCTCTAATTGGTGGGATCTGGCCCGTCCCTCGCCCTCTGCTGGTGCTGAGTCTGCCCTCCCAGCTTTAGGTATCCCTCCCACTGCTGCTGTCTATGTTGCCGAGACTGCCCTCCTGGTGCTGGGAAACCCTCCTATCTCCGCGCACCCGGCGTTGGGCATCCCTCCCGCTGCCGCTGTCTATGGTGCTGCTATCCCATCACCTGCAATCCCTCCCTTCTGGCTGTCTCCAATACTGACTGGTGCCGCTCTCGCGGCCCCTCCCACTGCTGCTGTCTCTGGTGCTGATGCCGTTCCACACGCTCGAGCAGTCTCCTCCCTAGTGCAGCTTTCTCTTAGTCTAGCAGCCGAGGCAGGTCTAGTGCCGCCCTACCAGTAGTACCGCTGTCTCCGATGCAGCCTCTCTCAAGCCTCTTCCCACTGCGGCTGTCTCAAGCGCTCATGTTGCGTTCCTGGCTTCTGCATTACCAGTGCTGCGGTCTGCCAACCGCTACTCACCTATCACCGGTAAATACCACCCGGTGACTGCCTAATAATGCAATCCCACTGATAACAGCTGCCCCCACGCATGCTGTTGCTACTGTCACACCCCACATTTAACACCCAGCCCTACAGCCACATAAGTAATCTTGGGATCCTGGTCATCGTGCAGCCTGGCCTAAAGCGCTTAAATGCCTCGTTAGGGCATTACGCGCTGTTCAAATGCAGTTACAATACACTACAATAGAATTGGCCCCAAGTAATACTATTTAGTGCTGCAAACATCCCTTGGAGCCCCTCTTCTCCCCAAAGTGCTGCTGTTGCTGGTCAATCCCTCCTCTACACCAACCGTGATATGCTGCGCCTAACTCGAGTAATGTCTGCACGCTCTTATGAACACCGCCCTTTCAGGGGCTGCTGCCTGTAATGCTGCACTAACAGTGGCCTCCCCCACTGTTCTGCCTGCTGTCTCTGGTGTTGCACTACCAGCACTATCTGTTATGTAACTCACGATTCTAACAGCGTCAATGCAGCACTGCTGTGTACAGCTGCACCAGTGCTGCTTTTCAGCACCCATGCAGTATTTGGCATTACAATTACAAACAACAACTCTAGTCATCTCACTTCCGTGATGCTGTCTCTGGTCTTGTTCTTTAATAGTCCACCTCTCTGACACTGTACACATTTATACCACGGCTGTCAGCACCGGTGTCTTGCTGCTGAGGCTGCACACCCGGCTCATTCAGCACGCGCTTCGGTGCTGATGCTACTGTTGCCGTGTAGGAGAGCGTGCGCATGCGTGCTTCGTACTGTCAGCGCATCCCCGATATGGAGTCAGAGGGCGGGAACTTCCTATCGATGAAAGGTACAGTTACCCTCATGGTGGACTTCCCCACTAATTCAAGGCAGGGCACATGTCGATGGTGCACGTGGGTAGACGAAGTCTCCCCACTCTTTTCATAGTATGGACGCCGTCCACATGCCAAGCAGTTGGGCCCACAGAAATGTTGTCTGCTTTTGTTCCAAGCAGCAAGGTGTGTGTGGGCTATATTAGAAGGATTGCAATTTATGAACTGAAAGTAATAAAGTGATCTGTGTGTTAAAAACAGAAACCACTCACCCATTTACATAAAATAATAATCTGCCCTCTTCGTGTTACACAATGTGCTTTGCAGGAGACATATTAATCCTCTTTGCTACTTTGATTCAAAACGGAGACTAGACAATACACAGACTCCTCCAGCAAATACAGTAACCTCCAGAGTTATCTTACCATTATTATTTCTTGAGATTTATTGGGCACACAATGGTCTCTGCTGCAGGTGCCTTAACCGGAGAAGATACTTTAAAATGCAGACTTTATACCCAATTAAGCAGAACCGATTTGCTGCCATGTTTCTCCTTGTTTGCTACTTTTTTTTGCCAGGGTTTTGAAAAACAAATGTATCAGTCGAGGCCCAAATTTCATGACGGCTTGCCTTACCTTTTGGCACAACCATGAAGCAAAATCTCAATTGTTAAAATTCATAATGCACTCGAATATACTCATGATAGAGCAGCTAAACATGTAGGAGTTCCTAAGATCTGATGTCACTTTTTTTGAATTAGTGGGTTGTGATGCCACTTCCCGTGATGTCACGTGCGATGTCACACACCGTTATGTCATGCATTGTGATGTCAAGCGCCATGATGTCACTTGTACACTGCCAAATTTGGTTAGTACCCCTTTTCTTTTTTTAGGACTTGGGCCTGATTTAAGGCATGCACGTGCAGATGCTTGGTCCCTGTTCAATCGTTGTCCTGCTAGCCTCAGACACCACCGAGGCTGGTTTTATTGCAGCACTGTATATTGCTGATCCTTTTCAGATATATTATCTTAAAGCATTTTTCTAAACTTCAGCCTTGATGAGGGAGCACTTTAGGAGCTTCCCTCTGCCAGAATTCCCAAAGATAATGCAAAGCACTTGCAACTCACAAAGATAGGGAGAGGATCCTATAAGCATTACTACTTTGCAGCTCTTCCGCGCTCTTGTTCCTGATATTAAGAAGATGCTCAGACCAGTTGTGACAATAATATGTGGCCAAGGGATGTCCCTCCCCGGCCCAATCAGACAGTGGTGGTGCGCAATTTAGGGGTGAAGTTAAATAACTCTGTGTCTTTTGCGCCTGAGGTGGCTCGGGTTGTGGGTACTAGTTTTGGCCTGTTAAAAATTTAAATAACATTCTTGCATTTGCTCCCTCTTAAGCAGCAAAAAATTGTGGTACAGGCTCTGATCACTTCTAGGTTGGACGACCCCAACTCACTCTTCTGGGGGATGCCTGCCTATCTCCTTAGGAAATTGCAACTAGTGCAGAATGCTGAGTTCCGACTTTAGCTGTCTTTCACCAGGAGAGGTCATATTCAGCCAGATTTAAAACATCTACATTGGCCACCTGTGAAAGAGCATGTCAGAGTTAAAGGCTTAGTCCTCACTCATAGAGCTTTCCATCGTACGGGCCCTCAGTATCTGTCGAACAGATTGTTTCTGTATCCAACAACGAGATCTCATTTGTCCTCCAATTCTTTGCTGGTGCTCACTCCTCGATTCAAAAGGAAAAAATGGGGTGGTAGCTCTTCTTCCTATTTGGCCGCCAAGGAGTGAAACACTCTTCTCCATCATGTACAGGTCATTGAGAACATCTTGCTTTTCAAAAATCTCACCAAGACTTGGATCTTAGGGGTTGCTTTCTAATTGCTTCTTCTATAGGTCTAGACTTCACTACTAGTGCCGAGACACTCTTTGGAGTAGCTGTCACTTTTTATAAATTCTTTGACGATACATAAGATTAATACTAGATGTTTAATGAACAATCTAACCAGATGCAGAACTGAGGTCGCAACACTAAAACTGGACGAAGAGGACTTCCAACCTGGACCTGCCAATGAGCAACATTGTTGTAGGAGAATCGAGCCATAGAAACATCTTTGCACTCAACCAAGGAAGCTACCACAAAGCTGCTGGGCTGCACCTGGATCATGACTGTAGCTGAAACACGCTGCGACTCTTGAGCCAGGAGGATTGACCATCATATTCAGTTGCTCAAAGCCGCATAGGAAGGTTTCTTCCACGTAGGAAAGAGAGCTGGAAAGATAAAAAGAGGCATTCACGTCAAAAGAGAATGAAACCACCTTTCCCGAATGTAGATGGAATTCCACCAAGACCTTTAGCACCAAACTAGGAGACAGTCTCAGAACTGATCCTTCAGGGAGCTAACACAGATATGGTTGTGAGTACAGTAGCACCCCAGGTTTGCCCATCCAAAGAGCAGAATCAACAACACCAAAGGCATGACTCCCAAAGTCAAATATTTAGGGGTGGGGTCGGTATCAAAAGGCTCATATGTATGACTATGAAGAGCTCACAGAATGAACACACAAACCAGTACCATCATGGAAGGAATGACCACAGGTTACAATGATAAGAACTTTTGCAGAAGCAAAGAAGTATTTGTCTAAATTACCGTATTGCTGGACCATCGTAGAGAAAAACAGCGAAGGCTATTAACAAAGCTCTTAAAGAGTAAATAGTTGCAGCCAGGAGAAACTGATGCTTTAATGAATCAAAAATATTAAAGTTGTCACATAACATTAGATTGTGATCAGAATAACACAATGAGGATCCAACAGATATGTAATACCTGTTAGAAGACCACAAAGCAGAAAGGGGCAGCAGTGATGAAGAGCCAGACTGTATATCATAGGTCACTTTCAGAAAATCAAGCTATTCATTCTCTGTCCCTACATATGTAAACACATAAATGCATGGAGTGGGACTAGAAACCATACACACTGAAATGAGACAGAGGAAGAAAGAACTAATGTTATTCTTCCATCTGATAGTGGAGGGTCAGCCAAAGCATCCTGTTCTAATACAGAACCACAAGAGCCACTCTCACTTCCTCATCTTGTGAAATTCCTGTTCACCAAGAATACATCAATCACGTGCAAAAGGGCCCACACATCCTAAGCAGCAAACCAGGAGAACAGCATCCATGAGAAAAGGAAAAGGATTCAAACTCAGGGACCCAAACTCACAATCAGAGGACAGAGTGTTAGAACTGAGATAGGTGAAATGCTGATTGTGCATGGAGAAAGCTGAGGAGAGGGAAGAAAGGATTGATAGAAACAGGTTCAACTCAAAATGCCTGCCAGGCCATTAGGATCACCATGGAGGCAATTTACTTCAAAGTGTATCAAGTACTACAAAAATAAAGAGTTATGAATCAATTTAAAAAAGGAACTAGGAATTAGAATGTACTTTTAAAAACTATAGAACTTCATAACAGCAAAAATACAAGCAGTGGGATTCTCTTTCTATTGTTTCCAACTCAAACTCAGAAAACTGATGTAACAGTTCTCCATTTATAGAAAGCCCTGGAAAGGATGGGTGCTCCACCTTGTGTCTCAGAGAATGAGCCATATTCACCAGCATCCAACAAAACATTTGAAATTCTTCAGGTATTTCATTTAGCTCTTTACTACTAGTTTATCCATATTAACCGGAATCACCAGGGTTAAATAGAAGCCCCTTGGTGTGATGGAAATTACTGCCAGTTCTGTATAGTTGGAGAACTCAGATGATTCAGCATTGGACCAATAATTTTAGAGGGACCAATTCAAAAGGCACCTTCAAGCCCCTTATGCTGCACTGATTCAGAAGCAAACTCTGCAGTGGATTCAATAAAAATCACCATTTACTCTATTTATTGGCACCAAATCATGTCAAGGAAGCCCTTATCTGTTTCCATCAGAATCTCATGTTCAAAGTTCTAAAAGTCTAGAGACTAGTTGACGAAGGCTTGGTTAATAACGGACTTTGGATGAAGATGAGCATTCTGGCCTGTATAGACACTAGCAAAAATTCTTCCTTCTGTTTTGACGTTGAAGTAGCAATGGGCCGGGATAACAAAAGACTGTCATCAATTGACACAGATTATCTTGTTTGTTTCTGAGAGTGGTGAGAATAAAAGTGTGGCTATTCCTTGCTGACCCGAAACCGAAACTCGAAACCGGTCCTAGGATGCTTGTTTCCAGTCCATGGAGGACCTGGCCTGGCAGTTCGGGCTGGAATGTTCCCATAGGGCACAGGGTCAAGACTGATTTGCATATGGCTGGGTCCAAACTGGAAGGGCATGGTGAGCAAAAGAACGATGGATTTTGGCCCAGATCTCTGTACTGGGGTGAGTGTATGACATTGTTCTGCATTCTGTCCATCTACAGTTCTTTTTGCATTTTTCACCCCGAGTGGGACGGATATACTCAGACATGAGTCCCGTGCTCTCCATGCCACTGGAATCAAGCTATCCTGGCTGAAAAGGGGTGATATTCCGAAACCGGTCCTAGGATGCTTGTTTCCAATCCAGGTAGGACCTGGCCTGGCAGTTCGGGCTGGACTGTTCCCATGGGGCACAGGGTCAAGACTGATTTGCATATGGCTGGGTCCAAACTGGAATGGCATGGTGAGCAAAAGAAAGATGGATTTTGGCCCAGATCTCTGTACTGGGGTGAATGTATGACATTGTTCTGCATTCTGTCCATCAACAGTTCTTTTTGCATTTGTCACCCCGAGTGGGATGGATATACTCGGACATGAGTCCCGTGCTCTCCATGCCACTGGAATCAAGCTATCCTGGCTGAAGAGGGGTGATACCCCGAAACCGGTCCTAGGATGCTTGTTTCCAATCCAGGGAGAACCTGGCCTGGCGGTTCGGGCTGGACTGTTCCCATAGGACACAGGGTCAAGACTGATTTGCATATGGCTGGGTCCAAACTGGAATGGCATGGTGAGCAAAACAACTATGGATTTAGGCCCAGATCTCTGTATTGGGGTGAATGTATGACATTGTTCTGCATTCTGTCCATCAACAGTTCTTTTTGCATTTGTCACCCGAGTAGGATGGGTATGCTCAGACGTGAGTCCCGTGCTCTCCATGCCACTGGAATCAAGCTATCCTGTTCTGAAGAGGTGTGAAACCCCGAAACCGGTCCTAGGGTGCTTGTTTACAGTCCAGGGAGGACCTGGCTTGGCAGTTCGGGCTGGACTGTCCAATAGGGCACAGGGTCAAGACTGATTTGCATATGGCTGGGTCCAAACTGGATTGGCATGTTGAGCAAAAAAACGATGGATTTAGGCCCAGATCTCTGTACTGGGGTGAATGTATGACATTGTTCTGCATTCTGTCCATCAACAGTTCTTTTTGCGTTTGTCCCCCCGAGTAGGATGGGTTTGCTCAGACGTGAGTCCCGTGCTCTCCATGCCACTGGAATCAAGCTATCCTGTTCTGAAGAGGGTTGAAACCTCCAAACCGGTCCTAGGATGCTTGTTTCCAGTCCAGGGAGGACCTAGCCTGGCAGTTCGGGCTGGACTGTTCCCATAGGGCACAGGGTAAAGACTGATTTGCAAATGGCTGGGTCCAAACTGGAATGGCAGGGTGAGTAAAAAAACTATGGATTTAGGCCCAGGTCTCTGTACTGGGGTGAATGTATGACATTGTTCTGCATTCTGTAAATCAACAGTTCTTTTTGCATTTGTCACCCCGAGTGGGACGGGTATGCTCAGACGTGAGTCCCGTGCTCTCCATGCCACTGGAATCAAGCTATCCTGGCTGAAGAGGGGTGAAACCCCGAAACCGGTCCTAGGATGCTTGTTTCCAGTCCAGGGAGGACCTGGTCTGGCAGTTCGGGCTGGACTGTTCCCATAGGGCACAGGGTAAAGACTGATTTTCATATGGCTGGGTCCAAACTGGAATGGCATGGTGAGCAAAAAACGATGGATTTAGGCCCAGATCTATGTACTGGGGTGAATGTCTGACATTGTCCTGCATTATGTCCATCAACAGTTCTTTTTACATATTTCTTGCTGACCAACACCCTAATTAACTCAAGCTTACGGTAAAACAGCAGGTAAGAAATGTTGAAGTTCATGACCCATAGATGACCTTGAAGAAGGGCACCGTGTCTTGATAGCCTGAAGAGCATGATGGTGAGAAGAAATGTAGACAAATTAAATACCAATATATAAAAATATTAAACACCAACTTCCTTGAAGATATTCAGCTGACATTACGAATGCCTTCGTTAGTGCACAATGTGCGCAGGGGCTATTTGAAGCCAAAAGATTGAAAGTTGAATTAATCATGGGTGTCAGCTGTGGTAAAACATAGAGACCACTGAAAGGCTGATAGAATATAGTTAGGGAGGTAATTCAGCATTGTGGAGATCAATAGCATTTCCACAGGACACACAAGAACAACCTAGCTGAACCCCGCTTTAGCTCCTGACATCACCACAGCCATTCCCTCTGGCTACAAGATTGTAAGGCAATGCAGACTTCACAGTACCAAAGGTAGAAAAGCCATCATCCACGAGAACAGCATCAGTTGCACCACTTCTGTGGACATGCCATCCTCTAACATGGAACACCTGTTGTTCATGCTCTTCATCATAGCCAACTTCACCTTAAGTGGCACTCTCATCGACAGTCTTCTAGGACTGAGCATTAACTACAGCATTAACTTCACCAACGCCATCATGGACTTGGTCACACAATGCTAGCAATTATATCCTACTCTGTGACCTGAACCTCTACCTGGAATGCCACACCAATCCCAGCTCAAAAGCACTCATCGAAGACCTTGGAAGCCTGGGCCCCACCCAATGAGTAGAGGGACCTACTCCCTTTACCGGACACCTCGTGGACCTAGGCAATGCTTTAGCGCTGGTGGCTCATGTAGCAATAATCTTTTTTGCTGCCCCTTCGATTACCTCCTCCTTGATGGATTCACTCACTACCATCCTGCAACAGTGTCCCTCATCTCCTCACAGCCCCTATCTCACATGCATTTTATTTGTTTTTTAATGCTACACATGCCAGTGTAGGGTGTCAGAGCACTTTTTATCACACACATTATACACAGACAATGAATCATACACGTGTACATCAGTCTATAGGAATTATTATACAATAGAATGAGGATTACTAGGTGTAGCAAACACATGTCATCCATACTAACAGGCAGTATATTTTCAGAGTGTTTGGTCTGACAAGCACAAGCACAGGATTTAAAATATACCACAGTGTTTGGGGTTGGCTTTACAAATGATAATGTATTTCTACCCAAACAAACCCTTGTCAACAATTTTAGGATAATGAAAGACGGGAAAAAAACAACATTCCAACTTATAACATCCAGTTTGTATGCAGATCATTGATGACATTTCATTGGTCGATGTGCTATATTAAGATGTTAACTTATGAACTGCAAGTAACTAAAGGATCTCTGTGATAAAAATAGTAACACACTGGGGTATCCACACAAAATATAGTTCTGTGATCTGCATGGCATATGTTCTTTTCAGCATGCATATTAGCCTTCAGCGCTACCTTACAATGAGTCGAAAATGGCACTAGACAAAACAATCTCTCTTCAACAGGAACATTAATCATGAGAATCATCATTATATTTTTAATGTTGTCTAAAAACCAGTGAACACCCAAGGAACTCTGAAGCAGGTGCTTTAAAAATTATTTTCAAACACAGCACCCCCAAGGTTAGCTCCAGGTGCGGCAGCACCAGTTACATCACCTGAAAGCCGGACCTGCCTGAACTCTATTTTCACAGCCTTCAACAACATCCTAGTTGACAAAATCATATTATTCACCTGGACAGTCTAGGCCCTCATCAAGTTCAGCAACTCCTTTCTGGTCTAATGCACACACCCCCGACCGGCAAGCCTGTCGAAAATGGAAGAGTATCACTGACAAGTACTGGAACACCTCTCTCAGAATCGACCAACCCAAACACAACAACAACCTCCCCAAAGCCATCAAGAATTTAAACAATTGGACCACCTCATGCGCTGACTTCCCGGCCCCCCTCAAACATAGCAATACAAAAAGATCTAGACCCCAGGTCAGTTGGTACACAGATTAACTCAGACTGCCGAAATGCCACTGCAAACAACTGTAGCACAAATGTAGAATGAACCATGACAATACAAACATAAGCATGTACAAATCTGCTCAAATATGTCCTGAGACACTAACACCAAATGACCCAGGCCACCAAATGCGCTGCTCTGGTGGACTGCATCAATGCCAGCACCACCCGAAGCAGAGAAATCTTGGCCATTGTGAAGGATGTCAACTGACCAGAAGCCGCCTCCAACTCGATCCCTCCCCCTTTGCAGGACCTCTACAACATTCTCTATTAATTCTTTAGCAACAAAATCACTGCAATTTACGGCAACTTTAACCTACAATTGTACCTGACAGACCTCACCAAATGCCTCTTGATTTTATCGTAAGATCCAATACTGACCACATGGCCGATCATCACCCCAGAAGAAACCATCGTCACAATGAAGTCCATCCACTAAGGAGCCCCATTGAACTCCTGCCCCCACCATGACTACTTCAGTGGACTGCAACACATCATTGCCATGCTCACACCAATTTTGAGCAACTCCATCTCTCTTACACGACCATTCCAGATGCTTGAAAGAACACAACTGTCCTCCCATTGCTTTAAAAACACTCCACTAACCCTTCAATGCTCACCAACTACAACTTGATCTCCATGCTACCATTTCCGGCCAGGTTCTTATAGAAAATCATCAAACACACCTGACTGAATACCCCAACAGCCACCAACTCCTCTACATCACTCAGTCTGTTCTCAGACCACAGCATGGAAACTGGCATCATCTCTGCCACTTATGACATTTGCATGACTCTGCACAGAGGAGGCATGGTGGCCCTTATCCTCCTGGATCTATCTGCAGTATTTGACATGTTCTCTCACCTCAGCCTCATCCATGCCCACACAACATTTGAATAGAAAGCCATGCTTTCCAATGGATTTACTCCTTCCTGACTGAAGGGACCCAGTCAGTCAGCCTGGCACCATATACCTCAGAAGCCCCCAATGTCATCTGGGGAGTTCCACAAGGATCCTCCCTGAACCCAGCCCTCTTCAATACATAGATGATCCCTCTAGCCAGAATCATCCACTCTCATTACATCAATGTCCTGTCCTACTGCCTAATGCTGAGGACATTTTTTAAATGGTTCTGAATCAGCGCCTGGAAAATCATCATGCATGCTATTGTCACAAGCAAACTGGACTACGGGAACACCTTCTATGCCAGCATAAATAAAAACTCACCAGAAGGCTGCAGACCTTTCAGAACTCAGTGGGCAGAATTACTCCCACACACCTAAGCTGAACTCACACCACACCTGAAGGAGCTACACTGGCTCCCCATACACAAATTAACACAATTCAAACTCTTAACACACCCTCAAGGCACTTCATAACACTGGTCCAGCATACCTCAACAATCGCATCTGCTTTCACAAACTTTCCAGATACTTCCACTCGTTTGAACTTCTACTTGCACACATCCCACACATACAGTAAATCATATCCGGCATTTTAACCTTCTCTTACAGTACCTTAAAGAATGATTGACTTGCAGCTACACATAAGAGCCTCCTCCTTACTCCTTGAAGTTTGCAAGAAGCTAAGAAGAGTAGTCCCCCTAGGGCCTACGTTTGGCTAGACTCACATCTGCTCATCACCAGGATATCCTTCAGGATGATATTGTGCTCGACAAATCTGTATAAAACATTTATATAACATAAAATTACAAAGACAAAATGAATAGTCTTTATCTTCAAAGGCTGCAGAATTCAAAAACGTGCTAAGTGAAGTAGTTTTTAAATGCACAGTGGGGTCTGCTTTAAGTGATATGGCTGTGTTCAAGGAGATGCCCTGAAGGAGGGAGATAATGGATTTAAAGTCGGAGTGATTTCTGAGACATAGACTGCCTTCACGCAGAGAAGAGTAACATTCTGTTATTGTGGGTGAAAAGAGCCTGAGCAAAGCCAACTAAAGAGGTCACTCGCTACTGAGGACCAGAAGAAGGGACCTATTCTCGCACTGTCACTGCCAAGAAAGACTTTGAGAAACAAATATGAAGACCATCTTGCGATGGTGCATGATATAATCAAAGAAGTTCTGCTCCCTGAGATAAATATTACTGAAGCATCAAAGGCAATACCCAGCCCTAACAAGAGGAACCAAAAAGAAAAATATAAAAATGATTTCCATGTTTCAAACAAATCTCATGCCAGATAAAATTAAGAGAGTATGGCTTAGGAGTAGCCATCTCCTGTGCCTTTTTAGTACTACTCTTCATCAAGAGCAGATATAATGCAGATCCAGCAGAGAATAGACTACAGTACTATGCAAAATACAACATTTGACACATCGCAGGAATCTGTGAGGGTTATAATGAAAAGAATGAAACAACTGGAGACCAAAGGCCTCTGTGCTCTCAAAGACCTAAGCCACTACGAGTGAAAGTTACAAGTCTGGTTGAGATTGTTGTAGCAGCATAAAAACTACTGTGACAAGCTAATCTGAGAATGGAACAAATGAAAACCTCTCAAAGGCCAGTAACATTAGGTACTGAGATTCCCCAAGGAGGAAGTAATCTAAGAGTATCTATGGAGAATTCCTTTCCCAGCAAAATTGTGTATGTTAATAGAAAGGTAAACTATATTTTCCATTGAATTAATATATGAGAGCTGCTCCTTTTTCCAAGAGAAAAAACAAACTTTGACTCCAGAGATGAGAGAAACTTTGAACTCTCATGAATAGGCTAGGGTTGATGCAGCTGTTCCTACTATGAAGAGTTCTCCACTGAGCAGGGCAGTGAACGACAGAGATGGAAGAGTACACAAGCAATCAAGACCTGAAAATAATGGACCTATTCACAAAGGTAATTTTACACGTGAGTAAATATGCACGTGTAAATTTACTCTTACTCTTTAGAATAAATGTACTTGTTTTGGCTATTCACCATTTTCGAGTGTATATTACTACAAAAAGTGTAAACTTCCAGGTCTCACTCTCAACCCCCTGAAATCAGGGGGTTGAGCCTAATATGTAAGTGAACATATTTACTACTACTAAGTTTTCACAGGTAGGCAGAGGTTTCTGTACGGTGCGAAGATCTCCAGATGGTAAAGTATAGGGAAATTGCAAAAAACACGTACTAAACTTACAGAAATAGTAAGAAAATTAATGTAAATCAATTTTATCTATTTATTTCAAAGTTGGAGAAAAATAACAAAATACATCACTATCCATTTTGAATTGTACATTTAATTTATGTAAATATATTACATTAAATTAAAATTATTTGAAAAAGATTTACTAAACAATTTACCAAAAAAATGAATTCTCTATGCAATAAAATATTAAAAAGTATACAGATAGAATTCATGAACAATAATTAAATTACTTTTTTAAAGTTACATTTACTTTTAAATTAAAAACATTATTACATATTTTTAAATTTACATATACTTTTTAAACATAACAATTATGCATACTTTTGAAAAGTCAAAATAAATACATTTATTTTAACATTATTTCTCAAGGATTTCTATTTTAACTCTCTGCCTCCATTATATTCTGTGGGAGGGTGCTGCAGCACCAGTGATTGGCCATGTGCTGGACTTAGTCCAGATCTGAGCTGGAATGCATTTAAAACTGTTTTGGGAACCTTTTGGCTGTGGTAACTTTAGAATTGCAGTTTGTGAATAGGAACGGCCTACTCTATCTGTGGGTGGGGTCATGTCCCTCCCTAAACCAATCTCTAACTCCCCACAAACCCGTCCTTATCCCTCTCTCAGCCCCTCTAATTTAGTTGTATTTCCCATTTTCCTGCCATTCTCTCATCCCTCCCACATTTACTACTAAAGCATAGGCGTACTTCTTCAGAGATCCCCACATAGAAAAGATAGGAGTAGCAGAGGCTGAAACTCAACAGGAAGGTTAGTGAATGGTATTTTATAAAGCTCAAGTAGTACTTTGTAGTACTATTATATGTACTGCAAAACGCAGTTTGTGAATGGGTGCGAAAGTCTTTAAAGTGAAGAAATTTGTAATGATTGTTGTGTAAAATGCTAATAAAATGAAAATTGAATATGGCCCAAACCCCAGAGGCAAGAATAGAGAGGAGTCACTTAGCTCTGCAACTGGGAGTTGTGAAAAGACAGGTGAACCGCATAATACATTGAACGAATTGTGTTTTGAGAAGATAGGCATTCCATTATGGGTATGCTGCTTAGGGCATAAGAGAAGAGCTTCCTATGCACTGTAGATTATAGCTCTTCTTTTATTTCCTTAGCACCATAAACATGATTAAAAAACATAACCCCCATCCCTCCTCCACTCTGCCTTGTCCCATTCTTAATAAAATGAGAGACTGCCTGATCAAGCGCACAGATTTATTACCGAGCATATAGAATGGAAATTAAATATAATGTCTCCCTAGACAGAGCCTGTCTATAAGAGACAACATGCCCATCACCACTTCTTGCTTTATTGTTCAGCCTTTGGGGCATATACAAGCGGGTAGAAGTTTGGGAAGCCACTGCACTGTTTTCACTTTGGATCACGGTGGCAGGCCTGGGATTTGGGGCACTCCATGGAGCTGAGGTGAATGATGTACTCTTTGGGCTGTCATTTCTGATACAGACAGTGCTCCTCTCCACCTTCACCCACTAGGCAACATTGCTGTCTATGAGGGAATAAAAGACACTTTAAGAAGTGCTGCAATTACAGAGAGCTCCACCTGCATCACATGAGAGGCAATTTGGAGGAGCAGGGCATGTCCGTGGTTTGAAGCTATGAAGGTGATTCTGTGACAGCTGTGGGCAACGTTAGTCGGGCAGGTTATATGATTGGAGGGACCTGATTATAGGATGCTTTTTGCCTTTCATTTCTGCTGTTGGGTGTTCTAAGTAACTGCTTTTTGGAGGTGGGCGTGGCCATTTGTAGGTCTGTTGCTTTTAACGGAGACACTCACTAAGTGTACCTGGGTTGCATAATGACAGATTGCTCCCAATCTGTCATTGAGGGTGCTAGAAGGCTTTCTAGGTACAGACATGACTCAGTTTCTCCTGAGAAGTCTGAGAGACCTGGGTCTAGGCAGAAGCATTCCAGGAATAGGCATGGAGTCCACAGCTCCCCATCACAGTCTCCAATGCAGGCTTGTAAGGAGGGCCTGTTATGCTCTCTCAGTGGAAGACCTCAGACCAGCGGTTCCTGCTGCTCGCTTCGATAAGCCCATTCCTCAGATGTTTATACTACAACTTAACGATTTGATTGAGTCTACCAGCCAGGCAATCCCAGATAAATGTTTACCCACTCTGTTCGCGCCTCCTCTTGAAACACCTATTACCTCCTCGTTAGTCATCCTCGCCACATGACTAACGAAGTGAGCTTCAGCTCCACCACAGAACCCCCCAAAGCAAAAGTTAGCCTCCCATGCCTCCCATCCCTTCCCAATATGGCCGACTCCTACCCCCATGGACACTACAAGAGGCGGGCCGGCCCACCCCCAAAGCCTGTTTTTTTTGTTCTGCACACATCTCTCCAGAGCGCGTCAGGTAAGTGGTGCCTGCTGTAGCAGGTACGTGGGTCTCGGGTTGGAGGTCCTGCTCTAGCGGACCCTAGGGCTTGGACTCTGTTTGTTCCCCCTGCTTTTGGCCCCCGGTATGTTTGGGGCGTTTTTGTTTATTTCGCCTTCGAGCCGGTTAGGCTCTGCTTTAGCGGGCCGTGGGTTTGTCAGGGGGGGGGCGGACTTTTTATATGTCTCTTCTCGAGTGTGGGGGCTCGCTGGGTGCTCCCCCCTTCTGGAGGCGTTTTCACGGACTTGCATGCGGGTTCCGTTCCCGTTGTCTCCGCCGCCGCCTTTCCTTGCCGGTGCAGGCGGCGGCTGTGCGGCGATGTCCGTATGTTTTTTCTCCTCCCGCCGGACTCTGACTCGGGCGGGGGCTTTGCATACTGATTTCGGACATTGCGCCTCCCGCTTCAGCGCGGGGGCGGGTGGTGAGTCTGCGGGGTTTCGACCCGTGAACGCGGCCCGGGTCTATGTGCTGCCGCCGCCCACCTTCCCGTCCGGGGGCCGTGGCGGGTGGCGGCTGGGGGGCCTGGCTTACCTGCCTTCCGGGTGTTTTTTCTCCGGTTTCAGGGGCACGATGGAGTTGGTCTCGGCGAAGTCTCTGCCCTGGTATCTCCTGCTTGGGTCTTCCCGTGCCGTGTCTGTTAGGCGTGGCTTCCGATCGTCAATTTCCTGCCCGGGGCCCGGCTCGCTGTCCCGGGGGCAGGGTTTGGCTGGTCCCGCGCTGGTTCTCTCAGGTGTTTTCTCCCGCCTTCTTCTCTGCTATTTAGGAGCGGGGGTTTTTCAGTTTCGTTTCACTGTTCTGGTGTCCTGGCTGTACTGGCGTCCTTGCTTGTGTTTTGTCATGGAACATGGTGATGTCCCGGTTGGGGAGGACCCTCCCCCCCAGGTTCCTCCTGAGGCGATCACCCTGCAATCTATTCAGGGGATGATTCAGGCTGCGGTGGCAGCTGCTTTTGCGCAGCGCTCGGGGCATGGTCCCTCCTCTCCAATACGTCCTCGCTTGGATCCCTCTTCTGTTTCAGACGCTGAGGGGGAGGAGGAGGATCTCTGGGGGCGCTATGTGCAGGGTCAGGAGTTCTGTGATGTTCTTCTTCACATTAAGCAGAACTTGGCCTTACCGGCTCCGGCGGCTTCGGACCTTTCGGAGGATTTTTTCTTACAGTATCAGCGTAAGGAGTCGGAGTCTCTGCCTCTTCATTCCTACGTGAGAAAGGTGTTGGAGGGGGAATGGTTGGAGGTTGACAAGCAGGCCTTCCCGAGGTACCTGGCGAAGCGCTATGCCATCCAGGACTTTGCCAAGGAGTACCCTTCCTCTGTCAAGGTGGACTCTCTGATGGCGGGGCTTTCCTCGCAGGGTTCCATCATTTCCGAGGATGCCTCGCCCTCGGACCCTGTTGACAGGCGGGTGGAGGACGCGGCCAAGCGGGCTTATTCGGCCACCAATTTTTCCATTCGTGCCTTTGCCTACCTGTCTTACACGGTGCAGTCCTTGTTGAAGGATTTCCAGTCCTTGGCGGTACTGATGGACCAGGGGGCGGATGTGGTGCCTACCCTGGTGCTTATGGAACAGCAGACTCGTCTCCTGTCTGACATTTCTTTCGACACCTTGGGGGCTTCTGCTGCTGCTGGGGGCGCTGCTATTCAGGCCAGGTGCCAGATTTGGTTGCGCAACTGGAAGGCTGAGGCTGCCCAGAAAGCCTTGCTGATGAGGATTCCCTTTTCCGGACCGAAGCTTTTCGGGTCTTCCCTGGAGGACATGATCAAAAAGTCGGCTGAGGACCGGAAACTGCTGGCCCCCCTTTGTTCGTCCAGGGCCCGCTTTCCGGGTCCCAAGAGGGCGTATTCCACCTCTTCTGCACCCAGGGGGAGTGCACCCTTTCGAGGTAGGAGTCGTGGCCGGGACGCTCCCTTCTTCTCAAAATCCCGGTCTCAGCCTGCTGCTTCCACCCCCGCCCCCAAGTCCTGACTATCTTCTGGCCCCGCCGGGTGGGCTTCTGGTGGGCGGCCATCTCCGCCACTTCCTTCCGGCTTGGGAGTCCTCTGTCACGGACCTTTGGGTTCTTCGGATCGTGAGGGAGGGTCTCACCATCTCCTTCAGTTCTCCTCCTCCGGGCGCCTTCCGCGCTACCCCGCTGCCTTCCTCTCCGGACAAACGGGCGGCCTTGCTCGCTGGCATCCAGGACCTGCTTGTGAAGGGGGCCATCCAGCCTGTTCCCCCATCTCAGCGGGGCCTCGGCATGTACTCCATTCTGTTCCTGGTAAGGAAGGTGTCTGGGGATATTCGGCCTGTTTTGGGCTTGAAACGGGTGAATTCGTTCATTCCTCGCGCTAAATTCAAAATGCTTTCTCTGCAGGAAATTCTGCCGCTGCTGGTCCAGGGGGAGGTGATGGCTTCCCTGGATCTGTTGGATGCCTACCTCCATGTGCCGGTTCACCTGTCTTCTCAGCCCTTCCTCCGGTTCTGCGTGGGTTCCTGCCACTTCCAATTCCAGGTACTCCCTTTTGGTTTGTCTTCTGCCCGAGGGTATTCACCAAGGTCCTGGCGCCATTGGTGGGCGTTCTTCACCGGGAGGGTGTCAGGGTCTTTCCCTACCTGGATGACTGGTTAATCTCTGCTTCTTCTTTTTCGAAGGGGAGGCTTCACGTTCGGAGGGTCTGCGAGGTCCTTTCTGCCCACGGATTCCTGATCAACCTGCGGAAGTCCCACCTCGTTCCCTCCCAGGACTTGCTCTTCATTGGGGGCCGTTTGGACATGATTCAGGGGAAGGTGTTCTTGCCCCTCGATCGCCGCAATGTCTTGTGGCGGGATCTGGGGGCTCTTCTGGGGCGGGAGTCTGCTCCTGTGAGTCTGTGGTTGAGGGTTCAGGGGTTAATGTCTGCCACCATCAATGTTCTCCCCTGGGCTCGCCTTCATCTGTACCCCTTGGTCAATCATCTACTGTCTCTCTGGGACCCCCGCTCGGAGGACTACGAGGTCCCGGTTCCGGTTTCCCCCCAGATCAGGTCCGACCTGGGCTGGTGGCTTGTGGCATCCCATCTCTCGGAGGGTCTTCCCTTTCTGGTCTCCCCTTCGCGGGTGGTCACGACCGATGCCAGTCGCTTGGGCTGGGGGCGACCTTGGGGTCCTGGTCGGTTCAGGGTCAATGGGGTCCTCTTCTGTCCCGCTGCTCCTCCAACTACCGCGAATTGATGGCGGTCCTGCTGGCTTGCCAGGAATTTGCTCCCTCTCTCCAGGGTCATCATGTTCTGGTTCGGACAGACAACCAGGTGGTGAGGTGTTACATCAACCACCAGGGGGGTTGTCGGGTGCGCTCCCTGTGGTTGCTGTCCCAGGAGCTGTTGTTCTGGGCGGAGGGTGCAGTCTTGTCTCTCAGAGCTGTCTATCTTCCGGGGTTGGAGAATGTGGTGGCGGACCGTCTCAGTCGGGTGTTCACTCCATCGAGTTCCCTCTCCCTGTCGCCTGCGGTTTTTCGGCTTCTGGTGGGCCTGTTTGGCCTCCCCTGGTGGACTTGTTCACGGAGTTGGACAATGCCCTTCTGCCCTGCTTCTGCGCTCTCCATCCGTGTCCAGGGGTCCGGAGGGAGGATGCTCTGTCCTTTCCGTGGCCTCGGGGTCTCCTTTATGCCTTCCCTCCATTTCCCTTGATTCCTCGGGTCCTTTGCAAGATTCGTTTGGTGCTCTTGGTGGTTCCCGGTTGGGTGCGCCGCTCCTGGTATCCTCTCCTGGGCGAGCTGGCGATTCGGTCTTGCTGGCCGATTCTGGATCACCCGTTCCCCTTGCGGGGCCCGCCTCTGCCCGGGGCGGTGTTGCGCCAGCTCCATCTGCAGGCTTGGCTGTTGAGAGGGTGACCTTGTTGGCCCAGGGGTGTTCCCCGGGGGTGGTTGCTTTATAGCAGGGGTCCCGGCGGTCTTCGACCTTGTTGTCCTATTCTCGGCACTGGTCCTCTTTTTCCCTTTGGTGCGGCCTGCTGGGTTCTGACCTGGTATCGGTGGATCCCATGAGGGTTCTGGATTTCTTGGCGGAGGGTTTTTCCCTGGGGTTGGCTACCTCCACTCTTAGGGCTCAGTGGGCTGCCCTGCGGGTCTTCCGCAGTCCGGACCTGGACCTCCTGGATTCCTTGGTGGCCCGCTTGCTGCGCAGCTTTTCTCTGAGGCGGCCTAGGGCTGTTTGCCTCTCTCCTCCTTGGGACCTTCCCTTGGTCCTGCGGGCTCTGCAGGGTCCCCCCTTTGAGCCGCTTCGGTCGGTGGATCCGAAGTTCCTCACCTTCAAGGTGGTTTTCTTGGTCGCCATTGTCTCGGCCGGCCGCATGGGCGAACTGGAGTCTTTTCTTCGGTCTCCCCCCTTCTTGAGGGTCCTGCCGGACCGGCTGGTACTGCGCCATGATCCCCGGTTTCTGCCTAAGATTCCCTCCTTGGCTAACCGCTCTTGTGAGGTTTCCTTGCCTTCCTTTTCCCCCTCGGTGGGTGTTCCCCTGTCCTTGTTGGAAGTCCGTCGGGCGGTGGAGATCTACTTGGATCGCACCGCCTCCTTTTGTCAGTGTGATAGCTTGTTTGTGACCTTTGGATCTGTGCGGTCGGGGCACAAGCCTTCCGTTTCCACTCTCACTCGCTGGCTGAAGCAGGCTATCCTGCTGGCTTACAGCGCCCAGGGGTCTGACCTCCCGGGGTCTGTCCAGGGGCGTTCCAGCCGGGGTGTCTCGGTGTCTTGGGCCTCGTTTAAGGGTGTGTCCACTGAGGATATTTGCCGGGCGGCTACGTGGTCCTCTCCCCACATGTTCATGGAACACTACCGGGTGGTCCTGGGGGGCTCTCTTCCTGGGGATTTTGCGGGGGCTGTCCTGAGTGCTGGTTCTGCCGCCCCTTGAATGTCCTTCTTGGGCTGTGTTTCTTCTGTGGTTTTCATTACACGTTGGAATGAAGTTGTTTTGTTAACCTTTTCTCGCCTTGGTGGTGTTTTGTTGTATACCATGAAGCCGTTTGGCTTGGGTATGTGCTCACTTTGTTAGTCATGTGGCGAGGATGACTAACGAGGAGGTAATGCCCCGATTACTTACCGGTAATCTTCATTACTCCGAGTTAGTCTTCCTCGCCACATGAGTTCCCGTCCCTCCCTCCCTGTCTGGCTATCGGCTTCATGTTTGGCTTGGTAGTTTCAGGCTTTGGGGGTGGGCCGGCCCGCCTCTTGTAGTGTCCATGGGGGTAGGGGTCGGCCATATTGGGAAGGGATGGGAGGCATGGGAGGCTAACTTTTGCTTTGGAGGGTTCTGTGGTGGAGCTGAAGCTCACTTCGTTAGTCATGTGGCGAGGAAGACTAACTCGGAGTAATGAAGATTACCGGTAAGTAAGCGGGGCATTTCTTCGGCCCTGAGAGAAGAAAAAGGCTCGCCGTACCAGTGGAGAGGAAGAGGAGTTAGGCTTTTTTGGCAAATACGTGAGGGGAGAGATGTTTGCTGAGTTAATGAAGCACTTTCAAAACAACCTGTGGCTTGATGAATTATCAATAGTGTTTGCTGCAGAGGCTCCGAACAGTAGCTGCAGGATCTTTTCAACAGCTCCATGGACACATTTTTAGTTGGATGGAGAAATGACCATTTGAGTGTGTTTCAACCCTCCTTTTGTGTGGGCCTGGCACCATAGCTGGTAGGGTGATACTTGAGGGGTGTATGCATGTTCGCTGCCCTCCCTCTGTGGTTGGAAAAATGTCTTTGTGGTGTGCTGTTCCCTGCAAAAAGGAGATTTGCCTATGATAGAAGCAGTAGTCTTTTGGAATGGAGTTCCTATAGAATCAGGGTGGCAGCTCACATGAGGCGTTTCCTGTTTTGTATCCTGCAATGGCATCGCACCAAGTAGACATTGTTTTTTAACAAGTTTATACACCCATTATGCACCGGCCTATGAAATGGCTTTTTCTTTCATGTAAGATTTATTTTTGGAGGGTACATAATATTGTTGAATAACAGGGGTGTAGGAAGCAGATTTTTTTGTTGTAATTGCTTGCAGTAGGTACCAATCTGCTCCTGCCCCTGGTGTCCCTCTATAATTCAGCATTTCTTTCTATGATTTTTCAAGGACTGGGCATGTTTGTGATGCCTTGACTATGACAAACGTTGTATCATCTCCAAGGTTTTGTAGGATAATTTTTTGAAACTTTGATGGTTGATTTTACCTTAACTAGTATGGCTGGACGTATGGACTTAGCCACAGAGGATGCAGCTCCTTCAGATGCTATCAGCAAGAGGGGCCACAATAGTGTACGGGGGAGATGTTTTGTGGCCTCTTGCTATCTTCTGCATTCTCTCCACAGTCTTATTGTTCCCTGCTGCTCAGCCAGTGAGTGAGCTCATTGTGTGGTTGGAATGTTGAGAGTGTTTGTGATTGGATGAGTGGACAGTTGTAGTGAGAGGGGCTGAGCAGGAGGATGGTGCTCCTGGTGAGGCTTTATCTGTAACCTACAACTAAGCTAATAAACCTACTTCTTTTATAACTTATGTGTATCCATCTTTGTAACATACACACTCATGTAATGGTTAAGTTAAGAGTGGCACGTATGCTGCCTAAACAGGTCACTCTTTCCTTTATGATTTCGAAGCTCTGGCTTCAGCTATTGAGAAGAATGAGCGCCACCGTCCACTTTTGCAGAAACAGCTTCAATTTTCTTCCGACATACCATAAAACTCCTTAAAAGCAGCACCTCCCCTGGTTATGTTAACTGTGGAAGGCCGGAAGCAGTACTGGGGCTCCAAAAATAGGTTTGCTACTCAAACTGCCCTTTCTAGGTTAGAAAAAGGACAGCAGAAGATGCCAGGTTGACAATGCCATTTCGACCAAAGCCTCCATCTTTAACTCTCCATCTCCATCTTTTTTCTATAGGTGTTTCTTCCCAAGATCTAGTCCAGTCATGGTTTTGTCTTCAAAGGAATGTCTCCCTCCTTGGCTATTACAAGACATGGCAATGGATCTTATCCATTAGTGGTCGGTGTCAGAGGAGAGGGGGGGGGGGGGGATGGGGTAGGGGAAGACAATGAACAATGAAAAAAAGGATATAAAAAAAAGAACTTACCTGCTGCCTGCAGCCCGCTGCATCACCATCTTCTGCTCCTCTCATGACTCCACTGCAGGCAGAGACTCACAGCCTCCCCTGCAGCAAATCCTGAAGCTGCTCTCCCGCATGAGAGCAGCTTCAGGATTGGTCTGAGCACCGATGATTTGTGCTCCCAGGGAGGCTGGGAGCCTGTACTTTGCTGACCCAACACAACAATGCAGCTGGGTTGGAGAGAGCATCAATGTGCATGACTGTTTGGACCCAAGACTTCTATAAACAAAATAAAACGTTAATAAACGCAGGGTTATTAATGGGGTTTTTTTGCACTGCTGTCAGGGGGCTGACACTCCTCCGCCATAGTGGAGGAGCCGCCCCTGATCTTACCACAAAAACAAGAGACTCTTTGCAGGCACCTCAAAACAAAGCTGGTAACAACATAAAACTTCCTCCTCAACTGAGTCCCTTACAAGTCTGCCTGCCTCTGGGGAAATTGCTTCTTGAAGTTCAAAGCAGTCTAGAATTATTTTTTATCTAACATCTGGGTGTTTGATATGGTTCAGGAAGACTGTATAATGGACTTTTCAGTTCCACCAAAGTCAGGGAGCAAAGTAAAACCCTGACCAAAATATCCTTTGAGGAAAGATTCACTGAAAAGGGAGGTTTGGACCTGCTTAGCAAGAAAGTTGTGACTCCTGTCCCATGGCAGAAATGGAGTCAAGGTCTTTACACTTATCAAGTCCTGGCTGCCAAACCACGGTGAGGGGAATTCAGGTCCTTATTTAAGGGTGTGAATCTCATTATTTGTCATGCATTGCTCCAGTTGCTGTCCATGGAGGAGATCAAACCAATTGTTACACCTTGAGTTTATGCATGTCAAGAGGTTTGAAGGACGGTTACTTTCATATACTGATACATGCTGAGTATCAGAGGTTCCTGAGGCTTGCCGTCCTCTTGGGGTATTTTGAGTCCCAGGCCCCTCTGTTTGGTCTGAAATCAGCCTGAAGTGTATACAAAAGTCCTGACTCCACTGAAGGGCCCTGTACACCTCATAGGAGTACAGTGTGCCCTTATCAGAACAGCTGGTTGAGCAAGGTGAGCTCTCTTCTCCTGTCTCTAGAACCTATGGAGTTGGTTTGCAGAGTGCTTCACTCTTGTGGTTGGATAATAAACAAAAGAAGTCATTACCATTAGAGAGAGCTCATCAGTGCCCTCAATGATACCTCTGTAGAGAGTGTATTTTGACCACCCCATAAAGGTAGCAAAGCCCAGAGGCTGGCCAAGGAGCTTTTTTGAGGCTGATGAGGGCCACTTTCGGACAGTGTTTAAGATTACAGGGACCATTATTGCTTTCATATTTGTACCATGTGCCACATCTCATCTCAACCTCTAGCCCAACACATTTTAAGTAATTCTGACCTGGAATCTCATAGCTACAGCCATCTTATTTCTGTGATTCCTTTATTGGCATTTTCTCTGTGGTCCGGGTGAATACTACTTCTTGTGTGGGTGTTGAACTCCAGCTTCTGCTGGTGACAGATGCCAGTGTATGGGGTTGGGGTGCTACTCTGAGTTCATCATCAGCTTAGGGTCGTTGGTATGCCCAAGAGGCTCTAAATATCTTCCATTTGGAGAGAGCTGAAAGACACTTGGACGGAACTACACAATTTTGTGGGTGCAGTCCAAACAAAGACTCTTCTGGTGAGAATAGACAACTGAGGTTGGAAAGTATTAGAACACCCAAAGGGAGCACCAGGAATCCCTCACTGGCTCTCCTGACACACTCTCACAGAAGGAGACTGTCCAGGAAGACTTTCTGAGTAAAGTCTTCCCATATTCAAGAGACCTTTATCTCAGCCTGGAGCTGTTATAGAAGATCAAGATGCAATTGGAGCGCACCTGGAAGAACTTGTCTCCCTTCTAACATAACCATCATCATCATCATCATCCAGGCTTCTAATGGCCAGTAGAAACCCGGTGCTCCAACATTCCAATGTTTCGTTCAATGCGGTTGCTGTGAACAAAGGCCTCACGGAGTCCGAGAGATTTTCAATCCCAGTGGACTCTGTGAGGCCTTTGTTTTATTTGTAAGAACATTCTGCCCTCTAGCGTCAGAATGTTCAAATATCATTATAGCCCTCCATAGATGGGCTATACCTGCATTAAAGTCCGGCTCCCTTGGCTCGGGCATTTGACACTGGAACGGGCCTATAATGGCCCGTATAGCCCACTACAGCAGGCTATAAGGCTATATTCTATCAGCGTAGCAGTGGTGGAGGAGCGTCACCCCACTGCCTCGCGCAAAGCCAGCCAACAAAAAAAAACTATGCTTTAGCATCATTTTATTTTTCATTTGCTGGCTCTAAGCCAGCTTTGCATGGAGCTTGAAAGCACTGACACCATGGAACAAGCACTCTCCCCCTTGGGAGCAGATTAACTTGCATGAAAGTATTTGTGTGAGTGTTTTTTCTATAAAGGGTAAAACCACCTTTGGTGAATGTCAAAGGCAGTGTTAAGCTTGTAAAAAAAGGCTAAAAAGCAGAAGCGGCTCCTGGAAGGAGTGCTGCGGGGTGGTGGGGCGGGGCGTGGGAGTGGCAGGGTGGGGGGTATTAAACTCCGGCTCACGGCCGACTGGAGTAATGTAAATAAATAAATAACTAAAACAAATTTCATTGCGCGCGCTGCATCGCCATTTGGCGTTTCAGCGCGCTCAATGAAATTTGTTTTATTTATTTATTTATTTACATTACTCCGGTCGGCCGTGAGATGGAGTTTACTACCCCCCACCCTTACCCTCCCCCACCCCACCCCACTGCCCCGCAGCACTCCCTCCAGGAGCTGCTAAAAGGGCTCTCAAAGGTCATCCGATCCAGTGCGTTGTTTTATCCAGATCAAAAGGGACCAAAATATCCAAAGGCCTTAATCCAAATTTCTGATCAAATGATAGTTCCAATCCAAGTGATACAAACCTTCATACAAAGTATTGAGACTGACTTAACAACCAGGGAGTTCTATGTCTGTCTCTAGAGCACAGTGTCGTCTGCACTATCCACACATTGCATATGTTGCACTAAGATCCTAGAGGATCTGCGAAGAGAAAAGCGCCATGTACTCATTTGATATTATTAAAAAAGATATGAACGATTGTATGACTAGTCAGACTTGCTAATGAATGAGCCCACTGGGCAATTGTATTTTAATACAATTACCCTGGTCCTCGTGGATAGTTAAGGTTGTCCTTGTATTAATAACACATGTAACATATAGGAGGAACAGAGTAAGAATTGCCTCAGACAGATGAGTTAATCAATATTTGAGTGTAGTTCTGGGAATCAAATGGTCAATATTTGGAGATTATTGCGTATATATTTTTTCAAACAGTTTTAATTAGGTCAAAAACGCAGGTACAAAAAATAAATTGTTTTTAATATTTGAGATTGATCTTAATCCTCCAGACTAATTGTTGGTTGATAGGTTTAGGAACTGTTGGAATACAGTAATGATTGAGGTATTGTGAGAATTAAAATTGATACTTAATGATTACTTTGTAGACTGTCTGTTGATACTGTGCGACTTTCAATATGTCATAGTGAAAACCATGAAATACATTTGATTGCATTATTTCGTTTTGATGAATAAATGAATTCATTAATATTTCTGGAATATAATCTAATAGGAAATGTTTTCTCAATAATTAGATAATTGAAAGAGCCCTCGGGAAGTAGCAGAACGTTGTGAAACACATGTTTCTTGTGGCTTTCTTGTGGCTCTTCCTTCTCTGGATTGTTCTTTTCATTGGATTTGCTGTGGGATCTCTGAAATCTACATATGATCATTCTTTTGGGATCTTTCAAGTTCATATAACAAATTCATAATTTAGGTTGGAAATGTTATTTGATCTAAAATTTGGAATAAAGACATTGGACCTTTTGATCCTTTCTGATCTATATAAAACTACACAATGGAAGGGATGAATTGTGATAACAGGAAAAACGATTGAGGAGCAATTCAAATGTTACTACTACCAGTGGTAGAAATTAAATGAGTAAAAATAAAATTGTTGTGAAAGATATGACAATAGTTTATGTTTTAAGCTGTTTTTAATATTGGATTAGAAATAAAATAGTTTTTGCTATTAACATTTGTTTACCTATAATGATGTATTGATGATAGTGATTGCTTCCCCCATGACTGTATTCTGAATTGTGAACTAGATTTGGTTGCCCGAATCAGGAGATTTGAGCAGAAGCATAGGTCTTTCAAGATCTGGGTAACCAGTTCCATTTGAAATACAATGGAAATCAATTACTATTGCCCACAGCCCCAGAAGAAACCAACCCAATTATTGTCCATCTCTGCTCCCCCTCCCCCCCTGCTTCTGTGGCATCGCAAGCTGCAATCACTGCAGGGCCGGTTGCTGCAGGAAAAACCCAGTATACCATTGTACCATGTATGCCAGCAGCAGGGCTAGTACAACATGCCATGATGCGCTATGTATTCCGTACTCCTAAGATAGCCTTTGCTTTAAATCATAATGACACAGCAAGGTATGGAGTGGTCTGGTGGTCTGTGCATGTTGCAGTAAACAAACAAAGTGCCTTGGCGGCTGCCCCAGCATCTTCCTCAGTGGTGGTCATGTCATCTATTGTTTGACCATTGTGCTTCCTTAGAGAACCACCAGCTCTCCATCCCAGTGGGTGATGACAGCAATGGTTGGGTCTATGCCGCTACATGTTGGTTAATCATGTGAACATGCTTGTGTGTGAACCAGCTGCACCTGTTGAGCAGGTTAAAACACGTATGCACTCTGCGTGTAAAGGGCACTTTGCTGCTCAACAGAACTATATGTGTGTGTACACATGGTAGCATAGTAGCATTTCAGGATTTGTGAACTGGGACCACCATCAGTCGGGGAGAACAATTGCTAGAAATAGCTGCAACATTGTCCATGAAAGGTCGTAGGTTGAGTCTTTGAGCAGCGTGTGAGTGTCTGCATGGACTAGCGGTTCCAGGGAAAGGTTTCTGCAACTAACTGGTAGTTGAGGATGTCAGTAAATCGTACCTGTTATGCACAGGGAGTGGGGAGTTAGTGATTTGCTTGGTGGGGCCAGCCTGTCAACAGCCACTGGGCAAAGGTTCTCAAAAGTAAATACATGGCCTGCCTGGGCAATTCATCCTCCCCAATCTTTGGCCAGCCTTATTAGGGAAATAACACCTTAAAGACTGACAAGTGGAGAAAGAGGGCTGCTCCTAAGAACAACTACTGCACCGCTGTTTCAAGAGTAAATGCGTCTATCTTTAGATAAGTTCATAGTGAGTCTTTAGACATGAACTCAATCAAAACACAAAAAGAGCTAATACAGCTGTTATGGTAGAAAACACCTTCACTCACAACAGCACTCTTACTTCCATCACAGACTAGCAGTCTCACACCCCAGACAAAGTGCCAGTCACATACTACCAAGAACATTCTTACATACCTCACTGAGTAACAGCCTTGCAAAACCAATTGGATTTGCACCCCTCATACTCTTGCATCTTTACACTACTGACAGCACTCAAATGCCTCACAGACCAGCAGTCACAAGCTACACTTAGCGCCCACACCCCTCATAGAGTAGCAGTCACATACTAATGTCAGTGCTCACACAGGCCTCAGAGTCTAGGAGCTTTACACAACCAACACTGCTGTCATACCCCTCAAAGACTAGTAGTCACTGCCCTATCATAGCACTCACCAACTAGTAGTCACCCGTCGTTGGAAGCGCTCTCATAACCCACTCAAATTAGCAACAAATTGAATGGGTATTGTTGATAACTGGAACTGTTTTTCATTGATTGGTGAGTTGTTTGTGTGTGACACTGTGGAGTCAATGACTAGATAACTACAAGAATGAGTGCAAGGATGAGTGACTAAGGGGGCGATTTACTAAGATTTTACGCCATGTTTGTTTCACAAAAGTGGCGTAGGTCAGCACAAAATCTTTTTGTCTGATTTTCTTTACAGGCCTAACATGCTGGAAATAATTGTGAAATTAACATGAACCAATGCGCTGCTTTGCATTAATTAGCGACAAGGAGGCATACCATGGGTGGTATATGGGTTTTCCCATGCAACCATTCTAGGTTTCTGACACTAAACCCAATTTAATAAATAGTGTAGACAGGGTTTAGCGTCAGAAAATAGTGCACCCTTCAACCATGCGCTATGAAGGAGAAATGCTTTTTTTCTCCTTTATTTTCAGACTTTGCATGTATGCTGCACTGTACAGAACACATACAAAGTAGAAACATGTTTAAAATTAGTCTAAGCATAGTAATTTGTACTGGAAGGGTATCCTACCAGTACAAAACCTATGTTCGAATAACGGAGAACACCCTTGCACTATGGCGCAAAGATGTCTCTGTGGTGCACAGCAGCTAATTTTCGCGCCTGCTGTAGGAAGAGGGGAGGAGAGTGCCATATTTCAGTAAATGTGGTTCTCTTCTGCTCTCTCCTTCTCATGCAGCGCGGCATTTGCGGCTGCTGCACTGCGCTGCGTGAGAAATTGGTAAAACTGGCATTCAGTGTCTGAATTTAGAGTGACTAAGTGTGTGGAAGGACAAACAGGTGCCTGCATGCAGGGCCGGACTGGCTATAGCAGGCACCGGGCGTTTCCACGGTGGGCTGCTATGGTGGGTGCCGGTTTTGGGCCCCTGGGGGGCTGTTTTTGTTACCGGGGACAGCAATATCGGCCCCCTGTAACAAAATCGTCCGAAACCGGCCGTTGCAAACTGCTCGGCTGCACCCCCCTCACCCCAGGGAGGCGCCTGAGCAGTTTGCCAGGGCTGGTTTCTGCTCCCAGTCCGGCCCTGCCTGCATGGATGGAAGCATCCAGGCACTTTCATTCATAAGCCAGTTCTACTTGTTCTGCCAATGCTTGCCTATTTTTTGCAAACCACAATGGTTGCCTCCCAGAGCAGTCTTACTAGGGGGCATATTATCAAGCCAGGCGATAAAATTATCGCTGCTTTAGCGGCACAACACTGCCGCTAAAACGGCGATAATGGGCTTGATAACATGCTCTATGGAATTCCAATAGAAGCCCATGTTAGACGTCCTTCACATCTAACATGGGCTTCAATTGGAATTCCATAGAGCATATTATCAAGCCTATTATCGCCGTTTTAGCTGCAGTTTTCTGCCGCTAAAGCGGCGATAATTTTATCGCCTGGCTTGTAATATGGCCCTAGGACATGCACCCTGACTATTTTACACGTTATAGAATGATGTGTTACCCAGTGATTTCGAGAAACAAAATTAAAATAAATTACCGAATTGCACGTTTTGTGTGTAATCATTTAAAATGTGTATAGTTTAAACCCTCACTCCCGCCACCCCTCAAAAGAGGGACCTCTTACCATATGAGCGCTCTGGCTCTGGCATTCTCTCTGCCGAATCTTGCTTTTTTCATCAAATAAAATATATGTACCACAAATATGAGTACTTTGTCTCAATCAATCAAACGTATGCCCGCCCCCATTGAGGGGTCGCAAGGCATTGGGTTTCCGAGATGTGATTCACATGATAAATGAGGAGTTTCTCATAGAGCTGTTTCTCCATCCCCTGCTCCTTCGTGGGTAATAGCTCTGTAAGCTAGCTGGGAAAGGAATGGCTTCGCATAAGTCGCATTGCAGTCGAAAAGCCGGTTAATAAGAATACACCGAGGGAAAGCACGGCAAAGAGGGAGCACGAATTACAAGAACGCCACCGCAGATAGAAAGCAGAGAGAAAGCATTAACGAGGGCCTTTTTGTAGCTACAGAAATCCAATATCGCTGATACAAACAATTCTGAATAAAATAACTCTATGACCAGAGTGTGGCCAGCGATCCTCCTTCATTGCACGCGTGGAAAGCTGAAGCGCTGAAACGTGCAGTTCCAAGTCTCAAATGAAGAAAATAAGCATTGGTAAAGCCAATACGTCTGGTTTGTGAATGACTGTTTTCTTTTGGGTTGGTTTTTAAAGCTGCTAGGCCCTGCCTATTTTCTATTAAAAAAAACAAAAACATTCCCTAAAGGTAACATTATATTTTTGATCTCAAAAGAACACAGTGGCACAGTAGTCCCTGGCACTGAAGTGAACTAATTCCTGTGCTGATGAGCTCGGTGTTCAGGAGCGGATTCTTGTCACATTCTTGTCAAGTTAACAAAGGACTCAAGTGGGTTGGCCCATTACCCCATGCTGTAGGCTGTAGAAGGCAGATGAGAAATGTGAATGACACAACAGACTAAAGGATGAAGAGGACTTATATATGTGTGTGTGTATATATATATATATATATATATTCAATGAAAAATCCATAGGTTTCAGGGGCGTTATAGTTAGCTGCACATTTCTCTCGTATAAAACCCTAGAAATTCCCCTGTTATAGTTAGTTCAGCTAACTATAACTCGCGCCCCCGCAATGCACTGCTGATGACATCACATATTACGTCATGCATGACATGGTCAGTGACATCACTGATGACATCACTGATGACATCTCAAATGACAACACTGATGACATCATCCAGTGAATGTGTGTTTTTCTTAAAAGTTTAAATATGTTTTATATATTTATAGTGAAAGGCCTATGGAAGAATGAGTGGGTGTATTAGTGTGTGAATGGGTGATTTTCTGGGTGCGTAACTGATTCCATAAGTGAGTTATTAAATGTATCTTACTGCAGACTAGTGACTAAACTGTGTGAATGTCTGTATGTGTCTGTGTGTTGGTGTATAAGTGGCTGCATGGTTTTGTGAATAGCTATATGAGTGTCTATATGGGTTATTGATTGGTTGTCTGAGTATCTGTATGGGTGCCTGAGTATTTGTATGGGTAGGGTGTGTGTGACTCTGTGACTAGATGCGTGAGTGGGTGATTTAGTGGGTGCATGTTTTTAAGAGTGCATCTGTGATGGACTTTATGGTTGGGTGAGTGTATGTATAGGTGTGTTAGTGATTGAATGTATATCTCAGTTGTACATGTGTCAGTAACTACATATGTGAAACGCAGTGTATATGTGTGTAAGAGTATATAACTATCTATATATGAGAGTGTGTGATTTTTGGAGTGGCTGTATGCGCCATAGTGCAAGGATATCTGTGTCATGTGCTGTTTGTTTTTCTGCAGGAAGACACAGAATTTGTTAGTATTTTTATGAGTAAGTGAACTTGAGTGTTTTTAACTGTATAAATGAGTAAATTTTACTGTGATTAATTATTTGCATGACTGACTAGATGTATCAGTACCTCAACGGATGATTGGCGGTGTGTGAGTGTCTATATAGGTGTATAAATGCACAGAGTATGAGTCACTGTACAGGTGAGTGAGTGGAGTGGAGTGGAGTGGAGATGTATGTAGACCTAAAAGTCAATGAGTGGGTGAGTAGTTATTGGTATTGGAGTATCTATGGTTGTCAAAATGGCCGTCTGAAATTTTGAGTCTGTGTATCAAAAGTCATATTAGGGTGTGAGAAGATGCACTAATTTATCACATGGATGATGTCATCAGTGATGTCATCAGTGATGTAATTTGAGATGTCATCAGTGATGTCATCAGTGATGTCACTGACCATGTCATGAGTGATGTAATATGTGACGTCATCAGCAGTGCATTGCGGGGGCGCGAGTTATAGTTAGCTGAACTAACTATAACAGGGGAATTTCTAGGGTTTTGTACGAGAGAAATGTGCAGCTAACTATAACGCCCCTGAAACCTAAGGTTTTTTCAGTGAATTTCTAAGGTTTTTTAAATGCTAATTCCTAACTATAACGCCTTGAAACCTATGGTTTTTTCAGTGAATTTCAAAGGTTTTTTAAATGCCAATTCCTAACTATAACGCCCCTGAAACCTTTGGTTTTTTCAGTGAATTTCAAAGGTTTTTTAAATGCCAATTCCTAACTATAACATGCATGAAACCTACGGTTTTTTCAGTGAATTTCAAAGTTTTTTTAAATGCTAATTCCTATCTATAACTTATCTCTAAAGATATCATGTTTAATGAATTTGATTGCATTTCTATATTTTTCAAATTCAGTGTGTCATTTTCTTTCTTTATTTTTTTTTTTAAATACTTTTTTATCATCACTTTTTAAACATATTTCTTCAATTAATTCTTTTAAAAATTAAAAAATATTATTTGAACTTAATGTGTATTTCAAACATATATTTTTCAAAATATTTTTTCAACTATAAGTGCAAAACTTTATTTTAGATATATATTTTTTCAAATGTTTTTGGATCCGCGCACCCTATGCGCACCGTTCACGATCCGTACGCGATAGCATCCGTGCATGGTATGCATTGGGTACGTGTTTAGTGCGCGATCGCTATGCAACCGGTACGCGACTCCCAGCCTATACGCGACACGTTCGATGTACGTAACGCGATGTTTACGCGCTTCTGCGATGCGTCAAATACGTCCGTGACGCAATGGGTGCGCGGATCCCGCAAAGTATTTATCATTTAAAAACACATATTTATGTATTGCATGTGAATATTAATTGAAGACAAACTCTAAACTAGTCTTAAAACTAATATATTTTGACATCTAATGCTATAATTGTTTTTAATTCAATTTTGCGGATGCGCGCTGGGTGCGTGTTGCGTAAGCGCACGGTGCGCGGATCCCATGTGACCTGCAAAAAAAAAGAGATTTGATTGGTTCATTACACTTCCTGTTCTAACTACTGAAAGACCCCACCCATTTCAATCATTCTTCTTTGAGCTTCTTTGGAGAACCATCTCTTTGGACAGAAGAAGATTTTTTTAGACTAAGTATACACTTAGTTCTAACTTTTTGCAACCAAAAATGGCTTCAGGGCAGCAGGCATCACCTGCATCACCTCAAACCTCTGAGGATGATTTTTTGCCGGAGGAACCACAGAAAAAACGTTTTGCTTCAGTGGTGTGGACATTTTTTACTTTTTCCGAAGGACAGAATAAGACCAATGCCACCTTGGTCACATGTAAGATTTGCAAAAGTGTCTTATCGAGAGGGGATCCCACCAAGAAATACTCTTGCGGCACGGCAAGTATGATGAAGCACATGAGGAGCCTTCATCCAAACAATCAAAATGTGGAGAAATTAAAACAATTCTCTTTGTTGTGCTTTCCTACACCAATTGTAGAATGGTGCACCATTCACACACATATCGAGATTTACGATTTCTAATAAATCTAGACATGTGTCTTGTTCTATGAGTATTAAGTGCAATCATGCACAACAACACTTATAGAACACCCTTTCATCCGAAAGTGGTCTGCATGATGAAGTTTTATTTTCATGGAGTATAAAAAGTGCACAGAGTGCATTTTCCTCTCTTTGAAAATATGAAAGAATATCTTACACAATAACTATGTTACAAAAAGTGACATATTTCCGTTTTTAAATTTCCTTGCGAATGATAGAAGGTAAGCACAGAATTTTGACTGCAAAGATGTTCAAAGAAGAATGATTGAAATAATTGCGGTCCTTCAACAGCTAAAAAGATGAAATATTATGAACCCCTCAAATCTCTTTTTTTGCAGGTGACTTGATATCTGATTATGGTCAAATTTCAAAACTACATAAACAAAGTGTTTTAAGAAACGTGTTTCAACTTTGTAGATTCTTGCACGCCTCTTCATTCTCCATATTGACACTTAGTTAAACTTACCTTCACAGTAATAGGAATAAAAAATGTTATTCATTTTTGTCTATTTTTCTTTCAAATATAAATTCTTAAAAATTGTTCATTTTAAAATTTGGATCTGTGAAAGAAATTAAAATAAAAATTATAACATATAATAATACATTTTTTACAACACAACATAATTTCCACAAAGTAAATTGTTTGCCTTTTTTGCTGTTCTCAGAATATATTGAATTTCACTAGAAATAGTGATTTCAATTGTACTCATCACTTACCAGCGGGCAAAAACAAACAATCAAAAAGATTGTTAAAAAAAAAACAACATACTATTCTCAGTAAAATACCAGAAAATACAAATCATACATATATGTAATGCTTACAGATTAAACATTTTTATAACTTTAACTTATAAAAACTGTAAATGTTGCCACATTAAAATAATCAGCGAATAAATGACCACCAAAAAGTCCATAATTCAAAAATATACCTTTCCTTGAGGCCAAATGGTATTTTTGCACTTCTTCTTTATGTAAACTGTCCAATGGTAGTTCTAATCAATTATAATAATAAATTCCTCAGAGAGTGAATTAGCTTCCTAAAATTTTGGCTTCAAAAATATTAGGTAGGAATTTTGTAATTCCCTAGGCAAACGTTGTTTGAAAACAACAATAACAAAATAACAATCTGCGCTTTCATATGCAAGAGATGTATAGGAGAGATGGAGTACACTTTACTGGTGAAGGAAACAGAGTCTTCCTCAACAACTTTAGACTCTGTATAGGTACTTACTTATAAGTACCAAAAACTCTCTATGAACACAACAGCTATTTTTAGAGCCACTCAAGAACAAAACACTTAAGCTTAATCTTTATCTCCCAAAAATTTCATTTTTTTTTTCCTTGGATCCGTGCACCCACCGCGAGAGAATCTCTGCATCCAACGCATCCAAAAAAAGGGGGGCCCAAGGGGGTCCTTCTGGGACCCCCTAAGCACCTCTAGAGGGTCAGAGTATTTCCACTCTGCCCCCTTTATATGTTTTACGCACTTATTCCCCTTGCTTCTTCAGCCTCGCTTCTACCGAGGCAGAAAATGGCCGCCAACAGTTCCTGGTTTCGAATGTAGAGAGACGCTCGACAGCCAATTAGCATTCAGCGCGCGATCGGGAGGGTGCACGCTCCTTTCGGGGAGGGTTCGCCTACGGTGCGGGTACGGTCCGCGGATCCTCCGCGGCCATAGATATCACTAACTTTTTTACCCTAATTTTCTCAGGAACTACTGAACAGATTCACACCAAATATGCAAAAGGCACGAGTCCGAACTGAGGACTACCTCTTTGCCAAATTTGGTGTCATTCCATTCAGCGGTTCGGGCTGTAGCTGCGACAACAGATCCTATGGGAAATTGCATGGGGAAAATGTGTTTTGGGACCCCCCTTTTTTCTCGGCCCCCGCTTGACGAATCACCACGAAACTTTCAGGGTAGGAGCGGAGCTGGCCAAAAGTTTGGAGAATTTCGCAACAATTCGTCAATCGGCGCCAAAGATATCCCCAATAGAATGTTGCGGATTTCCTATGGAAAATAGGTCCTAACTATATATGTATATATATATATATTCACTTAAAAATCCATAGGTTTCACACATGTTATAGTTAGCTGGGCATTTTCCTCATGAAAAACCAATGAAATTCCCCCGTTATAGTTAGTGCAGGCAACTATAACTCACGCGACCGTAATCCGCTGCTGATGACGTCAGATATTACATCACTGTATTTACACATTTATATACCCATGTCTTCTTCCTTTTTTTTTTAGCTATACATATATATATATTTTTTTTTCAGAAAGACACATATGTCATCAGTGATGTAATATCTGACGTCATCAGCAGCGGATTACGGTCGCGTGAGTTATAGTTGCCTGCACTAACTATAACGGGGGAATTTCATTGGTTTTTCATGAGGAAAATGCCCAGCTAACTATAACATGTGTGAAACCTATGGTTTTTTAAGTGAATATGCAAGGTTTTTCAAATGCTAATTCCTAACTATAACGTGTGTGAAACCTATGGTTTTTTCAGTGAATGTGTAAGTTTTTTTAAATGCTAAGTTACTTTACGCCGTTCGTGCCGTGTGCGCACGGTGCGCTTCGCGCACCGTGCGCGCATGGTGGGCACGCGGTGCGCTTTGCGCACCGCGCGCCCACTTCACGCAGTTCGTTCCGTGCGCGCACGGTGAGCACGCGGTGCGCTTTGCGCACCTCACGCTCACTTTACGCAGTTAGTGCCGTGCACACATGGTGCACTTTGCGCACCGTGCACGCACGGTGGGCACGCAGTGCGCTACGCGCACCGCACGCCCACGTTACGCTTAAAATCCATGGGGAAAACGTGTTTTGGGACCCCCCCTTTTTCTCGGCCCCCGCTTGACGAATCACCCCGAGACTTTCAGGGTAGGAGCGGAGCGGAGCGCCCCATTAGTTTTGAAAATTTCGCGAAGATTCGTCAATCGGCGCCAAAGTTATTCAAAATAGAATTGTTTTTTTTTTTTTTTTTTTGAAAACCTTTATTTCAAATTTCAGGACACAGCTATTCAGCCGACAGCCCGGAGGTTCGGCAGCATTGAGAGTTGGATACAGTGATGTGTCCCCAATACAGTTCAAAGAGTAATGTAAAGGTCCAATTTTAAGTAAATACATAAAAACTCACAACACACCCCAGCAAGGCAAGGACATTGAAAGCCCATGGCGAAAGCCCCCAGGGGAGGCAGGACCCCACTCGTCTACTAGTTACAAAACTGTGTACGGAGGAAGAAGGGGGACAGCAGAGGTCCAAAACGGTTCCTAGAACCCAACTGTGCTGGAAAGTAGGTCAGGGGGAAAGCTGTTCCTCGGGAGGTTCCAGATCCGGGGCAAGACATATTCCCCCCCTGTATTGGTTCCACCGCCCCCAGATGGCATGCCACTTCCGGGGGCGACCTCTAGAGCAGTAGACCGTCTTCTCCCTAAACATGCTCCAGTCCATGTTCTCCTTCCACGCGGTCAGTGTAGGGGATCCCGAGGAGCCCCACAATCGCGCGATATCCCTTTTAGCTACCATGTTACCCAGAGTCACCCATTGGGTCTGCGCCTCATCGAGATCAGTGGGCCCCCAGACGTTCAGGAGGCAACACCGCGCCTCCGGCTGTACCGCAGTGCCCGTCACCTCCCCCATGACTGCATGGACTCTCCTCCAGAACTCCACAATGGCACTACATTCCCAAATGATGTGCAGGAAAGTACCCACCATACCACATCCCCTTCTGCACAGGCCGTCCTCCGAGAATCCCATGTGGACCAGCCTTGGCCCCGTCACATACACCCGGTGCAGTATTTTAAGCTGCACCAGCCTCAGACGCGACGGGATCGCAACCTCCTTAGGAGAAGAAACCGCTGACTGCCAGTCCTCATTATCCAACTCAAGGCCATCCCTAGTCCACTGTTCTCTCAGCCCCAAAAGCATGTCTGCCCGTACGTTAATCAACTTCTTATATATAAGCGAGATCGTGCTCTCGGGCATATGACCATCAAGGACTCGGTCCTCAAGGGGAGAGGACTCCGGCACCTTCTCACCCTCCACGAGGACTGATCGGAGGGCGTGACGCAGCTGGATATACCTGAAATACTCTGAGGGCCCTAGCTCATACTCAGTCTGCAACTCCTCGAAGGACTTCACCCTCCCCTTATGCAGCACATCTCCCACCTTGGATATACCTATCAAGTCCCACTTATCAAAGCCCTTCGTATGCCAGAGTCTTCCCAATCTGTCCGATTCAAACAATGGGGTAGCGAGGGTGAGCCTATCCTTCCAGCCCAACGAATCAGTCGCCATCTTCCATACACGCACCGCCACACCTGTGGGCCCCGTAAGGGACGAGTCTAAGGACCGCGAATACAACGCCCTGTAGTAGTTGCCGCCACGCAGCAGCCACCTATCCATGGCATACCCAGGGTTGAGGGCAGGGCCATAAAACCCATGGTTGATCGCGCTCAGCTGCGTGGCCCAGTAGTACCGTCGGATGTCTGGGAGCGCGATGCCCCCATCATACCATGGGAGCGTCAACTTTGAAATAGCTATTCGCGGCCGCCCATCCCACAGCAACGTCCGTTGGAGGCCTTCGACCTCCCGAAAGTATTTGGCCGGTACCCAGTCCAAGGTGTTCTGGAGGGCATAAAGGAAGCGGGGAAGAGACATCATTTTGAACAGGGCCGCACGCCCAACAAGGGAGAGCGGTAGCCTCCGCCAACCTTCAACATCTCGCCTCAAACGCGCCAGGGGGGGGAGCAGATTCCTCTCATAGCGCACAGCAGGATCCATGGATATAAAAATCCCCAAATACACAAAACCCTGCTGGGCAACCTGTATCGAACATGTTCTAGGGATCGGTGGGACCTCGCCACTAAGAACGTACAAGTACGATTTGCCCCAATTAATCACAAGCCCCGAGTTCCCACCGAACGATGCGAGTACGTCACAGACCACTATAAGTGACTTCTTAGGTGAGGCAAGATACAACAGGATATCATCGGCATACAGCGAAATACGGTCCTCGTGATCAGGCGACCACCGAAGGCCCCGTATATCGGGGTGCCAACGTATCCACGCAGCCAACGGTTCAAGGGCGAGGGCGAACAACAGGCGACAGGGGACAACCCTGCCGAGTACCCCTACCAAGCTGAAACGGGGTAGATGCCCGACCATTCACCACAACATTCGCTAGTGGCCCCTCGTACAGCAACCGAACCCAACTCACAAAACCATACCGAAACCAAACTTGGCCAGCACGGCCCATAAGTATGCCCACTCCACCGTGTCAAAGGCCATCGTGGCATCAAGAGATGCCACAATAGCCGGTTCACGCAGCGTGCCCGCCCTGGCGATGACGCCATGAAGACGCCTAAGGTTTAATGCTGTGTTTCGGTGCGGGATGAAGCCAGATTGATCCGGGTGTACCAAATCGCCAAGTACCCTAATCAAACGGGTAGCCAGGAGTTTGGCCAGAATTTTCGGCTCAGCGTTGAGGAGTGAAATGGGCCGATAGGAAGCGCACCTATCTCGGGATTTACCCTCTTTATGTATGACCACGATCGACGCCAGCCGCTGATCCAACGGAAGGATCCCATCCCCCCGCGCCTCCAAAAACATGGCGCGCAGGTGAGGGGCGACCCTATCCGGGAACAGTTTGTACAGGTCGATCGGCAGTCCATTCGGTCCAGAGGCCTTACCCGAGTTTAAAGCGCGAATCGCCCCCGCCACCTCGTCAACCGTTATGTCACCATCCAAATCGTCCCTATCTATGTCAGAGAGGCAGGGCAACTCGATATCACGGAGGAGATCAGACGAGTCCTCGGGCGGCCTGTCCGACACCGAGGAATAAACCCTACGAAAATACTCCGCGAAACACTTCACAATCCCCTCAGGTTCCACAATCGCCTCTCCCCGCTCCCCCTTCAACTCTGGCACCACTCTATTGACCCGTTCTTTCCTGTCCAACCACGCCAGGAGTTTCCCTGCCTTATCACCAACATCATACAGGCGGCCCTGTTGTTCCCTACTGAGGGTCTTAGCGGCGTTCGTCACCAGGTCCCTATACTCCGCCTGCTTCAAGCAAAGCTCATGCAGTGAGGACTCTGTAACCTCCTCCTCCATAGCCCCCTCAAGGGCCGCGATCTCCTCCTCCACTTGCCGCACCTCGCCATCCCTCCGATTCTTGGCAGCCACCACCAGGGAGAGGGCTTCCCCCCGAAGGACGGTCTTAAAAGCTTCCCACAGCGACACCGCCGAGTCCACGGTTCCCAGATTGTCCTTAAAGTAATTATCTACCTTCTTTACCAGGGCGCTGCGCATCTTGGGGTCTCGGAAATACCATGGGTTGATGGGGGCCACCCTCCCTCCTCCCTCCCGACCTAGATCCAGCCGGATCCACACTGGCGAATGGTCAGAGATACCGCGTGCCATGTGCCTCGCCTCGGATATCAACGAGGCATGTGCGGCCAGAGTGAGCAGGTAATCAATCCTGGAAAGGCTACCATGCGCCCCGGAGTGAAACGTGTATTGACTCTGTGTGGGGTGCCGGAGCCTCCAGCAGTCTACCAGACCAAACGTATCCAGGAAGTCTGGAAGCCATTTCTGAGCCCCCCCTGTGTCCCTGGGCGGGTATCTATCCAACAGTCCGGAGCCCACAGCGTTGAAATCCCCTCCCACCACCAACATTCCCCCCGGGAGAGTCAGCAAAGCCCTGCCCAGTTCAGCAAATGTGGAGGCCTGCAGGGCCGGCGGGACATAAACCGAAACCAAAACCAAAGTCCTTCCTTCCCACCGCCCCGCCACCGCCACAAACCTCCCCCTATCATCAACAATGGTGGAGTCCACCTCAAAAGGCAAGGATGCTCTTACGAGGATGCCCACACCCCTAGACCCAGAAGAGAATCCCGAGTGTGCAATGAATTTATACCCCTTCCTATTCAGGGCATAGCACGTATTACCTATGAGATGCGTCTCCTGCAGCAGGACAACATCTGGCATTGAGCGTTTCAAAAATTGCAAAACAATCCCCCTCTTGATGCGATCCCCCAAACCATTAACATTCCAGCTTATAACACTTAAGCCCCTACCCCCCATCCTCAAACGGAAAGAGGCCCACCCCACACCCGAGGAGCCACCATGGAACAGCCCTGAGGATAATCATCATGCCTTGCAGAAATAAACCCCCCAACAACAAACTCAAAATCCCCAAAACTCCCCCCACCCTGCACCCCTGCTGCAGCTTACAAAGCCCCCCCAACTTGCAGTGTGCCTGTCGCCCTACAAAAAACAAAAAAATCTACAAAAAGTACCCAAAGGGAGGAAAAGAGCACCCCTCGTCCTCCCGCAACCCTCCACAGTTACTGCACTCCGTTCAAATCTTCAAGTATGGTCAAATCAAGTCAGGCCGGCTCTGAGATATCAGCCCTGTCCATCCCGGCCACTGTCTCCATGCTCGGCTGTGTCGTTCCCCGTCCGTCGCCGGGGCAAAGCGTCCAGCCATTCGTCGGCCATAACAGGAGAGTCAAAAAAGAATGTCCGATCTTCATGCACTACCCGTAGTCTGGCAGGGAAAAGCATGGCATACTTCAGATCCAGTTCCCGAAGTCTCCGCTTCACCCCCAGGAAGCTCTGTCTCTGTCTCTGCACCTGCTGGGTGAAGTCCGGATAAAAATTCACCGACGCATTCTGGAAGGGGACTGGGCCCGTCACCCTCGAAGCTTGCAGGATAGCGTCCCGATCGCGAAAATGAAAGAGCCGGGCGACAATCGGCCACGGCGGGGCACCCGTCTTGGGCCGCCCGCCCGGCACCCTATGGGCCCTTTCCACCGCAAAAAACTTTCCAAGGCCCTTAGGCTTCAGATGATTGAGGACCAAATCCTCCACCAGCAGGTCCGCCGAGGCCTCATCCGAGGACTCCGGGACCCCGATGACGCGCACGTTGTTGCGCCTGGCCCGGCTCTCGAAGTCCTCCAACCGGCGGGCGGCGAGGTCACTCTCGGCCCTCAACTTCCGAACCTCGGTCTGCAGATCCGCTACATCATCAGTGAGGCCCGTGGTCTTGTGGTCCAGGTTCTTAACGCGTTCGTTCGTCTTGCCTAGGTCCGAGCGGATCAGATTGACATCTACCAGGATGGCATCCACCTTATGCGCCAGGGCCTCGAACTGTCTCCCCATCGAGGACTGCATCCCGTCGAGCGCGCCCATGACATCCTGGAGGGAGAGCTCCGGTGTCCCAGGCGAGTCCTCCTTCTGGGCATCCGGCGCCTGGCTCGATCCACTCGGCGATGCTTTCAGGAGGGCGTAGCGGTCCATACTGTTGACTTGGGAATACGTTCCCCGCCTGGTGGACTTAGTCTTCAGCCGATCCCCTTCTGCTTTGCCCGACATAATGGACTCCAGGCAGTTAAGACTGTTCCCTCTCAGAGAGAGGAATAAGGAGTGAGCAGGTCCGCCTCGTGACGCCAGAGTAGCCCGCCGAGCGGCCCTGGGGTAATAAAGCCACCCAGAGCTCTGCAGTGTCCGGGCAGACAAAGGGAACGAAACCGAAAGTGAAAGAGCGAGGACCTCCGTCCGACAGTTCACACCTCGCCAGGCCGTTGTTGATCAACTAGGAGTCGGGCATCCTGCCAACTCGAGCCCCTGGCATCCCCGGGAGTTAGGCCACAATCTTCCGCCAGTCGTAAGTCCGGTTCCCGATGGGCGATCCGACCGTGGGTAGCATCAATCGCCTCCCTGACAACTCAGCAACACGGTGCCATGCATACCATCAGGATTAGAGACAGGATAGTCGACGGAGGGCGCGAGGGTCTCGGGAGCTCTAAGCTCACGAGGCCATCTTGGTCAAGCGCTAGGCTCCTCAAAATAGAATTTTGAGATTTCCTATGGAAACTCGGTCCTAACTATAACTATCTACTGGCGACCGCCAGTAGATAATATACATATATACATACATATATATATATATATATATATATATATATATATATATATATATATTACCTACTGGCGGTCGCCAGTAGGTAGTTATAGTTAGGACCCCTTTTCCATAGGAAAACCTCAACATTCTATTTTGAATAACTTTGGCGCCGGTCGATGAATCCTCGCGAATTTCTCAAAATAGGTGGGGCGCTACGCTCCGCTCCTACCCTGAAAGTCTCGGGGGGATTCGTCAAGCGGGGGCTGAGATAAAAGGGGGGTCCCAAAACGCGTTTTTCCCATGCATTTTTCCATAGGACCTTTAGAACGAGCTACAGCCCGAACGGCTGAACAGAATTACTAGAAATTTGGCAGAGAGGTAGTCCCTAGGTCAAGGAAGTGCCTTTTGTAGGTTTGGTGTAAATCTGTTCAGTAGATTCTGAGAAAATAGCCTTTAAATCAATATATATATCTGAGCCCGCTTACGGTACGCTTACCGTACGCTTACCGTAAGCGTACGGTGGCGTGCGCGAGCGCGATTCTGATTGGCTCTTAGATCTTAGTAAACATTCGAATCGGCCGAAACCAGGAAGCGGCGGCCGCCATTTTGTCTCTCGCACTGAGTGTTGTTTATCAAACAAGATGGCCAAAAACATGTTACGGGGCTGTTTTGACAACTCCCTCCCACATAGTCATGTTGAGGGAGTCCCCAAACATCCCACAAGAGCAAAAACGGTTTTATTTTTTTTTCGGCAATTTCGCCGAGTACGCTTACCGTACGCTTACCGTAAGCGTACGGTAAAAAAAAAAAAAAAAAAAAAACACTATCCACACTTACCCCACCCCCTGTGCTTTTGGTGGCCGTAGGCCACCAAATGTACAGGGCTTATTAATAGGTAAAAAAAACTAAATTTTGGCAACATGAAATTATAAAATCGAAATAAAAAAAACACTATCCACATTGACCCCACCCCCTGTGCTTTTGGTGGCCGAAGGCCACCAAATGTACAGGGCTTATTAAAGTTGATAAAAACCGTGCACGGAACGAACTGCGTTAAGTGGGCGCGCACGCCTCGAATGGCGTAAAGTAACTTAGCATTTAAAAAACCGTACAAATTCACTGAAAAAACCATAGGTTTCACACACGTTATAGTTAGGAATTAGCATTTAAAAAACCTTGCAAATTCACTGAAAAAACCATAGGTTTCACACATGTTATAGTTAGCGGAAATTTTACTGATAAAAAACCAGTGAAATTGCCCCGTTATAGTTAGTGCTGGCAACTATAACTCACGCGACCGCAATCTTCTGCTGATGACATATGTGTCTTTATGAAAAAAAAATATTTGTAATATATGTATAGCTAAAAATGTATGGAAGAAGACATGGGCAAATAAGTGTCTAAATACAGTATTAGCATCAGCAGAGGATTGCGGTCGCGTGAGTTATAGTTGCCAGCACTAACTATAACGGGGCAATTTCACTGGTTTTTTATCAGTAAAATTTCCGCTAACTATAACATGTGTGAAACCTATGGTTTTTTCAGTGAATATATATATATATGTATATATGTATATATATATATATATATATATATATATGTATATATATATATATATGTATATATTATCTACTGGCGGTCGCCAGTAGATAGTTACAGTTACAACCGTGTTTCCATAGGAAATCTCAAAATTCTATTTTGAATAACTTTGGCGCCGGTTGACGAATTCTCGCGAAATTTTCAAAACTAATGGGGCGCTCCGCTCAGCTCCTACCCTGAAAGTCTCGGGGTGATTCGTCAAGTGGGGGCCGAGAAAAAGGGGGGTCCCAAAACGCGTTTTCCCCATGCATTTTTCCATAGGAACTTTAGACACAGCTACAGCCCGAACAGCTGAACAGAGTTACTTGAAATTTGGCAGAGAGGTAGCCATAAGGTCAAGGAAGTGCCTTTTGCAGGTCTGGTGTAAATCTGTTCAGTATTTCCTGAGAAAATAGCATTTAAAAGCATATCAATATCTATACGCGCGCAATTCTGATTGGTTGTTAGATGTCGGTAAACATTCGAATCGGTCGAAACCAGGAAGTGTCGGCTGCCATTTTGTCTCTCGCAGTCTGAGGGGGTGGAAAAAAAAGGTGGAGAACTTGAAAAGGGGGCAGAGTGGACTGTTCCTGACCCCCTAGCCTTCCTTGGTCAGGGGGTCACAGATGGACCCCCAAGGAAGAAAAAAACAATTTTTTATTTTTTTTTAAATCGCGAGGTGTACGCACTGAGCTCGCACGGCGCTGACTACGACCGGTGGGTGCTCGGTGCGCGAAGCGCACCGAGCGCCCACAGAGCGCGCACAGTGCGCGAAGCGCACCGAGCGATTTAAAAATAAAAATAAAAAAATCACGGTGCGCGCACGGTGAAAAATCTGAAAAATAAATAAATAAATAAATAACTTAGCATTTAAAAAACCGTACAAATTCACTGAAAAAACCATAGGTTTCACACACGTTATAGTTACGAATTAGCATTTAAAAAACCTTGCAAATTCACTTAAAAACCATAGGTTTCACACATGTTATAGTTAGCTGGACATTTCACTCGTAAAAAACCAATGAAATTCCCCCGTTATAGTTACTGCAGGCAACTATAACTCACGCGACCGCAATCCTCTGCTCATGACGTCAGATATTACATCACTGATGACATATGTGTCTTTATGAAAAATAAATATTTGTAATATATGTATAGCTAAAGATTAATGGAAGAAGACATGGGTAAATAAGTGTCTAAATACAGTTCTCTGGAATACGCTCCCCCTTTCTATTAAGAACATGCAGAATCACATTCACTTCAGGAAAACTCTGCAGACCTGGCTTTTTTCTATTTAGGGTCCCTTTTCTTTTTGCTGATTTAAAGCCACATGCTGCAGTCTATTTCTCATCTGGGCTAGCGCTGGGAAGCGCTGGTGCTGGGGTAGCCACTCGCTTTACACATTTTTAGAACATAATTGTTGACTTTTATGGCATCTTTGAATCTGTGTGAGTATCAAAGATGCCTACCAGGTACTGCTTGCATACACAATGATAACTCTATATCCATGACCATATCTATAACCAACCTTTGGTTTAAACACCCTTCCCTTCTGCATTCAATGAAACCTCTCTGCACATATGGAGTTCATTGTGGACTTCTCAGATGTACAGCATGAAAGTGCCTTATAGTGGACAACATGTTCGGTGAAGTTGTCAAACTTTGTACTATCTGTTTGCTGAGTGTGCAAACGTTACCCAAGTTTGTTAGCAAGAGAACGTTTCTGCATCATAAAAAAGTGTTCATGAGATGATTTTTACAAAAAAGATTTTTACAAGAGAATTCTTCTAAAGGTTCATATTTTTTTATCACTTTTTCCCACACAAGCCAACGTTTAGTAGAAGTTGCACCTATTTGTTTTTATTAATTTGCAAACTGTATAAAATGTATGAACTCTGCAAAGTAAAAAAATTACGTTACTGAGAAAAAATCTTCACAAATTTGCACCTGTATGGATCATAACAGTTTGCCCATAGAAAGGGGCAACATGAAAGGGTTTGGAAATAACATCAAGAGCTAGTCCACCAGAAGCAGCTGCCAAAGAGCCATATGGCTGCTCTGCATATTCTTTCAAGTGCCGAGAGGGCAATAAAATCTCTAGGACATATGAATGACTAGCGCTGTCCTCATTGAGAGTGGCCGAAAAGCCCACTTGGCCAAGGGCATGGATATGCACCAGTATCCAAAGCACAATGAGCCTCATTTATGATAAGTGTTGCATTGCTGCGTGAAAGCAGCGATGCAACACTTTTCAATTCGCCCTCCTTGTGACACCCGATGCTCCGTATTTACTGTACAGTGCTCCATGTCGCAAGGATTTACAGATACGTCAGTATTCATAACATATCTGTAGGCGCAAAAGTGGTGCATTGCTGGGGTGTGTCTGAAACGGACGCAACTCCAGCAATGTGCCATTTCATATGTGGAAGCCCCATGTAAAAAGGCCTGCATCAGTCTTACGCCTGCTGTGAGGCAGGCGTAAGGATATGACGCTGTGGCATCCTAGAAATGTCGCAGTGAAATCTCATAGATTTCACTATGACACTGCTACAAGCCTTTTTTATGGGGAATGCCCACCCTGCACTACATTATACCTCACACAGGTATAATGTAGTGCAGGGGTTTACAAAGTGACGCATCTGCTTAGATGCGTCACTTTGTAAATATGTTGCAGTGTGGTGCATATTTTACTCTGCCGGTGCATCACAAAAAGACATACACCAGCGGCGCAAGGGTCTCATAAATAGGCCCCTGAGTTTCAAGGGTAACATCAGCTGTAGACTTCTTGCATTGTGCCATCAATGTCGGTGGTCTGTCTCCAGGAGTTCTCAATGTAATGTATAATACTCTATTGTATGCCAGCAATCAGAGGCAAATACAAGTGTACAGTTGAACAGATGAGGCTACGATGTAGTGTACTGGTACACTACAAATGCATTTTACATCTATAAGACCCAGTTTACAATGCCTCGAACACATTTTCAAAAACATGAGAATATCTGTAGACTTAAAGAATGTGCAAATTCATAAATACAATAGAAACCCCTCCAAGTGCCTCAGATTTTATGAATTTTGCCTGGATTATCAACACCCCAAATTTGGTGGTGCTTAAAAACACATTAAGAGCATAGCTTGACATCCCAACAGCATGTCTTACTTCGAACCTGAAAATATTACAGGATGTTTGGTAGATGCAGACTGTAGTGTTGCTATTGCTAGAGGATGACTGGGTACTTTATCACTATGAGGCATACTCCATTCTAGACCATAACCTGTGGAGCTAAGGGGCTTATTTATAAGCCCTTGCAACACTTTTTCACTGCTGGTGTGTCACTTTTTGTGACGCACCGGTGGCGTAAAAAATGCACTACGTTGTGCCCTATTTACAGAGTGACGCATCTAGGCAGATGTGTCACTTTGTAAATCCCTGCACTACATTATACCTGCACCAGGTAAAATGTATGCAGGGCGGGCATTCTCCCGCATCAAAGCCTCGTAGAAGTGCACATTTAAATCTATAAGATTTCAGTGTGACACTTCTAGGATGCCATTGCGTGAAAACCTTAATCCTACAAATAGGGGCTAAAAGGTGTCTTAAGGTTGATTTAATTAATGGCGGACAGAGTAATTACTGTTGCCATGGCGGAGTGCTTTACTCCTGCCACGGCAAGGGTATTTAGAGATGTCTGCTGCCCCTACAGACATCTCTAGCATCTCTGGGAACCGCCTCAATGTCGGTTTCTGGAAATGCATTGTAAGTTTGTCACTTTTGACGTAGTAAGCCTATATACGTGTATACGTAGGGATCTAGGGCTATTAGCGATACAGTCTTTTCTGGATAAGGACAGTGCGGATCGGTACATGTTCAATGAGATGATCATGGAAATGATTGATATCATTCTTGACAATAACTTTTTTCTCTTTGACAAATGTTGGTTTCAACAAATTCTTGGGACTGCCATGGGCTCCAGGTTTGCTCCCTCTTACGCCTGCCTTTGTATGGGGTGGTTTGAGAGGGAGCATGCCTGGGGCAGATGTGCCTCCCCCTGGACGAATAATATCGTTTTTTGGGGGAGGTACATAGACGATATCATCTGTCTATGGTCAGGATCCTTGGACTCACTTATGGAATACTTTGCGTATTTGAACACTAATGATTACAATGTAAAGTTTACCATGGATCATGACAGAGAAAAAATCAACTTTCTGGATATAAGTTTTTATGTCAAGGATGGTTTCATACAGAGCACTCTGTATAGGAAAGATACAGCTTGCAACAGTGTCTTGCACGCAGAAAGTGCTCATGCAAGATCTGTTGTTCATAATATTCCCTTCGGGGAATTAACTAGGATAAGAAGAAACTGTAGCGAGGAAACTACCTACCTTCAAAACATCACAGAGTCCAAAAAAAGATTCTTACAAAGAGGCTACAAAAGTGAACTTCTTGACAAAGCAATTGAGAAGAATAAACGTCTTAAGAGGGAGGATACACTGCGAGAGAAACAAAAGAAATCTGTTGAATTGGAGCGTAACAATGCTGTAAGATTTATTACACAATATAACACCAATAGTGGAAAAATTTACAATATCCTTAAGAAAAACTGGAGCATCTTAGAGGAGATCCCGGGACTAAAGAATTATATCAATAATGCACCCTCTGTGGCTTATAGAAGAGGCAAGTCATTGCGCAATTCCTTATGCCCTAGTTATGTGACTGGTAACAATGCAACATGGTTACCGCAGAAACCTAGTGGTTTCTTTACATGTGGGATGTGCAATGTTTGTCCCAATGGCAAAAATAAAACTAGTAATTTCATTTACAATACCTCGAGAACATTTGACGTACTACATTTCATAAATTGCAATACAACACATGTTATTTATGTAATAGGATGTCCCTGTGGTACTATCTATGTGGGGAGCACGATTCGCCAATTAAAAGTTAGGATACAAGAACATCGCAGGGCGATACTAAATGGCGATAATAGATACCCTTTGAGTGCGCATTACAAGGAAATACATCCTAATGACAGTACCTTTTGGTTTCATGGTATTGACCATGTTCCAATCGGCCACAGAGGTGGCAATAGGGAGCTCCTGGTTAGACGCAAGGAGGCTAAATGGATATGCCGTCTGAGGGCCACAGAGATGGGCCACAATACAGATAAAGAGCTTCATTACTTCCTGGGATAAGCTCTGGGATTTGTATAAAACCCGAGAATTGTTTCCTTTCAAATCAAATAGCTGTATCCTTTTAAAACATGCTCTGTTTTAAATTATATTTCTCAGAGTCCTGTTCACAAGTTTCCCCCAGTGATATCTACCAGAAAGTTGTCCAATATGTGTATGATATTATAGCAAAGATGTATATTATAATCGTTTTTGGGCGTTAGTATCCTTTACGCCCCTTTTTTGAAGAATGTTTTTATTAATATTTATTCTATTTCTTTTTCCATGTTGTAAATAGACTCCCTCTTTCTCTTTTTCTTTTCTTTTCTCTTTTTTTCTTTCTTTTTTCTCTTCTCTTATGCCTCTGTGGCTCCCGTGATGTTACGCAGGATACTGTTTTGATTGCCATGTTGATGGATTTACAGATCTAATTTTGGCCCTTTACTCAATATCGCCTCCAGCTATTATACCAACACGCATGTTACTATAACTCATCTTACAGGATAAGCTATGCATTTAGATGATCGATATTCAGATTAATAAGTTAATTTTTTGCTTAGTTCGTATTATTGCCCATAGATCGGCTATACTTTGTTGCCCATTCAAAGATGGCAACCGCTCTCCTATACACCTTTGAACGGAGGCCCTTTTTAGTTTTTAGTTCCTATGTTGGTTTTGCGAGATGACGCGTCACCACGTAAGCTACGTCATTTACGTTACACCCATTTTGGTTTTAAAACCTGCCGCGTCCTGCGGGATAGGTTTGATGGCCAGTTATCACGCTGCTGCTTCTCATTTAACCACAAGTGAGTACACACAGTTGTTTTGTTTTTAAGCTGTCGTCCATTCATAACCGCGCTTGATACACAGCGCCCTGGTCTCTTTTTTTCTAAAGTTGTGGCGCAATGTGATGCATTTCTTATGGGCAACAGAGCTGTATGTCAGGTATTATTTTGCCTTTCATGCGATTAATAGCAAGCGCTTTTGGAGGTAGTATACAACAGTTTGTCTTTTCTATGTGGTGAGGCACGTGTGTATCTGGTGATTATTTTAATTACATTGTATGACTGTATTCACTGCGACATTGAGAAAGTGATTACATTACCCAGGTGCGATTTAATTGTAGCGCTAGGGTTCCTGTTTTGACATTTGACGTTATGCGCTTCATACTGTGTACTTTAAATTAGGTTATTAACGATGATTACTTTCTTGCCGGGATACGCTACATGATATTTGAGCATTACACACACATTTGGTGTTGCCTTTTATCAAAACGGTGCTATTTTTACCTTAGTACAATGGATATTAGTGATATGTTCAACTACGAATATTGCACATCACTGCTATATATACTAGGGATTGATGTTGGTGTTCCTCATGTCTTGATGATTATGTACCTGTCTGTCTGTACAATTGTGAGAGTTGACGGTCTTCTTCCAAATCGCCGTTCTCATTTCGTTTTATTTATCTTTTGCTTTTAGATTGAGAGTGCTATTATTATGAAGCCTCTTTCAATCTAGAATTTACCTATGACGATATTTACCTTGCTGCTATATACCTTTGATGAATACGTAAGTCACCCTTAGGAACATACCTAGTTTGACATTATGATTGTGTAAATAATACTTTATCAATGTGCCTTAGATTAGACAGATTATGTATCTACTCGCCCCTTGTTACTCTGATTTTCAGATTGGGATACACATGTGATGAACTTTGCGCGGTTTACGGACGTTTTGGCTATTATTGAGTTGATGTGGCAAAATTAGCCGTTTCTCATCTGATCTTTAGGTGAGATGATATACATATATCTTTTTAATGCCATGTAATATGTCCTGCTTTAGAGTTTATTTATTCTCTTTCGTTTGGCTATGTTGGTTTTATATATTTCCAATTTCTACTTTTACTTTTACAATTACTTTTTTTCCTTTTTTCTCCTTCTTCCTTTCTTGCATGTCCTATCAAATTAGTTCTCTCCTTTAATTAATTAAAAGATGTATTTAGTTTTAGATTCAGATACAGTACGGTTTATTTTTATATCTGTACTATATACCCAGCAAAACACGTTACATGTAATGTGTGTGTTTTGTGTCGTTTTTATACATATAATGTTGTATATATGTGTATAATTGTTACTGATCAAATTGTATTTATATATTTGTACTTTGTTATGTATTTTTGTTGGTTGTCGGATTATATTTGTGCTTTTCTATGTGTTTATATGTTTTTATGTTACTTCTGCAGCCCTGAAGAAGTCCCCTGGCAAAAGGGACGAAACGCGTTGGCTGTTTGCCGATTAAATTTGGAATAAATTTGAAAATATCAACGGATAATATTTGTGAATCTGAATGACTCTTGTATTGAGTGCACCTTCCTTATGTTTGTGTAAGTTTGACAGACAGTCAACATGACGGAGCCATACATCAGACTTTCAACTTTGTATGTTTATCCAAAAATGAAATCCTAAAGCGGGATTTTCTTTTTGGAAATATAAATGACAATGACTACTCGCCATGGGAGTATTCTTTATTGGTGTGGGAGACATTTAAAAGTTTTCACTGCCCCTTACTGCCATGTTTTTCATGGCGGTGACGGGCAGTGAAAACTGTCCATGTATCTGCCCAATCTAAATACTGCGGGCGGACACATGGCCAAACCTTCAATGGCCCTTATTCCATCAGGCTGTCAGAGGTGTGTACAGGCAGCTGAGATGCAGTAGTCTCCTCTGTCTATACACTCAAGGTCCACCCTTCTCTTTGGGGAAAACAAATTACACTTACCTGGGGGAGACACTCTTTTTCTTTAGGTAAGGCTTCATTGAACAATTGAAAAAGGGAAAGAGATTTTCAATCGAAGTATTTGTAAGGTCTGAGACATCTACTGGCTGGAGGACAAAACAACACAGTTCTCATTAAAAGGAAGTATAATGTTACTCTATGTGTCTTTCAAACACAAGAGGGTGGTCTTCTGTTTCGTGGGTCATTGGAAGCGGTGTCAACACTGGGTCCTGTTTAAGGGCTAGACATCTGATCCTCCATGCGGCTCGACATTCAAGGATCCATCTTCATCACTTTCTTAATCTGCTGCACCTCATGCCCTTGTTTCTGCTATCCATGTTCTGGTTAACATTTTTGAAATTATTGTGTTAAGATTTGTTTGATATTTTTTCTCTTTTTGCCATTTTATTTTTTAAGGGGTTCCTTCTCCAACTTGTTTGCTTCTTACCTTCATAGGTACCTCTACATTGCCACTGCCATCTTGCATAGCTTTCTTGGTGCCTTCCTTGGTGTCTGTTTGTCTTCCTCACAGTGAATACGGTGGACAATGGTGAGACTTCAAGGGATGTTGCCCTAATTAAGCCTTTAGCAGCACAAAGATTGTAAAAGAAGTACTGCCTGCTATGAACACGCAACAACAATTCAGTCAGGCTATCAGCACTTCCATTCAAGCATGCCTTTTTAAGCCAACCTTGTGCCAGAACCAAGAATACACTAACCTGGATTATGTCAGAAGTCTGCAGGAGTGAAGCTGTAACTACATATCTCCCTGAGGACTGGCTCCATGCATACCACACGATACACTGTATACAGGAGGCAGCCCCCAAGGGAAAGCAAGTTATGAATAGAGAGAAAGTAGAGAGCTGTTTGACTTCCTCTTTGAGTCAGTGGGCAGCCTCATTAGATATCCTTGGTCACCGATCTCCAATATCACACCATCAGGTGAACAGATGGTCCCTCCTGTTGGAAGGAAGTAGAGAAGAGGTTATGTTCCCCCAGTTACTGCCCCCAAGTGTGAGAAGTTGCCCTGATATATGCTGTCCACTAGTTATAGTGGGCACCTTGTATCAGTCCAAACAACCCCTTATTGGTTATAGGTTAAAGACAACCTTTATTGAAAGCTATCCTAGTGGTAGCTATGGAGAGCAGCCTTCAGGCTAAGTCTTGAAGAAATGTAAAGCAGCTTGTTTTACCAGTCTAAAATCTCTTGAGCCACTAAATGAAAGATATCCACACCAGGTATATATATAAAATATGTGTATTTATTACTAAACAGACCCTACTAGTCTCTTTATGAGACTAGAGGCCAAAACACATAAGTTACACCTAAAAAATCACAGTAAAATAGCACAAATACACGTCAGGCCCTAGGGGCGAGCCAAACCATATACTAAAATAGTGGTATAAGAACCACGACTTAACTAGCTAGACGCAAGGCCTAGAGCCTGTAGAATCACTGGGACCCCAAGGAACCACCCAAGGTAGTGACACAGGGGACCCATGGGGGCCGTGTGCAGTGTGTGAACACAGCCGCAAGCTCCCGTTACCTTCTATGAGGAAAGTCGCGGTTAGATTTTTAAAGATTAGGAACACTTAGAAATGAGTCAGGACCAAACCCTTTTGGTCTTAGGAAGTTCTATGGCTAGCACCCACGGGAGCACTGGAGTACTCGTGTTACCTCACCCAGGGAAGCCGGGGGCACAGGTGTCTTTTGGTGTCGGGTCGCGTCGTCGATTTCAGTGGGAGCTGGCGAAGAAGTGCTGCTGCCATGAAGATGCGAAGTGTACGAAGAAATCCAAACCTTGATCAAAGATGAGAAGAACCTGAAAGCAGAGGGGACAGAGTCTGGGTCACTTGCCAGTGACCAGGAAGGCGATGAGCAGATGCCGATGTCGGGTGATTTCAGGTGAAGGAGGTGAAGCTTGACTCTTCAGCCACGAGGACCAGGAGGTGTCAAGGACAACCAGGAGCAGGATTCAAGCTGTCCCACAAAGGATGTCGAGTGCTGCAGCATCAGTGCCCGGATCGGACACAACAAGCCTTGGCAACAGCAACCCACGCAGAAACAAGAAAGATGCATTGGTGCAAACCAGCAAGGTCTGTGGGACTCACCACTTGGTTGGGAGTCAGGGCACGTTTAAAGCAACCTGGAAAGCCCAAGGAAATGCAAAGTTACCCCCTCAGGGACCCACCAGTCAACAGACCAGGGATCGTGAAGGGACCTCAAGATGAAACACAAAATGGCGGCCCACGGATCACTCGGAATGACCAGGGTGACAATCTTCAGTGGATTCAGTGCTTGAGGTAGGGGCTACAAGTCAGCCCAAGTATGACTTGAAGAGATGTCGAGAAGACAATGCACTTGCAGAAATGCACGGTGACCAGGAGTTCCGGTTCCATGCTACTCACGAGGGCTGCGGGTCTCAGCTTTCCTGGGGACTCGGGTTGGCCTCTGAGATGTCTGGAAATCCTCTTCCTGGGCTGCAAATACTTCGGAGTCCAGCGGGAGCTTCGATGATGCAGACCGGCAAATTGCTTCGTTGGTGCCTGCCAAGCAGGGGAGTCACTCCTTGACCCCAAGGGAGATTTCTTCAGTCCACTGGTCTTGAGCAGAGCGTCGAAGGTCCAGGATTCAGCTTCAGAGTTTTGTCCAGGGTAATCTAAAGTCCTAAGGACAGGGGTCCCATACTTATACTAAGGTAGTGAGTTGGATATACTCTGGAGACCCACCTATGGGAGGGTTTGGAAAGAGGGGTGGCTACACCCATTTCCTTTGTCCAGTTTCGTGCCAGAGCAGGGGCTGTAACCCCCTGAACCTGTTTGAGCTGGATTATGCACAGGGACACCAAATGTGCCCCCAGTGCAGGACTTCAAAGCACTCAGAGAGTGCTCCCACCCAGCCCCAAAATACATAAGCCTGTCTGGGAGGTGGATACACCTCCCTGTGACAGGAAACCTATTTTACAGGCCTCCCCCGCCGGAGTTTCGGTCAGCAGCAGGAGGCCAGACCTGTGTCTGTGGCTGCAGCATCCATTTGGTGATGCCAGGGCTGTGTTAAGTTTCTACCGGGTATTCCAGTGCTGTCATGTCTCTCCCTCTAGAAGGGTGGGTTCCTACTCCCACAGGGTATGATTCCAAGGTGTTTGACACCAAACACGACATGTTTCCGTGCAGCCAGTCCAAAGTTAGCATTTACCGTTTGGTTTTAATGCACTTAAGAGTATATGGTCAGGCTGCACTACAAACAGCATCAGAAAAGGGTCTCTGAATGCTGCAGAGGGTCTCTGCTCATGCAGGGGCACCCTCTCACATAAGAACCAAGCACTCTGCCTTCAGGATTGATAAGGCCTGCCATTGGAGAGACTTATAGGTTTATATGTGTGTATATATGGTGAGATATAGTGAACCTATATCTCAGTAAGGGGTGCATGCACCACCTTACCCAGGCTGCAGTAGCAGTCCTGTGGTGTCATTTTGGGGGGCTTTCCAGGGGTGGCATAATACATGCTTCAGCCCCTGGTAGGCCTCTGGGGTACCTATGCCCTGGGTACATAGTATACCATTTACTAGGGGCTTACAAGGGCACCTCAGATCCAATCTGTAATGTACCTAAAGTACATGGAATCATTTTAGAGAGGAAGCAGCTAGGCTGGGGCCCTGATTAGCAGGGTCCCAGCCAGACTAAAGTTGAAAAACAGTGAAACACCAGCAAAAAGTGGGGGTAAACATGTGAAGCAGATCCTACTCTACTACACAACCCCCCCCACCCCCCAAACGCAGGGACATTAAACTAACCTTGACCAGTTGAGTCCTCATGTTCTAAATGGAAATATCTGCATTGTCATGGTTAATCCCAGGTGTATGTTCCACTGTATAGTCCATCCCCTGTAGGGAAATGGACCACCTGAGCAATTTGGGATTTTCACCCTTCATCTGTTTTAGCCATACGGGGCCTTATGGTCTGTCTGAACAATGACGTGAGTACCAAATAAGTATGGCCTCAACTTCTTGAGAGCCCAAACCACAGCAAAGGCCGCCCTCTCAATGGCTGACCAACGTTTCTCTCTGGGGGTCAACCTTCTGCTTATGAAAGCTACTGGTTGATCCTGACCTTCACAATTCAACTGTGACAGTACAGCCCCTACCCCCAACTCAGATACATCTGCTTGGACAATTAACTTTTTGGAGCAGTCAGGACTTTGCAGAATGGGAGCAGTGCACATGCCCTGCTTCAGGTCATCAAATGCCTTTTGACAGCTAGCTGTCCACTAAACCTTGTTGGGCATTTTCTTAGAGGTTAAGTCATTCAGCGGTGTCACTATTGATCCATACCCCTTGACAAATCTTTTATAGTACCCAGTCAGGCCTAAGAAGGCTCTCACCTGAGTCTGGGTAGTTGGAGCAATCCAGTCCATTATGGTCTGGATTTTGCTCTGCAATGGTTGAACCTGCCCTCCACCTACAAGGTGGCCTAGGTACACAACCTGACTCTGCCCTATCTGGCACTTAGTAGCCTTGATAGTTAGGCCTGCTTTTTTCAGGGCCTCCAAAACATTCCTCAGGTGGACCAGGTGATCCTCCCAGGTGGAGCTAATGACAGCAATATCATCTAGATATGCTGCACTATAGTCTTCCAGGCCTGTAAGGACTTGATTCACCAGCCTTTGGAAAGTGGCATGTGCATTCTTCAAACCAAAGGCCATTACCACAAATTGATAGTGCCCACTAGGGATAGAATATGCTGTCTTTGGCTTTGCATCATCAGCTAGTCTGATCTGCCAGTAGCCACCTGTCAGGTAAAATGTGCTTAGAAACTTGGCTGAGGCCAAAGTATCTATTAGCTCATCTGCCCCGGGGATGGGATGGGCATCATTCCTAGTGACTGCATTGAGACCCCTGTAGTCTACACAAAACCTCATTTCTCTCTTGCCATCTGTGGTGTGAGGTTTAGGTACCAGGACTACTGGACTAGCCCAAAGGCTAACTGAGGGTTCAATAACTCCCAAATCCAACATCTTTTGGACTTCTGTCCTTATGCAGTCCCTGACATGGTCAAGTTGCCTGTAGATCTTATTCTTCACAGGCAGACTCTCCCCAGTGTCCACTTCATGAGTGCACCAGGTAGTCTGACTTGGAGTCAGAGAAAACATATGTCTGAACTGGCTGAGAAGGTTTCTGCAGTCAATTTGCTGCTGGGCAGTGAGGCTGCCTGCCAAGGCTACACCATCAACTGACCCATCATCAGGGTCTGAGAAAGCAGGTCAGGGAGTGGGTCACTCTCTTCCTCCTGGCCTTCATCAGTAGCCATGAGCAAGCCCATGTCTGCCCTGTCAACATATGGATTTAGTCTGTTGACGTGAACTACCCTGTGGGGACTCCTAGGGGTTCCAAGGTCTACCAAGTAGGTGACCTCCCCTTTCTGCTCAACAATTGTATGGGGGCCACTCCATTTGTCCTGGAGGGCTGCTGGGGCCACAGGCTCCAACACCCACACTTTCTGTCCTTGCTGGTAGACAGTCAGTACAGCCTTTTGGTCATGCCAGGCTTTTTGTAATTCCTGGCTAGCCTCAAGGTTTTTGATTGCCTTTTTCATCTACTCAGCCATCCTGGAGCGGAGACCAAGTACATAGTCCACTATGTCCTGTTTGGGGGGCTTGAGAGGTGTTAGACCTGGCACCTTGGCGTGAGTCTCCCTTCCACTTTTTGTCGCTGTGCCTCATGTGTTTTGCTGGTGTTAGCTGCTCAGAGCACTGTGCCACTGCCAACCAGTGCCACAGTGCAAGTGCTCCCTATTTAAAATGTATATGTAGGTTGGATCCCATGATTGGCTTATTTGGTTTACTGTCAGACCCCAGTAAAGTGCACCAGGAGTGCCCAGGGCTTGTAAATACAAATGTTGCTGGTGGGCTAGCAGCACTGGTTGTGCCACCCACAGAAGCGGCCTAGTAAAATGTGTCTAAGATCTGCCATTGCAGAACCTGCGTGCAGTCTGGTACTGTCATGCTGACTGGGCAAGTGCACCCACTTCCCAGTCCCTAAACCTTCCCTTAACTTCATATTAGACACCCCTATGGTAGGCCCAAGGGCAGGGTGCATTGTAAGCATAAGGTAGGACAAGCCCTGATGTGTGTGGCATGTCCTAATAGTGAATTACAGCCATTTTCGTTTTTCACTATTGTAAGGCTACCTGTTCTCCATAGGCCAGAATGGGCTGTTAGAATTGTTACATCCTGTGATCCTAACAGGCCCAGGGAACATGGTAGAAATTCGAGTTAAGTATGCTTGAACTCAGAATAATAAAATACATCTTTTAGTAAAGTTTATTTTAATATTCTGTGTTTGCAAATACCACTTTTAGAAAGTTGGTATTTGCTTGCCTGACCATTTCAGCCCACCTCTTCTATGATGTGTATCTGCCTGTCTGGTTTGTGTGAGTGACAGGGCTGGGGAAACCCAGAGGGGCAGGGTTAGGTAGCCTGGTGGTGAATAGGGAGATTGACAGCCAGATGGGTGGGAGGAGTACACCTGGACTCTGAATAGGGCTGTGCTCTGCCACCACAATGCTGGCTCCACCTCCTGTGGAGCGGCTGATGTCTCTGCCCTGCACCCTGAATAGAAAGGCAGAGTCATGTCAACAGAGTGCTCAAGAACTGGTTTGGACTGGGCAAAGGCCCCTCTACCCCAGAGGAACAAAGGAATTAGGGGTATAAGTATTGCTCCCAAGAAATCAGATCCTGCTTGACAAGAAGAACCTCTGCCTGAGGAGAAGGAAATGGGAAAGCTGTAAGGAGGAGTACTGTCCCTGACCTGGGGGATTGGCCTGCAGTGGTTGCCTTGCTGCTGGAAGGAGAGGAGAAAGACTACTAAGACTTTATTTCAACTTGTGCTTAAAAGATCTCCAAGGGCTTGTGCTGAGCTTGCCCCCTAAACGAAGTCCCAGGATCAGTGGACTTCCCCCCCAGCTCCCCAGCTCCCCAGAGTCTTTTGGAAGTGCCTGCTGCTGTTGTTGGGCCTTCTGAGGGACTGCTTGTCGCAAGGAGCTGGGAGCGCGACGCAAGGAGGAGAAGCGTGCCGCCGTCGGAGCTGTTGCCGTCGCATTTCGCAGAGAGTGCCGCCGCTGCAGCATCGCATCGAGCGTAAGCGTCTCGCATCGATCCGGAAGTGTCCCGCAACGCCGAAGAAGTGTGTCACCATCGCAGCCATCGTAGCTGACGCATTGCACCGCATCAAGAGAAGAGTCTCGCATCGAGGAAGAAGCGTGTCGCCATCGCAGCCATCGTAGTTGTCGCATTGCACCGCATCAAGAAAAGCGCCTCGCATCCACAGAGAAGCGTGCCGCCGTCGGAGCTGCTGTCGTCGCATCACGCTAAAGGGTGTCGCCGCTGCAGCAGCGCATCGAGCGGAAGCGTCTCGCAAACATCGGAGAAAAGTACCGCTGCCAAGGCCAATGTCGTCGCATCTCGTCAAGGGTGACGCCGCAGTAGCTGACGCATCGAGTCGAGTCTTCTCGCAACATCAGAGAAGCGTAACGCATCTGGAAGATCCCGTCTTTATTTCTTTGTTATGTTATGTTAGGAGCATTTATATTGCGCACAGCTGCCCCAGCTAAGGGGCGTCCTGGCGCATGACCGGTAAAAACACAACTAACACTGAAATTGAAGACACAGGAGGGGGACATCTAGTTAGGAGGGAAAATTAAAACAGAATCGTTTTTATGGCTTTACGAAAAAGGAGAAGATCTTCCATCGCGCGAATCTCAAATGGAAGCGAGTTCCAAAGTGCTGCTGCTTTTACCCGAAAAGACCGACCACCAACTCGGCTGAGCTTAAACCTCGGAACCACAGCGAGTGCTTGGCCCATTGATCTTAAAGAGCGAGTCGGAACATAGCTAGACAAGAGATTCAAAAGGATCTGGGGAGCTACTCCTTTCATGATCTTAAAAGCCAGACATAAGACTTTAAAATGAATTCTTGACTTAATCGGTAGCCAGTGTAAGGATCGAAGAGTACTTGAGACAGAGCAGGACCTAGGCAAGACTTCATCGCATCAGCATCGTTGCAACACTTTCGTTGCCCTGCGTGTCGCATCTAAGGTACATTGACTTAAAGTGGCGCATTTAAGAACTTAAGAGAACTAAGAAAACTTCTACCAACTAAAGTAACCGTATTATGTATTTTTGTCGTTTAATGGTCTTGTGGTAACTCTATATAAAGAATCCTTATTTTTAATATAAAAACCTGTGTGGTGTCCATTTGTAGTGTTGTCACTTGGTTACTGTATGTGTTCACAAATGCTTAACCCATAACGCTCTGAGATAAGCCTTGTCTGCTCGCGCCAAGCTACCTAGAGGGTGAGCAGGGGTTGTTTTAGTAGTGTAACCTGTGGTAAATAGTTTTCCTTTACCGGTACTGAATTTGATACAGAAACATAATAAAATAGCTCAATAAAATGAGAGGCAGAATCCGTGGTATTAGAGGTTCGGAATGGGCTTTATTCCAATAATCGATTATAATCGGATGCTTCAAGTTCCATCACCCCGGAGGTTCAGGAAGTGAAGTACACACATTATTGATATGAAATGACTTTTATAATACATACATTACAATGAAGCGAATGCAATAGGCGTAATAATTGATAAGGAAAATGACGAGTTGTCTGCGTAACCGAAAATGGGTGGAACAAGGAGTAAAAAGGAACATAATTGGTTGTGATGTCACCTATAGGTGGATCTATAAGATAATACTTGGCATAGATGCGCGCGCAGCAGCATGACGTGTAACTAGGGGGTGAAGGGGACTTGACATTTAGCTCTACATGTGGAGACAAGAAGTCTGAGGGGTCAAGTCAACCTAATCCCAAATCATATCTAACATCCTATGTTTAAAGAACTATGTTATCCATAAAGAAGGACTCTCGGACAGAATCTATTCTATACTGACTGTGCGTGCGTGTACAAGCGTCTAGGTGTCTACACTAAATGCGAGGGCAGGAATCTTCCATAGTAACAGGACTATGAATTACTTGTATTAAGACAGAGAAGCCGGGCCCTTTGCTTGGTAACTGGAAGAATGTTTACTTAAACTACTAGGCAGGAATGCATCGGCTGAGGGGGAAGCAGATAACTCGAAGGTGAAATACAGTTCTTGGCAGAGAATAGGCTGATGTCAGGCTGTGAGCCGCGCAGAGAATGAGACAGAGTTCATGGTCACAGATGCAGGCTCAGACTGGAGCTTTCAGAGGCAGAAGGCAAGAAGAGTTTTGATGACAGAATCAGGGCCTACTTGCCTGGACTGTAAAATGGCATAAGTGAGCCATATAAAGCCGGTGGCCTTTTGTACTTAGGAATGGGATATCCGGCCTATTCATGGCGGATCTGACAGAGGACATGTTGACGGTGGACGCACATGTGTTTGCGTCTTCATAACTGGAACTGGAGGGAACATACATGTACTTGTGACATGCACATAGAATCGTTGGGGTCCAAGATAGGGGACATAACTGACCAGAAAAATCCATATTTCCACATTCCCTCCTTGTCCCCTACTTGCCCGTTAAGAGATATCAATCTTCATTAATCCATTGATCTGTTCATATAGCATCATTTGTTCTTCTTTCTTCTTCCGGGATCTTGAATGAAATCTTGGTGGTGGAATACACGATGTGGCACACAGACCACAAATCGCTGGTCCACATTGTAGACATAGACAGCAACTGAATAGTATGAGAAGGCCAATACCTAGGAAGGATAGAACTCTCCATCCCCAGGCTGATATCACACTCCAAAACCAACTGGACCAAGTCCAAGTGCCTGGGTTCTGGTGTATCTGGCTTACAATCTTGTGAAGGCGAGTTATAGCTTTATATACAGATGGCGAATTCTCTGGTATGAATACGCAGCAGCTGGATCCGATGACCCTACAAGCTCCGTCTCTATCAGCCAAGATGACGTCAAGGACAAGACGATTTTGAAGCACAACAATCCGCATAGCAGACTGCTCTTCTGTTAAATTGCCTAAGGCGGAAATAGTTTCATTCACTACTGCTTCAAGGGTTCTAGTTAATCTACGTATCAGCTTACTATTGGTAACTGTACCTATATAGGGAAAGATGCCTTTATTGAAATCTACATACTTGTCCCATGCCGTCTCAGTATAATCGACAATTGGGAGATCTCTCCGCTCTCTATTGTGTACTAAATGAATATTTCTATAATAATCAGGAGGAGCTAGGAAAACAGGTGGCAAAAGGAATGCAATGTAGCAGGTACCATCCCAATCTAGAGGTAGACGCATATATGCAGTCTGACCACATATAAAGTAGGAGTGGCGATAAGCTCTGAATGAGGATTTGCCTTGATCACTGAATTCTACTGTAGTAGTACACTTACTATGGCCCATATGTATGGAACCAACCTTTCTTACACACAATTCACCCTTCGCTGGGAATACTGACATGGTGGGTAAGACTAGTTCAACTTCGGATACGACATTTAGAATCATGAGATTAGGTGTAAAATTACCTAATCCATATACTTCATTTTCTAGATCAGTTCCTGTTCTTTTGGGGCGACCCTCCTTGTCAGGATAGCAGACCTTGAGTAAAACTAGGTTCAGGTTTCCCCATACCCACTGATCTTGGTAAACTGCTATGTCTGAGTCTATGGAATTGATTAAACTAAACCATGCTCCACAGGAGCCATTATGTGTAAATGGATGTGGAAAGAAAGGCAAGACTCCTTCATAATTCTGATAGGGAGGGAGTCGGCCACACACCCAACAATTAGTTGCATTACTAGTCTGATGGGAATGATGTAACATACTAATGAAAGTGTTATTGCGCAGCGCAAGTCTATAGGACAATTCATGCGGGGGTAAGTCACTAAAAGAATGTTCTGCAATAACATGGTGAACATTTCTGGCAATAGGGTAATATATGTGCAACAACATACTGGTAGTAATTATTAAAAGACTTAAGGAAAACAATATTAATAATGTCACTATACAGTGGCTACGCAATGATTTACAATACGCCTGTCGTTTCATCATTTTTCGCGACTGTCCATGATTCAGGTCTAGAGGATACATGTCAGAGATAGGTTCAACCGCTTCACCTAGGAGAGGACTTAAACAATCAAACCGTCTGACGTTCTAGGCCTCAACTTAACTTTGTAAAGTTCTGTTTCAGTCTTTTCAACCAAAGGAAGTTTTGAATCAGTCTGTGAGGGAGTGCAGGGCACAATGTCTATATCCGAGGATTGTCCATGAAATTTCTTGATATGACTTGAATGAATCCAACCCTTGCGGCCCTCGATCTTCACGGCTGTTCTTGTGGTCAGCAGAACCAACTTGGGTGTCTTCCACCTGGGCTCCAGCTGAGTCTTTCGGTCGAAATTTTTCACAAATACAATATCACCCGGAACTACGTCATGGGGTTTCACCTCAGTGTTGTCGGGAAATGCTGCAGCTACCTGTGAACGACAAGATTGTAGTGCAGACATCAAGGAAGCCAAGTAATCTGTCAGCATATTACAGTCAATATCAGTTATTTTGCGTGGTATAGGCGTCCCCCACATATTTGGTGGTCTGCCGAAGATCACCTCATACGGGGATAGCCCTGTTCTACAGTGTGCTACCATTCTCATGTAAAAAAGTGCAACTGGTAATGCTACTATCCAGTCGACCCCTTTCTCTCTGCATATTTTGGACAGTCTGATTTTCAGTATCTGATTATGTCTTTCTACGAGACCTGCTGCCTCGGGGTGTCGAACACAGTGGAATTTCCACTGATATCCTAGCAGAAGTGAAACATGTTTCATTAATTCGGATGAGAACGGCTGGCCGTTATCTGAGTAGACAACACGTGGTAAACCGTATCGTGGGAAGAATTCTCGAACTAACTGTTTGGCAGTAGTCGGGGCAGTGTAATCTGAAACCGGGTATGCCTCCGTCCAACGGGACAGAGCGCAGACAACTACAAGAACATATTTGAATCCTCGACATCGTTCCATCTGGATATAATCCATCTGGAGGACTTCAAAAGGGTGATCAGGAGGATGAAATCCACCCTGTTCTACGGGAACACTTTTTCCTGGGTTGAACTGGCAACAGATCATACAGGTACGGACTTTTTGTTTGGCTGCTGCTCGTAAATGTTTATTGAACCAAATGTGTTGAATGCTGTCTAGCATAGCTTTTTCTCCTAGATGTGCTGGACTATGTATAGTGTTAACTATAACTTGGACCATTGAATCAGGAAGGAACCATACAGACTTTTCTTTCATCATCCATCCTTGGTCCGTTTGGATCCCTCCTAATTCAGTCCATTTCTTTATTTCGTCTGGTGTAGCATGTGTCTGTATGTCAATTACGTCAAGAGTAGGATCTTTAACTGTCATACAATGTGTCGGCATCGGGACTATTGTCTTTGTCATGTCGGATGTTTGAGTTTGAGCAGTCTGTTTAGCTGTTCTGTCGGCTAAATCATTGCCTTGAGAAATGATATCAGTAACTTTCGTATGAGCTTTACATTTCATAATTGATATTGCAGTAGGTAGATGTATTGCATCTAATAAGGCATGAATGAGGGGTCCGTGCTGAATGTGGGCACCGTGGGAAGTTAAATAACCTCTCTCTCGCCACAGCACGCCGAAGTCATGTACAACTCCGAATGCATAACGTGAATCAGTGTATATGTTGACTTTTTTACTTGTGGCTTGAATACAGGCTTGTGTCAGAGCGATGAGCTCTGCGGCTTGAGCTGACAAAGTATTAATACGATTAGTTTCAATGACTTCTGTATCTGTTGTGACTGCATAAGCAGCCACTAACTCTCCTATATTTGTTCTCATACATGAACCATCTACATACAACGTCAGGTCTGGATCTGACAATGGGACATCTGTCAAGTCTTGTCTGGGTTTTGTCGTTATAGTAATAACTTCAATACAGTCATGAGCTAGTGGGTCTGTTCCGGTTACTGGCAAAAGTGTGGCAGGATTCAATGTGTTACAGCGTCTGATTTCTATATGTGGCTGAAACAATGTAAGTTCATACCCTGTAAGTCGTGCTATAGTCAAGTGTTGTGTTTGCGTTCTATTCACAAGGACTTCTACTGTGTGTGGTACTTGAACTGTCAATGGATGTCCTAACACTATGGCATCGCTCTGTCTGATTGCTAAAGCTGTCGCTGCTACTGATTTCAGGCATGCAGGCAAAGCCTGAGCTACGGGATCTAATGTACTAGAAAAATAAGCACATGGTTTGTGTGCTCCTGCCTGTTCCTGTGTGAGTACTGACAAAGCAGTACCTCCGCGTTCTGTAACAAAGAGTGTAAACTGTTTTCTGTAACATGGCGTTGCTAAAACAGGTGCTTGACATAAAGCTTTCTTTAGGCTTTCAAAAGCTTGTGTATGTTCCTGAGTCCAAGGGAGAACAGTCGATGTGGCTGCCTCCTGGGTTGTCAACTGAATGAGTGGTTTTGCTAGAAATGCATATTGCGGGATCCACTGTCTACAGTATGAAGTGAGGCCTATGAAAGCCCGCACCTCCTTTTGTGTCTTGGGTATTGGCATGTTAGCTATTAACTGAATGCGGTCTGGTGTAAGCTGCCTTCCCTCCTTGGACAGCGAGTGTCCAAGATAAACAACTCGCTGGACACAGAATTGCAGCTTAGAAGGGGACACCTTGTGTCCCTTTTCGGCTAGAAATTTTAAAACTGTCAGTGATGCTTTTTCACATTCTGGTTCGCTTCTTGCGGTGATCAGCAAATCATCGACGTATTGGAGCAGAGCAGTGTTAACTGGCATGTGGATACTATCTAGTTCTCGTTTCAGTGCTTGGCTATAGATGCTGGGGCTTTCTGTAAATCTTTGAGGTGCGCGTGAGAATTTAAAGCTACGTCCATTTAAACTAAATCCGAATAAATATTGGCTTTCCGGATCTATTGGGACGCTGAAAAAGGCATTCTTGAGATCGATTACAGTAAAGAATGTCGCTTCGGAATCAATAGCTGTCAGTAATGACGAGATATCTGGGACCACAGGGAATTGTGGCACAATGCATTTGTTTAACTCGCGCAGATCAATAACCAATCGATAGACTGGCGGGGCCTTTGGATCTGTTCGTTTAAGAATCGGTATTATTGGTGAATTACATACATTGGAGTCTGTTTCTACAACCACTCCTTGGGCAATGAGCTCGTCAATGATTTGCAGTAGAGCCACTACAGCATCTGGTGGTAACTTGTATTGTCGCATTCGTGGTAGTACCACTCCTGCCTTTAATGTGACTCGATATGGTGTGATATTCATGCGTCCAACATCAGTAGGGCCTTGTGCCCATAGATGTGTAGGTAATGTCTGTAGTCGGGGATCCATGTCTCTAGACACATAATGACCTTTAAAATCACGTAAAAACAATCGTACTCCTTCCGGAGAACAACATATTATGGCTCCTAGAGCTTTTAATGTTTTTATTCCTAACAGGTTTTCTGGACATGATTTAGTAAGCAATAAATCTGTAGTTCGGGTCAGAGGTCCTATCGTAAGTGGCAGAGGTTGTGACACTTCATTAACAATAGGTTTTCCTGAAAAACCAAGGGAAATATTTTGTGAGCCTGAGAGGGGTGCCCCTGGAACTTCACTACGTTTTATAGTTGTTCGACTTGCCCCTGTATCGAGTAAAAATTTTCTATCTTGACCTAATAATTCACTGTGTACATAAGGTCCTTCTTGATCTACAGGTATCTCGATAAGGGGTAAGTCAACTTCCCTCTCTAGGCTAGTTCATGCGTAACGCTGATACTCAGGGTATTCATACTGTGCGGTCTGATACATTTGTCGTGTTGTTGTCTGTGTGGCAGCAACAGGCAATGGTGGTGCAGCTGGCACAAACTGTATTGGCTGTTGTGCGGCTGGCATGGCTTGGGCATGCTGCGGAGCTCCTTGTTCATTCTGATCTTGTCTAAATGGCCGTGATCTTTCTTGTGTTTTACCTATGCTGATATTATGTTTTAAAACTGGACAATCGTGTACGTAATGACCTGGCTTTTTACAATAATTACATGTCCCTTTTACAGGTCCTGCTGAATCGGAATGTGTCATACCCTTTTTATGCCCTTCAGCTGGAACTGTCTGGGAAACTAACATTTTCATTTTCGTGTCTTTCATGCGTCTGTGTTCATGTTCTTGTTCTTCTCTAATTCTATTGTGATGGTACTGTAACATTTGTAACATTTGTGATGGAGTGTTACCTTGCCAGGTACTCTCGAATTTTAATACTCTATTCTTTACTGGGGGCAGGGCATTTTCTACTAATTTTGTTACAAACAGATGTGGGTATGATTCGCTACTTGCTTTTATGCCACTATTTATACCAAAACATTTTTCAAATCGGGCATAGTAATCACTAGTGTCTTCATCTTGCTTCTGTTTACAGGCTGAAATTGTACCCCAATCTTCCTTTTTCGTAGTTAATAAACGCGGCAGTACCTGTACTAGTAATCCTGGTAGTGCTTTAGTTTTATCCCCAAGTCCTGCTCCTGCAGTTCGGGCCTTTTCTTCTGCTTCTAATACTGTCCATTCTATCTTTTGGTCTCCTACCTCCCACTCTTTTTCCTTGAGTTTCTCATAAATGCCAGCAGGCATCAATACCTTTAATATTGTCATAATGTCGGGATAGGTGTACTCTCCCATGAGTAACATGTCTTTAATTTCTCGGTGAAAACCCGCTGGGTCTTTGTCATGACTGGGTACCACTTTCTTCATTTGTAACAATTCTATTTTCGATATGGGCGTATATACAAATACACGTTTGAACTCGTTGTCCTCGCCTTTTATTGGGTGCACTTCTCGTAAGGGATTCTGTCTATCCATGTGATACGTAGTTCTTTCCTTGACGGGCAATGAGACACGGTCTGAACATACAAAAAGAATATACTGCTTTCTTGATTCTAGAATTTCTTTAATTAATTTAGTACCTGAACCTCTCCATTTATTCATAAGTAATTCAGTCAGTATGTCAGGTAAGGGACCAGGGTCCGAATGCTGACTCCGATATAGTATAATGAGTTGTTGAATCATATAAATCCCAGCTAACCTCTGTTCATCTGGGGTAAGATTCAAAAATGTGCGTACTACTGTATCATCACTATATTTTCCGGGACTGTCCACCCAATGGACAGCTGCCCTGGCTAAATCTTGTTCCTCCATGGAATCGAGGAAATGATAACCCCTTCGCTCTCGGAGTAGTTTGTCGGCTGTTCGGAACGAATGCTCGTTAGACCTTATATGGACTATGGGTGTTGGGAAACCCCTGTTATTGTCTGGACATATCGGGCGTATCGGGTCAATAAGACATCTCGTACTAGTATAAGATCTTCTTTTACCTACATAGGCTATAGTTTCTGACTGTCCTGTGGGCGGTCCTGACCCTTCTTCCTCGCTTTGTTCGAACTCGTCTACCTCTAATCTCTCTTCGTGTAGGCGTTCTATTTCTTTACGGATCTTTCGGCACATGGCTATTATACAATTTTGTTTATCATGTCTCCCTTCTGATATATTCTGGCTCCATCTTGTAAGAATTTTCATTGCTTCCGGGTCTACCCCCGGTCGGTCTTGATTTCTGATCACGCAGTTTATGAGGAAACGTAACAGTTCCCCCTGTATCTCTACTTTCTGGTATTCCATAGCTCTGTTAATACATTCTGGATCTCGCCCTGTTTGGACAAAATGGTATATATTATCTAGATGCGCAGTCATTCCTGGTAACTTCCCTAAATACACTGCGGCTCGTCTGATACGTAATGATGCTAGGGTCATTTCGTCCTCTTTTCCAGGCACAGGGTCATATCTACAATCTATAAGAAGTTCCTTAAGCGCACGGGCACTTATGAGTTTGGGTGTACGCGAATGTGCTGACTCTTGAAAAGTAAGTTTATTTATTCTGGGTGGCGTAGAAAAGATATTGGTAGCACCTCCCGTGGCCCCATCTGGGGTGTCAGGTGTGAAAGGATTCGTTGAACGTGACACAGCAACTACAGGTGTGGACACAGCTATAGAAGTAGCTGTAGGAGCGGATGCAGAAACAGATGTGCTTGCCAGAACTTGTGACTCGATTTGTTGCTGTAGGGATACGGGTGCTGGATCTGGGCGTTGGACCTCCCTGGTATGCGGTCTATGCGGGGCGGAATTAGCATATTCGGGAGCTGCGTCATCTAAATATGAGGAAAGAAAAACGTCTTCTGCTGTTCTAGGATGCCCCTTAGGATGTACCTTTATTGGGAACAATGGGGGTGGCAAGTCTTTCGGTATTTCTGGGGTAGCCTTAGGTAATCCTTCGGCCAGAAGGGGATACATACCATTCATAAGGGCATTTCTTTGTCTGTCTACTTGCTCTGATTTCACTCGGATACCTTCCTCAATTAATAGATTTTCTCGAACTTTATTGGAATTCTCTTTACTCTTCTCTTCCTGTCTACGTGCTTTTTCTGTTCGTCTATGCGATTCTTTACGCCATAATTCAATGGCATCTTTCTGTGACTGTCTGACTTTCCTTTTCCATAACTCTTCTTCTACTTTCATGATGCACTCTGCATCCCAGGTTCCCGCTGTGGGCCACCTCTGACTTTCTGGTAATCCCTTGGTGTAGTCTACCCATAAATCAAGAAATAATATAGCATCTAGGCCATGTTTATGATACATAAAGTGCCCTGGAGTGTCCCTAGGAGGAATAGGAACGGCTTCTTCGAGAACCCCTTTTCTAGTAGTGATCTGTCTTAATTTCGAAAAGAGCGGCATATTGAGAACTGACCTTATACTTGATTTTGACCAACTGACCCGATACTTGATTTTGAACAGACTTAATACAATAAACACGATAATGAACAGTCATTCATACCACAATATACAGAACGTATTTAAACATATTAAACATTAAACATTAAACTTTAACTGAAACAACAATGATGATCGTCTGCATAACTAATCACCAAGCTTGATTCTCGACAATAACTAGACAATAACTAGACACTTCGGAATACTTCGGAATACTTGATATACTGCTAAACAGTACAGATACACTGCTAAAACAGTGCAGACCGGATTTGTGTACCCAAACCCGTCTTGACCGGCACAACCTATGTGCACGTCAGAAATGCCTCCCCAGCAATGGTACTCACCGGGTAGCTTCGGAAACGGAAGGCCTCAGTAACTTGAACTTGAACCGGACTGGACTCGACTCGACTCGTCGGACACTGGACTTGACTTCGGACTGGTGGGTCTCTGTGTACCTCGGATCTTGCTCTCTCAGCTAGGCTCTGGTCGGGATACTTCGCACTTCTCACCGCCTCGTCTGGGTGTTGATCGCAGTCTCAGTCGCCCCCGCTTGACCGGAGGGAGATACAGGAAATCCTGCTGGTACGCGTTATTGTCCGTCCAGCTGTGGCAGGAGACCGGGCCTGCAACGCACCGCCGGCGCGTGAGATGAGAAAGTGTCCCTGTTCGGGTGCCATTCATGTGGTAAATAGTTTTCCTTTACCGGGACTGAATTTGATACAGAAACATAATAAAATAGCTCAATAAAATGAGAGGCAGAATCCGTGGTATTAGAGGTTCGGAATGGGCTTTATTCCAATAATCGATTATAATCGGATGCTTCAAGTTCCATCACCCCGGAGGTTCAGGAAGTGAAGTACACACATTATTGATATGAAATGACTTTTATAATACATACATTACAATGAAGCGAATGCAATAGGCGTAATAATTGATAAGGAAAATGACGAGTTGTCTGCGTAACTGAAAATGGGTGGAACAAGGAGTAAAAAGGAACATAATTGGTTGTGATGTCACCTATAGGTGGATCTATAAGATAATACTTGGCATAGATGCGCGCGCAGCAGCATGACGTGTAACTAGGGGGTGAAGGGGACTTGACATTTAGCTCTACATGTGGAGACAAGAAGTCTGAGGGGTCAAGTCAACCTAATCCCAAATCATATCTAACATCCTATGTTTAAAGAACTATGTTATCCATAAAGAAGGACTCTCGGACAGAATCTATTCTATACTGACTGTGCGTGCGTGTACAAGCGTCTAGGTGTCTACACTAAATTCGAGGGCAGGAATCTTCCATAGTAACAGGACTATGAATTACTTGTATTAAGACAGAGAAGCCGGGCCCTTTGCTTGGTAACTGGAAGAATGTTTACTTAAACTACTAGGCAGGAATGCATCGGCTGAGGGGGAAGCAGATAACTCGAAGGTGAAATACAGTTCTTGGCAGAGAATAGGCTGATGTCAGGCTGTGAGCCGCGCAGAGAATGAGACAGAGTTCATGGTCACAGATGCAGGCTCAGACTGGAGCTTTCAGAGGCAGAAGGCAAGAAGAGTTTTGATGACAGAATCAGGGCCTACTTGCCTGGACTGTAAAATGGCATAAGTGAGCCATATAAAGCCGGTGGCCTTTTGTACTTAGGAATGGGATATCCGGCCTATTCATGGCGGATCTGACAGAGGACATGTTGACGGTGGACGCACATGTGTTTGCGTCTTCATAACTGGAACTGGAGGGAACATACATGTACTTGTGACATGCACATAGAATCGTTGGGGTCCAAGATAGGGGACATAACTGACCAGAAAAATCCATATTTCCACAAACCCCTTACCCTGACTAGAGGAAAGGTTCCCTGCTTGTCACAAGTACCTACCTGTGCCAACCAGAGAACCCGGATTCTAACATTGGTGGTCAGCGGTGAGGATTCAGGACTTGCATTTGTGACTCATGTACAGTGATTGGTGAACACTACTTAGTGAGTGCAGACCTTAACGCAGCCAATGCTTGTTGGTAGATTTCTTTTTGGGACTTTCTATTTTTTGAGTACTGCCAAGCTTAACCATGGTGGAGAAAGCAGCATCCATAGTCTCTGTTAATACTGAATGGGAATGGGAAGAAGAGAAACTGGACAGCTACCCGTTGAAACAGCTAAAGTTCTTCTGCAGGAAATTTAAAGTCTGCACAACTGGATGTAAAAACAAGGCAGAGTTCTACAAGGCGCTGAGGGCCTGGGTAGAAGCAAGGAATGCCACTGATGATGATAATGCAGAGGAGCAGCTGGATGGGCCAGTGGGTCCAGGAGGAAGGAGAACCCCTTCCCCTGCCGGTAGCAGTGTTTCTAACAAAAGTCTATCTCCAGAGGAGCTGGCAGATAGAAAAGAGTGTAGGATGCATGAATTGGAGCTGGCCAAGCTCAAGTTAAGTGGGCAGTTAGAATTTGAAATGCAAAGTAGGAAGTTAGCCCTAGAAGAAAAGAAACTACAATATGAACATGAAAAGGTTTTGAGGGTGATGGAACTGAAAGCCCAGAGTCTAGAAAAGGCTCCCTCTGGTGGCAGCACAACGTCAGTGCAGGTGGAGTCAAGGGTGTACATACCCAAAGATGTAGTAAAGGACTTTTTTTAAATGATGACATAGGGCAGTGGTTTAAAGCCTATGAAGTAGCCATGTCTTCCCACCGGATCCCTGAGAAGGATTGGGGAGCGGGGGTTGTGGGGACGGTTCCTTAGTGAGGGGCGGGACACACTGCTAGATTTGCCTTCAGATTATTATAATTCCTATCCCCATATGAAGGCAGCTTTGATGACCAGATATGGGTCGACCCCTGAGTTGTATAGGCAAAGGTTCAGGGGTTGCACCAAGATTCCACACAGTACATATGTGGAGTATGTGACTTTTTTTTGCAGAGCACTGGATGGTTGGGTGAAGGGTAGCAAGGTTAATGATTTTCAAGGGCTTCTTGATTTAATGGCATGGGAGCACTTGTCCAGTAATTGTTTTCCTGAGTTATGCCAGCACCTGATTGATAGTAGGCTGACTAACCCTAGGAAGCTTGCTGAAGAGGCAGACCGCTGAGTCAGTACCAGGGTCCACAAGGGTCACGTAGGAGATTCCGCCAAAGGTGGGCAGGGTCCCCAGCAGAAGAGTGGGGGGGGGACAAGGGTAAACAGAGGGAGTTCCCAAGAAGGCCCCAAAGTAATCCCCAAGGGAACCAAGGAAAGGGTTCTCAGCCTCCCCCACCATAGAAACCGATCGGGGCCCCGACAGGTACACCTGTTCAGAAGGGGCCCATCAAATGTTACAAGTGTGGTAACATGGGGCATTTTGCCTCTGATGTGAAGTGTCCATTGTTTGGTTAACCAGCACCCACTGGTGCTCCATCCCTGCAGGTGACTAGTGTAGCCCTGGGGGAGGAGATGGGTGTCCAAGGTGGGTGGGGTCCCACAGAGATGTCCCTTGTCTCATTAGGAGACTATGAAGTGGTCCTCCAAACCCAACTGCCTGAGAACACTAAGAAGTACAGGCAGTGGGTGACCTTAAATGGCCATAGAGTGGAAGCTCTGAGAGATACAGGAGCCAGTGTGACAGCTGTCAAGTGTCACCTGGTGTCTCAAGGGCAGGTTGTCCCAGGAGCATTCTATCCCGTTGTTGCCGCTCACAACACGGAGAGTCACTGCAAGGTGGCTCAGGTTCCCCTTGAGTGGGGGGGGGTCTCTGGTACTCTTCAGGTAGCTGTGAGGCCCGCCATGCCTGTAGACTGTCTGTTAGGGAACGACTTGGAGAGCTCACCTTGGGCTAAGGTGGAGTGGAGTGCTCACCTGGAGATGTTGGGTATGCCGGATTGGGCGTGTGTCACCACACGGTCCATGGCAGCGAGTAGAGATGCTCAAGAGGTCCTGGAGCCTGAGAGGGAGGCCCAGGGACCGGCCTTAGAGAGAAGGAGCAGGGGGTGCGGGAAACTGGCCCCTGAAGTTCCCACGGTCCAGGAGGGAGCAGACCTTGAGGGGGATGCCCTGGAGCCTACAGGGGAGCAGATAGCTGAACTGGGAGACCTGCCTGAGCTGACCCATTGGCAGCAGGAAGGGGGTCCCACCAGGGAGGACTTTTGTAAGGCGCAAAAAGAATGCCCTTCTCTCGTGGGTATGCAGCAGCAGGCTGCAGACCAGGCCGCAGGTGATCAGTTTGGGTCACATTTCATTTACTGGGAGAACGACCTCCTGTATACAGAGCCTAAAGTTGCTGAGCCTGGGTCAGCCCATGCGCTGGTGGTACCCCAGGACTTCAGAGCCTTCCTACTGGGGCTGGCTCACGATGTGCCATTGGCAGGGCATTTGGGGCAGGACAAGACCTTTGAAAGGCTTGTCACCCACTTTTATTGGCCTCAAATGCGCAGGAGTTCAGACACTCACTGCAGGACCTGCCAGACTTGCCAGGCAAGTGGAAAGAGTCGAAGGAAGCAGAAGGCTCCACTCCAGCCATTCCCTGTGGTCGGTACCCCATTCCAGCGAGTGGGGATTGACATTGTAGGGCCACTGGACCCCCGGACAGCGATGGGCAATAGGTTCATCCTGGTCCTGGTGGACCATGCCACTCGGTACCCGGAAGCAATCCCTCTGAGGACAGTGACGGCCCCCGTGGTGGGACGTGCACTGATGGGAATTTTCTCCAGAGTGGGATTCCCTCTAGAGGTGGTGTCTGACCGGGGTACCAATTTCATGTCCAAATACATGAAATCCCTTTGGCAAGAGTGTGGTGTAACCTACAAGTTTACCAAACCTTACCACCCCCAAGGAAACGGGTTGGTTGAGAGATTCAACCGAACCCTCAAAGGCATGATAATGGGCCTAGAAGGACCCATGAGGCGTAAGTGGGACGTCCTCTTACCATGCCTTCTCTTTGCTTACTGTGAGGTGCCACAGAAGTCTCTAGGGTTCAGCCCCTTTGAGCTCCTGTACGGCCACCCAGTGAGAGGGCTTCTAAGTCTGGTCAAGGAAGGCTGGGAGCAATCTCCAAGGAAACCTCCCCAGAATGTATATAGTTACATGCTGGCCTTCAGGAATCAGACTAGGCGATTCAGGCAACTTGCTGAGGCAAATCTGGAAGCCAGCCAGGAGGAGATGAAGCGGTGGTACGACCAGAATGCCACTCTGGTAGAGCTTCAGCCTGGACAGAAGGTGTGGGTCTTTGCCCCCGTGGAGCTGTGTGCGCTCCAGGATAAGTGGACCGGTCCCTTTGAACGGTGGAGCGCAAGAGTCCTGTTACCTACATGGTGGACCTGAAGTCTCCTAGGAACCCCTTAAGGGTCCTACATGTCAACTGCCTCAAGCCCCACTTGGAGAGGTCCCAAGTGGGCATGCTCTTAGCGACAGATGCTGGGATGGAGGAGGAGACCGAGGCTCTTCCTGACCTCCTGTCAGCCAAGGAGCAAGATGGGTCAGTGGATGGTGTCATCCTCTCTTCCGCCCTGACCCCTGAGCAATAGAATGATTGTCGCCAGCTGCTGGGACAATTTTCTGATCTGTTTTCCCTGGTTCCCGGTGTCACTGATTGATGCGTCCATGATGTGGACACTGGGGATAGTACACCTGTGAGGCACAAGGCCTACAGGGTGACTGACAGGGTGAGGGCCTGCATCAAGGAGGAGGTCTCCAAGATGTTTGCACTCGGGGTAATTGAGTCTTCCAGCAGTCCTTGGGCCAGCCCAGTGGTCTTGGTCCCAAAGGCTGCAGCGCCGGGAGCCACACCAGAACTCCGGTTCTGTGTGGACTACAGAGGACTCAATTCGGTCACCAGGACTGACGCACACCCCATCCCCATAGCTGATGAGCTCATAGATCGGCTAGGGGCTACCAACTACCTCAGCACGTTTGATTTAACGTCTGGGTACTGGCAGATCGCCTTGACCGATGGGGCCAAAGAGAGGTCAGCATTTTCCACCCCTGATGGGCATTACCAGTTCCGGGTTATGCCCTTTGGGATGAAAAATGCCCCTGCCCCCTTCCAGAGGTTGGTCAACCAGGTGTTGGTTGGGCTGGATTCGTTCAGTGCAGCCTACCTGGATGACATCGCAGTGTTCAGCTCCACGTGGGAGGAACACCTGCGCCACCTCTGGGAAGTGTTGATGGCGCTGCGGAGGGCAGGCCTCACGATCAAGGCGAGTAAGTGCTAGATTGGGCAGGGTTCAGTGGTGTACTTGGGGCACCAAGTTGGGAGTGGCCAGGTGGTACCCCTTCAACCCAAGATAGAAACCATCCTGAATTGGGAGTTGCCCAAAACCCAGACAGAGGTGAGAGCCTTCCTAGGTCTCACCGGGTACTACAGGAGGTTTGTCAAGGGGTATGGCAACATTGTTTCCCCCTTGACAGCGCTGACTTCAAGGAAGCAGCCCAGGAAGGTGATTTGGACTGACACCTGTCAGAAATCTTTTGAGGCCTGAAAGCTGCTATGTGCACGGCACCCGTGCTCTTGGCTCACAACTTCTCCAAAGAGTTTATCGTTCAGACAGACGCTTTAGAGCGTGGTGTGGGGGCTGTTCTTTTCACAGATTAATGAAGAGGGCCTAGATCAACCTGTAGCCTTTATTAGAAGGAGGTTACTACCATGGAAACAGAGATGGAGTGCTATTGAGCGTGAGGCATTTGCTGTGGTCTGGGCGCTGAAGAAGCTAAGACCCTACCTGTTTGGGTCTCACTTCCGGGTTCAGACAGACCACAGGCCCCTCAGATGGTTGATGCATATGAGGGGTGAGAATCCAAAGCTGCTGAGGTGGTCCATTTCCCTACAGGGTATGGATTTCACGGTGGAACATCGCCCTGGTACAGATCACGCCAATGCTGACGGTCTGTCCAGATTTTTCCGCCTTAGTGATGAGGAACTCCCTGGGGTAGGGTAGTTCTCCCCACTTATCAGCTGGAGGGGACACGTGTTAGACCTGGCACCTTGGCGTGAGTCTCCCTTCCACTTTTTGTCGCTGTGCTCAGAGCACTGTGCCACTGCCAACCAGTGCCACAGTGTAAGTGCTCCCTATTTAAAATGTATATGTTGGTTGGATCCCATGATTGGCTTATTTGGTTTACTGTCAGACCCCAGTAAAGTGCACCAGGAGTGCCCAGGGCTTGTAAATACAAATGCTGCTGGTGGGCTAGCAGCACTGGTTGTGCCACCCACAGAAGCGGCCTAGTAAAATGTGTCTAAGGTCTGCCATTGCAGAACCAGCGTGCAGTCTGGTACTGTCATGCTGACTGGGCAAGTGCACCCACTTCCCAGTCCCTAAACCTTCCCTTAACTTCATATTAGTCACCCCTATGGTAGGCCCAAGGGCAGGGTGCATTGTAAGCATAAGGTAGGACAAGCCCTGATGTGTGTGGCATGTCCTAATAGTGAATTACAGCCATTTTCGTTTTTCACTTTTGTAAGGCTACCTGTTCTCCATAGGCCAGAATGGCCTGTTAGAATTGTTACATCCTGTGATCCTAACAGGCCCAGGGAACATGGTAGAAATTCGAGTTTAGTATGCCTGAACTCAGAATAATAAAATACATCTTTTAGTGAAGTTTATTTTAAAATTCTGTGTTTGCAAATACCACTTTTAGAAAGTTGGTATTTGCTTTCCTGACCATTTCAGCCCGCCTCTTCTATGATGTGTATCTGCCTGTCTGGTTTGTGTGAGTGACAGGGCTGGGGAAACCCAGAGGGGCAGGGCTAGGTAGCCTGGTGGTGAATAGGGAGATTGACAGCCAGATGGGTGGGAGGAGTACACCTGGACTCTGAATAGGGCTGTGCTCTGCCACCACAATGCTGGCTCCACCTCCTGTGGAGCGGCTGATGTCTCTGCCCTGCACCCTGAATAGAAAGGCAGAGTCATGTCAACAGAGTGCTCAAGAACTGGTTTGGACTGGGCAAAGGCCCCCCTACCCCAGAGGAACAAAGGAATTAGGGGTATAAGTATTGAGACCCTGCTCCCAAAAAATTAGATCCTGCTTGACAAGAAGAACCTCTGCCTGAGGAGAAGGAACTGGGAAAGCTGTAAGGAGGAGTACTGTCCCTGACCTGAGGGATTGGCCTGCAGTGGTTGCCTTGCTGCTGGAAGGAGAGGATAAAGACTACTAAGACTTTATTTCAACATGTGCTTAAAAGATCTCCAAGGGCTTATGCTGAGCTTGCCCCCTGAACGAAGTCCCAGGACCAGTGGACTTCACCCCCAGCTCCCCAGAGTCTTTTGGAAGTGCCTGCTGCTGCTGTTGGGCCTTTTGAGGGACTGCGTGTCGCAAGGAGCTGGGAGCGCGACGCAAGGAGGAGAAGCGTGTCGCCGTCGGAGCTGTTGCCGTCGCATCTCGCAGAGAGTGTCGCCGCTGCAGCATCGCATCGAGCGGAAGCGTCTCGCATCGATCCGGAAGTGTCCCGCAACGCCGAAGAAGCGTGTCACCATCGCAGCCATCGTAGCTGATGCATTGCACCGCATCAAGAGAAGAGACTCGCATCGAGGAAGAAGAGTGTCGCCATCGCAGCCATCGTAGTTGTCGCATTGCACCGCATCAAGAAAAGCGCCTCGCATCCACGGAGAAGCGTGCCGCCGTCGGAGCTGCTGTCATCGCATCACGCAAAAGGGTGTCGCCGCTGCAGCATCGCATCGAGCTAATGCGTCTCGCAAAGGTCGGAGAAGAGTGCCGCTGCCAAGGCCACTGTCGTCGCATCTCGTCAAGGGTGACGCCGCTGTAGCTGACGCATCGAGTCGAGTCTTCTCGCAACATCGAAGAAGCGTAACGCATCTGGAAGATCCCGTCTTTATTTCTTTGCACCAAAGACTTCATGGCATCAGCATTGTTGCAACACTTTCGTTGCCCTGCGTGTCGCATCTAAGGTACATTGACTTAAAGTGTCGCATTTAAGAACTTAAGAGAACTAAGCAAACTTCTACCAACTAAAGTAACCGTATTGTGTATTTTTGTCATTTAATGGTCTTGTGGTAACTCTATATAAAGAATCCTTATATTTAATATAAAAACCTGTGTGGTGTCCATTTGTAGTGTTCTCACTTGGTTACTGTATGTGTTCACAAATGCTTAACCTATAACGCTCTGAGATAAGCCTTGTCTGCTCGCGCCAACCTACCTAGTGGGTGAGCAGGGGTTGTTTTAGTAGTGTAACCCCTTACCTTGACTAGAGGAAAGGTTCCCTGCTTGTCACAAGTACCTACCTGTGTCAACCAGAGAACCCGGATTCTAACAAGAGGTAACTCCATCCTTCCTTAACCAGACACAATGGACCCTGACAGGGTGACCAAACAAAAGTTCAAAAGGGCTGTACCTCCCTGTATGCAAATATAAAAGGCAGGGCAAGAGTATGTCCCATCTTCGCCTTGCTTTTCTGGGAGTCCTTTAATCATGCCCTTTAAGGTTTTGCTGAACCTTTCAACTAAACCATTACATTGTGGGTGATAGGGTGTGGTGAACTTGTAGTTCACTCCACACTCCTTCCACATAGCAGTCAAGTAACTAGACATGAAGTTTGCATCCCCGTCAGATACTACCTCCTTAGGAAAGCCTACCCTAGAGAATACACCCAAGAGAGCTCTTGACACCACAGGTGCTGTAGTGGTCCTTAGGGGAACTGCTTCTGGGTACCAGGTGGCATGGTCCACCACCACCAGTATAAACCTGTGCCCAGATGCTGTTTGAGGATCCATGGGACCAACAATGTCAATTCCAACCCTCTCAAAGGGAACCCCCACCACAGGTAGTGTTATTAGGGGGGCCTTTGTGGGTCTGCCTGCCTTGCCACTGGCTTGGCAGGTCACACAGGAGCGACAAAACTCCTTAGTGTCTCCAGACATGTGGGGTCAGTGAAAGTGAGGGATAATTCTGTCCCAAGTCTTGTTCTGGCCCAGGTGTCCTGCTAGGGGAATATCACGGGCTAGTGTCAATAGGAAGCCCCTAATCTTGAGAGGTATAACCAACCTCCTGGATGCACCAGGCTTGGGGTCTCTACACTCTGAATAAAGGAGTCCATCATCCCAATAAACTTTATGGGTGCCACTAGCATTCCCAGCAGCCTCATCAGCAGCTTGCTTTCTGAGGGGTGCAAGAGAGGGGCAGGTTTTCTGTTCCTGGCTCAGATCAGACCTAGAAGGGCCCCGTGTCCTCAAGAACTCAACCTGGTCAGGTTCAAGTTCCTCGGGGACAGTTCCTTCTTCAGGCTCAAGATCATCTCCATGAGGAGACTGATCAGCATTCTGAGTCAGATGGGAAGGCACTGCCTTAACCCTACTGCTCCTCCTCTTGGGAGGTACCTGGTCCATTATTCCAGAATCCAGGGCCTGTCCAGTTTTAGACATTTTGGCCTGTGACCTAGTCACAGCAAAGACATGAGAAGGGATCCCTAACATTTCTGCATGTGTCCTGAGCTCCACTTCAGCCCAAGCTGAAGTGTCTAGATCATTGCCAAGCAAGCACTGGACTGGTAGGTCTGCACTTACCACAACCTTCTTAAGGCCAGTTACTCCTCCCCAGGAGAAGTTAACAACTGCCAGAGAATGGTCTGTTCTGACATTGCTAGCATTGGTCACTTGGTACATTTCACCAAGTATAATCTGCCCAGGATCCACAAGATCTTTTGTCACCATTGTGACACTTGCTCCTGTGTCCCTGAATGCCAAAGCCTCTATTCCATTTATTAAAGGCTGTTGTCTGTATTTGTCCAGATTACTGGGGCTCACAAAGGGAGACATATCCATGCCCCCATCACAGACTAACACAGCCTGAGTTGGAACTCTGACTAGGCCAGAGTCAATCTCAGAACCTAGGGTCAACCCTACAACACCCTTATTCTGAACATTACCACCGCCAATTGTAGCTGTACTAGGGGGAACATTGCCTTAGGGGCAATGGTGGCTGGAGTAGATTCTTTAGACTTGGTGCAATCACTGGTCCAGTGAGTTTTCTGTTTACAAATTTTGCACCATGGTTTCTTTTGGCCTTTTCCCTTGTTAGACTGCTAATCCCCACCTGAAGAGGATTTTTGGGGGCCTTGTGAAGACTTCTTGTCTTTACCCTTCTCCCCACCCTTATCAGAGTTTTTAGGATCTTGCTTCCTGGGTTCACCACCTTGGTTCTGTGCCTTCTGCCTCACCCTGGTTCTGACCCACTTGTCTGCCTTCTTTCCCAATTCTTGGGGAGAGGTCTGATCTGAGTCTACCAGGTACTGGTGCAACAACTGATTCTGACAATTATTAAGGATCTGCTCCCTCATAATCAAATTGTACAATCCTTGACAGTCATGCACTTTACTGCCAAGTAACCAACCTTCCAGAGCCTTAGTAGCACAATCTACAAAGTCTACCCAGTCCTGAGTCTGTGCCTTTTGGGTATCCCTGAACTTTAACCTGTATTGCTCAGTGGTTAGGCCAAACCCATCAATTAAGGCACTCTTCAGACTGTTATAATCATCTGCCTCCTTATCTCTAACAGTGAGGATCTTATCTCTACCTTTGTCTGCAAAGGAGAGCCATAAGATTGCTGCCCACTGCTCCTGGGGGACCCTTTGTACTTTACAGGCCCTTTCCAGTGCAGTTATCCATTTGTGGATGTCATCCCCACTCTGGTAGGGAGGGATAACCTTATTCAGGTTTCTATGGCCATGAGACCTTTCGCTATCTCTAGGGATGTTGCTGCCACCATGGGATTCTAGTCCCAACTTTTTTCTAGCTCTGCAGAGCTCTAGAGCCTCCTTATCTAGGCCTACTTGCTTTCTTCTGATTTCAAGCTGAGCTTCCTCATACTTTAACAGTCTCTCCCTTCTCTCCCGAGAGGTTTCCCTCCTATGAGAGGAGATTGAGGTCCCTATAGATGAGTTAGAATGGTTAAACTCCACTGTGGGAGATCTTGACCTTCTTGGCCCACCACCAACTCTCCCAGGAGGGACAAAGAGGGGTCCATTATGGTCCTCTTCATCACTGTCTAGGAGAGCTGGATTTTCCAGGTCCAGATCATTGTCATCTGCCTGGCCAGCCTCAGAGGTCAGGTCATGGGGAATTTCACTCCTAGGCCTTTCCTCAGGTGCTTTTCCACCCACTCTGCCTAGTCCTTCAGATCCTAAAGATCTGCTAAGGTCATCCAGCCTGAGTACCTCTATGAGATGCGGGGTGGTTGGACTCTTGCCTGTCTTCAGTTTCCTAGTTATACATAATGCTCTCAGTTCCATGAATGGGAGTCATCATACTGGGAATCTTGAAACCCATTGGCTGATGGCAAGGACCTACTGGTTCCTGGCCTTGAAGACATTACTAGTGTGGTGTGGTGTGGTGTATTGCACTACCTACTCTAGTGTGGCCTTCTAAACTCACTTGAGTTGAAGAAAGGGTGTGCTATCACTAAACACACAACGCTAAGTTCAGTAGAACTTACTGTATTCTAAAGCTTGTATTATATGTACCTATGGTACCTTTAGTGGTTTTCAGTTAGTTTCTCAATTGAGATTATCTGGTAAAACAATAGCAAGCTGGAATCCCACATGCTGCACACCAATGTGAGAAGTTGGCCTGCTATATGCTGTCCACTAGTTATAGTGGGAACCTTGTATCAGTCCAAACAACCCCTTATTGGTTATAGGTTAAAAACAACCGTTATTTAAAGCTATCCTAGTGGTAGCTATGGAAAGCAGCCTTCAGGCTAAGTCTTGAAGGAATGTAAAGCAGCTTGTTTTACCAGTCTATAATCTCTTGAGTCACTAAATGAAAGACATCCACACCAGATATATATATAAAATATATGTATTTATTACTAAACACACCCTCCTAGTCTCTTTATGAGACTAGAGGTCAAAACACATAAGTTACACCTCAATAATCACAGTAAAATAGCACAAATACACGTCAGGCCTGAGGGGCTAGCCAATCCATATACTAAAATAGTGGTATAAGAACCACGACTTAACTAGACATAAGGCCTAGAGCCTGTAGAATCGCTGGGACCCCAAGGAACCACCCAAGGTAGTGACACAGCCGCGAGCTCCTGTTAGGTTCTATGGGGAAAGTCGCGGTTAGATTTAAAAAGATTAGGTACACTTAGAAATGAGTCAGGACCAAACCCTTTTGGACTTAGGAAGTTCTAGGACTTGCACCTACGGGAGCACCGGAGTACTCATGTTACCTCACCCAGGGAAGTCTAGTGCATAGGTGTCTTTTGGTGTTGGGTCGCGTCGTCGATATTAGTGGGAGCTGGCGAAGAAGTGCTGCTGCCGTGAAGATGCGAAGTGTCCGAAGAGATCCAAGCCTGGATCGAAGATGAGAAGAACCTGAAAGCAGAGGGGACAGAGTCTGGGTCACTTGTCAGTGACCAGGAAGGCGATGAGCATATGCCCACCGATGTCAGGTGATTTCAGGTGAAGGAGGTGAAGCTTGACTCTTCAGTCACGAGGACCAGGAGGCATCGAGGATGGCCAGGAGCTGGATTCGAGCTGTCCCACAAAGGATGTCGAGTGCTGCAGTGTCCGTGCCCGGATTGGACACAACAAGCCTTGGCAACAGCAACCCACGCAGAAACAAGAAAGATGCTTCGGTGCAGACCAGCAAGGCCTGTGGGACTCACCACTTGGTTGGGAGTCAGGACACGTCTGTAGCAACCAGGAAAGCCCAAAGAAATGCAAAGTTACCTCCTCAGGTACCCACCAGTCAACGTACCAGGGATCGCGAAGGAACCTCGAAACAAAACACAAAATGGCGGCCCACGGGTCACTCGGAATGCCCAGGCCAACAATCTTCAGTGGATTCAGTGCTTGAGGTGAAGACTAGAAGTCAGCCCAAGCACAACTTCAAGAGACGTCTAGAAGTCAATGCACTTGCAGAAATGCACGGTGACCAGGAGTTCTGGTTCCACGCTGTAGCTATCAGAACAGCCAGCTTGCTAGTGTTACAGTGCTATGGGATTTGCTTTTTGATGCAAACTGAAGTACAGGTTGCACTTGCACAGATGGACCTTTTGTCCAGGACTATAGTGTGACTCAACAAATTAACAATTCATACCATGCAGTGATGCACATTAGGCCCTGAAATGATGACAGAGCGCAGTAGATTTGCAAACAATGAACGTTTATTAGCAGATTAGAAAAGTTACAAAGTCAAATCATTTAATATTGTCAAAATCAGTGGTGGATACATTAATAAATATTACACTAACATCCATTGAGGAGGAGAGTACGTGTAATTTTACCGTTCTCAGTTCTATTACCTCACAGGGACTTAATTCTGTTATGTCACAAGCTCGCATTAAGTACATAATCGTATAAATACCACAGTAAGTATTTGTTGCTTTCTTATGTTGAATCCAAAGCTCCCACTGGATATGAATCTGGCTTTGAAACAGCCTTTAATACACTCATTGCTCTTTGAATTATGAGAATAATAAAATATAATGTATTGGTGCTTCTTTTGTTTTTTTGAAGGTATTGGGATACAAAGAAGGAGATTCACAAACTGCACGTGCTACAAAATACAGTTCACCAGGGGGGATCTAAGCACACCTAGGTATATGTTTTGGTGGGAAACATGGGAAGAAGAAAAGTGAGTGGCTGAAAAATGGGGAATACTTACTACTAAATGGGAGGGGTTCGGGGAAATATAATGAGGTGTTTACGAGGAACATGGTAATACAAAACATACACCCAATGAGTAATAAAATTACAATTAAAAAAATACACCTCTAAAGTTACTAAAGTCTTAAAGGTGTCAAAACAGGTGCAACTGTACTCCAGCCTAGCCCTGGAGTTAGTCAAACATGACACAGAGCCAACAACTGGTACTACATTACTTTATAATTGAAAGAAGTAGAGGTAGGATATTAAAATAACAGTCCACAGGACCTAATAATAAATAAATAAACAACCAAATCAACATACAAATGTATACATATGTATAGTTAAGTGATTAAAAAATATTTAATTATTACAAGTATTTTAGTATAATAACATAACTAAAAAATGCTTTAAACATCAAATAAAAACATGAAATATGCTTCATATAATTATATAGCTTTTACCAACAGAGATTAAGACAGATGGATATGTTTAATTAATATATTTATTTTATTATTTAATGCACATTTATTTTAAAAGTTACTGTGCTGTCAAAAATGTAAATGAATAAACATGTATATCTTATATTTGCATTTATTTAAACAAATAAAAATAAAGTTGATTACATTTCCCAATACTTTCCATATCGAGAGCTTAATCATTGTAAGGGAGGGTTCTGCTCCAGTGGTGGAAATATCTGCCAACTAGGTGGAACATAAAATAAATTGGTACAGTTAATTGCAATAATTTTACGATTGTAAATTCCATTGTAAGAGGCTCCACCTACTCATCGGAAGGGTTGAAGACATGGGAGTTTACACCTATGTGTAAAGTTTCACTCAACATGCTGAATAGCAAAAAGTGGAGGGTTACCTCTAGGTGTAGTAGGACATATAGACATGAGTAAATACATGTGTATATTTATAGCTTTGGAAATCATGCCTACAGTGTTTATGGGGGTATAATATATTGGTTTTCTGAAGGTTTAGTCAATCAACGCTGGCACAGAAAGAGCTTTTTACCACTCATATATAGCCAACTGCTGCACTTTCGAAAACAACATTCCTCCAAAGAACCTAGTGACATGATTTTACAGTAATGTGGCTGGCCGTAAAGCAGACTAGAATGTAAGTTGGTACACTGAACTACACATCCTCTCTCTTACGATAAAGAAAATAAAAAACTATTTGCAAGGGCATAAAACACAACAACACCTAAAGATACATTGACATATAACCATGCAATGTCAGAGGTGGCCTGACATCGCTTCTCGACGGCGTTGACATTGGATCCACTCTCAAAAGTAGTTGTCAGTTCATTTCATCCTCATCACCGCCACTTTCATCATCCTTTCCTTAGAACTCAGTGACACTTAGTACCTTTTGCCCTCTTCAGAAATACCTCTTTTTTGCCCACCAGATAATATTTAATTCCTACACTACTCAGATTCTAGCTTCATCTCCTTTAGACAATAAAATTGTGTACCATTATATTGGAAACATGTTAAACTACTATTCATACCCCGACTCATATGCCATACTTTCCTGTCACTCAACCTCACTGCATACTTTATACCTGAACCACTTCTTTCTAGTTCAAAAATAGTTCAGCTCCTTAGACAAACTTTCTACCCTGTTTTAAGCATGCCCACTGATCTACATGTAGATCAACCTGTCTAACACAGTCCAAAATCATAACATCGTGTTAATGATCCTGATATTTATGGGTGTTATTTTTCTCTTTCACTGCATTCTACCTGTTTTTTTCAACTTTACCATTCAACTTGGATATACTCTGGTGCTTGAAACACAACCACTCATATGGCAAAATTGTGTTTTTCCTGTTGCTCCATAAGGAGTTGTACGATATACCTACAGCTTTTCTAGATTAGATTCTACTTTCTTACCATTCTTGACAGTTAACTAGATGATGTTCTTTTATTCCCTATTGAACCTTTCAATGGCAGCATTCCCCCAAGGATCTACAGTGATCTCATTCTATTGAATTCCAATGTGCCTCAAAATTGTCTACACATATTATGGCTTGAGTGGTGTCACATTCTCATGCATCAAACTTGATGAGAATCTGCCCTGCATTAGAACTTTGTCATGGAGCTGTATCATCATCAATTTTCCCTACTGTCTCCAATTCTGGCCATTGGACAACAAATTCAGCAGCACTACAACATACTTGGGAATTCTATCACTCCAACACACGCTTAATACCCAATGCCATGAATTCCCAAGGTATGTTGGAACAATCTGTAGGGAAAAAAGGTAGATTGTAATTTTGTTTATAACTTACTGCCTTTTCATATTCTGTATGCTGCCTTACAGCTCATTTCACTTCCTTGTCTGAACTTGTCCTGCAATGTACATCATAGGTTTTTTTCTTTGTTCTCATGAGTCATGAGACTTTGGAATATATTTTCCTCGAATTTGACGGGGTAGCAACCTCCCCTTCCCAAAACAAGAAATGTTCTTCCTCATAATTCATTTTGGCTCCCCGCAATGGTATTAACACTCATCTCAATCACTTCTCTTTTTGGCCAGCTGACCATCACATATGACTTGATCCTAGTGAAAGCAGCATTTTCTATGTGCATCTAGTTACTCTTCCTTACACCGCATTGTACCATCATGTTCTACTTCCATCACTCTAGCTACACTGTACTCATTCCACTCATCAACATCACTAATCTAATAAGGAAATCCACAACTAAATTTTGGACCCTAGAGCATACTTGACTCTATATACGAAGTGTTGTAGGCTCCTTGCCGATGCCTTTATTAGTCCATCTCTCATTAACAATCGAGTGGTTGTTTCTGAGTATTAATTATCTTCACCATACAAGTATTCAGAAATGAACCAGAGCCAACACCCATGCAAGAGTCTAATACACTTCACAGAATACTTTTCCTGCTGACTTGCCCAAGGGTCAAAACTTTGAATGGACAATCCCTCACAAATTGCAGTTTTTATTGCAATGGACGACTACTGCCATGCTTGGGACAAATTCATCGAAGTCAACTCACAGAGTCAAGAGACGCATTCTGTTGGCTCAAGATTGAAAGCAATGCTTGGTGGATGACCTCCATACCTATTTATTGTCTAAGTAAAATTCTGATTCTCTTGTTAGCTGACTGTTAACAAACAGGGGGGATATGTACAAGTATGTGGAGGAGAAAGGCGTTAGCCTTCCTGACTTAACGCCTCTCTCCTCCACTTCTCAAACGCTAGGATGCACCATATTTACAAGAATATGGTGTAGCCTTGTGTTTCCCCTGCAATGGCACTAAGTTTAGCAATGTAGTGCCAACGCAGGCACACTTGCACCAGAGTGCAAGGGTGTCTGCGTGCAGGGGAAGATTGTTTATGTGTAGGAAAGTGTCCCTTCCTGCACATAAACAATCCTAGAATTGCCATTCTGTTAGTTTCAGGTGTGCTGCTTCATGAATGTGACAATATGGCATTTTTGTTTTAAAGTTTGTTTATGTACAGGAAGTGACACCTTCCTGTACATAAACAACCCATGGCATTTTGCTTTTTCCATGTGTGCTGCACAAGGCAGTACACATGGAAAAAGCAAAAACGAGGAGAAATAATACATTTCTCCTCGTTTTGACAACTGAAGACCAGTTTCTCCCTGGTCTTAATTTTGGCACTGCCTCCTATGTAGGCAGCCCTTGTACATAGGGGGCAACGTCAAAATGAATGGGTGTTGCGGTGGAACACCCACAGCAACATCTACTGCCCACCCCTTTCACTAGCGTGAAAGGGGGCCTTATGCACAAGGCAGCGTTAAGTGACGTTAAGTGGATTAACACTGCCTTGTCCATAAGGCTCAGCCCCTATCGCCACCACAAACTCAATGTAGGTGATGTTGTGGTGGCGATAGGGGCTTGTACATATGCCCCAGGGTTCTTTCTTCTGAGCTGTTACAAATTAATTAAGCCTTGGTCTCAGGATGATCTTTTTTGTAGGATAAAAGAACAAAGTCAATTAAAATAGTAGTTAAGCCTGGTGCAGTATATCCTAGAATTAAACAATACAGACTTACAAAAGAAGTAGAAGAGGGAATGAAACCAGTGATTTAAAAGATGATTCAGCGGAGAATCCTCCTGAAGGTAGTTGGTAGTCTTTGGAACTCTTTTGTGATGGCAATTAAAAAGCCAAATGGCAAATAGGGCATCGTACAAGATCTCTGCAAGATTAACTAGGTTGTCGTTCCATGTTGTCTAGTGGTTCCAAATCCAGCACTGATTTTGTTTCAGATTCCATCAGAAGCAACATAGCATACAGTCATTGACTTATGCCAAACGTTCTTCTCAATTTCTTTACATGAGGAATCACAAACTCCTTTTTGTGTTATAATTTTTGAATAAAGTTCTTTTGTGGTGTAGAACCCCTCAAGGGTATATAGAAAGTCATTTGATTTTTAGCCAGATCCTAAAGTAAGATCTGGAGATTGTGAAGTTGCCATGCAATTCAGTCTTAGTGCAGTATATTGATGCCATACTGTACATGTAAGAATGAAGACTGTAAACTTGATGCAATTGCTGTGTTAAATCATCTAGCTTAAAACAGACATCAGGTTTCCCTGACTAAAATGCAACATTGTAAGAAAGAAGTCATCTATCTTGGACACCATATTGAAAAACGTGTGACGAAAGTTTCAAGAGAATGTGTTTCTGCATTTCTGGAAATAAGCCAGCTGACCACTCAGAGGGAGGTTCAAATGTTTCTTGGCATTGTTAGGTAATGTCAGTGGATTCCAAACTTTTTCTTGACTGCAGAACATTATGTCAAAGTGATGTTCAAGATCCAGTACCATTTGATGAGGAATGCCTTGATTTATTTAAGAAATAAAAAGAGAGTTTGTGTCATGTGCCCACACTGATTACAATTTGATGTTTTTTCTGTTCTATTACGAGAGAAATGGATGTGCTCTTTCAATTCTTACGCAGAAACATGGAGGTGTAATGTAACCAGTGACCTATCTTTCTGTTGGAATAGGTCAAGTAACCGTAAGTCTTCAGGTTGTCTGAAATGGGTTGCAGCTGTTTGCATTGTCATTGAACCAAGTGAAGGGATTGTTATTGGTCCTAGTTTAATTATTAGTATATTTCCCGCATTTGCTGAATTTCTTTTTTAACAGGATCAGAAAACAACATATAACCAATAGCATACTGGCTCATTATGAGCAGATCATACTTGCAGCAGAGAACATCTCCGCTAGGAGATTTAATGTTTGAAACTCAGCAACACTGCTTCCTATTTAAATGAGAGCTGTGAAGACGGACGAATTGATGAGATTGTTGATAAACCAGTTCATAACTGCATAGAAGTGACCAAGTTTTGTACAAAAACCAAGACCAGATATTAAAGAGACACCTTTGAAAATGGCTGATGTGACATTGTTTGATGATGGTTATTGTTAGAGAGACCACTATGGAGCACTAAGAGCTGTATATGCAGTAAGTTCAATTTCTGAAACTTTACTGCCATCTTCTCTTTCAAACATCACTTCAGCACCAGCAGCAGAATTAGTTGCATTAACGAAAGCTTGAAACTTATTGGAAAATTTGCATGTGACGATTTATATAAACAGTCAATATGGTTTTGGAGTTGTCCATGATAATGGTCGATTAGGTCCACCAATTGGTTTCTAAGACATCCTCAGGAACCCCTAAATAATGGTGTCTACATACTGGATTTGTTGAAAGCCAAACAAAAGCCAAAGGAAATTGCTGCTGTCAAATATTTGCTCATAAAAGTAGAAAAGACATGCCCTGCTTGGAAACATGTATGAAGGCCAAGTGGCAAAATATTATGCTTTACAAGATGAGATATTTGGACAAAACGATAAAAATTGAGGGGCAGATTTATGAGGCCCGTTGCGCCATCAGAACGTCACTTTTTGTGACGTTCCGAGGCGCAGAAGCCTGCGTGATATTTATCAGGCAGCACTGAGCCACTTTTTTTGGCTTAATGCTGCCTCATAAATATCAGTCCCTTTAACGCAGTGTTCTGCGTTAAAGGGGCGTGCAATGGGTGTTGCTGGGGGCGTTCCCAGCAACACCCATGGCCTTTTGACACTGCCCCAGATTTACGAGAAATCGTAAATCTGAGGCAGCGCCAAAAGCTTCCGCCTCCCCAGGGGAGGCGTAAGGGAGGCGCAACGGGGAGAAATATCTTTATTTCTCCTCGTTTTTCCTTTTTCTATGTGTGCTGCATTCTGCAGCACCCATACAAAGAGGAAAAACCTCTTGTGATTATTTTTGTACAGAAAGGTTTCCCTTCCTGTACAAAAATATTCATCTCCGCAACGCAGGCACCCTTGCACCATGGTGCAGAGGTGCCTGCGTTGGCGCAGGCAGCCCATTGTGCGCCGGCGCAGGGGAAAAAGACAGGAATGCGCCGCATTTTATAGATACGGCGCATCCCTGCCCTTTTCTATTGCCATAGGGAAGCGCAGCAGGAAGGCCTGCTGCGCTTCCCTACGGCAAAACCTCATAAATCTGCCCCTTAGAATTAAGTAACCCTGGGTAGTTCTCGAAGTAGCACTACGCGAAGTTACGCAAAGTGCACTTCGCACTACGCGAGCTACGCGTAGCACTTCGTGAACTGCGTAGTAACATGTTCGCACTGTGCAAGATGTCGTTTTCAATGATTGCACAGTGCGGACAAGCAACCGGCACTGTGCAATCATTGAAAATGGCATCTTGCACAGTGCGAGCTGTAGTTTTCTGCTGCTCGAGTAGATTTTTACTCGAGCAGCAGCTTTCTCAACGCGGACTGGTAGTTTCTCATTGCGAGCGGTCGCGAGCATACGCGACCACTCGCAATGAGAAACATGACCTCCTCGTGTTGAGAATCTCGCCGGGAGGTTTATTTTCCACGCTCGCGATCGCCAACTTGATGTTGCTGATCACGAAAGAGGAAAAAGTCTCACCGGGATGTCATTTTGCTTGCTCGCGGTCGCCTTGACGTTGAGGACCGCGAGCAAGCAAAAAATGACCACTGCACTACGCAACACTACGCTACGCGTGTTTGCACAGTGCTACGTGCAATTCGTGTAGTGCTAAGTAGCGCAAACTTCGCAAACTACGTGAGCGTAGCGTAGTGCTTTGCCCAGGCTTAGAATTAAGAACACATTCATTACCAATTGCAGATAATGTAAATTGTTTCTTTATGGATTCAGTGCAGTCTTCTTTGAACAAATTGAGAGATTTTCAGGAGGATGCCCCAGAAAAAGAGAAAATAAAATGGGAGAGACTAGGCTACAAGAAAAATGATCAGGATTTGTATGTGAATGTGAGAATAAATATCTCTTACATGAGTTATTGTTAGACTTCTTTTATGAACCCCAATGTATCCCAATATAGGCCTAGGTAGTTGCATGACCTTTTACCTACATTTGTCCTACCATTGTTCTACATAACGGTTCTACGGCTGACCTTTTACCTAGTTGGGTGCTGAACAAAAGTCGTGTGGTTTTCTCTAAAAAGTAGCCTAATTTATTATGCATGAGGATGCTCAGTATCACAGCAGGATTACCATCTTCCACACACGAACTCTGTACAAGGGTCACCAACATCGTCATCCTTGGCTGACATGCCCACAGTACCATGACATATTTAGGTAGAAACCCTGAGAGTACCTTTCTTTTTGGGTATATAAGCACCACATCTTCACTTGGCAAACCAGAGGAAAAGAAACTTCCATGCTGACCAAAACGCTGAAGTCCCTACATGCAGACACTCCAGCAGCAGTGGTCTGACATCCCTCGCTGGATGTCCAACTCAAGACCAAGATGGGGTCCTTCGCTCTCTCACATCAGGTAATGGGGTTAGCTCTTTCCAAAGAGATTCTTGGCTATACACCTACATACATGCTTGGCACACTTAGGTACATTTAGTTAGGGGTTGCATCATAGGAGCACGCATTATTATTGTCATGTGTTTATATGCCCACCTATATTAACTGTTTTAGCACTATGGTGGAATTCTACCTTTTATTTACTCTATTGGTGCTTGTAATCGTATATATCTGTTTCTGTCTCATGGTTGTTGCAGCACACATATTTTATACTAGAATGATATTGGCACAATAAATACTTATTGAAAATGTCCCTACCCTTTATTCTTGGTATCTCTCTGAGACAAAGTGAGCATGAGGGACTGAGCGAAAAGTACTATACTGTTTCCATGATCCCTGAGGGATCAGGGTTGTCATGTTCGATAGTTGCCAGAAACTATTCACTCCTTGGTAAGGTTGGCGGGCTCATATAGCACTGTGAACTAGCTGGTCTACAGGCTAACATATCCTTTGGGGGTGTCTGGAATCAGTCTGAACACCAATCCCTTGGTTTATGTTGTCTAAACGTGCAGGTAATATATATATTTGTAGGAACTACACAACACTTCAATAAATCAATCAATCAAAACATTTGTAGAGCGTGCTACTCACCCGTGAGGGTCTCAAGGCGCTAAGGGGGGTTAGGCAGCTACTGGTCGAACAGCCATGTCATGAGACATCTCCTGAAGGTCAGCAGGTCCTGGGTCTTACGTAGATGGGCGGGGAGGGTGTTCCATGTCTTTGCGGCGAGGTGGGAGAAGGATCTGCCCCGGTGGTCGTTCGGCGGATGTGTGGGACGGTAGCGAGGGCGAGGTCGGTGGAGCGCAGTTGGCGGTTCAGGGTGTAGAAGGACAGTCATTTGTTGAGGTATGCTGGTCCGACGTTGTTGAGTGCTTTGTGTGCTTGGGTTAGGAGTTTGAAAGTGATCCTCTTGTTGACTGGGAGCCAATGCAGGTCTCGTAGGTGGGTGGTGATTTGGCTGTGGCGGGGGAGTCCGAGGATGAGGTGTACGGAGGCGTTCGGTATGCGCTGGAGTCTTTTCTGGAGTGTAGCCGAGGTTCCTGCGTAGAGTGCGTTGCCGTAGTCCAGCCTGCTGCTGACGAGCACCTGGGTGACCGTTCTCCTGGTTTCGGTGGGGATCCATCCGTAGATTTTTCGGAGCATTCAGAGGGTGTTGAAGCAGGAGGAGGAGACGGCGTTGACTTTCTGGGTCATGGCGAGCGTTGAGTCCAGGATGAACCCCAGATTGCATGCGTGGTTAGTGGGTGTCAGGACAGCTCCCAGCGCGGTCAGCCACCAGGAGTCGTCCTATGCGGAGGGGGTGGAGCCGAGAATGAGGACCTCCGTCTTGTCCGAGTTCAGTTTCAGGCGGCTGGTCTTCATCCATTCTGTGACGGTCTTCATTCCCATGTGGAGGTTGGATTTGGCGATGGCCGGGTCTTTGGTGAGGGAGAGGATCAGCTGCGTATCGTGGGCGTATGAGACGATGTTGAGGTGGTGTTGTCGGACGATGTTGTCGAGCCGTGCCATGTAGATGTTAAAGAGGGTTGGGCTGAGGGATGATCCTTGGGGTACGCCGCAGGTGATTGTGGTGGCTTTGGATTGGTACAGGGGAGGCGGACTCTCTGGGTTCTGCCGGTGAGGAAGGAGGTGATCCAGTCCAGGGTTTTGCCTCGGATCCCTGCATCGTGGAGGCGTGTGCAAAGGGGGTGGTGGCAGACGGTGTCGAAAGCGGCCGAGAGGTCCAGGAGGATGAGGGCCGCGGTCTCGCTCTTGTCTAGTATAGTCCTGATGTCGTCAGTGGTAATGATGAGGGCGGTCTCGGTGCTGTGGTTGCTGCGGAAGCCGGATTGGGAGGAATCCAGGACGTTGTTCTCCTCCAGGATGAGGGTCAGCTGTCTGTTGGCAGTCTTCTCGATGACTTTTGCCGGGAACGGGAGCAGGGAGATGGGTCGGAATTTCTTGAGGTCCTTTGGGTCCGCTGTGGGTTTCTTGAGGAGGGCGTTGATTTTGGTGTGTTTCCAGCTCTCTGGGAAGGTGGAGGTCTCGAAGTAGCTGTTGATGATCTTTCGAAGTCGGGGTGCAATGATGGTGCTCGCCTTGTTGAAGATGTGGTAGGGGCAGGGATCGGAAGGTGAGCCGGAGTAGATGGTGTTCATGATTCTGGCGGTTTCTTCCTCGTTGACATTGTTCCAGGAGAGCAGGAGGTTGGTGCGTTCGGTGGGTGTTGATGCTGGGGTGTTAGTGTCTGTCGTTTGCGTCTGGGTATTGAAGCTGTTATAGATGTCTGCGATCTGGCGGTGGAAGAAGGTAGCCAGGGAGTCGCAGAGTTCTTGTGATGGTGGGATGTCGTTGGAGCTGGGGGTGGCGAGTTCTTTCACGATGTTAAAGAGCTCTTTGCTGTTGTGTGCGTTGTTGTCTATGCGATCCTTGAAGGAGGTTCTTTTGGCAGGTCTGATGAGCTGGTGGTGTCTGCATCTGGCGTTCATGAGGGCTGCATTGTTGTCTGGTGTCTAGTCTTTGCGCCATTGCTTCTCGAGTTTTCTGAAGGTGTGCTTGGAGTTCTAGAGTTCGTCATTGAACCAGATGGCTCTAGTGTCGGTGTGTCTGTTGGAGGGTTTCCTGATTGGGGGGAAGGTGTTGGCGCAGTCCATAGTCTGAAGTTGTGGGCTGCTGCGTCGGTCTCGGATGGCTCGGGAGGAGGGTCTCGGGCGAGTGCGGTGATGAGCTGACTTTTTTCCAGCTGCGGTGCAGGATGCATTGCGGTTTGTTGTGTGTGGTGTGTTTCTCGAAGGAGAAGTGGATGCAGTGGTGGTCGGTCCAGTGGAGTTCGGTGGTGTGGCTGAAGGTGATGTGGTCGCTGGCGGAGAAGATGGGGCCGAGCGTGTGTCCAGCGGTGTGGGTGGGTGTCGTGACGAGTTGTTTGAGTCCGAGGTTGGCGATGTTGTCGATCAGTGTTATGGAGTTGTTATCATTCTCTAGGTGGAAGTTCAGGTCTCCGAGGAGTATGTAGACTGTGGAGGCGATGGCGTGCATGCTGATGAGGTCGGCGATGGATTCACTGAACTGTGGTCGGGGGCCTGGGTGTCTGTAGACGAGGGTTCCTCTGAGGGGGGTGTTGTTGTTGACGTGGATCTGGAAGTGTAGGTGTTCGGCCATGTTGAGGGCGTCTTCGGTGCTGGTTGAGACTCTGATGGTGTCCCTGTGGATGATGGCGATTCCTCCTCCAGGTTTGTCGTTGTTCCGGTCTCTGTGTGTGATCTTGTAGCCGTCGGGGATGGCTATGGCTATATCCGGTGCCGAGGAGGTGTTCATCCAGGTCTCCGTCAGGAAGGCGACATCCGGGGCGGAGGAGTCTAGCAGGTCCCAAAGTTCGACGGCGTGCTTGTTGATTGAGCAGGTGTTGAGCAGTATGCAGCTGAGATGGTTGTGGCCTGCAGTGTTGGGATGGGCAAGGGGAGCTGGAGTGCGCTGGCTGGAGAAGTTGCAGCTATGGCAGGTGAAGGGTCCGTGGGTGATCTTTAGGGAGACCTGGAAGCAGGTGGTGTTTCGGTCGTCGTTGAGTGCGTGGAGGGTGTTAGCGTCGTAGCGGCGTTGGGTTCTGTGGGGCTCGCGGGGGCCAGGGGGTCTGGCGCTGGGCACAGTCCAGGCGCAGACGGGCACAGACGGGCTTGCCTTAGGCGCACTTTCGGCGTGCCAGCGGCACGACCGCGCAGCGGTCGGCATATGTAGGCGAGGGGGAGGGACGAGCAGCTGGGAGGCCGGGAGCGGGATGGGAAGCGGGGTGAAAGCGGCTGGAAAAAACCAAGAAACACAACGAGGAGGCAACTAAGAGGAAGACCTAAGAGTAAACAGAAAGGGCACAGATAAAAAGCTACACGCTCAGGAAACAAAGGCACAAAATACACATAGCTTACACAAAATGCACAAAGCTTACACAGGCAAAAAAGAAACAGCCTGAGGGTGTGCTCGAACCCTACCACGGAGGGCTGGCTGGCTGCAAGGCAGCGCTGATCGCCGCCAAGCTGCCGGGGAGAGTGACGTCCTGGGACCAAGGTCTGAGGACTCACTCGCGCTCCCCCGCAGCGGTCGGCATATGCAGGGGAGGGGGGAGGAATGAGCAGCTGGGAGGCGGGAGCGGGGCGGGAAGCGGGGTGAAAGCGGCTGGAAAAAAACAAGAAACACAATGAGGAGGCAACTAAGAGGAAGACCTAAGAGTAAACGGAAAGGGCACAGATAAAAAGCAACACGCTCGGGAAACAAGCTCACACTTCATGTGAAAGTATTTGCCCAACAGGACACATGCAGGTAGAGATAATCTAGTTAGAATATTCAAGAAGTACTTGGAAAATACAGGAGTTTGAAATGTTGCTGAAGATATTTGCAGTTGATGTCTGTTGTGTCCTTTGAATAATCAAGTCAGGAGAACAGTTACTGTTATGTATCATATTGGTGAATCAAAATATATTGCTTTGAAGTATGTCTTAGTAGTTATCTGTTTGTTTTCTAAATGGGTGGAAGCATCTCCGACAAGGACAGCAGATAAATTTGCCAGATTGCTGTTGATTGAGTTAATACCCAGATTTAGCTTTCCTACTTCTAGTATAACTTCCCAGTGGGACAAGATATAGATATACGTTTTAGGCTCTCTGAAATCAGAATTTAATAATGCATGTTTTAATAATGATGTTTTTTTTTATATTATGTGTTTGAAAATGCAATTTTGAGAAAGTATGCATTTTCTTATTTAACCATTCCGTGTGCCTCTGCCTGTTTGTGGGTTGACTATCTGGTTTAGGAGTGACAGGAGCTGGGGATGTGCATTCACTGTAGACAACCACTAAGGGGTGTTGAGGTGTTCCTAGCCCTTCCTGGATGACTCAGAGCTGAGCTGAATAGACCTTTGCTGCATTTGGAGTAGTGGAGGAGTTTTCATTGCACCTGAATAGGGCCTGTCTCCCTTGCACAATGCTGTCTCCACCCCCTGTGGTCATACTGCACCAGTGAGGACAGAACTGGTTTGGACTGGGCTCAGAGACCCTTACACAAAGAGAACAAAGACAAAATGGGGTATAAGCAGTAGACCTTAAACCCCTGAACTTTAATTCATTTCTGGACTCAAGAGAAACCTTTGTCAAGGAGGAGAGCTGAAGAGCTGTGAGGAGGAGTACTGCCCCTTTGCTGTGTGCTGTGTAGGGTTGTCCTGCATTTGCTGTTTCTGCTAAGGAAATGACAAAGACTGAAACTTTTCTGTGAACCTGCTTGAAGAAGAATCTCCAAAGGCCTAAGTGTGCTGGCCTCCAGTTTTGAAGTCTCAGGGACAAAAAGACTTCACCGTCAGCTCCCCTGAACTTTATTGCTGAGAGTTCTGACCTGCCAGGGGGTGCCTATTCCAGTTTTGGGCCTCTGGAGTTTGTTCCTGCTGTTTCGAGGTAAAAGAAACCAAAGAAAAGTAAGAAAACCTGTGTCTGACACTGTCAGCAACGCTGAAGTGATGCCGCAACCTGCACCAAGGCCCAGGTCACTGCTTGTAAAGTGAACGACGCACCGCCCGGACTGCACCGCAGCTCTAACGCCCAACAATGCCTGCAGCTATCGGGATTTCCCGACACCATCGCTCACACCGACTCTGTTATCACCAGCGCCTGCATGCTGTTATTGCTGCGCCAATAACCGCAGAGGGTGACTCCACAAACTCGCCGACTTTGCTCCGTCACCAGAACTGACGCCACACTGCTGATGCAACCGCCTTTGTCTAGACTCGACACATCACCTCTTCGCGGACACAATGCCTCGCCTCCCCCGTGGCAGCCAGGGAGCCGACCTCGACCTCAGCACCGATGCCTCACCTCTACGATGCCGTGCATCATCACATTCCTCTTTTCCAAGGTACTTCTTCTTTTGGTGTCTGTGTGACTCCGTGCCCCACACCGCGCTCCTCGCAGTTGGCACCATACTTTAGATTTATTGCTGTCACGATGTTGCAATAGCCCCAGGTGGAGCTACTTGTTTTCTACAAACTTTATTTTTGCAATAACTGTTCTAAAGTCATATTTTTATTACCTGTATGTTGGATTTTTGTCGTTTTGGTCTTGTTGAGTTTAGGTAAAGATACTTTATTTTTCTAAACTGGCGTGGTGTCCATTTGTGGTTTTATCACTGCATTACTGTGTGTTTTGAGTACAAATACTTTACACATTGCCTTTAGGATAAGCCTGTCGGCTCATGCTAAGCTACCCATAGGGTGAGCAGGGGTTATCTAGAGTGTGTATCCCCCTTACCCTGACTAGAAGCAAGGGTCTCTACTTGTCCAAGGTACCTACCTCTGCCAACTAAAGACCCCCATTTCTAACATTGGATTTAAGGATAATCTGTATACTTAACTGATTAGAGAATATTTAGATATAATGAAGATTAGTGGGTGCCATGTCTGACCCTACCTACCTAAGGCAGCTGGAGAGGGTTCAACTTACTTACTGCTTCCTATTTCTTAATCACTCTTGTGTAATATTGTGATTTTCAAACATGATGAGTTTCTTTCTCCTTATTTGACTGAATTTAATTTGTCTTTGGAGGATTTTCCTATTAGAGAAGATAATAGACAAGTAAATATAATACATTTTTTAGAGTGATTGCACAAAACTGATAGTATCGCTATTTGAGTTTATTTATGACTTTTGAGCCTCAAGGAGCATAATTGTATTTGAGGATATAATGAAAGAGGAGCAAGGATTGTGAGACACTGGAAAGGGTGCATTTAAACAAATTAAAAAGACAGAGCAAGTTAAATTGTCAGGTTTACATCTTAGACTGAGAATGCAACATAAGAGAAGCAGTGAGTATGTATGGTAAGGCATAGTTCTTCAAATAGAGGTTAGATAGAATTTATAGAAGAAAGTGTGTTTAATAGAATCTATGAAGTTAGTGGAGGCTATTTTTTAGGTGAAGACCCCTTTTAAGGTAAATTTTTTATGTTTTGAGGAAAACTGCTTATTTCAATTTGCAGAGAAATTGGGTTGGTACATGGTATTTAGCTTTAGTGTTTCGGAGAGTTTAACATATGAATAGATGAGGCAGTGAACATAGTTTGAGAAGGGTGCAACATAGTTTTGCACAAGTAATTTTAGATATATTAAGTGTTGTAGTTCCTTTTGTAATTATGACAATCAATGATGTGAAAATTAGTCATTTGTTTACAGTTGTTGATAGGCTTACAGTAGATAAACCAGGGTCATTTAAGCAAGTCAATGTAGAAATGGTAGCTATTAGGGCTGTGGTGATGCAACATAATCTTGCATTAGAGATTTGGTTCGTGAAAAAAACATAGGGCCTGATTCCGATCTCGGTTGGAAGGGCTCCTCATTGGATTTAGTTTTACCTAAACCAATCTGGAGCCCTTGTTTCCGACCGACTTGTTCACAATTACAAACGACCAAGTACGATGCCTGGAAACCCTTAGCGCTGACCGAATCGGTCCTGAAAGGCTTACGGAGAGATGCCTTCCGGAGTAGATAGAGCCCTCAAGAGCCGAATTGTACACCTCTATGGAGTAGGTTTTCTAAGCAAGCAAGTACGATGAACGATTCGGACAACCTTTACGATTCATTTTACCTGGATCGAAAAGGCTGCCGGAATTGTTGTTTGGGAGCCCATAGAAGGGCCCCTTTCACCCTGGGCCCTCCGAAACGTGCCCATGGGTCTCCCCGTCACACCATGCACAGTGTGGCAGGCACCAATGGGTGGCCACAACAGGGTGCACGATTATCCCCAACCACCCCTTTTGTCAATGGGAGCCTGTGTATGCGTTCAGTACACAGGCTCCAATTGAAGTCAATGGGAGTCCGACCGAATCGTATCTAGATGCATTCAAATGCATCGTACCAGTTCGGTCGGACTTCCCTACACAAGTCATATTGAAAGCATTGCGGACAGGAGTCATTGGGTTTGCTTTCCGAAGGAAATCGGAATCGGGTCCATAGTCTGTAAGGAGATTAAAGCAAAGAGGTCCTGTTAGTTTATTCTTGCAAAAGAGTGGAATTATTAATCCTTTTGTTCCTTATATAACTAATATTGCACATGAGATAAAGTCTTTTGAGAAACCTGGCTTATAGAAAACTGTAGGGTCATGGTTTAGTGAGTTAGAGAAGAGATTTGGTAAGGTTGATGACTAGCTAGATAATTTAGGTGGAAATGCTTTTCGGGATATACTAACCCATATAGTAATCATAATGGTCCGTGCAATTAGTCTTTTTCTTTTTCAAGCCTTTTCAGAGTGTATGATTAGTAGGGATGGAGTAATCCTCTGTAGCCTAATTGCTTATAGTTACCTCACAAGTACTTCGAATTGAGCGTAATTGTGTGCGAAGCATAATCCAGCATTTACCACAATTTTCTTAGTGTAAAATGCACCCTCACTTTCATAATGGGTGAAATCGCACATTTCGAACAAAGAAAAATAGCAATAAATGCTACAGGACATGAACGGCAGTAGCCAATAACTGCTCGCTCTCTGGGAGGCCCACATTTACTCAAATTCGACCTAGCGCAATGCAGCAAGACAACTTGCTGCGCTGTGTCAAATGGAGAGACACTCTCTTTCTCTCTGCACTGACACACTTGCAGCTCCCAAGTACAAATGCAGGTACCCTTGCAGCATGGTGCTAGGGGGCCGGCATTACAGCCAGGATTGTTTTTGTAGAGAAAGGGACAGCTTCCTGTGCAAAAACAATCCCCAGAGGCCTTTTTCTTTTTCTATATGTACTGTAGAATGCAACACACGTAGAATGAAGATATAGCAAGGAGAAATACAGATATTTCTCCTCCTTACACCTCACCTGGGAAGGTGTAGCATTTTGATGCATTCCTAGGTTTACTAGTCTTACTAAATCTAGGAATGTGGCAAAAACCATGGGTAGATGTGTGGTCACACCAACACTGCACTCATGGAATGACTTTCACATGCAGAGTAATACAAGGCAGCAACTTGCGCTGCTTTGCATTACTCTAGATGTACTTTTGAAATGCAGTACATGGTTAATCAGTCATGCCCTGAATGGGCTAACTCTTCTGGCCTTTTACCTGATAAATCAAAATTCCCAACTTTAATGCATATACAGCCTTAGTGTCCTGTGTGTCCATGTATTTGGCTATGTACAAGGCGGCAATACTAGAGCACAATTCAATAGTTGCAATCAAAATGTGGAACTTGGGGTGGATACAGGGGAATAACGATAATGATTCCTCCATATCTACAATTAGGAAATGAGGGAATAGAAGAGAAAGGAAAAGAAAAGACGAGCAAAAGAGGAAAGTAGGAAAGGGATCAGAGTCCATTGAGATGAATGCAGGATTGCGACACTCCGCGTATCCCTATTTGCTCCCTATTTTGTTCATATTGACTCTAAACCTATTCTCCTAAATGGACCGCTAGTTTTTCACTGCTGTTCATACCTTCGGGGGCCTTAGTCTGTAAATTGATTATATTGTGAGATTCGAAACGTGTCAACCTCAAAATTCGGTCTCCCCCACTCTGGTTAATGGGAACATGATCAATAGAGAAAAAAGTTTAGAGGCCTCTATTCTGATGGTGTTCTTTATTGAAGTGCCTAGCCACTGGGTATGTTGCATCCCCATTCGTTATGGCCCTCATATGTTCGAATATGCAGACTTTTGTGGGGTGTATCGTGCTACCAATATATTTTAGTCTGCACTGACAGTTTAGGCAGTAGACCGTAAGGGGTGTTGTACAGGTCAAAAACGTATTGATGCCTCTCGGTTTGTTTAATTCCGGAATACTAAAGGAAAGGACTTTTTTACTCTTGCAGCAGGCATTGTATTTGCCGCAAGGGAAAAAAAACATTAAGTGGTGTCAACAGCAGCCCAGCAACTTCTTTTACCTGATGGCTACGAACCAAGTTGTTTTTCAGGGATCTAGCTTTTCTAAAAGTAACCAAAGGGCTTGATGGTATATCCTGGCCTATAACAGAATCAGTTTGCATTGTGTGCCAGTTCTTACGTAGGATTCTCCTTAACTTGCTCACATCTTCTGAATAGGTGGTGATCATTCTAAACTTGTTACCATCCTTAGTGTCTTTTGGTGTATCTTTTGATAACTCTGCCGTTGAAAGGGAATTGGCCCTTTTGAGGGCATGTGTCAGAATCTGAATGCTGTACCCTCTGGAGCTGAACCGCGCCATACTTTCCTTGGCGGCTAGTTGGAAATCCTGATCTTTCATACTATTCCTTTTAAGTCTCAATAGCTCACCATAGGGAATACTACTGACAAGCTTGTGGGGAAGGCTACTGATGGCATATAGCGTAGTGTTGCCCGCTGTCGGCTTTCTGTGTAGCACGTTATATAGTCTTCCTTCAGAGATGTAAACTTTTAGGTCTAAAAGGTTCACTGCCTGGGAACTGACTTTCCCCTTGAACCTCAAATTAACTGTATTAGAGTTCAAAACATCTATATATGCCCTCGCTGATTCAGATGACCCCATCCAAATTATGAAAAGATAATCGGTGTACTGATGCCAAGTTACTATATTTGTCTAAAGTACTGTTCTTGAAAAAGAAAACGTTGTTGTTTAGACAGAATTCAATGAAATCAATCAGCATGGCATTATGTTCTAAGAATTTCAAAGGGCGATTTCCCAGGAAGAACTGTGTTGCCCTTAACCCATCTTTGTGGGCTGTGCAGGTGTACAGACTAGATATATCCAGCACCATAATTTGGAAACCTTCTTCCCACTTTACTTAATTGATGTGTCTTAAACAGTCTTTGGTGTCTCTGATGTAAGATGTTAATTTCACCACCAGTTGTGAAAGAAAATAGTCTATATAATTAGATAAGTGTTCAGTTAAGCTCCCTTGTGAGGAGACGATTGGTCTGCCTGGGGGGTTTAAATTGTCCTTGTGGATCTTCAGGAGATGATAGAAATTAGGTGTTACTGGATGCAAGCACATGAGATATAGATACTCCTCAATTTCTAACATGTTTCTCTCAAACCATTTGCGGGTCATCTGGTGGTAACCTGTAATGCTTTGATTGTAGAATTTTTCATCACTTTTTATATAGCAGCTTTCATCTGGCAGTTGTCATTTGGCTTCCCGGTTGTACTGTTCTCGTGTCTGTAGAACAATGTTTCTGCCTTTATCTGACGGTTTACAGACTATTGATTTATCGAGGCATAGATTGTCCAATGCCAGCGGTTCATCCTTTAAGAAATATCTCCTGACTGGATCCTTTCTATGTTTGCTTTGTCTCAGGCGCGGTAGATCCCTATTCACCGAGTCTGCGAACCCGCCTATGGCATCCACCGGCATTTGTGGTAAAAATTGTAATGCAGGTTTAAAAGGTTTTAACCGGCCGCTCTGTTCCACCCCAACTAAGGTGAATTGTTGAGTCAAACTCCTTGATGTTTCTCTTCCAGGTTCTTTTTCAGAGTGTAGGTTCTCCAAGGTTTCCATGGTCTCTAAGTCCTTTCCTGTCAAGATGTCAGTGACCTTCTGAGTGCATTCAGATTTTTTGGGTTTGGTGGTCAAAGGTTTCAACTTAAAGTACTTATGTAATTAAAGCTTGCGTGTAAATTTAAACAGGCCAAGTTTTAGTACTGACTCCTCGGTTTTGGATAGAATTTTAGGGGTCACGTTCACAATAATCGAATCTTCTTTCCCTATTTTCTCCTGTTGGTGAACTTCTTGCTCCTTGTCACAGGTGGCGACCTGTTGCACCCCCAGCCCCATCGCCTTGTTTTACTGTGGACCTTTGTTCCGGTGGTTTCCCCTTGCCCCTGACGCATGCCCCTTTGCAATATTTAGTGATGTTTAAACCATAATGGATCTCATGTATGATACAACTTTTTGACACATGAGGGATGAAAATCGATATTGCTTGAGCCTGCAAATGTTGAAGTGGCTAAAGTAGAACTGTAATCGCAGAATATGACAGTGTGTCAAAGAGTGGTGCCATATATGAGATCCATTATTGTTTAAACATCACTAAATATTGCAAAGGGGCACGCATTATGCCATCAATAAAATGAACAAATATAAAATTCAACACACTGTGATGGTGGATGTTAATGTTACCAACTTGAATAACATCAGTCCACTTTCTCTTGCTAGGAGACATCAACCTATGGAAATGAGAACAGATTCAAATCAAATTCTAATTCAAATTCAGCTTTATTCGATTTTTTGTACAATAAAAATGATAAAAGCACAAATAAAAGAAACATTTCACTAATATTGCACAGTAAATTCAATAAATATATATCAGGAAAACAAGAGTCATATAGCTTTAAATCTTTACAGATTCAATTAAAAAGGCTTGCAACTGATACCAATCTTATTAACCAGTATTGAGAAAGACAATGCCGCAGAAACACGTCCACTTGGTTATAATATAGAAATTTGGAACCTGCAGAGTGCTCCCATGTCCCGGGTGAATGTTTGTTGAAATATATATATTATATATATAAAACACTGAATACGTACCTCTACTTACCTCTAAAACTTTTACAACGAGTGTGCCTTTACCATTATTGCCTTTACAATGAAATTCATTGTAATGGAATGTGTGGTAAAGGCATATTGGTTGTAAAGACATGCGTGGTAATATCGTGTGGTCGTGTTGATGTGTGGTAAAGCCTGCGTGGGAAAGGCATTCAGGGTTGCCGCTTTGTGGTAAAGGCTGTTTCCCTTTTTCTATATGTGCAATTTTGGGTGTGAAATTATATTTGAATACTATTGACTTTTCTGATGAAATTAGTTATAACTAATGAATGTCACACTTGAAATGATTTTCATTAGATGTTTGGAAGAGTGTTTATTAGTATAGCTTAGTTGTGCCACATTTTTGCAGAGACACCATTTTAATAATATAGATGCTGTTTTGATGTTCTGTTCATCTTGCTCCCACTCTTTTCCCCTCCCAATCATTGTCCCCCTGCCTGCCTTCTCTCACCATAGTCTTCCCAGCGCACAGGTCACCGTGACACCATTGGTTATTTTCCTTACAGAGCCTGTATTCGTTTACCGAATGTATCATTCTGAAGGGAACTTCCACTGGAAGTTCTTACATAGGATGTTAGAATACACTTGTGGAGAAGTGTGGCTCAATGGTTAGAGCGGCAAACCCTGATGCAGAGGTCTGGTCCGGAACCAGGGTTCAATTCCTGCCTCGGCGGGTCTTGGGCTCATAATTCCTCGGACCTGATTTCTTGCCTTGGTGCCTATTCTAATCATGGGTCCCACGCTGTAACTCTGGGCAATAGCTTGCTTAATCTCCACAATGGCCCCAACAGCACTGGGATGCCTGGCTTCACCCTGGGGATGCCCAGGAGTGGACATTTCACAGGGAAAAACCAGGAAGGGTTCCCTAGCGGTATGAGTACAGAGCCGGGAAAACCCGAAATGGGGTAGCTGTGCGCTATATAAGTACAAACACACATTTTAAGAGTTTCCATTTGAAAAATGTTTCATATTTTTCATATTGCATAATACATCTACAGACTGCCCTGTTTCTGAAGAAAGCTAATAGAGTTTTCCTTTTTCTTAGAAATGGGTTAATGTTACATTTTTACTTATGTCAAATTTCACACTGATGTGCTAAATATGTGTTATCATTAGATAAGCTATGTTAAATTAGCAGTTTTTGCTTATTACCTCTTCATAAAATGTGTATAAAAACCCCTTGGTTTGGAAGTGAGCCAGAGCCTTTCCTTCTTCCTCCAGGAAGGCTGTCTGTTCTGCTTATGAATTTGCTGCTTTTGGGAACTTTTAATAATTACGTTTTTGTGACTATGTATTCTTTTTCATAGCATATATTTAGCATTTCTCTGTAATGTCTATTTTGAGATTTTACAATAAAACTCTTAACTTTTCCTATGATCTAGAACTCGAATATTAAGTGGGCCCAGTCACTATATTTATTACTCTGCTCATTTATTGGCCCTGATGTCGAGGAGGGAGGTGACTATTATCACAAGATCAAGGGTACAGGAGCTGAGCTGTCAGAGGTAGGTAAATCCCTGTTTTCGTTGCATTCCTTTCTCCTTCCCTGATCCTTCTCCAATGTTCTCTTCTGATGATTCTCAAATACTGTTCTTGATTTTTGCTGCTACACCTAGACTCTATCTTTAGAAAAGCCTATGTGGCTTTTCCATTAACCTGTTTTGATTAATTCTTTTTCCCTTCAGAAGGCTCAGATTTGATGCTCCAGGTGATTTGGGTTTGGTGCTCCAGGTAGTGACAGTTGGTTTGGCTATATTATCAGTCATACTATTGAGCCCAAGAAGAATAATGCAATCACCCTCAAGAAATTTCAGCAGCCCCAATGAACTCAAGAACTACCAGCCCATATCCCTGCTCCCCTTTCCAGTCAAAGTCCTCTGAGAGGCCATCAACCACCAACTTGTAGAATACCTGGAGAACGATCTTCTGGACCCATCCCAATCTGCATTCCACTTTAGCTACAGTGCAGAACCATCCTAATCACAGCCAATGACGACATCAAAACCCTCCTAGACTGGGGAAAAGCAGCCACCCTGATCCTCCCTTGACCTTCCAGCTGCCTTCAACATCATGTCCTACCGCACCCTGATCAAGAGGCTTTATCAGGTTGGAATCCAAAAGGAAGCCCTCAAATGGATCGCATCCTTCCTCATGGGAAGAACATCGAAAATCTGCCTTCACCCCAGAACCTAAGAACACCATCTGCTGTATCCCTCAAGGTTCAACCCCTCAGCCCTACCCAGTTCGACGCCTACATGACCCCCATGGCAAACATCATCAGAACCCATGGACTGAACATCATCTCCTACACAGACAAGACACCTGGCTCATCCTCTTTCTATCTGAAGACCCATCCATCACAAGGGCCAACTTCAGCCTGTGCATGACCAGCGTTGCCGAATGGATACAAAACAACTGCCTCAAACTCAACACAGACAAAGCAGAAGTACTGATCTTCGGGGATGCCACCTACCTGTGGAACAACTCCTAGTGGCCTGGTCAACTTAAACCCTCACCCATTTCAACAGGCTACGCCCAGAACCTCTGCATCATCCTGGACAGCAATTTCACCATGAAAAACCAGATCAACGCAGTCTCCTCCACCCTCTTCCTCACTCGTTGCATTCTCCAAAAGATCTTCAAATGGCTCACAGTCACCACCACCAGAAGCACTGTAACTCAAGCCCTCATCACTAGCCACTTAGACTATGGCAACGCACTGTACACCGGAATTATAACACACCTGTTAAAGAGACTGCAGACCATACAGAATTCAGTGGCCAGAATCATTCTCAACCTCCACAAACAGACCTACATCACCACACACTTTAAAAAACTCCACTGGCTCCCTGTCTATAAGAGATGCCAATTCAAGATGCTGACCCTTGCCTACAAAGCCCTGCACAACCAGAGATCGGCCTACATAAACCACTGCCTGTGCTTCCATTGACCCTCCAGACATCTGTGCTCCCACCGCATCGCAAAGTCATGGAACGGTCTCCCCCTCGACCTCCGGACCTCTCCTTTTCTTCGGGAATTCAGAAGGATACTCAAGACCTGGTTGTTCGACTGAGTCCACCTGAGCAGCATGACTCCTGGATAACCTTGTGGGTGTTATGCAGTGCTCTATTCATCCACTTTGATTGATTAACCGAACGTAGAACTAGAACTTGGTCTGCATTTGATTCTTTTATGCAAATTCAAGGGGTCACGTGAATTTCACTTGCTCAAAGAACAGCAGCCATGTTGGGTACAGCAGGCTATGTAATCTTCGGACATCCAGGGTTTCATGCCTGTTACTGTTTACTCATTCCAAGACTAGCATTCAGCAGAAACACTAAAGGCCTGATTCTCATTGGTTGCAGAGGCCCTACAGTCGTGGGGGTCTCTGCACTCAGGACAGAAACTCCACAGTCAGAATTCTCATTACAGAGATTGCACCCAGAGTGAGGGGTTTCCACCATAACTGTGCGGAGACCCTTTGTGAATTAGGACCTTGATCTGCATAAGTTAATTTAATAAAGATTTAAAGATTCCAGGAGTTCAATGAATAGTGTTAGTAAACTCATAATCAAGTGATTAGAAATACAGGTATTAGAAAATAAATTTGCAGGAAATAACCAGAAATTATTATGTGGGTATTTTGTTTAATTTTTTTGTAATTGCTTATATGGCTTACTTGTTTCAGGAAAAAAGGAGACCACACGACCCGAGTTCAGCATTGCAATTTCATGTAAGTAGGAAAAAATTAATGTTAAGGTAGTTTAGAATCCTATTCAGAGTATAGTACAGTGTTGAGTTGTACTCACATTTCACCTATTAGTTTGCTTGCCTTTAGTAACACATAGTTCTCACCTTCACTAGAAGATGTCTGTATTACATTAGGGTCAAGACTAGCAGTGGTGGATGAATGCACACTGAACACGACATCTCATCTCATGTCCATTTTTGCCTTTTCCCACTGAAAGTAGCTCAGTTACAAATGCCGATCCAGCTTTAGGGCTGAGCCAGTCCGGTGGTTGCATAGGGAGCCAGCGTCTGTGGATTGGTTTCACCCCCATGGAATTGCACACCCTAACAGGTTAGCTCTGACTCTTTATTGCCTATGGCACTCCCAACCTTCACCTGCACCTGCTCTTACTTCTCTACCCCTCCTCTTCTCACTTCTAGTCATATCTCTGTTGCTTTCTGCTACATACTTCTACTCTTACTCCTACTTTTACTTCTACTTATTTTTGCTCTCATAATCCAACTCTTTCTATATTGTCTTCTGCCAAATAAATTTTCCTTTGCACCTACTTCCATCTAGTTTTCCTATTTACTGGTTTTGCCTACTGAACTACTAGTATGTCTGCTCTTACCTCTACTCCTACTTAGGACTGGATTACGAGTCTGGTGGTCCACGAACCACCAGAGTCGTGGGGGGGTGGTGCTGATGGTCTTCCGACTGCCCTATTTTAATTAAGGCAGTTGGACCACCATTGCCCCGTGCAGCCGCCAAGGAACTACCCTTCCCTGGCGGTGGTGTGGGGGTAATGAGGCCGCAATATGCGGTAAGCATAATACAAATTTCTTCTCCGCCATGGTTTTCATGGCGGTTCCTCTGCCATGAAAACCACGACGGAGAGAAATGCCCCCTTGGGCCTCAGGGCCATGGGGTGCATGCAGGGGGACACAACATGTGCCTGCCTGTGTGCCTGCATCCCAGTACCTGCACCAGTCCATGCCACGCAGGTACTGTCTCTGAAGTTCCCTTTGTGGTGGCTATTTCTTAGGCACTGCTGTGGGAACGCCCACCAGTGACTTTAAAAGTCATAATATGGTGGGCGGTTCACACACAGGTTTTGTGATGCGGCAGCGGGGCGGACCCAGCACTGCACCACCAAACTCGTAATCAGGCCCTTAGTGTCATACTCCTACATTCTGTACTCCTCTCCCCTGTACTTCTCTCCTCAATAAACCTAATCGACTTGGATCAATGTTCCTTTTAATAGCAGACAGAATCACTGTTGCTCTAAAGACAATTCATTAAACTGAAAAAATTGTTAAGTATTGTTCACTCATAGTATAATAGCGAGCACTTGTTTATGTCACTAAAGTCCACAAACAGTGGAAGCACTACGGTTGCAAATATCTTGGCTGCCAGTTGCAGCAGTTACTTCACATGAAGTAATGCTTAGATTGCTGTCAGTGGAATAGCAAGGGTGTCATGGGCTCTTCTGCAAGCAGAGAAATTACCCTGCAGCCTCAAGCTTGTTACGCCTCGAAGTATCTGTGCGCAGTATAAGTGTAAATAACATAACCTAACATTAATAGACAGCAGAATCTGGGATGCAGCTGTAGACTAAGGCTCCTGCCCCCGGTGCTACTACAGTAATCGTAGGTGCACCCAAGATTGATCTCCAGGCAGGGCTAACGGAATTACAAGATAAGATCGCGTTTCTCAATCCCAGTGAAAGATCAGATTTTGAGTTCTTGTTCATAAAATAACTATTGCTTATTTAGGTATTACCTGTGTGTATTTTATATTTTGTTCCAGCATTCAATCATATCACATAACACATATGGTCAGTACAATAAATAACGCATACAGGACCGGCTTTCACATTGGTGGTGCCCGGTATGACAATCTTTGTTGGTGCCCCATAACCTCCTTCTTAACTGATACCCTCAGTATCACTCTTTAAACTGCCCCACACCTCACAACCCCCTCTTTCCCTTTTATTGTATAGCACAGATCGTTCCAATGTAGTGTGTCAGAGCGCTTTACATCACAAACATATCATACATAGACAATTATTCATACTAGTGTGTAAATCCATGTATAGGAAATGTTGCTTAAGACATTGGGGGCTACAAGGTGATAGAGTCACATGCCGTCCATACTAGTAGGTATTATATGTTAAGAGTGCATCATCTGGAAAAATAAGGCAGCAGATTTACAAAGATTTCTGCAGCGCAGTAAAAATGTTACTGTGCTACATTGCATGAAAAGCAAAGAGAACAACAGCATCATATGTACTAAGTTTGGAGCGGTTGCTCTCTCCACTAGTGCTGGCGCATGTTAGTCTGCCTTGCGCCAATGCATACACCCTTGCACCTTAGTGTAAGGGTGCGTGTGTGATGTCAAGTTTTGGGGCCAGATGTACTACCATTCGCTATTGCGGGTCGCAAATTCCGTCGAATTGCGACTTACAATTTGCGACTCACCAAAGGGAATGTGCAACAGTGTCTCAGACACTGTTTGCAATTCCCAATGGGGTCGCAAATTGCATGCATCATTAATATTCATGAGGCAAGCGCAATTTGCGACCCCATTGGGAATGGCTAGCACTCCCAAGGATGGTAGCCTGCTGAGGTCCCATGTCTGTGACTGCTTTTTAAATAAAGCAGTTTTTTTTAATGCAGCCGATTTAAAGCAAAACGGGATGTGTTAGAAATGGGATTTCTGGTTGGCTAAGGCTTGCGCCAAAGTCAGGCAGAAACCACCACTCTAGTCAGGGCAAGGAAGTTACACGCCAAAGATAACCCCTGCTCACCCCCTTGGTAGCTTGGCACGAGCAGACAGGCTTATCCCTGAGGCGATGTGTAAAGCGTTTGCGCGCGCACCCAGCAACAACACCCAAGGCCCACCACAAAGGAAACTCCACACAAGGTATCATATAAAAATAACCTTTGTATTATACACAACACATTAGATAAAAACACACACTTTACAATGTGCCAACAGGCACGGGCAGAATTTACAAGGGATTATATATACAGGGGACAGGGCCACATGGACCACTGTCAGGAATTAGCACTTTTTAGAAATAGCACTTAGAACATAGGAATAAAACTTTAGAACATAGCACATACCCAGTAACTACTGGTAACAGGAAGTACCACCTACGCAACCCTAACCACCTTTAGGAATATATCACGCAGGGAACTAGGACCTCACTATTACCACCTGTACTAGGGAGAAAACAACCACCTAAGTATCACAATACCTGTAGGGGTCTAAGCACATAAACACATGATGCATAACATTCAGAGGTGTAGGGAAGGAAAATATCATGAGGACATTGCGCAGGCGCAAAAGTACATATATGCAGATCACCAGGTACCCTGGGCGAGGGCACAACACAAAATAACTGTCCCCAGGCCAACTGGCCTCTCAGGGGGGGGGGCAGAAATGACCAATATCCAAGAATGTCAGGGCGCGACTGCGCAGGCTGCGCAAGCCAGGCGCACAATGCCCAACCTAAACGTGGCAGCTGCCCACTAAGTGCTGGGCAGCTGTAGGGACTGAGGCCTGGGCACCTCTGGGCCCTTAGACAGTTATTGCCCCCTGAGCCTCGCAGGCAGGCTCTAAAACAAGGAATGCCCCTGAGCCTCGCAGGCTCTAAAACAAGAAATGCCCCCGTCGTTGGAGCCCTCTCAGGCTCTTTAAACAATGGCCTCGTTGGAGCGCACTAGCGCTCGGAATCCACCAATGGCCCCGGGGTTGGAGCCTTCACGGGGCCCTAGGCAAGGACAGAAAGGCCCCCCAACAGTGGAGTCCCTCTGGACTCGAGTCGACTCAGGCCCCCACTGGAGCCAAGGAGGTGCTTTCACCAACTCTGTCCCCGAAGCGCTGCCGCTGCCCACTGTCAGACGGGGCAGCGGGAGGGAGGGATGAGCACTGCGCCCGCAGTGCTCGTCTTCATCACAGGGGCGGCACCGGACAACGCGCCTCACCACATCCCCCAGCCACCCAGCAGCTGAGCCGCACTTACCGGCTTGCGGGCAGGCAACACACGGAGGCGGGGTGGGCTCCCGGTCCTCCTCTCGTCGGAGTTACTTCTCTCTCGGTGAGGCTGAGGGCAGTCACGGCGCTTCCTCTCTCTCTCCTTGGTCGCGCCGTGATCGCCCTGCCCCGGACGGGTTCCGCTTCCTCTGGCTACTTCTTCGGGCTGCACCGGAGCGCGGGGTGGCCTCCCGACGCCTTCCGGCTCTATTTCCTGGCACAGGAGCGCGGGGTAGGCTCCCGCCCGCTTCCTGTTTTGAACGAGGCCCCGCCCACGTCCCAACCAGGACAGCCTGACTTCCTGTCCCAGCCCGGGCCGCGGCGGTGATTTCGATACCACGCAAATAAGCGGGGTGGGCACCCGCGACAGCACCGGTATGCGGAGTGGGCTCCCGCTATCGAAATAATAAAATAAGCGGGGTGGGCACCCGCCAATGACCACGGCAATGCGGGGTGGGCACCCGCTTCAACTCTCGGCCACCAGAGGGGGAATCCCTACGCCGGGGATTCCCTCGTGTAGGAGAAGCGGTGCTGCAGGGGCGACACAGGCGTGCTCTAGGAGTGCTGGGGCACCAAATAAAGCGTTCCAAGCGCTCTAAGTAAAATAAGAGCGCTTCCAGGCGCTTAGGGGCTAAGAAAAGCGCTTCCAGGTGCTTAGGGGTGCCAGTAAACACAAAAGTCCAGCAAAGTTCTTCAAAAGGCAGGGGGGCAAGGCTGGACCCAGAGCCAGCTCACTGGGCCTCCAGGCAGGGAGGTAATCCAAGTGGCGGTCCTCTGGTCCAGCAGCAGCAGCAGCAGCCCCCCTCAGGTAAGATCCTGGCAGAGAACAGTTTTTGTGGGGACACAGCCCCATTTTTATACAGCAAAACCCTTTGTTCTGGGTTCAGGGTGAGGGGGAAAACCAGTCGCAGCTGGTTGGGGAGCACCCTTGATGTGCTCAGCCCCTCACTCTATTCACTGGCAGGGCTAGGGTCGTCAGTCGCACCACAGGGGGCGGAGCCAGCATTGTGTGTGGAAAACCTGTCCTATTCAGGACCCAGGTGTACTCCTCCCACCCATCTAGCTGCTGATCTCCCCATTCACCACTGGGTGACTCATCCTGACTCTGGGGAATCCCTAGCCCATCACATGACATGACCAGCCAATCACGCGACAGACACACTGCACACAGAAGTGCCCACTTCTAGAAGTGGCACTTCCACACTAGGTACATGCACGCCGCACACATCATCGCGCAGCATTCACTCCCATGAGTCCGCACATACCAAACTCGGGCCTGCACACCCCACGCATCAGGAACTACTAGGGACACATACATTCCCCATGCATTCCTATGGGAGGGCAGGCCTATCTCACCACATGCACTCAGAGCACGCACGCACTTTACCCTGGGACACAGGGAAAGTGCGCAGAAGCCAAAAAATCACCACACCAAGTCACCAGTAAAAAGCAAAAAAGTTCAGGGGTGAACCTGCCAGAAGGGTCAAGTCCAACAGGATGCATTTTAAAAAGAAAAATGAAACATTTCAGTTTCATTTTTTAAGGCAGGCAATGGTCCCTGGGACCACTGCCTGCTCTTAAAAAATATTTTCGCACCCATTCACAGAGGGGAAGGGGTCACCTGGGGACCCCTTCCCATTTGCGAGTGGCTTACCACCTACTTTTGAAGTAAGTGATAAACTGCGAGTGTTTTGCGACCACAAATGCGGTCACAAAATAATCATACATTGCTGTTGGGTTCTCTATCAGGAAGGGACGCCCTTGGCATGCCCCGTCCTAATAGCGAGTCTCAAACCATATTTTGCGACTCGGTAATAGGTTACCGACTCGCAAAATATGGTTTGTGAATGGGGCAGACCAATTATGCCGTCCTATACAGGCTAAATTCACGTTTGCGACCGCAAAAAACGGTCGTCCATCTGCACCTTATTCTTGAAGAGGACCCTTCCAGCACAAAATTGTATGCTTTGACAAAGATAAACCCTTTACCACTTTGCATGTGTGTTGTATGGTGCAGTATACATGCAAATAGAAAAGGTTTAGTGAAAATAAATCTCCAAGGTTACGTCTGCCTTGAGGAGTAGTAATTTGATTGTTATGCAAATCCCTTTCTACCAAAGTTAGCAGACAGAGATCAGCATCAAAATCCATGGGTGGAGGCATAGGAACATCTATGTACAACTCATGGTCCGCCTGTTTGATGCAAAGAAGCACATAGTGATAGTTCTCATTACTTTAGGGGTACTTCCCAATGCAATTCAGGATTTACACTGGAAAGTAAATCCCAAAACACAACTGTGCACCAAGTTTGCATCATCTATGTGACGTAAACCAGGCATAAAGCGTTAGTAGCTCTGCCCCATAAACACAAGGTGTGAAACGTAAAGCAATGGTCGGGTGTGTATACTAATAACATGTATTACTACCCAATGGAACCTTTCTTTATCAATTTTATAATAACAAATGGTTGAATAAAAAATACCAAAAACGTTATAAACATGTGCCCTGCAGTTAGCATACAGCTCCTTGGTGGCAGTTCACACCTCACTGTGCCATATTAGAAGAATTGCAACCTATGAACTCTAAGTAACAAAAGCATCTCTGTGACAAGAGCAGTTATCCACAGAGCTATGCACATAAAATAAAAGTCTGCGATCTGCACGGTATATGTTGTGCTTTGCATCGGGAACATTAACCCGCTGCTATTTTATCAGGAGTCAAAACTGTAACTAGATAAATCACAGATCTCTCCACGAAGTGAATTAACACCAGAGGTATCAAGTTGCTCCTATTATGCCCTGAAAATGCCAGTCAGGCAAAGCTCACTTCAGGCTGTTCTTCTTGCATCAACCTTCACAGGCCACCCCCTCGAGCTTGGCACCCTGTGCAATGACAATGATCGCACCGTCCTAACGCTGGTGTTGAACACATACACATAAAAGAAGGCAGACCAATTGTTTTTGCCCATAAGTATTAGGATTTTTTTCTTTCTAATTGCTCAGTATAACTTGCTATATCTATCAGATATTCATCGGCCTTGGGCTGAATGGTGCTGTGTGAAGGGTCTGGGATCCCTATAGCTTTAGGGCCTGCCACTGTGCTGCTGGGGCAGCATGGGCGTGTTACAATGTGCTTGTTACGAAATGTGTGGTGCTCTGTACCGTCTTCCTGTTGCCGAGCTGCCACCTCTCCAAGGGGCATATTAACAAGCCAGGCGATTTAGCGGCAGTTTCGGCGATAATGGGCTTGATAATATGCTCTATGGAATTCCAATTGAAGCCCATGTTAGATGTGAAGGTTATCTAACCTGGGCTTCAATTGGAATTCCATAGAGCATATTATCAAGCCCATTAATGGCGCGTTAGCGGCAGTTTTCTGCCGCTAAAGCGGCGATAATTTTATCGCCTGGCTTGTTAATATGCCCCTAAAATGTGTATTTCTGTGTTACAAGAATGCTATGGCTGGTGTCGTATTTAATCTGATGAGACATCTCATCAGATAGGAAATACCCAGGTGGACCTACCTTCTAGACACAAACAAGAAAATCTTCACTCAGCAGAAATAAGCAGGGTTTACCGATTTGTTCAAAATAAATTAAACAACTGTTTCCCAATGCTTAGAAAAAAACATTAAACATAAGATTATACCCTATTGATGACATTTCAATAAGTCCTGGTTTCACTGAGATTTGTCTGATACCGAGAAAGCTTTATTTTTAATAAGTCATGATAGGCGGGAAGTTTGGGAAAAATACACTGCATGTTACTAAAGTGATTAATAAAGCATTCTGTCGAGAGGGGCAGTGTAATGAGGCGTGTGCAGGCAAAGGATTTGCTGACGGTGGCAGGGCGCGTGCGGCTTCGGAGCTTCAAGGACACAGAACGCACAGGCTTGTGGGGACAGTGTTTGTAAACTCACGCCCAACCTACTTCCGTCTGCACTCCCCAAAGGGTACTGTGTCATCAGTAAGGTGACTACGGTAGCACCATCCCAGAAGGCGCAAATTACTTTTCAACCCCAACGGTGCGACTAAAAATTGTTAAGGCCAAAAGGGAAAACTCATTTAAGAATCTGGTGAAAAACCGACATAGGGTCTGATTCAAAAAGCTGTTGCTATGAGTTGTTGTGACTTATCTTTGTGGAACTTTTAGCTTCGTAATGAATTCCAGCAAAAAGCCAGGAGTATTACAAGGCAACGTCACACCTTCCCACAGCACAATCTTTGTGAATCAGGCCTCAGTCTCCTTTCTCTTCATAGGTGTTAGAGGATGTATGACGTAACAACGCGTGCTGTTACATCGCGTGCTGTTACATCGCGGCCGTTACAACGACTGCGATGTTACCACGCTATCCCATTACAACGCAAGTCTTTACATCGACTTGCACTAGATGGCGTGCTAACATTAGAAAAGTGTAATTTACTATTCCAACTCCAGTCCACTTAACAGTAGGGAAGGTGTTGGGATAGTAAACTACATTATTTTTAATGTTAGCACGCCATCTAGCGCAAGTCGATGTAAAGACTTGCGTTGTAATGGCATAGCGTGGTTACATCGCGTTCGTTGTAACGATTGCGATGTAACCGCATCGCGGTGTAATAACCGCGTTGTAAAGGTTGTCCCCGGGTGTTAGAGAATATTATGTGTCCTTTCCCTTCATAAGTGTTGAAGATTATTATGTGTTTATATGTTTGTGCATCATTAATAGCATACAGAAAGTATTTTCACACTTGATTACACATGTATATACTGATAATTACTGCTTTTGAAACAAATTGTTTATGATGTGTAAGTGAGTTTTTCTGATCCTTGTTAACTAGGCCTCGATTTAGGTATAAACCCCATCTTGTCCAAAATGGAAGTCACTCTTGTCACTCACGTGTAGCCCATGCACATCTCACTGTCCTTTCTGCAGCATGTAGCCAAGCAGATAACTGTTTTTTGTTTATTTCCATTGTTGTTGTTCCTGCTGACTTCAATTAACTTCCTCTGCTCAGTCATGAAACTGCAACTTTTTCTTGAAGGTGTTTCCACTAGATCACTTCACCCTATTCACACATATGATATGGTTTTGTTCATGTATCTAGTTTGTTCTTGCATCTTTTTCATGTAGTGGGATAGTGTTTTAATGTTTTGGCAATATGACATTTAATGTTACTGTGCTCTAATTTACTGATGAAATTATACATTTTCTCACACCACAGTGATTCTACAGTTCTGTTAAATTAAAAAATAACTTATAAAAACTGTCACTTTGCATACCTCTATATTACCTAGTTGCACGTTCCTACTAATTAAGTAGGACTGTGTTTTTGGACAACATAAACGTCAAAACATGAGGACGGAGTCCACTCATATAATAAGAGTATATTGGCTCAGTTCCTGACTAGCTCACAATCACCATCTGAACCCCCAACCTGACAAGGTACCGAATGGTGTCTGCAACCTCAGAACATGACCACACTAATTGCACCAAGGAAATATTGGAAATAGATCTACCCTTTCATTGTTACTTCAGCATGCCCAAAAGGAGGCACAAGAAATACATGAATTGGCATTTCAAACATTTATTCAAGGAGTTGCATTCTTATCTGGAAAACATGAGCTGCAATTTTTAGCAGAAGAAAGCAACGCATTGTCATCAGCATTACAAAAATGGTGAAAAAGAAGAATAATTCAACAATTATAACTTTGCAGTGATTACATGAATGTATGACTAAATATCATAGTGATACTCATACCTGGCACTACCTATATTATAGAGAGTATGGTGAGAATGCATTCTGCCAGATCGCTTGAAGTAAATCTAACTCCCCATTTCCTGTGGGTGATGTGTCAGGAAGCCAGTCTGATGTAGAACAGGCCGCCATCTTTTGTAGGATATGGATTGGATTCAGCATGGCTGGATCTCAGTCATGGAAGAACGTTCCAGGATCATCCATCAAAGTGCCCCTGTCTGGAACTTGGCTCAGATGTGTTGCAGGGATTTTGCACCTTGGGATGACAGGATGTCAGAATCCGTCACCCCAATCCTGGCTGGCTCGCAGTACCTCACCTGAACTCCTAACCTTCCCAGAGTAGCAGATTATTTTGGCAACCTAGAACATGACTCTCTAGTCCCCAAGGGAACTGTGGAAACAGATCCTCACCTTTTGTCACTCAGTCATGCATGCCTGTAGTAAACATAAGAAAGACACTAAGAAATGTTACAATACATTTATTGAACCTATCATATTATGAAGCAAATGTGGTGCGATCACTAGGCAGGTGAAATTACACAAAGTAATTAACCCTCACAACACCCAATCCTTGGCTGGAGAGAGACTTTCACTGCAAACTAAACTTAAAAACATATTCTGAAATTAAACTTAATATGTAAGGCTAAATATGTGAAAGGAATATAATATTGCACTTTAATAATGAAAGCCAAATTGTATTAAAGATACCAATCAAAGAACACGCAAATAATAAATGAATAAGAACCAATTTAAAAAATAAAGGAAGTCAAAATAAAATTTAGGAGGCACCAGAAATATTTTCCATGTTCCAGAATTAAAATTCAGGAGGCTCCAGAAATGTTTTCCGTGTCCCCAGAGTCATCAGAATCCATTAAGTTTCTTGTTCCCGGGACCGCAAATACCACTTTACTAAAACTCCCTTAGTTATAGGACCAAAAACCAGACGCCCTGCTTGAGAAAGCCCTCGGCCAATTGGCCATAGGGCGAAACACGTGTCGGCTGTTTTCATGTGATTTCACTGTTGAAACGAACAATTAAAAATAGCACATCCTGCCAACCAAGCACAAAAGAATATGAATTTTGGAAATTATTATTCCTTTCACTGCATTTGATTAACGGGCAGAGACCTCCGTAAACTACTTAAAGAATCCATTAAGGAACTAGCCACAGTTTCAGTTGTAGCCCAAAACATAAGTTCCAAAGAGCAAACATGGGCGTATCCAACCCAATCAGCATCCACTGATGGTGTGCCAGGTGATAATGTAGCCACAGAGGAGGAGCCAGGATCCAAGAATCCAGGAGCTGAAGCATCCAAGAAAGGCTTATAGTATGCATCTTGCAGCAAAGGTAGTTCCATAGGACACAACTGAAGATGAATCCTCAACAGACGTACCTCCAGATCTATGTCCATATATTAAACCACTTGCAATCTAAGACACAGTTCAAGTGCTCACTCGAAAGTGCACAGTAGACAGCGGAACACTGTCTGTATGCAATGTAAGGTCGAAAGGACAAAGACCAGTGATTGTTCTGTTTCCGAAGTTAAGACACGCCAAAATGCTGTATCATATATTCACAACACAGCAGGACGTGTGGTAGTTCCATCATCATTTGGCCTTGAGGTAGAACATCCATTGCAGAGCAGCAAAAAGAGGACCAACATCCCAACAATCAGGAATAACACTAATGGTATGCCTCCAAATTCGCTGGGAGCCAAGGAGCAGATAAAAGATGGAATCCCTCTAAATACAGTCTGAAACACAGTGAAAAAACCAGACCCAATCACTTAAAAAAAAGTACTACTTTCCCAGTATTATATACAATAAATTTGTGGTGCACAAGTACTTCAAAATGTTGATGGATGTTTGTGCATAGTAAGGATTGCCTTTTAGAGGAAGACCTTGCAACCTGTAGATCAAACGACTCTTTAGCAGATGTTAATGAAACCTTCTTCTGAAACAATGACTTTCAGTCTGCTCAACCTATCAAAGTTCACATCAAAAATGGCTATTGAAGGCCATACTTGCCACTTCTGTGACTGTACATGCGGGTGGAAATAGCACATTATGACAGCAAGTCACTACCCTGGAAACCGTCACCCATTAGGGTACTCCCAGTTTCATCCCACAACAACCTTGATCATTCAGCATCAAATACTTCCATTTAAAAGCAATCTGAATGCTGTCAGAATCAAAGTAGATAGGGTACCCTTCAGAAAACAGGCTAAGTTGGCCATAGACGCATTACATGCAGCATGAAGTGTGATCTCTTTACAAATGAGAGAATGGACAAATAAAGTTTCGCATTTGTTTCGGTTGAGAAAACCCTTCAATTTCCCCATTCCTACACCGGTAATAGAAAGGCAGGACCCATGTCCTGTGTACAAATCTCTCCCCTAACACCTCCCATCTGCCCACTTGGCAATGTTTCAAACATGATGTAAAGTGTAACTTAGAAATTGGCGGTGAGATAAATCTGTGGATTAACCATGCAGCAGATGGTGTTTCAGCTATTGTGAAGGGCAATTTTCTCTAAATGCTCAATGCTTAACCTTGTGTAAGTCATGTCTTATTTTGCCATTATTTTCTGTGAGTGTGTTAAATTATAAGGCAAAAATAAATCAGTCACATTCAGGTATTTCCAGAGAATGGAACTAGATTGCAAAGTCTGCAATGTAAATCCTAATTGCATAATTGATCTAAGCTGACTTTGGCCGTGTTGTAAGAGAGATATGTTACTTTGTATGATGTCAATTGCTAAGGACACATTGTTATATAGAGAATAAATCCTAGTTGATAATGTGGCCCTGCCATTATTAACAACAGCCAATGCCTTTTCCAAATTAGCCCTGTCAATTTCTTGTATGAGCTCAGCTGCTTCCTGTGGGAAACTTTCCAATGTTCAATGAAAGCGTTAAATGACATGGTGATCTAGGATCTAATAAGAAATGCTGTAAATCCATGACATCAGAAAGGAGAGATAAGTGTTCCTTAATAGCATCTAAAGTGAAACATTGCCACCATTGCTAGCATAACTTTCCCACACTGTAGGCAGTAACCACTCCTCAGTGTTGTGTCTGCACATAATATGGGTCTGGTCTGTTTATTTTGAAACCCTTCATGTTGCCTAGAAAACATGCACAACAACCATTAGTATCTAACAGCCACACTAGCCACCCATCTGAACCGAAATGTGAAGTTTTGCATGTACAATTCTGTATGATGTTATTGACCTATTCCTGTGTAATTTGTAAAATGTTGCCAATTTGTGACAGTAATGTGCAATAGCTGGAATGTTGGGTGCATTCATGTCTATATGTCTTTATTTTAGCATTCATTTCTTTAATGTGCAATAGCTGGCATGTTGTTTGCTGTACTGTTTTGTTCAGGAAAATCATTTGTCTTAGTATTAGATGCGCTCCAAACAAAGCCTCATTGATCTGGGCTTGCCAAGCTTTCGTTTCCCAAATTGATTTCAAATCAATGTGGTCTTTCAAAGATTTCTAACCTTGTACAGACAGTTGGCAAATAAACGAAGCTAAATAAACCTATTTGGTTTCAGTTTGCATATGTTTCTTTGCTTGGGAAGGGAACATTTTAAAATAATAATACACTGGGCCTAGTGGGTTGTTGCCAATAAAATATGCAAACTTCTGCTGATATGTGTTTGAGCTACCCACTGGTGGTATTGGGCAATGTTCCCATTGTGTGTAATTAAAAACTGCACATGGAGTAGTGGCTTTGTGTAAATGATGTGTATAATGAGGATAGCAGAACATTTCACCATAATTAGAAAATGTACTGTACATATCTTCAGTTTGAAATAGAGTGTACTATTCTATTTCATGAAGCATGGAATTCACTTTGTTTACAACCCAATCATCAGACAAGCTCCCAGGAGTAATTACATCACTCATTGAAATTTGGAATACATAAGGAATCTGTAAAGTCTCTGTGGGACCAAAGATATAAAGTGGTACCTTATCCCAAACAATGCCATCCGGTACAGGAAATTCTGAAATGTTCACAAGGGACAGGTCTCTTCGCACTTTATGTGATGAAGAATGAGGCTACAATACCTCAGCTTCTAGTTCGACAGCAGAGCATTCTGGTAGATAATGTTCATTTAGCAGAAAAAAGAAAACTGTCACAAATCCAGTCAAAATGAAAAGGAAAAGTAATGAAATGGCAATCCAAATATAAATCCAAGGTGGAATCAGGTAATTATATTTTACCCAAACAATAAATACACAAATCCCATGCAATGGTGTGTCTGAGAAATACAAAGAAAAATCATCAATGTTGCCAAAATAGCCAGAGGCAGTCTGTGCAAAAACAGGGACCTCAATGGCAGTGTAGAACCGGAAGACACCTCCAAAGTTGGATCACACTAAACAATTTTGTTGTTAGAAATGGTAGTCGAAGACTGTGAGTTCACGTATGATTAGTGTGCTGTGTTAGCAGTAGTAACGGGAAGTAGTAAAACATCAGTATCTGATAGACCCCACTGGGTGGTAGTCATTTCTGTATTATCTAATGCGTGTAGGGGGATTTCCTGTATGGTAGTGAGAGGAGATAAGTAACTACTCAGGAGCCCTTGTGGCCTACTGTGTAGCACTGGCCATATGGTGTGGGTTTACAAGATCAATCGAGACAAATGTTTTGTGTTTACAACCAGCAAGGGGAGGCAAAAGTACGGTTCTGGTACCATCAACTGCCAGAACTGGCACCAGTGCTATGGATGATGGTAAAAAACTCAATATTTTCTTGAACTGGATCCCCAGTTTTTAGAATCCAGCCAGGTGTTCCTGGTTGCACCTTCACTGTGGCCACACCCATAGGAATCTATAACACAAGTCCACTGCTAATAGAATGTATTTAAAGAAACCATCTTACTGCAATGTATTTAAAGAAGCCATTAGTGGTCCATAATGGTTGAGGTACACACAAGCCAAGGACTTGTTTGAAACTAAGAGAGGTGTCTGTGATGGGTGTGCTGCTGTGGAAGTTTTCATTTGTTGACAAATGTCACAGCTAAGGACATACTGTTTAGTCTGTTTGTATATATCATGCCACAAAGAGCATTGCTGTAGTGGTAAAACTGTAGCTGCCACAACAACATGGACAGAAGCTAACCCCTCATGAGCAGATATGATTAATTCTAGCCTGTGGTCTGAAATTGGTATCACTCAATCACCCACTCCGGGAATTCAAGCAAAAGGTATTTTTTGCACACTCAGTAGGTAGGAGTATTTTGCTAGATATTTTTCAGGCAATGGCATGCCAACTTTGCCTCTGCATGAAGCGGTAACAGCTGCCATGATGTCTCCATCCACTCTTGTATGTAAATGAGTAGTTGCAGCTATGACTGCAGTTTGTATTGCTGCCTTTATGGCTTCATCAGCCAATTAATTCCCACCCACGTGTATTCCAGCATGGTGGCTCAATGTATGAATTACATGAGCCAATGGCAAACATTCTTTTAAACGTGTCACTTTTCCCGAAAGCAATTTATTCTTGATAGTATTCCCTTTTGAATATCTGAATCCATTCAGGTGCCAATAGTGTAAGTGCTCATTGAAAGACTGAACACAATAATACAAATCACACATTATGAGTGGGGAATTCAGGATCAGTATTTTCTAGTGCCAGAATTAGAGCTTTGAGTTCAGCCATCTGTGCAGTACAATCACCTAGGGATTGTGTAAAGGTTTTTTGAGGCTGGGATACTCCATCACTCCATGGACCGCTGCGCAAGCAGCTGAGTATCATTGTTTAGTTCCAACTGCAGGCTGGACAATGAAGTCATACTGGTCAAGTGCCAACATGTAATTGGGCACAGGGTATTCTTGTTCATATTGTAGGAATTCTTGTGTTTTCTAGAGTCACAGACATAGACTACAGTAGTAACTATTAAGGAGGTGGCCCACTGTATCCATCTAGGATGTCAGGCTTTTGCTTTAGGAATGCTAGCCTTTCTGACAGCCTTTAAGACTGAAATGGGAGTAACCACAATTATGCATTTTCCCTGAGCCAAGCATCTATCCTTCATAACATCTGCCTGAAGTGCAGTTAGTATTTTTTTCCATAGGTGCGAAACGCATTTCTGCATTTGAATATAAATGTGATTTGTATGCAATTGGAACAGTATCACATTCATTGAAAGTGATATATGTGCAGCCTGTGGTTCCTACAATTATTCGGATCACAAAGTTTGTAGTGTTAACACGTGTGTAAATTTTCAGATGCAAACGTGATAGTTTGCAAGGTTCTCAGAATCTGTGTATGTCCAAGGTGTGCTTGAGAAGCCTCGATGTATTAAATCATAAAACAGTTTTACCCATTGTGCATAGTCTCGTATGTATGTTCTACCAATGCTGAGAAAGCCCAAACGTGATTGTGGCTTTTTTATTGTATTTGGTGGGTGTCGGAGTGCACATTTCTGTAAGGAATGTAGTGGTAAGCTTTTGCCTTTGTTTGATAACTCATATCCCAAGAACCAGACCTTAAGATAGGTAAAATTTGCTTTTTGGAAGGTGAATCTGTAGCGATTTTCAGCAAATCACACGACAATGCAATCTAGTTTGGCTAGATGTGTGTTTAAGTCATCGTCCGTAAGGTATATGTGATCAACGTAGGACAATGCTTCTGTTCAAGTTCTTGTAGAATTTATGTTACATGGGCAGAGATCAAGCCTGGACTGTTCTTATACCCCTGAGGAAGTTGGCAGAATCTTTTTGTGACCCCCAGTGTGGTGAACGCGGTTAAATCCCTGCTTACAGACACTATGTTTTGGCAGAAGAAGCAATTTGAAATGTCTAATGTTGTTTTATATTTTTGCACACAATTTTGTTCATCAGTGCTGCGCTGTGTACATTTTGTACTGCAAATATGCGTGTCTGACTGATTGAATGACTGTAATCTAAGACTAAGAGGTATGAATGACCTGATTTTGCTACTGGAAGCAAAGCATTATTCATTGGTGAGATACAAGACTTAATTTTGCCATGATATTCTATTCTGTGTTAGGGTTTCTCTAACTGAGTGTTTAGCTTCATGTTTAATAGGATATTGTGGTTGCACTTATGGGTTGGACCTTATAGGTATGGCATGATAGGGTGAATCTTGATCCCAGCCTACATGGTTGCTGTTTAATGCCTGTGCTTGTGCAAGGGCCCACTCTGTGGCATAAGCATGTTTTACTTCTTAAGGAATTAGTTCAGAGAAAGACGGTATTATTATGTCTTTCCCTTGAGGGACTTTACAAACAAACTCAGGTGGCCAATCATTTTCAGCTGAGAGAATGTCATATGTAAGTGTTACATTTTCCCCAAGAATCACTTTAATGATGTTAGATATATCTCTCTCAATTTGGATGTCCAAATCCTTCTGATCTATTGAATCCACCTGAACAAAATCATTACTTGCTCTTACCACCAGAATCTCTTGAAGATTCAGGTGAACTACTGTGACCTCTGCCACACTGTCTAGTGATGTCAGTGCCTACTCCTTGTTCTGAAGCAGCATCCTCAATATGTGTGGCATATTTTGAATTGAGGCTTTTGCTGTAGAAGTTAGTCTTCCTTTTTTATGATGATGTCAGGGGAGCGTTGTGAATCCTTTTTCAGTTTCACGCGCTGCTGATCTGCGCTCATATTGTCCTCCTCTCTCCGAGTGTTTTTCTGATTATCTTGAAAGGAACAAGAAAGTTGTGTATCAGTATACCAGTATACCTATCAGGCTATTTAATTGTTTCACGTTTACGCAAATGATAGAGCTTTTTAGTGGGCTCTGCTTAGAGAGATCCAGCCTGAGACTTTGATTTTTCCTTATTTTATTTTACTCCCAACGTTTTTTAGAAGACTCTGGTTCCTGTCCCAAGTTATCTATTTCAGAATTACCCTAAAGTTGTGGTTTATTTGGTCTGGTGCCCAAATTATCTCGACCTATAGGCTATAGGTTTCAGCAATCATTTTTGGTAGTTCATGCTTTTGATCCACCAAAGGAACTTGCACGAGGCGTTGTTGTACTGTGCAGGCTACTGCTACCCCTTTAATGTTACTTAAAATTATTGAGGATACTGTGGCATAGTTGCCAATTAGTTTCATCCTCAAGTCCAGAGCAGGGGCTGCCCCATATTAATTTTGAATTTGTTTCATCACTTCAGGCACAACATCTAATGATGGAGTACCATGTGTTGTAGTATATGTTGTAGCAAAACCTGTGTCCCGTGTGGTGCAATCATCTACTGGGGGAACCATCCCTAGTTGTAGGCACATTGTGAGAATTCTTTGTTTATCTTGGGGTCCCATGTGGCGAAATACTGTTTCAAGCTGATTTGTTATTTTTGAAATCCAGAACGTAATTTCCTTTCATCTGGTGGGAACCTGATCCATAATTGCATTAATAGCAACTGGGCTAACTGCAGGCATTGCTAAGTGTGGCTGCACAGCTTGAACAGCCCTCAATGGGGTTGTTATTATTGTTCGCATGACAAGTTATGTTAAACGTCTGTATAGTCTAATTATACCTGTGTAAATGGCCCAAAGCTCTACTACAGTGATTGGTCCTAATGCTGGATATGGTATGTAGATGGCTAAGACTGGCCATGTTGCCTTGTCATGCATTGTTTAGTGGAGATCATTGGGCACCCTTAGAATCTATTTGTATGTTTCTGAAATGTTAATTTCTAAATCTTCATGGGCTCTGTATTGACCTGGTATTACAGCTGCTGTGTATGGATGAAATGTTTTTGTAGTGGCATCTGCTGCAGGAAAAGTGACCCATGAATCGAATACCTCTGTTTTATATGCTTGTGGGGGTAACATCTCCTCCTCTAGGAAAAAGCCCTTGTTGTAGTGCATTTTGTGTTGCTTCATGCCTGCAGTGTTATAGACTGCTCTTCGTTAAACACTAACATTATCAGACATTGCCCTTCATGTGACTTAAAATTAACGGCCAAACCCAGCACCCTCCTTAATGAGACTAACACTTATCCAAACACAAGAGTGTCCCTTGATACTAGTAAAAAAATAAGGACCATAATGCCTGAAAAACAGGGGAATAAAACAGCAAACAAGGCTGCCAATGATAGGACAAAGTCGCTATCCTGCACATTGTTAAATACCAGATCCCTAATAAAGCATAGCTGTGAATTCCATTTGTTTATGGAAACTCACAGAGCAGCGCTGGTTTTTCTGATGGAAACTTGGGCTGATGCTACCTGTGACATAGATATACCGGCTGTGGTACCACAGGGTTTCAACATCCACAGATGTGATAGGGAACACATGCGTGGAGGTGGTGTTGCAGTTATCACTAGAGAAGATCTTACATCAAGCTGCAAATCCACTCTTACCACTTTCGGTGAAAAGATATCTTTCACCATAAAAATCAACAGACAACAATCTTTCAAGGGTATAGTGTTATACAGACCCCCTAGCCCAAAAAATGACTTTCCACAGGAAATTGCACGTATTTTGGAAAATTTCATTTTGGAATCAAATTATACAGTTATGGGAGATTTTAATTACCATTTCAAGCTGAGCACTGAGTCAGAAAGTGTCACAACTTTGCAGACTTTAGCGGCGCTTGGCCTAGAACAAAGGGTTCAAGAACCAACACATTTGGCAGGTCATAACCTAGATGGGATCTTCACCATTAATCCCAACATATTTAAAATAAAAACTACTCAGATACCATGGTATGATCATAAAGCAGTCTTTTTTGATCTGCTTTCTCAGCAACCTAAACTTGCTAGTGAAAAGTCACCGTCTGAAACATGTCTGAGAAACTGGCGGCATGTGCAACCAGACCATCTGAGAATGAATACTTGAGAATACTCCTCTAATCCCAACCAAAGATGTGGAGGTTGCAGCAAAACATCAAGTAGCCCCTATGAAAACTGTTAAAATAAAAAAACAAAGGCCGTCTGCTCCTTGGTTCTACTCAGAACTCAGGAAATGCAAGCAAAAATGTAGGAAGCAGGAAAGAAGATGGAGAATAGCTTACAAAGATAAAGAAAAAGAAAAATATAAACAGCTGCTGGACATATATAAAGATCTTATCCTAAAAACTATAGCAGAATACTACACAAAGGTGATCGAGGAAGCTAAAGACTCTACAAAAGAGCTATTTCGAACAATTACAGAGTTAACAAATACCTGTAATAGAAAAATCCTGATAGCAAACCTAGCTTTTTGCAATTCACTAGCAGATTTCTTCTTGGATAAAGTAGAATAAATTTTCAATAAATTTTCCAACTCAAACTTATCTTCTACTATAGGGTCATCTATAGGATCCACCAATGTGAACAAATAGCCATTGGGGGTAAATAAACTAATGACCAAACGTGTTGCCCCATCAGCTGAAGATTTTTAAAAACTGATAGAAATGACAAGTTCTGGTTCGCCATTTGATCCATGCCCGCCCAATATAACTAAGTTGGCATCGGAAATCATTGTACCCAAATTAACATCAATCTATAAAGCAATGTGTGAAACTGGTATTTTCCCCACCATCTGGAAAAAAGCAGCATTGCTACCTCTTCTAAAACAGCCTTCCTTGGATGAAAATGATCTGCGCAGCTATCGTCCAATCTCCCGTCTCCCACTATCAGCTAAAATAGCCGAGAAATTCCTGAATGTACAACTGGTGCCTGTTATCGAAACCAATACACTTCTTGACAGCACTCAATTTGAATTTCAAAAAGGGCATAGTACAGAGACAGCTTTGCTCAAGGGCACCAAGGAGATCTGGCAGGCTATGGATGATGGAAAGGGGGCTGCCCTTATCCTGCTGGATCTTTCGGCGGCGTTTGATATGGTAAATCATGAATTATTGCTAAGCCGTCTAACAAGGTGCCACGACATGGGTGTCAGATGTAGAGGGTCTACCCAGAACATTATCCGATCACAACCGAGTCAGACTTCGCTTACATATCCTACTGACTATCAGCTGACAGTTCACATGGTGGTTTCACTCTGAAGCATTGTTGGATTCCCTCTACGATACGCGAGGCCATAATACAATACTTTGCGCAGAACAAGGGATCAGTTGATAGTACAGCAATTTTATGGGAGGTCTTCAATGTCACGATACGGGCCAAGTGCATTATCACAACAGCAGGATTTTGAAAGATATCTGTGGCCAATTAACCAAAATCGAAAACAACCTGACACAGCTTGAATGGGAGTACGAGAGCTCTCCTAGCACACAGACTCTAGCACAACTCAAAGAATCTCTACTAGAATAGAACCGACTAGAGGCAGACAAACTCCGTTATTTGTCTAGGTTGCACATGGCCCACGCATACGGTGAGAGGGGCAGGCCAGGGCACAATCTGGCGCTAAAAATATTGCCCCGTGAAGATAAGCACACTATTACTAAGATAACTGAGGACAATTACACTACCAACACAAAACTCAATACACCTAAGGTACGGGTACCCCAGTAGGACTTAACATGGAAGAGGATTTAATTACACATCTATAAGAACTAGTATATTCAAGATTAATAATATGTATGATCATCAGCCTTCCTCCTCGCAATGTTTTTAATCATGACCTTTGTTATGTAATTATATTTTGTGCACTTTATATATGTTTTGTTGGTTAGATAAGACTTGGCTAAAGAAGAGACACAGTAAACGCCCACTAGGGCGTAATGACAATGTACATTAGGTGTATTGAGTTTTGTGTCGATATTCCTTCTGCTGCTACATTACCCACTGGGGTTCTATAGCTCATTTTCTTGCCAAGAGTCGAGTAAGCGTTCAAATAATTGTACGCTTAGGCATGTCCAATCACATGAGAACAATGAATCTTTTTTGTGTTTTAGGATTGTTAGGCACGCTAATTCAGATGCCCGGTCCTATTGCTGTATATGAACAAGATTGGGGCCACTAATGAGCTGGGTAGGATTCTTAGGATGATATGAATCTAAAATAAGTATTAAGTTGTTTTGAATGTCAATACATTGTTTAGCGCGACATTTCGCGGCTATATAAGATATTATTTATTAATCTTGTACATATGTGTTTTTTGCAATGCACCAATTGGAATGTAACGGCGCTGTGTCCCCAGAAACTACAAGTCTTTTTTCCAACTCACTGCGTTTGTAGTCACATCACGTGACATGTCACGAGCACAAACTTGTATAATGGTCGGTTCAAACTTGTAACGATTGTTGGTGATCAAGCCTGCAGGACAGGCGAAACGCGTTCAATCGGCTGACTGACATTAAAAGCAATTGAGCCAGTACAAGGCGTCGTCATCTTTGGGTTTGTTTCAAGGCGTGTGGTAATGTTATGCGGACTTTGCTAGGGTAGTCCGCGGTCGACGACGCACCCTCTGTTCTGGAGCAGCGGCGGCTGTTACTCAAGCGTGGAGGAGAAATATATATATATATATTTAAACTTTTCAATGGCCGCGAGTCTCTCTGCCTCAGAAAGGGAGGTGGGCTCCAGCGAGGTCGCGAACCTCAATATTGTCCAACACTTCTTTGTCCATAAACAAATGATGCTGAGCCCAAATCCTTAGTAGCGTGTTTTTTTAAGAATCCATGTGGCAAAAAACACCAGACAAGTTTCAGAGCAGCCGTTCCTTGGTCACGGCCAGTAGGTAGTTATAGTTAGGACCAAGTTTCCATAGGAAAAGCGTTTTTTCTTTTCCCAATAACTTTGGCGCCGGTTGATGAATCTTTGCAAAATTGTCAGAAAAAAGTGGCCAGCTCAGGTCAGCTTATGGCTTGAAAGTTTCGGGGTGATATGTCAAGAGGGAGCTGAGAAAAAAGGGGGTCCCAAAACGCGTTTTCCCTATATTTAATTTCCATAGGAAACTTTAGACAAAGCTACAGCCCGAACTGAAGAACGGAATTACACCAAATTTGGAAAGATGGTAGGTCTTGGTTCAGAAAGAGCCCTTTTTTAAATGGTGTAAATCCGTTCAGTAGTTCCAGAGAAGTTAGAAAAAGAATACGTTCGATATCTGTCCTCCATAGGAAACTTTAGACAAAGCTACAGCCTGAACTGCTGAACGGAATTAAACCAAATTTGGCAAGAATGTAGCCCTTTCTTCAGAAAGAGCCCTTTTCGTGAAATGGTGTAAATCCGGTCAGTAGTTGCTGAGAAATTAGAAAAAGAAAAATATCGATATCTGAGCCCCGAGGAGGGTTTGCGCACCCAACCGGGCACAAGCTACACTCTGATTGGCTGCCAACACTCCAAACCAGCAAGTGTTGGCAGCCATTTCATGACTCGGTTACCGAATTAGAAGAAGACTGTGGAAAAAAGGATGAAAAACAAGAATAGGGGGCAGGGTAGGAACATCCTGACCCACTAGGCCTGCTCACGGGGTTCCACAAGGACCACCAGGGCCCCACTAATGAAAAAAAAAATCGAAGTCGTGCTGGGTGTGCGCCTTCTACAGTGAAAATAATTTTAAAAAACAAGCGCGGGTTCAAGCACTTCGTTTTTCAAACCTCCAGGTGGGCCAGGTCCCAGGGGAACTCAGCAAATAATTTCCGGGGTCCCACTGGGGCTGCCCGCAGACCCGGGAACTGCCACCTCCCCAGGGCTGAAACAAAAAAAATGTGTGGGGGTCCCAAACTCCACACAGTGACTCAGGGACCACCACCTCCCCGGGGCATTGATAATATACTGCGGTTTGGCACACGCCCTCCCGCAGCCCCAGGGACCACCAAATCCCCGGGGCTCTGTTTTAAAATAAAAGTTATGTGTGTGTGGAAAAAGAGCCCCTCCCCACACGCCTCGGGGACACCCACCTCCCCGGGGCACATAAAATTGAAATTTGGGGTCTGATACGGACCCCCAAGATCCAGTGATCACCACCTCCCCAGGGCATTAGAAATGTTGGAAGGGGGTCTTTGCGGCCCCCCTTCTGGAGCCCATAGTGGCCCTGGGGACCACCACCCCCCAGGGTCGGCTCCTGCAGTGTCCCAGGGTGCCCACCTCCGGGACACCGCTGTAGGGTGCCCAGCCCCGGGACACTCCTGTTTGCTATGGCAGGGCGGGAGCACGGCTCCCGCCCTGTCATACCAAACTCTGCTTTGCTTCATTGCAGCGAGAGCAGGGAAACCTGCTCTCGCTTCAATGAAGCAATGCAGGATTGCTTTTGGGCCATGAAAAGATGTCTGTAGCTGAAGTAGTCAGTTGGTAGAATGAGAGGTATCTAAAATGGTGGACAAGATGCTGTTTTTAAGAAAGTAGAGAATTGACTGGCTGTTTAAGAACTTTGTACTTTCAAAAAAAGGGTGCATTTCACTTTCTTTAAAAAACAGGTTTCTTATTGGTTAGTAAAAAATGTTTGAAAGGTACATTTAGAAAGGATAAGGTCATATTTTGCAAAGTCAACCACACCTGCTGTTTGCATTTGCAACATTGTGTTATGAACTTGAAAATATGGTGAATTTGTGACCTTTCAGTTTAGTTGAATGTTTCATGAACTGTTACTAAGGAAACTGGCATTAAGCAGAAGGCGGGTAGAAGTCAGTTGCTAAGGGTTATTATGTGTAACCAATAGATGTGCTTCCATCTGATACTTCAGACATAGGACCTTTCAACCTTAATGTTACTTTGGCATCTGCTTGCATTCAAGGAATGTGATGTGGCTTGTTGGGGGTGGGGTAGGATGTGTTCCACTTTGGGATTCATGCTACCATTCACTCCTCTTGAAGTCGCAAACAGATTCGGGGCCTTATCAGGAGTCGACGATTGCGACTGACATAGTACTTCTTTTGACCATGGGCTTAGTACACTGGTAGACCAGGTTGAGGACACGGATATGATTTCCAAACCGCAGACTTCTTGCCCAAAATACTCTATCACTGTTGGGCTACACCTGCCCTTACCGGTGACTCATATAGTGCCCCAGGAATATGCTCCGGCGGCCGCAGACGAAATAGCCATAAAACCTTACCGTTCTGCACACAGGGAGGAGAGGGTAGAGGCGGAGGGCGGTTGTTTATCACGAAAGACCAATGTTTCACAGGGTTCCTCATCTAAAGTACGAAATGAGGTGGGGGTCTGTGCCCCGCCAAGGCCGGTAGAAAGCACCTCGCATGAGATTGCTACGTCCACACATAGGGCTATGAGGTCACTAGAGATACTGTCATGGAACGTGGCTGGGCTCCCTAACAAGTTAGACAATATTGACTGGGAAACCTTCATCAAACAACATGATATATGCATGTTCCAAGAGACGTGGGCTAGAGAAAACCTTTGCCACCCTGGGTTCGCAACTTTCAATATCCCAGCTAGATGGGGTGGGAAGGGACGCCCGTCTGGAGGTCTATCAATATGGATCGCCTGTCATCTAGGCTGTACGGCCGAGGTGGTAGAAACAAATTCACCTGACATCCTGTGTGTGGTCTTGCGTTGGCCCACTGGGATGGGTCTGAGTCTGGTAAATATATACTCTAGACCGGTCGGAGTTGCGGCCACCTCAAGGACAATGGAGGATTTAGTGACTTTCCTTGACTCTCTCACGGGCCCAGATACACTCCTGGTCGGAGGGGATTTTAACACTCAGTTTGAACCACTTCCGACTTACTTAGATGGGATCAGCAGTGAGGAGGATGATCTCTGGGGAATTCAAAGCATTGTAGGTCCGCCAGTTAGGGCAACATCACCCCTCCTACTGCAAGTTTTAACATTAACTTTGGCAAACTCACTTAGAGCATGCAATGGTAGGTTCCAAGGGGATAACCCGCCCCAACCAACTTTTAACAGACCAGGACAGGAGTCCCGGATTGATTACATATTGATCAAACTTCAGGATTGGAAATTGGCATTAGATTTTAAAATAGTCCCAAGGATAGACAGCAATCACAACCCCCTAATCCTTTCACTAGCTGCAGATGGTTTCCTTAGGGGCGAAGTTCGAGGAAATAGACTACCTGCCCCCAGTCTCACCTTATCTAGTAATAGGCGAAGATTAAGGTGGGACAAATTGCTAGAGAAACCGACCCGCATAAGGGCAATATACGAGCAAGTGGCATTAACGCTGGAAAGAGTGGAAAGTCTCCTCCCTCAACTGTCCTCGCCAGAAGGTTGTTCTCCCCTCGAGGATATCCATCAGACCCTCTGCGATAATCTAGCTGAGGTATTGAACCCTGTGGTCCGGGGCAGGAAACTGAGGAGAGAAAGAGCCTCATGGTTCAATGCCAGCTGTAGGGGAGCTAAGAAAGATCTTCTCCAAGCGCTTAAAAACAAGGAAGCATCCTCAGTGATTAGGGAAAAGAGGGTGGCTTATAAGCTCCTCCTTGAATCTGCTAAAATAGACTGGGATTGGGAGAACTGGACAGAAATAACAACTGCTCTCAAAATCAGAGATTCAAGGAAATTCTGGCACATAGTCAAACATGGTTCAGCCGAGCCTGTTAGGGCTATAGAGGGCAACATTGCACCGGAAGTCTGGGAAAAACATTTCTCATCGCTCTATAGTAGAGCTGGGCTAGACCAAACTGGAACTCAGCCCGGGAGCCTAGGGGCCTTCACCACCGATATTCACTCTGAGATGGAAGACTTTAACCTGGAGGAACTGGAAATGGCAATTACTTGCCTTTCCTCAGGAAAAGCGCCAGGCCTAGACAAGCTCCCAGGCGACCTCTTTAGGCACGAGGTCAGAATTTGGGCACCATACTTCCTGGTACTGTTTAATGCCATTATCCATGGGATGGCGGTCCCTCCAACTTGGCTCGGGGCGGAGATTGTCCCCATATTTAAAAGGGGCTCACCTCTGCTCCCTGCCAATTACAGACCGATCAGTCTGATAGACGTCCCACAGAAGCTTTTTGCGAGGCTTCTGTTGGATCGACTTTTGGACTGGATCGAAGAGAGGGACATCTTGAGCCCTTTTCAGGCCGGGTTCCGTCAGAAGACTTCTACCATAGATCAGGTCTTTAGGCTGTCCCTTTTACATTGGAAAACAATACAGTTGGAGGGTGGCAGCCTCTATACTGTATTTGTAGATCTAAGGGCAGCCTTTGACCTGGTTCCACGCGGCAAGCTCTGGGAAGTCCTGGCGAATGTTGGGATGCCAGCTGATCTCCTGACCATGATCATCCGCCTCCACACAAACACCTATGCTCGTGTGAGGTGCGGTGAACAGGGTGCACTCTCAAATAAGTTTCCCGTTGAGAGAGGGGTAAGACAGGGGTGCGTACTTGCACCAACCCTGTTTTGCCTCTTCGTCAACGGTGTTATTGACCACCTCAACGGGGTCCCCAATTCGGATGTCCCGAAGTTGGCGGGAAGGAGGGTCCCAGCAATTATGTTCGCTGATGATACCCTCCTTCTCTCCAAGTCACCTATGGGAATCCAGCGTGTGTTGGATGGATTTGGGGACTTCTGCAGAGAGCATGGATTGGAGATAAACACTTCAAAGACCAAATTCATGGCCTTCAATCCGCCACCCAGGTTCCACCGTATTCCTCGCATAGGGGACAATACACTCGAACGAGTAAACACCTTTGAATATCTTGGTGTTACACTCAACGAGGAATTGGGGTGGGGTCAACATCAGGAGAAAGCTAGGATGAAACTAGTGCAACATATTGGTGGAATACTAGGGATGGTGGGGAAGAACAGGTCGACCCTCAAACCCATAGGCCCTCCCCTTCACATTTATAGGGTTCAAGCTAGAGGAGCAGTTACATATGGGAGTGAATTATGGGGTCACAAAGTACTGGACAGCTTGACAAAGGAGGAGAACAGATTCCTCAGGTGTCTAGTAGCTCTTCCTCCGAGCACACCTCTAGTGCCTCTAAGACTTGACCTAGGCATTAGACCCCTGGAGGAAGAGTTGGCACTTCGTCCCGTGATCTACTGGCGCAGATTGTGGACGGTGCCCAAACTGACTCATTACAGACAGGGCCTTCAGGAAGTTCTCAGCTTCCCAAATTCGGGGAACATTGCCTGGCTTAAATTCGTAAGGAATAGTTTGGAGAGCCTGGGTCTAGATGCACTATGGAACGATCCTTGCAACGCATGTTCCAAGCTTTCCAAAAAAGCTTTAACTAAAGTGTATCACGATTCCAAGGCATCTTCACTTCGACCTTCTAAATCTTTAGGGTCTTTAACAAATCAATTCCTTCACATGAAGAGTATTTACACCTTTGAATTGGCCCTTGACAATGTTTACCCTGTAATAATTAGGAAGCTTTATTTGCAATGGAGGCACGGGTCTTTGCCAATTCGTGCTTTTACTAGTTCGTGGTCCGTGTCGACACCCAGAATTTGCCCGGCATGCAGAGAAAGCGATGAAACTGAGCTGCATCTCATATTCTTCTGTCCGGGCTATACTGAGGCGCGCAGAAAATGGATCATTCCTATTTGTAGGAACCTGGGCTTCACCAGGTTCCACGAAGCCTTCAGAATACTTAAGAGCGAAATGGCCGTGCACATTGTGTTCGCTGTGGCAAAATTTTTGGGGGCTTTTTGGCATAAACGGAAAAAATATCTAAAAATGCCAATCTGATTCACTTGTATGTAATTAACACGTACTAGCCGTGTGGCTGCACCATTTTAAACATTTTATCTACTGTTCTTAAATGTTTTTATATTCATTTTATGTACTTTTATGGAGATACTCCGAAATAAAGTTTTTCTTGACTTGACTTGATTCATGTTTGACATGTCTTGCATATGGCAAATGTGCGGCATCACTGTGTGTTACGTTGCCTCACAGCTGCTCCTCCCTCCCTCCAAGCCTATTTATTTGTGTGTGCTGCGCCGTTGTATCACTTGCACTCCTACGGCATATCATTTTCATGCTTTTCTGCGCATGTCCACACGCCTGACAGCGACACACTGATGTTGGCTATTGAAGGTGGGCGGCCACGTGAGTGAAGGCCTATGGTAAGGAAAGGGCAGACACAGATGTAGAGTTCATGCCTGGTGAAGTTGGGCTGTGAGTAGGGCTAGGCATGTGGCTCATGCTGCTGCAATACAGATTCACACAACACTTGGCATCTATGCGCCAAGACCCCGAGCGGTCTTGCACTCCTTCATTTCTCCATTCATGCGTGCCCGCCCTCCGGGTGCATGCTACATTGCAACATTGTCCATTGTGTGCCAGGTGGCACCGACTCTAAAACACAGACACACCCATTAGTTTCTTCCTTGTCGAGTCCACAACTGAGCCACAGCCAGAGCCCTGGCCAAATTCTGCACACCCCTATGCTGTACTGGCGTACGCCGTCACTGCCCACTCCGCTTATGCTTATAGGGGGGGACGACAAAGCTACATAACCGAGGTCTTCCCCACTGCCAGAGGTAACATGGTTGTGTCTGTTGTCCACAGCACAATGTAATGTGGTAGGGCACGGGGCCATCATGCATACATAATGAACACACGGACACAGTTAGATAGATAGTAAAACTGGCTACGGGCACGTGCACCCGGACCCTTTTTATTACTAGGGTCACATGTCCAGTGACGCCTGTACTGGATGCGTGTGGGGTGAGTCTAAGCCAGCCCCCAGGGAATGGTTGGTGCTGGCAACAACTACAACAGTGATCATTGGATTACACACAGAGATTCAATTATAAAGGGTCCATGACTTGTGGTGCACTAAGGTTGGGGCACCAGATCTGAAATCACACACAAAAGATTGTATTGTAAAGGGTCCATGACTAGTGGTGCACTGAGATAGGGGCACTAGAGATGAGGATGCTCATGTGAAGAAAATGTTAATGTCCTTTCGGGATATTCCTGCTGCCTGAGGTGACATTGTTGCGTCCGGTGTCTACAGCACGAAATTCAATCATAAATGGTCCATGAGTTGTGATGCACAGAGTTAGTAGCACCTGAGATGGCGTGTTCTTGCAGGTCAGGATTTGATTGGATATGTGTGAGACCTGCTGACAACAGTGTAGACCGGAGGCAGCAGTCAGCAAGGGCCCACAACCACGTGGTGTTGACTTGAGCTGCACAGAGTTAGTGGTACCTGAAGCAGTCAGCGTGTGCGCAGCCAGCGATGATGCGTGATCCGGGCGGGCCGCACTAGATTCAATGTCTGTTGCCTACTGGACTCTGCAATTAATGAATCAAGACTGAATTTGAATTGTGAGCCCTGCTGACCGTAGTGTAGGCCGAGGCATCGGTTTGCAAGGACACACAGCCACATGGCGTTGACTTGCTGCACAGAGTTAGTGGCACCTGAAGCACTCAGCGTGTGCGCAGCCAGCAATGATGCGTGGTCCAGGCAGGCCGCACTGGATTCAATGTCTGTTGCCTACTGGACTCTGCAATTAATGAATCAAGACTGAATTTGAATTGTGAGCCCTGCTGACTGCAGTGTAGGCTGGAGGCAGCGGTCAGCAAGGGCCCACAGGCATGTGGTGATGACTTGAGCTGCAGAGAGTTAGTGGCACCTGAAGCACTTAGCGTGTGCGCAGCCAGCAACTCTGCAATTAATGAATCAAGACTGAATTTGAATTGTGAGCCCTGCTGACTGCAGTGTAGGCGTATGGAACAAAAGATTAAATATGTATGGAATACATTGTCCAAATATTGAATCTTCTGAGTACAATCTTGTTGTTAGAAATTAGAATTTAAAAACCTTAGAAATTCAATGAAAAAAGCACAGGTTTCAGGGACGTTATAGTTAGTTGCCTACTGGACTCTGCAATTAATTAATCAAGACTGAATTTGAATTGTGAGCCATGCTGACCACAGTATAGGCCAGAGGCAGAGATCAGCAGGGACCCAAAGCCACGTGGTGTTGACTTGAGATGCACAGAGTTAGTGGCACCTGAGGCACTCAGGGTGTGAGCAGCCAGCGATGATGCGTGGTTCAGGCGGGCTGTACTGGGAGCAATGTCTGTTGCCTACTGGACTGTGTCATCTGCAATCGCGACTCGATCTGAATTGTGAGCCCTAGTGTCCGCAGTGTAGGCTGGAGGCAGCGGTCAGCAAGGGCCCACAACCACATGGCGTTGACTTGTGGTGAACTGAGTTAGTGACACCTGATGCACTCAGCGTGTGCGCTACCAGCGATGATGCGTGGTCCGGGTGGGCTGCACTGGGAGCAATGTATTTTGCCTAATGAATTCTGCCTCAATAAGGCCATGTGGCGGTGACTTATGGTGCACTGAGTTAGTGGCACCTGAAGCACTGAGCAAGTACACAGCCAGCAATGATGAGTGGTCCGGGTGGGCCACACTGGGAGCAATGTCTTTGGCCTAATTAATTCTATCTCAGTAATGCCACGTGGCAGTGACTTGTGGTGCACTGAGTTAGTGGCACCTGATGCACTCAGCGTGTGCGCAGCCAGCGATGATACGTGGTCCGGGCGGGCCGCACTGAGAGTAATGTCTTTTGCCTAATGAATTCTGCCTCAATAAGGCCATGTGGTGGTGACTTGTGGTGCACTGTGTTAGTGGCACCTGAAGCACTGAGCGTAAGCGCATCCAGCGATGATGTGTGGTCCAGGCGGTCCGCACTGGGAGCAATGTCTTTTGCCTGATGAATTCTGCCTCAATGATGCCACATGGCGGTGACTTGTGGTACACTGAGTTAGTGGCACCTGAAGCACTGAGCGTGTGCGCAGCCAGCGATGATGCGTGGTCCGGGCGGGCCGCACTTAGAGCAATGTCTTCTGTCTAATGAATTCGGCTTCAATAAGGTCACGTAACAATGACTTGTGGAGCACTGAGACAGTGGCACCTCAGGCACTCAGCGTGTGCGCAGCCAGCGATGATGCGTGGTCTGGGCGGGCTGCACTGGGAGCAATGTCTGTTGCCTACTAGACTGCGTCATCTACAATCGCGACTCGAACTGAATTGTGAGCCCTGCTGTCCGCAGTGTAACCGGTGGCAGCGGTCAGCAAGGGCCCACAGCCACGTGGTGTTGACTTGAGCTGCACAGAGATAGTGGCACCTGATGCACTCAGCGTGTGCGCAGCCAGCAATGATGCGTGGTCCAGGCAGGCCACACTGGGAGCAATGTCTGTTGCCTACTGGACTGCGTCATCTGCAATTGCGACTTAATCTGAATTTTGAGCCCTGCTGTCCGCAGTCTAGGCTCGAGGCAGTGGTCAGCAAGTGCTCGCAGTCGTGTGGCGTTGACTTGAGCTGCAGAGATTGGGAACATACAGTCTTCTTAACTGATTATACTCTCTTACACAATTTGCATCAGCACAAATCTTGAATTGTGAGCCCTGCTGACCACAGTGTAGGCCAGAGGCAGCAGTCAGCAAGGGTCCATAGCCAAGTGGCGTTGACTTGAGCTGCACAGAGTTAGTGGCACCTGAAGCACTCAGCGTGTGCGCAGCCAGCGATTATACATGGTCTGGGCAGGCCGCTCTGTGAGCAATGTCTTTTGCCTAATGAATTCTGCCTCAATAAGGCCATGTGGCGGTGACTTGTGTTGCACTGAGTTAGTGGGACCTGAAGCACTCAGCGTGTGCCCAGCCAGCGATGATGCGTGGTCTGGGTGGGCCGCATTGGTAGCACTGTCTGTTGACTACTGGACTGCGTCATCTGCAATCAAGACTCAATGTGAATTATGAGCTCTGCTGTCCGCAGTGTAGGCCGGAGGCAGCGGTTGGCAAATGCCCACAGCCACGTGGCGTTGACTTGAGCTGCACAGTTAGTGGCACCTGAGGCACTCAGTGTGTGCACAGCCAGCGATGATGCATGATCCGGCCGGGACGCACTGGGAGCAATGTCTGTTGCCTACTGGACTGCGTCATCTGCAATTGAGACTCAATCTGAATTGTGAGCCCTCCTGTCTACTGTGTAGATCGAAGGCAGTAGTTAGCACAGACATAACTGTGCGGTGCTGTGCTGCTGGGTTCGCATTGGGCCTGCGTCAAGGAGGCCGACGGTTACGGCGGCGGCCTCGTGGCAGGGTGAGGGCTGTCTCCCTGGCAGATGTGTTGGCCTTCCCGGAAGTGAACCACGCCCAGAGCCCTGGCCTATTTATTCACACTCCTATGCTGGAGTAGCATACGTCAGACCAGCACACTCCGCTTACGCTTACGGGAGGGACGACACAGCTACATGACTGAGATCTTCCCCACTGCCAGAGGTAAGATGGTTACGTCCACTGTTCACAACACTACAAGCACCAGCAGTATATGTTCACATGGAGAGGTCTATGCTCTTCATAGTGAGGTCTGTCCAGCACATCACCGCCACACTTGGCATTGTGTGCATTCTTATTCATGGGTGACTTGCCTCCTTCACATATACTTGGGGCCCCATTAGGATGGCGGGCGGATCGCCCCCTTCTGGGCCGGCCCGCTAACCCGGCGGGGGCAAGCCACCCTCCATCCATACCTAAAAGACATATTAGGATGGCTGGGGGGTCCGCGGCGGACGGAAACATCGTCTGCCGTTTTTCTGCCGGTTGACTCGTCGAACGGCCAGAAAACCTGGATAATATAGTGGCAGTGTCTGCAAGATACCGCCATCCATATTATTATGCGGGCAGAGATAAGCCTTTCCATGGCAGTGTTGCCGCCATGGAAAGGCATGCAGTCTTCGCTGTTGGGGCCCATAGCGGGTTCTCAGGATGTTGGGGGGTGGAGGGTGCATATGGGAGGTACCTATGGTACCCCCCTGCATTGGCATGGACAAGGTGGCAGGCACCGCGCGGTGCCTGTCACCTTGTGCATGCCAATGCACAACGTGCATTCCCAGCATTGTGGCGGGCGGTGCCTAATGAGCTCCGCCCACCACAATGCTGGGAATTGGGGATGCCATCGCCACGGTGGTGATGGCATCCTAATTGCAGGTGCGGGACCGCCGCACCCCTGGCGGACGGACCCGCATTCCGTTACGGTGCCATCATAATAGACCCCTAGGTTCCCACCTCTCCCAGCATTCAGCTATTGTGTGGCTGAGGGGCCAATGCCGTTTTCGGAACGTCCACTGTCCGGTTCTGCACTGCCTCGGTAATAGTCATGGGGGGGGTCTGTGGGGGATACAGGTGGTGGTAGCTGTGGGTGTTGGGGCCATCTTGGTTCTCCGGGCTCCATGACCAGTAGCTCCATGAGATGTGTTGGTCTTCAGATGTGGCTCTGAGCTGGCTCCAATTCATACTGTAGGTAGTCATCCTGCTTTATACCAGTAAAAGGCAGGTGTTAATTTCCTACTGCTGTGCTAAGGCGTCTTATCGCCTGTTTTTGGATTGCATCGCAGATTTGGCTGGTCGTTGAAAATATTGGGAAGTGGTGTTTTCGTGTTTTTTGCACGGGAACGGCAACTCTGCATATCATTAGCGTTACTTGTCGCTCTCATCCCTGGTGATGTTTTTTGTGGAAGCTATCACTGGAAAACTGGCAAGATCAGCAGTTTGCACAAGGTTGAGAATGGAACGATGATTCTTTTGCCACTTTTGCTGTGCTAAAGTGCCGATAATTCAACGATAAGTCCTTGAGAATACGCCCCATAATTTGTTTTATTTTTTTTGTCTGGATTCGCACACCCAGCTGCTTTTTTATTTTATTTTTAATGATTTTTTTGGCCCTGAGGGTCCTTGTGTGATCCCCTGAGCAGGCCTAGGGGGTCAGGGTGTGTGTACCCTGCCCACTCTTCTTGCCTTTTCACCTTTTTTTAACTCTTTTCTTGTGATTTGCATGCAGCTACAACAAAATGCTAATAAACATAAGGGCTCATTTTAGAGCCACCCTATAACCCAACAGTGGGGGCTTATCACCGAGTTATCAGCACTTTAGCGCAAAACTGATGAAAGAATTATCGCCCCATTCTCAAGTTGGTGCACACTGGCACATTGTGCACAGGCTGACGGTACCAACACAGCGGACACCCAACATCCCTCCGCAGACAAACCTGCTGGCTGTGCTACACCTGTTGGCCTCTGGTACCTTCTAACCAACAACTGCCAGAGTCGGAGGAGTCTCACAGCCAACCCTATTAAACTTCCTCACACATGTTTTGGATGCATGTCCACAAAAGGAACGGTGGGCCCCTGTAACCGCACCACACGCTCGTCCCAATTCGTAGTCTTCCTGCGCACCCAACCCCAGTCGTTGCCTTGCGTCTCTGTTCTCCAGATCCAAGAATGTGGTTTCTGAAATGCGTGTGCGCCAGGTCATGAAGTCCTGTAGTCAACAGCAGTGGAAAACCAGTACTTTATTACAAAAACATAAATTAACAACATGAAAGACCAAGGAAGGTAACCATGCAATAGCAGGCTTCCCAAACGTGTTGGGGGCAATTGATTGCACACATATACATCTTGTGCCCCCTGCCGACACTGCACACAATCACCGCAACAGAAACCACACGCATTCTAACAATGTGAAGGCAAAACTGGACCACCGGGGCCTGTACACTAATGTTGTCGCAAATTTCCCAGGGAGTGTGCATGATTCCTACATCTTCCGCAAGCACCCCAGCCCAAGTCCCCAGACTGGTCCGCAGCCCAGCGAGGACTGCCCAACCCTGCACACCCAGACCTCAATGCTTACCTGCCGCCACCCACGTGTCTCCAAAAGGGTCCACCAAGTGCCAGGGTAACCTCCTCAGCCATCGCTGAATTCTGCGGCAGAGGCCCCCAGCACATCCTGCTGCACCACGCCAAGAAGTCTGGTTTGCACAGCCTGCTGCCTTTGGTGTAGACATGGTCCAGCTGAGCTCACAATTCAAATCAGGTCTTGATTGCCAGGATGGGGTATCGAGGCCTACACATCATCGCAGACTGCACACCCTCTCAGCTCTGGTGCCACTAACTCAGTGCAGCTCAAGTCATCGCCACGTGGCGGGAGGCCCGTGTCGGCCAAAATGCCTTGGCTAACACTAACTCTGTGCACCTCAAGTCATCGCCACATCGTGGGAGGCCCGTGTTGGCCAAAGTGCCTCGGCTGCCACCAACTCTGTGTACCTCAAGTCATCGCCACGTGGCAGGAGGACCATGTCGGCCAAAATGCCTCAGCTGTCACCAACTCTGTGTACCTCAAGTCATTGCCACATTTCAGGAGGCCTGTGTCGACCAAAGTGCCTCAGCTGCCACCAACTCTGTGCATTTCAAGTCATGAGCCCTTTTTGATTGAATATCGTGGTGCGGATGCCATCATGTCATCTCCGGCAGTGGGGAATGTGATGTGGTAGGTACCTAGGCCCTCATGCGTAAATAATAACCACACAGACACACCTAGATAGAGAGTGGAAATGGCGTCGAGCATGTGCACCCGGCCCTTTTTATTGGCAGAGTCACATGTCCTGTGAAGCCTGTGCTGGATTGCTGTGGGTGTAAACCAGCCCTGAGGGAGTGGCTGTGGCATGCTGACAACTAGACCTGTGATCAGGAGAGTACTACAGGGAAGACCTGGGACATGTAGTGTTGTCGTCCCCACCTGTAAGTTTAAGTGGAGTGGGCTAGCCTGGCGTATGCCAGTCCAGCGTAGGGATGTGAACAATGACCCCTGGGCTCTAGGAGTGGTTCCGTCCTGGGCTGGACAAGGAAGTAACTAATAGGTGTGTTTCTGTTATAGTGTTGGCGCCACCCGGAGCGCAATCGATAATGTAGCACCTTCTGACTCAAGTCCCACAACATGAGCAACATGGACGTAATGGGGAATCACTGACCCTACATTCATCCATAGTTCTACACTTGAATGATCATAGACATCTGTGTGAATTTGAATGTTTAATGCACATTCAGTGGAGTGTTGTCTTAAGGTATTTTCTTACCTTGTTTTTGGTATAGTCAATACTATGTACTCATCTAATTGCTCCGCCAATTCCCAAGCACTAATAAATTCACCATGCACTCTCCTTGTAGTACTCTAATCATTCAGTCAGTAGCCATGTACTCATGTAATGACCAACACACTAATACATGCGCTGCTACAATCCACTGTACACTACCTATGCAGTCCTCTAACCCCCTATACACTACTCATTCACTCCTTCAATTCCCCAGGTAGTACCCATGCAGTCTAGCAATCATCCTGTCACTTCCCATGCACTCCTCCAATCACCCAAGCACTTATAAATTCACTATGCACTCTCCTAGCAGTATTCTAATCATTTAGTCAGTACCTATGTACTCATGTAATTACCTAGGCACTAACAAATACACTGCTGCAATCCCATGTGCACTACCCTTGCAGTCCTCTAAACTCCTACACATTTGCTCCTTCAATTACCCAGGTAGTACTCATGCAGCTCAGCAATCACCCTGTCACTATCCATGCACTGCTCCAATCACCCAGCCCCCCTTTCTCCACCACTCTGCAAATGCGACTACTAGTTAAACCATCTTTGAAATTCACTGAAAAAACATAGGTTTCAGAGACGTTATAGTTAGGAATTAGCATTTAAAAAAACACAGAAATTCACTGAAAAAAACAGAGGTTTCAGGGACGTTATAGTTAGTTCGACATTTTACTCGTACAAAACCAGAAATTCAGTCGTTATAGTTAGTTCAGCTAACTATAGCTCGCGTCCCCGCAATGCACTGCTGATAATGTCACATATTACATCATTCATGACATGGTCAGTGACATCACTGATGACATCACTGATGAAATCATCCATGTGATAATCGGATGCACCTCCTCATACCCTAATATAACCTTTGATACACCCACTCTAAAATACAGACTATCATTTTCAAAACCATAGACATTCCAATACCAGGTAGTATATACCCACTCACTAATTCCTAGGTCTACATACACATCCACTCATTCACCCATACAGTCACTCATACATACAGTCAACCATCAATACGGCACTATCATATGCACTCACATATCTATACAGACACTCACACACCACCACTCATCCATAGAGTTACTCACACACCTAGTCATTCATGCAAATAATCAATCACACTCCCATTTACTCACCCATACAATTATACACACTCCACCTCACTTATTCAAACATATACTAACACATACTTACACTCTTATACAATAACTAATACAAGCACACACTCCTCCATACAGCCACTCTCACAATCACTCACTCTCACAAATAGTCATTTATATACTCCAACACTCACTTATACTGCCTTTCACATATGTAGTTACTCATACATGTACTACTGAGGCATCCATTCACTCATCAACATATCCATACACACACTCACCCACCCATACAGCCCTTCACAGATGCACTCTTGAGCCCATACATCTAGTGAATCACCCACTCATACATCTATGCACAGAGTCACACCCTCCCAACACACAGGCACTCAGGCACCCATACAGTTACTCAGACAACCAATCAATAACCCATATAGACCCCCTATTTAGCTACTCGCCAACCCATGCAACTGCTTACACACCAACGGACAAACTAAACTGTGTGAATGTCTGTATCTGTCACTAACCCATGCATTCAGTAAAACACATTTCATCACTCACTTATACAGTCAGTCACGCACCTACTAAATCATCCATTCAGATACTTATACACCCACTCATTCTTCAATACACCATGGACTATATATATATATATTTTCACTGAAAAAACCATAGGTTTCAGGCACGTTATAGTTAGTTGGACATTTGACTCATATAAAACCAGAGAAATTCGCCCGTTATAGTTAGTTGAGCTAACTATAACTTGCGCGCCCGCAATGCACTGGTGATGACGTCACATAATACATCACTCATGACATGGTCAGTGACATCACTCATGACATCACTGATGACATCTCAAGCAACATCACTGATGACATCACTGATGACATCATCCAGTGAATGTGTGTTTCTGTAAAGTTTAAATATTTTTCATATATATCTATGCAAAGGTGTATTGAAGAAAGAGTGAATTTACAAGTCTCTGAATGGATTATTTAATAGGTGCGTGCCTGACTGTATAACTGAGTGATTGAACATGTGTTACTGAATGTATGGGTTAGTGACTAAACTGTGTGAAAGTCTGTATTAGTGTCTCAGTTGGTGTATAAGCAGCTGCATGGGTTGGTGAGTAGCTACATAATTGTCTATATGGGTTATTGATTTGTTGTCTGAGTATCTGTATGAGTGCCTGAGTGTCTGAGTGGCTGGGTGGGGGTGTGTGTGACTCAATCAATCAATCAATCACGTCATTTGTATAGCGCACTACTCACACGGGAGGGTCTCAAGGCGCTGGGGGAGGGGAAAGTTACTGCTCGAACAGCCAGGTCTTGAGCTGCTTCCTGAAGGCGAGATGGTCTTGGGTTCGCCGAAGGTGGGTGGGGAGGGAGTTCCACGTCTTGGCTGCCAGGTAGGAGAAGGATCTTCCTCCGGCGGGGGCTCTGCGGATGCGTGGTACGGTGGCGAGTGCGTGGCCGGTTGATCGTAGCTGGCGGGTGGGCGTGTAGAAGGTCATGCGGTCGTTGAGGTACTTGGGGCCCAGGTCGTGGAGAGCCTTGTGTGCGTGGGTGAGGAGTCTGAACGTGATTCTCTTGCTGACGGGGAGCCAGTGCAGGTCTCTCAGGTGACCAGTGATGTGGCTGTGTCGGGGGATGTCGAGGATGACTCGGGCGGAGGCGTTCTGGATGCGTTGGAGTCTTTTTTGGAGTTTCGCTGTGGTTCCGGCGTAGAGGGTGTTCCCGTAGTCCAGTCGGCTGGTGACGAGTGCCTGGGTGACGGTCTTCCTGGTTTCCGTGGGGATCCATCTGAAGATCTTGCGGAGCATGCGCAGGGTGTTGTAGCACGAGGATGAGACGGCGTTGACTTGTCTGGTCATTGTCAGGGAGGAGTCCAGGATGAAGCCCAGGTTGCATGCGTGGTCTGTCGGTTTGGGAGCGGTGCCCAGGGCCGGGGGCCACCAGGAGTCATCCCAGGCGGAGGGTGATGATCCCAGGATGAGGACTTCCGTCTTGTCCGAGTTCAGTTTAAGGCGGCTGTTCCTCATCCAGTCGGTGACGTTTTTCATCCCTACGTGTAGGTTGGCTCTGGCGGTGGTGGGGTCGCTGGTGAGGGAGAGGATGAGCTGGGTGTCGTCGGCGTAGGAGATGATGTTGAGGTTGTGCTGGCGTGTGATGGCTGCGAGGGGACTCATTTAGACGTTGAAGAGGGTTGGGCTGAGTGAGGATCCTTGTGGTACACCGCAGATGACTTCGGTGGCCTCGGATCTGAACGGAGGGAGGCGGACTCTCTGGGTTCTTCGGGTGAGGAACGAGATGATCCATTCCAGCGCTTTTTCTCGAATTCCGATGTTGCTGAGGCGCTTCACTAGAGTTCGGTGGCAGACGGTGTTGAATGCCGCAGAGAGGTCCAGGGGGATGAGGGCCGCTGTTTCCCCGTTGTCGATCAGGGTTCTGATGTCGTCGGTGGCTGCGATCAGGGTGGTCTCGGTGCTGTGGTTGGCCCGAAACCCGGACTGCGAGGGGTCGAGGGATCCGTTCGTCTCGAGGAAGGCGGCCAGCTGTTTGTTGACGGTCTTTTCGATGACTTTGGCCGGAAAAGGAAGGAGCGAGATGGGACGGTAGTTCTTGAGGTCGGTGGGGTCCGCCGTTGGTTTCTTCAGGAGGGCGGTCAGCTCTGCGTGCTTCCAGCTCTCCGGGAAGGTGGCTGTGTGGAAGGAGGAGTTGATGGTGTCTCGGAGATGGGGTGCGATGGTGGCGTTGGCTTTGTTGAAGACGTGGTGTGGGCGCGGGTCGGTTGGTGATCCGGAGTGGATGGAGTTCATCGTGCGGGTGGTGTCTTCGGTGCTGATCAGGGTCCAGTTGCAGAGGGTGGTGGTGGCGGGCGTTGGTTCGGTGGTAGGGTGCGTGGTCTGTGCGTCGAAGCTGTTGTGTATGTCGGCGATCTTGCGGTGGAAGAACGAGGTGAGTGAGTTGCAGGGGTCTTGCGAGGGAGTGATGTCGTTGTTTCCGGCGCTGGGGTTGGAGAACTCTTTGACAATGCTGAAGAGTTCCTTGTTGTTGTGGGTGTTGTTGTCCAGTCGTTCTTTGAGTGCCGTCTTCTTGGTGGCGCGGATCAGCTGATGGTGTTTGCGGATGGTGTGCTTGAGGGCGGTCCCGTGGTGTGGTCGAGCCGCCAGGCTTTCTCGAGGGTGCGGCAGTTCTTCTTGGATTCCTTGAGTTCGTCGGTGAACCAGGGGGTTTTCTTGCTGCCGTGTCTGCTGGGAGGGTTCTTTAGTGGTGCGAGGTCATCGGCGCAGGCGGTCAGCCACTTGGTGAGGTTGCTGGCTGCTTCGTTGGGGTCCATTGTGCTGGTGGGAGTGTTCTGGCTGCTCGGCGGTGATCTTGCTCCAGCATCGGTGGGGGACCTGTTGCGGGTGGTGGTGGGTCGTGGTTTTTTTGAAGCTGAAGTGGACGCAGCTGTGGTCGGTCCAGTGGAGTCCGGTGGCGTGGCTGAAGGAGATGTGCTTGCTGGATGAGAAGACTGGGTCAAGCGTGTGGCCGGCATAGTGGGTGGGGGTGTTCACTAGTTGCTTGAGTCCGAGGTTGGCGAGGTTGTCCAGCAGGGCGGTGGTGTTTCTGTCGTTGTTGTTCTCCAGGTGAAAGTTGAGGTCTCCTAGGAGGATGTAGTTGGCGGAGGGAAGGGCGTGCGGGCTGATGAAGTCTGCAATGTCTTCGCTGAATTGTGTGCGTGGTCCCGGTGGTCTGTAGATGAGGGTGCCGTGGAGGGTGGTCTTTGGGTCAGTGTATATCTGGAAGTGCAGGTGTTCGGCGGCGGTGAAGGTTTCGTCGGAGTTGGTTGAGATGCGGATGGTGTTCTTGTGTACGATGGCGATGCCTCCTCCCGTCTGGTTGACGCGGTCCTTCCGGGTGATCTTGTATCCGTCCGGGATGGCTATGGCGATGTCGGGCGCTGAGGAGGCGTTCATCCAGGTTTCGGTGAGGAAGGCGACGTCCGGTGCTGTCGTGTCGAGCAGGTCCCAGAGTTCCACGGCGTGCCTGTGGATGGAGCGGGTGTTGAGCAGGATGCACTTCAGGTGGTTGCTGCTGGTGCAGGGCTTGGCGGTGGCCGTGCAGGTCCGGTAGCAGGAGAAACGGCAGGCTTGGCAGGCGAAGGGTCCGTGGGTGCGTCTCGGGGTGGCTTGGTAGCAGGCAGGGTTCCGGCCAGTGTTGAGTGCATTGAGTGTTGCGGCGTCGTAGGTCCGTCGGGTCGTCTTGCTTCGGCGGGGGCCAGGGGTCCTGGCACTGGGCGCGGTCCAGGCGCGGACGGGCGCAGACGGGCGCAGTGGGACTTACCTTTGGCCCACCTTCGGCGCTCAATCGGTGCTCCCGCTGGTCGCTCAGGGGGCGTCATAAGTAAGGAGCCGGAGGGAGGAGCAGCTGGGTGGTGGGAGCGGGGCGGCGAATGGAGATGCAGGGGGGCGGGGCCGCAGGGAGGCAGCGGCGGGAAATCCAAGGGTCTGCGGGCAGCGGGGATCCCAGGAGCCGCGGGCGGCGCTCGAGGGAACTGCAGGCAGGAGGCGGCAAGGCAAGGCAGGCAGGAGCGGCAGCAGAGGGTGGAGCGACCAAGCCCTGAGGAGAGCTGAGCGGTCACAAGCTGAGGTCCCCTACGGTCCCCTTAAGTAAGGAGCCGGGAGGGAGAAGCAGCTGGGTGGCGGGAGCGGGGCGCCGAATGGAGTCGCAGGGGGCGGGGCCGCAGGGAGGCAGCGGCGGGAAATCCAAGAGTCTGCGGGCAGCGGGGATCCCAGGAGCTGCGGGCGGCGCTCGAGGGAACTGCAGGCAGGAGGCGGCAAGGGAAGGCAGGCAGGAGCGGCAGCAGAGGGTGGAGCGACCAAGCCCTGAGGAGAGCTGAGCGGTCACAAGCTGAGGTCCCCTACGGTCCCCTTAAGTAAGGAGCCGGGAGGGAGGAGCAGCTGGGTGGCGGGAGCGGGGCGGCGAATGGAGTCGCAGGGGGGCGGGGCCGCGGGGAGGCAGCGGCGGGAAATCCAAGGGTCTGCGGGCAGCGGGGATCCCAGGAGCTGCGGGCGGCGCTCGAGGGAACTGCAGGCAGGAGGCGGCAAGGCAAGGCAGGCAGGAGCGGCAGCAGAGGGTGGAGCGACCAAGCCCTGAGGAGAGCTGAGTGGTCACCCACTGTGCATACATGTCTGAGTGGGTGATTCACTGGTTGTATGGATTCAAAAGTACATCTGGGAAGGGCTGTATGGTTGAGATAGTGTGTATGGGTGTGTTGGTGAGTGAATGAATGTCTCACTGGTATATGTGTGAGTATGTACATATGTTTTAAGACAGTATATGTGAGTGTTGGAGTATATCAATGACTATACGTGAGAGTAAGTTATTTGAAGGAGTGGGTGTTTAAAAGTGTCTGCTTGTATCAGTGATTGTATAAGACAGTAAGTATGTGTTAGTATCTGCATAAATAAGTGATGTAATGTGTGTATAAATAACGTAGTTGGTGTGTATAATTGTATACATGAGTAAATGGGTATGTGATTGATTCTTTGCATGACTGACTAGGTGTGTGAGCAACTTTATGGATGAGTGGCGGTCTGTGACTGTATGTATAGGTGTATGAGTGCATATTATAGTAATGTATTGATGAGTAACTGCATGTATAAGTGAGTGGATGTGAGTGTAGAACTAGGAAATTGTAGGTGGTATGTAGTATCTGGCATTGTTGTGTGTATGGTTTCAAAAATAGTAGTCTATATTTTAGAGTGGTTGTATCAAAGTTTATATTAGGCCATCAGTATGTGCATCAGATTATCAGGTGGATGATGTCATCAGTGATGTCATTTGAGATGTCATTTGAGATGTCATCAGTGATGTCATCAGTGATGTCACTGACCATGTCATGAGTGATGTAATATGTGACGTCATCACCAGTGCATTGCGGGCGCGCTAGTTATAGTTAGCTCAACTAACTATAACGGGCGAATTTCTCTGGTTTTAAGAGTCAAATGTCCAACTAACTATAACGTCCCTGAAACCTATGTTTTTTTTCAGTGAATTTCGAAGGTTGTTTAAATGCTAACTCCTAACTATAATGTCTGTAAAACCTATGTTTTTTTAGTGAATTTCAAAGGTTTTTTAAATGCTAATTCCTAAATATAACGTCTGTAAAACCTATGGTTTTTTCAGAGAATTTCAAAGGTTTTTTAAATGCTAATTCCTAACTATAATGTCTGTAAAACCTATGTTTTTTTCAGAGAATTGCGAAGGTTTTTTAAATGTTAATTTCATATTTTAATATTTATAAAACCTATATTTTTTCTTTTTTTTTGTAATATTTTGTAACTCTATTATCCTTTTTTGAATTTAATTAGAAAAATATGTAATGTTTTATATCTTCAAAAAAAAGTATGTATATCGTTTTTTTTTTTTTTTAGAAAACTGAAGTCCCGTACCAGTAGTGTACCAAGCTCCATCAGCACGCCAATCCTATCTGCCATATTGCTAAACTCATAAAGGATGTGCATTTCGTATCCAACGGGTTCGTGGCACCGTGTCCCGTGTAACATCATATACGTATGTGGTAGCGCCAGCTGCTACTTTGGTATGCGACGGGTACGCAGTACCAAGCCGCGCCTTACATCATGTACATATGGGGTCACACCCGCTGCGCATTGCATATGCGATGAGTGCACGGTGCCAGGCCATGTGTTACGTCATAGACATATGGTGTCGCACCGGGAACGCAATTCCCCCATTTTTTTTCCGTCTCAAAACTATATATAAATAAGTTTAAAGTGTATATGAGGACAAGCGATAATCTAAAATATTTTAAACATTTATATATTTCCAACTGTAATAAACTTATATTATTTTCTCAAAATCGCATCGGGTGCAGCCTCATTGCGCGCTCGCTGCGCGATTGCCATGTAACCTTCAAGAAAAGCATTTGATTGGTTCATAACATTTCCCATTGTAACAGTTGGAGGACCCCACCCATTTTTGCCATTCTCTCTACAGCGTTTGATGAGAGACTCCTCTTCTGCTTACAGAGCTTTTTTTAAAACATTTTGCTATGTATACATATCTGACAGTACACACAACATGCAACCATCATCTTCATCAATATTCATGCTCTGTAAAGTAGCCTTCCACCTGTGATGGCCATGCATCTAAAAGCTACATAACAGAACTTTTCCCCACTGCCAGAGGTAACGTGGTTGCATACGCTGTCCACAGCACAATGTAATGTGGAATGGCCCAGGGGCAGTAACATGCATACATAATGAACACACGGACACAGATAGATAGTGGAAGTGGGTACGGGCACGTGCGCTCGACTCCTTTTTATTACCAGGGATACATATCCAGTGATGTCTGTGCTAGATGCATGTGGGGTGAGTGTAAAGCAGCCCTCAGGGAATGATTGCTGCTAGCATCAACTACAACAGTAATCATTGGATCACACACAGAGATTCAATAATAAAAGGGTCAATAGTTTGTGCTGCAGTAAGGTAGGGACACTAGATGTGAAAAAATACAGAAAAGATTCTATCGTAAAACAACCATAACTTGTGGTATACTAAGATACAGGCAGTAGATCTGAAATAATACGCAAAAAGATTGTATCATAAAGGGTCCATCAGGTCTAGTGCACTTAGATAGCCACATCAAAAGCATTCAGCATGTGACAGCCAGCGATGATGCGTGCTGCGGGCAGGCTGTAAAAGGAGCAATGTCTGTTGTCTACAACACTACATCATCTGCAATAGCGACTCGATCTGAATTGTAAACACTGCTGTCTGCAGTGTAGGCCAGAGAGCAGTCAGCAAGGGCCCACAGCCACGTGGTGTTGACTTTAGCTTGACTTTAGCTGCCCAGTTTGCCGTGCGTGAAGCAACAAAAACCGTGTGCGGACCCTGTGATGATGCGTATGTGTGGTGCGGACAGAGCGCACTGGAGCAATGTCTTTTGCCTACGGGACTGCATCATCTACAATAGCAACTCGATCTGAATTGTGAAGACTGCTGTCTGCAGTGTAAATTGAAGGCAGTAGTGAGCACAGTCTTCCATGAATACTTTTTCTCACATCCTCTTCACAAAATACAACAACATAAATTACACAAAACTCTGCAATAAATAAATCAAAACAATTCAAATTGTGATCTCTGCTGTCCACTGTGTACACTGTTATTCAGTGTTCTTTACCACTACCAAGAAGAATTGATCATTGTACTAGACCTATAAGTCATCTTAAAAAACTTCTTCAAGCAAGTATAATAAAAGGCTATTGTGTATATTTCAATAGACGTTGTAGTTAGTTGCCTACTGGATTCTGTAATTAAACAATCACCACTCCATCTGAATTGTGAGCCCTGCTGACCGCACTGTAGGCCAGAGGCAGTTGTCATTAACGCCTCACAGCCAAGTGCTATTGGATTTGGAAGCACGCAGTTGGTTGCACCTGATCTGAGTGGGTACACAGAAAACATCACAAACATTACCTTCTGACATCCTCAATCACAGAATCAAGACCCCTTTCACTGTTCCCACCTGCTGTACCACTATGTACTCCACCAACTGCAGTCAACCAAGCCCAATATTCATGTGCAGCAGTTAGATACGGAACCACAGTCTGATGCACCTCAACGGAGGGAGTTCTGTCAAAACCAAGCAGCAAGTAATATTGGACATCGTCCATTTTGGGATCAAGGCACCGTTCCACTGTTGGAACCTAGAGTTGCTTGCACCTGGTCGAAGGGAGTACCTTCGTCTCCACTCTCAGATACAGTTCTAACATTGTCCATTGTGGGATCATGACCCCGTTCCACTGTTTGGACCTGCTGTACCGCGGTGTACTCCACCGACTGCAGTCACCCAACCCCAATAATCATGCGCAGCAAATAGCTACGGAAGCACAGAGTCTGATGTACCTCAACGGAGGGAGTTCTGTGAAAACCAAGCAGCACGTAGTATCGGACATCGTCCATTCTGGGATCAAGACACCGTTTCACTGTTGGGACCTAGAGTTGGTTACACCTGGTCGAAGGGAGTACCTTCATCTACACTCTCAGATGCAGTTCTAGCATTGTCCATTTTCGGATCAAGACCCCGTTCCACTGTTCGGACCTGCTGTACCGCGGTGTACTCCACCGACTGGTGTCAACCAAGCAGAATAATCATGTGCAGCACTTAGCTACGGAAGCACAGAGTCTGATGCACGTCAACGCAGGGACTTCTGTGAAAATTCACAAGCAGCAGGTAATATCGGACATCGTCCATTGTGGGATCAAGACTCCGTTCCATTGTTGGGACCTAAAGTTGCTTGCACCTGGTTGAAGGGAGTACCTTCATCTCCACTCTCAGATGTAGTTCTAACATCGTCCATTGTGGGATCAAGACACCATTCCTCTGTTGGGACCTAGAGTTGGTTACAGCTGGTCGAAAGGAGTACCTTCATCTGCACTCACAGATGCAGTTCTAACATCGTCCATTGTGGGATCAAGACACCGTTCCACTGTTGGTACCTCTTCAACTACTGTGTTAGTAGTATACAGAGCACTCCACGGTGCTGGGCCTCAGGCTGGGCGCTCTCTGCCTGTGTCATGGTAGCCAGCGTTGATCTCAGGAGCCTTCCCAGCTCGCAGACCTCGGCCCAAAAGCTTTCACCGGCACGTGGTGGGCCCTCTTTCACATACAACGGTGTCAAAAGGTGAACTGTGGGGCATATGTGCATCACAGCGGCCATGACGGTTTCTGGGTAACAGCAGGCTGAGAGCATTATTCCCTCAGCCACCCTCGCTCACAGCATCAGCCTCGTGGCGGTGTAAGCTGCGCAGATCCGACTGACATGTTCGCCATTCCGGAAGAGAACCACACCCAGAGAAACGTGCCTTTTATTCATACCCCTACGCTAGCCTTGCGTACGCCAAGCCAGCCAACTATGCTAAAGATTTGGGGGGGAGGGGCACGTACGCGCTATGTTTTCGTAATCTTCCCTTCTGACTGTACTATCATGGTTGCATCCACTGTCGACTTCACTCAATAGACCATCAGTGTATGTTGACATGTAAATGTCTGTGCCGTGCATACTCAAGTCTCTCCGGCACATCCCCTCAACACTTTGCATTGTATACTTTTAGAATCAAGAATTACTTGCCACCTTCGCACATACTTTGCTCCCATCTCTCCCCGCATTCTGCATTATGTGGCAGAGGTGCCATGCCATGTTTGGTTTGTGTACATGGCTAGCCACGGTTCCCACAGTACGTAGTGTTGTTGTGTCTGCTAGGTGTACATGTTGTTTGTCATGTTGTATGTGATTATATAAGGTAGCACTTTTATTTACGAGCAGTGGTTTCTCCCATTTACATATCGCTGACTTAAGGAGGATACAGAAGTTTTTCTCACAGGTGAAAAGTGAGACCACAATGGCAGTCATTCATTACTATGCAAGAATGTCCAACTGCTCGAGGCTTCTAAGCCTACAGCCCCCAAAAGCACGCCAACTCCCACAATCAGACCAACATTCACACAGCTTTCTAACGGCAGTTATCTGCTTCTTCATAACATGGACTGCTACGCAATGTGAACTGGCTTACCGTATGTCCTTACTGTTTCAAACCGGATAACTTCTTCTGGCAATCTCTATTCCCACCCACACAAAGTAACTCCCAAAGTTCAACTTGGCCTTCAATACCTACTTTGAAAACAGATTTTATTAAACGGAGCAAACTGAAAGCGCTTTTGTTTCAAACAGAAGTGTCCCTCACTTCTCCAAAAGTACTTTATCGACTGCAGATAGCACAAACTTTGAGTAAAATACACTCCCTTTTAAATACGAACCTCCCATTACACTTTGTGAATTGTTACACAATTTTCAACACATCTGAAATGTAAGGTCTGGCACACTTTTTTAACATTGTCTGCTCCGGCCCTCTCACAGGCTTTCAAACTGTTTTTAGTCTAATACCAGACTTCATTCATTTGATCATCTCTGTAATAACAGCAACAGTGCCCATAATTCTCGCTCTGTTTGCGGCCATCCTACTACTATTTTAGCTTGTTAAAAATGGCTACGCTCCCTGTGGTAACAAGCATGTCCGACAGAATACGCCTCTACACGAAGCTACATCAATACCGTGAAAAAATGGAACAAATTTTCGACTGCCTGCCTCTATCTATTATCGGAGCCAGCTACAACAAGACATTTATTTACACATATACAATCTGCGTGCAACCATCTTTTTATTGCAAAACTTGCCCAATCGACTGGCGAATGGATCTATGCCTTGCCAACATCCCAGCAAACGCTCCCGATATCCAGCAGGTAATGGAGTATCTTGAAAACCATGAACTTGATTGTTCGGGCAGTGGAGCAATGTCGGATGTAACGCAAAAAAGGTATCCTGGTGGAATGGGATTTCTGCGCAGCCGCACAACGTGTGACCTTTGACAACATCGCAGATTGCCTGCCAATTCAAAATTGCCGCTCCACATTCGAGGAACATTACTGTCCCTTCGAGGATATGAATTGGATTGCTTCGCTTTTCTCACACGATGGCAACAATCGCCTCTTGGAACATTACGCATCTCAAGCCACTGAAGAACTTTTGGACTGCAATCTCCAAGACTTGTAAGAAATTCACTTTACTCTTGGATTGATTTTTTCCTACTTTTTTGACTTTTTCCTATACATTTTTTTAATACACTTCAATTGAACTATGTTCACATAATAACTTTCTAAGTATGCTTAGGCATTTGAACTCTGTTTTCATTATTTGCCCTTACCTCTCCACACTAACCAGGGATGGATGATGTGTGGCCTATGCAAATACGCTATTTTCTTGCTAAATTAGCCTAAACCCGACATCCATTTTGAAACCATATCTATTCTTTGTACACACGTCTCTCTGCCTGCCTCTTATCCACGAAGCCCTTTCACACAAATTAGCTCATCCTCAGCCTCTGCTCACAAACTGGCGATCAAGATCAAAAAACACACAGCATTGTTTAGGAACTGGTTGGCACAGTGTGGTAATCGTATCCTACGTTTATTTTCATTCTACAATTTACAGTCATTCATGTCTAATAGGTATTGTTTACATGGAACTGTAACATGTAATGTGGAATTGACTGATGCAGCAGCTTAGGTTTGAATACAACAGAAGCTGTTGGAGTTTGCCTCAGCTGGATGCCTTAGCTCTTGCACCAGTGGTTCCATTTATGGCACTTACATAAAGACACTTTTTATATAAGTTGCAGACTCCATCGCTTTATCCCACACAGCCACTTTCTTAAACACACCTGATTTCATCATTTGTCTTCTGTGGCATTGCAACATTCTGCATTATATTCTTCACGATTATTTCTTTATTCCTGCTTGCTAAAACATTCCATTCGAGTCTTCAGACTGGTATGGTTGAGTAGTTTGCTTCCCACTCCCGCTATAGTCTAAACCCATACTAACACCCCTTGCACAGCTATGCTACAGCGGCCAGTATGCTACAGTGCCAGGAGCACATCAGTTTACAGCAATCAGCTCACAGTTTCATCCCTGAGTGTACTGGCACCTCACCTCAGCACCATCTCACTCTGGTCAAAACAGCACTTTCCCACCACTAGGTATGAATACTTCACTTCACATTCCCTGTATAGCACACCCTAACCACCCCACAGAGCTCACACCACTATACTGTAAACCCATACTAGCACCACTTGCACAGCTATGCTACAGCGGCCAGTATCCTACAGCGCCCAGAGCATATCAGTTTAAAGCAATCAGCTCACGGTTTCATCCCCAAGTGTACCGGCACCTCACCTCAGCACGATCTCACTCTGGGCAAAACAGCACTTTCACACTGGTAGGGGTGAATACATCATTTCACACTCCCTGTATAGCATACCCTAACCACCCCACAGACCTCACAGCGCTCCTACCCTCCTCTTTCCTACTCTTTTCGCCCTTTTGTCCCCTTACTCGCTTCAACGGAATCACAAAATGACGGTCAACGCTTCCTAGTTGCAACTGCCTGCAGCGCTCACAACCAATAAGCAGCAAGCTCGTGCTCGTAACGCCTCAGCCAATCAGATGGCAGAATTCCCAAAGATCGAAATCTGTAAATTTCGATATTTCTCAAAAACTACTGAACGGATTTACACCAAATAAACAAAAGCGTGCTTTCTAGACCAAGACCCATCTCCCTGCCAAATTTGGGGTAATTCCGTTCCCCCGTTTGACCTGTAGCCTTGTCTATAGTTTCCTATGGAAATTAACATGGAAAAAACACGTTTTGGGACCCCCCTTTTTTCTCGGCCCCCCCTGACGAATCACCCCCAAACGTCCCACATAGGAGCTGATATGAACAAAGAACTAGTTTGAAAAATTTCATGAAGATTCATCAAACAACGCCAAAGTTAGAAGCAAAACAAAAAATGCTCTTCCTATGGAAACTTGGTCCTAACTATAACTACTTACTGACGGTAATATATATATATAACATATATATATATAACATATTTAAACTTTATAGAAAAACACAGTCACTGGATGATGTAATCAGTGATGTAATCAGTGATGTCATTTGAGATGTCAACAGTGATGTCACTGACCATGTCATGAATGGTGTAATATGTGACGTCATCAGCAGTGCATTGCAGGGGCGCAAGTTATAGTTAGCTGAACTAACTAAAACGGCCAAATTTCTATGGTTTTGTATGAGTAAAATATCCAACTAACAATAACATCTCTGAAACCTGTGGTTTTTCCATTGAATTTCTATGTTTTTTTAATGCTAATTCCTAACTATAACGTCCCTGAAACCTATGGTTTTTTCAGTGAAAAAATATATATATATATTCATTGGAAAAAACACAGGTTTTAAGGATGTTCTAGTTAGGCTGACATTTCCCTCATACAAAACCAGAGAAATTCAGCCATTACAGTTAGCTGAGCAAACTATAACTCGCGCCCCTACGATGCACTGCTGATCACATCACATATTACATCACTCATGACATGTTCAGTGACATCACTGATGACATCTCAAATGACATCACTGATGACATCATCCACTTAATATCTGATGCACCTCCTCACTCCCTAATACAACCTTGTATACACCCACTCTAAAATACAGACTACCATTCTCAATACTAGAGATACACCAATACCAGTTAGTACATACCCACTCACTGATTCATAGGTCTACACGCACACATATCCACTCACTAACCCATACATTCACTCATACACACAGTTACTCACCAATACAGCCATTGATACATGCACTCATACACCCATACAGAAACTCACACACAGCCACTGTACCATAGAGTTATTCACACACCTAGTCAGTCACACGCCTAGTCAGTCATGGAAAGAATCAATCACACACCCATTTACTCACCTATACAGTTATACACACACCACCTCACTTATTCATACATATACTAACACATACTTACTATCTTATACAATCGCTAACACAAGCACACACTCATCCATACAGCCACTCACAAAATCACTTACTTACATATAGTCCTTATATACTCCAACACTCACATTTACTGCCTTTAACATATGTAATTACTCACACATGTGCCAGTGAGATATCCGTTCACTCACCAACACAGGCATAACAACACTCACCTACCCATATAACCCCTTACAGATACATTTATGAACCTGTACACCCAGTGAATCACCCACTCACACATCCATTCAGAGAGTCACAGCCCCCCACCCACCTACACAGATACTCAGGCACTCAGGCACCCATACAGGTACTCAGACAACCAATCATTAACCCATATAGACACTCATGTAGCTACTCACCAACACATGCAGTCACTTACACACCAACTGACAGACTCATAAAGACATTCACCCATGTATACACTAAGACATGTTTAATCACTCACTTATACAGTCAGTCACACACTCACTATATCTATTATATATATATATATACATATATATGTGTATTACCTACTGGCGGTCGCCAGTAGGTAGTTATAGTTAGGACCTATTTTCCATAGGAAATCCGCAACATTCTATTTGGAATAACGTTGGCGCCGGTTGACGAATCCTCGTGAAATTTTCCAAACTTTTGGCCAGCTCCGCTCCGCTCCTACCCTGAAAGTTTTGCCGTGATCCATCAAGCGGGGGCCGAGAAAAAAGGAGGGTCCCAAAATGCGTTTTCCCCATGCAATTTCCCATAGGATCTGTTGTCGCAGCAACAGCCTGAACCGCTGAACGGAATGACACCAAATTTGGCAAAGAGGTAGTCCTCAGTTCGGACTCGTGCCTTTTGCATATATGGTGTGAATCTGTTCAGTAGTTCCTGAGAAAATTAGGGTAAAAAAGTTAGTGATATCTATGGCCGCGGAGGATCAGCGGACCGTACTCGCACCGTATGCGCACCCTCCCCGAAACGAGCGTGCACCCTCCCCGAACCGAGCGCACACCTTCCCGATCGCGTGCTGAATGCTAATTGGCTGTCGAGTGTCTTTCTACATTCAAAACCAGGAACTGTTGGCGGCCATTTTCTGCCTCGGTAGAAGCGAGGCTGAAGATGCAAGGGGAATAAGTGTGTAAAACATATAAAGGGGGCGGAGTGGAAATACTCTGACCCTCTAGAGGTGCTTAGGGGGTCCCAGAAGGACCCCCTGGGGCCCCCCTTTAAAAAAAAAAATGGCGAAATGCGTGCATGGTGCGCGCATCCTATCGCGTTGGATGCACGGATCCTCTCGCGGTGGGTGCGCGGATCCACGGCAACGTTTTTTGAAAAACGACAAGAAATCATTGGCTGTATGACAACTTTCTACACTGAAAGGTAGGGTGTATATTTCAGTTTTTAAAGGTATGATTGTTATTGGTTAACAAAAACAGATTGTAAGGAACATAATATATGATAAGCTGATATGTTGAAAAGTCAAGCACACTTCCTGTCTTGTGTAGGAACATTGTGTGCTGAACTTGTGATCTGTGAGCTCACTGCAGTGTTTCATGACCTGTTTCTATGGTAACAGGCAGAAGGCAGATTGGGGGAAGGGTTGAAATGTATTTCAGTTGGAAAGGGTTGAAATGTTTAACCATTAGAAATGTGTGTTTGATTTTGAGTTTATGTGCGAAGGATTGTGATTTGATGTTTACATGTATATGTGTGGAAAATGAAAGAGAAACTTTTTCATTCTTTGCTTTTGCTGAGAGGTGCACAGTGCAGAGATTCTGTAAAAGAAAATATGGCGAGTGATTTATATACTTCTTAATCTACAAAAGAACTTGAAAGATGAGTTAGTAATTGTGAGGGGATGTATGTAGACTATTTTGTTTTTAATCAGACTAATGTATTTTTCCTGCTAAAGTGTAGGGGGTACTTTTTTTCTCTACAATGTGTGTGCATGTAGAAACCATTCTGTGATAAGCATTTGGTAGAATTAGAAACCAGTCATTGTTTATGAATTTGTGAAATGAGTTATGTTATGTTTCTATACTAAAATGTAGTACTACTTCTAGATGAAGAAATGTGTTTTGGTATAGTGCAAGGGATAGTGTTGTTTGTCTAGAATCACACAGTGAGTCTGTGTGCATTTGGGAACCACTGTGAGAGAAGCATTTGGTAACATCATGTATTTGCTGACAGATAACTGTTTTAACTTGTCATGTTGTGAAGTTTTAGTAGCATTAGAAGAAAGTTATGGCTTATGATTTGATTAAATGAGTCAGGCTTTGACAGAAAAAGTCAGCCCTGAAATATGTAGATTGTGTGCAGTTCCCTTACCAGTTGCACTGTAGTGAATGAGTTTTGGTAAACTCCTAGGGATAGTGGTGCATGTCTTGAATCACAGTGTGAGTTAGTGTGTATTTGGGATCAGTGTGAGAGAAGCATTTGGTGATATCATGTATTTGCTTACAGATAACTTTTTTAAAACCTGTCATGTTGTGAAGTTTTAGTAGCATTAGAATCCAGTCTTTGCTTATATGCTGATTAAATGAGTCATGCCTTGACACTGATGTGCTGTACTTTAATATGTAGATTGTGTGCAGTCCCCTTACCCCTTCCACAGTAGTGAATGAGTTTTGGTAAAGTCCTAGGATAGTGTTGATTGTCTAAAATCACACTGTGAGTCTGTGTGCATTTGGGTAAGGATTGTGAGAGAAGCATTTGGTAACATCGTGTATTTGCTGACATATACCTGTTTTAAAACCGGTCATGTTGTGAAGTTTTAGTAGAATTAGAAGCCAGTCTTTGCTTATGCTTTGATTATGTGAGTCAGGCTTTGACATAAAAGTGCAGTCCTGAAATATGAAGATTGTGTGCAGTTCGCTTACCACTTCCACTGTAGTGAATGAGTTTTGGTAAAGTCCTAGGGATAGTGGTGCTTGTCTAGAATCACACTGTGAGTCTGTGTGCATTTGAGAACCACTGTGAGAGAGGCATTTGGTAACATTGTGTATTTGCTGACAGATAACTAATTTAAAACCTCTCATGTTGTCAAGTTTTAGTAGCATTAGAAGCTAGTCTTTGCTTATGCATTGATAAAATTGATAACATGAGTCAGGGTTTGACACTAAGGTGCAGTACCATGTACTATTCTGTTCACTGTGGCAGAACTGAAAATGTAAAAGTTTTATCTAAGCACTGTCCTAGAAGTAGTCTGATTATTTAGTCAGTTTCTAAGTACTGCTTCAAATATCTATGCAGTATGCATGTAGTGTTCTAACATACTATACACTTGTCTTTTACACCTTCAATTCCCTAGTCAGTATCCATACACTTCCAGGAAATGTCCTGTCACTTCCTTTGCAGTCCTCTAGAGACCCATTCAACAGCATGTACTAATCCATTCACTGTGCCAAAACCCAAACACTTATAAATTCACCAAGACACTCTCTTTCCAGTACTCTAATGATTCAGTCACTGCCTAAGTATTCATGTACAGAGCCAGGTCTTAGCATATGGACTTCTTCAAACCCCTATCCACTATGCATGCAGTCCTCTAAGCACCTACACACTTGTCTTTCACACCTTCAATTCCCCAGTCAGTATCCGTTCACTTCCAGCAAACACCCTGTCACTCCATTTGCACTCCTCTAGTGACCCATTCAGCATCATGTACTAATCCATTCACTGCGCCAAACCCTAATAAATTCACCCAGGCACTCTCCTTGCAGTACTCTAATCATTCAGTCAGTACCCAAGTACTCATCCAGTGACCCAGGCCTTAGTATATGGACTGCTTCAAACCCTTATCCACTATGCATGCAGTCCTCTAACCACCTACACAATTGTCTTTCTCACCTTCAATTCCCTAGTCAGTATCCATACACTTCCAGGAAATACCCTGTCAATCCCGTTGCAGTCCTCTACTGACCCATTCAGCACCATGTACTAATCCATTCACTGTGCTAAAACCCAAACACTTATAAATTCACCAAGATACTATCTTTGCAGTACTCTAATCATTCAGTCAGTGCCTAAGTATTCATACACTGAGCCAGGCCTTAGCACATGGACTGCTTCAAACCCCTATGCACTATGCATGCAGTCTTCTAACCACCTAGACACTTGTCTTTCACACTTTCAATTTCCTAGTCAGTATCCATACAGTCCAGCACTTGTGACTGCCTTTGCACTCCTCTAGTGACTCATTCAGTACCAAGTACTAATCCATTCCCTCTGCGAAAATCCTAGCACTTATAAATTCACCTAGGCACTCTCCTTGCTGTACTCTAATCATTCAGTCAGTACCCAAGTAGTCATGCAGTGAGCCAGGACTTAGCACATGGACTGCTTTAAATGCCTATGCAGTATTGATGCAGGCCTCTAATCACCTACACAGTTGTCTTTCAAACCTTCAATTCTCTAGTTAGTATTCATACTCTTCTAGCAAACACCCTGTCACTCACCCAGTGTGTCTCCTTATAGTACTGTAATCATTTAGTCAGTTAGCATGTAGTCTTTTAGTGAGGTAGGCTTTAGGGCATGAACTGCTTCAAAGTAGTATGCACTATGCATGTAGTGTTTTAACGATCGTCACACTTGTGGTTCAGGGCTATAGTTTCTTAGTCAGTTTTTATATAAAATGTGTTTGTACAGTAATGGAATAGTATAAATTTGAAAGTTATTAATATACATTAATTTGTGATTCTTTTTTACAGACACAGAACAGGAGTGTTTCTCATCTGTTTGCACTCTTCTCGTGCAAGATTGTTTGGATGAAGGGTCCTTAGGTGTTTCATCATACTTGCTGTGCCGCACGAGTATTTTTTGTTACGATCCCCTCATAACAGAACTCTTTGGCAAATCTTGTGAATGAAGAAGGTGGCATTGGTCTTTGTTTGCGCCCTTGGAAAAAATTTAAAATTTCTTCACCACTGATGAAAAACGTTGTGGGCGTGGTGCCTTCTGCAAAAAAAATTCCTCAGATTCGGTAAATATTTTAAAGCGGCAACATTTACATTTTTTGTAAGTTAAACTTATAAAATGTTGTTAGCTGTATACATTTTATATATCTGTGATTTGTTTCTTGTGGTATTTTGTTAAGAATACCATGTTGTTGTTTCTTTAACAATCTTTTTGATTGTCCAGGTCTGTCGTCGACATCCGTGGTTCCCACAGGAGTGTTCTTCTTTGTTGTTTTATATTATTGTTGTTACATTTTGTTTATTAGTTTATTGTTTATATTTATGTTAATAAAAATATAAAGTTTGAAAATAGTTTATCGTTTATATATTTCTTATTATAAAAAATAAAGTTTGAAAAAAAAATTAATAATGTTTTTGGTTGTTCTCTTAACTGCTGTGTGACTCTTTCTTGTTCTTTTTACCGTTATTTGATGGAGTCCACCATGGTGTTAAATTTTGGGGCACTTATCGCTAGAATACTAGTGATATCTGCAGTTTGCACCAACTTCTGAATAGTGTGTTAGATTTATCTCAACTTTACTTCCGTTAAAGTGCTGATAATGAAATGGAGAGTAGCCGTTCCCATGCAAAAAGACATGAGGTGCACCTTTCCGATTTATTCTAAATACTAAAATCCTGTATTGTATTGCACTGAGGTATTGGCTGCACTTACAGTGTACACACGAAATCTATTAAGAAATCTCATTGTATTTATATTGATTGGGAATAGTGCGTCAGGTGCTGGATCTTGACGAGATACACTGCTCAGTTCGTATATTGTTCTGCATACGAAAAAAAATACATCACAACTTTCACACTAATTGCAATGCGAAACAAATTCCGGCGATAAGACACGTTAGCACCAGGGATTTTACCCCTGCTTTCTGCTGGTGTTAAGCAGGACAACTACCTGCACCATGAAAGGGAACACAGCCAAGAGCCACACCAGAACACCCACAGGTGCCATAGAGTCAATGAGCATGATACAGGGATACCCATGAGGGCCAGAAAACTCATCTCAACAAGTCCAGGACAGCCAATGCCCCCCAAACCCATATCTTAGTAAGTGTGTCCCTGTGGTCACTGTCTTAGCATGATAGGCACAAGCCCTGCAACATCACAGTGTGCTGTCAGCTCAGCGTTGGCAGTGAGCCTGGATGTGTAGCTACGTACGCATCCTCCTGCATGCACAACTGGCGTGTGCTGGTCTGGGGTTCACAGGTCAGTGGAGGGCCTATCCGGCAAGGGGAACGGGGTGTCTCGGACATGTCCGTGTACAGGAAGTGCGGTAAGTGTGTCTCTGTGTTCTGGTGTGGCCTGTTACAAGAGCCGCAGCAGGCGATGTAAAGTGGCATGCACCACCTCCAAACGGCACTGTGATGTTGTTGTTGGAATGTAGCAGGACATGCGCAAATAGGCATTACAATGGCGTGCCGTACAAGTGCACGAGATACAACAGCTCACCATACAAAAGTGTGGGGGCTCGTGGGAGAGAGGAGCAGCCATTTGACAACATAACACACAGTGAACTCGACCATGTGCCACATGCTGGGCATCTCATCCATGATGACCACGGTCGCAGACATCCCACAACACCAACGACTGGCCTTTGTACACACCCTGTATGAATGCAGCGTGGTTTTCACTTCTATGCTCGTTCAGTGGTGTGATGTTGGCGGGTTGTGTGACTTGTGCTCCTTGTTGGTGTGTTTCATTTTGGCCATTATTTGTCTATACTTGTGCTGTACTTAATTGTGCATGTGTGCCATTCTGTCCATCTCCCCTCATCCCCCCACTCCCTGCTTCTTCCTCTTCCTGGTGCTGTTGTGTCTATAATTGTGTTGCTGCACACATAAATACATGTAAAGAATAAATTAGAATAGTTCCTTGATTCTTTTAGGTTTCAAAACTTCTCTATTGGTTTATTTTTAATTTTTTAATATTCAACAACACATAGAAGTCAGAAGTGCAACGTATTCTATCAACACACTTTCTAGAACATTCTACAACACGTGCAGGTTAAAAGTTCATCAATTTTTTAAAACTTTACGATGTTTTTTTGTAACATTTTCTTGAACATTTAATGACACGTGCAGGTTAAAATGTGACGATTGTTTCAAGTTCGAACAGTGCCTTCCAAATGCAAGTAGCAGGTGTGGTTGAGCTGAGCAAATTTTATCCTATGATATGTACTCCACGTTGAAACTGCTTTTTCTTAACCAATCACAAAGATGCTTTTCCACAAAACTAATGTGCACCCTACTTAAAAAAAAGGATGCTTTCCATGATATCTTCAGAGATAAGTTATAGATAGGAATTAGCATTTAAAAAACCTTTGAAATTCACTGAAAAAACCATAGGTTTCATGCACGTTATAGTTAGGAATTGGCATTTAAAAAACCTTTGAAATTCACTGAAAAAACCAAAGGTTTCAGGGGCGTTATAGTTAGGAATTGGCATTTAAAAAACCTTAGAAATTCACTGAAAAAACCATAGGTTTCAGGGGTGTATAGTTAGCTGGACATTTCTCTCATACAAAACCCTAGAAATTCCCCTGTTATAGTTAGTTCAGCTAACTATAACTCGCGCCCCAGCAATGCACTGCTGATGACGTCACATATTACATCACTCATGACATGGTCAGTGACATCACTGATGACATCACTGATGACATCTCAAATGACATCACTGATGACATCACTGATGACGTCATCCATGTGATAAATTAGTGCATCTTCTCACACCCTAATATAACATTTGATACACCGACTCAAAATTTCAGACGGCCATTTTGACTACCATAGATACTCCAATACCAATAACTACTCACCCACTCATTGACTTTTAGGTCTACATACATCTCCACTCACTCACCTGTACAGTCACTCATACTTACAGTCACTCTGTGCATTTATACACCTATATAGACACTCACACACCGCCAATCATCCATTGAGGTACTGATACATCTAGTCAGTCATGCAAATAATTAATCACAGTAAAATTTACTCACCTATACAGTTAAAAACACTCAAGTTCACTTACTCATAAAAATACTAACAAATTCTGTTTCTTCCTGCAGAAAAACAAACAGCACATGACACAGATATCCTTGCACTATGGAGCATACAGCCACTCCCAAAATCACACACTCTCACATATAGATAATTATATACTCTTACACACATATACACTGCGTTTCACATATGTAGTTACTGACACATGTACAACTGAGATATACATTCAATCACTTACACACCCATACATACACTCACCCAACCATACAGTCCATCACAGATGCACTCTTAAAAACATGCACCCACTGAATCACCCACTCACACATCTAGTCACAGAGTCACACACACCCTACCCACACAAACACTCAGGCACCCATACAGATACTCAGACAACCAATCAATAACCCATATAGACACTCCTATAGCTATTCACAAAACCATGCAGCCACTTATACACCAACACACAGACACATACAGACATTCACACAGTTTAGTCACTAGTCTGCAGTAAGATACATTTAATGACTCACTTATAGACTCAGTTACGCACCTAGAAAATCATCCATTCACACACTTGTACACCCACTTAATTTTCAACAGGCCTTTCCCTATATATATTAAACATAATAAAACTGTTCAGAAACACATTCTCAATGGATGATGTCATCAGTGATGTCATCAGTGATGTCATTTGAGATGTCATCAGTGATGTCATCAGTGATGTCACTGACCATGTCATGAGTGATGTAATATGTGACGTCATCAGCAGTGCATTGCGGGGGCGCGAGTTATAGTTAGCTGAACTAACTATAACAGGGGAATTTCTAGGGTTTTGTACGAGGGAAATGTCCAGCTAACTATAACACCCCTGAAACCTATGGTTTTTTCAGTGAATTTCTAAGGTTTTTTAAATGCCAATTCCTAACTATAACGCCCCTGAAACCTTTGGTTTTTTCAGTGAATATATATATATATATATATATATATATATATATATATAACAAACAGCCACTGGGTGATGTCATCAGTGATGTCATTTGAGATGTCATCAGTGATGTCATAAGTGATGTCACTGCCCATTTCATGAGTGATGTAATATGTGACGTCATCAGCAGTGCATTACGGGGGCGCGAGTTATAGTTAGCTCAGCTAACTATAATGGCTGAATTTCTCTGGTTTTGTACGAGTGGAATGTCAGCCTAACTATAACGTCCCTGAAACCTGTGCTTTTTTCAATACATTTCTGAGGTTTTTTTAAATGCTAATTCCTAACTATAACGTCCCTGAAACCTCAATTTTTTTCAAGGAATTTCTAAGGTTTTTAAAATGCGAATTCCTATCTATAACGTCCCTGAAACCTCTGTTTTTCTCAGTGAATTTCTAAGGTTTTTCAAATGCTAATTTCTAACTATGCCTAGGATATGTGCAGAAAGATGAAGAAAGGCACAGAAGGAAGCAAGAGAAGTGCAGAAAGAGGGACAGAAGTCCAGAAAGTGGAAGAAAGGTGCAGAAAGAAGCATGAGATGTGCAGAAAGAACGAACAAAGGTGCAGAAAGAGGCCTACATTGACTGTACCTTACAACAGACTCATACAAAGTAGCCTAATCACTAATCCTTCTCCCAAGTTGTCTTAAACCTCACTTTTCTCTTGAAGGTTCACTATTAATCGACTACTCAGAATGTTAGGCCTACATATATAAAACAGCAATTCTATACACATCACTGTTGTAAGTCTGACCAAGTTTGTGAATGTTGGACTTTGCCCTTTTTGGCAGGTTCACCCCTGAAATTTTTGCCTTGAGCTCCGACATAGCGGTAGTGATTTTAGGTCTCTGGGTACTCTAGCACTGTTGCCCAGTGTAAAGTGTGTGCGCACTCTGAGTGCGTTTGGTGAGATTGGCCTACCCTCCCATAGGAATGCATGGGGGATATGTGTATCCATGGTAATTCCTGGTGTGAGAAGAGTGCAGGGTCGAATTTAGTATGTGCGGACTCATGAGAATAAATGCTGCACAATGGTGCGCGCAGATTTATGGTGACTGGTGGAGAAGTGCCACTTTTAGAAGTTGGCATTTCTGTGCGCTATGGGTCTGCCTGCCTGATGTGGAGTGCATGTCTGGCTTGTGATTGACAGGAGCTGAGAGGGCTGGGGAATTCCAGGAGCCAGGGTGAGTCTGCCCTGTGGTGAATAGAGAGATCTGCATGCAGATGGGAGGGAGGAGTTGCACCTGGGACCTGAATAGGGCTGTGCCTTCCCTCCACAATGCTGGCTCCACCTCCTGTGGTGCGTCTGATCCCTGAGCCCCCACCTGACAAAGGAGAGAGGAGCTGAGCAAAACAAAGTGCTCCAAAGCTCCCCTAAACCAGTTCTGACTGGCACCCCCAAACCCTGTGCTGTGACACAAAGGGATTGTCTAGTATAAATATAGGGGCTGTGACCCCATGAAGATGTTCAGATCTGTGCAGTGTGCTGTATTTGTTCCTGACCGGGCATGCTGCTGCTGGGGCCCAGAGGGGGCTGCCAGGAGGGCTAGCCTCCCGGGGCACTGCATTGCCCTTAAATCTCTACAGGAACTTTCTGCTGGATTTACTCCTTTTCCTACAGGACCTTTTGTTGTATTGGTGCCTTGAGAGTGCTTTACTTATTCTGGGAGAGCTGTATTTTACTTTGGAGAAGGAGCGCATCTACTTTCGATGTAGAGATTCCCCCGCTTTTTGCCAACTTCATAGCGGATGCCCACCCCGCTTCATGGCCGCATCGGATTTATTCTATTGAATACGGGTGCCCACCCTGCTTATGTGACCTTCAACGCGGGTGCCCACCCCGCTGCTGCCTTTATTTAAAGTCGGAGGGAGCCCACCCCTCCTTGCCCCGTTTCCAAGAAAGTCACTGCCGCGGCCGGGAGGAAGTCAGGCACCGTGTTGCCTGGCGGCAGGCGGGACTTCCGGTTTTACAGAGAAAGTCCCGCACACACCGCGCTGGTGAAAGGACACCGGCGAAGTGGTGACGTGGGGCTCCCATGCCTGAGGGAGAGCCCCACGGTGGCAGCAGAAGTGAGGAGAAGTCCAGGGTCCCCGGAGGAGGGGCCCAGGTGAAGAGAGATGGGCGGTCGGAGCAGGCGGGGCTTCCGTGAGTTGAAGGAGCCACGCAGACAGCCGCGAAGAGGAAGCCAGCGAGTCCCCAGAACCCAGTGAGTGAGGGCTGGGCAGGGGACATGGCCTCATCTCGCAACCGCTCCCACGAGATGGGTCGCATCTTTTGTTTTAGAACCCCGGGTGGTTCCAACGATAGGCATAATCATTTGGGGCCCATGTTCTTTTTCCCCCTTTGCGTGGACGGTCCTCCACAGCTGCCCCGTCTGCTAGAGGGCACTGCAACGTCTGTAGGGCATGTTGGTCCCCAGATCGGAGCACATTGTCGGTGCTCGTGTTCCTGCCAGTTTGAGGATATTTGTTTAAGGGCACAGTGAGTGCCAGTGCCCACACTTTTGCCTTTAACCGCTGTGGAGCACTTAGTGCTAGCTGCCTCGTTTAGGCCCTCATGCTGGGCAGCTGCAACGTTTAGGTCTGCGCAGTGGCGCACCCTTGGCTTCCGCTGCCTTGGCAGCACGCCCTGACTGTTGGACATAGGGCATTTAAGCCCTTTTGAGATGGCCAGTTGGCCAGGGGGATTATTAGGTTTGTAGGGCGCCAGGCCCTACTGTGATTTATGTGGTGCTAGGAAATGTGATTCATGTAGTATGATTGACGCATCCTGTTCTATACCTCTAAATGGGTTTCTATGATTATGAGGTTGTTTCGCATATTATGGTTTATGCTAGTGAGATTATGTTCCACTGTGTGATTTATGCCCCTAATGTAGTTATACTTAGGAGGTTAGGGTCTAATGCGTTTAGACTTCTGAGATGATTGCATAATGTGTTTATGCTGGTGAGGTGGGCGCAGAATGTAATTCGCGCCTGATGTGATACTGTGCATAATGTAGTTTATGTTACAGGCTGATGCTGAGTACAGTGGTTACCAGTAGTTACTGGTTGTGTTCTATGTTCTATGTGGTTCTGACAGTGGTCCAGTTGGCCCTGTCAGGTGTAAATAATCCCTTGTAAATATAATCTAGTGCCAGGTGGCACCGTGTATAATATGTGTTTACTATTCTAATGTGCTATGATAATACAAAGGCTATTTTGATATATAACCTTGTGTGGAGTTCCTTTTGTAGTGTGCCTGGGGTGTTGTTGATGTGTGCGTGTGCAAATGCTTCACACATTACCACCGGGATAAGCCTGACTGCTCGTGCCAAGCTACCAAGGGGGTGAGCAGGGGTTATCTTTGGTGTGTAACTCCCTTGCCTGGACTAGAGTGGTGGTCTCTGCCTGGCTTTGGCGCAAGCCTTAGCCAACCAGAGATCCCATTTCTAACAGTGAAGATATGCATGCGTGTCTATGCTTTTACCTAGTGACATGTTAAATGAAAATAAACATACAAATACTTGAATACCTGTGTTTCAAACAGCATACTCTGTAAATTTGTGTACAAAAAGGTGTATGCATTTCTTTCTGCTCACAATACAGGGCACATGGGTATTCAATAGTATATTTGAGGGGCTCTATAACACAAATATACATACGACATGCCTGCCTGTGCATCTGAATGACAGAGCAGAACTGAGAAGATCTGACCACCTATAGGAGAAGTTACCCGCTTTTTAAGTTACCATCTTCAGATGCATAACACAGAATGCATGTACAAGTAGACATATACCTCAGTCACAAGAGCATGCAGACTTTTACACTTGACAGCTTGCACTTCCCATTTGAGTACAGAAAGAGGCAAGACAAGTTCAGAAATAAGCAAGAGAATTGCAGAAACAGGCAAAAGAGATGCTGAAAGAGGGAAGAGTTGTACAGAAAGAGGCAAGAGGGATGCATGAATTTGCAAGAGAGGTGCAGAAAGAAGCAAGAGCAGTGCAGAAAGAACCAATTGAGGTGCAGAAAGAGGCAAGAGGGGTGCAGAAAGAGGCAAGAAAAGTGCACAATGAGGCAAGAGGGGTGCAGAAAGAGGCAAGAGAGGTGCAGAAAGAGGGAAGAGGGTGCAGAAAGAGGCAAGAGAAGTGCAAGAAGGAGCAACAGAGGTACAGAAAGTGACAAGAGAGGTGCAGGAAGAAGGGATGTGCAGAAAGCAGAAGAGATGTGCAGAAAGAGGCAAGAGAAGTGCAGAAAAAAGAAGAAAGGTGCAGAAAGAAGCAAGAGAAATGCAGGAAGCGGCAAGAGAGGTACAGAAACAAGCAAGAGTGGTTTGCACACCATTAGTACCAATTTTACACCCACATTTAGCAATAAGTAAGAGGTGACCATTCTAGGTTTGCAAAGGGCCTTTCACCACGCTATAACACTCGTCACTGCATTTTTGGGTAACGTTTGAGCTAGAAACAAGTTTTTGTTTGTTCAAATCTGTGGATTATGCAGCAGATGATAGATTATGTGGCAAATGCGGAAAATGATTAATAGTGCTAAAGTTGGTGCAGCCAAACAGTCGCATAGTTCCAGTAGCCCTGCTCATACCTCTGACGAGGTCCAGAAGGGCTCCTCAGTGGTTCCTTCTTTGTTTGTCTCATTGAGTTTATAGTTTAGCATCTATGGAAACAAGGAGGGCTAAACCTGAGGTTACCACTTCACAACACAGACTACCATACCACATAATTACTCTCCATAACACATAATCCCATTCTACATAATTCCTATACACGAAACACCACATACTTTCTATCCATATAATTTCACTGCACAACATACCACATAATTTTACTACACACAACATGCATCCACTCCACTCAAAAACGTTAGTAAAAAACGTGTACATTTACAACGCCAATAGCTCTAAATCTCACTAATGCGAGACCTATTACATTGCAAGCATATACTCGTAGTCGCATTTGCATAGTGGTGGAGAAAGGGAGATGGGACTCTAACCAACGCTCAGGAATTCTGCTGCATAGGAATTACAGGAGGTACCAGAAGGGCTTCTTGGCCTCCAAAGTCCTTCAGGAGTAAACTGGACTTCATCCCCCAACCCGTAGTGTGCCAGGAGGTGCGTTTGCAGAGTGGTGGAGAAAGAGGGATGTGGCCTCCGAAGACCTCTTAGCAATCCCACTGTGTGGGACTTACTGGAGGTAACAGGAGAGGTAGTTAGCCCCCAAGGGCAACCTTAGGGGCCAACCACCCCTCCTATTACCTCCAGTAAGTCCCACACAGCAGCATTGGTAAGTTCTCATAGCATGCCACGCCCCCTTTCGCCCACCAGTCTGCAAACACAGTCCCTTGCACGCTCTTGGATGGGGATTGAAGTCCCCTTGCCTCCTGAGGGTCCTTAGGGGCCAACTAGCCTATCTGATATCACCAGTAAGCCCCAGATAGTGGGATTGCTGAGAAGTGGACACAGGGCGCGCCGCTTTTCTCCACCACTCTGCAAACGTGCCTAGTGGGGTGCTCTGGGTTAGGGGACAAAAATCCCTTGCCTCCTGAGGGTCCCTGGGGGCCAACTAGCCCACCAGGTACCTCCAGTAAGCCCCACACAACTGGATTGCTGAGAGTGGTCTGAGACCACACCCCCTTTTTACAACAATCTGCAAAAACACCTCCTGATGCACTGCTGCTCGGGGGAAGGAGTCCACTTTAGTCCTCAGGTTATCAGGACACAAGAGGACCTCATTGCCCCACTAGCAGTACACCTAGAGGTACGTTTGCAGAGTGGTGTAAAAAGGGGCGTGGCCTCAGACCACCTCTCAGCAATCCCACTGTGTGGGGCTTACTGTTGGTACCTGGTAGGCTAGTTGGCCCCTAAGGACCCTGAGGATTCAAGGGGACTTAATCCCCCAACCCAGAATCCACCATGAGGCGTGTTTGTAGATTGATGTAGGGTGGGGGCGGGGCCTCCGGCAAGATACCGACTTGTCTTTTCTTTTGTTTTTTTTAGAAGGGGGCTGTGTGGCCCCCTTCTTTTAGTGTTTTTTGGGCCTTGAGGACCCCATCCCCCAGGGCCTGAGCAATTAGTTTTTTTTAAACGGGAAGGGGGCTGCGCTGTCACCCTCCCGAGGCCGATTTCTGCCCTAAGGGACCCTGTGGAACCCCTTGAACAGGTCTAGGGGTCAGGGTGTAACTACCCTTCCCCCTTATCTTTCTTTTTACGTTTGTTCTTGTGACTCTATTCTACTGAGTCACAAGATGGCTGCCAACACTTTCTGGTTTGAAGTGTTGGCAGCCAATCAGAATTAAGCTTGTGCTCAGGAGGGTTCACGGATCCACCGTGGTTAACAGATATTGACATTTCTTCAGGTATGTATTTCTCAGAAACTACTGAGTGGATTTACACCATTTAAAAAAATGGGTGCTCTCCGAATCAAGAGCTACATTAATGCCAAATTTGGTGTAATTCCGTTCAGCAGTTCGGGCTGTAGCTTTGACTAAAGTTTCCTATGGAAATTATTATGGCAAAAACGCGTTTTGGGACCCCCCTTTTATCTCGGCCCCTGCTTGATGAATCAACCCGAAACATTCAAGATGGAAGCTGACCAGAGCAGGACATTAGTTTGGAAAATTTTGCGAATTATTATCAAACGGCACAAAAGATATTGGCAAATCAAAAAACGCTCTTCCTATGTAAACTAGGTCTTACTATAACTATCTCCCCACTGTGTGTGTGTGTATATATAAATAAATAAATTTTTCAGAAAGGTGGTTTTTTTCCCAAGAGAGAGGGCATATTTTGTTTTGTTTCTTCATATATTCAAAAAAGGTTTACACCTTTCCTCATACCAACTCATTTTTAGCAGATCTTGTGAAATAATATTGTCTCAGTTTTGCAATCAGTTATGGGACATCACCAGAAAAATGTGTCACAACATCTATCCCCATATATTTACAACATTGGTTCATCATATTCCAAAATATGTAAAAACTATCCATGAACTAACCTCTTATCTACCAAGGTGGAATTTCATGGAACAGATTCAATTACATAGCCTTTTTCATTTCGATATCCATTATCATCAAAAGGCCAATTACCATTCAGCATCCACACATGAATATATAGGATCATGTAGTGTCAGTGGATTGACTAATATCCAGTTTAGAATTGATCATGATATAAAATTTGTGTTTGGTATATGTAGATTTTTATACAGCGTGTATTTTATTCGGAAAAAATGTAGTTGCAAGCTGTAAATATACTTGGATTTAGGCTTTGCTTCCCCTGTTTTCTCATTTCCGCCATTTTGTGGTTCTCTTATGTCTTATTGTCTCTCCAGCCCATGTAATCAATTGTTCTGGGTTTTTAATTAATTTATATATTACTATTTATGTTTTATTTGCGGTACTTACATACGGGTCTTTTTATAAACTAAGAACATTTTTTTTTCCCTTATCGCCAACTTAATGTAATTTTTTCCCATTTATATGATGAATTGTATATATGTATGTTATATTTATTTCTGATGACTTTTATGGCTTATTGCCGAAATAAAGTTTAAATTGAATTGAATTGATATAAAATTCGGACCAATCCGCCCCCAAAAATTGGTACCTGACAATACAATATAGGGGGAACGATCAAAATCAATAAGGAACATCCAATCACACAGAAATACTATTTGTGGTGCACCTATATTTGCGTTGTTAGCTTAGTTAATCATTTTCTCTGATACTTTGATGCATTGGAGGGTGCCTTAACACAGGGACATGTTGCCTCATGAAATTGAGGGTTAACACCATCTCCAATCCAGTAAAAGTAGGCATTCTGATTGAGATAAGTTTTGGGGTGCCTAAATTGTCAGGGTACCCCGTGCCCACACAAGCTTGGATGAAAGATTACCAATGCTCTTAGGTTTAGTAAGTAAGGGCACAACATTCAAATGACAGCATAAATGTATGCCACAAAAAGGTAGCACGAGGCCACCCTCAAGATAAATCCCAGACAACTGCAGGAAATGTCTGTTCTTAGCAGCACACCCTCATAAATGAGTAAATGATTGTAGGTATTGAAATAGCACACACTGTGGGCTCAGCACAACCCATTGGAGCAGTTTAGTGAGTCGAAATTTGGTGCATGGATACTGTGTGGCCAGAAGTAACTTTTCTGACAGGTATCCCAACACCTAATCCAGCTATTCCAAGTTATTTTACCTTTTACTAGAAACAACATGCAAACTCAGTTTTACAGGGTAGAAATCTGCCTGTGGGTCAGAGGTGGTAGGCTTGGTTGAGGAGGGTTTCAACAGCAAGAGAGGCTGGAGCAAGGCAGGGGAGCATCCATGCTCCCCGTCAAATAGTTAGGTGTTAGACGAGGGCTGGACTGCAGCTGTACCCGCAGCTCCTGCCCAATCTGGAAATGATATAAAGAGCCAGCTTCTTCAGTGCATAAGCTCAAGCCCAGTGTTTCCTCATTGAGAAAATCTGGTGTGGGAAAACTAGACCAAGTGCAATAGGGTACAGCGGTATGCCACCCGTGATACCACTCAGATGACCTCATAATCAAGTCCACACTGTTGACATTTTCTTACTCAACCCAGCTGAGGGAACATTTTGTTTATTGGATGATTTTAAGGATCTTCCTAAATTGGCTCAAATTCTGCAGGAAGTAACTGTAAGAATTTGGGTTACTGATGGAGATTGGGGGAAAACCCTACTCAAGCAGAAACCACATTCCTTGTCAGGGTAAAACAAACCCTAAATTAACCTGTGCTCAACCCTCTGGTAGCTTGGCACATAGCAGTCAGCCTTAACCTAGGGGCAATGTGTAAAGTGTTTATGCACTACTACAAACATTAATAAAGTGAAAACACAATACAAGACCATTCCTACACCAATTAAAAAAAATGGAGTACATTTTAATAAATAAAACAAGACCGAAACAATTAAAATCCAATCAATAAAACCAGGGATATGCAGTTTTAAAGATTTAAGTGAAAAAAGTCCCAACATGCACAAAGCAACAACTCTGGCTATCTGTTCGCGCGGGTTTGGGACAAAGTCACAGGTTCAGGCCAACCACAATGGAGCACGGGCTAGCTACAGGGACCCATTTAGGCCAGCTGAAAAAGAATACCTTGAACTCTAGTTATGAAGAGTAGCGCATTCCCGCATCGAGGATGTGTTGCGCATCCGAAACGATGCGAGGTTCAGGTCGGAGATAAATTGCGCAGAGTTGGATCCGAGGACCTGTGAGGCAGTGACTTGAGGTTCTGCTCCATCATTGAGGAGGCCATCGATGAGGGGGACTTGCAATGCAAAGCCCTGCATTGAGGGTGTGTTGCACACCAGCTGGTTCCCGAACAGGCTGAGGGGCTTGTGATGCAGAGTACTGAGTCATCGTAGACGCTGTCATGGACAAGAGGCTTGCAATGAGAGGGCCTGCATTGGGTATCCATTGATCAGCATCAGCTCCGATGAGGCTGCAGGCTGCAAGGGTGATGTGAAGCCCATGCACCAGTAAAGTCCATGCAGCAGAGGTGATGCTTTAGTTCTGCTCTGGGTTGAGGCACTGCAGCAGGGGAGATACGTCGGTTCTTCAGGGTCCACAGATGGGCTCGCAGAACACCTTTAGGCCCACTTTCAAGGGTTCAGGATTTGGGTGGCACCAGTTGACAGGGTAGAAATCACAAAGTGTCCAGGTGCTGGATTCAAGGTTTTTAGAAGCCTGTAATGTCAGGAGGCCAGTCAACTCTCCTTCGGAGTCACTCTGGAGTCCTGTGTTCAGAGTTGCAGGTCCAGTCCTTCTCACCCAGGCAAGAGGGCAGCAGGTCAGCACAGCAGGGCAGCTGTCCTTCAGAGCAGAAGTCCACGAGAGAGGCATTCATTTCAACAGCACAGAAGTCCTTCTTCCTGGCAGAGTCCACAGGTACAGAATTGTACTGAAGATTTGGTGTTTGAGGTCCAATATTTATACCTGGTGCCCACTTTGAAGTGAAAGAGGCTTCCAGAGGATTCCACCCCACCCCCCATGGGGTGCTTGGAATTTCCTGCTACCCCGGACCCAGATTGTCTGGGGTCACAATAGACTAGTGTCAATTCCTTTAGTGAGAGTGCTCAGACAGGGCCCTTGTGGTGTGTTGTAGGTGGCAGCTCCTGTAGCTCATTAACTCAGAGTGGCCCTTCCTGCCAACACCTAGCTTCCCTTTCTCTCACTGTAAGGAGGCAATGCACAAAGATCAACTGCCAGCTACACTGAGTCATGTGTCCTACGATATAGGCAGCAGACACCAAATGACAAGAAAATGCCATCTTTGAAAAAGTGGCATTTTCCAAACTTTGATTAAAAAGCTGACTTCGCCATTAAAGAGGGTTTTTAGTTAATATTATTTAGACACCAAACTTGACCTGTCTACCTGCTCCCAGTTGGAAGTTACAGCATATTAAATGTAATAAGGTAACTCCAATGTTATCCTATGGGAGAAGTAGGCCTTGCAGTAGTGAAAAACAAATGTTGGGTGTTTTCACTACCAGGACATGTAAAACCTAAAGGTACATGTCCAACTCATTAAAAGCACTGAGCCCTACCCTCTGGGTTGTGTAGGGCCTATTTTAGAGGTTCCAGGTAGAAATGTCAGTTTAAAACTGCACACATAGGCTACAGTGCAGGCATTAGACATGTTTAAAAGGGCTACTTAAGTGAGTGGCACAATCATTGCCCTGGGTTCATGTGGTACCACTCTACTAGAGACCTTCAAGTAAATTAAATGTGTCATTTGGGTATAAGTCAATTCCAAATGTTTTAAGGAGAGAGCACAAGCACTTAAGCACTAGTTAGCAGTGCTAAAGTGCACAGAGTCCTATCACCAGCAAAAATGAGATCAGCAAAAATAGGAGGGATGAAGTCAAAACGTTTGTGTGAAGCCCACCCGAAGGCTGACAAGTTTAGCAGTAACTGTCTGCTGGTGAGAGTTACACAGATGGGATTCCACACTCAACATCCCCTTGGATTCTACGTTTATTACCAGTGATGTCAAGAAGACCACTGGAAAGTGACTAGGAACTCAGTGTGCTTGAGAGGCAAATGTGGTGATTTTTTTTAATGCAGTATGTATTTATCCTTTCTGTCATTGGGGACCATGTTTAAAAGTGCAAACATGTTTGTAAGAGTAGTCAGTGTAATGAAAGGAATACTGTGAAAACAGGGCACTGATTGTTGTTGATAACTATTAAGTGTGTGTTGGAACAGGAAAGTTTCCTTGCCCCGAGTAAACCAACTGCATATGAAACTTGTATCCTGAATCCTTTTGGCCTCAGCACACACAAAATTCTGCGTGTGCAGTGAGGCCTAATCCATGAAAATGCCATAAGACCCAGGGCCTGGCTCTGAGGTCAGTAGAGGGTGCTTTTTAGTAAACACCATCTGAGCCACTGAGAAATGCACTCTGACCGGTAGTGACAGCATACCATTTTTTAACCTATTACCTTTTCAAAATGATAACAAAAATGCCTGAAGGCCTGCTTGCGTAAAGTTTCACTTAGATATCATGCATGACACTGAGCTGACATCTCTGTGTATGTTGAGTACGTTTTATGTATGATGAATGATGAATGGTAGTGCAGCTCCATTTTGTTTGAATGTGCGTAACTGTGGAAGCTAGGTGGGTCCATTTTGAATTGCTCCTCATGAACACGGCACAAGATTAAGGCTGTGATACAGCCTTCCTAGAAAATGGAAGTGTATGGCCTGCATTCCTGAGCCGGAGAGTGTGGCCATAGACAATGAAATGTGAAGGGATGGAGACAGGGCTGCCTTTAGACATTCTATGATACCCTTTTTTAGGGGGACATTGCTGCTTAGTCATTCCTGAGCATTGTCATTTGGCTGATATTGAAGGAATAGCGGTGAGTTTGCAGGTTCAGTTGTAAAGGGAGAAATTTTCCTTCCCCGTTAGTGACCATTGCAGGAAGTCTGATGCAGAGATTCACACTTCATGTAATCACACTATGGATACTCCTACTTGGAGCAAACCTCATCACTATCTGTTCACGGACCCATCACCTTTCACAAAGACTGCATCTGTGCTACAACCAGAAAATAAGATGTGAAAAGGAACCGCAACAAACTGGATCATGGGCAGTGGAACCACAATCAAAGAAAACTAATAAAAGTAGGACCTATATTTTTGCACTTGGTTCCTGTTTCAAGGCTCCTCACTGATCAAGGACAGGGTTACTCTGTAGAGTACTCGAAGAGCTTCTAAGATCTAGAGCTATTATCACTGATAGCCAGTCTCCTGGAGTTGTGGGAACAACACATCAAGTCTGTGCATCGTACTGTAGCTCTGTGGATCTGCCTGAGATCTGGAAGTTCACCTGTCTGCCTGCTGAGAGGGGAGTAGGAGCACCTTGTCCCACATAAGCTGTCTGCAGAAGGAGAAGCCGATCTACTTAGTCCAGAGAAAGGAATAGTCCAAGAGAAGCAGACTGCTGTGGAAAGGTGCCTGAAGTTGAGAGAACTATGCTGAAGGGTCTTACGGTCTACCTTTATGCCTTAGATAAGTCAACATGAACTGGCACATTGACAGTTTGTCTACTCCATCGACTGTCAGAGGAGAATAGAGGTCTTGAACTGAGTCTGCCTTTGCTGCAACCCAATGACTGTGACCCTGCATGACAGACTAGAGGAAGGAATCCCCCGAGCACAAGTGCGGGATCTACCTGATCTCAGGGTTTTCCCCAGGCGCTGCAGCTTCCATTGGGGGAGAGAAAGAGTTGGGGCTGCCCAAGCAAGCCCCAACAACTGCAAGCATGATTGCTGTTACCATGATGTTGAAGACTGCAAATCCACTCTTGAAGATTTCAAGTTGGCTTCATCTCAGGTAACACAATACCTGTACAAACATTGGAAAAGTGTGGAAGCTGGTCCTGCCTTGCAGTACACTGGAGTGGCAACCGATGGTGAGGCAGGCAGGGCTCCCGTGCTGAATCTTAATAATGAGATCGTGGAAATGAGGAAAGAAGTGAAGAAAATCCGAGTTCTTTCAATCCGCAGCTCACACGGGATCTTGCTAAACTGAAATAAAAAAAGAGCACCAGGAAGATATACTGAAAAGACTAAGACGTGCTCAACGGCTACTGGAAGAAATTCATGCCCTGATGGAAGTAAAGCCAGATGATGTTACCAAAAGAGCTCCTCAGAAGGAAATCAAGTTTGAGAAAGGTTGTAAAATGCCAGGTGGTACTGCTGAGGAGCGTGCACTTGCCACACTGGGAACACATCCACAATTTAAGAAAAAATGTGTGGTATAAAAGCTGCCTTGAAAGCTTTCAAAGAAGAACAACTCATTCCCACCACAGCAGTTCGTCCATCAGTAGATAGTGTTTTCAATCAAGATTTAAAAGAGGTGCAAAGAGATGTAAAGATCGCAGAGCTAGTTGAAAACAAAGCTGCCAAGAGCACACAGGAAGAATCACTCCGTTGCAAAGAAGAAAAAAAAGAGAAATACAAAATAACTATCCTTGAAAGCAGTAGAGAGAGACTGCAAGTATTGAGCCATCTCAGATTAAAGAAACAAATACACTGACTATCCAAAAGAGTACATAGCAAGCGTTTCAAAGGACACTATGTCCATTTTTTTTTAACAAGATTTGCCTACTTCTACAACACATGATACATTTGCTACTCAAAATCAAGGTACGCCTTCTACTACAAAGCAAGATATGACTGCTGCTCCAAAATGTGTCGCTCCTGCTGCTCTTAGATTGCCACGAAAGTGGGTATATGTGCAATTGCGCATCTTCATCAAAGGGTTCATCTGCTTTAAGTATCTCTGATGTTCCAAAACAGGATTTGCCTACTGACCTAAAGAAGGATGTTCCAAAAGAAACTACATCTGTTATTGCAGGAATAGTAGATAGATCAAAGGACTCAATAGTGTGTGTCTGGTGCCACACAAAACAGGACGCATTGCACTTCTAAAGAGGGATTTAGCAGTTACTCAAACAAAGAAGCTACTCTTTGTTCGAAAGGGGAAACACCTAGCTCCCCAAGTCAATGAAGAGACAGGAAAAGCACTGGACTGTGGATCTTCTGATATTGAAGAGTCTGACAAAGAAGAAAGAGAAGACTTTGAAAACAGCACCAAAAAACAATGTCAAAAGCAATCACCTAAACCTGATGGCAGTGATAGCGAGGATGACTTCTTTATTGGTAAAGTGAAACCAGCAAAGAAGAGGAAAGGATGCAAGACCTCTTCCACTACGAAGAACTAGCCGAGGAACCTCCCAAAACTTTAGAAAAGGAGACACCAGCTATACCAGGGACAGTGGTGAGTTCTGGGAGCAAGCCAGCCAAATAATAAAGCCCAAAAACTAGAGTCAGTCAAAGCCAAATCCAAAGTGATAAAACAGCATTCCCGCAAACGAAGCGACAGGTCATGAAGCACTTACTCGATAAGAAGATAACTGTAAAGAAACAAAAATACAAAGCAGAAACTCCACATTTTAAAGTGAGAACACAAAAAGCAAGAACTTCATCAGCCTCTTCACTCATCTTGGGAAGACAGAAAAAACCGCAAAGAACTGCATTGTTTGATCGCCGGTTTCCAGGGGGAAAAAATCTGATTTGATGACTGATAGAATTAATTTATAGACATTACCTTTCTGATTTTAAATTATTCCTTTTACACACAATGAAAATAGGAAAAATCTCATGTTATAATGTGAAATGTCTTGTTTTGTAGAGAACATTGACTGAGAACTTGACTAGCCGGATTTTGGTGAGACTCTATTGAGATGATTGCAACCTACTCAAGAGAGCTACATGGTCAAAGCATACCAATTAACCTACAGATCATAAAACTCAGGAAAGCTGTTCTATTTCACCATAGTGTGGCTGTACATGTGCTTAAATCTACAGCTTCTTTTTGTCCATATAGTAACTCTTGTAGCATCATCGATTACCTTCCCTCTAGTTCTGCAAGTTCCCTTTGTATATTATTGAGTTGGGATGTTATTAAAGTATTTCTCTTTTTCCTCAAACAAATGATGTATCCTGGACATTAACTTATTGTGTCTATTGTTTGAGTACTTCAGTTCTGAGGGTCTACCCCCACACTACCTGCCTGAGATGCCTCTGACTGTTCCCCCTCACTAAACTGAGTCAAAGTGCAGGAGTGGAAAGCTTCAGGACGTTAGAGGCAAAAGACCCCAACTCCCACAGTCTTGGCCTAGTAGCCTCTGCGTGCCCTATGGTCCCCAAATCATGCTTGACAGTGTGCATTTTCACAAAATTAGACCATGGGAGGGATGGATGATGGGAAATGAGAAGATTTCCTGAGGGTCAATGCCCCTAAAAGGTTGGTGAAATAAGTGCTTATTCAGTCATACGTATGTAATTTAGCATTTGCCCCTCTCTTTTTGTTATTGAGATTGCCCAGTGCATCACTAGTACTTTGCAGTGATGCCATATTCGCAGCAAATTGTTTACTATATACAACCTAATGAACACCAATAGCAACTGCTGCGCATGGTTTGACTAGGGCAGAAAATAATCCTGGGCACTAAAATTAAAGCGATACCCGTTAGTGAATTAGATAGCTAAAAAAGTGCCCACGTTACCAAATAGTGACAGTTTTGAGCTTATAAAGACACACTGTATAGGTGTTTTTCAAGGTATGGAAGACTGCATGGATTTGTGTTTTCATCAGTACATGTTTGTTTTAATATTAGGGAAATCAACAGTAATAACCAGCTCACCAAACCATAAAACAGGCCGACTGTCAGACCAGCCCCTTCCCGTGGAAATGTGTGTAATCTGCAATCCCGCAGGTCTGAGTCACATTGGGAATGTTCGGCAAGTTTATGTTACTGCTAGATGAATCGGTGGGTAACTCACGTCATAGGTCTAGCGGCGGCTCCTCCGCTGTGGTGGAGGAGCGCCGCCCCCCTGCTGAGTGCCAGGCAGCTGACAGAAATGGGAAAAATAAAGTGATAAGAAAAATATTTTATTGTCATTTTATTTTTCTTTCTGCTAAAGGCAGCCAAGTCTGGGTGGAATGGGGCCATGACGAGAGCAGAGGTAGGAGTAGTGCACACTGTAAGTGCGCATGACAGTTTGGCCGGCTCTCTTGGGCTATCCAAACCGTCATGTGCACTTTGATCTCTCCCCACCGAGCTGTGTGGTACAGTCGGGTGGGATAGAGGCACAGGCTCCTAGGACCTAAGCGAGCATTAAACAAGCCCTCTCAGGCCTATCACGGTGCTGCTCTTATGAGAGCAGCGCCTTGATTGGCATCTAGGAGCTTGCGCAGTGTGCAGGGACTGGAGCAGAAGAACCTCTAGATGGCAGCCGACAGCGCAGCAGCAGGTAAGTGCTTTAATTTTTTTTTAATATATACCCTCTAACCCCCGCCACACCCTTGCCCCCACCCCACCACTTGCTATTAAAGGCAGCCACTCGAGCACAGGTTTCAAACGTAATCACACTGTTCAAAATGTGAATATGACTTCTTAAAAGGGTGTGTGTGTTGTGTGCCAATCGGTGTTTCAATCTCGGGTCAGAGGGTCAAATCTTAATTAGATAGCTCTGTTGAATAAGGTGCCTACTGTAGTGGCCTATGCGGGGCTAGTATAATTTCCCTACCAATAATAAAACTATAAGATTGTGCAGAATAGGGGGGGATTTAGAGAACACAAGGATAACGCGAAAGTCTTTGAAGAAAGACTAAAGGATCTATTTAAGAACACATCATTACGGTTTAGATTTGCTTTAATTATTTTGTGTCTTAAGTTTGTGACTATCAAAAATGTCTATTTTGACCTATTACTACCCCTCTCTCCCCCCCAAAAAATGTCATACTTGCTACTCAATTTTAACCATAGCTGTGACAGAAAACCTTGTTGAAAAGCTGCCTGTCATTGCGCAGCCCTTTAAAGGTGTGAACGGCAACTATTTCAGGGAGCACTAATGGAGGTTCCAGGAAGCTCATGAAAAGACGAGCCACTTTAGAATGACACTTCTAGATTCTCCATGAATATAAAATATAAGTCACAAAAGCCCATCTCAGCAGCTGTTTTTCCTTCTTTCAGTCATGAGTGACTTAGAATCCTCCCATGTTCTCTTACAAAGCAATGCATGATGTACAATGCTTCTAAATATTCTACACTTTGTGATCTTTTGACATATTGTCAGCTTTTCACAGATTTTTGCATTGAAATTCGTGTTTTTCCCACTTATTCACACACCATAGTGCACCCTTTAATGTAAGCATGAGCTGCAATAATATTTTTAGGTCGCCTGGCCACTCAAAGACATTTACCTTTCCATTACTTAGCCACTCAGAGTGAACTTTCATTCCAGTTTCAGTTTTCTTACAGACAGCAGGGTTTTCGTCAGAAATCGTTCTGTGCTTTGCTCCATTCATTTTCCATTCCCTCCTCACAAGTGCCCCACTCCCTGCTGGTGAGGAATATGCTCATACTATGCTGCTGCTATCACCATGCTTCATAATAGAGGTGGTGCTACTTGAGTGCTGGTTTGTACCTCAAGGTATAGTCAAGGTCTTTCAAATTTTGCAATGACCATTGCCTGATTTGTGAATTTCCAGAACTTTCTTTCAGAGTGTCTTTGAAAACTCCTTGTTTCTCATGGTTTAGCCTTCGATTTGAAATTTACGACAAAGAATAGGAAACCTGCAGGAGACCTGCTGAATTTATCCGGTTGTGATATGTGAATGACTACAGTATAAAACCTTAGCACAGTTGCAGGCCAATTAAATTGGTGTGTGCTTTTGAAGGCAGTGGTTTCAACTGAGCTGATTCAGGATTGCTATAGAAAGGGAGAGGTTACCAATTAGCCAACTGAGCGATTTCAATTATTTTTTATTAATTTCCTAAACTTTGCAAAATCATTATTTTGCTTGGAAGTTGTGGAGTGGAATGTGTAGATAAATAAAAAAAAGTTAATTCAAAAAGGCAGACATTCTGAAAAGGGGTCAGCGCTAATATAGGAAGTGTAAATTAAGTAGGGGTGGGTGTAACTCGCGTAATTCCAAGTAGCGTGATCATGCAAAATGTCCCCAAAATCTCACAGACTTACACAAGAAGAGTAATTAGCTCTATTTTCCAAAATGGACAAGCGGATGTATTTTGCGGCATGCAGTAGCGCTAAATGCAAAGGCAACATGAATAGCAAGCGCTTGTGCACTTGGGGTAGGATTTTTGCCCAACCACAATGAGTCCTTGGATGCAAGGATGCATTTTGCGATAAGAAAATGGGACTACATGCAACAGAGCATAAACAGCAGCACAAGCAGCAGCTCGCGCTTGCTAAATGTGCTCTTGCTGTAGGATTTCTTTCCTCCAAATGATTCTTAATCAAACAAGCAGGCGTAATCGTATCATTATCAGTAATTCCGCATCAGAGTAATGCAGAATTACTGAAATTACTCTGATTAATCAAGTGTAATAGAAATTAAGCCAAAAAATAAGTTGTCTACATTCCCCTTAATACAACATGCTTCAAGTACCAAAAACCAACAGATGATTTTTATTCCTCATGTAGGTCCTCTTGGTTTTAGGTTCCCATATCTGATAAAGAATGGTATTACATAAAGTTAATTTGTTTAGTTATGGTCACATGTTAGCAAAATTAAAATCAACAAATATAACATGTGTCAAAAGTGTTGTTTAGTGTAGGGACAGTTGAATCCCCTCGTGCCTACAAACAAATCTGTTTAAGAGTGAAGTCCTATCTGAGTTAATACGCACATATTTTTAGCCAATAAATGAAGCATGTTTATGGATCCATGCACTATGTACAAAGAGCTAATCTCAGGACAAGTTCTAAGCAAACCTTGAAGTATCCTTCTGAGGTTCACAATAACCAAACACTGTCACTGTCAATGTTTTAAAAGGTCCTCCTTCACCAGTGCCGAAGCCATACCAATCAGTTGTGTTGTAGTTGCACTTATATTATATTGTGCTTGATCCATCTAGTAAAACAGGTGCTTTAGCTAACGGTTAGAATGCTGTGCCTTGGGAAGTACTTCTTGGAAGAATATAGTGTTGCCCAAGTGGGAAATGTTTTGGTGTCATGCATAGTGACCTGATTGATTCTCTAACCTTGTAATATGCTGTTGTATATTAGCATGCAGCATAGAGAAAAGGGGCAATTGAGAGCGCACCAAATGTTTAGATCATATTTTTGTCTGACTAGAAGGGTAAGGATTGTGGGTGTGGCTTACAAGGGAAGTGTTTTGGTGTTATGCATGATGAGGAACAGTATGCTGTTCTTCCAAAGCTGTGGTTATACTTGAAGTGAAAGGAAGATAAGTAGGAAATAGTTGTGCATGAGAGATAGCCTATGTCTCATGATGATTGCAAGATAAGACACAACGTGTAGAACTCCCACAAGTCCAAACCCCAGCAAAAGGATTCCCTCTTCAGTCACTCACCTAATCTATTATTTGCCCTTTTCTGTAACTCTACCTTCCTCCTGATTTCCTGTCCCTCGTTCGGACAAGCTTTAATCATTTCTTTGGACACTTATTGGGCTGTGATGGTGGTGGTGGAGTACTCCATGAAGGATAGTCAATGTGGACTCTAGGTTTATACTCTCTGCTTCTATGTCGGTCTTTGCCCTTTCCTACTATATGGAAAGTCCTGTGGTCGGTCTCACTGGGTTTCCCCCTGCTCTCTCGTTCTGCTGTGGCATGTTAAGTTGCCATTGCACATGTCCATATTGCAAGCTTCACACTGTACTAGTTGTGCTGCACAATGAGCCATCATAGCCCACCTTACCAGAGCTCGTGTCTCTGCCCCACTATCCATTTGGGTGCAGGTACAGCTCTGGGGTTGTCCGATGTGCTCTGACTGGTGGCAAGCTAATAAGGTTTAGGTTTGGTCCCCTGTATTTGAGATATCTTTACTGCATGGGCTCTCATTGGAATTCATATTAATTGTGCTGCCCAAAAACCTTCTCTGACCACACTGCACTGGACCAAACTTATCTTTCTGCTGGTAGTGGTGCAAGAAGATGCTGCATGTTTGTGTGCCTGCGAGTGGTGGTAGATGTTTGCTCCCTACCTGTCTTGTGGATTTCAGATCCTTGCTCCTTTTTGCTAGGGTGGATGGTATTGCCCTGTGATGGGGAAAGGGATCAGGGATTAGCACATGCTCTTCTGGTGTTGGATTGTGGAAATGGTCGGCCATTGGTGGGTTGTGTTGGGAGCCATGAGAGTTGTCAGTCAGGGGTTATGCAGAGAATGGTAGAGCATGAGCAGTGGGATAGGTTTTCCGGGTGTCCACATGGTCAGGTTGGAGAGGTGGTGTTTTCCGCCAGGTATTTGCAATTATTTCTCTCACTAAGCTTGGGAGCTAGTTTTCCACCTTACATGTTCATTATGAGTACATGAAGAAGGCGGGCGTTGTTGTCTGAGTTGTAAACATTCAACATGAAGTTGGGAGGTTGTAGCACATTTGGAGTCCAATATACTGCATAAATATATAGTATTGTATGCTAGGTTTGAGTCTGTGAAGCCTTACTTTGAGCATCTGCACAGCATTGTATGTTGTAGCCTTAAATGAAATGCCGGCCCTTAAGTAAATTATGAGGGCTTGATTTTGTAGATTTTGATTGAACACAAAGACTCCTGTAAATCATGAGGGTTTGATGTTGTAACTTTACACAGAAGGTCTACTCTCCTTCACATAAAGGTTGGACAATGTACCTTTAGACTGACCATTTAAATTCAAGAATACTGGACTTTGTAGTTCTAGAATTATTGAGCATCTGTTCATTAGAAAGGTGTGGCATTGAAGCCTGATGTACAGCGCAACTAATGCCTTGAAGGTGGGAGAGTTGTAGCCTGTGTTGTTGTATCTTGTACACCAGTAGGGTGGGATTAGATTAAAAACATGCACAACATGAGGATTGAGTGTTGAAATCGTCGACTGAGCACCTATGTGTAATGAAAGGGGAATTCTGTAGTTTGAGAAAGCGAGTCATAAATGCAATGATGGAGAGAGTGTGGCAGTGTGAGGTGGTGTATCATGTACACCCTAAAGCTGGGTTTTGCAGACTTAGATTGAATACATCCATATCATGAAGGCTGGCTGTTGAAGTCTCAGATTGAGCACCTGAATGTCATGAAGGTGGGGTATTGTAACTTGATTTGCAGTTTCATGAACATCATGAGGACTGGATGCATTGTCGCTTAAGACAGAGCACCGGAAGATCATGAAGGTGGCGTAGTGTGGCCTGTGTTGGAGTCTTGTGCACATCATGTCTTGATTATATATTATGAAGATGTGAAGTAGGAATGTTGCCTGATATTGAGAACTGTGTTTGAAAGCCATGAAACATCATGAAGATGGGTGTTCTATCCTTGAATACAATTTCATGTGATAGCAACAAATGGTGTCTCATGTATACTGCATATTGGGGTGTTACGTTGTTAGAAACTGGGTTTCTGGTTGGCAGAGGTATGCTCCCAGTCCAAGTAGGAAAGGAATCACAATCCTGGTCAGGGTAAGCCACAAACACACCCCAAATTAACCTGTGCTCACCCCCAGGCTCAACTTAAGTGGCAATGTGTAAAGTATTTGTTCAACACTTCAAACTGTAAAACAGTGGAAAAAAAACACACAAAAAGATGCCACACTTGGTTAGAAATATAGAGCTTAATTTAATGAACAAAATAAGACCAAATGACAAAATTCCAATAAGTAAGACCGGAGTTATGAATTTTTAAAGAATACATTGAAATGTAAGGCTTAAAAGCATAAAGCGCCAACCAGGGCTATCTGGTTTTGCTAGACTGGGTCAAATCTATACGTTTAGGCCGAGCATGATGGAGCGTGGGTCAGATACAGGGAACAGCATTGGACTGCTGCAAAGTAGCTTAGTTGCATTGTTGATGGAGCTGAGAAGCAAAGAGGTGATGCGTTGTTGTCGGAGCCGGAATGCAAAAAGCGCTGCGTCATCATCAAACATCGGGATGAAAGCAATGCATTGGCTCCCAGCCTTGCAAAGTCGAAGAGGAACTGGGAATAGAGGCAATGTGATGTACTCGATCCTCGCAGCAGCGTCGATACGTCTGCATCGATTGAGATGCTCCGGTTCTGAGTGGCGCAACAGCATCAATGCGTGGATTTCTGCTGGAATAGCACTTTATACCCACTTCCAAGTGCCCAGGAATGGATTGGCACCACTTGGCTGGGCACGACTCACAGATGGTAGAGCCCAGGTGTTGTAGCAGATGAGGTGGAAGTCTTTTATGTCCCTGAGATTTCAATGAGGAGGGAAGCCAGCACGCTCTTGGAGTCACTCTGGTTTTGGGTTCAAGTGATGTGGATCCAATCCTTCTCACCCAGGCAAGGAGGGCAGAATGCAGCAGGTCAGCACAGCTAGAAACCTGTTCTTCCAGAGCATCAGTCATGCACAGTGGCAGTCCTTCAGCAGAACAGCAGTCCTTCTCCCTGGCAGAATATCCACAGGTCCAGAAGTGTAAAGAGTTTGTAGGATCAGGAGTCCAGTTATTATACTGAGTGTTGCCTTTGAAGTGTGGGAGTCTTCAAAGAGGTGCTTTGAAGTGCACACAGTTCCTCCCTTCCTGCCCTGGCTCCAGACTAAGCAGCCATTTGTCTGGGGACAGGACACAGCAGATTCTGTGTAAGTGTGAGGCTGTGGCCAACTCCTCCCTCCCATTAAGATGTGGATGGCCACATATAAGCTTTCTTTGTGTGTGGCTGTCTAGAGGGAATGCACAAACTCCAGCTGTCACCCACTCCAGATGTGTATTGAAGAGACACTGCAGGCACACAGGGCTAAGAGCAGAAAAATGCCAACCTTCTAAAAGAGGTGTTTTTAAAATTGCAATGATCGATTCAACTTTACCATTAAAAAAGATTTATCATTACAATTCCATAGGTACTAAACTTAACAATTCCACCTCCTTCCAATTGAGGAATTACACTTATTAGATGTAACAAGGAGTCCCCAATGTTAACCTGTGGCAGGGGTAGGATTGTAGTAGCAAAAAACGAATTTGGCAGTTTTTCACTGCCAGGACATATAAAACTTAAAAGTACATGTCCTACCTTTTAATTACTCAGCAACCTGCCCTATGGGCTACATAGGGCCTACCTTAGCGGTGGCTTATATGTAATAAACAGCAAGTTTAAGGCATGTGAAGATGTTTTAAATGCCAAGTCGACATGGTGGTGTAAACTGCCCACACAGGCTTTGCAGAAACAGGCCTGAGATATGTTTTAAGCGGCTACTAAAGTGGGTGGCCCACTAGAAGCGTTTAACTCACAGGCCCAGGGCACATGTAGTGCACATTTTTAGGGACTTATTAGTAAATTAAATATGCCAATTGTGGATAAGTCAATCAAACCTTGTTTAGGGAGAGCACACATGCACTTTACACTGGATAACTGTAGTAAAGTGACAAGAGTTCGCAAACCAACAAAATAAGATTAGCAAAATTGAAAGCAAGCAGGCATAACGTTTTGGGGAAGACCACCCTAAGGTTGACAGCTAAAATACACCCTCAGCTGGAATTTCATGCATTGCTTTGAGGATCTTGGAACTGGAATCATTTACGAAGAAGTCTGCTTTACTACGTTTTATACTTACAGGTTTTCAACTGCTTGGTAGTGAAATCAAAACCACTTGTAAAGTGACCTGGTCAGAGCAGAATTTATGCGAGGTGATCGTTCCCGCGGAGGATTAAGACAAAGGACAGCCTCTGCCTTCTGTGTGTGTAATCCTCTCTTTGATGTAGTAAACAAAGACCTGAAACATAGATGGCTCCTTCCAAAGCGTTCTTTCATTGCATTTTCATAAATGCTGAAAATAACTTATGGAAATTGCAGCTTCGGCAGTGTGCTCTGTTGGGAATATGGCAATGCAGGTGGTCGTGCCTATTTTTTCCCTTTACTCAATAAAAACGTTTTCCACTGGGGAAAATCTACCATCTGTTTTTGCAGAGTTCCTTGTCAAGGTGGAGAATTTGCAACGTATTGCTTCCACTTTATAAATTTAGAAAGGGTGGGGTGGAACAAATGTAAATCATGTTTGCTGTATTTCCTTTATGTACAGTTAAATTGAATTTAAAAATGCAGTGATGTGAGAGACACACCAAGGTGCTATTTATACACAGCTAAATTAGATATGTATTTGTTTGGTGCTTGTACTCTCTAAATGTCAGTTTCATTTTGAGAACATGCAGTACGTGGTCTAAAGAAGACCCCACATAGGATACAACCCCCACACCTTGTGCTGTTACATGAGGTTCTATTGAAACCTACAGTGTATCAAATGCATGAGATGGAGGCTGCAACACCCATCCCTTCAACTTGTCCTATTATTGTTGTATCACTACGCTTTGCCGCGTGGACAGGGCATATACACCTGTGCTCTTCCACTATCCATTGTAGCTGTATCCCTTTGGGGCGCTATGCTTAGTCCACATGAAGAAGGTGCATAGAGGGCAATGGAGCGCAGTGTCCTCTGTGCCCAGGTCTGTTTTAAACACCATCATCACTGTCATCAGCAAATGAGCAACTTCGAATCTATTGCTCAGAAACAGCCCTTACCTCTGCCAAGGGTGGAGTCAGGTCATGCTTTGCTGGCTGGTGTTCACGGGGTCCCTTAGAATCCCACATGGTGATTCCAGACTAGTAATAGAACCAGGAGGTCTGATTACATCGCCCCTGTTCTGAAATAAATTCAAGGAGCTCCTATGTGAGGTAGAAGTTCTTTAAAACACCCTACCTGGAAAGCAAGGCTGTTCATTCACCGCGGGTGACGGAGGACCTGATTACGAGTTTGGCCGACAGGGTTACTCCTCACATGGGTGAGGGATATCCCGTCCGCCGGATTACAATTCCATTATATCCTATGGAACTTGCAATATGGCGAACGGGATATCCCTCACGTTTGTGACGGAGTATCTCATCCGCCAAACTCGTTAGCAGCCCTAAGTGATGTTGCAAGTAGCATGCTACAGATATTGGGGCAGATTTATGTTCCCTGGCTCATCCCTGCAAATCAGCATGGATGCGCCAGGGAAGATGCGTCACGCAAGTTTGCCCTTGCGCCACCCCAGATGCCCCGCATTTACAATGCGGTGCATCGTGGCGCAAGGACAAGCAGATACGTGGCCGGCCGGCGTAAGGTTGGCGCAGTGCTGAAGTTGCGTCGCAAGCGCGACGCAACTCCAGCACTGTTCCAACCTACCCTATCCCTAACATGGTGCATCAAGCCTTACGCCTGCTTCAAGCAGGCGCAGGGTTTTGACGCATCAGCATTGGGAAAGTGACTCAGTGAAATCTTATAGATTATACTGAGTCATTTTTCAGGGGTGTTCCTGCGACGGAACGCCCCCCGTGTCGAAACGCCCACGTGAAACCTGACGCAGGTTTCACGTGGCGCAGGGCTTTACACCGTGACGCATCTCCATAGATGCGTCATGATGTAAATGGGGCGCAACGTGGCGCAGGGTTTACGCCGCCGCTGCGTCACAAAAGTGACGCAACGGCGGTGTAAAAGGGGCGCAAGTCCCACATAAATCTGCCCCATTGAGGTTAGCTCGTTGACTGGAGTAATGTGGCAGCTGTTGTTTATTCTCTTTAAAGAAACCATGACAAAAGGAGCCATTTGAAGTAATGGCCCGTGTGGGCGTCAGTCTTACATCCCTTGACCAATTAAAGAGATCTATTTCATGGGGTGCATTCTCTGCAGGGATACCTCAATACAAGGCTTGTGAACACGATCTATAGGTCTGCTTAGTGGAAGAATTTAGAAGGATGTATCTGTCTTTCTTCATCGACCCACTGCAAGATGCCAAAAGCAGGAAAACAAAAGTAAGTAAATTGTCCACATCGCAGTCGTTTGACAAAATGAGGTATTTGTTGTTGTTTGATAACATTTGTCACACTGCATATGCATTATTGTCAATTGGCTTATGGCATATGCCACTCTCTGACCCCACAGTGACTTTTTGGCAAACAAGATATTGCTGTGAATGTGCTTGCCTTTATATTTAATTTTACCATTGCTTAAAAATCTGATTAGGCAAACTTTAGTTGGCTAAAGGTATCTCACATGGCATGGGGCCACTTGACAGGTATGCAGGTTTGCCTGTCCATGAGTTGTGCACACATGTGTTTGCCCATGTGAAGACTAACACTACACGGGCACTGATCCAGGCAGAAAGTGCCTGTATAGTGTAGTATTGGAATTTTGTACCAGAATGCTTCAACTCTACACCATGCATCAGATAAGAAGGTTCGCATCAAATCTGGAAATCTCGTTGCTTGTTGAGATATAAAAGGACAGGAAAGACTGATGCTACAACAGAGGGAAGCAAAGTAGTCCATTTAAAGCCAACTACTGAAGAAAGTGTAACAAGATAGTTCTTCTGTAGAGAGGTACTATATGATAAAGTTTCAGGAAGCATCAATCTGTGCATAAGGCATTATGAGTAAGATGAAAGTGCATTACGACCATTAACTAATAGAATCAATGCGTAAATTAATAATGCAATTTATTTTCTGAATTCAAAACAAGAGAAGAGCTGTTTACAGGAAATACAAAGAACAAGAGGGACAGTCAGATGGAAATATCGAACTCACGGAATTGTTCACGTTTTTTGCTTGTCTACGAATTAAACAAGTTCCAGGTTGGTAATGTAAGATTTCTACAGCTAACATTTGTATGGGCTAAACGTGTTGCTGCGGGAAGTGATACACCTTTGCCCGGTCCAGAATTAATGTAAGCTCCCCTACTCCCCAGATGTAAAGTGGTGCCTGGAAATGCAATCCACACCCAGGATCGGACTGGTAAAGGGAGTAGACGGGCAAGACGGTCAGCTTTGCACCATGCTTTTGGGGCAGCGCGATGGACAGTGTTGTATTTTCCTGTGCTCATTTGGCCGCCACCAAGAGCCCGGGGATTAGCTGTTTCTGCAGAAGAAGGCAGGTGGGACGATGTCATCACCACCTCCTCCTCTAGGAGGCAGCAGTGGGCGTCTTCCTAGCCCTTCAGGCTGACCTAGTTTCATAAACGGTGGATACTGATGCATGCGTGGCGCAGGGGGTGGGGGATCGGTAGAACTAGTGGGGATGACTGGGGTGGTCACAGAAAGCCGGAGAGGCCTTGCTGGAGGTAATAAGAAGTGGGGCATTTATCCCTTCTCATTCCCAAATTAGGATCTGGAAGTCCTTCCATTGCCCAGAACGATGGAGCTCTCTATGCATCAAGAGGTGGGTTTTAAATAGAATATGCTTATTCATGGGAAGCCAATCCAAATTTTGCATATGTGGGGAGACATGCTTCCATCTAGGGAGACTGAGAACGAGCTGAACAGACACGTTCTGGATAGTTTGTAACTTCCTTACTAAATGCTGCGTAAGTCAGCATATAGAATATTGGCATAGTCCAGCCTGGACATGACAAAGGCCAAAACCACTGTGATCCTAGCCGGAACTGAGAGGAAGTGCAAACATAACTTTGCCAGATACAGTATACCAAAACACATGCCTGCTACTGTATTGACTTGGTTATGAAAAGACATATGTTTGTCAAATTTGAAACCCACGTTTTTTACTGTTTCAGCTTGCACATTGGAAGGGGAAACCCATTTCGGCCAGTGAACTTCCAGGTTAAGGTTAAATTTGTGTCCATAGCTAAGACTCTCAGTCTTTTCAGTATTGCAATTAAGTTGTATCAGATTCATCCAACAAAAGATAGTAGAGAGAGAGGGTTTGATTGCATCCAGCACTATTGGCTCGCCTTTCCCAAAGGAAAAGACAATCGTAGTGTCATCAGCATATGAGTTAATGTTGGCCCCAAAAGACTCGGCCAAGTCAGTAAGGGGAGTCATATAAACAGTGAACATTGTGGGGTTAAGGGCAAGCCCTGAGGTACCCCTACTGAGACACTTCTACTGCCTGAAGAATAAGGTGGTAGCCATACTTCTTGACCCCTGTCTTCAAGGAAGGATTTCAGCCACTTCCAGGCATTGCCCCTAATGATTATCTCCTGAAAGCGATCGAGCAGCCTGGAGTGCGGTACTGTGTCACGTTGATGGTGTCTTTAATCAGTTCAGAGACTTCCAAAAGGGTGGTCTCTGAACTGAACTTTAGCCTGAAACCTGACTTACTGGGGTGCAACAGCTTATTTGTCTCAATATAATTAGAAAACTGTGGATTTACAAACTTTCCCAAAAATTTCGATGGTGCAGGCAATGATGATATGGGCCAATATTTGCCTGGAACATCCAGATTCTCACCAGGTATCTTTTAGATGAGGTAGGATTTTAGCCTGCTCCCAACATGATCGAACTGTAGCTGAAGCAAAGGACTTATTTATTAGGGAGTTCATGATAGGATTAATGACGTCTACTCCCAGAGCTAGAAGAGAGGGAGGGCAGGGATCAGAAGGGGATCCTGATATATTTAAAATAGCCAATCTAGAATTGGATAAAATTAAATTCAGAAAACGAGCAAGACACATTGTTAGAGTGAAGAGTTGGAGCATCGACTTCCAAGGTCATAGTTGTAACAAAAAATCATGAAGGCTAAGGGGTCCATTAGGATGTAGGGCGGTGCCACCACCGCGGTGCTGGGGGTGCGGAAAAATGCCTTTTTCCGCCCGCCAGCAGCGGACATCACACCCGTCATATTAGTATGCACAAACATAGGCCAATTACCGACCGCTGCGGTGCGACACGCACCGTCAACAAAGTGCGCCCGCCACCGTAGCAGTGCGAGCCAATGGAGACTCACCGCCATGCGGAATGACGTCCGCCCTGCTCCACAAATTAGCATAACTCAAGCAAGCAGACGCACCGCGGGGCAGACACTGACCAACCAGAGAAGACGGAAGCTCGACAGCAGAGCGCGAAACCAGAGTTCCGGTCAAAACCGCCATGGACCCAGCTCTACACGTCTTTCCGGTGCTGCACCTGCTACATCACCAGGAATTCATGGGCCGCCACGGACGCCGATGCAGGTATGCAACAACACAACACAACACACAGCCTGAGACAGGGGCTAATTCCACATCAGATACCCTAGGGGGGACTGGGACACATCCACGAGGGCACCCACACATCACCCACCAGCCACAAAGTCGCCCTGCTGGATCCTGGACACACAGCTACCGCCATCATGTAGCAATGTACCAGTCACGTCACCGCAGCGGCGAACACAAGCAAATACCTGCACACAATACAGAAGGCAGGGCCAGTGCCCGGCATGGGGAGGTCACAAAGACCACAGGGCCACACCCACTCCCACCACACACTAGCACACCCCATGAAGGCACATGCCATGTGCCCCTCCTCTGCACCCCATGCACAACAACAAGCCAGGGCAATACACACTCTGCACCACACAACAAACAATCATGGAGACACACACTGCAGGAGTGGCTGCACAGGAACACACAACACACAGCACAGTAGCACAGGGCCAGGGAAACACACACAACACCACACTCAGGGAAATATAAATGAGGACAAGCAACAAATGAACACATACAAGGAATTAACATCCAAATGGACACACAGCCTGCACAGTCACACATACATACAACAGACTGACACACACACACATACACACCCCACATGCCAACAGCAATGGAGCACAACAAATAGGGAAACCAAAGTGGGGTGCCCACAAATGGAAGGCCATGGAGACACACAACAAGCATGTGTACATAACATCAACACAAGGAACAGAGCACAACACCCTCACACCATCAAAGCACACATGGCTGGCACAGTCAGTGAACTCAAACCACTGACAGCTCAGTGCAACAACAAAGGCAGACAGCAAGGCAAACCACTTATAGGCACAAGGATGAAAGGAAGGCCCTGAAGTCAAACTGTGAACAGCCACACATCCATACAATTACCCCACAGGAGCACACCAGCAGCACTAAACACAGGGCCCATCTACACACCTCAGGACTGACAAACACCAGTAAGAATCTACACACATACCCCCTCACACCAGCAGCACACAACGCCAGTGTCAAACACATTGAAAGCTGGCAATACTTGACAGTCATTACACACACAAACAACCACACACCCTGGGCTCAGCCACAGACATCACACACACACACACACACACACAGGGATGCCACCACAAATGTGGAAACAAATACAACAGACAAACACATAACCCAACAGAAACACACACAGAGCCACAACAACAACAGACATGCCCTGTGCAGCTAAACTGGGGAAAGGCAATTGGAGCACGGACACAACAGGAGTGCACAACCTCTTCACTCAGGAACAATGCACAGACAACATACCACAACACATACAAGAAGTGCACCATCACAGAACAACACAGCCACAGCAAACAAACAACAGATGCACAGGCAGAACAATCACATAGCAAACACAGCATAACATCAGGGGATGCACACCAGGCAATCACAAGGTAACATACACACACAGCACTGCATGCACAACAAGCGGTGTGTGCACACCAAGCATACCAGACACACACAGACATCAGTGATAGAACAGCAACCCACACAACACCATACAGCACAGCACAAAGACAACAGCACACTCAGGAAGTGAAGCAAAAACACAAACAGCACACATACATACAACACAACACTCAATAGATGCACAAGTCTGGGACACAAAGGTGGAAACAACTTGACTACAGGACTGGGCAGCACACACAGTTGAACTGCATAGGAGCAACCATGACTGACAAACAGCACCAGAACATCACACATGACCCATTGGGGAAATGCCCTGAGTGACACATTGACCCTGGACAAAGAACTGCACCACAAAGCACAGTGGCACAAATGAAGTCATGGGGAGGCACACACACATACAAACCAAGGGCACAGCTCACACCAAAGTGAAGTGTACTGCATGTCAGTAGGGGACATGACAGGAGTGTACCATACACAAAGAGAGGGAGTGCAGACCCACAATGGGTAGGCAGCTGAATGCACATATAGAGGAGGGCATGACAACACACACAACATGCCACACTGGAGGCAAGAAGGCACCATGTGACAGCAAGGCATGATAAACCACAACCACAATGGCAGTGTGGAGCAGCAGGCCTGCACAGTCCCCACAAACAGCAAGACACATGGATGTGCAACAAAACACAACACTGACTTGCCAGAAACACTCTCTGCATACTCACAAGTGACAACAACAAGTAGGAGTCAGCCAGAACTGCAAGGACACACCAACACACTGCACAGTGCACAACATACAACTCAAATATGGGCATACAACCCCCATCCACAGGGACAATCAAAACAACAGGCACAAAACTCCCGGGTGACACATGTGTGTAGTTGACATTGCAGAGGCATGTACACAACAGCACTCCTCACAAACTCACCCCTTCACACTGCACACTACCTGGCCATTCAAGAGCACAAATGGAAAGTAAGCCATGGGATAAAGATGACTGGCCATCACAAGATGACCGCACACATACACAACTGGGCACACATAATGGAAGAACACAAATACATGATGACCCTGGACAGCCCGCCTGCAATACTTTGTGCAGAAACCCACTCTGTGCTGGCAGCGACCAACCCCCCTCCCCCACCCCCCTGACGTGTACAATAGAGCAAACATGAACCAATCAAGTAAATGACTACTGCTAACCATTCGAAATTGACACCATTGCCACCACAAGTATCTGGGTAAAAAAGAAATAAAGACACTGTCATCCCTAAAAAAAGAGAGTAAGTGAGCCCAAACAATGTTGAAGTGCCACACTGACCACGTGGCACAGTAAACCATTTACACACAGCAAAAGAACTTTATTCAGTAAGGACACTGACAAAATAGACAACAGGAGCAAGTGTCTTTATTCACATATTACACAGATAGGTAGCATGAGAAGAGAAGAGCAAGGCACAAGATGCAGAGCATGTCCATGAGAAGCTGCACAGGCAGGGGGCACACAGCAGTGAATGACAAGGCCAGTGGCCAGGACCAAGTGCAGACTGAGTCCATGAGAAGCTGCACAGGGAAGAGTTCAACACAGCAAAGAGCAACAAGGCCAGTGGCCAGTGCAGGGTGCAGACTGAGTCCATGAGAAGCTGCACAGGGAAGGGTCCAACACAGCAGTGAACGACAAGGACAGTGGCCAGTCCAGGGTGCAGACTGAGTCCATGAGAAGCTGCACAGGGAAGGGTCCAACACAGCAGTGAACGACAAGGCCAGTGGGCAGGACAAAGTGCAGACTGAGTCCATGAGAAGCTGCACAGGGAAGAGTTCAACACAGCAAAGAGCAACAAGGACAGTGGCCAGTCCAGGGTGCAAACTGAGTTCAGGGGAAGCTGCACAGGGAAGGGTCCAACACAGCAGTGAACGACAAGGCCAGTGGGCAGGACAAAGTGCAGACTGAGACCATGAGAAGCTGCACAGGCAGGGTGCACACAGCAGTGAACGACAAGGCCAGTGGCCAGGACAAAGTGCAGACTGAGTCCATGAGAAGCTGCACAGGAAAGGGTCCAACACAGCAAAGAGCAACAGGGCCAGTGGTCAGTCCAGGGTGCAGACTGAGCCCATGAGAATTTGCACAGGGAATGTGTGCGACTGTACCTTTCCATGGTCAGCAACACAGTCAGGGGGTAACAATGTGCAGTACAGGCCCACCTGTGTGAGAGACAGGTGTGTTAGGGTAACTAACACTCAGACTTGGCTGTCAGGCGGACTGGGAGCTGGCTGTGTCTCGCGGACTCTCAGGGCACTCGACGGGGGAGAGAGCGGAACAGCTGAGGTAGAGCTATCAGTGGCTTGGCAAGCCGGAGGGCTGCTTGGACCAGGTGGTGTAGTGGCATGTGGAGGGGGAGTCATGCAGGCAGGAGACACGGTGTGGCTGGGAGATTGTGGAGGGGTGCCCTTCCACTTCTTGGGGATCCTAAATGGCTTGCCTGAATTTGGATCAATGGGAAGTGGTGTGGGCGTGGGCACAACAGGCACACTCACCACCACTGCTGCAGCAGGTGCAGACGCTGGCAGCCCCTTGTGTGATGTGCTGGACCCAGCGGAACGCTTTGCCTTGCTTTGCCTCTGACCCCCCTTCCCCTGTTTACTAGGTGTTACCCCTACAGTGCCCTCCGGTCCCTGCTTCACTGGGCTTGGAATGGGAGTCGAGGTGGTTGGTGATACTGCCTTGGAGCCCTTCCTAGGTGTACCCTTGGCATGCTCCACCTCCTTGGTGGGCACAGACACTGTATGATTATCTTTGCGCAATGCTTTAGGGGCAGGAGAGTCCTTGGATGCGGATGCCACTGAGGCATGTGTGCCTGAGGTCTGCTGCTTTGCTTTGTCCACTGGTGTCGCCTGACGGGCTTTTCGCCCTGCGATCTGGGGTGCCTTTGGTCTTCTGTGGGGTTGGTGTCTGCACCCGGGACCGCTTGGGTTGCTGCTGCTGTGTGCTTCTTGTGCTGTATCATGACTTTGATGTATGTGGACCATGGTCACTATCGTCAGACGTGGCCACTGCCAGGGGGTGGATGAAGGGACTGGAGATGGACTGTGAATATGTGCCTGTTGCAGGGCAGACATCACTGTTGATGACAAAGCCTGGACTGCTCGGTGCAGCCCACCCACGTCGGAATGTATGCTCTCCATGAAAGCTACCACCTGGGCCAATTTCTTGTTGTGGTCAATGAAGGCATTGAGGAGTGCTGTCTGGCCTACACACAGCTGGCGCAAAAGGTCCACAGACTCAGCACTGATGGCAGCAGGTGGGACAGGGGCAGCGGTGCCAGGGGTGAAGGATACTCTTTCCCTCTTACTGAGGCGGACACGGGCAGCACCAGAGGAAGTGAATGGGAGGATGGGCAATGGCCGCTGTGTGGTGGAAGTCGATGCAGAGTCCCAGTTCCCTGTGCCCTCCAACATGGATGCATCCCCGCTGGCATCGGATGATGTGGTGCTTTGTGTCTCAGGCTGGAACTCCTCCAGCAGACTCCTGTCCCCCTCTGAGGCGCTGGTGACATCTGTGTCACTGGGCTCCTGGGCAGCTGTGGTGCTAGGTTCACCCCCACTGGTGTCCGTCTCCTGTCCCTCCGTAGCCACAGGTGATGCTGCAGCAACAGAGCAAACATATGCAAGCAATTCATGACAAAAGTTGACCAAATGTACATGTTGCACACCACCCTGTGCAATCGCATTGTGCCAACTCACTACATAGACTCAAGCAGTGCGTGGAAACAGGAAACTCAGGCATGAGTGAGCCATGTGATGACCACACAGCACAACACCCTGCTTGTGGCTCTGTTCAAACAAACACACAACTAGTTCTGAGCACACCTAGGAACATGATGGAGGCACACTACTTGTTGCCAATGACAGAACTGGATGGAACAGGAGGGGACAACACAGACCCAGACTACAACATGACAGTCCACAATGGACAGTAGGCCATGCCACCCACCATGTCGTACTCTGGGGACAATATAATGCTGCACATTGCTGTAAAATGTGTAGGCCTCCCCAATATGGGTGCATGCAATGGACGCATTGATGTACGCAGTCAGATTGGGCACACTGCCGTTCCCTCCAATGGGATTCCCAAGACTACACCAATGTAGAAGAAACCTGAAGAGCACAACTCAGAATGTAATGTGAAGGCACATCATCCAAATCACCTTTGTAAGTACAGGTAGGGCAAATGCATGCCACAGGCACCCAGGCCAACAGCCACTTACATGCCACAGCATCACACTACCAACATCACAGAGGCCAGCTCTGGCATAGGCTCTGTACACATGCAGCCACTCCCAGCCAAAGTCAGACTCCCCAAATGCTCACCCCTGGCTTGCTGCTGATGCTCCTTCAAACGTGCATCCAGCTCAGGCTGTGTCACCACCAAGATGCGCCCCATTAGTGGTGTCATACTGCGCCGTGCCAGACGCCCAGTGCGAGGAAGCAGCCCCAAGGTCATCTCCGCCACATTCGTTGCCAGCCGGCTGATGTCGTCCCATCTCTTGTGGCAGTGGGTGTGCCATCGGTTTGAGACCCCCAGAGCTCGCACCTTCGCTGCAATGGCCCTCCACATGGCCTTATGCTGGTGTACCTTGAGCTGCAGGCATGGAAGACGAGGGGGAAATGATCAGTGACACAGTGCCATGTACCGAAATCTATCAGTATAGCAGTAAGATGCAAAATCATCACATATCCAACGAAATTGGCAATCGGAGACTATAGTACAGCTCACATGAGACACCTGCATGGGAAAAGCTGATGTTAAAGCATGCAGGTGTGAGGGGGAACACAGTCCCTGCACATCTCACACACATGCATGATGCCAGCACTAAAACACCTATGTAGCCTGCCAACATATCCACTCCATTGTTGGCTTGAGCAACACATACATCACATGTCAACCTGTGTTTGGGGGTAGACTCACTGTGTCCAAGACTGCGCAGCCCTCAATGTCCCTGCCCTGTGAATAGATGACTGTGTCATGGATGTCACATTGAGGGACATGATCTCAAAAATCCAAAATCCTCTTCACAGGGCCGGTTGTGTGCAATCTACAGTGCTGAGATGGCCCATAGCTGGAGTGCAATGTGAAAAGACTGATGTAATACTCTGTGAGTGAAGTGATGTGTCCTTGTCTTTGTGGGCGGGGACTGTGCTGGCCAGCTGGGCTCACACTGAGATGGACTACAGGGGCAAACACAGCCATTCAGCCAAGCAATTACTGTCCTGACTCCTGCATGAACAACCTTCTGCATCACTGTATGGCTGACAACACAACACAGGTCACTCACACATACATGTGCAGGCAGGGAAACCTGTGGCATTGGATACACACACCTTCCCCCTGGAGACAGCATGTCAGGCAGTGCATGACACAACCCCACACTCCCAGGCACATACTGCATCAGTCCAACTACATGTGTGCCCCCCCTGCCCTGCCCTGCCCCCCCCACTGTTGAGGACTTACCACAACATTTTGGGCACCATATAGCCTTGGGTACTGTGTGAGCACCTCGTCCACCAGGACCTCCAGCTCCTCGCTCGTGAAGGGACTGGCATGGATCTTCTCTGTCCTTGCCATCACTGTGGACATGAGACAACAGCGGCGGAATTGGGTTGTGAGGGGTCTCAGGCAGCAGTCCCTGGAGGCAGCAGCAGGTGAGGGGTCTCAGGCATCAGTCCCTGGAGGCAGCACCAGGTGAGGGGTCTCAGGCAAATGTCCCTGGAGGCAGCAACAAGTGAGGGGTCTCAGGGAGCAGTCCCTGGAGGCAGCAGCAGGTGCGGGGTCTCAGGCAGCAGTCCCTGGAGGCAGCAGCAGGTGAGGGGTCTCAGGCAGCAGTCCCTAAAGGCAGCAGCAGGTGAGGGGTCTCAGGCAGCAGTCCCTGGAGGCAGCAGCAGGTAAGGGGTCTCAGGCAGCAGACTCTTGGAGCAGTGGAAATGTGAGGCTCACTCCCACACATATATAGCCCCCTGGGGTTGTTTCAAAGGTGCCAAGCTGCAGCAATTGGTGGTCCAGGTCTGCCTCTTTCAAATGCATCCAATGACCGCCACGGCTCCCATTGGCTGTAAGGGCATGCTCCATGGCGGTGACACAACGCTGGGGCCCGAGGTGCGCTACCGCAATGGTGCATCTTTCAAATGCAGCCAATGACCGCCTCCGTGGTGGCGGAGCACACCTACCACGATCTTCAAAATTGCATCATGCCACCGCAATCATGGCTCCCATTGGCTGTAAGGGTATGCTTAGGCTGTGGGGTTTTAGGTTTAAACCTATAATAACTGATAAAACCCCACTGAAAGAGAAATAGCCCTCACCGGTGAAAACATATAAACACTGAAAAAACACCTGCACAACCACAAACTAAATTCCATTCAAAGAAAGGAAAAATAGAGTGCCTGCTTGAGTTTTGATGTTTAGGGATACCACTAAAATATTGTTTGTTCTTCCTTTTGCTTTTGTCAGTTTTGTGGTGTTTGGTCTAAAGATGCAGGGTTTAGAAGCATGTTTTATGTCTTGTTTAATTATTTTATAAACCGTAGAGAATCAGGAAATATCAAAATCATATTTGATATTTTGGCTGCGTTTGATTCTTTCGCTGATAGGTAAAATGGCTGGTTTCATAAGAATCTTTCCTATTATGTGTCATCACATTTACCCACAGAGAGTGGGTAAAAACCCTTAATACATTAGCCCACAGTTTCTAGTGGGTCAGTATTGATAGTAGGTGAATTGCCAACACCTCAAGCTTTAAACATTCAATGCAAGGCATAGTGACAAGTATATGTATAAAGAGTGCTATCACCAAGCATCTGGGATAGTGGTGAAAACATGACACCAGACTTTTGGAAAACATGGAACGCAGTGTCACTTGGAATGCTCTGTAAAATAGGTTATTTCCAAGTTAAAAAAGATTGGAGTGATATTGTTTGTATTTGCAGTGATTCAGCTACATATATGAAAAGGTTGTGTGATGACCTGTCAAACTTGATACCCGAGCTGAAGTGATTCCCTGTAGGAGATCCTTGCCATTTGTTAGATGTATGCTGAAAGCTTCTTTACAATCTTTAGAGTTAATGAGGGATGCTATTGACTTTTTAGTCCATTCTGGTGCACTGTTTTCTTATTCACGGGAACTAAAATGCAAATATTTACAATTTTGTGCTTTGTGTGGCATCAAAGAAAGAGTCTTCCCAACTATGTCTCTTAGCTGATGGTTCTCAGTCCAAGGGGCTATGAATGCTATATTATCCATTTAGCAACCGTTCACAGACTTTTTACTGAGTGATGATGCCAAATGCAAGAAATGTGAGGATCTTTGGTCGCATATTGATAGTAATGTGAAAAAAGTACACTCCACTGCATTATTATATTTTTACAGGAAAACATAACTGCTGTAGTGGACATAATAAAAAACTAGAGTCTCAAAAAACCCTTGTCTGCCAAGTGTTCGGCATAATTGGTGTAAATGTGAAACATCTCCTTGAGAGTAGGCTGGGTGACACCTTTAGAGACTTTGGCACTGCAACATGTTCCATGTTAGAGTGCTTGCCGCTTGGTAAGCAAAGCAATGTTGAAGAGCAATTCAGGAATGTTTATTTTGCAATGTATGAGAAATGGCTTGCAATGATGCATAGAAATGTCTATGGGTGGGCGGAGTTTGCGTAATTGCGTTACGCAAATCTCCGCGAAACGGTAAAAAATCTCCGCGAACACGCAGAAATTCCGCGAACACGCGGAATTACTTGTTCGCGATGCTTTTTTCCTGTTCACAATTGCTGTTTGCATGCTCGGGGAGAAATATCTCGCGAACACGCATTTTGAGAACGCGAACAAGCAAAAAATTTCGCGAAATTACGGAAAGCAGACTTTTGAGCAATTTCGCGTTCTCCGCGGAACGCGAAATTACGCAAATTCCGCAAATTCCGCGAGCGGAACGGAATTTACCGCCCAGGCCTAGAAATGTCCCTTCACCACCAATGGCATTTGAAGTCAAGGAAACCTCACTGTGGTACTCTGTACATGTTCTAGAACCCTTCAGTAAAAGGGGAATTTCTTCCATAGTTTCAAAAGTGCTGCTTCATTTTTGACCGCTTCAATAACTCTGAGGGCATAGGCGCCCAGCTCAATGAAAATGTTGCAGAACCTGCCCTGAGAATTGCAATCTTCAAGTGCACCAGTATTGGCATGGCCAGAGTTAACAAATTGTGTACTGGCTATTTTGGTGTTGCCTGTCTCAAGTGCCAATGTTGAGAGGGCCTTTTCACAGAAGTTTACATGGGAAAGAAAGAGCAAGCGCACATGACCAAATACTCACTGAAGAAGTATTGTATGGTGTACGACAATATGTTTAATTTGCAAAAATCTATTTGGACCTCATATACACTATACGTACACTGTCTGTATACCATGTTCTATCAGTTCAGAAAGCAAGCAATAATAAAAGCAAAAGTTTCCAAAAACACCGCAAAAACCTTTTTTCTGTTGTTTTTAGTGGCCCGAAAATGTGTAACCACTGATAACAACGTATTGAAATCACTTGAAAACACTGAAAAAACCCCACCAGAATTTACCAAAAATAGAAACTGAAAACAGGAAAGCCTAGGTATGTTCCATGGTGGTGACACAACGCTGGGGCCCGGGGCGTGCAGCCAATGACAGCCTCCACGGTGGCGGAGCATGCCTACCGCGATCTTCAAAATTGCATCATGCCACCGCAATCATGGCTCCCATTGGCTGTAAGGGCATGCTCCGTGGCGGTGACAAAACTCAGGGGCCCGGGGTGCGGTACTGCGATTTTAGTGGCGGTGCATGCTAACCGCCATTTCCATATGTCTCCATGCCTATCACTATCGCACTTGTGTGAATGGGTGTGCTGGTGACACACCGCTGGGGCCAGGCGGTAGCTACCGCGATTTGTGTGCCATACATTGACACGGGGCTCCGCCATTCAGGCGTCAGAGCATGCCAACTGCCATTTCCACATGTCTCCATGCCTATCACTACCGCACTTGTGTGAATGGGTGTGCTGGTGACACACCGCCGGGGCCAGGCGGTAGCTACCGTGATTTGGGTGCCATACATTGACACGAGGCTCCGCCATTCAGGCGGCGGAGCATGCCAACCGCCATTTCCACATGTCTCCATGCCTATCACTACCGCACTTGTGTGAATGGGTGTGCTGGTGACACACCGCCGGGGCCAGGCGGTAGCTACCGCGATTTGGGTGCCATACATTGACACGAGGCTCCGCCATTCAGGCGGCGAAGCATGCCAAACTCCATTTCCACATGTCTCCATGCCTATCACTACCGCACTTGTGTGAATGGGTGTGCTGGTGACACACCGCCGGGGCCAGGCGGGAGCTATCACGATTTCGGTGCCATACAATGGCAACGGCCATCTGTCAAACATCAACAGTGCACAGTGCCAAGATTTTCAATGGCACATCATTGTGCACACAATGCCAATTTTCAATTTACTCCACTGATGGCTAAACATGCCATGTTTGTGTGTGTGTATCGTAGATTGGCCTGTACCCACTCACATGTCACTTATGGATTTGATGTTGGTGTAGGCAGGACAGTGCTGTTCGGGACTGTACAATGTGTACACATGTCAATGTGTTGAGGTCCAGTGACAATCACAGCTATGCTCGTCTCAATGAATGATGATCTATTTTGCATTGCCTCTCATGTCTGCTCATGAACACATTCGTCATTCCAGCGCCGACTTTGGTCATTTTGTGGTGGATGTGTGCCAGGCTGTCATGACGCATTAAGGTGTGACAGGTACAGCAGCTAGGTATGAGACAGTGGTTTTGATTAGTTAGACATATGCTGGATGCTATACTCCCAGGCATGCCCATGTGAAATGTGGCCATATCCCTATGTGCATTCACATTGACCAAGGTGGTGTTTGAGGTACTTGTCTTGTGTAAGTTGACAGGTGTGGCCTTTGTGTACATGAAGGTGTCCCTACATGTAAGTTGGTCTGTTACTCACTATAAATGTCAGTCATTGTTGTCGTTGTGTCATCCAGAACATGATATGCTGTGCACATCTCATGATGTATTGCATTGACATGTGTCCACTATCATCTCAAATAGGGGGAGGCCAAATTTGACTGGTCACTTGACGGTGCTGGAGGACATGGAGGATGTTGCGATCATACGTAAATGCCGCCTGGACAGAGCCACTTTGTGATCTGTTGGAGTCCCACCTGCAGCCTCGCAGGACATATCCAACAGTTTTCACCCCTACTTATAAGGTGATGGCAGCCCTGCATTTTTTTGCCACTGGATTGTTCCAAGTGACAGTGGCCAGCGCTGGTGGGATGTCACAACCGATGTTCAGCATGGTGCTGCATGATGTACTGTCCGCCATGATGCTATACAAGGACAGATACATCCATTTCCCCAATGTTGTTGGGGCCATTGATAGCACACATGTCGGTCTTGTGCCACCACACGCAAGTGAGCTCATTTACCGCAATCACACGCATTACGACTCCATCAATGTGCAGGTGGTGTGCCTGGCAGATATGACCATCTTGCACATGTGTGCCAAATTCCCAGGCTCAGCCCATGACTCCTACATCCTGCGGAACAGCATAGTGCACCAGCTGATGGCTAATCTTCTTCCCGAGCATGCATGGATTGTTGGTGAGTATGCCTAGTCCTGTGGCGTGCTGTGTGTGTGACCTGCTGCCCTGAGCCTCTGCGACGTTGCAATGTCTATTTGTGTTTGTCATACCTAGGTGACTCTGCATATCCCAACCGTCCCTGGTTGCTGAGCCCACCGTGGAATTCCAGGTCCCCGGCTGAAGTCCGCTACAATGAGGCCCATGGGAGGACACGTCGTGTGGTGGAGCGTACTTTTGGTCTGCTCAAGTCACGTTTCCGCTGCCTGGACAAGACCGGAGGTGCACTGGCATACTCACCCAGGAAGGTGTGTCAGATTGTAGTGGCATGCTGCATGCTCCACAACCTAGCAATTCGCAAGGAGATTCCCCTGCTCCTGGATGATGGTGAGGACCCAAGGCCCCAGCCTGCAAACCAACCCGCTACTTCACTTGACGGTGGGTGTCATGTGCAACATACCCATTGTCTGATGATATTGCTGTTGTCGTGAAGGGACATGTGAGAATTGTAGCATCAGCCAGTTGTACACTCAGTGGTGGTTGGAAATGTTTCTGGGACATGTCATTTGGGAACATCAACAGGACGTGTATGTTGACACTTGGTGGCCATTGTGGCATGTGCATGTTGGGTTATCCTGATGGGAGGGGTTGTGTGATGTTTGTGATGCCACACCCAGACCAGTGACAGTTGTTCTGTTGTGTTTCCCTAGGTGCCTTCGACTTCTCCTTGCCTACATACAGCCCATGCTCCTGGTACATTGGGATCATGTTGAAGACTGTACATCCTGCAATAAAGATGGAGCAGACACGACAACATGTGTGTGAGGATATTTTATTTACAATGGTGAGATGCGAGGGGGTGTACATTTCCATTGGGGGTCGGGGCGGAGCAGTGAGTTGACAGTTGTGGTAGATGAGATAGTCGAGTAGTCACTACATTGCTGTGGTGACCCAGTCCAACAGACAGATGCCATTCACAAGGCAGTGTGGGGAAGGACAGTCCAAAAAGTCAATGCATTGGTGGAGAGAGTTGCCATCATGGCTGGCTCTGTGACTGGCATCTGGCAGGAGCTTGGCCTCCAGATACTCCCAGAGTCTTCTAGGGACGGCCCCTTCTTCATTTGGCAGGGGGACCCTGCTGCAGGACCAGTGGGGTCTGAGGACTCACCCCTCTCTGTGGGCGCAGGGAAGGATGGTGAACTGTCATTTTGCGGCCCACCAGAGGGAGGTGGAGGTGTTGTCTGTGGCACATGCCTGTCCCTCAGTACCGCCACTTGCTGGCCCAAGAGTTCCATGATTTGTCCCATGCGGGTGTCGATGGACCTCATCAGCAGGAGGAGCTCGTGCAACTGTTCATCCGACCGGCCCATTCGTCCCTGGGCCTGTTCGTATGTGCCCAGGACTCTGGTGATGTGTTCCAGGGAGTGAGCCCCATCCTCCTGGTGTCCCTGGGTGACCCTGCCCCTCCCACCTGCCCTGCTGCCACGGACCTGTTGCCTAACCACTGTGGGCACCCGCATCCTCTCCCTGCCCTCCTCCGTCGGTGGTGTGTGCTGGTCATCCTCTGGGACAGGGAGGGTGTTGCAGGCAGCACTGGTGATTGTGGTGGTGGCGGTGGCCGCACAAGCCGTGACAGCAGGGGTCTGCTGTGGAGTTGTTGTTGGTGCCGATGTGGTGTTGGGGACAATAGGGTCCTGGGACCTGTTGCTCCCTGGCACACCAGGTGGGCTCATCGTCCATGGAATCCTGGGAGTCAACATCCGAGAGTCCCTGTACCGGGGATGGAGACTGGCTCTGCAGGTTGCTGGTGTTGTCCTCTGCAGTGAGTTCTTGGTCACCTGTGGGTTAGATGTGAAATGGTCATTGCAGTGCACCCGGCACGCTTTGTGTTAGCTGTGATTCATTCACTTTTTGTTCACTGCACAATTGACATATCATCACATCGTTGACTATGTGCACTACTGTGCTTCCTGACATGATGCAGTGGTACAAGCATTACTTGTCCATGTTGTGAGGTGTCAAGGCATACCATGCGACCCGTGCACAATTAAGGTTTACAGGGACTTCTTGCCATCTAGGGCCTGGCACAACATGTGTTTAATTGAGCACTCATTGTTTATTTGTCTGACCGAGCAGACGTCACATCTGATCATGGACTGACCATTGTCATCTCCTGCATACCTTTGTCCTGTCATGTACATATCTTGATTTGTGCCACCACACATGCTTTCATATTTTTTTCGAATGGTCCTTGTTGCACTTGCCCCATGGCGATGCACATGTAACTAGGTGCTGTGCATGATTGTGCCCTGACTTTCTTCTACTTGTGCATTGGTGTGTCACACTTTGGTAGCTGTGACAGTTTCCTTAGCTTACCTGTGTGCATACTGTGATTGGCAATGGGGTAGGTATGCCTCTTTGTGCAATGAGAGGGCTGGTGTTGTCATATGGCACCATTTAATTTGTGAAAAATGGGTGGGTGCACGTACTGGCTACTTACCTGTAAGTTTGTTTGGTGTACGGCAATGGCTTCCAACTGCTCCTGGGTGGGGGAGTGCTCCATACTGCTGAGGTGTGGGACAGAGGGAATGTTGGGAGTAGTAGTGCAGGCCTCACAGCCACAAACACCCTCCCAGGGAAGCTGGCTACCTACCTGTAAGTTTGTTTGGTGTACTGCAATGGCTTCCAACTGCTTCTGGGTGGGGGAGGGCTCCATCCTGCTGAGGTGTGGGACAGGGGGCATGGTGGGAGTAGTAGTACAGGCCTGCCACCCCCAGACACCCTCCCAGGGATGATGGCTACTTACCTGTAAGTTTGTTTGGTGTACTGCAATGGCTTCCAACTGCTTCTGGGTGGGGGAGTGCTCCATTCTGCTGAGGTGTGGGACAGAGGGAATTTTGGGAGTAGTAGTGCAGGCCTCCCAGCCACAAACACCCTCTCAGGGAAGATGGCTACCTACCTGTAAGTTTGTTTGGTGTACTGCAATGGCTTCCAACTGCTCCTGGGGGGGGGGAGTGCTCCATCCTGCTCAGGTGTGGGACAGGGGGCATGGTGGGAGTACTGGTGCAGGCCCCCCACCCCCAGACACCATCCCAGGTAAGATGGCTACCTACCTGTGAGTTTGTTGTGGGTTGTGTAATGGGCTGACACATGCTTCTGGGTAGGGCGGGGAGAGGGATCCCTCTTGCTAGGCTGTGGGACAGGGGGTATGGTGGGAGTAGTGGTGCAGGACCCCCACCCCCAGACACCCTCCCAGGGAAGATGGCTGCCTACCTGTAAGTTTGTTTGGTGTACTGCAATGGCTTCCAACTGCTTCTGGGTGGGGGAAGGCTCCATCCTGCTGAGGTGTGGGACAGGGGGCATGGTGGGAGTAGTGGTGCAGGACTCCCACCCCCAGATACCCTCCCAGGGAAGATGGCTACCTACCTGTATGCTTGATGTGGCTTGTGTAATAGCTGACACATGCTTCTGGGTGGGGTAGGGGGAGTAATCCATCTTGCTGATGCTGTGGGCCAGGGGGCCTGGTGGGAGTTGTAGTGCTGTCTGTCTGTACACATGCCCCATGGTAATGTTGGTAGCTACGTTTGGGGTGAATGGGAGTGGGTGAATGTTGGATCTGTGAGCCATGTTTTTGTGAGTGTGTGGTGCAGATGGATGGTTTGTGTCCTAGGTGGTGTAGCTTTGTAGTTGTGCAAGACAGTACATTGCAGAGTGGCGGTAGTCATTTGTTTGTACTTACCAGCCTCCACTCCCCCAGCTACTCCTGTGAGACTCTCTGGATGCAGTATGGCAAGCACCTTCTCCTCCCATTGGGAGAATGGTTTTGGTGGAATGGGAGGGCCACCGCCTGTCCTCTGAGCCAGCTCACGGTTCTTGCTCCTCCTCTCCTTGACCACCCTCTTCAGATCATGCCACCGCTTCATGATCTCCTTTTTTGATCTTCGGGTGGTCCCTACTGCATTGACCCTTTGGACTATCCTTGCCCACATATGTGTCCTTGTGGCTAATGGTGCCTGTTGGACCAGGGTACCAAAAAGCTATGGTTCCACTCTGACTATCTCATCTACCATGACCTTCAACTCACTCTCAGTGAATTTGGGCATTTTCTGTGTGGCCATGGTGTGTGGTGTGCAAAGTGGTTGTGGGTGCAGAAGTGTGAGTGGTGGTTGTGGTTGTGCTGTGTACGGTGTGTGTTGTGCAGGGGGTTAGTTGTGCTGGTGTGGAGGTGGTGGTGGTGCTGTGTGTGGTGTGGCTAGTGATGTTGTGTCCTTTGCCTCTCCTGTCAGCTGGGGTATGCGTCCCTTCTCTCCTGGAGCTTTGCAAGGAATTGTAGTCAGGGAAGCTGCTGGTTTTATACTCAGCTATGTTGGTGTGTCCAATTGGGGTGTTGCTGACAGGTGTGTTGCCCTGGGATTTGTTTTTTTCATTTTGCCATGGGGTTGTGTCATTGGGGTGTGTTTTGTGTATTTGGGGGACATGGCTAGTTTTCTGTGTGTTTATGCGAGAAGGGTATACCGTTCCTCCAAGTCTGGGAAGTTAGTGTGAAGAGTACACTTACCCCTAAGATTGAGACAAAGTGGGGAATAATGTCTAGACAGCCTGGGAGCTAATAGCATGTGATGGGTGGGGGAACCCACACTGGTGGAACTAAAACCCTCACACACCCAGCAAGCTAGGTGTCATGCTTCATCATCTGGGTTTTGCTCCTCGTCGGGTCGGCGCTGCAATTCCCAACGGGCTCCCAAAGATGGGGCTCTTTAGCGGAGATCTTTTGTTCCTTGCCGAAGGTGAGTGCAAGTGAGGGCCAGGTAAGTGTAGACGTTGGTGAGTGTATTCTAAAACAGGGTTGGTTAGTCTGAATAATGAATTTTATTCGGTCAGTAAACCACCCTATTAAAAACAAGATGAGTGGCGGTAGTCTGGACACAATGGGTCAAGGACTAACTCTGCTCTACTCAGATGGTGTAGTTTTCTGTGTGCACTTTTTGGCCTTCTTGTGGGGTTTTGGCTTTGTCCGCCATATTTTTTACGGTTCGGAGTCAGTGGTACGTCGGGGATATCCTAATTTCCGGTGCGGTGTCTCCGCTATACTTACGGCGGATTGGTGTCTTTCTACCACAATTCCAACCGCCACAGACGGTTTTTGACCATCTCCGCCCGCTGCGGGCAGTTTTTCTTGGCCTTGTTCCGCTGCCGTCGGATTTTTTGGGCGGTTAATCCTAATTTGGCTGCCGGTTTTCCCACAGTGCCGTCGGGGGTGCTTTTCTGCCCAGCATCCTAATGGACCTCTAAATCTCTAATAGAATGGAAGTCTGTCAATAATCAGACAACATCTCTAGTAGATCAGGGAAAGGCTCTCACTCACCCCAAACCAATGATTTCTATACAAATTTTACAACTGCAAATTCAACATGGTATGACTAGTGATAACAAATATTGAGCAAACCAGAATGATGATCATCATAAAAATAATTATAGTACTAGCCATTTCAAAAGCAGAAGAAATCTTCCATTAGCTTCCACAGCAACAGCATAGTCCAGAGATGTACAACACAATATGAAACATTTTCAAACAAAGACTCATACACTAGTGCACTGGAAGGCCTACATCGGAACTTCCAGTGGAAGTTCTAACAGGATGTTACATTAGGAACACTAAGAAATTTTAATTCACAATACATGAGCTCTAAGGAAAATAACCAATTGCATCACAGTGTCCGTTGCCCCTCAAAGACTGTAGGTAGAGAAGACAGGGAGGGGAACATTGATTGGGAGGGGTAATTAGCAGCCAGCAGGACGAACAGAACACTGAAACGGCATCTATTTTAATAAAAAGGTGTCTCTGGAGAAAGGTGACATATTTTAACTGCATTATAAAACATACTTCTAAAGTTCCAAATAAAATAGTTTTAAGTGCAACATTAATAACTCATCGGCTACGACAATGTTCATCATAAAAATCATAGTATATAAAAATAATTTGTCACCCAAAATTGCACATTTAGAAAAAGCTTTAACAGGTGTGTCTCTGTAAGTAAGGACGAACAGTGTACCTGTGAGGGCCTGTGTATTCCAGCTTGTGTAATGTGTTTGAGGACATGGTTTCAGAGTGTCTAAAGGCTCGGTTTAAGGGGAGAATCTATGAGTGAAGAGCGAATGAATGTCTTTATCATATAAAATGTATTAAAATCACAAATATATCTGCAAATATATCATGAGAACGAATTTTAAACACATTTCCTTTAGACGACAATAAACATAATCTAAAAAATGTTGTTAATTTTCCAATAAATTGACAATCTGTTGCAGAAAAACAAGAGGCAACAGGCCATTTGACAGATCTACAGTTAATTAAATTAAAAGCATTTTTCAAGTATTTCTTCCACATGTCTAGTAGAGTAGGACACAAACAAATTAAGTACTCAATCGGTAACTCTTTATAATTACACAAGTGACAGGCCTTTGGGGGTAAACAGAAGGGGCCTAATTACGATATTGGGTGTGACACCATTTCAGTCTGGAACCGACCGACCATAGGTCAGCGGCTCCGACTGGCGGATTTGGATGCGGCCACACTATGGGCGGCCAAAAACATCCATTCCCCAATAGCAGCTTGTGTGGCGGGCGAAAAAGGCCCACAGCACAAGCTGCCATTGGGAAATGGATGTTTTCAAACATCCCGGCACCGTGTGGCAGGCACCATGCGGTGACTGCAGCACGGTGCTGGGATGTATAGGGGGGACCATAGGTACCCCCCCAGGCCCAATAGCGGAGGGCCAAGGGGGAAGGGAGCCGTGCGAGGGGTCCCCAAAGACACTGTGTGACAGCTTTTCCATGTCAGAAAGGCCAATATGAAAAGGCTGTCGGAAAGTGCCATCCTAATCCTGATAGCGGAGCATAGCCTCACTTTGCCATCATTAGGGGCGTCTGACGCTCCGACCGCCCTCCTCAGGTTTCACTCCAACCACTGTCACCCTAATATAGCGGTCGTACTGAAACCTATAATGTCGGGCCGAAAGCTTTGAACAGCTGGTCAGAGGCTTTTCACCCGACATCGTAATCGGGCCCTTAATGTTCCAAGACCCCTCAATCTGAGCTATTGGTATCAACAAAAAATGAAATCTCATGCATTTTAGTTTGCATCCTGGATTAAAGTTAGAGGTTAAATATTCTTGATTCATCCTAGAATATGGCTCTATTCTATTATGAGCATGTCACTATTTCTGCAATGTCAACAAGTCCCCAGTTTTTGTGTTCCTTCAGAGAGTTTTTCTTATTAATCTACTCCACTCCAAAATGGGCAATTTTATAAGATCTGCAAATAGCAGTAAATTGTTTTCCATGGTTACTTTATTAACCAATGCCAAATTCTGCCAAGAGACACGTCTTTATGGTTTGTTATTCAATTGTAAATAAAAATCTCAATGGATAATTATTTGCTATTGAAGAGTCACAGTCATAATTTAACATTGCTGATGAGCAACCAACAATTAATGAAGTTAATTTTGGTTCCAACTGCATTTTACAACAGGGAATCGCTGAACAAAGATTCATTCTGAGCTCTTTTATATAAATGTTATCCAGATCGGTAATGGATTTTTCAGGAAGAACTAATGCTTTAAACAGTAAGGTAGGTACAAGTTTTGTTTCCAGCACCCATAGAAATTGACAGACTGTATGTCCTCCATGAACTCAGATGAGTTTTATAACTAAGAGTGGCACTGTCTGGGTCTTAGTTTTTAAGTTGGAAAGATGACTTATCCCTGTGTGGGGCATATTTACAGGCATCTATTGCCACCGGAGCGGCACTTTTTTTCTGGTGGGCAGCACCATTTTCTATATTTACAAGGTAATGCTAAGCCACTTATCCTGGCTTAACGCCACCTTGTGTTTTGATGCTGTCCCAGATTACAAGGCTGTGGTAGCACTAAAATCTAACTCCACAGAATACCAGGAGTTATAGTGGCAATACGAGGAGAAGTTATTAATTTCTCCTCGTTTTTTGGTCTTTAGTTGTGCACTGCATTCTGCAGCACACATAGAAAGAGCAAATCACCATTATTATCTTTTTATCATATCTTTTTATTAAGTACATGACGACAAGGGGCCCAGATGTTACAACAAATATCTGTTGACTCTATAAATGCGAGCGGTTGAGACAGTATATCCAGCTCCGAACAGGAAGGCCCCCTACATCACAATAGCTCTTCACATTTGTGACAGCATTTCCAACCCCAACAATCTCGGGTGACATTACTCTGGGAGCAGAGCACAAACCACGTCGATACTCATTCCATTGTCCCAAAATCTTTTCCCATTTACTGGGACATCTGCAGCCTTCATATAGCACCCTCTCTGCCACCATGCACCAATCCATATCTTGTTTCCAGTCCCTGAGTAGTGGTGGAAATCGCCATTATTGATTGTTTATGTGCAAGAAGGTGTCCCTTCGCAGGTGGAAGACGTAAGCCGAAACGCGTCGGTCAAAGAAGAATTATTACTTCAGATAGCTGTGTACTGTTTTTGCACATTCACAAATGGAATAAAAATATCCGAAAATAGAACTTCTCACCACTTGTTTTTAGTGGATTATGCCGCTGCATGAGGTGTTGGGAAGACGGAACGCAACAGGGAGCATATATATATAACAACATATAACAGACAAGGACAAAAGATTAGGTCCATAATAACATGCAATTGGCCGATACTTCTCACTGATGGGGTGTTAGCCCCCAGACTCCCCACACACCCTACTATTACATAGAAAGGGTCCATCAATGAAAACCCATATCGTTAAGAGTAGTCCAGAATTGAACAATGCTAAGATGTGGTCACAGCCCCGGCTGGGGTTTGTAAAATGTTCTTCCTGCAGAGCAAGCAGATTCAGAGTCAGTACTACACATTATTCAACCCCCTTTAGTCCAGACATGATTGCCATCAAAGGGAGTTATAACTGCAGGACTGAATATGCAGTTTATGTTCTGACATGCACCTGTGGCATGTTGGTAGAACCAAGCTACAGGTACATGTCAGAATCCTCTAACATCTGCGAGCTATTGTTAACAACGATAGCTCTTACCCAGTGGCTAGACACTTCAAGCAAGCACATAACAACGAGTTGCAATGCTTAAAATATATTGTAGTGACAGCTATTCCCAACCCTCGTAGAGGTGGGGACAGGGATAAGATGCTGAGAAGGATGGAGTCTAAAACAATACTTGAATTAGACAGCAAATTTCCGAACGGTCTGAATAACACTGAAGATCTATACTACTTCCTATGATAATTAAGATGATAATGATGATGGCAAACGGGTTCGGGTGTATGTAATGAGCTGTGGCACGATTGGTATTCAGCCCAGGCCTATGTAGACCTCCATTATGAAATTGTTTTTAAATCTTTTATCTTCACTTTTCACTATGGTTATTCATTATAGGTTTGAGCACTTGCACTTTACATAGTAATATTCTTCCTGTATGATGCTCAATTGTTGTTAAGTGTAATATGTAATACATATGTTGTACATGTTGCATTCTGGCAGGAATGTAAATCAACTGGCATTGGTAAAGTGAGTCTAAGAGATATGTTTAAATAATTGATAAGGATATATCAGTATATATTTTTATTGTATTTATTTACTTATAGGCCTACATATATATTTTTTAAGTCAAGTGGCATTTTTGCACAAGAGTCTATGTTTACATAAATTTTACGACATTTGCACATATCCACCATAAGCATTTATGCAGTAAGATGTGGTGACAATTCTCTCCTGAAAGGGAGCTATACAATGAGATAATTTTTGCACATTAGTCGTATGTTTACCTTGACTTCTGAGCGTAATTTGCACACATATTCTACTTGACTGTCTAAGATATAATTAATATAGGAGTGGTTTTAAATGTTGCAGAGCTTTCAACATATTTCGTTTTTTTTTTTAAAGAAAACATGTGGTAACAACAGGCTTTATCATTATGGCCAATGAACTCTTGCACTAGTTAGATACAAAGCATCAGGTACTTTTTTATTGTTTATACCTATGTATGCCCCCTGACTAATCCTATATCGGTTTCGATGCTGACTACAAATATGAAACATGTTACTAGATTATAGGCATTTCTGGTTACACTAAAATCCAGTATATAAGCAACGCAAATTGTTTTTTCAAAAAACTGACTTACCAAAATGAGCACAATGAAGTAGGAAGTATTTCTTTTATGTTGATTGAGCACGTGGTAGTGAAACACTGCATATTTAAAAAAATGGCGAGCTCTGCTGAGTTATCTGTGAGCAAGGACGATTTGGTCTGAAACACGTCAGATTTGAAGCCCAAATAAAATAACATTGGTGCCTAATTCTGAGGGGTTTGTGTCTTCTCTGTTCGCCACATGAGGTGCGGAAGTGCGGAGATTTCCTGAAGCTTGTCGATATATATATATCCGCACTGAAGTTACTCCTCTCGGAGATTGTAGCCCGTCGAGGGGTGGCGCAATGCCAGCGGAGTGGGCCGGTATTCAATATGTTTTTAGAACCTAGTCTCAATCGTGCTCTAAGGTCCTTACAAAAAAAACACCAGTAATCCAAGGTTAACAGAGGGGGTTTATTAAATTCATAAACACGCCATGACGCGTTTTACCCTCATGGGGCTTGTTCACACCCCGTAGAGGGTGAAATACGTCACGGCGGGTTTATGAATTTAATAAACCCCCTTTGTTAACCTTGGATTACTGGTGTTTTTTTGTAAGGAAGTGAGAGCGCGATTGGGTTCTAAAAGCATATATATATATATATATATGATAGCCAAAATCCTGGAGCGATCCTTGATGGGATCCAAAAACAGGTACGGACCACAACGTGGAAGTTAAATTATTTTTATTTGGTTTGCAGATTAAAGTGCATAGTGCATGAGAGTATCACGCAAGTGCTCAGCCTGACGCGTTTCGACTGCCCCACGGCAGTCTTGATCACATATATATATTATTGAACATAAAGATGTTATTAGTGAGGCAAAATAAAATCATATCAAGTAGCATTCTCTTATGTTTTTCACAATGATCCTGTTCTTTGTTCAAATAGTGTTCAATCGCTGCAATACCATCTTCATGTCTTATACTAGTATAAAGCGATGACACATCTAAAGCAATATATATAGCGATATATATATATTCACTGAGAAAACCATAGGTTTCAGACACATTATAGTTAGAAATTAGAATTTAAAAAAACCTTAGAAATTCAATGAAAAAATCATAGGTTTCAGGGGCGTTATAGTTAGTTGGAAATTTTACTCATACAAAATCAGTGAAATTCCCCCATTATAGTTAGTTCAGCTAACTATAACTCGCTCCCCCGCAATGCACTGCTGATGACGTCATATATTACATCACTCAATCACTCATGACATGGTCAGTGACATCACTGATGACATCACTGATGACATTGGCGCTTAATGGAGGTACCTGGTGGGCTAGTTGGACCCCAGGGGCACTCAGGATTGAAGGGGAATTAATTCCCCATCTTAAAAAATGCCACAGGGCGTGTTTGCTCACATTTCACCTCAGGCCCTGTCCCCTCCCTTTACCACTGTGCAAATGCGCCCCGTGGCGCATTTTAAGTTGGGGGATTAAGTCCCCTTGAATCCTGAGGGTCCCTGGGGTCCAACTAGCCCACCAGGTACCTCCAGTAAGCGCCACAGAGTTGCATTGCAGAGAGGTGTAAAAAGGGACATGGCCTGGACCCCCTCTCTGCAACGCATGCCTCTGGCGCTTACTGGAGGTACCTGGTGGGCTAATTGGCAACCAGGGGCCCTCAGGATTGAAGGGGAATTAATTCCCCAACTTAAAACCCGCCAAAGGGCGTGTTTGCATACATGTCACCTCAGTCCCTGCCCCCTCCCTTCACCACTGTGCAAACGCACTCCGTGGCACATGTGGCACATGTGGTGGTATGGCGTGCACCCCTGTTGTTGGATGGTCCAGGAGTGGGTGCAAGTCCCTTATCAGGTCCATGATGGTTTGGGGTGTAGCCTGTACCTTTCATGGATCTCAGCCTCAGTCAGTTGGAAGAGTGTGATGCGCTGTCTGTAAACGCACTCCTCCCGTCTCCAGATCCTCACTCCTGCTGCCTGCAGCCGTAGCCGGCTTGCAATTACATAGAAGGCCGCCATAGTGATCACACTGTTGCATTTTGGGATTGCTTATATACACTTCACTTGATTACCACCTGCTTTCATTCAGTGTTAATTCCGATTCGGTAAATTAGGAATCGGTAATAAGGAATCGGTATTTACCGATTCCTTATTACCGATTCCTTCCCTACATCGCGCATGCTTATATACCGGTCAGTAACGGTGAAATTTACCGTATTTGGCCACCTACATCGGGCCCTAAGTGATTTGACAAGAATCACAGAATGTCGAGCTGAAGCAGAAACTCCAACCTGGTTCCCCAGTTGTAAAGTCTGCCGCTCTGGAAGTAACACCACGTCCTCTCCCCTAAGTGCAACATTTAATCAAGTGGTCAACTGGATAAAAAAACATGAAGATAACAAATAATTTAAAAGTGCCTTGTCGCTATTAGAAAAATCAGAAAATATGTCCTCATTTGAGTTTTTTAGAGCACTATCCATAATTTCAATGCAAATAAGACCTACTCATCTATGTAATTTCTACAGGAAATGCTCTAGGTATTACAGTTTTGATTACATCAAGATGACGTCAGGCGTGCCACACTTTTGTAATAAATATAGAATGTTAGCAATCTAGTTGTTCATTAGGATACTGTTGAGAGGCAGAGGCTTGGACTCAGATAATTGAAGGCAGGTAGGAGGGTGCAGAGGCAACAATTTGACCAGACTGGGAAGGCAGGAAGGGCAGTGGTGGCACAACAGACTATGGAGGGCAGTGGAAAGGGGGGCAGGGGCAACAAACCAACAATACAGGACAGGCAAGAGAGGCTGTGGCAATATAATAGACCATTGTGGGCAGAAGAAAGCGGTAGTGGTAGTACAACCATACATGCCAACAGACCCGATTCAGCCAGGAAACGCCCAATGTTCTTAAGCCCAAATGGGCTTTATTTGATGTGTCTCCTGTCTTCAATCTCCTCTTTTTCAATGTAAGTCAATGGGGAAAATCAATACCCCAGTTATTTTTCAAAATCACCCTCTTACCAAGTTCTAAATGTTAGCAAGTATATTACATTGGATCATGGAAGGCAGGAGGAATTGGGATAGGGACATGGACTCCGATAACAGAGGACAGGAGGGACATAGAGAAGTGCACCAAACTGACCTTACAGGGCAGGCATCAGGGTTTTCAGCAGCACAATACACGACACAGGGCATGCGGGATGGAAGTGCAGCACAACAATCCATAGAAAGCAATAGGGAGGGGACAGGACCATGCGCATGGCCAACAGAGAACAGAGGGGACAGAGGCAATGGCAGCCAAATGACCATAATGGACAGACAAGAGAGAAAGCTGCAGCATAATGGACCATAAAGGGCAGGAGGGAGGGATCAGGGGCATTACAATGGAACAGATAAGCCAGGAGGGAGGGAAAAGGGGTCTTCACATGGAAAACAGAGGGCAGGGGACAAGGGGGCAGGGCAGGAGCAGCAAGCTGACCATGGAGGTCAGGCAGGATGGGCACTAGAAGCAAGACACACCATGGAGCGCAACCGTGAGACTATAATGACATACACACAGACCATGGAGGGAAGGTGGGAGGTGGCCAGGGGCAGCTAGCTGACCACACAGGGAAGGTAGGATGGGCCATGGCAGCACAGAAGACCATGCATGGCAAGCGGGAGGGTTAGTGGCAGCACAATGGCCATGATGGGAGAGGATGTGGTCCGTCGGCTACGCTGCCGACTTTGGTGCTGGAAACCAGAGTTCGAGCCTCGAGGTCCCGTCCACATACTGTGATTCTGTGCAAATCACTTAATCTCCCCGTGCCTGAATGTGTAATGTAAATACGGTGCTCATGTAAAGCGCTCCAATACCTTCGGGTTGAGTTTGCGCTATATAAATATGCAACAACAAAAAAAAATGGGCAAGAAGGAGGTGGCAGGGGCATGAGGGATAGAAGGAAGGTGTAGGAGCTGGGCACATACAAGAGAGTTCAGGAGAACAGGCCTCACAACAGACCATGCGGGGCAGGCAGGAGGAGCAGTTGCAGCTCAAAAGACCAGGGAGTACAGAAGGGTGTGGCAATAAAATGGACCATGGAGGACAGGAGGAAGGGGATAGGGGCATGGAACGTGGACTGGCAGGCTGGAGGTCGCAGGGACAGGTTACAGTCATCTGACACTGCTAGGCAGGTGGGAGGGTAGTGGCAGCTCAACTGAACATTCAGAGTAGATAGGAGGGACAGGTCCATGGAACATGGTGGGCAAAAAGGATGGAGCAGGGGCATGCAAACAGACATCAGAGGGCAGGGGGAAAGAGAGTAGGGGCAGCAAGCAAAGCACAGAGGCTAAGCAGGAGGTCAATGATGGGGCATAGAATTGGGCAATGGAGGGCAGGAGGAGTGGACTGGGACATCATGCTAAATGGAGAGCAATGGCAGCACATCAGACCTTGCATGGCAGGAGGAAGGGGGCTAGTGAATGGATTCAGACAACAGAGGATAGGGAGGAGGTGGATGGGGCAGCAAGCTAACTGTACATAGAAGGTGGGATGGCCAGTGGTAGAACAACAGTCCCACAGGGCTGTAATAAGGGAGCAGGGACATGGACTTGGACAATGGATGGCTAGGAGGAGGGGAGGCAGGAGCAGCAAGCTTGGGTGGGGGCAGCACAATGTCAGTCCAGGCCCTGCTTCCAACCCCCCACCATCCATTGTGATATGCATCTTACTTAACGTTAAAAAAACCTCGAAATTTGCTGAAAAAACAAAAGATTACAGGGACGTTATAGTTAGACTCAGATTTCACTCATACACAACCAGTGAAATTCAGCAGTTACTGTTACCTGAGCTAACTATAACTTATGTCCCCGCAATGTACTGCTAATGACCTCAGACATTACATCATTCATGACATGGTGAGTTACATCACTCATGACATTTCAAATGAGCTGTGAATGGAATGGAACTATAATCGCTAGAACTTTATTTAGGGATAGTGTGTAGATTAACATCCCTTTTTTCTTTTCTTTTGTGTAAGAACCATTATAATACGCAACATGCCCAGATCAATATGGCCAATAGCCTTTCACTTTAAAGTAATGTGTAGTCCATTGTTTATGTTGATGTTTGCAATTATGTTTATTATGAATAAGTCACGTTGACAAACATACAGCTATGGCGGTCTCGGGGCAAGATATGCTGAAATTACATTGTGTGCACATTAACACTGGTTTTCTTTTCTTTATTGTATCAATTCCTGAATTTTCACATCATAACCAGGCCAATATGGCCGCCAGCTTTTTGGATTAAATTAATATGTAGTAATGTTGGCAACTGGAGGCATTTATACATTTCAATAAGCTACAATGACGTCTTGTATCATTATCAAGGTTCGGACAAGCCGAAACGTGTGTATCGCGTCCTTTGTAGATTAAATACTTCCAAACTACAACCTGAGTGCTGCTTCCTTCCTTGTAAGAGTGAGAGGAGATTAAATACATATATATAAAATTCACTGAAAAAACCACAAGTTTCAGGGACGTTATAGTTAGAAATTAGCATTTAAAAAACCTTAGATGTTCACAGGAAAAAAACACAGGTTTCAGGGACGTTATAGCTAGTCTGACATGTCACTCGTACAAAACCAGATAAATTCAGCTGTTATAGTTAGCGGAGCTAACTATAACTCATGCCCCCGCAATGCACTGCTGATGATGTCACATATTACATCACTCATGACATGGTCAGTGACATCACTGATGACATCTCAAATGACATCACTGATGATATCACTGACATCATCCAGTGACTGTGAGTGTTTCTAAAACGTTTAAGAATGTGATATATATATGATGATTCAGTCAGTGTGTGACTGACTGTATAAGTGAATGATTATACGTGTCTGGGTGAATGTATGGGTGAGTGAGTGACTAATCTGTGTGAATGTCTGTATCAGTCTATCAGTTGGTGTGTAAGTGGCTGCATGGGTTGGTGAATAGGTACATGAGTGTCTGTATGGGTTATTGATTGATTGTCTGAGTACCTGTATGGGTGCCTGAGTGTATATGTGTTGTGTGACTACCTGCATGAATGTGTGAGTGTGTGATTCACTGGCTATATGGGTTCATGAGTGCATCTGCAAGGGGCTGTATAGGTGAGTGAGTGTGCATATGGCTGTGTTGGTGAGTGAATGGATGTCTCAGTGGTATATGTGTGAGTAACTGCATATGTGAATGGCACTATATGTGAGTGTTGTAGTATATAAGTGACTGTATGTGAAAGTGAGTGATTGTGAGAGTGGATGTATGGGTGAGTGTGTGCTTGTGTCAGTGATTGTATGAGAGTAAGTATGTGTTAGGATCTGTGATTAAGTGAGGTGGTGTGTGTAAAACTGTATAGGTGAATAAATGGAATTGTGATTGACTCTGGGTGACTGAATAGGTGTGTGAGTAACTCTATAGGTGAATGGCAATGTGTGAGCATCTGTATGGGTGTATGAGTGCATATAATAGTGGCTGTATTTATGAGTGACTACATGTATGAGTGACTGTATGGTTGAGTGAGTGGATGTGTGTGTAGACCTATGAATCAGTGAGTGGGTATGAACTAACTGGTAGTGGTGTGTTTATGGTTTTGGGAATGGTAGTCTGTATTTTAGAGTGGGTGTATAAAAGGTTATATTAGGGTGTGATGAGTAGGTGCATCAGAGATTAAGTGGATGATGCCATCAGTGATGCCATCAGAGATGTCATTTGAGATGTCATCAGTGATGTCACTGACTATGTCATGAGTGACATAATATATGAATATGTGACCTCATCAGCAGTGCATTGCAGGGGCTTGAGTTTTTTAAATAATTTATATCGCACACTAAGCCTTAAAGGGCATTTATTATATATAGAATGCCCCTTTTATGGCTCAACACATTAAAATTTAACAGACCATTGTTTAGCTAAATGTAATATGCGAGGATGAAGTCAACTCTACCCCATGTTTTGTGCAATGATTTATTGAAATGTTAGGCACTCCCTCTTTAACTTACAGAGCAGCTATCCAATTCTTATTTCCCCCTGTATTCCCGACCCCTTGTACTACTCTGTGGATACTGCTTTCACTATTCTGTGGATGTTGTTTTTCATTTAAAGTATTTACTTTTTTAAACTTTATTTTCCCCCAAAGTCACGGTAGTTTCGACCGCACCTAAACTCACAGATTTTCCCCGACCTGCCCCCTTCGTTGGCACGCACCGTGTGATACGTGTCACATGGCAATACACCTGCATTATCGTGCATCGTCTCATGCCACACACTAGCAGCTGCTCGGAGGGACATTACATCTACTAGTATACCATACAGTTCCATAGAACCCTTCGTATGCTAAGATTGTTAATCATTTCAAAGAAACCTTGGTCTACAAATATGTGTAAGTATATAGATATTACGCACATTAAGAACTGCTGCATTCTTTTCGTGGCTGAAGCAAAAACATATCCCACGGTCAGCATGTGTAGGGGAACAGAAGGCACACCATGCCTGCATCAAAGAAGCAGAAGGCGAAAGAAACGCCCCCTTGCCTTTTCTACATGTTCCTGTTTTATTCCCATTATATATATTTTTTTTCTAATTCTCCCGCTTGTTTTGTACCTAACTCTAAACATTTGTGAAGTCATGCCATCTTGTCCCCGAGCTCTTTGGTACAATGCATGTAGATGCTTAGCAAGTGACAGTACCTCAGGACAGGCTTCTGCAATGGTTTACAAAGCTCACGTCATGGGTCAGAGGGACCTGAAAACAGACTGACGTTTCATACCGAATATGTGCCGACATAGCATACCTCTCCACTCCCTGCAGCAAGCATGTCAGTGGTGAACCTTAAGATTCTAGAGAAGCAAATGGTACTGTATGGATCAATATGTCATAAGCCTCTTTTTGCACCTCTGTTGGTGCTTTCTGCACTGTACCTCTTTTGCAAATTTCTGCATCCCTCTTGCCTATTTCTGTAGCCCTCTTCCTTTTTTGTCCACTTCTCTTGCTTCTTTCTGCACTTCTCGTGCTTCTTTCTGCAACTCTCTTGCAAATTTCTGTATCCCTCTTGCCTCTTTCTGTACCCCTGCACCCCTGTTCCCCCTTTCTGTACCTTTCTTGCCTGCTTCTGCACTTGTCTTGACTCTTTCTGCATCTCTGTTGCTCCTTTCTGCACTTCTCTTGCCTCTTTCTGCACCCCTCTTGCCTCTTTCAGCACCTCTGTTGCTTCTTTCTGCACTTCTCTTGCTTCTTTCTGCACCCCTCTTGCCTCTTTCTGTACCCCTTTTGCCTCTTTTTGCAGCTCTCCTGCCTCATTCTGCACCTCTCTTGCCTTTTTCTGCAGTTTTCTTGCCTCTTTTGGCACCTCTTTAACTTCGTTCTGTACTTTGCTTGCCTCTTTCTGTACTCCCTTACCTCTTTCTGCACCTCTGTTGGTTCTTTCTGCACTGCTCCTGCTTCTTTCTGTACCTCTGTCCCAAATTTCTACATCTCTCTTGCCTCTTTCTGTCCCCTCTTTCTTCTTTCTGCACCTCTCTTGCCTCAGTCTACCCACCTGTTCCCTCTTTCTGCACCCCTTTTGCCTATTTCTGCAACTATTTTGCCTCTTACTGCAGTTCTCTTGCCTCCTTCAGCACCTCACTTGCCTCCTCCTGCACCTCTGTTGGTTCCTTTGCACTGCTCTTGCTTCTTTCTGCACCTCTCTTGCAAATTTATGTAGCTGTCTTGCCTCTTTCTGCACCCCTCTTACCTCTTTCTGCACCTCTCCTGCCCCTATCTGTACCTCTGTTCCCTCTTTCCATACCTCTTTTGCCTGTTTCTGCAAGTCTCTTGCCTCTTTCTGCAGTTCTCTTGCCTCCTTCTACACTTCTCATGCTTCTTTCTGCACCTGTCTTGCTTCCTTCTGCACCTCTGTTGTCTCTTTCTGCACTTGTCTTCCTGCACCTCTCTTGCCGCTTTCTGCACCTCACTTGCCTCTTTCTGCATTTCTCTTGCTTCTTTCTACACCTCTGTTGCTTCTTTCAGCAATTCCCTTGCCTCTTTCTGTACTTCTCTTGGCTGTTTTTGCACCTCTCTTGCCTCTTTCTGTACCTCTCCTACTTCTTTCTGCACCTCACTTGCTTCTTTATGCACCGCTCTTGCCTTTTTCTGCACCCCTCTTCCCTCCTTGTGCAATTCTCTTGCCTCTTTCTACACCTCCTGTCCCTCTTTCTGCACCACTATTGTCTCTTTCTGTACCTCTGTTGCTTCTTTCTGCACTGCTCTTGCTTCTTTCTGTACCTCTCTTCTAAACTTCTGGATCCCTCTTGCCTCTTTCTGCACCCCTCTGCCCTCTTTCGGCATCTCTCTTGCCTCAGTCTGCCCACCTGTTCCCTGTTTCTGTACCCATTTTGCCTGTTTCTGCAACTCTCTTCCCTCTTTTTGAAGTTCTCTTGTATCCTTCTACACCTCTGTTGCTTCTTTCCGCACCTCTCTTGTAAATGTTGGCACCCCTCTTGCCTCTTTCTGCACCCCTCTTGCCTCCTTCTGCACCTCTGTTGGTTCTTTCTGCACTGTTCTTGCTTCTTCCTGCACCTCTTTTGCCTGTTTCTGTACTTCTCTTGCCTCCTTCTGTACTCAAATGGGAAGTGCAAGCTGTCAAGTTTAAAGGTCTGCATGCTCTCATTACTGAGGTATATGTCTACTTTTATATGTATTCTTACATGTGTTATGCATCTGAAGATTGTAGCTTAAACAGCGGGTAACTTCTCCAATAGGTGGTCAAATCTTCTCAATTCAGCTCTGTCATTCGGTTGCACAGGCAGACATGTCTTATGTATATATGTGTTATAAAGCCCCTCAAATAAACTATTGAATACCCATATGCCCTGTATTGTGAGCAGAAATAAATGCATACACCTTCTCTTACACAAATTTACAGAGCATGCTGTTTGAAACACTGGTATTCAAGTGTTTGTATGTTTATTTTAATTTAACATGTCACTAGGTAAAAGCATAGACATGCATGCATATCTTTACAAACTTGTCCACACTTACAACAGTGATATGCTTAGGATTGCTGTTTTATATTTGGTAGGCCTAACATTCTGAGCAGTCGATTAATAGTGAACCTAAAAGAGAAAAGTGAGGGTTAAGACATCTTTGGAGAAAGATTAGTGATTAGGGTACTTTGTATGAGTCTGTTGTAAGGTACAGTCAAAGTAGGCCTCTTTCTGCACCTCTGCACCTTTCTTCATCTTTCTGGACGTCCTACCTATGTAGGCATATTAAAAAATTTGCATTTAAAAAGCCTTACAAACTCACTGAAAAAAACTGAGGTTTCATAGACATTATAGTTAGGAACTAGCAGTTAAAAAACCTTTCAAATTAACTAAAAAAACAGAGGTTTCAGGGACGTTATAGTTAGAAATTAGCATTTAAAAAACCTCAAAAATTCACTGAAAAAACCACAGGTTTCAGGGACGTTCTAGTAAGTTGGACATTTCACTCGGACAAAACCAGAGAAATTCGGCCGTTATAGTTAGTTGTTGTTAGAAATGGGGGTCTCTAGTTGGCAAGGGCTTGCACCTTTGTCTAAATAGGGACCCTTATTCCTAGTCAGGATAAGGGAGTTATACTCCTAAAATAACCCCCGCTCACCCCCTTGGTAGCTTGGCATGAGCAGTCAAGCTTATTTTAAAGGCAGTGTGTAAAACATTTGCACATAACCAACGCGACCGCAATCCTCTGCTGATGACGTCAGATATTACATCACTGATGACATATGTGTCTTTATGAAAAATAAATATTTGTAATATATGTATAGCTAAAGATTAATGGAAGAAGACATGGGTAAATAAGTGTCTAAATACAGTGATGTAATATCTGACGTCATCAGCAGAGGATTGCGGTCGCGTGAGTTATAGTTGCCTGCACTAACTATAACGGGGGAATTTCATTGTTTTTTTACGAGTGAAATGTCCAGCTAACTATAACATGTGTGAAACCTATGGTTTTTTAAGTGAATATATATATAGATATATAGATATATCTATATATATATATATATATATATATATATCCAATCCACCTTCCGTAGTACCAGCCGGTACCACCAAAGACACGGACACGTATTCGCTGGTGCAAAAATGGTGCTTAGTTTATTCTTCAACAAACATTATTCGGTTCAGACGCGTTTCGACCGTCACAGCGGTCTTGATCACATGACTTGCTTACACTGAACGTGACTATTTAAAGGTGCAGTGTACCCAGTTGCGTAATTTCCTATGGACATAGACAAAATACTCAATCCGGCTGTTATTACAAATCCTGTAAAGATATGCACGAGCAAATCCCATATAGATAATTATAGGGCATATCCAGAGATATAATATATACTAATATGCATTTTTTTTTTTTATATATAAAATGTGCCAGTCATAATTCTAAATACGATAGACAATCACTCAATGCATAATGCTGTTTAAATCTCGCTAGGCCAATGACATAGCTCAGATAGATATAAGGTGCCTGTACTCTAATGCTGTACATATTGCATTATGTCATTATTACTCCCATAAATGGGAAACATTCCCCTCTGAATATGTGCAAATAACGCATATCATGTGCAAATAATGCAATTTCTAGATACATGTGCAAATACAGCAAAATTGTGCAAATCCGCAATATAATGTGCAAAAAATGCAAACATCAAACTGAATATTCTAAAATATCGTAAAAAAGACTGGATACTCTCATAAAATCATCTAGATAGCTGTTTGAAAATAATGTGCCATACTATGTCATAATTGGGAAAACGTACTGGGTATCACATATAAAACATATAAGTATGATCAAAATTAAGACTCCATTTAGATCAAATAAAATTTCAAATATCAGCCTAGAGTAAGCTGTTTTACCAAATCACCTTTACCCTTGTGTAAAAATACTTACTTGTATAAAACAAGTTTCAATGTAAAAAGATTTAGCAAAAGTCAAACATTTATAAAATCCACAATGAAAGACATCAAAAATATATGAGCACATCAGAGCGTGATAGGGTAAAACCGAATCTAACAAGGACGACAGATGGTATACTGCTTTTTACTGTAAATAACCAATCTATTCATAAGAAATGTTGTAGATCTTCCCCATTGTTCAATCCTCCTGGAATGCGTGTATCCAACTCTAATATGTATTTGCATTCCAACTGTCTCAGAACTTTTTCCCGGTTTCACTCTCTTTTAAATTTGGGCACTGAGTCTATAATAAAATAACTCAAGCAGCTAAGATTGTTATTGTGGCAATCTTTAAAATGCCTCGCTACCGAGTAAGCTGGATCAGAATTAACTATAGCCCTTAAGTGCTGCAAAATTCTATTATACGCTTGCAGTTTGGTGCTCCCTACATATTTCAATTCACATGTGCATTGTAATACATACACCACATGGTCAGTGCGACATGTATAGTGTCCTTTCAGGCCTCTAGGCATATCACTGAAAGGTGTGGTGTATTGATTGGTATTTACTCCAAACTTACATGCTCTGCAAGAGGAACATTTAAAAAATCCTTTTGAGGGGGTTAACCAAGTATCACTAGCTGATATTTCCGGACTACTGGATACTAGTTCATCCCTCATTGAAAATGCTCGCCTATATGTAATAGTAGGGTTCTTAGGAAGCACTGCTTTAAGAGTTAGATCCGTTAAAACAATGGGCCACTCATTACAGATAATGTTCTTAATTTTTTTGGCCTGTCTGCTATAGGTAGTGATTAGTCTATATAGATATATAGATATATAGATATCTATATGTATATTATCTACTGGCGGTCGCCAGTAGATAGTTATAGTTAGGACCATGTTTCCATAGGAAATCCGCAACATTCTATTTGAAATAACTTTGGCGCCGGTTGACGAATCCTCGCAAAATTTTCAAAATAGGTGGGGCGCTCCGCTCCGCTCCTACCCTGAAAGTCTCGGGTGATTCGTCAAGCGGGGGCCGAGAAAAAAGGGGGGTCCTAAAACACGTTTTCCCCATGCATTTTTCCATAGGGACCTTAAGTCCAAGGTACAGCCCGAACGGCTGAACAGAATTACTTGAAATTTGGCAGAGAGGTAGTCCTCAGGTAGGGAAGTGCCTTTTGCAGGTCTGGTGTCAATCTGTTCAGTAGTTCCTGAGAAAAGTAACATCATATATATATGTGGGCGAAGCCTAACCACACATCTCATCCTGAGATCTGATTGGCTGTCAGCACTTCATCCAAGAAGTGTTGGCAGCCATCTTGGGACCAATATACATGATAGCACCTCTTTAAAAAGCATTGCAGTTAATAGAAGGTTTTAAGACTTTAGTTACTTTATAAATCATTTGTTGATGGTACCATACTCATTTTAGGAATTGTGGTATGTTCTAAGGTGATTTCACCATGTGAAAAAGCCTTCTGCTGGGATATCATGATTGAGAGAAAAATATTTTCTCATGCTTTTCCCACAGAGGTTTGGAAGGTGATCTATAAGCTAAACTGAGAGCATATTTTCAGTAAATTCACATTATCTTTCTCAGTCATGTGAGAATGAAGTCTGACATTCTCAGTAAAACATGTACATCCAACAAGGGCAGAGACTGTCAGTTGATTCCTTCGTGTTCTACTGCAGCTTCCCAAAGAACAACTAGAGCGCTAACAGTCCTACTTATGATAAACGTATGGCACACCTGAAGCCATCTTGCTTGGATTAAAGTGGTAACTCTTAAAACATTTAATTTAAAAAGGAACAAAATGAGGGGGTTCATTTTTCCATAAAAAGTATGATTAGTGCTGCAGAAAGAAAAATTAGGGCACATTTTGAGTGACTTCTCAAATCCTCTTCTATTTCATTAAAAAACTTCTGACATGCAGACTGAAACATGCACTTTTAATACCAGGAACAGACTTCCATGGTGAACAGTAGTTTTACTACAGTGGTCTAATGAGCAACTAGGTATTACAGTTTTGATTACATCAAGATGACGTCAGGCGTTCCACACTTTTGTAACAAATATAGAATGTTAGCAATCTAGTTGTTCATTAGGATACTGTTGAGAGGCAGAGGCCAGGGGCACGGACTCTGAAAATTGAAGGCAGGTAGGAGGGTGCAAAGGCAACAATTTAACCACACTGAGCAGGCAGGAAGGGCCGTGGCAGCACAACAGACTATGGAGGGCAGTGGAAAGGGGGACAGGGGCAACAAACCAACAATACAGGACTTGCAAGAGAGGCTGTGGCAATGTAATAGACCATTGTGGGCAGAAGGAATAGGCAATGGTAGTACAACCATACATGCCAACAGATCCGATTCAGCCAGGAAACGTCCAATGTTTTTAAGCTCAAATGGGCTTTATTTGATCTGTCTCCTGTCTACAATCTCCTCTTTTTCAATGTAACTCAAAGGGGAAAATCAATACCCCAGTTTTTTTTCAAAATCTCCCTCTTACCAAGTTCAAAATGTTCGCAAGTATGGTACATTGGATCATGGAAGGAAATGGGGTAGGGACATGGACTTGGATAACAGAGGACAGGAGGGACATGGAGAGGTGCACCAAACTGACCCTGCAGGGCAGGCATCAGGGTTTGCAGCAGCACAATACACCACACAGGGCATGCGGGACAGGAGTGCAGCACAACAATCCAAAGAAAGCAAGAGGGAGGGGACAGGACCATGCACATGGACAACAGAGAACAGAGGGGCAAGAGGCAATGGTAGCTAGCTGACCATAATGGACAGACAGGAGAGAAAGCTGCAGCATAACAGACCATAAAGGGCAGGAGGGACGGATCAGGGGCATTACAATGGAACAGACAAGCCAGGAGGGAGGGAGTAGGGGTCTGCACATGTAAACAGAGGGCTGGGGGCAAGGGGGCAGGGCAGGAGCAGCAAGATAGCCATGGAGGTCAGGCAGGATGGGCACTAGAAGCAAGACACACCATGAAGAGCAACAGTGAGACTGTGATGGCATACACACAGACCATGGAGGGAAGGTGGGAGGGGGTCTGGGGCATCTAACGGACCACACAGGGAAGGTGGGAGGGGCCATGGCAGCACAGAAGACCATGCATGGCAAGTGGGAGGGTTAGTGGCAGCACAATGGCTATGATGGGCAAGAAGGAGGGTGCAGGGGCATGCACAAAGGACGATGGAGGATAGAAGGGAGGGTCAGGAGAGGACCTGTGCACAGACAAGAAAGTTCAGGGGAAGGGGCCTCACAACAGACTGCACGGGGCAGGCAGGAAGAGCAGTTGCAGCACAACAGACCAGGGAGGGCAGAAGGGTGTGGCAGTACAATGGACCATGTGGACAGGAGGAAGAGGATAGGGGCATGGCATGTGGACAGGCAGGGTGGAGGTGGCAGGGACAGGTTACAGTCATCTGACAATGCTAGGCAGGTGGGAGGGGAGTGGCAGCTCAACAGAACACTCAGAGTAGATAGGAGTGGCAGGTTCATGGAACATGGTGGGCAAAAAGGATGGAGCAGGGGCATGCACAAAGACATCGGAGGGCAGGGGGAAGGAGAATAGGGGCAGCAAGCTAAGCACAGAGTTTAAGTACGAGGTCAATGATGGGACATAGAATTGGGCAATGGAGGGCAGGAGGAGTGGACTGGTACATCATACTAAATTGAGGGCAGTGGCAGCACATCAGACCATGCATGGCAGGAGGGAGGAGGCTAGTCCATGGATTCACACAACAGAGGATAGGGAGGAGGGGGATGGGGCAGCAAGCTAACTGTTCAGAGAAGGCGGGTATTAAGAACTTTATTGTTTTTAAAACGTGTGTCTGTGCGAACTACTTAAAATATGAACAAGTATGCAGCATAATCTCACTTTTATTCAGGAAGAAGAGGACGTTTGTGACTGTGACTCCGGGCTCACTTGGCAGAAACACCCCCTGACCCTCCACCCCCTATGAACACAGTGTTATATAGAACATAGTCCTGAGAGCACGATTGAAAATGAAAACTAGATATAGTGTATGGTATAAACTATGCACCAAAAAGTGTGATATAAGATGAACCGGGCGTGAAATATAATATGCAATACATTGTGCGCAATGACAGATTAATTGGAGAGCGCGGGATAGCACAGGCACTAGCGCGTGCTATGCGATATGCGCCTTGGAGTGTAATATGCACAGGGCAGTGTTGTGTAACCTAACTAGTCTCTAAAGTTGTAATATAAAATATGTGCTGGGGAGTGTAACGTGGCATATGGACTGTGACAAAGATATGGATCCCAGATTGTAATATGTATGGCATAGCACTGTGCGTTATAACATAGGCATCGAGGAAGGCACGTTAGATGGAGCAATATAACCCCTGCGAAGACAAGTGTGTCATGACATATTCACGGGGTGGTGTTACAGTGCACATGGGCTAGAGCAGAGGTCTCCAACCTTTACTGTAGTGAGAGCTACTTCTGATCAGTGAAAATCGTCGTGAGCTACTAAAGGCCAAGCAACTCGCGCATTTTTCGGAGACACCTCCCACACCCTCATTCATTGTCTTAAGCCTAATTTCTTTGTGCCTATACTGTGGTTTGATCAAGATACATAGACCTATGGAGCTGTTTAAAGCTGTCAGCAGACTGAAAATCATAACATAATAAACTGTATATCTGTCTCACACCTCATTCACCACACTGCTACGCACTGTGTCCCATAACATGATAACGATAACCGCATCTTGGTGTTAATCAGGCAAGACAAGGAAATACTTCCCACATAGGATCACAAACCAAAGAAAACACTTTGAACCACCCACCCTAAACTGCCATAGCTTGCTAACCATGTAGGTAAGTGCTTTAGTGCCACACATTAGTAAGTGCTATAAAAATGCTGCAACAGAAGGCTTCCCCTTTCTTCATTATCAAAAAAAGTAAAACGAAGGGAGAAAAGTTATGTTAGTAATAATACATATGATTTACTTTCATGTCCGGGCCTTTGCAGACTATTGGAACAACAAATGGAAGATATTTGGAAAGGTGACAACCTTACTTTCATTATAAAGCACTTCACTCAGTTCAATAACACATGCTTTAACGCTGCAAAGTCAATTTTCAGAAAATGCATAGTTCTGCAATGTTCAGCAACAGACTGCCTGCTAAGCTTTGCACTCGCTGCACAGTACTCTTCTACTTCCAGTAATAATATATTAGCATTAAACATATGGCAATGTCCCTTAGCACATACCTCAATAAACAGAAAGTTCCATGATTAACTACTCTAATATACAGATCAAATTTATTAAAACTTACACATCATGAAATTTTTAAAACGCTCTAAACAAGTAAGCATGAATTTGTTCCTTAAAACAAATGTTAAATCTGATCACACCTTGTGCATGCAGACACACTCCAGATATCTATTGAACTCACCAGCCTGCTTTCCTCCTACATAGGCAATGAGTTTCTAAATCAGGGCAATCAAGTCCTTCATTGAACTTTCTTCTAAGTAACACCTCAAAAACCAAGACATATAAAGACAGAACATCAATGGGATCAAAGTGCATGGGTAAAATCAGGTAAGGACTAATGAGCCTTGCTCAGAAAAATCCCAAGCATGAAAAAATTGCATCATCTCAGACTCCGCAACTAAAATTGTAAACAGAAGCTGCCTGTATTAAACGCACACTAACATAGAAGTACTCAACAAATCAAATTGTTTTGCATAGCTGTGGTGCACCAAAACACAGCTCCGTGTCACACAAGCAGAGCTGCCTTGACACAAAGGAAGAGTGTGGGAGACGAGAGGCTGGGAGTGACAGGACTGGACAGAGAGGTGAAGGGCTTTGATTTTAACATCGGCTGACACTGAGCTTTAAAATTGAAAGAAGACATAATAAAGCACAGTGGCAGCCGATGTTAAAATCAAAGAGCCTTGCATGCACTGAGCTGCTTTTATTGACTACAACTTGAAGGCAAATTAAAAGCGTGCTGTAGTCAGTGAAAGCAGTTCACGGCAGGCAAGCACTTTTGATTTTATCATTGCCCTCCACCGTGGTAGCAGCTCAGTGCCTGCAAGGACCTTCGATTTTAAGGTCGGCTACCACCGCACTTTGTTACTGAAGGCAGATGTAAAGCGCAGTGGCAGCCGATGTTAAAATCAAATGCCTTAAGGCAGCCTAAACAACGAAGCGACCTAGTAATGAGGGGGTGAGACAGTGTTTCCTTGCAGGCCCTTGATAGCCTTGGTTGGGGGAGGGGTCATGGGCGTTTCAGGCAGAAAGTTGGTGTTAGTGTACCTCCGCGGTGACCAGCAGGTCAGATTCAACTGTCCATCCAATGCAGCCCCCCCACCGCAGAGACGCAGTGCCAGCCTTTCCAAGGCAACAGGGATGAGTGCCCGAACTCTCTGTCAGCAGAGGCTACACCCCAGCCTTCCTGGAACACATGCACCCCCACCCATGTGCGACCCAAACATTCAGTAGCAGAGAAGCTGCGCACTCCGATCTACGAGCAGCACAAATTGTCTCCATCGCTCCTCGCCCTATTACACAGACACACTTCACCCCCAGCCGAGGGGAGGGCGGGAGGCAACATTCCGGCCCCCAACACTCACAGCAGAGACAACACGCCACAATGGATGCAGGGGGTGCTTGAAACGCATTTTAAACGTCAGGTTAGGACCAGACGGTTTACCACACAGACCACTAGGGCTGACTCGGGCTTCCACCTTGTAAGTGGTGCGCATCGTGCCCCAGGCTTTACCGCCAGAAAGACGAGGAAAACGGTACCCACTGACGTAAGCAGCGCTCCCCCAGTCCGTGACATGGTAGCAGAGGCCAAAGAACCCCCCACTGTTCACCCGAGCACATCCTTCCAGGCTCCTACACCAGACCCTGGGGAATACTTGAGCCCATCCGAATGTAGCCAATGGCCCCTCTCCAAAGTCTACTCTGATGGCGGACATTGTCACGGCTCGGCCCCTAGCATCTCTGGATGCTTCGTGCCAATTTTTCAAATGTTCAAGACAGACCTGCATATCAAAAGGGTTCAAAGTTAAACTAGATATGTAGCAATACTAAGCGCTTTAAGCCTGATGCGAGTCTTTGGGCGCTCTTAAAACTCTGATACAGCTAGCGCCTCGAGGCTTTGATTCTGGTACTTCTGGCATCAATCTTTAGGATCCCGTGACTACTAACTGACCCTGTAGGCTTACATGCACTTAGCCCAGGGGTTTTACCAACTATGTTGCTATAAATCCAGGCCAGGGGCACACTTACCAGTCCTGCGCAGCTTGTCCGGAGGATGAGACGGCGATTACGAAGTGCGATGCCAGCCTGGAAAAGGCGGGTGGCGCATGACTTCAGGAAGAACGTCACGCTCTTTGGCCCGCCCCGCCCCAGCTAAGCTCAGTTCAGCCAATATGAGGAGCTGGTTTGGGTGAGGGCGGGCAAGGGCTGATAGCCCTAATAGACAATGAAGGGATACAAAATAAATGCTAACAATGAAGTCTTTAAATTAGAGAGCAGTCACGAGCTACTCCCAGAGGGTCGGCGAGCTACCGGTAGCTCGCGATCGACCGGTTGGAGACCCCTGGGCTAGAGAGTGTCATAGCATATGCACTAGCTAGTGGAATACAACACAGAGGTGTGTGGCACTCAGCAGGCAATGGTGGGTGTAACACAGCATTGGGCTCTGCTAGGAGCGTGCTGTGACTCTCAAGTGATGTTCGTCCCCTTGCCAGAGAGTAAAATAAAAAGTATTACACATCCGGCAGTGGATGTGTGTTTTATTAATCGTGAGGGGGGTTTCTTGCATAGTTTTGGTCGAATTTTTGTTGAATCCCCTTTGAATGGCTTGGTGTGCATGTGTATTAAATGTGCCCGTCAATAGCTACCCATGTTTGTATAAATAAACGACAAGGGTGTCTACCGGGATTAGGCACGGTAGGACATCAGACATGTCAGAACTTCACTAGTGGTGTAAATACATTCCACGTGGATTCATTGTATGCATAGTCGCCTTTTAATGAATATCACGCAAATCGTCATCGTGATAGGTACGTACGGTTTGTCCAGCATGTCCTAGGTGTGTCTATAAATATATATTTTTTAAAAATAATAAAAAACAGTGGCCGGCCCTGGGGATTGGGGTCAAAAATATATAATTAGGAGACAGGCCCTGGGGGATGGGGTCATCAGGGCCAATAAATTAGAATAAGAAGGGGAACCACACAGCCCCCCTTCTTAAAAAATTAAAATAAATAAAAGACTGGCATCGTGCCGGAGGCGACGCCCCCTCCTTGCAGCACTCTGCAAACGCGCCCCCTGGCGAGTTGTAAGTTGGGGAATTAATTCCTCTTCAATACTGAGGGTCCCTGAGGGCCAACTAGCCCAACAGGCCTCTCCAGTATGCACCAGGGAGCTGCGCTGCAGACAGGTGTTCTGAGGCCAAGACCCTTTTTACACCTCTCTGCAACGCAGCTCTGTGGCGCTTACTGGAGGTACCTAGTGGTCTAGTTTGACCCTAGGGACCCTTAGGATTCAAGGGGATTTAATCTCTCAACTTAGAACAGCCACAGGGCGCGTTTACACAGTGGTGAAGGGAGGGGATGGGGCCTGAGGTGACGTGTGCAAACACGCACTATGGCACGTTTTAAATTGGGGATATCATTTCCCTTCAATACTGAGGGCCCCTGGGGGCTAACTAGCCCACCAAGTGCTTCCAGTAAGCGCCACTGAGCTGCATTGCAGAGAGGTGGTCCAGGCCGTGCCACTTTTTACACCTCTCTGCAACGCAGCTCTGTGGCACTTACTGGAGGTACCTAGTGGGCTAGTTGGACCCTAGGGACCCTCAGGATTCAAATGAACTTAATCTCCCAACTAAAAACGGACACAGGGCGTGTTTACACAGTGGTGAAGGGAGGGGACGGGGCCTGAGTTAACGTGTGCAAAAATGCCCTGTGGCCTGTTTTAAGAGGTAGTTTTAATCCCCCTGCCCTATTATATACTAGGGGCTTACAGAGGAGGTCATGCTAATCACAGGGGGACCCCAACGCATAATGTTCCCTAGTGTATGTAGGTGTTTTCACTGTATTCTAAGTGTCTTTTAACATAGCACTGGCTCTAGGACTGGTTAGTCAGACTCAGTTACCACCAGTATCCGTCTGAAAAAGTTGAGGGTACAGGATGATTTTGCAACATGGCTTCTTTCTACTCTTCTTTTTGTTCTTTCTGCACGTTATCCTTCTTCCTGCACTTTTCTTCGTCTTTGAGGACTTCTGTTGCTTCTTTCTGCACTTCTTTTTTTTCTTTCTGTGCATTTTTTCTTCTTTCTTCACATGTCCTATCTCTGTAGGCATAGTTAGAAATTAGCATTTAAAAAACCTTTGAAATTCACAGAAAAAACCATAGGTTTCAGGCACGTTATAGTTAGGAATTAGCATTTAAAAAACCTCAGAAATTCACTGAAAAAAACATAGGTTTCAGGGGTGTTATAGTTAGCTGGACTTTTCACTTGTACAAAACCATTGAAATTCCCCCGTTATAGTTAGTTCAGCTAACTATAACTCACGCGCCCGCAATGCACTGCTGATGACGTCACATATTACATCACTCATGACATGGTCAGTGACATCACTCATGACATCACTGATGACATCTCAAATGACATCACTGATGACATCACTGATGACATCATCCTTGTGATAGAGTGGCAGACCTCCTCTCACCCTAATATAACCTTTGATACACACATTCAAAAATAGAGACTACAATTTTCAAAACAATGGACATACCAATACCAGTTACAACAACCTCTTCAGTAATTCTAAGATCCACATACACATCCACTCATTCACCAACACTCCTATACAGTCACTCATACATGTACTCACTCATCATATGTACTCATACACCTATACATCCTGTTACACAATGCCACTCATCCATAGAGTTACTCACACACATAGTCACTCATGCTAATAAAGAATCAAACATACATTTACTTGCATATACAGTTATACACACACCACCACACTTACTTCTACGGAAACTTACACATATTTAGTCTTTTAAACAATCACTTATAGAAACACATACTTATTCATACAGGAACTCTTTCAATCTCTCACTCTCACATATACCCACTTATATACACCAATAGTCACATATACTAGTTTAAAACATATGTAGTTACTCATAAAGACACTATTGAGACAGTCATTCACTCACTAACACACCCATACACACACTCATCCACCCATACAGTCCTGCACACATGCTGTCTTCAACACATACAAACAGTGAGTCACTCATTCATGCAACTATGCACTACGTAATACCCCCCACCGAACCATGCAGACACTCAGACTGATACTCAAAAAACCAACTAATAACCTATATAGACACCCATGTAGCTACTCACCAACCCATGCAGCGACTTATACACAAAGTGAGAGACTGATACAGATATTTAAATATTTAAACATTACTCACTAAGCCATGTATTCACTATGATACACTTAATCAGTCAGTTACACAATCAATTTTTCAAAAACAAATCATCCATTTAGACACTTATATACCCATTTATTTTTCCATCGACCTTGAGATATACATATGTAAAACATATTTAATTTTCAGAAAAACACACATTCACTGGATGATGTCATCAGTGATGTCATCAGTGATGTCATTTGAGATGTCATCAGTGATGTCATGAGTGATGTCACTGACCATGTCATGGGTGATGTAATATGTGACGTCATCAGCAGTGCATTGCGGGCGCGCGAGTTATAGTTAGCTGAACTAACTATAACGGGGGAATTTCAATGGTTTTGTACAAGTGAAAAGTCCAGCTAACTATAACACCCCTGAAACCTATGGTTTTTTCAGTGAATTTCTGAGGTTTTTTAAATGCTAATTCCTAACTATAACGTGCCTGAAACCTACGTTTTTTTCTGTGAATATATATATATATATATATATATATATCCATCCAACTTAGTGCTCCTTCCGACTGCCAGGGACCCATGAGGTAGTGGCGCACGCACCGGCGGAGCGCGCCGGTAATTTAATCAACAAAATCCTCAGCGTATGTGCGCTCTCAGTAACGACGGACTCAGACACCATAGAATGTCCACAAGATGTTTATTCCACCACAACGCGTTTCGCCTTACTGCCAAGCCTTGATCACGTGAAAAAGTCCACAGGTTGTCAGGCACAACATAAAGCATACGATGTGTCATGAACATGAACAAGGGACTTCACCAGATAGAAATACATGGCGGCCATCTTGTAATAGGTGAAATACACAATACAAAATACATGTAAATATCAGTTCTAACTATCATTATATCCCAAATTCGTGGGTAACTGTCTTTTGTGATAAAACACTAACTGAATGCCCGCAGGATCCATCTCTGCATTGGCAAACACCGCAATAAGATACTTGTAGTGCGCATACAGGATTGCACAATAGAAAACTTTATCAGTTAAAAAAAATGACAACTTGCGCTTGAAGTCTGCAAGAAAACCTGTATGCTAGCTAGTGCAAACGACATGCATATTATAATAGGTCATTCAATCATACATCAATGCCCCGTGTTTCTCAAATGTCATGTTGCGTAATTAGCCAAACGCGACTGTCATAGTATAATCGCAAATGCGAGAAGGCTAATTATTGCACAGCAATACAGATATAAATGTAAATTCCAAAAATAGTAGTTCATCCTGTGAAAGTACACAAGTGTAGATCAACAATTCACCATCCATGGGAGGAAAAATAGAATATATACAGTAAGGCACAAGTGTGCCTGGCAACTTTGTAGATTGAAAATCACAATCACAATTAACAAAATAGCATAATAGCCAATGGGCCAGTGCCCAGTAATCCCTTCCTTGACTCAAAATCATATACAGTGTCAGGTTATTATGCAAAGATACCTACATAATGTCCCCTGTTGTAAAATACCAGTATGTCTTTATGGTCAGCCTGTTCCATTTCTATGAAAGTGAGATTTACAGGGGAAAAGGGTAGGAGGCCCGTGAAAGTGCATGCCGGTGAATGGGCCCCTTCCTTTCCTCCTGCAATACAAAAAGAAAAGAGACAAAAAAAATAATATTAATAACAAATAGACTAACATTAAAATGCAGTAATACTTTTCTACAAGTACACAGAAAGAAAAGGAAAGAAAGAAAATAAGAAAATAAGGGCGACCTGATGAGACAAGCATATATAATGCATAGTTTGTTAACAAAGTTTCTTAAAGGTTTCATTCACCCCCATTATACTACAGGAGCAAAGAGGAGGGAAGGAGAGAGGAACAGGCATAGTGGCATTACTCCTCTTTTAAGTGAACTGCCAGTTCCTCATCAGAATTCAAACCTCCTGGATATTTCATTTGGAACGCCATAATCAGTTTAGACTCTCTCTGTCTGAGTTTCAAATTCCTGTTCCCTCCCCTGGGATTCCTGACCACTTGTGCCACAGGCTATTTTTCATCATTATTGGTAATCGCTCCACTGTGTTCCAGGATACGTTTTTTGGCCATGCATGTGGTACTGCAAATATACCAAAGCCCACAGGGACATACAATGGCATAGATCACAAATTTAGAGCTACATGTGAGAAACTGAACAATCTCTCTACTAACTCTATTGTATGTCACCTTTTTACAGAATTTGCTGTTTCTGCAGGCCTTGCAATGGCCGCAGGGGAAAAAAACACTCTGCACATGTTCGTATCTGTCAGGCAGTGATGTCACTATGGACCAAAAGGTCTCTGATGTTTCTACCCCGTCTGTAAGTAATCCTAGGCCTGTCAGGAAGAATAGAGCCTAATATGTTTGATATTGGCAGAGTCTGAATTGTACGTCATGATGATTCTGGTCTCATTCTCAGCAGTAACGTCCAATTCAGTGATGGTTTCAGAGATGGTTTGAATTCTTGTGACACCATCAGCTCTTTCTTTTGCCCTGCGTTATACCCAATTGGGATAACCCCTGATCTTAAAGCATTCCATCATGATCTTACTTTCTGCCTGGAATGATTCTTCAGAGTTACAGTTTCTCTTAGCCCTCAGCAGTTCCCCGTAGGGAATGCTCCACTTGAGAGCCTCTGGGTGACTGCTGAGGGCATGCAGAATACTGTTCCCAGCAGTAGACTTTCGAAAGAGAGTAGTTTGAATCACTTTGTTGCTGATGCTGAGACCTACATCGAGGTACTCTGCTCTCGTACTGCTAATACTTGCAGAGAGAAAGATGTTATATTCATTTATATTGAGAAAATCAATAAATTCTCTGGCCTCCTGCTCATAGCCCCTCCATGATGAACAGATCATCTATGTATCTCATCCAAGTCGTGACATGCTCAAAATATCTGGTATGATTGGGATTAACATATAGCTCCTGCTCCCAGCTTCCCATAAAGAGATTCGCAAAGCTGGGAGCGAAGCAAGAACCCATCGCTGTACTCGTAACCTGTCTGCACACAGCCCCATTGAACAGAAAGATGTTATTGGTCAGACTGAATGTTATCATGTCAAGTATCATCTGACTATGCTACTGATATCTGACCTGTCTGCTCTTGAGATAGTAGCTGCAAGCATTCAGTCCCTGTGTATGATCAATAATCGTATACAGGGAATGTACATCGAGCGTGATGAGAAGTGAATCTTTCGTCAAATGAACATCATGAAGTTTATTCAGAAAGTCTGTGGTGTCCCTGATGTAACTAGGTAACTTGGTCACATATTCCCTCAAAAAATGATCCACGTATTTCGAGATATGCTAGGCTACACTTCCTTTGGATGACACTATGGGGCGCCCTGGTGGATTAATGGGGTCTTTGTGTAGTTTGGGTAACAGATAAAGCACTGGGAGCACCGGATGATCATTTTTAAGATAGCAGTAATGCTCCCACTCCAAAATGCCTTTGTCTCTCCATATGGCAAGCTTATCCCTTATCTCAACGATGCTATTGTTATAAGTTTCCATATCAATAGGAAGATAGTATTTAGTATCTTCAAGTTGTCTCATGGCCTCAGAAATATAATGATCTTTGTCCAGGATGACAACATTCCCACCTTTGTCCGCTGGACGGATGACAATATTGGCATCTTTGTTGAGAGATTCCAATATACACCTTTGTTGGTAAGTGAGTTTGTTACTAGACCTGTTGTTCTTATTGTTCTTATATCTATAGGAACAAAGAGCTTGCCAACAGTATCATGAAAGGTGTCTATGTTGTCATGCGGTAGATTGGGTAGAAAGGTCGATTTGGTTCTAAACATTGTACCTGCAGCAGCATCAGTAATAAGATCAAGCGCCTCAAGAGTTTGTGTATTACTCAGTTCAGAGCCGGTCACTTCGTTGTCCTGTTCTAACTGGACCATGGTGATCAATGTATCAATATCACTTATATTGATATTGTCTTGATATGACGAGGAAACTGTTTTAGATTTCCTATTGTCCACTAACCTTTTTAGTCTATACCATTTTTTTTATTTAAGCTTCCTCACGAACTTAAATAAATCAATCCTACTATCAACATAGGTAAAACAATATGAGGGGCAGAAAGAGAGTCCTAAACAAAGTGTAGATTTTTCAATGTCAGTCATTAGTCTTTTCGAAAGGTTAATCAACGTTTTATTGATCATTTCTTTATCCATTAAAATGGCTTCCTGGTGCGGGTTTTGTTGCTTCCCATCCCACCTCGTCCTCTTCCTCTTTTGCCAACGTTGGGTGATAAGTTTGCATCTGTTACGACGTTTCCTCGTCCTCTGCCCCGTCCTCGTCCCCTCTGTCCCCGTGTCTTCGGTACTGGAGTGTCCCTCGTCGTTACTCGTTCCCGACGCATGTGTCGGAACTCGTCTAAAATAGTAATAGGACGTGGGTTGCGTTCTTCACTGGGAACATTTTCAACCAAAACATTAGATTCAGTCTCGCTAGTTATAGAGACCACTGATATACAATTCTCCTCATTATCTTCATTGACTGTCTCGGGTTCACTTTGTTGTGAATATAGATGGTCATATTTGCGACTAAATGTTAAAATTCTGCCGCTATCATAGTCCCCATAGTCTCTATTAAGTTATCTTTGCTTGCGAGCCTTAATATCCTCCTCATACTTTTTTAGACGTTCCTTCATTGATGTTAGTGCCTTATCCAGGACTTCTGCGTCCATACTTTTTGTGAGATCTTCCATAATATCCTGGATTTGTTTCAATAAAGCATCCCTGTCAATCCAGGCATATTTTACGAGTATTTCTAGCCTCCTTCTAGAACTTTGTGTTGAATTCTGGGACCAGTCTTCCAGCATCTGAGGGTTAGGGGACTCATATGTCAGGGTAGTAAAAATCCGTAGGCCCCTAGGTGCCATTCCTTGATCCACATAATGTTGGAGTGAGATGCCTTCCCACCATTTAGAAGTTTCATTTCTTCTCAGCTTTTCAAGTTTATGAAGCTTTTCTTCCAATGGTTACGTTTGAGATATCTTAGTTTCTGCCATTCTCACCGATTTCGGTTTTCTTACAAACATGGCGTTTGCCGCCACCCTTCTTTCCTCTTCCTCCGCCATGTGCACACCACCTATGTGGTTATTATCAATTGTGTCGAAGTCCGAGTTACCCCTGACAATGTCAGGTTCTCCTTGCCATACACGAACGCTCAGAGGCAATGCTCTTAAGCTCTTAAGTGGTGCAACCGTCTACGTGAGTGACTTCACTGTGCAAATTACCCCATCCACATAAAGGGGTGCGCAGAGCATATAGCGTTTTACAGAGGGGCCAGCGCGTACACGTCGTCGCTTCCCCGAGAATACATTAATGAACACCCAGAGAACACCGGGCAGCTCACCTCCCACAACCCAAAGGGCGAACAGCGAACATGCAGGCTTACCTCTGATAAGTTCAGTTCGTCACTACGCACAGACTTGCCCATTGAACTGCCGCTGGTAACGTGTGGCCGGTCCAATTGGCAATCTCGATTCCAAATCCATCCAACTTAGTGCTCCTTCCGACTGCCAGGGACCCATGAGGTAGTGGCGCACGCACCGGCAGAGCGCACCGGTAATTCAATCAACAAAATCCTCAGCATATGTGCGCTCTCAGTAACGACGGACTCCGACCCCATAGAATGTCCACAAGATGTTTATTCCACCACAACGCGTTTCGGCTTACTGCCAAGCCTTGATCACGTGAAAAAGTGCACAGGTTGTCAGGCACAACATAACGCATACGATGTGTCATGAACATGAACAAGGAACGTTACCAGATAGAAATACATGGCGGCCATCTTGTAAAAGGTGAAATACACAATACAAAATACACATAAATATCAGTTCTATCTATCATTATATCCCAAATTCGTGGGTAACTGTCTTTGTGATAAAACACTAACTGAATGACCGCAGGATCCATCTCTGCATTGGCAAACACCACAATAAGATGCTTGTAGTGCGCATACAGAATTGCACAATAGACTATTTTATCAGTTCAAAAAAATGACAACTTGTGCTTGAAGTCTGCAAGAAAACCTGTATGCTAGCTACATACATATTATAATAGGTCATTCAATCATACATCAATGCCCCGTGTTTCTCAAATGTCATGTTGCGTAATTAGCCAAACGCGACTGTCATAGTATAATCGCAAATGCGAGAAGGCTAATTATTGCACAGCAATAGAGATAAAATGGTAAAATCCAAATATAGTAGTTCATCCTGTGAAAGTACACAAGTGTAGATCAACAATTCACCATCCATGGGAGGAAAAACAGAATATATATAGTAAGGCACAAGTGTGCCTGGCAATTTTGTAGATTGAAAATCACAATCACAATTAACAAAATAGCATAATAGCCAATGGGCCAGTGCCCAGTAATCCCTTCCTTGACTCAAAATCATAAAATCATATACAGTGTCAGGTTATTATGCAAAGATACCTATATAATGTCCCCTGTTGTAAAATACCAGTATGTCCTTAAGGTTATCCTGTTCCATTTCTGTGAGATTTACAGTGGAAAAGGGTAGGAGGCCCGTGAAAGTGCATGCCGGTGAATGGGCCCCTTCCTTTCCTCCTGCAATACAAAAAGAAAAGAGACAAAAAACATAATATTAATAACCTATCTACAAATAGACTAACATTAAAATGCAGTAATACTTTTCTACAAGTACACAGAAAGAAAAGGAAAGAAAGAAAATAAGAAAATAAGGGCGACCTGATGAGACAAGCATATATAATGCATAGTTTGTTAACAAAGTTTCTTAAAAGGTTTCATTCACCCCCATTATACTACAGGAGCAAAGAGGAGGGAAGGAGAGAGGAACAAGCATAGTGGTATTACTCCTCTTTCAAGTGAACTGCCAGTTCCTCATCAGAATTCAAACCTCCTGGATATTTAATTTGGAACGCCACAATCAGTTTAGACTCTCTCTGTCTGAGTTTCAAATTCCTGTTCCCTCCCCTGGGATTCCTGACCACTTGTTCTAAGATCAAAAAGCTTTTTGCTGGATTGAGTATGTTGGGGGGGTTGTTATGCATTGTTTTTCTGCAGTAGTCTTACACGGTACCTTTCGTCAGTGCAGGGCACGAACTAGTTACCGATTGATCCTTGGTCTCCTCTCCTTCAAATTCGGGAGGGGCGGGGGCGGCAGGTGTTGTCACTGAGGGTGGTTACTATGGTACCCCTGTACAGGGGTCACCCCGACCATTCCAACACGTTGCTATTAAGATTCTACGGCCATGGCTCAGAGACTTAGCCTAATGGCCTGGAACGTTAATGGGCTGGGCGATAAAATTAAGCAGAGCATAGTGCAACAATACATACACCGACATCGTATAGATGTAGTGCTGCTCCAAGAAACACATCTCATAGGTAACTCCTGTCATGCCCTAGACCGGAAGGGGTATCGTAGGATTGCCCACTCTGGCTTTACGTCGGGATCCAGAGGGGTGGGGATCCTCCTGAGAAAGGGCTGCCCCTATGTGATTCACACAACTCATATCGAGCCTCAGGGTAGATACGTTGTTTGTTCTGGTAGTTGGGAAGGAAGGGCCCTCAACTTGCTCTCGGTATATGCGCCGCCGGGCCTTCAGCGCCAGACCCTGGCGAATTTTGGGACGATTCTACTGACCCTTCCGGAGGGTGCTGTGGGTATGGGCGGCGACTTTAACCTGACGATGGACGACACAGTGGACCGTACCCCACCCCAAGGGAACGATCCGCGGGGCTCGCAACTGAGCAATTTCGCGGACGCATTCGGCCTGGTGGACATTTGGAGATGGTCACACCCCCGAGACACGCTTTATACTTTTCAATCCGGAGTGCACGGAAGTCACTCACGGCTTGATTACCTGTTCACACACGCGCAAGATATTCACAACTTCACAGAGTCCTCGAGTTTGGCACGGGGGATCTCTGATCACTCCCCGGTCAGATCTTTCTCTGGTGCCAGTATAATGCGACAACCTGGTCCCATCCGGATTCAGCCGTGGTTGCTGAAAATCCCGCACATCAGAGACTCCTTGCGACAAGACACTGATTGCTATTTTGATGAAAATACGGGGTCGGTGGCCTTGGCGGTAACATTATGGGGCGCCTACGGGGCAGTTATCAAGGGGAGAGCGTTGTCCCTGATGGTGGGACACAAAGCTGAACGCAGGCGGCGGGTTTGCGAGCTAGAGGCGGAGATACTTCAGCTCGAGCAAGGGACTGCACCCACCCCAGCCCACGAGGCCCAACACCTACTTGAAGTCAAAAGACGAGATTATAAACAACTGCTCTATGAAGAGGTCAGTCGACAAACCCTCACCATCCGACACAGAATTTATGAGCTGGGGGAGCGCACTGGTAAATTGCTGGCATGGCTGGAGTGGAAAGAACTGGCAGCACGATGTGTGGGAGCGGTCAAAGGGCCGGATGGGGTGTTGATCACGGACCCTCAAAATATCGCTGAAGCATTTGCTAAGTACTATGAGCAAATATATACCCCGCCGCAGGACTCGCTGGCAAGTTGGGCGGCAGACCTCCTAGCCACCATTGAAATGCGGTGTCTCTCCCAGCAAGAACAAGAGACTCTGGAGTCAGATATCTCACTAGAGGAAATTCAGACAGCCATTCGGGATACCCGCTCCGGAAAGGCCATGGGTCCCAACGGAATCCTGATAGAATTCATGAAAAATATGGCTCTGAAATTGGCACCCCACCTGCTAAACTTGTACAAGGAGTGCTATGAGACCGGCACCCTTCCGGCCGAAATCCGCACTGCCACAATAGTGGTCATCCGCAAATCCGGCAAGCCAGCGGATGAATGTGCATCATACAGGCCCATCTCCCTGATCGCAGTGGATGCCAAAATCCTGGCTAAGCTGCTGGCCAACCGACTGCTCCCATATCTCGCGGCCCTGATCCACCCGGACCAGTCGGGTTTCATGCCGGGCCGTAATACCGCACGTAATCTGCGTCGAGTCCATGGGGCCCTGGGTCGGGTGGCAACACTCCAAGAGGAAGCACTATTGCTAGTGCTCGATGCTAAGATGGTGTTTGATACGGTGGCATGGGAGTATCTTTTCACTGTCCTAGCCCGTGTGGGGTTGGGCCCTTGGTTGATAGGATAGATTCGACTACTGTATACCTTGCCCACTGCTAGTGTGTCAGTCAATAACCACCGTTCGACCTCCTTTTCCCTCGGTCGTGGCACGAGACAGGGCTGCCCCCTGTCACCGCTCCTCTTTGCCTTGGCACTGGAGCCACTTGCGGTCTGTATCCGAAAGGACCCAGAAATTAGAGGCCTTAAATGGACAGCAGATCATGAAGACCGCATCTCGCTGTATGCGGACGATATTTTACTGTACCTGGCCTCCCCCACGCGATCGATCCGTCGGGTACTACATATCTTTCATATATTTGGGGCCCACTCTGGATACCAGATCAACTGGTCCAAATCCCAGATGTATCCACTTTGGGGTGACCCGCCGCTTAGCCCCAGGGGATATAATATACCGGTGGCGCTACAGGGCTTCCAATATCTGGCCGTTTTCATAACATTGGATACAACATTATTCTACGAGCGAACCTAGGGGGCCCACTACAACGGTTCAAATCTGATGTGATCCATTGGAAAACGCTGCCCCTTACACTCCTGGGCCGAGCGGCCCTTTTTAAGATGCTAGCCCTCCCCCGTTTCCTCTACGCCCTTTAGAATACGCCTATCCCGATCCCAGAAGCCTATTTCTTAAAGATCGACGCAACATTGCGTGGATTGTTGTGGGATACCGGAACGCCGCGCATTGCAATGCAAAAACTGACTATGGGCTGGTACGACGGATTGATTGGACTGCCGGACCTACGCCTTTATTACCAGACAACACAACTGATCGCGATCAACCAGTGGGTATTCGGGGCGCATGATGACCCTAGCTTCATAACCGACCGATAGCTCATGGGAAAGGGAAGATATAACAGGGCACTATACTCAAACCCGAAGAATTTAGGTTTGACTGGCCCCACGGCCAGAACGGTGGAAATTTGGCACCTTCTCCAGAGGCGAATGGGGTGGTCTGGGCGGCTGACTAAGGCTACTCCACTCTGGGATCTGGATTGTCTGAGACGGCTGAGCACCTGCGCGGGGTTCGATAAGTGGGATCTTATTGGCATCTCTACTGTGGGGGACATATGGGTTAAAGGCAGGAAGGCGACCTTCGCGGAGCTTCAACTTAAATACCAGCTTGCTCCCTCTGAGCATTACCGCTATCTACAAATAAGCCATGCTATCGACTGCGCACAACCCGCTGAGACTCCTCTTCCAGACTACTCGCCCTTGGAAGACAGATTGTTGCTAGATCCAATGGACCACAGGGCTGTTTCCTTAATATATAAAAAGTTAATCAATAACCGAGCTGACGCAATGCAGAAAGTACGGGCCAGGTGGGAAACGGATGTGGGCGAGATGTCTGACGAGGAATGGAGGGATGCGCTAGCCTCCCCTCGGGAGGTGGCGATACCAATGCGGCTCCGCCTGGTTCAGCTCAAGGTTCTGCATCGTGTGTATTTTGATGCGATCCTATTGTGTAAACTAGGTAGGCGTCCCGATGAGCTCTGCCTTCGGAATTGTCACCAGGTAGGCACATTCACAAACATTTTGTGGGCCTGCCCCCCCCATACAACACTATTGGACAGAAGTCACTCGTCAGGTGGCACGGGCCACCGGTAAGTCGGTTGTCCCCTCCCCTCAGCTATGCCTCCTTAATGTGTGGGATGATACGGACCTTACCCAAGCGGAGCAGGAATGGGCGGCGCTAGGTTGGGCCATAGCTAAAAGGAATAATGCCCAGAAATGGGGGGTGGCCGCAGTGCCATCGTTGAGCGCCTGGGCCAAGGACATGGATTTATCGATGGTGGCGGAGAAAATGGTCTATAAGGGTCAAGGTTGCCCCAAAAAGTGGGACCACAAATGGGGAAGGTGGAATACATATCGGGGGGACATCTGCATTTCTCCCACGGTAGAACTCCGACGAGAGAGACGGGCCATACTAGACAACTTGGGTGTAGGTGTGCTGGCCGGAGCTCTTGGAGACACCTAATCCTACACTACGTGGGTTGGGGCCTCCCTGGTCCTAAACTATTCTGGGTATCGCCTATACAATGTTTTATGCTTGTTTTGTCTCTGTGCTAAATACCCTTGATGTGATGCCTGTTGTCTCCGATGCCCTTACATGTACCCTGTATAAATAATTGCTGCTTAAGTGTCACGACTGTTGTAACTGCTGCGGATTTCACTGTTAATAAAATGTTATTTTAAAAAAAAACTTAGAAGGGCAGCATTAGAGAAATGTTCATTATAAAAATGTCGTACCACAGGGTATTTTTCATCATTATTGGTAATCGCTCTACTGTGTTCCAGGATACGTTTTTTGGCCATGCATGTGGTACTGCAAATATACCAAAGCTCACAGGGACATACAATGGCATAGATCACAAATGCAGAGCTACATGTGAGAAACTGAACAATCTCTCTACTAACTCCATTGTATGTCACCTTTATACAGAATTTGATGTTTCTGCAGGCCTTGCAATGGTCGCAGGGGAAAAAAACACTCAGCCCATGTTCATATCTGTCAGGCTGTACAGTGATGTCACTATGGACCAAAAGGTCTCTGATGTGTCTACCCCGTCTGTAAGTAATCCTAGGCCTGTCAGGAAGAATAGAGCCTAATATGTTTGATATTGGCAGAGTCTGAATTGTACGTCATGATGATTCTGGTCTCATTCTCAGCAGTAACGTCCAATTCAGTGATGGTTTCAGAGATGGTTTGAATTCTTGTGACACGATCAGCTCTTTCTTTCGCCCTGCGCAATACCCAAGTGGGATAACCCCTGATTTTAAAGCGTTCCATCATGATCTTACTTTCTGACTGGAATGATTCTTCAGAGTTACAGTTTCTCTTAGCCCTCAGCAGTTCCCCGTAGGGAATGCTCCACTTGAGAGCCTCTAGGTGACTGCTGAGGGCATGCAGAATACTGTTCCCAGCAGTAGACTTTCTAAAGAGAGTAGTTTGAATCACTTTGTTACTGATGCTGAGACCTACATCGAGGTACTCTGCTCTCGTACTGCTAATACTTGCAGAGAGAATGATGTTATATTCATTTATATTGAGAAAATCAATAAATTCTCTGGCCTCCTGCTCTGTGCCCCTCCATGATGAACAGATCATCTATGTATCTCATCCAAGTCATGACATGCTCAAAATATCTGTTATAATTGGGGCTAACAGATAGCTCCTGCTCCCAGCGTCCCATAAAGAGATTCGCAAAGCTGGGAGCGAAGCAAGAACCCATTGCTGTACCCGTAGCTGTCTGTACACATCCCCATTGAGCAGAAAGATGTTATTGGTCAGACAGAATGTTATCATGTCAAGTATCATCTGACTATGCTCCTGATATCTGACCTGTTTGCTTTTGAGATAGTAGCTGCAAGCATTCAGTCCCTGTGTATGATCAATAATCGTATACAGGGAATGTACATCGAGCGTGATGAGAAGTGAATCTTCCGCCAAATGAACATCCTGAAGTTTATTCAGAAAGTCTTTGGTGTCCCTGATGTAACTAGGTAACTTGGTCACATATTCCCTCAAAAAATGATCCACGTATTTCGAGATATGCTCCACTACACTTCCTTTGGATGACACTATGGGGCGCCCTGGTGGATTAATGGGGTCTTTGTGTAGTTTGGGTAACAGATAAAGCGCTGGGAGCACCGGATGATCCTTTTTAAGATAGCAGTACTCCTTCCACTCCAAAATGCCTTTGTCTCTTCATATGGCAAGCTTATCCCATAGCTCAATGATGCTGTTGTTATAAGTTTCCATATCAATGGGAAGATAGGGGCCGATTCACAGAACTAACTTAAGACAAAATCCTAAACTTACTACTTTTGGTATTCACAGAAGTTAGGATTTTGTCCTAAGTTTGTCTTAAGACAGACTTAAGTCAGACTTAAGACAGATTTAAGACAAACTTAAGACAAAATCCTAACTTAAGTCTGTCTTAAGTCTGTCTTAAGTTTGTCTTAAATTTGTCTTAAGACAAACTTAAGACAAAATCCTAACTTCTGTGAATACCAAAAGTAGTACGTTTAGGATTTTGTCTTGAGCTAGTTCTGTGAATCGGGCCCATTGTCCGTTCTCCCTCTCCCTTTACATGACGGTCCGACCTCCATTTAAATATAGACGGAACAGGACTGTGGTGATCACTAGCAGGGCCCCCGTAGGCCTCCGCTATTAGGCCAGGGGGGCACATGTGGTGCCCCCAAACATCAATGCACCATGTGCCAGGCACCACATGGTGCCTGACACAGGGGGCATTGATGTTCAAAAACATGCCTTTTTCAATTGTAGATTCTGTTGTGGCCCTTTTTTGTGCTGCAGCACAAGCCCCAATTGAAAAAGGCATGTTGCCGACCGTCTTCACGTTGGTCGGATTGTAATAAGGAAGGTGGAGCTGCCGACTAAATGTTGGGCAGTCTTCATCCCACTATAATAGCAGTTAAAGTGATGAGGGCCTATGTCTTGAACCTAATCAACTTATTTTTCGTAAACACGTGAAAACTCTTATTTTCTCGTCTTCTTATGTCCTCTGAGTGATTGTTTTCAGTTGTTCTTTTTGATAAGCACCAGGGCATTCCTTGGTGCAGCAGTGTTCTTATCATTATCACCTTAGTGGCAGTAGGAACTGGAGAATATTTGGGCTTAAAAAGTGTACTTGCTAATTTTAAAATCCAGTAGATCTTTACTTCCGATTTCCTAAGTCCACTATGTTAGCAACTTGAAGTAAGATATAGTTAGCCATGCATATTTGCTTTCATAATGTTTTCTAATCCAGAACTTCTTAAATTCGCAATTCTCATAGCAATTATTAGGAAGTAATAACCTGTAACTCGGTTTAAGGAATTGGGTGAGACCCTGTATAGAAGGCATAAAATTAATGGGTGATTTCCAGCTCATTCGCGAGAATACCCTTTCACTGATGAAGTGCCTTTTTTCTGACAGTCAGTGTGGCTAAAACATTATTCTGACCTGCATTAACCTGGATAATTTTTATATTGACCCCGATCTTTTAAAATGTTCGAAATATAATGGTGTTTGAACAAAATATCGGCATATTGTGACACACAAATATCGTGATGCACAAATATCGTTGACAAGAATATCATTTTTTGAGGTAAGTAATATCGTGTTAAATAATATTGAGGTTTTTAATATTGTTTTCACTAATATAGTGGTTAAGAATATATTATTTTAATTATTTAATGTGTTTTAGTTGATATATTAACTTTATGGGGTCGATTCCCATCCCGGGTCGGACAGCTCTCCGAGAGCTGTCTGTAGCCTTACCGTGCGACCGACACGTAGCCGTAGCCGGTCCGTCCTGTAGATGAAGTATGATGCGCATAACTGCCAAAAACACGACCGACACGTAGGCTGTGATTCAAGCCCCATTCCCCGTCCGAGCCGTACTTCCGAACGCCGAACCAAGTCGCCTGGAAGCAGTATCCATAGCAGTTTCCGCCCTGACAAGTATGATGCGTACTTCTCACGCGCCGGACGGGTCGCCACGTACGGCAGGTCACAGCATCTGGAAAACAAGCATATCAGCTACGATTCGCGCCACAACTCAATCCACGGCTACGAGACGGACCAGCTTGCAGCGGGTATGAGACGGAGCAACAAGCAGCATGTACGACACAAACACATCATGAATCCCATCGCACAGGTCATACCAGTACTCTACATCTATGACCGGATCAGGAACTGACGCCGACGTACCCGCAAAATGGTACACACACACAGGGGATCCACATCCTGGCCACTAACAACAGGCCACCATAGGGGTTGCATGGCCAGCACCACTAACACTCCCACCCATAGGGCTTATGTTGCCCATCACTACTGCCACCCCCAGCCATAGGGTACCTGTTGCCCATCACTACTGCCACCCCCACTCATAGGGCTTATGTTGCCCAGCACTCCTGCCACCCCCACTCATAGGGGACCTGTTGCCCATCACTACTGCCACCGCCAGCCATAGGGCTCATGTTGCCCATCACTACTGCCACCCCCACTCATAGGGCTTATGTTGCCCATCACCCCTGCCACCCCCACTCATAGGGGACCTGTTGCCCATCACCCCTGCCACCCCCACTCATAGGGGACGTGTTGCCCATCACCCCTGCCACCCCCACTCATAGGGGACCTGTTGCCTATCACCCCTGCCACCCCCACTCATAGGGCTTATGTTGCCCAGCACTCCTGCCAACCTCATCCATAGGAGACCTGTTGCCCATCACTACTGCCACCCCCAGCCATAGGGCTCATGTTGCCCATCACTACTGCCACCCCCACTCATAGGGCTTATGTTGCCCATCAATACTGCCACCCCCACCCATAGGGGACCTGTTGCCCATCACTACTGCCACCCCCACTCATAGGGCTTATGTTGCCCAGCACTCCTGCCACCCCAATCTATAGGGGACCTGTTGCCCATAACCACTGCCACCCCCACCAATAGGGGACCTGTTGCCCATCACTACTGCCACCCCCAGTCATAGGGGACCTGTTGCCCATCACCCCTGCCACCCCCACTCATAGGGGACCTGTTGCCCATCACCCCTGCCACCCCCACTCATAGGGCTTATGTTGCCCATCACTACTGCCATCCCCACCCATAGGGGACCTGTTGCCCATCACTACTGCCACCCCCAGTCATAGGGGACCTGTTGCCCATCACCCCTGCCACCCCCACTCATAGGGGACCTGTTGCCCATCACCCCTGCCACCCCCACTCATAGGGCTTATGTTGCCCATCACTACTGCCATCCCCACCCATAGGGGACCTGTTGCCCATCACTACTGCCACCCCCACTCATAGGGGCCGATTCACAGAACTAACTTAAGACAAAATCCTAAACTTACTACTTTTGGTATTCACAGAAGTTAGGATTTTGTCTTAAGTTTGTCTTAAGACAAACTTAAGACAGACTTAAGACAGTCTTAAGACAGACTTAAGACAGTCTTAAGACAGACTTAAGACAGTCTTAAGACAGACTTAAGACAGACTTAAGACAAACTTAAGACAGACTTAAGACAGACTTAAGACAGACTTAAGACAAACTTAAGACAAAATCCTAACTTAAGTCTGTCTTAAGTCTGTCTTAAGTCTATATTAAGTTTGTCTTAAATCTGTCTTAAGTCTGTCTTAAGACTGTCTTAAGTCTATCTTAAGACTGTCTTAAGTCTGTCTTAAGTTTGTCTTAAGAAAAACTTAAAACAAAATCCTAACTTCTGTGAATACCAAAAGTAGTAAGTTTAGGATTTTGTCTTAAGTTAGTTCTGTGAATCGGGCCCATAGTATTTAGTATCTTCAAGTTGTCTCATGGCCTCAGAAATATAATGATCTCTGTCCAGGATGACAACATTGCCACCTTTGTCCGCTGGACGGATGACAATGTTGGCATCTTTGGTGAGAGATTCCAATATACACCTTTGTTGGTAAGTGAGATTATTACTAGACCTATTGTTCTTATTGTTCTTATATCTATAGGAACAAAGAGCCTTGCCAACAGTATCGTGAAAGGGGTCTATGTTGTCATACGGTAGATTGGGTAGAAAGGTCGATTTGGTTCTAAACATTGTACCTGCAGCAGCATCAGTAATAAAATTAAGCGCCTCAAGAGTTTGTGTATTACTCAGTTCAAAGCTGGTCCCTTCGTTGTCCTGTTCTAACTGGACCATGGTGATAAATGTATCAATATCACTTATATTAATATTGTCTTGATATGACGAGGAAACTGTTTTAGATTTCCTATTGTCCACTAACCTTTTTAGTCTATACCATTTTTTTAATTTAAGCTTCCTCACAAACTAAAATAAATCAATCCTAGTATCAACATAGTTAAAAAGATATCAGGGGCAGAAAGAGAGTCCTAAACAAAGGGTAGATTTTTCAGTGTCAGTCATTAGTCTTTTCAAAAGGTTAATCACCGTTTTCTTGATCATTTCTTTATCCATTAAAATGGCTTCCTGGTGCGGGTTTTGTTGCTTCCCATCCCACCTCGTCCTCTTCCTCTTTTGCCAACGTTGGGTGATAAGTTTGCATCTGTTACGACGTTTCCTCGTCCTCTGCCCCGTCCTCGTCCCCTCTGTCCCCGTGTCTTCGGTACTGGAGTGTCCCTCGTCGTTACTCGTTCCCGACGCATGTGTCGGAACTCGTCTAAAATAGTAATAGGACGTGGGTTGCGTTCTTCACTGGGAACATTTTCAACCAAAACATTAGATTCAGTCTCGCTAGTTATAGAGACCACTGATATACAATTCTCCTCATTATCTTCATTGACTGTCTCGGGTTCACTTTGTTGTTAATATAGATGGTCATATTTGCGACTAAATGTTAAAATTCTGCCGCTATCATAGTCCCCATAGTCTCTATTAAGTTATCTTTGCTTGCGAGCCTTAATATCCTCCTCATACTTTTTTAGACGTTCCTTCATTGATGTTAGTGCCTTATCCAGGACTTCTGCGTCCATACTTTTTGTGAGATCTTCCATAATATCCTGGATTTGTTTCAATAAAGCATCCCTGTCAATCCAGGCATATTTTACGAGTATTTCTAGCCTCCTTCTAGAACTTTGTGTTGAATTCTGGGACCAGTCTTCCAGCATCTGAGGGTTAGGGGACTCATATGTCAGGGTAGTAAAAATCCGTAGGCCCCTAGGTGCCATTCCTTGATCCACATAATGTTGGAGTGAGATGCCTTCCCACCATTTAGAAGTTTCATTTCTTCTCAGCGTTTCAAGTTTATGAAGCTTTTCTTCCAATGGTTGCGTTTGAGATATCTTAGTTTCTGCCATTCTCACCGATTTCGGTTTTCTTACAAACATGGCGCTTGCCGCCGCCCTTCTTTTCTCTTCCTCCGCCATGTGCACACCACCTACGTGGTTATTATCAATTGTGTCGAAGTCCGAGTTACCCCTGACAATGTCAGGTTCTCCTTGCCATACACAAACGCTCAGAGGCAATGCTCTTAAGCTCTTAAGTGGTTGCAACGTCTCTGTGAGTGACTTCACTGTGCAAATTACCCCATCCACATAAAGGGGTGCGCAGAGCATATAGCGTCTTACAGAGGGGCCAGCGCATACACGTCATCGCTTCCCCGAGAATACAGGAATGAACACCCAGAGAACACCGGGCAGCTCACTTCCCACAACCCAAAGGGCGAACAGCGCGCATGCAGGCTTACCTCTGATAAGTTCAGTTCGTCACTACGCACAGACTTGCCCATTCCACTGCTGCTGGTAATGTGTGGCCGGTCCAATTGGCAATCTCGGTTCCAAATCCATCCAACTTAGTGCTCCTTCCGACTGCCAGGGACCCATGAGGTAGTGGCGCACGCACCGGCGGAGCGCGCCGGTAATTCAATCAACAAAATCCTCAGCGTATGTGCGCTCTCAGTAACGACGGACTCCGACACCATAGAATGTCCACAAGATGTTTATTCCACCACAACGCGTTTCAGTTTACTGCCAAGCCTTGATCACGTGAAAAAGTGCACAGGTTGTCAGGCACAACATAAAGCATACGATATGTCATGAACATGAAAAAGGGACTTCACCAGTTAGAAATACATGGCGGCCATCTTGTAATAGGTAAAGTACACCATACAAAATACATGTAAATATCAGTTCTATCTATCATTATATCCCAAATTGGTGGGTAACTGTCTTTGTGATAAAACACTAACTGAATGACCGCAGGATCCATCTCTGCATTGGCAAACACCACGATGAGATACTTGTAGTGCGCACACAGGATTGCACAATAGAAAACCTTATCAGTTAAAAAAAATGACAACTTGCGCTTGAAGTCTGCAAGAAAACCGGTATGCTAGCTAGTGCAACCGACATGCATATTATAATAGGTCATTCAATCATACATCAATGCCCCGTGTTTCTCAAATGTCATGTTGCGTAATTAGCCAAATGCGACTGTCACAGTATAATCGAAAATGCGAGAAGGCTAATTATTGCACAGCAATACAGATATAATGGTAAATTCCAAATGTAGTAGTTCATCCTGTGAAAGTACACAAGTGTAGATCAACAGTTCACCATCCATGGGAGGAAAAACAAAATATATATAGTAAGGCATATATATATATATAAATACATATACTCATCCAACTCTAGCATTTATTATTTCAACAACCAGATACCGTCACCGCAGATCCTGTTTTGAATACGTTTATTTATTTAACATGCTGTTATGCATATCAACAGGATCCCCTGCCTTGCTCACAAATATATATGTAAAAAGAATCCACAGAGTTACCGATCCTACTCAAAGGAAAGTCTTGCACTCTACAGCTGTAAACCAAATAGATTTTTTTTGGTGACGTGTTTCATCTGAACGTGGGGTTCGTCACAGCCAATCAACGATACACTGTGCCCCATCACCTTATGAAATAAAAGTGGTCCGGCCGTCATAGCATAGACATGAGAAACAGATGTAACAAAGTTTTTACAGGTTTCAGAAGAAAGAAATATGTTCCGAGAAATACATTATTGGGAGGGATCCCTTCCCTTGAATGTTCAGATTTGTAACATAAATAAATTATAAATAAATAAATAAGTGAGCAAATGCATACATTTTGACACAAAATTAAAATATTGAAACGATACGTTGAATGGATAAATCACAGTTTTCTCTAGTAGTCCATCATGCTCAGAACAACCTAGCAAAACATGAAAAAAACAATATTCATCACATGATCAATCAGGGAATTACTCATATGTGAGGGTCTCAAGGCGCTGGGGGGTGGAGGGGTGCAGCTTCGGGTCAGCCAAAGAACCAGGTCTTGAGGCTCTTCCTGAATGTGTGCAGGGTGAGGGAGCATCTTATGCTGATCGGGAGCTCGTTCCAGGCCTTAGCCGTGATGTAGGAGAAGGCTCCTCCACCCACCCTGGTTCTGCAGATGCGTGGGATTTCTACGAGGGCGAGGTCGGTGGAGCAGTGGTTTCTCCTGGGTACGTGGAAGAAGACTATTTTGCTGAGGTATTTGGGTCCACTGTTGTGGAAGGATTTGTAGGCGTGGGTGAGTAGCTTAAAAGTTACTCTATTCTCGACCAGGAGCCAGTGGAGGTCTCGCAGGTGTTGGGTGATGTGTTCATGTTATAGGATGCCGAGGATGAGTTTGCTGTGGTGTTCTGGATGGTCCGGAGTTTGCGTAGCAGGGATTTGTTGATTCCAGCGTAGAGGGCGTTTCTGTGGTCCAGTCTGCTTGCTATGAGTGCATAGGTGACGGTCAATCTGGATTTGGGGGGATCCATTTGAAAGTCTTGCGAAGGACGCGGGGGTGTTGAAGCAGGTGGAGGTGACGGCGTTGATTTGTGGGGTCATGGTGAGGGAGGAGTCGAGAATGATGCCGAAGTTCTGGGCGTGGTCCATGGGGTGGGAGGTTGCCGGGGTATGGGCCAACCGGTGTTGTCCCAAGCTTAGGGGGAGGGCGAGGACTGTCTTTTCCAAGTTGAGCTTCAGACAGCTACTTCTCATCCAGGATGTGACGTCTTTCATGCCTTCCTGGAAGCTGAATCTGGTGGAGTCGGGATCCTTCGTGAGGGAGAGGATCCCATGTAGATGTTGAAGCATGTGGGACTGATCCTTGGGGTACTCTGCAGTTGATCTCTGTGGGTTCAGAGAGGAAGGGCGGGAGTCTGATCCTTTGGGAAAGAATGGAGCCAGTCGAAGGCAGTTCCATGTGTGCCGGCATCATGGAGTCTAGCTGTGAGAGTGTGGTGGGAGACGGTGTTGAACGCTGCGGAGAGGTCCACTAGGATGAGGGTCGTGGTGTGGCCTTGGTTGAAGAGCATGCAGATGTCGTCTGTGGCAGAAAAGAGGGGCGGTCTCGGTGCAGTGGTTGCTGCGGAATCCGGATTGGGAAGGGTCAAGGAAGGCATTCTCCTCAGTGAAGTTTGTCAGCTGGGCTTTGACGATCTTCTCTCTGACTTTGCCCACGAAGGGAAGGAGAGTGATGGGTCGGTAGTTTTTCAGGTCTGTCGGGTCTGCAGAGGGTTTCTTGAGGAGGGGCTTGACTCCTGCGCATTTCCAGTCATCGGGGAAAGTACCGGATTCGAAAGTGGCATTGATGTTGCGTCGTAGTTCGAACGCTCTGGCGTTAGCAGCAGCTCTGTGGAAGATGTGCGGCGGGCAGGGGTCTGTGGGGGCTCCTAAGTGAGTGCGCTTCATGCTCGTGCGGTGTCTTCGGTGGTGACCAGGGTCCAGGCGGCAATGGTAGGCAGGTTGTGGTTGCTGGAGGAAGGGGTGGTTTCTGGAGTCTGTTTGCTGAAGTTGTCGTTGAGGGCCTTGATTTTCAGATGGAAGTAGGAGCTGAGCTTGTTGCAGAAGTCTGGGAGGGTGTGGCCTCCTTTCCTTCACTGGGGGGTTTGGTGAATGCCTGGATGATGCCGAAAGAGTTATTTTGAGTTGCTGGAGTTGGCGAGGAGTTTGTTCTGGATGAAGGTCCTTTTGGTGGATCTGATGAGTTGGTGGTATTCTGTCATGGTGTTCTTGTAGCTGGTCTGATGGCACGTGCCCTAAGAATGCAATGAATTAAAAACAGCCCAAATATAGATTTTTTAGAACAAGCCAAATTGCTAGTTTTAAAACATGTGTTGCACAACTTAGTTAAATATTTGCACTCACTTTGATGTCATCAACATGATGTCATGTTTGCTGCCATGAGCTTCATTTCGCAGCCAAGTGGCTGTTTGATCCGGTTGCTAATAGTTTAACTAGCCTCATACACATCTCCCTATTATACCAAAAATTTAATACCACTATTCAAAACAAAGCAAAACTAAACTGAAAACCCGGCCAGAACCCCTATTTTACTTGTTTATTGCTTAATCAACACCACATGCTTAAATATAACCTATATCAAGCTTGTTGGGATTCTCCCAATTATCAATGTTCAATGAAATATGAGAGCAGCAAAGAGGTAAGACTCAAAATAGTAATATGTCGGATAAGATACACAAAGGATATTCCACATATATTGAAGCATGTTCTTGAAACTGGTCACAGCTGACAATAAGAAAAAACAAAAGAAAACAAAAGGAAAGGAAAGGATATCAGTGGAGAAACTAGGCTTCAAAAGGTAAAATATAAAGAGGAGGAGACATAACTCTTATATAAAATGACATTATATATAAGAGTAGAACAACTGGACTTATCACATGCCATATCAGCCGATATGCACATGTAGTTCTTCATCCTCTTGAGGCTTCCCGGGGATTTACTCCTAAGCAGGATAATGTATTTATACTCCAGTAGCTTAAGTTTCTTCTCCCTGTCTCCTCCATGGGCGTTGGGCAGGATCCTGTCAATACCAAAAATAGGATAATAAGTCAGCGTTCCCGTTGTGGACTTTTTCCCAATGTCTGGCCACTGGGTAATTGACATCCAAATTCTTGATCGCTCTGTAATGTTCCAACACTCTCTTTTTCACAGGGCAGATTGTACTCCCCACGTAGTTCAAACCACAGGGACACACCAATACATACACCACAAAATCATTTCCACATGAAATAAATGTATTTATGTAGCGTGTTTTCCCTGTGGGTAGTGTATACTCTCTTATTTGTGCTGCTTTTGCAGGCTTTGCGCCTCCGACATTCGTTGAAACCCATTTGTTCTTTCAGTCAGTTACCTTTGTCTGTGTGGGTTCTAGTGTAACTATGTACCAAAAGATCCCTAAGGGATTTGGACTTGTGGTATGTCACTAGTGGATATGGTGACATAACCTTATCGATAACTGGATCTGTCTTAATCTTGTGCTAATGTTTATTAACAATCTTCCACAGAGCACCTGATTTGCTGTTATATGTGGTGGTCAGCCTGACTGTGTGCGGATCCTGTGTCCTCCTCTCCTTCTGGGCTCAAAGGTGTTCTCTAGATGTCTCAGCTGCCTTGTTGCAGGCTTCTCTCAAGACTGTACATGGGTACCCTCTTGCCCTGAATCTACAAGCACCATCCCCTTTCCCGCACACCACTTAACTCCTTAGTATAAAGCTCTTTCATATGAAAAGAGAGCATGTTTGCAAACTTGAATAAAAATATAATCTCTAGAGCAAAATCTCCTTTTTGGGTTGTCACTACACAACTTTGAAAACAGAGCAGAAGAAAGAAAAACAATGTTTTATTTTATGCTCTGTGGTCCCCTCAGCTGTTGACTCTGGCAGCAGGGATTGTGATGTCAGAAATCAACTGTAATAACTAATTACAGTTGAGTTCTAACATGATTTCTTTATAATAGGCAACTGGGCGTGTCACAAGTCCCCTATTATGATAAATTAGTGACAGGTTTTTATACAAACATTGCAGAATCATATGTATATGTATATATATATTTGTGTGCATGTGTGAATGTGTGTGAGCATGTGTGTGTGTGTGTGTGTGTACGTGGGTGTGCTTGTAGGATGAGTGGAGTGGGTATGATAAGGAATGAATAAGTGGGCGGACATGTGTATATGACTGCAGCGGAGATTGGAGTCATGGAGTGAGTGCAGCACATGAGTTAATGATTGCAGAAGTAGATGCTGGCAAGTGAGCAAATAAAGCATAGATTGAGGTGCATGAGTAGGGAGTGTGTTATGAAAGAGAAACAAGCTTATGAGAGTGACCCCTCTAATAGACCGTTGTTGTGTGGGCTAGCATCTAATGAACGGTACAGCAGCATGGACTTCAGAATGAATTGTCCAAGAGGGTTCTCAGCGACCAATCATAATGCAGCTTGCTAACGTGATCACATACCTGCCTGCTCAGCCCCAACGCCACTGGCAATGATTGTGAGAATAAGGTCAGTAATTGGAGGGGGAGGAGAATGGTGAACATGTTTTATAAGGGGTTTCTAAATGCGGTGGTACTCCCTGCTGTTTTTTTAATAATAAAGCAATTTTGTTAAAAAATAAACGGACAATATTACGAGCAGCAGTAGGAGCAAGAGTTAGTCTGGAGCAACACTTTTCTCAAGGATAAGTTTATAGACATCCGTCTTAGAGCTCTAACTGCATCTGCACCTCAAAACAGCCAAACATCATCGCAGTACCTCATTGTGTCCTACGGGAGGAGGAATACAGATGTTTGCCACTATTGTTAAGCAAAGGCCTAATGTCAGCCCTTAATCTTCCCTTGGAATCTGAAAGGGTGAGAAGTGTGATCTTCTCTGGACACCTCTCATCTGAAGCCCTGAAGATGGAGGTATCAGCAGGAGCGGCCCGTGCAGGTAAGAGAGGTGCGGCGTTGGGGCAGTGTGGTGGGGTGGGGGTCGAATTGGCAGACGACACTGAGGGAAAATTAAATAAATAATTCATTTTCACTCATCATTTGTCAAATCCCGTCCCCACCCCGCCCCATTGCTCTTACCTACATGAGCCATGACTCGGTATCAGGAAAAGTGATCTCAGAATAAAGTGGCAACAAAAAAATGTGCTCCCAAGTCTTTAGGACTGAAGGCGCAGAACGCAACACACAAAAGATGAAAATTGAGATAAGCTTAAAAAAACTGGAGGTGGGTGGGTGGCTCTACTCCGCCGGCGGAGATTTGCAACTCCACGCTGCCCTTGGAGTGTGCAGTTTAGTAAAAAAAACTCCATGAACCGCTGTAGCGGAGTTTGCTGCCCACCAGCGTCAACGCGTTATTAGTTCTGTGCAGTAGAATGTGCACTCTTTCAAGATGGCTACTGGATAATCTTTACTTTTTGTCCTTAAACTATTTCAATTGCTCATCCCGCCCCTCACATTCTCCCAGGCCCTTCTCTGTGGAGGGAGGCTGTGATGTCACTGCTTGAACTCTGCCTCTGATATATGGCTGGCTGCTTTGAAACAGAGCGGTACAAAAAGGGGTGGTGATGTACGGAGCATCAGAACCAATCAAACACTCACACCCAGTCAACAGATCTGGGTTTGATCCATCACCGTTCTTTAGCCCACTCTGCCACCCCAGTTCAGACATGGCCATATGCAAATCAGTCTGACCCTGTGCCTCATGGGAACAGTCCAGCCCGAACTGCGAAACCATGCCTTCCCTGGACCGGAAACAAGCTTCCTAGGACCGGTTTCTGGCATTTCAGCCGTCTTCAGCCAGGCTTGCTTGAATCCAATGGCAAAGTGAGCAAGGGACTCACGTCTGAGCATACCCTGCCAACTTATGGCGAACAAAGCGGTACAAAAAGGGGTGGTGATGGACGGAGCATCAGAACCAATCAAACACTCACACCCAGTCAACAGATCTGGGTTTGATCCATCACCGTTCTTTAGCCCACTCTGCCACCCCAGTTCAGACATGGCCATATGCAAATCAGTCTGACCCTGTGCCTCATGGGAACAGTCCAGCCCGAACTGCGAAACCATGCCTTCCCTGGACCGGAAACAAGCTTCCTAGGACCGGTTTCTGGCATTTCAGCCGTCTTCAGCCAGGCTTGCTTGAATCCAATGGCAAAGTGAAACAGCAGCAGCGGTGGCAAACCTAAGCTACAGCACCAGTAGCTCGAGAGAACCTATTGTCAGCCACACATTGGTAGCACGAGTGACCAGATGAACCACTGGAGCTACAGTCCTGGTGAAGAGAGGAGGTGACCTCCCGCTCCCAGTGCCACTAGCAGTACCTAGGCTACCAGCGCCACAGAGTGAGTGCAGCCCCCGCCCGCCTCCCACTGCACAGACCTCAAGATGTGGGTGTGATGGACCTGAAGCATCTTTGGACTTAGAGTAACCCGGTAAGCAGAGCAACTTCCACTGACTGGATGCATTGCTCACTTGTATGTCAAGGGTGGAGTGTTTATTGTTTAGACTGATAGCACTTACAGTGTTTCACTTTCATGTTGCCTGACCTCATAATGCCTAACTTGAGTTATGTGTTCCAAGTGCATCACGCCATGTTTCATGCCTCCTTTGCAGGAACACACCAAGTCCCAACAGGGATCTATGGGGCATATTATCAATGGCCAGCGATAATTATCGCTGGCCGGACATAGCGATAGAAATATTATCGCCGGCTATCGCTGAATATTATCACCATGATAACGCATTATTTACAACGTATAGCGCTATGGCAATACTATTTCAGCGATAGCGGTGTTTTCAATGGAACATCGCTGGTTTTCCAGCGATGTTCCATTGAAAACAGCGATAACATTGCTGATAGGACCCTGTGGTCCTGTCAGCATAATCCATCTCCCATTAAAAGTATGCCTTAGTCAGGAATTTAACAGACGTTAAATTCCTGAGTTAAGGCTGAGGTAGCGCAATTTTTTTTATCGCTGCACCTCCTTGTTATTATCGCGAAGCTGCCTTCACAATATTAACATGTGTTGTTTTCACAGCCACGCCTTCTTTGCATCTCATTAGCGATGCGAGGCGAGGCTGTGAAAAAACGGGCTCTAGATCAAGGAAACACGTGCTAGCGTGTCCTTGATGATATTGCGATATAATTATCGCCGCTTTTCGCCCAAAAAAAGATGCTAAAGCGGCGATAATTATATCGCCATCCCTTGCTAATTTGCCCCTGAGTTGCTTAGAGGGGTGGTGACCCAACGGCTTAGCAGCCCGTGTTATCTCTGATGCCTCAGTGAGCTCTGCACTTTACATCAGATAGCCTCACTTGCCTACTGCGCCCGGCGCAGAATTCTGCGGAATTAGGTGGAGATTTTTTGGTCACTCCGTGGAACTGCTTGAGCTCCCCCCAGGCCTAAAAAAAACACCTCCAAGCAAAAATAAACAAGGAAATAGAAAGAAAAACTATACACTGAAACAGAACAAAAACATGAACAAAAAAACAAAAATCTCCTGAAAAACAAGGGAATTAAATGCAGATGGGTGTTTTGTGTGAAAAAAGACAATCAATACTCGAGCCTTATGAGACATAGCTAACATGGTTTACTCAATTTTTTTTAGGGGTGGGCGGAGTTCACCGAGTTACACTGTGCAGAATTCAGCTGAGTTGCTTAAAAACTCAGTGGAGTTCCGCTCCACCCTAGTTATTACAGCCAGAAGCAATAACACAGAATAGCATCCCATAAAAACCAGCCCGTTAACGTCCCTCGTCTGTTGTTTCGTGGGAGTTGAAAACTTAAAGTAATGTCGAAGGGTTTGCAGAAATCCCTGTAGCTAATATATTGAGTACATGTCATAGTTGACATATTGGGGTGCTAGTAGTGCATGTTTTGTGTTATGCTCTGCAAAGATGAAAGACCCTCAGCTGGCCCGGAAATATGCACCCCCATCAAACATCTTTCAATTTATAACGGCAAAGTGTTATTTTCTACAAAGGGTTCCTCCATTTAGTTGTTGTTAATGACGCATCTCCTTGAGACAGCCTCTAGGCCCTTACCATCATTTTGCAACAGGCCCATAAGGAGTAAACAAATAATAGCAGAGTTTCAGGGAGACAACACCTCCTCAGGGGTAGTAAGCGTTATATAAATTCAATTTAACATCAGCTGAGAAGATATCTACCTTTCTCTACTTTAGTAAGGAGCCTTTATGGATTCCATCTTGGGAATAATACGCATCCCTTTTATGACTGAAATGACATTTTAGAGGTGCAGTTACAGCAATTGAAATGAATGAGGTCAGTCAGTGACCTCAATGCACATAAATTGTCCTTGTCTAATTTGTCATGTTTGGGAATCTGCTTAAGCGGGTCCACTCCAGAGTATTCAGGGCCTGTGGAGCTTGAACTGTTAGTCTGCAAGCAGTCAAAGCAGCGCCACACTCCTGACAACCCACCCTGGAAGAGACAACAACTCGACTCACTAGAGAAAATCACCTCCACTTCTGTTCTGATCTGGAACAGAAAGCAGCTATATGTTTAGCTCCTGGGAGATCTCTGCTGCACCGGTAGTGACGACTGGGGTTTACATTCTTGGTACTCGGGGTGGGAGGCGGGGTCAAACTCCGCCACGTGGCGGAATCAGAGTTTGTTGCCGAACTCCGAGCTCCCAGTGGAGCACGGAGTTGGCAGAACTCCGCAGAACTCTGCAAACTCCGCTGGCAGAGCAGAGAGCACCGCCCAATGCTACCTTTTATAGTGTCTTCATAGGTTCACTCCTGTAACAGTTCGGAAGTACTTTCGTATGCTAAATTGCTTTAGTAAGGTCTAGGTAGGAATATAAAGCAACTCAATTGCATTATGATTGCAATATCAAAAGACCCCTGAATCTTGCATGTGTTAGATATTTCTTGATATACTTTTTATAATATATATTGTTGATATACTTTTATGATTAATGCGCTTGTTGCCATACTTCTCTCCACTGCCAGGTAAGAATGCCCACCACTCCAGTTTTTAATATGAAAATATATCACATTAGTTCTGTTTATTTTTCCACATTTATTATCTCATTAACTTGTCACTTAAATATATTACCAGTACATCATATTTCCTATAAAGTAATGTAAGCATAAGTAGATTTCAAACTACAGATTGTCTAAACCTTCCTGGAAAGTTTTACAATTATTCCTATGATAACCTTCATAAATCGACCACCACTTGTGCTGTATGTGCACTTCGGCACTCAGCACTAATTCAGTCATATTGGGCTTGGTTGACAAGGCCTACATTGTCCCTAGCAATGGACTCATTTTGGCCCCTTGCTAAAAATATGCTTATTTTAACCTTTCCTCCTGATGACCCACTGTTTACCCCCAGGTTTTGGATACCAGGAGATTCCCACCCGAAATCTTGTTTGTTCTTATGAGATTTGGAGCACCTCATGTGACAGGTGGCCACGCCCAAGCCACAACGCATTCTCTCTGCTCTGTTTGTGGAGGAAGAAGTTTCTCTTCACAGAGCTGCGCTGGAACTTACCTGCTGAAGTCATCACCACAACAATATCAATCTTCAGGCACTTCCTCAAACAAGGGCATCTTCTTAGCTGAACCTTGACTACCTAGTAAAGAGAAAACAAAGGTCAGTGTAAATAAACTCATCAAAACTTATAGACCTTTACCCCTCACCTGCTCCTCACTGTTCACAGTTCTTTCAGGCTAAAAAACAGAAACTCTTCAGATGAGACTTTGCAGTTCTGATGCAAATATCTGTATAACTATTGGACCTTGTAAGGTAGAAGTAAAGTACAGAACCAAGACTATTGTTTCAGTTGTGACGCAAACAACTGTTGAAATTAGAACTAAGGGCCTGATTTTGATCCTGGCAGATGGGCTACTCCATCACAACGGTGAAGGATATCCTCTCTGCTGAAATATAAATTCCATAGGATATAATGGGATTCTAATTTTAGCGGACAGAATATCCATCACTGTTGAAAAGGAGTAACCCATCCGCCAAGATCAAAATCAGGCCCTAAGAAAATTGATTTGTCAGAAACTTTGAGTTGCGGCAAGAACAACCTATCTAACTATCGATAGCCAAGCTATTTCTTGGGTACTTATTCCGAATTGCTGTTTAACATTTAAACCTATTGGATGAGTGTGGATGACACATTTTTTGTTTCAGATAAAACTCCCTTATATGATGCATATGTGCATTACTACTTGTGAGTATCACCTTATGTTTATGATCTCTGTTTCCAGGTGCTACCCTAGTATAGAAAGCTTGCTGAGAAATCCCATCATTTCTCACCCCATGACTCAACACAAGCAGAGAGGGATTTTTGATGCTATTGTTTCTTCCTCCTCATTCCCTTCCCAAACCCCCTTCCGCAATGGGACAGCTGACTGGGTCTGAAAATTGGAGCGGACGCTGAGAGTTGTTCAAGCAGGGATAGGGCAGATAAGCATCGCTTCTGCGGAGGCAATCGGTTTAGCAGGTGAGTGGCATAGTATACTAATAAACACATTGAACTACACATATTCCTTCATCCAGTAAAAGTACTGGTCTCAGCTCGCTTATAAAATGCTTCCCTCATTTGGTTATCCAGGATCAGGCTGCAATATCTTTTTGCAGGTAAGGTTTCAAAAAAATATTTCTTGCAAACAAAGGCTTTGGTTGACATTGGCATAACCGTTCAGTCGGAAACCAATAGTAAAACATCCCCGTCTCCTATACACCAGCTTCCAAATTTACCAGATCAGAACATGTTCCCTGTTTCTAGTCTGGTCAAATTTCACCACACATATCCTGTTCTTCAGGAGACTGCAACTGAAATCATTGGTAGTCCTTTGTCATGTCCTTTAGCATTGTCCTATCATGTATACCCCATTTTTACATACATTGTGCCATCCACACAACAATAACGATTCTAAACAGGTGACATTTTACCTAGTAGCTTGATCCTGTCTCCTCGACACCAGGCTTCAAGTATTCTATCATAATCCCTGCACCCGACGTACATAAACATGTCCCTAGGCACGGCAGATTTATTCCACTTTTTTCATCCTTGGCCAACAGCAGCATAAAAGCTGGTTTAAAGTCACCCTCCCACACTAAACCTCTGTCGTGAGACTCAATCCGCTCAGCATAGAAGGAGCAACTTGGCCGGTCTTAGCGACATACACTCCACATCCCGAGATAGATAAACTACCAGTAGATAAAGTCCGTACAATATACAAAGAAATAGTCAGGCTATACAGACACATTGTCCAGTTGGTCATGCGAACATTCACAGTCCAACCGACGAGAAATGCTCCAGCTGGTCCACATCAGACCACACCTACAATTAACCCACAGACACTAAAATCAGTAATAGGGACAAATCCTTCCAAACGGGATCAAATTCCGTTCTGGATAGCACAAAAATTGCACAGCTGGAAGCAGTATTTCCCCATACGGGTCCATAGGAAAAACATAGAAATCTAACAATTTGCTTGCTAATGGGGATGGTTCCCTCCATTGAGGATTGTACCACTTGGGGAACAATCTTTGCTGCCATTTATGTCAGTATACACGGTACTCCTTCCTTAGCAGTTGTTCCAGAAGTATTGAAACAAATACAGAATGAGTAGGGTGAAAAACCTTCCCTGGACTTGGGAATGAAACTGATGGGTAATTTTGCTCAAGTTTCTGTAATCATGCTGAGCAATATAAAGGGGCAGCATCAGTGGCCATACACAGCTGCCTAAGGAAAATAGCACCTAGAAAGAGGGAGCGAGAATTACGAACAATTATTGAAGAAACCTATGCTGAATTAAGTAGAAATAATTTGGCAACCACAGCCGGGAAGCCACAGATGGCAGGTAGTCCCGAAAAAGACAACTCGAAGCAAGCACCCACTTTTTCTAAAAAGAAATGGGAAACAAAAATTCAGAAACGATTTCAAGATCAAGGGGTGGGTCTCCCCAACGGAAGTCCTCTGAAAAAAGGAACAACCTTAGGAATCGTGATAACATTAGAAAACTTGATAGGTATCAGGACACTGATACATGTTCCTTTCATCCTTTCAGGGTTCATCAAAAAAACGCAGAGAGGGATGGGCAATCATGACATAAGCAGGAAGATCAACCAAAGACAAAAAGGGAAACACATCGCACTTCAGATTATATTATCAAGCAGGAAGAGCAACCTAAAGCAAAACCTCAATTCAAAAAGAAGAAAGTAGCTGGCTTAAAGATTAGGCATGCCCAGGTTACTGAGGACTCAGCTTCTGAACGAGGAATGGGCTCTGATGACGTTAGACAGCCTGGAAGAACTAACAATAGCTCACCAGAACCTGAAGGATTTTCTGGTGACAGCAGTATTAAATGAACATATTACTGTGATATTAGAGTTAGTGTCCCACATAGACTGTATGAAATTACACTGCAAATAGTGGGGGACATCTCAAGAAAGGTTAAAGGTCTCTTTTGGGCTAACTTAAAATATGGATATGACATACTGCCAGCAGAAAGGGATTGTCCACCCTTAGTTTGTGATGATTCCCCAAACGGGAAAAGAGTCATTTTGCCTGCTTTCTTCGACCTGGTTCCAGATTCTTTAAAACATTCAGACGCATAGGAGTGGGCCCTAGGACTTCCTCCGGCATCATACTGCAACCATGTAGGGTGGGGCATGGAGTCTACCCACCATGAAATCCCATCAAAATCTACTCCAAATCCACAGAGACAGTACCCTATAAAATTGATGCAGAAAGACAGGTCAAAGAAATTCTAGACCAACTCGAATATCAAAGTGTGTTTGAGACTTGCACTCCCCGATTAATAATCCTTTGCTTCCAGTAATGAAACCTGACAATTTATATTGTCTAGTTTTAGATTAGTGACATTTAAACACATGCACATGAACATTTGCAGTTCAAAATGCACAGTGCCTCATAAATGAATAACATTGGGCGGAAGAAATACACAACAACATTAGATATCTCGAATGGATTCTTCTGCCAGAATAAAGCTCCAGAAAGCAGATATTTGACAGCATTCCCTGCGCTCGGCACTCAGCAACATTTTTGTCATTTGCCTCAAGGGTATAAGAATAGCCCGGGGCTATTCTTGGCAAGAAATCAGAAATATTACAAACATGCGATGAGGAGGCAGTGTAGATTACATCTATTTGACAGATGATGAATTACTTGAACACTTGTACAGGGTGAACAATATAATTGTTGGATTCGCCAATTTGGGCTACAAATTTAATTTTAAGAAATCAAAAATTGTCCATCTCAATGTCCTATTTTTGTGATACGAGCTGTCAAGTGAAGGCAAGAGCCTAAAGGGTTTGCAATCTATCTTAATATTTCTAAATTTTGGCAGAACATACATTTTAGATTATGCAGAAAGAGTAAAACCCTTCTAAGACTTAATCAGACCTGATTTCACACCACATCCGAGGACACAGCTATACACAGATATTTTCCGTTCACTTCAGGCTGACATGATAGCATCTAAACACTTGCACTCATGTGTAAATTCTACAAACTTGGTGATCTGGGTCGTCCCTGGTTTATCACTTTCAATGAAGGTGAGACAGTTCCAATTGCAGACAAATCACATTTATATGCAAATGCTGAAATGCGATTTGCAGCAAAACAAAAAATACTGACCGCAGTACAGACTACTGTAAATTCAGACAGGGCTTACATGTACATCTTGGTGGCAGTTGATTCATGCTCTAGATTTCTAAGGGTTTGGCCTCAGCGCTCAGCTGACGCTCAAATTGTTATAAAGGATGTGCAAGTCTTTATCGGGAGATATGCAATTGGCATGTTACATTCCGACCGGGGCCCTGCGCTTAGCTCTTGGGCTTACAAGGAAGCCATGGAATGTATGGCGGTGGCCTTGCAGTACTCCTCCCCCTACCCTTCAGAGGGAAATTTGGTGGTGGAGTGAAAAAACCGGGACCTAAAGCAATCCTTTACAGCAAGGTTATTAGGTGCGGGCAGTAGTTGGGTCAATCACCTATATGGGGTCCAGAGGGCACTGAATAATATGCCAAGAAAATCCTTGGGAGGACGTACACCCCTATGAGATCCTGTTTGGGACAAGAATGTGGGTACCTGACCTCGAACCATTTGAGTTGAAGGATCGTTTGGCTTTTTTACAGGAACTCAATGAATTCTGGGTATTACAAAGCAACATCCAAGTAAAACAGGATCCAGCAACACCATTCTGGGTCCCAAAGGTTGGGGACCTAGTCAGAGAAAAGATCGTGGACAAGAAGGAGTTTAGGCCATCCTACAGAATACTTGTACCTGTCCTGGCAGTTCAAGGAACAAGAACAGTACTTCTCTTGACTCTTGCCGGTAAAAAAGAAAAAAGATTTGTCTTCATTGATCTGATCAACAGCAGGCTTCATGCATCCTGAGTAGCCACAGATCTCCTCTCGCTACTATACAGGAAGTTCAGATGGAAAGACTATTAAAGTTTCAAGACTCCTCTGTGCAAGTTGCCGGAGTAGCCAATAACAGAGTATGAATTACACCTGTTGAAATTGAACAACATTCAAATGAAACTGAAAAAGCAAATTGCAATTCGGTCCAACGATATCAATGTGCCTTCACAAGAAACAGCTGCCAGTTCTACGCACATTGCTGAGCTCCTAAAGATAAATCGAATTGCGTCTGGCTACTTCATCAACTTCGATTACTTTTCTTCACAACCAAGTGAACCTGAGCAAATGCCACCTACTTCCAAAAAAGAACAATTTCGACAATTCTATCTCTGGCAGAAAAAGACTTACTTTGTGTCCGCTTGACTTCATCTTTGGCTTACATTTGGGATCCTGTTCCTGTTAATTTGGATTGGCATTGTAACTGTCTTTTTCCTACTACTGAATGGAAATTACCTCCCACAATGCTCTGCCGCCCAACCTTTGAACTTGGTCTTCAAACCTCATACGTCATCACATCGTAAACAGAGAGACCTGTCCTTAGTGAACATTTCAGCAATTCCAGTACCGGATGGTAGAGTATGAGATAGAGTTTCATATGATGTACATGGTCCTACTGAACATTTGAAAATTACATACATGTTCAAAATTGTAATGTCTCTTCATTACCCCGTGTACACTCTCTGATGATTTGGACATTGAGACTGTAAATACTATGCTTTCAGATTTAGAACAATTGGCTGCATTTTCTTACATGGGATTGTATGAAGATATACCTGATTATAATAGCATGTTTTGTTACCAGCATTATGATCATCACTTTTTGCACAGAGCTAGTGTTCCAGGCACTGTAAACAATTACCATCAATGGCAACATTGCCCGACACCTCCGAAAGGTAGTTCTGCCACATTCGCTCAGAAATTTGCATACTTTTTAGGGTTCAATACATCAGACCCAATGTCATACTACTATAAGATAGTACAGACGAATAAAATTGCGAAGAAAATGATGCTGACTAACACATAGCTCAAATATGTAGCACCTTTCATCTCCCAACTGTCCATACAAGTTTTTGACAATTGGAGAGACACAATAGACACAAAATCCATCGAGGGGAACGAAAGATTGTCAGGTTCAGGGAACAGAGGCTCTATTTAGAGCTTGCCTCAAACCATTACAGACAGTATTCCTGAACAGAAAAGAGCAACAGACTACCTGCTACGGGTATGTAAAAAAGTTAAAGACTTGAAAACACCACGCATCCCCTTACCCATACCTATTGACGGTATATTGAATAACACACTGGTTAGTGAGGAGGCACTGGGTACAAGGCTACTGAATGGTACATGCAGTTCTTCAGCTCCCAATTGGAAGGGATGGTTGGTTTGGCCTATCGACACAAATAGGTGTCAAGCAAGATTCAAGGGTAACACCAAAGGGTTTAATATCCAAAGGCCTATCCTACACTATGTACACACAGATGATCCAGGGGTAGTGACTTCCTATAGTGTTAGGATGTTGAGCTTAGAATGGCGAAAAACCTCAACACTACAACAGGTGAAACAACTCTTGTCCCTTATATCAGACAACATGGGTCTTAGGGATTTCTTGTTAGTTCCCACTGTTGGCGGCGATTACGCAGTCCCGGGAAACACTCAATGCTAAGATTGGGACAGTCGGCTCCGACAGTATGTGGCTCAGACAGGACCTCATAAATGCTGTACAGTGCATCACAGAATCAGAATCCCGGATCCCATTAGTGGAGGACACAGTGAACATACTCCAGAAAAAAGTATCCACTCTAGAAACAATTACTAAGGGCCTGGCAACAAGGGTGGAGGATGCGGAGCGGCATGCCCACAGGAACAACCTCCGCTTTGTTGGATTTCCCGAGGGCTGAGAGGGCGGTCACGTAGAGGACTTCCATGTTAGGTGGCTCACGGTTTCCCCATGCTTTATAATTGAGCGGGCACATCGGGCGCTGCTGCAGAAGTCATCGCTGAGAACCTGCACTCGACCAATAATTGCGAGACCTCTTAACTATAAAGGCAGAGATGCTATACTGCAGCAAGCCAGACTGAAAGGGACTCTTACATTTGCCTCGCAACACATTATGATTTTCCCTGACTACACTAAGTTGGTACAACAACTCAGACAGTCATTTAGAGAGGCCAAGGCACATCTTCATAGCTTTAAGATCCAATTTTCCCTGTTGTTCCCAGCCCGCCTGAGAGTGGTCTGCACGTCACGGACACATTTCTTTAAGACACTGTGGGAGGTGTTCTGATGGACGGATGAAGCAGTAAAACACAAGCCTCACACTCCACCCAGATTTGACTCGGACTCCTCTTCCGGGGGGCTTGGGCAAGGCTACCCTGAAACTGCTGGCAAGCAGTGCTACCAATTGCGCTCTAAGAAACAATCCAAAATCCGCAGCAAGTCCCACTGGAGACTTGCAGATGACCCACCGGAACCTGCAGCATCCTAATTGATACCCCGCCTAGACCTACACAAAGATTGAACAATTCAGATGATGATGATAATTGAGCTACATATGCTCCTCTGCTGTGAGACTTTAATATGCGCAGGGGACTATTAGAGGGGATCCATTGGCTACATTTTGCTTTTACCCCCTGTCGGGGTCGGGGCACATCATTCCGTGATAGATACTCCAATGTTTATGAGGTATTGGGGTGAGAGGGTTGGTTAGGGGAACAATGTGAAGTTTTTGAAGTTTGTGTTCTTTATTTGTGCCATAGCCCGACATTACATACATGGTCTTGGGCTGTTCAGGCTATCCAACTATATACATTTATTCATGTGTTTCTTCATGTGTTTCAATGCCAGACACGACATCTAGCACGATAAGATCAAGAAGTTGAGAACTTCGGATCGTTAGTTGGAACATCAGGGGCGCTGTGCTGCGACAGGCCAAACGCTATCGAGCCAAAATCCTACTCTTACAGGAGACACATCTATTGGGCACGAAGACACCGTACCTGGCAAGATTTGGGTTTGCGCAGACCTTTCACTCTGGATTCACTAGGGACTCCTGAAGGATGGCATTCCTCATTGACTGCAGCATTCCATTTGTCCATTGCAAGTCGTGGAATGACCCACACGGTAGATTTATAGTACTCTGTAACATTATATTTGGAGCCTCTCGTCCTTGGTAGCATATACTCTGCCCCTGCTGGCGTGGAACCTGGTGCAGCGCTTGACAACACTCTGGACCGAGATCTCACCTGGCCTGACAGTAGTGGGTGGGGATAGGAAAGATGTAATATGCCCAATAAGGGACAGATGGCATTGCGCAGGGCAATCGACGGCAGTCCGAGAATCCAAACTGATGCTCTTGATTCAAGGGATGGGGTGGGCAGACTCCTGGAGGGCGTTACACCCCATGGAACATGAATACACGTACTTCTCTGGGGTACATGAGTCCTTCTCTCGTATGGACTACCTTTTTATATCCGCAATGCACACCCATAGATTGGGGTCTGGCGAGATTCTGCCCCGGGCCTCTCTGACCATTTACTAGTATCTTTGCAACTGCGTCTGGGCCCTAGGTGCTCCCCATTCCGATGGCGGCTCTCGCCCTGGCTACTGCAGGATAAGCAATATAGGCTAACATATTCACACTTCCATCACTGAATACTATTCGCACAACACAGACACGGTTACATCCCCTTTAACACTATGGGAAGTTATGAAACGTACGCTTAGGGGGTAGATATTGCCTTCTGGGCTGCAAGACATAGACTGCGCTGGGAGATCCTAATGCAGACAGAGGCCGATTGGTTGACCTGGAGAGCAAAAGTGGGAGGGTGGGGGCATTGTATGCAGACAGCTACTTAGTACCAAGCAAACATATGCCAGCGAGCTGCTGGATGAAGCTAGACTTTACTGGCTCGCTACTCGTAGCCAGACCTATCAGTGGGATGACAAATCTAGCACTTTATTACACTGCTTGTGTCAACAGTCACTGTGTCCACAGGTCCTCCCCGGTCTATGAGGCCCTGATGGGGGGACTATCACAGACCCATCGCAAATTGCCACCAGCTTCACCACTTATTTTACAGACTTATTTGCCCCCCCGGGAGAGCCTACCTACAGATATCATTCGTAAGTTCATTGACGATCTCCCCCGCGGACTCTCTCGAATACGACACGAGAGACCCTCGGCGCTCCACTGTCGGTTGAGGAATTGCAAAAAGCATTAATAGATATGCGCTCGGGCAAAGCGCCCTGCTCAAATGGCTTCCCATGAGAGTTCCTCAAACCAGTCCCGGCTGATGGAGCTTTACCTTGCAGCTCTTAACGCCACAATGGAGAATGGCTGCCTTTCGCTGGACTGGAGACAAGCAGAGATAGTTGTCTTCCTAAAGCCAGGTCGACCGCCGGAACACTATTCATCATGTCGCCCGATCTCCCTCCTCAATGTCGAAAGTAAGCTATTGGCAAAGGTAATTGCAAATCGCTTGGTTCCATACGTTACGGACTTGATACAACCTGACCAGGCCGGCTTTATGCTCAGTCGTGCTACACGACATAACATTCGTCGAGCACACAATGCCATTGCTGCTGTGGACAAACTTGAGGAGCCGGCTGCACTCCTCCTCGCAGATATTGATAAGGCTTTTGATTCTCTCAACTGTGTGTATCTCTTTGCTTTGCTCAGCCACCTAAATATCAGCCCCCACCTGCTACCGTTAATACTCCTCTTATATACTTACATTGCAGCATCAGTCCGGGTTGCTCACTCCACTTCTGGAAGTTTGTTTTCTATTGGGCCGGGAACTCATGAGGATGTCTCCTCTCCCCATACTATTCACTCTGGCTATGGAGCTGCTGGTGGCTTGGGTGAGGATGGATGCTCAGGTTTATGGCTCCCAGTGGTCGCAGGTGGTATCGGACCGCATAGCGCTTTATGCGGATAATGTACTGCTTTCCTAACGCGGCCCGTCCAAACTGGCCCGCAGCTTCCCGAAATCATGCAGATCTTTGGTGAAATATCCTGCCTTTATATGAATGGTATCAAAATGTAATTTGTGGCCCTTGCATGGGGGGGGATCATCTGGGTGAATGGTCTCGGGAAGTGACGGTGGTCCCTAACAGCTTCAAATATCTGGGAGTGTTTCTCTCAGCCTCTCAATCTATTTAATGGGACAGAAATTTGGCTCGCTGTGGGCGCAGACAGGAGATCAGGTCTTTACATGGTCTCACTTACCACTATCCATGTTTGATAGATCTGCCATATTTAAAATGATATCACTGCCCCACCTCTTATACCAGCTTCAAAAACACCCATACCCGATATGACCGACATGGTTCCGGCAACTAAACGCAATCCTCGCCCGGTTCCTCTGGGAGGGTGGCACAACATGCGTGGCCTTGAAGACCTGCTTCCAGACCACCTAGTCTGGTGGCATATCTACCCCAGATATCCAGGCCTACCATACGTCCTCACACTTATTCATCCTTAATGACTGGTGGTATGGCGATGGAAGAGACACAGCATATCCAGTTGAGTGCTGGCTGATGGGAGCCATGTCAGTACATATGGTCCTATATTCTGGCCCGACGCTTAAGGAATTGCCACCTATGACTTAAACGATTTTTATGACCTGTAAATGAGCACTTCACACGCACAATGGGGTGGTGGGGTAAACTGACAAAGGAAACCCCCCTGTGGCATAACGGCCAGCTGCCATAGTTGGCGCAGCTGGCTGGATTCCGGGGTTGGGAGGCCATCGGGATTGACACAGTGGGAGTTGTCATGCGCAGTCAGATCATAAAGTCCTTTCAGGAACTTCAGGCTGAATATGCTATGCCCCACTCACTATTTTATAGGTACTTCCAATTTCGACATGCTCTTTCCCTGTACACGGCACAACAAGTAGATATACCCGATTTCAACCCCATAGAAGCTAAAGTCTTTATGGGGGATCTGGGGATCATAAAATAACCAAAGTATATCACACACTTCTAAACAACACCCCTACTACATTAAACAAAACTTGGGATGCCTGGCAGCTGGACTTATGTCTTCTAGATGAGGACGATTGGGTGGAGGTGCTGAAGTCCCCGTAAAGTGCATCGATTGCGGCCCACCTGCGAAGTATCCATTTCAAATATCTGGATCAAGTTTACTTTACCAGACATAGGTTGTGGTGTGCTGGTTTGATCGCCTCCCCACACTGCCTGTGGTGTGGGACTGCTGAGGGTACTTTCCTACATGCACCCAAGGCAGTGTACGACTCTGTTGAGGTTCTGGAGGGGGGTGATCATATGTCTTACGGAGGTCCTGGGATGGGATAATGCACTCTCACCACAACTGTTCATGCTCTATATTACTGAGGGACTGGGCAGCAACAGATATAAGTGCCGCCTGTTATTTCTCTGCCTCACGTTGGCTAAACGCAATATCGCCAGGGCATGGAAGGATGAGTCTCCGCCATCAGTTGCAATATGGAAGAAGGGCCTGGATTTCTGTATGGGTCTGGAGATGCCCGTCTTCAAGGTGAGGGGATGTCCCCAGAAACATTATAAAATATGGAAGAGGTGGGTGGAATACATAGGGCTGTATTTGGAACCTATTCCTCCTGCTTCTGCTGTCGAGGAATTGCCGGGATGATTGTATCGTGTTGTGACTTAGATGTTGATCATATTTGTTCTCAAAATGAATGGCTCAGACATATGTTCCCAAGACCTACTGCTATTCTCTGTAATCTTAGTATGGCACTTTTGCTTGTTTTTAAGAGTTATATGCAAATATGTTTATTGCATGAACAATGCTATGATAACAGTGAAAATGTTAAGATCACTAATGCTGTCAATTAATTTATACTATTGGTGCTCTTCGTGACACCAAACCTGTACCAGCTGTCAACAATAAAATTACGTTGTGAAAAAAAACAATTCCACTTCCCAGGTTTCCAAAGCATCTGCCCACTGAGCAAATCCATTCCCAAATAGCTTGACAAACACCTGTCACTTTCAACTCTCTCAGCTCTCCCTTCAGACTTGAAATATTCTTAATAGATATCTCTAACACTTTATTCTTATCAGGAATGCAGGTGCAGCATTACTGGACCTTTAACATCCAACAGACACCGCCCTCCTTTGCGAGAAGGATGTCTAATGTAAGTCTATTCTGCAAAACCATTGACCTAATCACTACCATTTCGGTATCCACAACTAATAAAGCTCCTGCTGTACTAGTAGCCAACTTATTCTCTACAGTGGACAGCTTTCTAATCTTGTGGTCACACCCACAGATGGAATCATCACACCAAAAATATCTCCCACTACTTCTCCAGCACTTACTCTTCGCTTAGATATGGACTTTGTTTCCCACACAGGGTCATTGAAATATTCCACATGATAAATCTTTGAAAAAACTTCACCTAGATAGCAAGTACCATATCAGACTCTGGTCAAGCTGAAATAAGCATTTCCTCTACAAATATAGTAGACTTCAGGAATGGCAGGATCATCACCCATCAAAAATTAATTATAATTTCCCCTAACTGTGAATATATGGTCTCGCTCACTCTTTCCCATAAAATGATGTCAAATGACGACCTCTTTACATATATGCACAATGTCCCCATGTGTTTTTAATCTAGAGTCAATGTTGCTTAGTTTCCTGCCACTAGATGCTCTATTTCTTCCTTAGTCCACTTATGTTCATCTTAATGTTCTTGTCTGTTTTTGATCTAGGTTCCATACTTCTCCTCCTGTCTTCAACTAAATGTAGAAATTCCTTAATAGCCTCTATTAAATGCAAGCCAAATTGTGTCTATGAGCATAGGCATTGTCTATTGTCATGATGGGTGTAAAGAACCTTTTATTAATTCCAGGAAACTTAGCATTTGAGTCAACGCAATGATTTAGGTGCTCAGGTATGGGGAGCTCTGAAAAAACAGAATCCTGATTGGAAAAATAATATTTAGAATGTTCCCTTCCATACAAAAGGTTAATCAAAATACTACAGGTAACACCATAAGTCAAAGGAATATGGTGATATTTGATACCCTTTGCAGCTGATGCAGGAAATTGCGTACAAACATAGCAATTCCTGGCATCCATGATGACAATATACTCATAAAGCAGTTTAAAATAAGCATTTACAGATTAATTGCCTCTAGATGGTTTTATGTGTAACTGTGTCTCATCTAATAAATACAGCTATTACCACTAGGGTGTGAGGGTTTGGGAATAATTGCAGATTTATTCTCTACTGAATTAGATGTAGATGGATATAATCCTACAAGCAAAATGATTAGTGCTACAACTACAACTATTAGTGTGTCTGCTATTATGTACCTATACCTACTAATACTAGGATTGGCATTGTTTATTTCCCTAAAACCGGACCTTTGGGTGGAATTTAGCAGCAACAGAGTCTTCTGTTGATTTCCACCTGTACAAATGGCAAACCCAAAGTCCAACTAATATGCAATAAAATTATGTACAAGGTCTTTGTGAGTCTTCCTTAGCCCTACTACATGTTCTTCTAAGGACAACCTTATGCTCTTTCAGCTGCTTCGGTCCTTGGTACTCTTCTTTCTTCTCCTACCAATCTATATAAATGTCTCCAAGAAGAATCCTTAGTTTCCTCTGGAATAGTTCTCCTGCTGCCACTCGTGGCTCTGAAGCACTGGACCCTTTGATAGGGATGAGACTCTCTCGCTTCGGCTCCACTCTCCAAGACCCCCTGAGGGCGATCTAGTGCTGCCTCAGCCTCCTGCTGCCTCCTCACAGCTTGACTATCCTGCTCCTGTGCTCTCTCGACCAGCACTTCTGCAAGAGGTACTGTTACATCATCCAGGTACTCAGTGAGTGTGGGCAGCATGCACCCAATATGGGAGAACTCCACACTTCACAGCAGCTGTTGTGACCAGAATCACCTGGAAAAGACCATGCCAGCACGGCTCCTGACAACTCTTTCATACATGTTTCTTCACCAAGACCCGGTCGCAAGGACTAAGGTCATGGCACTGCCAAATTGGCTGTGGCGGCTTCAACCTGATGAAACACATATTGCAGCACATCAGCCATTTCTTTGCAGTAGTCAAGTATCATATCATCTGTAATGTGCACAAGAACATTTGCAGGTAAAGCTGGCAGTCTCATAGCTCTGCCTATGATGAGCTCATGGGGACAATCCTGTCCTCTGATCAGGTATGCTGTGAAGACTCACCAATACAAGAGGCAATGCATCAGGTCACTTCAAAGATGTAGAAGCCCACACTTTTGCAAGCCTAGTTTTAAATGTTCAGTTGATCTGTTCCACCAGACCTGACTCCTCAGGTATATAGTTACAATGCAGTCCTTGTTCAACTTGTAAAGCTGCACACAACATTCTCAACATTTTGTTGTGAAAATGCGTTGCCTCATCTGATTTCAAAGCAGTCGGAAAGCCAAGCCTAGTTAATAATTACTAAGCCTTGGGCAAAGCACTACGCTACGCTCGCGTGGTTTGCGAAGTTCGTGCTACTTCGCACTACGCAAATTGCACGTAGCACAGTGCGAACACGCGTAGCGTAGTGTTGCGTAGTGCTGCGGTCTTTTTTTGCTTGCTCGCGGTCCTCAACGTCAAGTAGGCGACCGCGAGCAAGCAAAATGACATCCCGGCGAGACTTTTTCCTTGTTCGCGATCAGCAACATCAAGTTGGCGATCGCGAGCATGGAAAATAAACCTCCCGGCGAGATTCCCAACGCGAGGAGGTCAGGTTTCTCATTGCGAGTGGTCGCGTATGCTCGCGACCGCTCGCGATGAGAAACTACCAGTTCGCGTTGAGAAAGCTGCTGCTCGAGTAAAAATCTACTCGAGCAGCAGAAAACTACAGCTCGCACTGTGCAAGATGCCATTTTCAATGATTGCACAGTGCCGGTTGCTTGTCCGCACTGTGCAATCATTGAAAACGACATCTGGCACAGTGCGAACAAGGTACTACGCAGTTCGCGAAGTGCTACGCGTAGCTCGCGTAGTGCGAACTGCACTTTGCGTAGCTTCGGGAAGTGCTACTTCCCGAACTACGCCCAGGGTTAATAATTACCTCAAAAGCAACTTTGCTACTTTGAGACTGTCATTTCTCCTGGTCAGGTATGCTATAACCCAGCGTGCAAATATGCGCATAGCACCAAGGACATTTCTCAAACCTTTTCAATGAAATCCAACTGCATCCTGTTGAAGGGACTACCTGATCTTCCTATGTGGCTCAACGTTACAGCAGTTCTTTTCCGTACATTGTTCTGTTGATACACAACACATCAGTGACATCAATCTAAACCTTAGAATAAACCAGGTCTGCCTAAACAATCTGACCATGGCAATGCTCCCTACATGAGTAGGACCATGATAATGCCTGGCCATCGGTGGCAATAGACTATTAGGCAAAAAAGGTATTCCATCCCTGAAATGCAAACATCACCCTCACCTCTTTTGATACTACCTGCTTGAAGGGACCACCTGATCTTCCTATGTGGCTCAACGTTACTGCAGTTCTTTTCCGTACATTGTTCTGTTGATACACAACACATCTGTGACATCAATCTAAACCTTAGAATAAACCAGGTCTGCCTAAACAATCTGACCATGGCAATGCTTCCTACATGAGTAGGACCATGATAATGCCTGGCCATCGGTGGCAATAGACTATTAGGCAAAAAGGGTATTCCATCCACTGAAACGCAAACATCATCCTCACCTCTTTTGATACTACCTGCTTAATCCAACTTTGCTGTTCTGCCTCTGATACTTCTTCCTGATGCCTCTTGACCTCATCCCATGTATCAGCAGCGGTTAACAAAAGGTTGTAGTTGGTCACATCTGTTCCTTTATTTAGAGTACTCATCATTAAAGGTGCAAGAATTATAAGCACAATACTTTACGGCCTCCTCAGCATATCTGTTGCCAATGGTCACATAATCATCCCCCTTACAATGAGCAGCACATTTTATAACCGCAACTTGAGCAGACATTTCCAATGCCTCATGAAGCTTTCTCACTTGTTCTCCATTCCAGATGGGAGACCCAGAAAAGGTCATAAACCCCATCTGGGACCATAAATGTCAGAAATCATGAACAACACCAAAGCCATACGAACTATCAATGAAAATGGTCACTTTCTGCTGGTTTGAGACACATCACGCTCTTGTAAGATAAATTAATTCAGCCATTTGTGCAGAAAATGCTCCTTGGAGCCATGAAGTTTCAATTACTCCTGAAATGGCATAGACTGAATAGGCAACTATTAGATTTCTTCCCTGGCCTTGCAAACAGCAAGCCATCCACAAACAATGTAATATCAGATTCAGGCAATGACTCATCTTGTATAACTGGTCTTGGTTTGGTGCACAGTTCAGTAATATTGAGACAATCATGCCCCACTTTTTCTCCATCATCACTGTTGCTCTCAAGAATGGGGGCAACAAGATGGGAGGGTTTGAAACAGTGCATTGCTTTAATGTGGCATTCTCAACAGCAAGTATGATTTGCTAATTCTGGGTCAGGCGGCTGTTTGTCAAATGTTGAGTGTAAGTATGCATCAATAATATATCAATGAAATGGGGACACATACACAGTTAAGGGATTACCCAAAACAATGTCTTCACACCTCTCAATGCTGATGCCATTAGCAGCCACAAATTTGAGACACCCAGACAATGCTGTAGCTACTGGATTAAGGGTAGCAGAAAAATAGGAAACAGGTCTATGGGCACTTCCATGCATCTGTGTAAGCACTGAGAAAACGTAGCCCTTCCTCTCACTGCAGACCAGCGAAAATACTTGATTGTAATCAGGCATTCCCAGTGCAGGTGATTGGCAGAGACTTTCTTTGAGCTCTAGGAAGGCAGCCCAACAATTGTTATCCCAGGGTACCCGATTCGACACATCCTTGTGTGTCAGCCTCTGTAAAGGCTTGACCACTAGGGAAAACTTGGGTATTCACTGGCGAAAGTAGACCACCATTCCCCAAAACACCCTGACTTTTGTCTGAGTTGTTTGTAGCTTTATTTGCAGAATCGCCAAGATTATTTCTTGCTACACCCTCCTGATTCCTTTCTCAATGTGATGTCCGAGACATAAGACGTCTCTCAAACAGTATTGCAACTTATTGGGGGAAACCTTATGTACATTCTCAGCCAAGAGGTTCAACAGAGCAATAGTATTAGTCTTGCAAGCTTTTTAAGCATTTACGCAACCAGCAGGTCCTCAATATACTTCATCAAGACAGAGTTACAGGGCATAACCAAGCACTCTGGGTTCTTTTTAAGGATCTGGTTAAAAATGGATGGACTCTCCATATACCCTTATGGGACTCAGCACCTTGCCACAACATGACTCCCTAAATGAAATGCAAAGAGAAACTGACTGTCCTCATGCAACGGTATAGAGAAAAAGGCCTTACAAAGATCAAGTACAGTAAACCACTCAGCCTCTCAATGAATCTGAAACAAAATAACAGCAGGATTCGGTACCACGGGACAACAAGGAACTACAATATTGTTTATCTTTCATAGATCTTGAACTATGCCATTCTTACCGCTAGGCTTCTATAAGCCCATAATGGGTGAATTACATGGGCGCCCCATAATCTCCTTCAAAATACTGTTGGCTCATTGTCTCAATTACTGGAGTAATTCCAGCAATCATTTCAAAGGTCAGATTATATTGTGAGGGTTCTTGGGTGCTCAACATTAGGCTTTTTCTGTTTACGGACAGACTCAACTCCTTTGATGAGTTCAATGTCCTTCCTTGAAAAATCCCAAAATTCAGAACTCACTGTATCTCTGAGATCCAGGGGAAACTCTTCGCTTGTCATCGTAAGGAACAGCTCAACTGTTTGATTAGCCAATTTAAAAGCAACATGTTCAGTATAAGTTCTGAACTCCACAACCTTTGGAGTGCAATTAATGGTGCAATTCAGCTTGAACAACAGATCGCATCCCAACAAACTCATAGGACTCACTCACATGCCACAAATTGGTGATTCTCCTTGAAATTCCCTATTTACACAGGTACATTCTCAGTTATGAGGTTTGCCATTTGTTTATTTGCAACTCCTACAACTTGGATTCTCTTTCCCTGGAGGGGTTGGTTTGGAACTTCCACTATTCTTACAGTAGAGCAGGTAGCACCAGTATCAACCAGAATTGATACGGGTGGCCATTTACCTCACCATATAAATGGACCACCCTGGTCTACCTCCAAGACTGCGCCAAGTACACAATCTTCCTCCCCTCTCAGGCACTGTCAGGCAGACTGATGGGAGCCATAGTTATCAACCATATCAAACATGGGATACTGCTGGAAAGGATTGTTATTCTGGAAAACATTCTAATTTATATCTGGAACTTGGTTTGAAGTAAATCTACGGGCAATTACAGGTTGTTTTGGGATCGGGGCGGCGGAATTTGCATCACTGAGACTTGGAGAAAATTGAAATTTTGAGCCCTGGTCTTTGCTCATTTTGTGCCTGCACAGGGTTATTATTCTATGGCCGGGAAATCCATGAATTTTTACCCTGATTAGCAGGATTGAGACAACATTCTCGCTTCCAATGCCCCAGCTTTTTGTAATAGTGACTAGGGTTGGATTTCTTTAAAGTAGCTCCATCATTCCCAGTATTCTGGTCAATTGGGACACCACGACCTCTATCTTGTGACTGGAATCCACCTCCACCTTGCATCACAGAAGCTCCCTGCTGACCTCCTCTTTTAGCAGCCTTCATTTGTGCCACCACCAATTACTCCTTCAATTTCTTCTGTTTCTTTTATCATTACAGTACTTTGCATATCTCAAAATCTCATCAACCGAAATATTCTGCAAACAAATCAAATGCTGCTGAATCATCATACTATCTTCAGACCTCATCCCGCCACAAACCTGAACGCAAAATGTCCCATATCCTTGGGCTCCAGCTTCTCCATCCCACTGTACTGCTTAAATGCCTATATCAATCTTGCATAAAATGCATGAATCGGTTCTTTGGGTTCTTGGGTCGTCCTGTCAATCTTGACCCAACCAATATCTTGGGGAAACGCCTTAGATTTCAACCTCATCATCATCTAGGTATATTTTCTCATTACTCTGGGTGACGGACCATTAGTCAATGGATCTCTTACTAGTTTTCTCTCTGGCCATTCTCTGGCTATTTTTCATTCTGTGCACAAATCACTTGGAACTATAATATCGAAAAAGGTATTCAGATCAGTCCACAAAACCTTTCAGATTTTCACAAACCACTCAACTTGTTTGTACCATTCTACAGGCTTCTCTTTCAATCAGTCCAAGGCACATGGACATAACCTCCGCTGGGTACTTCCATAATGGAAAACTTGTAGTGCCTGCTCCCTCTTCTACGGAAGGAGGCAGTTCTCCCATAGATGTCTTTTGACCTTTCCTTTTTACTCATTTGCCTTCCCACTTATCCACTCTGAATCTGAATGATTTGAATACCCAAATTTGCTATTTCATTCTTGGTATTCTTATACACTCTATGTCCTTATCCCTAAAACAGAGTATGTGACTTTTCTGTAAGACTTTAGTCCAATCCAGATCTATCTCAAATTTCTGAGATGATTCAGATAATTTATCATAGACGTGCCTCTCCCGTCTTGTAACATCCTTACTCATAAACAAAAGTTCTGTTTCTCAGTAAGTATCTAATTGAGCCAATTCAAGACTTCCATTTATCATTTTGTCTAATTCCAGTTTTAATTCACCTACATCCATCAAGTTTACCCTCAATGATGTCTGAATCATTCTCTGGCTCAATTCTGACCATCCGATTTCATTCGAAGTGGCATTGAGAACATTCACACATTCATCTATTTTCTGAGTGCTAAGGCTAGGCTGCACTGCAGGGGCTTCAGGTACTGCCATCTCTGTGGGTGTACTACTACTATGTGTATTTAGAGGTGGCTCCCAGGAGATCACACTCATCTCTGGCAATCCTGGGAATAAATACCATTTAGGTCCAAATCCTGTCTGGTTCATGGTTGAACCTGCACTCCCACCACAATCAATCAATCAATCAATCAATCAACCAATCAATCAATCAGATGAATTGTAAGCGTGCCACTCACCTGTGAGGGTCTCAAGGCGCTGCGGGGAATCACCTTGATTTGTACAGCTTTCCCCTGAGTAAAGGGTCCAAGACACCAATCACACCTCACTTTCACATACCAAGATAAATGTCCCTATTTCAATTGTAAAGTCTCACAACAGGCACCACAAAACTCTAGCAGATAATTACAATACAGAGTCTTCTACAGTTTTAATATCATCCTGATATTATAGGCCATGTTGGACCCAATAATACCTTCAACTTCTCCACGTGAAGTGACACGTTTACACGACATTCAAAACATCTGCGCCAATCATTCACACAATCTTCATAAACACCGCAAACAAAGCATAAGCCATTAGAATGTGCAACCCTATTTTCACACCTCTGATGTAACAATTCTTTCTCGAACTACTGGAACTCCGCCGATCCGCCGAACCGAAACATGGGATCTAGGCCTGGGATTGAATCTGAAGTAGGGGTGGGTGGAATTTGCATAGTCGCGCTACGCAAAGCTCCGCGAAATGGTAAAAAATCTCAGCGAGCACACAAAAATTCCCCGAACACGCAGAATTGCTTGTTCGCAATGTTTTTTCCTATTCGCGAACGCTGTTTGCGTGCTCAGGGGGAAATATCTTGGGAACACGCATTTTGAAAGTGCGAACAAGCAAAAATTCCGCAAAGCCGTTGACCGCAGAATTTTTGGCAATTCTGCATTCTACGCGGAACGCGAAATTACTCAAATTACGCAAATTACGCGAGTGGAACGGAATTTCCACCCAGGCCTAATCTGAAGTACTCTAACATAAATTATTCTAACTCCCTTTTCCCAAGATTTAACCATCCTCATTTTGCTAGCATCTGCCAGGGCACTGAGCCGAATATCCACATTTCCCTGCAATAGACATTTTTAGATGTCTGAGAAATAAAGAGGAGTTAGCAATTTCGCAGAGTTCGATTTATAGTGTAGCCCATTTGGCTACACAATGAGGACCCGGAGTTCGATAAATGGGATTAAAGGTACGTTCATTACAAATTCAAAGTCAAACTGACATACACAAGTCTCTAGAATATGTTGTAAAAATACAGAATCACAAGTAACTTGTAGTCCAAATCGTCTGACAAAGTTTAGTCTCAACAGCATAACGCATACAAGGAAGTCAGTAGTAACAATGCAGAAAATAAAATCAAAATCTGGTGAGCAGTATATGAATTTCAGTCCTCATGCCTACACATCCGTAAATCTAAAGTACCGAAACCGGGCCTGAACTAAGCAGCATTAATTGGGGAAACCCTTATTAGATCCAGTAAAGCAGGAAAGTGTCAGCATTGCAGAGACTTCAGTAGAAGTTCCCCAAAATAAGAAGTATTGCATAGCATACAGCCACAAAACAGAAATATAGCAAAGAGGTCTGTACACCTCTGAGTCTAAAAGGAATCTGCTTAAAGCTAAAGTGTGACCACCAATTAAAACTCCACAGAACATTTGAGAATCCCACATCATGTACTTTCCACCTTCTCACAGTAGAACTTGGCAACCTTATTTGATACTCCCATTTCATGGTATGAGCATCACGACAACCTTGTATTCCTACTGTCTCTAGATTTAACATTAATAGGTGTCTTCTCTTAGTTCGTTAGCACCTCTCATCCTTGCCAAAAGTTCTTCTCCTGAGCCTCACTATCTCTCGTACACAATGTGTCTTTCGCTATGAGATCATATGAACGCACCTGCAAAGGAGAAGTGAACATTGAAACCCGGAAAAACTATAAAGTTGAAGGTCAAATATTAGAGTTAGAATGCTTAGGGCCTTTGGTCAAGCTTACGGAGCAACAGTTCAATACACATTTAAATGCAAGGTTATGGATGCATATGCAATTTTAAAATAAATGCAGAATTCTATTCAAATGAATAAGTGAGTATATACAGAGTTAATAAAATTACTCGAACTACACAAATGCAGAAACATATATGACAACTGCAATTGGGTATCCTATGAAGGCAAACATTAGCATGCACACTCATGTAAATGTCTGAATTATACAGCCAATGCACCTTCAGTATTCCTGTCATGTGCACCACTTTATGTTAATGATACTAAAGTACACAAATATATAGTACTACATGCACATATGTGGAAGAGTCAAGACGTGAAAGGGCGGAGCCAAAATGATGCTGTTCCACAGTTCTACCTATATCTGTGGCCAAAATACATCATAAACTCAAAGGCTATTCTTAGAGCCACACAATCTTTCTAAATAAGGTACATTTTCTTATTAATCAATGTTTTAACACATTTTGAGCTTTTTTTGGAGCTGCAAATCCCCTATTTTATCTGCATAGTTTTCTTGTAGGTCCTTTGATGGTTCTGCAGTGGATTTACAGAACCTAAAAAGTACAACAAAAATAATAAAGTGGTATGTCGCTAATTCCATGGGTGCAAATAATTGGGCACAGGACCTGTTCTTCATCCAAGGTCTGTGCTCCACTCTCTGTGGGCATCCAAAGCCTGTTAAGTATGAACTTCTGCGCTGTACAACAGGGGTCTACCCTCCGCTGTGCATGGCCCTGTGGCCCTGCACCACACCCTCCACAGGTGTCTGCATCCACGTGCATGGCCTTTAACTGTGCACCCCTCCCTCTGAGCAGGTCTTGTACTCCACCTTACACTTGTGTCCAACCTCGGCTGAGCACAGCCTTGCGTTCCACTCACTGTGGGTCTTCAAACGCAGTGGGAGGGGTGCAGTGCTTGACCTCTAGCCAGGTGTTACGTTGCCATTGATGAAGAGGCATAGGAGCCCAGAAAGCATTTTGACTTATTTTGGGAGAGAGAGGGAGAGAGAGAGAGAGAGAGAGAGAGAGAGAGTTGAATCCTTCATGCAGGTGGATTTCTGAATTTAAGATACACCAATGCAAGCCTTTAGAAAGCATCTAAGGTTCTCTTCTTCAAGTTGTATTAAGTGGTCAGCAGCACTGCAGTGCCTCTGAGTACACCTCACTGTTGCAGCATGAATGGGTGAAAAGTGTCATTCATAAGCCTGCCCACTGTGGATAATGTGCTTCCAAGGCTTGATTACCTCCTCCCGGTCTAATGGGGGTTCATGTGCACGCAGTCATGTAATAATGACGTATCTGTATGTACCTTGGAAGCTGGCCATCACTTGTTGAGCCTGCTCAATATTGAACCCAGAAAAAAACATTCAATTATTGGTGGGTCATGTTTCAAAATATATTTGCTGTTGAGAGAAGTCTGATTTACTATAAAAATAGATGTATTAATGGCTATTGGGATAAACATCCATATGCCAGGATATTATGGAAACATCTTATATTTGCATTTTGCCATCGGAGCCGACCAGAGAAAAGCAGGTGCCTGAAAAGTGTTGTCTGTATTGCAGGTGGTGCCTGAGAACAACCACTCTTGTCAGGGGCTCCTCACCTGAAGTTTGTCAAAGGATGGTAGAAGAATTGTCATGAAAATGTTGCTGTGTTCACTGATATACATGTATTGTAGGAAGAAAGAACCTGATTAGTGGTTAAGCAGCAGGACTGCCAGTGTTATATAATTATTTGAATTTATGTTAATTTCTCCTCTTTCAGGCCTTTCTGTTATGTCTTGCCAATATAAAATAAGCCAATGGGCCTATGAATTATATTTCTCATGTTGTAATTGGTAATTGGTGAAAGGTCTATGTGGACATTTGTATGGATGAATTTCTTTCCTAATATTGTTAGGTTAATACACCACATTGCTTACATCCCCATGCACTTGTATGAGGGTAAAATTCCATACAGATGTTAAAGTTGTTGGGTCACTGCAGGTTCCTAGAACATGGGTTTGGACCAATTAAATAATCAGGGTGTATCTCTTGTATAGTTCAAACAGTGGTTTGAGGGGGCATGATCCGATGCAGTTGTCAATGCTCCTTTTGACATGATTAGTGCACTAACAAACCTTTTGCCATCTGGTTGGCTTTTTTGATTTCAATAGCTCTTCTCTTGGAATGTCCCAGGCTTGTTTGAGGTCAATCTTAATGTGTTTTAAGGGTAGCCCATTGGTGTGAGTTTGGAGATCAGTTGCTCAGAATGTTTGCCATTTGTATCTTTACTGGAACAGTTGCACTTCATCTTTAGTCAAAACAGGTAATTATCATCTCTCAACGGCCAGCTTCAATTCCTAGGAGGAGATAAAATGTTTATCTTCTTGAGCTGGGGAAGGTGGAACCTAGCCATAGCTTGGATGCAACTTTTAAGGTGAGTATTAGACTCAACCAGGAAACCCAGACATTAGTAGAAGTGGGTAACTTAGAGGTGGTGTCAGCATAGTTTAGAAATGGAAGCTACAGGGTGCTAGGATGGGGTCCTTAGGGACCCACATAGGATGAGGAAAAGACTGGATATGATTTTTGTAATTTTGAACAATTGAGAGTGCTTTGGTAGATGTGAGTGAACCAAGTGGAAGACAATTCTCTCAAAATCTATCCTGCTTTTCAGAGTGTCAAGGAAAGTTTGATGTTCAGTTGTATCAAAAGCCATGGTTAAATTATGCATCTTGAAGGGACAGGAGTGGCCTTTTTGAAAAGAGCAGAGGACATCATCAATCATCATTAGTGTTTCAGATTCTGTACTGTGACCTGCCCTGAAAGCCACATTGGAACAGAACCAACTGATTGGTTTCTTCAATATGTCTGGTAAACTTTGAGGGTACACTTTTCTCAATAAATTTGGACAGGAATGGGAGTCTTCTAATTTGGGAATAGTTTTCAACAGCAATGGTCAAGAGTAGATATTTTTAAGCAGAGGCTTTATGTGTGCAGCTTTGAGTCAGTTTGGTAAAAGCCCATTTAGAAGAGATGACTTGATGGTGGCAAACTAATAGGGAAGAAAGACCAAGGTCTTTGGCAACTGTAGGAGGGATTGGGTTGCCGTAGTATAAGGGGGGTTTGGCATCAGTTACAGTGGAGAGAATGGTGTTTCCTAAGATGGGGAAGAATGAACTTCAAGGAGAGACTGGATTGGTACAGGAATGACATGTGGAATTCTCAGGAGTAGCATTAGATCTGCACTGATTGAGGAGATGTTATTGAAGATCTTTAATTCCTGTCTAATTCTGTTTGCTTGTCAGTTAAAAATTTTAAGAATTATTTACATCTGCAAACATCAGGACCAGAAAGCAAATATACACTAGTTTGAGATGTAATAATTTCAACAGTTTCTTAGGTTACCTCTTGGAGAGATTCATCTGAGAATTCAGGCATGGTGCTTTGGCTGTTTGGGAGCTGGAAGAGAGAAGAAACTCAAAGAACTGCAGAAATCGAAGCATCGCTCTTCTTGCGGCTGTTTTTCCTACTCATCTTCACTGCACTAGAAGAATTTCCACGCATCGCCGTGCTGCTGCAAAAACCGGTACAGCGCCTGTCGCCGCTGCAAGAATCGACGCATCGAGGGATCGCAGCTGAAGAGGACTGATGCAGCGCCACGCAACACCGCCGCATCGATTGCTGACGCATCGCGAAGATCCACGACCTTCCCCGACGCATCACTGTGTTACTGTGAGTGCTGGTACAAATACTTTACACATTGCCTTTGGGATAAGTTGTCTGCTCGTGCCAAGCTACCAAAGGGGTGAGCAGGGGTTATCTAAAGTGTGTATCCCCCTTACCCTGACTAGAAGCCATGGTCCCTATTTGGACAAAGGTACCTACCTCTGCCCACTAGAGACCCCTATTTCTAACACTTACCATATGAAATACCACCCAATTCAATGTCAGACCCAAATGGAATTCATCCCACATATCCATCCATTGAACATTGCGTTATCCTGTGTGACTATAGCACTGGTTCCCAGGTCAGATCATACTAACCACTTCAAATTGCTCATAAATCAGGGTGAAACAAGCACACTGTAGTCACATATCCCAAAGTATCCAGTAACCTCAAATAGTTTGAAACATAATGGCTGGACAAATGTTTTTCTAAACTAAGCAATTTTTGTATTTCTCCAAAATAACCGATGGAGTAAACCAAAGGCCAATTATCAGTCCATGTGCACGTTCTGTGGTCCATCACGCTTCTGTGCCACTAAACTTGCCCTTCATGACACTGCCAAGGAACCTCCTCACAAAGGGGCATTTATTAGGCATGGTAGGCACCTCAAAGATGCTACTTGGGAAAGAGATGTTTGAATTTGGGAGGTGAGTCGGCAGAGGTGGACCAACGTTTTGAAGGGCGACCCTAGCAAGTGGATGGGGATGGGTCTGGACTAGGTGTAGATTTGAAGGTGGAAGGGGTGGTCTTGGGTGTGCCTGGAGTTGGGACCTTTGTGGAAATGGTAGAAGAGGGTTGGGTGGGCAGAGGGCCAGGTGAAAGTTTGGATGCTCAGTGGGTGGCTTTGGGAGGGAGTGGGGTTTTGAAGGTAGAGGGAGTGTCAGTATTCTGATGTGGATGGGATTGTTGCGGGTGCAGCTGCATGTGTGTCCGGTGTATGTGCAGAAAGTATGGGTGTGTTTTGTTCCTCTGGTTTATGTTGGGTGCGTGATTGTTTCTATCTGAGTTTCTTAGGTGTGTATAGATTGAGTGGTATGTCTGTGGATGTGGGTACAGTGGAAGTGCTGGGTGTGTGTTGTGATTGCTGATGTGGGGTTAAGGTGTCTTTGCTGTGTGGGGATGTGGTGGTGGGGGATTGTGTGTGCCTGCATGCATGGTGTCTCCTGTGCAGTGTGGCGATGTGATGGGGAGTGGTGTGAGTATTTGGGTGTAATGTTGTCAGTGGTGGTTGTGGATGTGATGGGGCGGGGTGCATGTGATTGTGGTGGTAGGTGTAGTGACTGTGTGTTTGGATGCGTACTTGTTTTTTGTGAGGTTTCAGCTTATGTGTGGATGTGCTGATTGGGATCTTGTACAAGTGGGTGGGTGTAAATGTTTGTGTGTGCCTTGGATAGGTTTGGCAATAGGGTATTGGTATGGGGTAAGGGTAGGAGGAGGGGCTCTAGGTTGGGAGTGGGATGCTGTGCTGAGGGAAGAGACCAGAGGCTGAAAAGATCTCTGTAGGCCAGACTTGGCACTGTGAATGCCTTCCAGGTAGGCCACCATCTTCTGCAGATGACTGCCTTGCCCCTGGATGGAATTCAGTAGAACAGTTTGACCCACAGACATGTTCCCCAGGTGGTTAATTGCCTCCTCACTGTGCAGCGGGGAGGGGCATGGGCAAGCATTGAGGTGCCTGGAGCGATGGAAAAGACTGTCCTCTGAGGGGAGCAGACCTGGACAACTGGTTGAGGCACAATAGGGAGGGTGGTGATGGAACTGGAGGTGGCATACAAGGATGAAGATGGAACAAATCCTGTGGGGTCCACCGACACTCGGGAGTGTCCACTGGAAAATGACTCTGATGATAAAGAATTCGAGCTTCCGTCCCCCATGGCACTCCCCACATCCTTTCGGTCACTGGGTCCCACCGTGTCTGTACACTCATGACTGGAACCACTTTGACCACCTGTGTCCCCAATGATGTTGCCCATTCTCCTTCGCTTGCCCTGGATGAATCTGAAATTACATATACAACTGGTTTATTGCAACTGCGTTACCACACCTGGCAATCGGATATCAACACAAAGTATTTCGAAAGTGCACAGATCACAGTAGCCACATGAGTCACTACATAGGCTTCAAGCATGAGCACATACATGCATGCTATATTACTTGGAAACAGTTGATCACAGTGATGTCATAACCCAAGATAGCTCCAAAATCCATCACTGTACTTGTCTACACTCAATCCAAATGTTCATACTAGGATAGTTGATTACCTTGTATACTTTGGTCCTTTTAGTATACCATAGTAAACTAATGTCACCAAATAGGATGGCTACTAAATATAAATTTCCACACAGTTAACACAAGGCTCAGTTTTCACCAAATGTTCATTTACCTTAAACAACATCATGATGCCATGAAGGTCTAGTTATACAGCAATATAGCAGCAATATGTGCTGTAGCAGAAACCATGTCATAGGCAAATGCACATTGCACATAGATGACACATTTGACTTGAAAGTTCACCATAGCTCCACTTCCAAAAACGTCTAATGAAAGGTGTACTGAAGTAGTTTAGCTACATATAATATGTACCATAAAAAATATAATGGAGACATTGAGGGCCAAGGTTTTGGGAGATGGATAGTCCAAATGCACACAGCATAAGAGTCCTCATAGCCCTATGAACATCCCGAATCCTGCTTGGTACTGGTGACAACACCATTATCAGATTTCATTCCTACAAGCCAATACACCTTTGAAGGTTCTTGTGTGTGTTAGTAAATATCTATGACATGAAGAGGTTGGATCACTATAGTCCAAATGGTATGGCACATATCTGCACCATTTGGTATAGAAATCAGAAATTGCATTGTAAGACTGAGTGTTCACACTCACATATGATCTCTACATGTCTACATCTCACTCACTGATGCATGTCACCAGTCAATAAATTAATCTTCAAACTGTATTGCAGATGAAATAACTACATGGAAAGTTACCATGGGCAACATGTAGGCACTAATGCTGATGGCACCAGTGATGTTTGCACACTCATGTTACCATAGAATTCTAACTTACCAATGAGAAGTGATGTCCAGTCACTGCCTAAAAAGTACACTGCATGTTATACCACATTTAATAGGGTTGTCATCACAGAGACACAGTAGTGAGGGAGCATCCCTCCTTACACAATGAAGACAAATGGGCTGTTTGGTACAATTGTCACCAAGAACATCAAATAACATGAGGTGATTAATCACTTTACTCAGCTATGTGTCTGTTCAAGACAGTACATTGTAGTGTATTGGAGTATTCTATGTTCATGGTCATAAAGACAATAGGCAAAGCACATCAGCATGCACCTACCAGCAGACCTATACAAACAATAACTCTTCTTGTTCGTTGCACTTGGGCCACCCGCAATATTAATGGGGAAAGGCCTGCCTGTAAGAAACAAAGATGGCAATATAGCATGTATGACTCTGGCCAGGACACACCCCCTTGTAGCTGCTGTCAGGCCCTCAACTGCCCTTCAAGCTCCACCCCCAGTATGTAGGCTATTAGGGAGGGTCGGGTCCAGCGCACCCCATCAATGTTGGGAGGACATCCCTAGCTGGGCCTCAATATCTCCCGGGTCCAGTGCCTCAGGCCCTCCCACCTTTTCCTGCAATGGACACATACGATAGCCCCATAGTCTGCACCTTCCGGGCGATGGCTTTCCAAATGACTCATTTTGATGGGCATTGACCTATATGGATAAAATAGATTAATGAACAGATTATAACTGCAAATTTTGGGATATTGTTTGGCTGACATACATTGAGTCCTCCGCTGACTATCCTCAACCCTGGCCATGTCCAGGGTTGACTAAGTGAACACACCAACATCATGTAGCCCAGGGCCACCCTACATGTACTGAGATGTAAGCTACTAGGGAGCACCACACACCGCACACCATTGTGACCTTCTAAAGGGTAAACTACATGTGCATGATTGTATAAACATCTTTACAGCCAGGCCCATTGATTTGATGCATACAGTCCATACAGCCCAGTGACATGGTATAGACTACATCCTAAGACTTAGGTCACAATGAAAGAGCTGGAATGTGTGGCACTGAGGGCTTATTTTCTGGGGATGTGTGGACATGTGTGGCCATGTGGACTACTTAATGGGATATCATACTACGTCTGATTGAGTCTGGGTGGTATCTACTGCCATCACAGGAAACACCTCTTGTCATATGTGGCACTGTTATAATGATGACATCAACATACCATTGCATTTCTTGTTTGATTGAGTGTAACAAAGCTGGTGATTTATATATCAAAATCTCTTCAGAATTAACCAACCATCTGCACTGTCAATGTGTCACATGTGCAATAAGCCTGTATAGTACAAGCATGACTTATGGAAAAATGACAACAGACATGTGGGAGTAAGGGGCCTTTTATAAGTAAATTACACACATTGACAATGTGGGTCAATGAAAAGAAGTATCAGGTCAGGGGATACCTCGGTCACCATTCTGTATGTTGTCACAGTAAAAGCAATCAGGACTAGTATAGGTTCTGCAAACTCATTTTGGGAACATCCAAGGATCTGCAGGTCTACAGGGAGATTACTCTGTGCATCAGTTGTATTGCCACAGTAACTCTGCCCCAGCCTGGGCCATGGCCCAGACCGGGCACAACTCATTGTCAAGCCTTACTTTATGCCCGAGGAGTATACTGATCCCACATGAACATCAGATTTTCATCACTTCAATATATTAAATTACATCTTGTGGCCATCTAATACATGACCTCAATGTTGTGTGGCACTCTGAAGGGGTCTGTCTGTTAGGTATATCATTAAAGCAAATGGGGGTGACCCAGTATCCTGCAGAACCTGGAAGTCGATTGGGTGGAAAAACATTTGGTTCTGTAGGGTATTTGACTCCAATACACTTAGGGCCAGATTTAGGTAAAAGCAATTTTGCGAGTCCTTAATTGCGAATTTTAGGGAATCGCTATTAAGGACTCGCAAAATGCCATGTAGGTAGGAATCGCAATATTTTTTGGGATTCCTTAATATTCCCTAATTGCAAATTGCAAATTGCGATTCGCAATCAAGGAATACCTTCCCATTCATTCCTATGGGCCAAGAGGCCCATAGGAATGAATGGGAATTGCGCACGCAATTTGCGAGTACCCAATAGGTACTCGCAAATTGCGTGCGCAATTTGAAGGGTGCAAAGGTTCCAGAGGGACACCCTGTTGCACCCCTGAAATGTGCATGTGTGCACATGTGGCACACATACATGCCCTAAGGGCATGTACGGGGGCCCTATGATAAGTTACCTGGGAACCCAGTTGGTTGTCCAGAATTGGATAGAAGAGAGGGCGTCTTGTAGCCCATTCACATAGGGTTTGGTAAAAAATCCCCAAACCCCAAGATCCAGTAAGGATTCTCACGAGTGTTAGAGGATGAAGAGTGTGGTTCAGCCGCGTCTTGCTTCACAGAGACACAATTATCCAGATGCCCAGACGTGGGGATTTAGCCAATGTGAAGCTTGACTTCTATGGATTTGGTTGCCTCCCACATGTGGTTGGAGCCATTGATGGTACCCATTTTGCCTTAGTATTACCGCAAGCCAGGGAACAAGTTTACCTTAACAGGAAGCACCTCCATTCTATCAACGTGCAAGTTGTCTGCTTACATTATTTGTACATGTCACAGGTCCTGAATTCCAGGATCAGCTCTATACCTTTGTACTGTGGAACAGCACCATACCCCAGCTGATGTTGCAACTACTACCAGAGAGGGCGTGGCTTGTAGGGAAGTGTGATCTGTCCAAACTTTCTGCGGGTAATGTCAGGTAGGATGAAGTGAAAGTGTGTAACTAAATGTGCCCTTCTGTCTATCTTCCATCTCCTAAACTCAGCATATCCCAACCGGCCATAGTTGTTGGCAACGCAGAGGAATCCTACAATGCCAGTAGAAGTCCAATTGAATGATACCCATGGAAGAACATAGCGGCAAGTGACGCTGGCTTTTAAAAAAAAATTATTTTATTGCATTTAATTTCAGTGTCATGCATTAATCAGATAGTAAATTCTTCTTGTCTAATACTTCTTTGTTTCTTCATAGGTTACATATTACCATATAACTCATCTTCATTGTTTCAATTCTAAATTCCCTTTGTTAAACTTCCCCCTCCCATTCCCTTCTGCAGGTCACATCCGGGTTTTAAAAGTGAATGGGTGCACGGCCCTAATCACTCCTCGACCACCCTCTGTTTCTCCTCATCACATCATTGAATGCCTTTCCTTATTCCTCTAGTTGTCTTCATGTGTCCCACTCCCCTGAGACCAGAAGTGTTGGACTCCCGAAGGGGGACTGTGTCATTGGCGAAGACTCACCCAAATCGAGCCCCAGGTCCCTCATGTCATCTACCAGTGCTTCCCAAGCTCTGGTTCTTTCCACTGATCCTTTCCCCATGGGCGTTCCTTAGTAAGACTGTACTTTCGCAACTTGCCCACTTTTCTAGTTCTTTTTTCCATGTCCCAATCTAGGGTCCCCTGGGCGCCTTCCAATGTCTCATTATTTCCTGTTTGGCTAGTAAAAAGACTAGGTCCTGGAACTGGTCAGTGACCCTCGTTTTGCAGGTGTGAGGGAACAAACTGAGTAGGCAGTAAGCCGGCTCGCAGGGAAACACTCTTTCAGTTATTTTTGCCACTTCTGTTGTGACCTCTTGCCAATAATTGTGTAATGTTGGGCAATTCCAAATCTTGTAAAGCATTCCCAAACCAAGTTCCCCACAACCAGTGCATCCCGTATCCTCCCTATGGAAGTATCTGTTGATGAGATCTGGGGTGATGCATGCCAGATGAAGGACATAGAAATGAACTAATCTAAATCAAGCGTTTCTCGAGATCTTGGGGATCCTGACAAGGGTGTTCTCCCAGTCTTTATCCTCCATAGGGGTATTCAGGTCCGTTGCCCAGCATTCCCTTAATGTAGTCAATGCCTGTACCGAGTCATTACCAATCCCTCTATAGAGGCATGTGACCAGCTTGATTTTCCCTCCCACCATGCCACTATACATGATAAGTAGAGCGGTATTTGGGTTTTGAGGTTCCCAACCCCGATGCCATCGGATGGCCGCCGTTACCACTCTACAGAGTAGAAAATGGCCTTGGGAAAGGTCCCACTTCGCCTGAAACTCCTCAAATGGGAGAAGCTCCCCCTCCCTGTAATGGTCCCCCAGTTTATGGAGTGGGCGTTTGAGCTCCTGAAAGTCAGATTCAGATGTCTCAGGGACCCCTCCTGTCCTCACCCGGGACGGTGTGTCAAATCACCATGGCCTGCTGCCTGCTACATGCTAAACCAAATCCCCCTCGATGGAACATCCCTTATATCACAAGAATGGAGTCCTGAAATGCCAAATGATGATGATAGTGTTGAAGAGGAAGTGGCTGACTTCTGTTAACATCTCATCGGCAACTTCTTCTCATGAGTGTAGGTATGTTTTGAAATGTCATGACTTTGACTGTTACAGCAACACTTGTGATGATGTGAGGAGTAGGTTAAGGAAACATTATTAGGAAGATAAAGCTCTGGAAAGTACTGGTAAAAGGTGTTTGTGGAGGAAGGTTTTTACACATGGTCATTTTGTTAGCGTTGCTTTGTTCAGCTTTGATATTTTGTCATGGACTGTGTTCTCCAGAAGTTGACCATGTGAATTGTGGTATAAGTATGGTTTGATAGCTAATCTCTTTGTTTGGACTGCTGTAGGTACTTTCACCATGTCATCTTCATCTGGAAATCTCAGTTGTGACATTAGCAGGTGTATGATGCCATTTGAAAAGTATGAAGGGCACGTGGGTGGTTCCTGGGAATGTCTGTCACAGACTTTGGGTGTATAAATTCTGTACCATGACAGCTTGCACAGCGTTTGGTTGAAAGTTATGAGGAATCCTTTGGTCTTGTAATGGAGTGATTTAATGCAATATGTGTACCAAAGGCACACCAAACGCAAGCCCATCTGTGCCCGTCCGCAATTGGCCTGGGCAAGGGCAAGCCACTATGCCCCTTTTATCACCTATTCTAGGAAAGAATTATTGGACTACATTCGAGCAAGGTTAACCATCCCCCTTTCACTTAGAAGGACATTAAAGTAATTTGGGGTACTGGTACCCTCCCAAGATGCAGCCCACACTCTTACAGCCATCTTAATACTCAACTGTCCATCAGAACTATTAGCCCCATATCTAATACACATAAGCTAAATCAGACCGAACTACGAGTGATTTACCTGAATACTCGCTCCTTACCTAATACGAGGTTGACATTTTTGATATCCTGCACTCTCAGTCCCCGGACATACGGTTATTAACAGAGACATGGCTGATGTTCTCTCGGCTCTTCTAAATCATTATTACATACTACAAACCAATAGATCAACAGGGAAGAAGGGAGGGGGCATTACAGCAATCATAAAGAAAGACCTCCAATTTGCAAAGATGACTTCACTAGATCTTCCCTTGGCGGGGAACTTAGTAATTCACCTTGAGTCATCGACCGCATCACTAACGTCATCGACCGCATCACTAACTAGCCAAATTAAACCTTCAACGAGCAGAACGGAAAAGGCGTACCAAGTATTTGTCTGACCTTAAAATATTGTATACTCAATAACTTAAAACATATAAAACCTCAATAAGGCAAGCAAAAGTGAGTTTCTTCACAGGTAAAATCTTGAACGCCCTAAAAAAATATAAAGAGATATTTAGGATTGTCACAGACCTCTCTAACCCAGACAGAGTCACACTTCCGGTTATACCTACTTAACCTTGTGTGTGTGATTTTTCTGTGAATAAGATTTAGGCTATTAACTGCTTCGATGCTCATGACAGAATGGTTCCGTCATGAGCATCGGTGCTCCTGTGCTCATGACGGAATCATTCTATCATGAGGACAGGGGCAGGAAATCCCTCTGCTGTAAACAGCAGAGGGATTTCCATTGTTTTTGTGCCTCAGGAGGTAGGGGAGAGCTTCCTCAACCTCCCGTGGCCCTTCCCTGGTTTTCAGTGTAATGACGATCACGTGCATGGCACGCTGTCGTCATTACATTGAAAACGAAACTGAAACTCAGTTTCAGTTTCAGTGTTTCAGTGCTCGTGGGGCTATCTCAGCCCCCCGAGCACCAAAACACTTGGGAGAGATATTGTTGGAAAGGGGAGAATCTCCCCTTTCCAATGGTACCCATCCCTAGTGGATCCCTGCTTGGGGATCACCCCAGGAGGGCGATCCCCAAGCAGGGATCCACCCACTAGCGCCAGGGAGGGGGGCGCGGCCCCTTGGGCAAGGGACTTTGTTCCCCCCATTATGTTTTGGGCATACCAGTCTTTCTTCCTCCCCTGGGGGGAGATGGGGGCAGTAGCCCCCAATCTGCCCCCCGGGGGGCAGAAAGCCCACTAGACCCCAGGGATTTTTTTTGGCAAATGAAATTAGGGTGGGGGCTGCCCAAAATGGGCAGGCCAATGCCCCCACCCCCCCAAAAAAATTACAGCCATTCTGCCCCCCGGGGAGCAGATGGGGCAGTAGCCCCCAATCTGCCCCCAGAGGGGCAGAAAGCCCACTAGCTTTTCCCCCCCGCAATTTTACTTAGGGTGGGAGCTGCCCAAAACAGGCATGCCAATGCCCCCACCCCACCAAAATTACAGCCTTTCTGCCCCCCCTGGGGCAGATGGGGCAGCAGCCCCCAATCTGCCCCGCCGGGGGGGCAAAAAGCCCACTAGAAACCAGGGATTTATTTTGGGCAATTGAAATTAGGGTGGGTGTTGCTCAAAATGGGCATGGCAATGCCCCCACCCCGCCAAAAAAATGACAGCATTTCTGCCACCCTGGGGGCAGATGGGGGCAGTAGCCCCCAATCTGCCACCCGGGGGGGGCAGAAAGCCCACTAGATGCCAGGGATTTTTTGGGGGCAATTTTACTTAGGGTGGGGGCTGCCCAAAATGGGCATGCCAATGCCTTCCTCCCCCCATCAAAATTACAGCCTTCCCTGATCTGACCCACGGGGGGGGCAGAAAGCACACTAGGCACCAGCAATTACGCTGGCTTTTTTATGCGTGGGGGTGGGGGCTGCCCAGAATGGGCCTACCAATGCCCCCATCTCCCCCCAAAAAATAGCCACAGTCTTTCTGTCCCCCTTGAGGCCATATCGGGGCAAACTCCCCCCCCCCCCGATTCCCCTCTAGAGCGGCAGAGAGCCCACAAGACACAGACTTATTTTTAGCAATGTGCCTACCTGTGGATTTTGGGCCCTAGCAAAGCCAGATCATAGGGAAACCTAGCAAACCTTTGCATTTTTTAAAACTAGACACCCAGTGGAATACAGAATGGGGTGACTTGTCTGGCTCTCACCAGGTTCTGTTACCCAGATTCCCTTGCAAACCTAAAAGTTTGTTCATATAAAACACATTTCCCTCACATTTCTGTGGTGGAAAGTTCTGAAATCTGTGTGGATCCACAAAATTCCACCAAGCCTGCATTTCCCAAAGTCTTCCGAGAAAAATGGTACCTCACGTGTGTGGGTGGGTCAAGTACCCACGACAGGCAAGGGCCCAAAACCTATTCAAGCTACTTCAAAATGACCTTTCACAAAACAACCTGATTTGCAAGGGGGGTCCCATGAGTTTCTGGCCCTGGGCTCAGCGGCTATCTAGGGAAGACTACCAAGCCCACACATTTCTGAAGACTAGACACCCTGGGGAGTCCAGTAAGGTATGGCTTGCGTGTGTCCCCCAACATTTCCCTACCGAGAATCCCCTGCAAACCTCAAAATTAGATGAAAAAATCACTTTTTTCTCAAATTTCTGCGTGG